>NC_135235.1:319425153-320722653 GCF_051348905.1 Ranitomeya variabilis
CAAATTGCAAGCTTTCGAGACTACATACATCTCTTCATCAGGCAAAGACTAAAACAAATTCGGAAGAATCACATATTTATGCACAACATAGTATAGAAAAAAAAAAAAGGGAGAGGGGAAAAAAACCATGGATAAGCCAGGTGACATGAAGCAGAATTACCATGGGTGATAAACAGTTACGTCCATAAATATTGGGCCAATTCTTAGATAAGGATTGTTTTATTGTCCTGTGATTAGGGTCTGGTTCTGTTGTGATGACCCCACATGGTCATTGGGATTTGATAGCACTTAGTTGGGATAGCACGTAGTTGGGATAGCACGTAGTTGGGATAGCACGTAGTTGGGATAGCACTTAGTTGGGATAGCACTTAGTTGGGATAGCACTTAGTTGCACTTAGATAGCACTTTGACTAATGTTATGCAATGGGCAGTACAGATGACTGAGTTTTTTCAATACATTTAAAAAAACTGACCGTCACATCCAAACATAGACTAAGTATGAACATTCTCTCTCTCCGTGGAGGGGTACTGGACCTGTTGCGATTAAAACACCTGTGGCTAGGAGGCGGAGTGCTCGGTCAGAAGGCTAAAGAATACATTTCAAAAAACTGACTGTCACATCCAAACATAGACTAAGTGTGAACAGGTGCTGAACCTAGAGTCACCAACTCATATACAGTCAAGTAAATAAGGTAGCACACTGCAGCGCTGAAACATGCAAACATGAAACATGAAAACTGAACTGCATTACTGCACTAGAAATATGAAAAATGAGAGCTTTAGCGCATAAAAATGGCCAATTTTATGTGTATCTGGTAGCCACTTTAGGGCATCTCTCGTATACCAGGTCCTACGCTTTCCTTTCCTCGCTGAGAATAAATGTCTCCATCTGAATGGGTGCCTGTGAAAACCTCTTCTTAGACTAACATTCTCTCTCTCTGTGGAGGGGTAATGGACCTGTTGCGATTAAAACACCTGTGGCTAGGAGGCGGAGTGCTCGGTCAGAAGGCTAAAGAATACATTTCAAAAAACTGACCATCACATCACAGGTACCCATTCAGATGGAGAGAGAATGTTAGTCTAAGAAGAGGTTTTCACAGGTACCCATTCAGATGGAGATGTTTATTCTCAGCGAGGAAAGGAAAGCGTAGGACCTGGTATACGAGAGATGCCCTAAAGTGGCTACCAGGTACACATAAAATTGGCCATTTTTATGCACTAAATGCTCTCATTTTTCATATTTCTAGTGCAGTAATGCAGTTCAGTTTTCATGTTTCATGTTTGCATGTTTCAGCGCTGCAGTGTGCTGCCTTATTTATTTGACTGTATACGAGTTGGTGACTCTAAGTTCAGCACCTGTTCACACTTAGTCTATGTTTGGATGTGACGGTCAGTTTTTTGAAATGTATTCTTTAGCCTTCTGACCGAGCACTCCGCCTCCTAGCCACAGGTGTTTTAATCGCAACAGGTCCATTACCCCTCCACGGAGAGAGAGAATGTTAGTCTAAGAAGAGGTTTTTACAGGCACCCATTCAGATGGAGACGTTTATTCTCAGCGAGGAAAGGAAAGCGTAGGACCTGGTATACGAGAGATGCCCTAAAGTGGCTACCAGGTACACATTGTTTCAGCTGCTGGGGTCATCTGAAGGCAACTGTCTATGCTGTGAAGATATGAGATGTGCAGCATCTGAAACAACGGATACTGGAAGTCTGTGCTAGCATTTCTTCTGCGGTGTTGCTATCAGTGTGTCAAGAGTGGGAGAATAGAGTTGCATTGACAATCCAACACAATGGGCAGCACTTTGAACACATTTTATAAGTGGTCATAAACTTGTAAATAACTCATGAAAGAATAAAGTTATGTTAAAACCAAGCACACCATTGTTTTTCTTGTGAAATTCTCAATAAGTATGATGTGTCACATGATCCTCTTCCCATTGGAAAAAATAAAGTTATATATATATATATATATATATATATATATATATATATATATATATATATATATATATATATATGTGTGTGTGTATCACTGACATCTATATATCCTATGTGTATATATCTATTCTATCTATTCTAACTTGTCAGTGTGATTTTACTGTACGCGGCACATGAATTGCCGGCTTTTCTTCTATCTATCTATATAATATATACATATATGTGTGTGTTACTGACATCTATATACTGTATATGTCTTCTATGCATATATATCTATTATATCTATTCTAACCTGTCACGCTGTGATTATATTGTACATGGCACATGAATTGCTGGCTTTTCTTCTATCTATCTGTCTATCTATCTATCTATCTATCTATCTATCTATCTATCTATCTAATATACAGTGGGGAAATAAGTATTTGATCCCTTGCTGATTTTGTAAGTTTGCCCACTGACAAAGACATGAACAGTCTACAATTTTAACATTGAGAGATAGAATAGCAAAAATAAAATCCAGAAAATCACATTGTATAAATTTTATAAATTTATTTGCATTTTACAGTGAGAAGTAAGTATTTGATCCCCATTAAGAGTTCTGGCTCCTACAGACCAGTTAGATGCTCCTAATCAACTCATTACCTGCATTAAAGACAGCTGTCTTACATAGTCACCTTTATAAAAGACTCCTGTCCACAGACTCTAACCTCTACAACATGGGCAAGACCAAAGAGCTTTATAAGGATGTCAGGGACAAGATCATAGACCTGCACAAAGCTGGAATGGGCTACAAACCATAAGTAAGATGCTGGGTGAGAAGGAGACAACTGTTGGTGCAATATTAAGAAAATGGAAGAAATACATAATGACTGTCAATCGACATCGATCTGGGGCACCATGCAAAATCTCACCTCGTGGGGTATCCTTGATCATGAGGAAGGTGAGAGATCAGCCTAAAACTACATGGGGGGAACTTGTTAATGATCTCAAGGCAGCTGGGACCACAGTCGCCAAAAAAACCATTGGTAACACACTACGCCGTAAAGGTTTAAAATCCTGCAGTGCCCGCAAGGTCCCCCTGCTCAAGAAGACACATGTGCAGGCCCATCTGAAGTTTGCCAGTGAACACCTGGATTATTCTTTGAGTGATTTCGGAAGGTGTTGTGGTAAGATGAGATGAAAATTGAGGTCTTTGGCATTAACTCAACTCACCGTGTTTGGAGGAAGAGAAATGCTGCCTATTACCCAAAGAACACCAACCCCACTGTCAAGCATGGAGGTGGAAACATTATGTTTTGGGGGTGTTTCTCTGCTAAGGGCACAGGACTACATCATCACATCAATTGGAGAATGGATAGAGCCATGTACCGTAAAAACCTAAGTGACAACCTCCTTCCCTCAGCCAGGACATTAAAAATGGGTCGTGGCTGGGTCTTCCAGCAAGACAATGACCCAAAACCTACAGCCAATGCAACAAAGGAGTGCCTCAAAAAGAAGCACCTTAAGGTCATGGAATGGCCTAGCCAGTCTCCAGACCTTAATTCCATAGAAAACTTATGGAGGGAGTTGAAGCTCCGAGTTGCCAAGCGACAGCCTCAAAATCTTAAAGATTTAGAGATGATCTGCAATGAGGAGTGGACCAAAATTCCTCCTAACATGTGCACAAACCTCATCATCAACTACAAAAAACGTCTGACAGCTGTACTTGCCAACAAGGGTTTTGCCACTAAGTATTAAGTCTTGTTTGCCAGAGGGATCAAATACTTATTTCTCACTGTAAAATGCAAGTACATTTATATAATTTATACAATGTGATTTTCTGGATTTTATTTTTGATATTCTATCTCTCAATGTTAAAATTAACCTACCCTTAACGTTATACATTGTTCATGTCCTTGACAGTGGGAAAACTTACAAAATTAGCAAGGGATCAAATACTTATTTCCCCCACTGTATATACAGTACATACGGTATATATACAGTATATATATATATATATATACATATATGTGTCTCACTGACATCTATACATATATGTATTCTATGTGTATATATCTATTCTAACCTGTCAGTGTGATTTTACTGAAAAAATCATGAGTAAAAATTAGACAACACTCGCATGGTCGGAGTGCTGTGCGATTTTTTTTCTTGCACCCATAGGCTTGCATTGGCGAGTCTCGGCTGAGCCTCGGTGACAATCGCAGCATGCTGCGATTTTACACGCACGCAGAATACTCCGGAGAAAAAATACGGTGATGTGAGCTGCCCCATAGATTAACACTGGGCTGAGTGCTATGCAATGTTTTCACACATAGCACTCGCCTGTATTATAAGGTAGTGTGACGGCGGCCTAAGGGTAAAACTGTGGGTAACAGCGCTCTCATCAATCCCCACAGTCTACAGATGTGCGCACGTGGCCTGTTTTAGATGTCAGCATACCTCCTGAGTTTTCCATAGGAAGTAACTTTAGGACATGCCAACATCTTTTGTGTTGAAGCGTCTTTTTCTGACATCTTTTTTTATATTTTGTCTCCTTGTTTTCGCCAGCGTTTTTTTTCTTTTACATAAATTATTGAGCAGCTTCCAAGTTGCAGCTGACTTAAAGGGGTTATCCTGGACTTTGCTTATTTTTCCCTATGGGCTATAAACTTACAGGCAGGTAGTTGCTAACTACTTGCCTGATCTGTCTGGTGCCAATCTCTGCTGGCTCAGAGCTGTCATGGATCACTCCTGCCAACTATTCTGCAATTTTTGGTGATGTCACGTTGACAAAGTAGCTTCTTTTCTTCATCTCTGCTCTGTCAACGGAACATCACTGCTCTGTCAATGGAGCATCACTGCTCTGTCAATGAAACATCACTGCTCTGTCAATGGAGCATCACTGCTCTGTCAATGGAGCATCACTGCTTTGTCAATGGAGCATCACTGCTCTGTCAATGAAACATCACTGCTCTGTCAATGGAGCATCACTGCTCTGTCAATGGAGCATCACTGCTCTGTCAATGGAGCATCACTGCTCTGTCAATGGAACATCACTGCTCTCAATGGAGCATCACTGCTCTGTCAATGGAGCATCACTGCTCTGTCAATGGAGCATCACTGATCTGTCAATGGAACATCACTGCTCTGTCAATGGAGCATCACTGCTCTGTCAACGGAGCATCACTGCTCTGTCAACGGAGCATCACTGCTCTGTCAATGGAGCATCACTGCTGTGTCAATGGAGCATCACTGCTCTGTCAATGGAACATCACTGCTCTGTCAATGGAGCATCACTGCTCATGGAACATCACTGCTCTGTCAATGGAGCATCACTGCTCTGTCAATGGAGCATCACTGCTCTGTCAATGGAGCATCACTGCTCTGTCAATGGAACATCACTGCTTTGTCAATGGAGCATCGCTGCTGTGTCAGTGGAGCATCACTGCTCTGTCAATGGAGCATCACTGCTCTGTCAATGGAGCATCACTGCTCTGCCAATGGAGCATCACTGCTCTGTCATGCTGATTGACAGTCGTCTCCCACCTGCCTGACTGCAGCAGGAAGGCGGTGGACCCACTTGAAAGACACCGTGTGCACATACACAAAGCAGGAGTCCAGACCTTTTGTTAACAGTTCTGTTCAGTTGACCTTAAAATAAACATAATTCACAATATTTCTCAGACTTACAGCAATTCTCCTTCTCAATCCACTCTGTACTTAGAATTCCAAATGACCGGCACGCTTCTCCATAGGCGGCCAAAGAGCCACACAACTGAATCTTCTTATTATTGTAGCAACCATCCAGAAAACAAGATTCATAGAAAGGAACAGGATCCAGTAGACCATAACATGGCTGGAAGAAGCCTTTCATATCGGTCAGTTTTAGGCAGTATCCATCACTCTGAAGCGTTTGGATTTGGACATTGTCACAAGTAGATGCATACTGAGAGTACTGAAGCTCATTGCAGCTGAAAAACAAGGTCACTCCATTAGCAAATACTACCACGATGATATTTTGTTCTGATTTTCTTTACATGACACCATCATCTACACAAATTAATAGAGTACAGGAAATACTAATTTGATTTATGCGGAAAGTACGCTGACCTGTTACTGCAAAAGGACCTGCACACACCAGGACATAATCATATGTGGTATTTCCATTAACAAGATTCTATCCCAATATGTAGTAGATGTATAATAATAATAATAATATTATCAAATATCTCCAAATACCTCTAATTAGAAATGTAGTATAGTTTTCCTGATTCACTATGTCTCTTTCTTCATGTACCGGCATTGCAGGACCTTAGATATCCATGGTTACGACCACTGATATAGTGACAGCTAGTTGCTAGTGGTCGTAACCATGGATTCCTAAGGTCCTGCAATGCCCTGCACAGGAGGAATGAGACATACCAAGTCGAAAAAACTATACTACATTTCTTATTGAAGGTACTTGCTAATATTATTATTATTATTATTATTATTATTAAACGTACTACATATTGGGATAGGATCCTGGAGATGGGAATACCCCTTTAAGCCAGAGGACAAGGCTACATTAACCAGAGAATGAGTAGCTGTATGTAAGCGTCTGGGGTGAGAAATTGTTCAGATGGTCTGGCTCAATATCTGTATTTTTAGGGTGTCTGAATTTAAGGGTTCTGGTCTGGGATCTAGCTTATAGGTCTGTAGTTGTTTAGGGAAATATGAGTGTCTGTATGTATATAGAGAGTCTCATCTTGAATCTGTTTTTATTTTGGGGAATTGGTCAGGGGGTCTTGTTCCGTAATCTGTATTTAGGAGGATCTACAGGCTGTTATAGTCCAGGAAGTATTATTTTAGTTGGTTTGATCTGGGGTCTATAATTATTATGGGGTCACTTAGTTTACTGGGTGCAGCAATTGTGATACAATAAAAGTTTTTAGATGTAGCATGTAGCAGAGCTGAAAAGCTAACCCCACTCATACCACTGATTTTTGTGTACAATATCTATTAACAGTAAGATACTAATCAGTGATGGGGTGGAGCTAGACCAGGAGGCACATGGGCAGCTAGTATGACAGTGATAATCTCCTGCTGATAAAACACTCATTATATTGAAAAAAACAGCACCCAGCCTAATAAGTGACACTTTGCAGAAATCAGTGTCTCAGCCCTGATGATGACCGATCCCCTTCAATCAGCCACTGAGAGGCACAGCATGGATATATGCTGAAAGGCAAATCTAAAAAAAATTCTATATAATCAACCTTGAGTATTGGTGTAGATTATCTTGAGTATCTGGTGTGGATTTGGCCATGCTAGCCCCAGGTGCTTGGAGTCATTGGTGCCCCCTTTAGTTATGAACCACGTAAGGAGGACAAGCCTTGGTGTATGACCTGAAGTGTAGATGCGGTACTGTCTTGGTTTAGCAAATCCCTTAATTCTATTAACAGAGCCAGCAAAGTAAATGGTAATAATTCTGCTGACTGTCGCTTCAGAGTTTACTGAAGATGGATTTAATCCTTGCCCATTTTTACAATACTATTGAAAACAGAGCATCCTGTAATGCCAGGAGAAGGGCAATTTGAAGTAATAACGAAGCGATCTCCATTTCTGTTATATACACCACTCATAGCTCCATCACAGTACAAAGTTCATGCTCAGTACAGGAAGAAATATACCTTTTTTGCATGCCATTGGTTTTCCAGCTCTGTGCCAGCACTACGCTGCTTACTACAGGCTTTCCTCGTAAAGTGACATAATCATCAGTTAAATCTCCATTAAAGTTGCCACAGAGGCCACAGACTTTGTTCTGCAGTCTCTCACTGATGGTAATTTTAATGATGTTGAATCCATTGTAGTGAATCTGAATGTCAGGGCTTGTGTCAATTACCAAGAATCCCTCCATGCTGTATATCTTCGTTGACAGTCCAGTAACAAAGGGGACTGTCACTTGTGTTCCATTTACCTGTAATTATACCAAAAAGATTCCATGAATTTTCAAAGTTGCACATTTTATAATGCTATCGTGACAGCATGCAGCCACATAAAGTGAGACCAATCGCAAAGTGAATATGTGAAAAATGTAAAAATGGGAAAACTTTATCCTATCATTTTTGCATTGAGAAAGAACTGTTGTGTAAAAAGGAGTGCAGAAAGTCTTTATCTACTGTCTTGGTATTTTCTTTTGGTGCATGTCCATGGGTTTTATACTGTAGTGATTCTATGTGGAGGCCTAAATTGAAGCTTCTGAATCCCAATCCAAAACTTGTAAGTGGACTCTATCATTCAGCTTTTTTTTTTTTTTTTACTGATGTCTTTTTTTGGCGTAGACACCAGCGCCTCAGTGATACCGAAATCTCTGCACCCGCTGTAGTATATGACTCAGTTTACTAGACTTGCTAATTGCTAATACGGTAGAGCTATTCTAATTAGTGTCACATTTTTGGAAAATATCTGAACCCAGTGAATTCAATTTGTGATTTGATTTCCACCAATTGCCAAAAAATGTCTACTGAAATATAACACAAAAAAAGATGAGTTCACAAGATTTCAGGCGGGGCCATGTAAGTTTCTCTATAATGCCTTTCAGCTATCATGTCACATAGTTTAGTAAAGGCAATCAGGAGAAACTATCATAGCCTATATAAAAGTAGAGGCAGGGAACGAAGCAGCGATTTTGTAATGAATCTGGATGGTGAAAGGCTATCACAACTCACCGCTTAGCCACAGAGATAGAGAGAGAAAGCCATAAAACACTGAATAAACATTACGGATAGACTCATAGTTTCTTCATTAGAGCAGAAGGCTTCTGCCTATATCACACCCAATGCAATCTGGGAATCACATTAGTCTACTCCAGTCATGGCAAGTTTCATGGAGATTTGTTCTGTGTCTTAATAACACCTGCTATGGGTCATTTGTCTCACTGGTTTTTGCACATTCTATATTTATGATGTGAAAGGCCAACTAGAGAGATAACTAAGATGCATTTATAGAAGACCTATCACTTGCTCAAAAAAACTGCGTTAAATACTGTTAGGGTTTGCGGAACGCACCGAATATATTTATTGATGGGATTGGTGCGTTCGCAACCCGGGATCCACCGTGCAGGAAAGATCCTGCTGCTAGTGAATGGCGGCACAATATGGCGGTATGAACCAGCTCTGTTAGCTTCACAGAGCGGCCCAGAAAGCAAAGCTCTGTGCCCTGTTAGACTCTCACAGAGGCACAGGCTAACTACCCAAATGAGAGCAGTCAGTGGTCATGCATGCACACAACACTCCTCGCCGGAGGTGCCAGCATTCTAGGGGCTTATTTCAGCCGGGTCCCTGAATACTCTCATACACAATCTCCTCGCCGGAGGTGCCAGCATTCTAGGGGCTTATTTCAGCCGGGTCCCTGAACACATTCAAACACATGACCACAGTGGCGCAAAGCACATAACTTTGGAAGATACTAGTGCATGGCCGTGTGGCCATGCGAGCCTTAAATAGCTGCAGCACATACAGGACCTTCCTAAAAGGACCAATGAGAGACTGCTACAGAGACTGCGTACCTACAGGACCTTCCTAGAAGGACCAATAGATTTGGCTGCAGTACCTGAGCATGTGACCCTTGATCTCCACTGAGAGATCTTACCCTGGGCATGCTCAGTGTGTGCAAAGCAGGACTTAGTCCCAGAAAAGCCTGCTCGCCGCAGATCAGTGCAGGGTACAATAGCAGAGCCTGGAGAGGCAGCAGTAACCCTTTGCACAGAATCAGTCCCAGTGAGACGCTGGGACCGACGTCTCGCTGAGCAGACTCCATTGCGGCCTATGGAGAATGGGAGACCGCAGCAGACACGGATCGAGATTCCCCCTGTGCAGCAGAGGAAACTCGACTCCTAACATTACCCCCCCTCCTAGGGCCCCCCCTCCTTGAGCCTCGCTACGCTCAAAAGCTGCAATGAGCAGCGGAGCCCGAATGTGCTCTACAGGCTCCCAGGTTCTATCCTCTGGACCGTGACCCTTCCAATCCACCAGATAAAATTTCTTGCCACGTACCACCTTGCACCCTACGATAGCATTCACCTCAAACTCATCCGTGGATGAACCCGATGTCCCGGTAGATGACTCAGAAAACCGGGACAAATGAACGGGCTTTAAGAGGGAAACGTGAAAAGTATCGGTGATACCAAGGCGTGGAGGAATAGCCAAACGGTAGACCACAGGGTTGACCTGTTCCAGAACCTTGAACGGGCCAATGTAGCGAGGCGCAAACTTAGTAGACTCAACTCGCAGCCTGATGTTACGGGCGGAGAGCCACACTAAGTTGCCAGGAGCAAAGGTCGGAGCGGGGCGCCGGTGTGTATCAGCCAAAACCCTCATTCTCTCCTTGGAGGCCCGGATGGCATCCTGTGTGCGATCCCAGATGTCACGTGCCTCCACCGCCCAGTCTGCCACCCTAGAATCGGTGGATGACACGGGCATGGGCACTGGGACACGCGGATGCTGGCCGTAATTGAGGAGAAAAGGAGTCTGACCAGTGGAATCGGCTACGGCGTTGTTCAAGGCAAATTCCGCCCAAGGTAGCAAAGATGCCCAGTCATCCTGCCTAGCAGAGACAAAATGTCGCAAGAATGTCACCAGATTCTGGTTGATTCTCTCTACCAACCCATTCGTCTTGGGATGATATGCAGAGGAGAGATTCAGCTCTATGCTGAGTAAACGGCAGAGCTCTCTCCAAAACCGAGACGCAAACTGGGGACCCCGGTCGCTGACAATTTTATCAGGCATTCCATGTAAGCGGAAAATATGTTTAATGAACAACGCCGCCAAGGCCCGTGCAGAAGATAACCGTGGAAGCGGCACCAAATGCACCATTTTAGAAAAATGATTGGTGACTACCCAGATAACGGTGCAGCTACGAGACTTGGGTAAGCCCACCACGAAGTCCATCCCAACCATTTCCCAGGGCCTGTCTGCCACCGGCATGGGGTAAAGTAACCCAGCAGGCCGTTGCTGAGGGGACCGATTCTGAGCGCAGGAGACACACGCCCGAATATAGTCCCCGACGTCACGAGCCATATGTGGCCACCAGTACGTCCTCGCCAAAAGCTGAGATGTCCTCTTGGTCCCAAAATGTTCACCCACTCTGGACGAGTGAGCCCAAGAGAGAACCTCCGGTCGCAAATTCGCTGGTACGAAAGTCTTGCCCGGGGGCACGGACTCAAGCGAAACCGGAGCCACAGTTCTCAGGCTCTCAGAAGGGACAATAAGCCGAGGCTCCTCCTCCTCCTCAGATGACACTACGGAGCGGGAGAGAGCGTCGGCACGAATGTTCTTCTCCCCGGAGAGAAAATGAAGAGTAAAATGGAACCGGGAGAAGAACAGGGACCATCTAGCCTGGCGAGAATTCAGCCGCTGGGCCGTCTGTATATACACCAAGTTCTTGTGGTCAGTGAACACTTGGAAGGGAAAGCGAGCTCCCTCCAAGAGGTGTCTCCACGCTGAAAAAGCCAACTTCATGGCTAGCAACTCCCTGTCCCCGATGGAATAATTCCTCTCCGCTGGTGTGAAGGTCTTGGAGAAAAAGAAGCAAGGATGCTTCCGACCTTGAGCATCCTTTTGGAAAAGGACTGCTCCAGCACCAACGGATGAGGCATCCACCTCCATGATAAATGGCTTATCTACATTGGGGCGATGTAGGATGGGAGCGCTAGCGAAGTGTGACTTAATCGAGAGAAAGGCCTTGGAGACCTCCTCTGACCACAACTTGGGATTTGCTCTCTTCTTGGTGAGGGCAACCAAGGGAGCTTCCAAAGTTGAGAAGTGTGGAATGAACTGGCGATAGTAATTTATGAACCACATAAAGCGCTGCACCGCTTTAAGAGAATGGGTTTCCTGCCAGTCCATCACAGCCTGTAGCTTGGCAGGATCCATAGCCAAACCCTGGGCAGAGATGATATAACCAAGGAAAGGCAAGGACTCCTGCTCAAACACACACTTCTCCAACTTGGCGTAGAGGGAGTTTGCCCGTAAGAGGTCGAAGACTTTGCGAACATCTCTCCGATGGGAGTCAATATCTGGAGAGTAGATGAGAATATCAACCAGATAGACTACGACCGAGGTAGTGAGCATATCCCGGAAAATGTTGTTCACAAAGTCTTGGAAAACGGCTGGCGCATTACAGAGCCCAAAGGGCATCACCAGATACTCATAATGCCCATCCCTGGTGTTAAAAGCCGTCTTCCATTCGTCCCACTCACGGATGCGAATCAGGTTGTAGGCACCCCGCAGATCTAATTTTGTAAATACCCTTGCTCCCCGTAGCCTATCAAAAAGCTCAGAAATCAGGGGTAATGGGTACTTGTTCTTAACTGTGATAGCGTTAAGACCCCTGTAATCTATGCATGGAAGTAAGTCTCCTGTCTTCTTCTCTATGAAGAAGAACCCTGCTCCTGCAGGTGGCACTGACTTTCTAATGAATCCTCTTGCCAGATTCTCTTGGATGTACAGAGACATTGCCTCCGTCTCCGGGAGAGATAACGGGTAAACTCGACCCCGGGGAGGCTCAGCACCAGGCAAGAGGTCAATAGGACAGTCATAGGGATGGTGAGGCGGAAGGGTCTCCGCAGCCCTTTTGGAGAACACGTCTGCATAGGGCCAATAGTGTTTGGGGAGAGAGGAAAGATCTGCGGGTACCTGTGTTGTAGCAACCTGAACGCACTCCCTCTGACATCTACCCTCGCAGGATTTACTCCATCTCAAAAATCTCCCTGAGGACCACTCTATATGAGGAGAATGGTAGCGTAACCATGGTATCCCCAACAGGACCTCATCAATTCCCTCAGGAATGACTAATAGGGAGATAATCTCCTGATGTGATGGAGACACAGAAAGCGTGATAGGAATGGTTTGGTGGGTAATCTGAGTGGGTAGTGTCGACCCATTTACCACTCGAACGGTTACTGGTTTGGCGAGCATAACCAGGGGTATTGCATGACGCTGGGCGAAAGCAGATGACATAAAATTACCCTCCGCCCCAGAGTCCACGCATAGCTCTACCATAAGAGTAGATGGGCCAAAGGTAATTGTCCCCTTGAAGGACAACTTTGAGGCAAACGTCGCCGTGTCTAGTGTACCTCCTCCTACTGCCACTAGACGCTGACGTTTCCCCGACCGCTGAGGACACTTGGAGGCAAGATGTCCTGACTGCCGGCAAACATGACAGACCTTATGTGCACGAGCGGACTGGGACTTGGGTCCCGCTCGTGTCACCTCTATGGCCTCATGTGACGGACGCCTGGACTGGAGATTCCAGAGGTCTGGCGAAGGTGGGAGGCAGCCGAAACCTCTGCCTACACTGGGCTCGCTCCAACCTTTGCTCATGAAAACGAAGGTCTATGTGAGTTGATACAGCTATGAGATCCTCCAGTGTGGCGGGAATCTCCCTAGTAGCCAAAGCGTCCTTCACATTGTCAGCCAGCCCCCTCCAAAATATGGGAATGAGGGTTTTATCTGGCCACTCTAACTCAGACGCTAACGTCCGGAAGTGAACTGCAAAATGGCTGACCATGTCTGAACCCTGAGTCAAAGCCAGCAGCTGGAGCGCTGTATCATGGGTGACTTGAGGTCCTACAAAGACCCGTTTCAGAGTGTCCAGAAACTGAGAAACACTCCGCACCACATGATCGTTGCGCTCCCACAGTGGCGTAGCCCACTCCAATGCCCTGTCCGACAAGAGAGAGATTATGAATCCCACCTTTGCCCGCTCTGTGGGAAAACGTGCAGCCAGGAGCTCGAGATGTATACCACACTGGCTCACGAAACCCCTACAGGACTTACTGTCCCCAGAGTATCTCTCAGGCAATGGGAGGTGAGATATGGTCAGAACAGAGGTGGCAGTGGGTAAAGCTGCTGCAGCCACGCTAGCAGCCTGAACAGCTATTATAGCGCCCCCACTGCCGCAGGGCCGAGGGGTACCCGGTACCGGGCCTCTGGGTCTCTGCTCTGGGATTGTCACGGTGGCTAGGCCCGGTCCGTGACCCTGCTGAGGGGCGTACAATGAAGGGTGTGGATGGAACGATGATGATGTTGTGGTGGTGCGATGCAGTGCCGGTCGCAGTAAATAACGAGGACACCAGGTTGCAGTCTCTTTACCTCTTTACTGAAGGCTTCAGGATCCTCAGTCCAGAATACGGTTAACCTGGCTGCGCAAGTCCGGCCGGTCCGATGGCACCTCCAGAGTTCCCTTTACAGGTGGAAATCTGTGCCTACCTTCTAGCGCTTGTGTGTTGCGGTCCTCCCCTGCTGTGCTCACGGGATAGTCCCAACAACTGTTGTGTCTGTTTCTCGTGTTCCCTCACAACTGGATTCTGATGTTCTTCTTCGTCCCCCAGATGATATGGCTAGGACGCACCCGTATGACGGGTAGGCTCGGAGCTCTTCCTGGACCCTAGTGTCACCCTTCTCCTAGTGTGCCCCCCATGTCTTCATAGGTGATTGGTGTGAGACAGCCCGCCTATAGCTGACTGTCCTGCCGTAGGTTTGAAGTATTGCTTGGAGCCTGATACTTCCTCGGCGTTCCGGCCACCGGCTACGCGCCTCAGTAGGATGTTGCCTCGATCTTACAGCACGACTCCTACTGGTATTTCTCCTTGTTGCGTTGATCTCGTTTCTCACTCAGCACAATATACCTCACTTCTTGTCCTTTCTTAGGGTACCGCCGCAATCAGGTGCAGGCGCGGTCCCGTAACGTTCTCTCTGTTCGCTAGGCCTCTGTCAGGATCCCACCCCTGACAGGGACCCCTCTGAGTCTCTCCCCACAACACCCTCTGCCACAGGATGTTGCCTGTTCGATTCTCAGTCAGCTTCTGTCTAACTTTCTGCTTAACCCCCAGTTTTACCAGATTGTGAGGAGTGGCCTAATACATAGAACCCTTAGCTCCCCCTAGAGGCCAGACTGTGAAGTGTATTGGTGACTGTGATACCTGGTCAGAAGAACTCCTTCAGTGCCATCAGACGTACCATAGCCCCCCTTAGCGGCGGAGCATCAGTACTGCAACGACCAGGACTCTGGGGCGCTGCACTCCCCCCGGTTAAATCCAGTAATCCGGGACTGGGAAGAAAACAACAATACATGTCAGCAAAAAGACATACAATTTTGAAAATGCAAATAACAATAAGTATACTTGAACAGAGCTTCCCTTTATGGGAGGTGAGGACACTTGAACGTTACAAACATAGTCAAATACTTTAAATAACTTACTATAAATAACTTTTCTTACCCAACCGGGTATTCTACTTAGTACAAATTTCTGAACAATAATTTAACATTGCCTTTAAGGACGTACACACTGAATCCACTAAAGACCTTCTTATAAAACATTATAAGGCTAATCAACTTTTTTTCTTCATTTTCCATCTTTACATCTGCAGGACCGCCTGTCTATCTGCCCCAGGCCTACTGCCTCTCGTTCTGTTGCAGGACCGCCCCTTTCTGCCCGGGCCTACTGCCTTTCTGCTACTATACACAGTATAGAACGTATTATCCATCTCTCAGTTCAGGATCACTGAGCCATCTCTGTATGGCTCCTAGGAGGACTCACCGACTAACCCCGTACGGGTTCACTTCCTGTCCTCATTCTCTAACACATTATTAAACATTTCTTACTATCAACTGTCTGACTACATATAACTTTTTATACGTAAGCATTATTAGTACTTTCTTTTAAAGCATCATCACTCTTTAAGTGCTATCGATGAACGTTCCCTTTAAGAAGGAACCAAGTCTCTATGAGGTAGTGCAACTTCTCAAGCTGCAAGTCCGTACGCAGTAAGGACTCCGATGCTGTTTCCAAGAACAGCTTCTTCGCAAAGAGTCCTTTCTTTTATAAAACCAGTAGAGGGCACCTTTAAGAAGGTGCAAACTATTTACAATAAGTTTGTAATCATGCAGTGTTCATGATCCAGCAGTTCTTTCCACAATGATAAAACAGGAAACAAAAACAAAAAGCAGAAGAAGGGATCCCGGGTAAACAAAGGGATCCCTTTAAGAGTTAACCCAAGTCGGGTTGTAGCAGCAGAAACAAGCAAGAAGACAAACAATTAAATGAACTATATACATATCCATGGCATCGAGGTTTACTCTTGCTCTGGCAGCCGTAGCTCCGCATAGACCTCGCTCAGCAAGGTGATCGGCGAGATCGGGGCCTTTAAGAAGTGCTCCATACCCGTGGCCTGATCCCAGGGTGTAAGGCGCTGGAGTCTATAGGTCCCAGGGAGAGGGGCTGCCGCGACGGGGCCTATCAGCAGGTCCTCTGCTGGCGGGGCAGGGTCGTTCTTCATACCTGCTTCAGATGCGGTCCCTCCGGTGCAGATCTGCTCTGTCTCCGCTGGGATCTGGAGCGCTGGTTGCAGGGCCTTGCGCTGCGGCGTTGTCATCTCCGTTTGCAGCATCTTGCTTTCCGGCAGGGCCTTGCTTTCTGGCTTCGGAGCGCTGGAACTTCTTTCCTGCTCTGGACCAGACGAGGCTGCCGACAGACGTCTGGTGAGGCTCCCGATGACGGTCTTCTTCCACCCGGCCTCAGTGCTCAGCTGCATCCGCAGGAGTTGGTCGCTGAGCTCGTCCACTCCGGCCTGCAGGAAGTCAGAGCCAACAGGTGATGCCTGGCTGCGGTATCTCTCTGGGTAGCTGGGGGAGTCCTCTGCTCCGACCCCACGCTCCGGCTCCGGGCGGCTGGCCATGGCGTCCTCCATGTCGCTCACTTCTTCTTCCTGGTCCTTTTCCCGCTCTCTCCTTCGTGGGCGGTTTCGTTTTCTTTGTCTCTGCCCACCATTGAGGATCAGGAGGCGGATCTCGGCTGCTGACGGACACGTCCTCAAGGGGCCGAAATATTTAGACTGGGCGGCCATTGTCTTTCGCGCTCTTCAGCTTGTTTACGCCCACTTCACGCCCCTCTTCTTCTCCTGCGCTCTCCTTAGCGCTGTAATGGCGGCGGTTTTGGCGGGAACCTTTGGCAGCAAGTGGCAATACACAGTCTTTGCAATAAGTCACAGTCCAAGTCCAATAAATCACAGTTCCAAGGCACACATGACCTGATTCTTCAGGCTTAAGTAGATCCTGTTCGTGACGCCAGGTTGTAGCGCCCCCACTGCCGCAGGGCCGAGGGGTACCCGGTACCGGGCCTCTGGGTCTCTGCTCTGGGATTGTCACGGTGGCTAGGCCCGGTCCGTGACCCTGCTGAGGGGCGTACAATGAAGGGTGTGGATGGAACGATGATGATGTTGTGGTGGTGCGATGCAGTGCCGGTCACAGTAAATAACGAGGACACCAGGTTGCAGTCTCTTTACCTCTTTACTGAAGGCTTTAGGATCCTCAGTCCGGAATACGGTCAACCTGGCTGCGCAAGTCCGGCCGGTCCGATGGCACCTCCAGAGTTCCCTTTACAGGTGGAAATTTGTGCCTACCTTCTAGCGCTTGTGTGTTGCGGTCCTCCCCTGCTGTGCTCACGGGATAGTCCCCACAACTGTTGTGTCTGTTTCTCGTGTTCCCTCACAACTGGATTCTGATGTTCTTCTTCGTCCCCCAGATGATATGGCTAGGACGCACCCGTATGATGGGTAGGCTCGGAGCTCTTCCTGGACCCTAGTGTCGCCCTTCTCCTAGTGTGCCCCCCATGTCTTCATAGGTGATTGGTGTGAGACAGCCCGCCTATAGCTGACTGTCCTGCCGTAGGTTTGAAGTATTGCTTGGAGCCTGATACTTCCTCGGCGTTCCGGCCACCGGCTACGCGCCTCAGTAGGATGTTGCCTCGATCTTACAGCACGACTCCTACTGGTATTTCTCCTTGTTGCGTTGATCTCGTTTCTCACTCAGCACAATATACCTCGCTTCTTGTCCTTTCTTAGGGTACCGCCGCGATCAGGTGCAGGCGCGGTCCCGTAACGTTCTCTCTGTTCGCTAGGCCTCTGTCAGGATCCCACCCCTGACAGGGACCCCTCTGAGTCTCTCCCCGCAACACCCTCTGCCACAGGATGTTGCCTGTTCGATTCCCAGTCAGCTTCTGTCTGACTTTCTGCCTAACCCCCAGTTTTACCAGATTGTGAGGAGTGGCCTAATACATAGAACCCTTAGCTCCCCCTAGAGGCCAGACTGTGAAGTGTATTGGTGACTGTGATACCTGGTCAGAAGAACTCCTTCAGTGCCATCAGACGTACCATAGCCCCCCTTAGCGGCGGAGCATCAGTACTGCAACGACCAGGACTCTGGGGCGCTGCACTATTGCGGTAACATCCACTGCCGAGGATGCACGCTCAAGAGACGTCAACCGACCCTCCAGCAGCTGGATGTACCCCTGCAATCGCTGTTCACCCACCATTACTTAGCTAGATCCTGGCGCTAGTATACTGTTAGGGTTTGCGGAACGCACCGAATATATTTATTGATGGGATTGGTGCGTTCGCAACCCGGGATCCACCGTGCAGGAAAGAACCTGCTGCTAAGTGAATGACGGCTCAATATGGCGGTATGAACCAGCTCTGTTAGCTTCACAGAGCGGCCGCGAAAACAAAGCTCTGTGCCCTGTTAGACTCACAGAGGCACAGGTTAACTACCCAGATGAGAGCAGTCAGTGGTCATGCATGCACACAACACTCCTCGCCGGAGGTGCCAGCATTCTAGGGGCTTATTTCAGCCGGGTCCCTGAACACATTCAAACACATGATCACAGTGGCGCAAAGCACATAACTTTGGAAGATACTAGCGCATGGCCGTGCGGCCACGCGAGCCTTAAATAGCTGCAGCACGTACAGGACCTTCCTAAAAGAACCAATGAGAGACTGCTACAGAGACTGCGTACCTACAGGACCTTCCTAGAAGGACCAGTAGATTTGGCTGCAGTACCTGAGCATGTGACCCTTGATCTCCACTGAGAGATCTTACCCTGGGCATGCTCAGTGTGTGCAAAGCAGGACTTAGTCCCAGAAAAGCCTGCTCACCGCAGATCAGTGCAGGGTACAATAGCAGAGCCTGGAGAGGCAGCAGTAACCCTTTGCACAGAATCAGTCCCAGTGAGACGCTGGGACCGACGTCTGCGCTGAGCAGACTCCACTGCGGCCGATGGAGAATGGGAGACCGCAGCAGACACGGATCGAGATTCCCCATGTGCAGCAGAGGAAACTCGACTCCTAACAAATACCCTGTAAGAATCCCCAAGCACCCCTGATTCTGCAGCTCTTTTCTGTTTTTTGTTGTGTCACTCTATTTCAGAGATATTCACATCTGTGTCTTCTGGAGCGCAGCAAGTGAAATCTCTGCTTGCAGTCCAACTGGGCGTTTCTTCACAGGCCTCAGATGCTGCCAAACTGTGATTTAAGAGAAAGAGAGAGGTGAAAGCGCAAGCCCCAAGAGAAAACAGTGAAGAAACGCCCGGTTGGACTGCAAAGCAGAGATTTCATATATTACACTCAAAAAAAAATATCAAGAAATGTGAATATTCCTGCAATAGAGGAACTCGTTGAAAAACAGAAAAGAATGTCGGAATCAGGAGGGCTTGAGGATTTTTAGAAGAAATTTAAGTCAATTTTTTTCGTGCAAGTGACAGCTTCTCTTTAAGAATGAAAGTTCCTTAGTGAGTGCCTGTGAGAACAGAAAAAAAGAATTGTAGGCTTGAGAGATCTTTGTGGAGAGTCTTCCAAATTTAGACAATGAGATAGCATAGTGTTTATCCACTCCATTCTTTGAAATTGGCAGCGAATTGTCTGTGGATTCCAGCATACAGGCCTTGAGTCGGATCTTCTATGGGTTTAGCATTTGGATTTCAAAAGAGCCACAGGATTTTTACTTTTCTTATTGCCTATTCAATATTCTGACACTTATCCTTTGTGATTAGAATCTGTGTCATTTAATAGGGTAGAAAAGCCTTCCCTCCAGGACCCCAAGCCTTTCTTCTCCATCACAGTTCTTGTTAGGTCAGAATCCAGTAGAGCTGCTGAAATAATGACCATACAGTTCAATTGTTCGAAATCTCATTTATCTTAGTTAATGCTGTTAATAATCCTTACTATCACCAGTAAAATCTCATTAATATTTCTTAGAAAACGATTCAGAATTCCATTAGCATTTTGTAATTTGGCTTTTATGCAGCAGTTAATTTTTTTTGTTTCTGGTAATTGAATTACAGTCTAGTCATGAACGTGGCTTAATCTCATTTGTTCTTGGGTGACAATAACGCTTTTTTACGAGCCAGTACAGAGTGTCACTTTCTAAGAGCAGCTTCTACTTAATATCTATTGATGACTTATCCTTTTGAGGAAAGTCTAAAACCCGACAACCCAACCGATCATCTGTTATTAGAAGGTCCTGGAGATCAGCTCCAATTCAAAAGAGTAGGCGCAAATAATTCATGATCCTGGACATAGGTCATCAATATTAGATTCAACCCCTCCATGATATCCATATATTACTGTACATGGACAGTCATTGAGAAAAAAAAAAGAATTCATGGCACATCCACTAAATTAAAAATTTATCGGTATTTAATTACTATCCATTAAAAAGACAGTATCCTACATGATGTAAAAAAAGCTTACACATCTCTGTTGGTTGTGTTAAATGCCCTTAGTCAAAGTTTATCACATGGGAATAGGATTTAAAAGCCTTTTTAACCCATCATACATATGAAGACATGTACAGTACCTTGAAAAAGTATTCATACCCCGTGAACATTCCCCATTTTTCACATTGTACCCACAAACGTTTATCAGGAATTTATGTGGTAGATTAACAAAAAGCAGCAAGTATTTGTGAAGTATAAAGGAAATGGTTCAGATTTTTCTAATTATTTTAAGAATATAAATCTGAAAATTGTGACATGCATTTGTATTCATCCCCCTGAGTCAATACTTTGAAGGACCACCTTTGGCTGCAATTACTGTTGCAAGTCTTTTCGGGTATGTCTCTACCAATTTTGCATATCTAGAGCTGAAAATGTTGCCCATTCTTCTTTGCAAACTAGCTCTATCTCAGTGAGATTAGATGGAGGCGTCTGTGAACAGAAATTTACAAGTTACAAATTCTCAATGGGGTTTAGGTCTGGACTGTGACTGGGCCATTCACACACATGGATATGCTTTGATCTAAACCATTCCATTGTAGCTCTGGTAGATCCTGTATGTGTACTTGCAACACAGCTTCTGTCAGTTGAGACATAGGTCTCAAGAGGTTTTTGTTTTTTTTCAGACTTCAACCCATACCTGACACATCTCTAGGATGGACTGCCATACGAATTACATCATGGGGTCATTTTATAAAAGTTTTATGTCTGGAATGTGATTGGGCCATTAACACACACTTGGATATGCTTTGATCTAAACCATTCCATTGTAGCTCTGGTAGATCCTGTATGTGTACTTGCAACACAGCTTCTGTCAGTTGAGACATAGGTCTCAAGAGGTTTTTGGTTTTTTTCAGACTTCAACCCATACCTGACACATCTCTAGGATGGACTGCCATACGAATTACATCATGGGGTCATTTTATAAAAGTTTTATGTCTGGAATGTGATTGGGCCATTAACACACACTTGGATATGCTTTGATCTAAACCATTCCATTGTAGCTCTGGTAGATCCTGTATGTGTACTTGCAATACAGCTTCTGTCAGTTGAGACACAGGTCTCGGGAGTTGTGTTTTTTCAGCCTTCAACCCATACTGACTAGCATGGGCTGCCATGTGAATTACATCATGGGGCCATTTTATAAGTTATGATATGTTATATAATTATAATTTGGAGGCAGATCTTCAAATAGACCGCTTTTTTCTTGTATGGTGGCACTCCAGTACAACAGCAGTGCATTGACCATCAGCACAGCTCTATCAGGTCATTATGACTATGTTGACCTTCCTTGCATTGCTGCTGAAGAAGTTCATTCTTTTCATAGTGTGATGGCAGTTGGATCTCATTAACTGGAAGCACATACTTTAGCAATAATAATATGAACGAGTAACATCAAACATATCTATTATGCAGCCTGGTTAAATAACGCAGAATTCAAGAATTAATAACAAAACATTTATAATGAATGGCAAAACCCATTACCTTTACAGTATTGCGATCATTAATGAGGATTTGCTCTTCGTTAATGTAAAAATAAACTGGAGATATGACAGTCAAGTTCGGTGAAGACCATTTGTCAAAATTAATAATCAACTGGAAGGAGATATCAGGGAGCTTTTGGCAAATGGTAGAAAGTACAAATGCGCAGTTTGCCGGAAAACGGAGAAAAGCTCCATCAAAGGTCCTGAAGACGCCGCCTCCTGCGGCAATGCAGTAAGAGCTTTTCTTGCTAAAACAGCCTCGGACTCCATTCCTTAGGGCACATTCTTCATCTGACTTGCAGTGTCTTGGATCGCACTGGATGAGATTTCTCCCAAAGCAGCGGCAGCGTCTCGTACAGTCACTATTCCAGAATAATTGCTTAGGCTAAAAAATAAAAACAAAACTAATTATCTCCCAAAATTTATTCATATGATTTCTAAATTTACAGCACTGATCAAAAATAATGTTCATCAGTAGAATGATTCCAGGTGTAGTCAGCCACTGCAATATTTTAGTGCAAATTGCTGTCATATTCAAAACAATTAATGACTTCAACATTTTGCATGTAAAAAGGCAGCTTTACCCACAAGGCTGTACAGCTATTAATCTGAAAACGGAGCCAGTCTGCAGTAAATCTGGGCGTCCGCGCAGCTTTCCACTGCAGTGAGGCCTCACCTTAGCTGCGCTAAGGTTTCTGCAGATTTTAATTTACATTTATGGATACCAATTGGGTAAAATGGTGTCCATCTGGCTAAAGTAGGATTTTAGGCCTCCTTTAACCCCTTCATGACCCAGCCTATTTTGACCTTAATGACCTGGCCGTTTTTTGCAATTCTGACCAGTGTCCCTTTATGAGGTAATAACTCAGGAACGCTTCAATGGATCCTAGCGGTTCTGAGATTGTTTTTTCGTGACATATTGGGCTTCATGTTAGTGGTAAATTTAGGTCGATAAACGCAAAAATTATTTGTGAAAAAAATGGAAACTTGGCTAAAATTTTGAAAATTTCGCAATTTTCAAATTTTGAATTTTTATTCTGTTAAACGAGAGAGTTATGTGACACAAAATAGTTAATAAATAACATTACCCACGTGTCTACTTTAGATCAGCACAATTTTGGAAGCAAAGTTTTTTTTTGCTAGGAAGTTATAAGGGTAAAAATTTGACCAGTGATTTCTCATTTTTACAACGAAATTTACAAAACCATTTTTTTTAGGGACCACCTCATATTTGAAGTCAGTTTGAGGGGTCTGTATGGTTGAAAATACCCAAAAGTGACACCATTATAAAAACTGCACCCCTCAAGGTACTCAAAACCACATTCAAGAAGTTTATTAATCCTTCAGGTGCTTCACAGCAGCAGAAGCAACATGGAAGGAAAAAATGAACATTTAACTTTTTAGTCACAAAAATGATCTTTTAGCAACATTTTTTTTATTTTCCCAAGGGTAAAAAGAGAAACTGGACCCCAAAAGTTATTGTACAATTTGTCCTGAGTACGCCGATACCCCTTATGTGGGGGAAACCACTGTTTTGGCGCACAACAGGGCTCGGAAGGGAAGGAGCGCCATTTGACTATTTCAATGAAAAATTGGTTCCAATCTTTAGCGGACACCATGTCGCGTTTGGAGAGCCCCTGTGTGCCTAAACATTGGAGCTCCCCCACAAGTGACCCCATTTTGGAAACTAGACCCCCCAAGGAACTTATCTAGATGCATAGTGAGCACTTTGAACCCCCAGGTGCTTCACAAATTGATCCGTAACAATGAAAAGTACTTTTTTTTCACAAAAAATTTCTTTTAGCCTCAATTTTTTCATTTTCACATGGGCAATAGGATAAAATGGATCCTAAAATGTGTTGGGCAATTTTTCCTGAGTACACTGATACCTCATATGTGGTCACAAACCACTGTTTGTGCACACGGCAAGGCTCGGAAGGGAAAGCGCGCCATTTGACTTTTGAATGAAAAATTAGCTCCAATCGTTAGCGGACACCATGTCGCATTTGGAGAGCCCCTGTGTGCCTAAACATTGGAGCTCCCCAACATGTGACCCCATTTTGGAAACTAGACCCCACAAGAAACTTATTTAGATGCATAGTGAGCACGTTGAGCCCCCAGGTGCTTCACAAATTGATCCGTAAAAATGAAAAAGTACTTTTTTCTTCCCAAAAAAATTCTTTTAGCCTCGATTTGTTCATTTCCACATGGGCAACAGGATAAAATGGATGCTAAAATTTATTTGGAAATTTCTCCTGAGTACACTGATACCTCACATGTGGGAGTAAACCACTGTTTGGGCACACGGCAGGGCTCGGAAGGGAAGGAGCGCCATTTGACTTTTTGAATGAAAAATTAGCTCCAATGGTTATCGGACACCATGTCGCGTTTGGAGAGCCCCTGTGTGCCTAAACATTGGAGCTCCCCGACATGTGACCCCATTTTGGAAACTAGACCTCCCATGGAACTAATCTAGATGTGCAGTGAGCACTTTCACCCCCAAGTGCTTCACAGAAGTTTATAACGCAGAGCCGTGAAAATAAAAAATCATTTTTCTTTCCTCGAAAATTATTTTTTAGCCCGCAATTTTTTATTTTCACAAGAGTAACAGAGAAATTAGACCCGAAAAGTTGTTGTCCAGTTTGTCCTGAGTACGCTGATACCCCATATGTGGGGGGGAACCACTGTTTGGGCACACGTCGGGGCTCGGAAGGGAAGTAGTGACGTTTTGGAATGCAGACTTTGATGGAATGGTCTGCGGGCATCATGTTACGTTTGTAGAGCCCCTGATATGCCTAAGCAGTAGAAATCCCCCACAAGTGACCCCATTTTGGAAACTAGACCCCCCCCAAGGAACTTATCTAGATATGTGGTGAGCACTTTGAACCCCCAAGTGCTTCACAGAAGTTTACAACGCAGAGCCGTGAAAATAAAAAATCATTTTTCTTTCCTTAAAAATGATGTTTTAGCAAGCAATTTTTTATTTTCACAAGGGTAACAGGAGAAATTTGACCCCAATAGTTGTTGCCCAGTTTGTCCTGAGTACACTGATACCCCATATGTGGGGGTAAAACCACTGTTTGGGCACACGTCGGGGCTTGGCTGGGAAGTAGTGACTTTTGAAATGCAGACTCTGATGGAATGGTCTGCGGGCATCATGTTACGTTTGCAGAGCCCCTGATGTGCCTAAACAGTAGAAACCCCCCACAAGTGACCCCATTTTGGAAACTAGACCCCCAAGGAGCTTATCTAGATGTGTGGTGAGCACTTTGAACCCCCAAGTGCTTCACAGAAGTTTACATCGCAGAGCCATGAAAATAAAAAATAATTTTTCATTCCTCAAAAATGATGTTTTAGCAAGCAATGTTTTATTTTCGCAAGGGTAACAGGAGAAATTGGACCCCAATCGTTGTTGTCCAGTTTATCCTGAGTATGCTGGTACCCCATATGTGGGGGTAAACCACTGTTTAGGTGCACGACGGGGCTCGGAAGGGAGGGAGCACCATTTGACTTTTTGAACGCAAGATTGGCTGGAATCAATGGTGGCGCCATGTTGCGTTTGGAGACCCTTGATGTGCCTAAACAGTGGAAACCCCTCAATTCTAACTCCAACACTAACCCCAACACACCCCAAACCCTAATCCCAACTCTAGATATAACCCTAACCCCAACACACCCCTAACCACAACCCTAACCCCAACACACCCCTAACCCTAATCCCAACCCTAACCCTAATCCCAACCCTAACCACAACCCTAACCCCAACACACCCCTAACCATAACCCTAACCACAAGCCTAATCTTAACCCTATTTCCAACCCTAGCCCTAATTCCAACCCTAACTCTAATTCCAACCCTAACCCTAAGGCTATGTGCCCACATTGCGGATTCGTGTGAGATTTTTCCGCACCATTTTTGAAAAATCCGCAGGTAAAAGGCACTTCCTTTTACCTGCGGATTTACTGCGGATTTCCAGTGTTTTTTTGTGCGGATTTCACCTGCGGATTCCTATTGAGGAACAGGTGTAAAACGGAATCCGCACAAAGAATTGACATGCTGCGGAAAATACAGCACAGCGTTTCCGCGCGGTATTTTCCGCACCATGGGCACAGCGGATTTGGTTTTCCATAGGTTTACATGGTACTGTAAACCTGATGGAAAACTGCTACGAATCCGCAGCGGCCAATCGGCTGCGGATCCGCAGCCAAATCTGCACCATGTGTGCACATAGCCTAATCTAACCCTAACTCTAGTTCTATCCCTAATTCTATCCCTAATTCTATCCCTAGCCCTAACCCTAACCCTAGCCCTAACCCTACCCCTAGTGGGGGAAGAAAAAAAAAATTTTCTTTATTTTATTATTGTCCCTACCTATGGGGGTGATAAAGGGGGGGTTCATTTACTATTTTTTTATTTTGATCAAAATGTACCTGGAACGAATCTGCCGGCCGCCCGCCATTTTGGAAGATAGTGGCGCCCATGAAGAAGACGGACGGACACCGTGAGGCTCGGTAAGTATGAGGGGGGAGATCGGAGCACGGGGGGGATCGGAGCATGGGGGCGTGGATCGAAGCAGGGGGGGAGCGGACAGGAGGACGGGGGAGCGGACAGGAGGATGGAGGGGAGCGGACCACAGTACGGGGCAGAAAGGAGGACTGGGGAGCAGATCGGTGGCGGTGGGGGGGGGGGGCAAATCAGGGTTTCCAGCCATGGCTGATGATATTGCAGCATCGGCCATGGCTGGATTGTAATATTTCACCATTTTCATAGGTGAAATATTACAAATCGCTCTGATTGGCTGTTTCACTTTCAACAGCCAATCAGAGCGATCGTAGCCACAGCGGGGTGAAGCCACCCCCCCTGGGCTGAAGTACCACTCCCCCTGTCCCTGCAAATCGGGTGAAATTGGAGTTAACCCTTTCACCCGATCTGCAGGGACGCGATCCCTCCATGACGCCACATAGGCGTCACAGGTCGGATTGGCACCGACTTTCATGACGCCTACATGGCGTCAAAGGTCGGGAAGGGGTTTTAAACACATATTTCAGCATTTTTAAAATGCTTGTAAAAATGACCATGCATTTCATGCATTCTTCATATACATCCCTTGGTTTTCACTTACTTTCATGCTTACCAACATTTCTGTTGGGGCAGTATGGCCTTTATGTCCTATCCCCCGCCCAGGAGCATGCCAACCCTCTCAGAAATGTCCCTGCCAAACCCATAGTGCCAAGATTATATCTCAAGATTCCTGATAAATACAGGATAGTTGGCATGTGAGTATTTGTAAAACGTGTATAAATATTTCTGTTCGCACCGGCAAGTATTTTGAAGGCTGTAAAATACAAACTACAGGTGAAATTGATTTCTGAATCTGTCAGAAGGAACAGCTCTCCTTGGCCGTCAATATAGTCATATAGGTCATAGGAAGCTGAGTACTATGATACCTTGATATCTGTGATCCGATATTTTATAAGATAACGCGGTCTAGTGATGAGCGCTAGGCTGGTGATGATAAGAGCCAGGAAGGATTAAAGGTGCAAACCTTTATTGACTCATAAGTCCACTGAATAATAAGTCCACAACGTGTTTCAATGGCGTTCTGCCGTCTTCATCAGGTGCCACTAGTCCTGCTCATTCGCCCCCCTGTTCGCTTTTTTATTGCAATTGTAAATGACAGGTGGCGTTACCAGTGTGAGACATGTAACTAACAAAGGACAGTAGAACTGAACTTTATCTCCTAACAAACATATTTGCTGTAGCTCTCACAGCTCTGCTGTTTTCTAACACTGTCTACCTGTGAGGTGGAAGCTTACTGAAAGGACACCAGCAGATGTATTTAAATTGATTGTCCGGCCTTAAGCTACAAGTCTGTAGTCACTGTATGTGATTGCAGTCTTGTGAATCCTCACAGTGTGCTCACTCTGCGCTCTGAGGATTCTTTGAAGTCGGAAATGGGCGGTCATGTGACTGCAAGTATGTGATTTGCATACTTCTGACTACATGCCGACTAGACTGTATCCATCCTTGCTCAATATACTTGCTTTGAGTGAGTCCGTAGCCATCTAGTCAGTACTTGACCGTATGTATGCAAATCACATATTTTAAGTAACACACCAGCTACTCTGAAGAATCGTCAGAGCGTGCGTGGATTGTCAATTCACAAGACTGCAGTCACATACAGTGACTGAATACTTCTGGCCGGACAATCACTTTAATGCTGTCCTGTGTACAATCACACACAGCTCTGCAGTGAGATCAGGAAAGCAAAGAGCAGCCGTTACACATCACATTGGTAACTCCCCCTTCATGTAAAATAAGCTTCAGAGGCAGATTCTCAGGGAGATCTATGTCAGCCCATAGATCTTAATCGCTCATTTACATATTGAGAAAAATGTGGATTTCTCTGGAATAAGACATCAGATTGCAGATATCAAGATATCATTGTATTCAGCTTCCTTTGTCCTGTATGCCCATTTAGATGGCTTTGGAGGGTGGATCCTACTGACAGATTCCCTTCAATAAAATTTCAGTTGTTATTTTATAAATATAATAAAGATAGATGGATTCTTACCTCATAGTATTTGCCATCAGCATAACAGCCGCAGTTATGAGGGAGAATACAGCTTTTTCCATTTAGCACATACCCAGGATCACACTGACAACCCTCCACACAGTAATGATTGCAGTCACTTTTCAGTCGAATAGCAGCACAGCGAGGTTGGCACACACTAACACAACTCTCATAGTGACTGTACGCAGGACACGTCACAACTGCAGGCAAGATAGACAAGTTACTAGATGCATATGCTAGAAGAAAATGACAATCTGACTCTTCTCTGCTCAGTTACGTCTACCATAGTGGAATTTGTATGCTATAAAGCAGTGGTTTTAATCTCATGGCTCCCCAGGGGTGGCTGATGCCCATCTGATGCCAAACTCATACTAAGGCCACGTTCACACGGTCAGTATTTGGTGAGTTTTTTACCTCAGTATTTGTAAGTAGGGTTGAGCGAAACGGATCGGACATTTTCAAAAGTCGCCGACTTTCAGCAAAGTCGGGTTTCATGAAACCCGACCCGATCCCACTGTGGGATCGGCCATGCGGTCGGCGATCTTCGCGCCAAAGTCGCGTTTCATGACGCTTTCCCCGCCATTTTTTCAGCCAATGAAGGAGTGTGGGCAGCGTGATGACATAGGCTCCGGCTTGCTTTGTGCGGTGTCACAGGGGGTAAAACCGCCATCTGAGAGAGAGAGAGAGAGAGAGAGAGAGACCTGCATTGGGTTTCGTGTTTCGGTTGGCCCCCGACTTTTCACAATAATCGGCCGATTTCACACGATCCGACTTTCGAGACAGTCGGGTTTCACGAGACCCGACTCGATCCTAAAAAAGCAAAAGTCGCTCAACCCTATTTGTAAGCCAAAACAGGAGAGGAGCAATCAGAGGAAAAGTATAATAGAAACACATCACCACTTCTGGATTTATCACTCACTCCTGGTTATGGCTTACAAATACTGACGTGTAAAACTCACCAAATACTGAGCACGTGAACGTGGCCTAAGGGTACCGTCTCACAGTGGCACTTTTGTCGCTATGACGGTACGATCCGTGACGTTCCAGCGATATCCATACGATATCGCTGTGTCTGACATGCAGCAGCGATCAGGGACCCTGCTGAGAATCGTACGTCGTAGCAGATCGTTTGGAACTTTATTTTGTCGCTGGATCTCCCGCTGTCATCGCTGGATCGGTGTGTGTGTGTGTGTGCATTCGCTTGTAACCAGGGTAAAGTAAAAGCAGAGCACAGCGGTGACGTCACCGCTGTGCTCTGCTTTCACTTTACGGCCGGCACTCAGTCAGTGCGGGAAGCAGACGGCTAGGGACCTGATGGACACCAGAATGTGAGTATGTACGTTTTTTTTTTTTTTTACATTTACGATGCTAACCAGGGTAAACATCGGGTTACTAAGCGCGGCCCTGCGCTTAGTAACCCGATGTTTACCATGGTTACCCGGGGACTTCGGCATCGTTGGTCGCTGGAGAGCTGTCTGTGTGACAGCTCCCCAGCGACCACACAACGACTTACCAGCGATCACGGCCAGGTCGTATCGCTGGTCGTGATCGTTGGTAAATCGTTTTGTGTAACGGTACCCTTAGAGTTGTAGTTTTACAACAGCTTGAATGTTGTAGGTTGGATACTAATCATTTTATTAATCTCAGGCACAATTCAAAGATTAATAATGTAGAGCACATGTTCGTTCTGTCGGCACCATTATAGTCTATGGTCCAGTCAGCACATATATCCGAATCCCGTTTTGCGGGGAGATTCAGACATAAGCCCCGACTGAACTGATGCCTAAACACAATGTGAAAGCACCTTTACTTGAAATGTATATATATTGGAAAGCCCCTTTAATAGGACAGATGGACAGATGCCTGTGAGCATGTGCTGTAGGAAGCTCTGTTCCTGTCCCTCATGTCTAGGAAGATGTGCACTCAATGCATATATAGGTGTAATACTAGAGATACGAGGGGTACTAAGGTAAGAAGAGGCTCCTCACACTGCTGTCCATCCTGTCTATCTGGTCAAATACAGGAGATACTAGGCATGTAGAGGCAAAAAGAGGCCACCCACACTGCTGTCCACTCAGTTTATCTGATCTAACACTTTAGATACCAGAGGTGCAGAGGTATCTGAACTAATACTGGAGATACAAGGAGTGCTGAGGTAAGAAGAGGCTACTCACACTGCTGACCACTCTGTCTATCTGATTTAACACTGGTGGTACTAGGGTTGCTGAGGTAAGAGGAGACTGCTCACACTGCTGTCCATCCTGTCTATCTGATCTAACAATGGTGGTACCAGGGTTGCTGAGGTAAGATGAGGCTGCTCACACTGCTGTCCATCCTGTCTATCTGATCTAATGCTGGAGATAACAGAGATGCTGAGATAAGAAGAGGCTGCTCACGCAGCTGTCCACCTTGTCTATCTGAAATAATACTGTAGATACCAGGGGTGCTGAGGCAAGAAGAGGCTGCTCACACTGCTGTCCACCCTGTCTATCTGAACTAATACTGGAGATACAAGGAGTGCTGAGGTAAGAAGAGGCTACTCACCCTGCTGTCCACTCTGTCTATTCGATCTAACACTGGTGGTACCAGGGTTGCTGAGGTAAGAGGAGGCTGCTCACACTGCTGTCCACCCTGTCTATCTGATCTAATACAGGAGATACCAGTGGTGCTGAGGTAAGAGGAGGCTGACCATGCTTCTGCAGTGCCCCAGGGTCCTGATCGTTGCAGTAATATCATTCTCCTCTGGGGGGAGTGATGTTACGTTTGGAGGAAAATAAAGATAACTGAATCCAGGTATCACAAACATGCAATACATTTTGCACTCCAGGCCACCAGGGGGAGCTATGCTCCTATTTATTAGGGCACTTCTCACACTTAGGTAAAACTGGTTGCCTGGAGTGGAAGTTAGGCAGTTGCTGGCTGAGCTTCGCTCAGGTAGTTGGTCCCTGACAGGGGTGGGATCCTGTCAGAGGCTGAGACAGAAGGACACGGAGCTGTGCCTGCCCTGAGTGCAGCAGCCTCCCAGAAAGAGACATTGAAGGAGAATTGTACTGTAGAGAGGGTGAAGAAGTCGTAGCAAAGGAGTGGATATCAGAGGAGTTCTGCCCTGCACAGGCTGCCTCCTTCTGGGCACAAGATCCCGGTAGTCGGCACACCGAGGGAGCAACAGTCCTTTATGCCTTGCTCCAGAGACCGGCAGGACAGCTAATTTCATGTTACCTGCCCACCCTATACCCAGGAGGCAAGGTGGCACCCACGAGAGGCAGGGGCATGATAGAGACCCTGTAAAAAGCCTCAAGCCACCGGTCATACGGGTTTGTCCTATCCATCCTGGGGACAGAGAGAGAGACATTACATCTGTAACATCTTCAACAGTTGTGAGGACCTTATGAGAAGCTTAGCAGTAAGGTACTACAACACGCGGCGCTAGAGGAAGGCTACTGATTTCTACCTGGATAAGGGGACTCTGGGTTTGCCTCTAAACCGGCCTACCCTGTGGTCTGTGCTCTGGACTGTGGAATGCGAAACCTTCAGTAAAAAGGTAAAAAGACTGCAACCCTGTGTCCTCGTTCTTCACTGCGCTTCGCATCATCCACCATCTACACACTGGGAAGCCCTGGGGACATACTTCACCTGTGGGAAGGTATACCATCTAGCTGCCATAACATCACCCCAGCGGACCCCTTAAAGCAGTGTCGGTCATCCTGACCGAATACCACAGGTGGCGTCATGAACATTCCCTTTAAAGACCTTTCCCTTTAACACGGACGTCCCAAGGGCCTCGGACTGGGTCAGCCACCGTGACATCCCCCTTGAGAACTGAAGGACCCGGTTCCGAGTACCCCTAGCCCTTGGGTGCGCACCACTTCTGTCCACCATTTTTTCTTTTTTAACTAATACAGGAGATCCCAGGGGTGGTCTGGTCACACTTACAGCAAGATGTATGGTTCCTCCAACCAGTGACAGCAATTCCTTGTGTTTGGCATGTACTTGCGTAGTTCTGTAGCCAGCTACAAGCAGTTTCCACAGCACCTCCATCAATGCATGAGTCAAATAAGCAATTTTTGAAGAAAAATCTTGGATTTACTTTGCTGTGACACTTGGCAAATACCCCATTTCTGTTGGGAATAAAGCTGCAAAGCTGTTGTGCTTTCCAAAATCCATCCACCTTTGTGCAGGTAGGACATCTATCACCACATCCAACTTGGCAAAAGGTGTCTCTTTTCACCCAACTGTGGCCAAACTCATTGACGTTCATACTTATGAAGCCACTAGAAGTCTGCAGGTCATCTTCCATATTACCATTGTACCTTCCACAAAGGCCATACGTGCTGTTTTGCATGTAACGTGGAATTGTGACAGAGAGGAATGTCTTCCAGTCATATACAACTTTTAAGCCAAACTCAGTTTCAATAACAATATGGAAACCAAAGGCAAAAATATTAACTTTTCCATGACTTAACTTTAGAGGCAAATACAGCCTTTCATTATTTACCTGCCAAGGGAAGGGCACATATATAGTTTAGGGACATTAGAGCATGCCATGTTGGACAAAAAAGGTTAAGAACTCACAAAACCAAAGTTATAAATCCAATAATGTCAACTTTGTTCAATTTTATAATGCAAAAGCGATTGTTCAGAGTTATGATAAATGTTCTCGGCAGACACCACTTCACAGTGAATGGAGCTGTTCTGGCTTCATTTACAGTTTACATTCGACTGCTGGAGCTGAGAACAGCTGATCAGTTCGGGGTGCTGGTGTCGGATCTTCACCGATCTGATATTGGTGACCTATCCTAAGCATAGATCATCAATAAATTCAGTACCGAGATCTTTCTATTGACATTTTTACACCTAGGCCTGTAACAATTAGAAGGGGCCATGCTCTAAATCTACTGGAAAGGAGATTCTGTCATCACAGACGTGGACCATGTTGTGATGGATAAATTCATTGGCAAAATGTAGGGGTCTGGATGATTTTCTTGGAAAATATACAATTACAAAGGGGAAATTGTCATCATCTTCCATAATAGGGGGTATTTTCTTCTCTTAAATATAGTAGTATAATAGATTCAGGTGATCAATTTGTTTTATATTTTCCAACTATGGATTTAGTGTTTTATTTGTTTGGCGATTTACATTCTAAAAATGTCTCTTTTTCATCAGACATTGTACAGTATTTTGGTGCTGGAAAAACTATTTGGATTGTATTATACGTCACACAATCAGAATATTAAAACCACTTGCCTAATATTGTGTTGGTCCCCCGTGTGCCATTAAAGCTGTTGCAGCTATGCTAGGCATGGATCAGATTTGTATTTCCAGTGTATTCCACAGATGTGTGCAGATTAAAATCTGGAGAATTTCAAGGTTAAATCAACACCTTAAACTTTTTTCATATTTCTCAAACCATTCCTGAATAATTTTTGCACTTTTGCATGGCGCAATACCCAACTAAGAGAAGCCACTGCCCTAAGGTAATACTGGTGCCAAGAAGGGGTCTACATGGTCTGCAACAGTACGTGTCACAGTAACATCTTCATGACTGCCACTACCTAAGCAGAACATTACCCAGAGCTTCACACTGCCTGAGCAAACCTACCTACCTTCTATACCTCATCCTGGCAATCTTCCTAAATGAAGCAATGCACATGCACCCAGTCATACTGAAAAGTGATCATAGGCTTAGGTCCACCATGGTTCCCCAAATCAGGCCACCTACTACTATTTCTCCATGCTCCAGTTCTGACTAGTTGTCCATTGTCGGAGCTTTTGACGCTGCTCAGGGCTCAGCATCGGCATAGCATCTGTCGCTATGCACGCTCATATGCATCAAGCCATAATGGACTGTATGTTCTGTCATTTTATATTCTAGCAAGCATTAATTATGCATTCATTCATTAGTTGGGTTACCCTTGATTGCCCATAGCCCTGGTGTCAGTTCACTAGTTGTCCTTCCTTGAACCACTTTTGGAAAGCACTACCCATTGCACACCAAAAACATCCCAAATGACCTGCCATTTTGGAAATGCCCTGACACTTGCCTATTTTTCCAGTTTCTAACAGAAGAACATTAGATCCTGACCAGAAACTAACTGTTTAAATGGGTTATCCACTAGTAGGAAAACCCTTTCTTACTCTGAATGTTTGTCCTAGTTCAAATAAAAACACTTATACTCACCTCCTGTGCCAGTGACATTGCAGAGATGTTGGAACTCACGTTCCCAGGGCTCCCATGCAGTTGTTACCACACATGAGCCCTACACCGAATCAGCGCTGGCGTCACTGTCCCACCTTTGGATGTATAAGTCATCCAGAGGAAGTGAGATCTGCATTTTGGCAAGTAAGTGTTTATATTTTAATGGTGGCAAACATTCAGAGTGAGAAGGGGTTGTCCTAGTAGTGGACAGCCCTTTTAATACATCCCACCCTTTGACCGGTGTCATTTCTCACTAGTTAGTAAATATTATTAATACACTTCATCTGCCAGTGGTTTAGTGCCATGGATGAAGGTATGGAAGTTCAGGCAAGCTGATCTATAACCGGATCAGCACACGATAAGTAATGCAACGCTATTACAAAGTTCTTAAACTTTTTCTCAGTTGATCATAGTGTTCTTAAAGTTCTTAAAACATGAAGTTCACTTACCAGGACGGTGTGTTTGTATGCACGATAGATGACAATATTGAAATTGTAGACTTCTACCTCCACTTGCTTTACCCATAGGGCGAGAGAAGCATCTCTGTCCTCGTTCTTAGCGGTAACTGTAAATCTTGGGACGGTGTCCGCTTTAGAATTAGTAACCGTAGTGCAAAGAATTAGAGAGCAGCTGCTCTGGAAATCAAATGGAAGGCCATCGAACGTAAGGTAATGTCCATATCCTGAGACGATGCATGAAGCATCTGTACGCGGCTGGCAATAAAAGAGGCCATTGTCTTCCATGCAGTACTCTTCATCCCTACATGGCATAGTCTCACAGTACACACTGTTGTCTGACCCATTACAGTAACAAAAGGATTTACAATCGAGGTCAATCCAGAATGTCTCATTAGTGGAAACCTGGTGGCCATCAAAGTTACAGCCACATTCACTCCTTGGGACACACCGGGTACCCTGTAAAGCAAGTCCTTCATCACACTGGCATCCTTCTGTGCAGCTGTCAGAACAGACTGGGCCTGTGGCTAACGTTTCACAAGTTTCAGAACAGGTAATGCATTCTTCAAAATGGCTGTTTTCAGGGCACATGAGAGCTGAAACATTGAAACACATTAAATTGAGAATGATATATCGCTCCAAAGTAACAGCGACTACTCTACAATAATTCCTTACAACAAATAACAAGGGATGATACACAGGTCAATTTGATATACAAAATATAAACTTTATTGTTAAAAAATCAATTAACAACTGGTGAGGGTGAAAGGGATATACAAAAACCATCACACACAATGTACTGTGAAGATGGAAGCGCATGGGCCTGGGCAAGTGGCAATGGGAAATGTTCAGCATCTACCTGTGTATAATATCCAATTTCAATCTATACGTCACATTAGACAGTGTGTTCAACACGGGGCAAATCACTAAAGGATTGAAATCCTTGCGCCATGGTGGGTGCCAAGCGCCATTAAATATATAAGCAACTTAGTAAAGACAGTATAGGGGTGGTCACTACCAAAAATAGGGCGCATTCCACAGCCCAGGAGAATGCGCGTCCGCCCCAACACGCGTTTCGGTCCTGCCTTCGTCAGGCCCCCAGTGTCCATTGTGAACATAATAATTATTTAAACAATATGTCATTTTTCCTGATGCATTTCCTTTAAGACCCAACTATATAATCGATGGTAGAAGAAAGCTAAGAATGAGCAGCAGGGTTGCCAACTTGTTTTATTTTTTCTGTACAACTTATCCACAAATGATGGACAGACCAGTGGCGTATCTAGGGGGGGGGGCAGCCGGGGCATGTGCCCTGGGCGCAGCCGGCAGGGGGGCGCAGTCGGGCCGCCTAATTCGGCAGTCCGCAGTGTCTCCCCCGGCGGCAGCATTCTGCCGCCCCCGGTCTGGGAGTCAGCTGTTCTCTGTGCCGACTGTCAAGCTGACAGCCGGCACAGAGAAGCTGCAGAGCGCCGGCTCCCAATGTGTGCAGAGGGGGAGGGGAGCCCCTGCAGAGTGGCTGCGGCGGGCAGGGAGAAATCCCTGCAGCTCCGCTGCCCAGCGATCTGTCTTCCTGCTTCCTCTCACACAGACGCGCCGCTGGATGACGTCATCATTCAGCGGCCGGCTGTGTGAGAGGAAGGTGATGGAGATGCTGCGGCAGAGCGCTAGGAGAGGTGAGAGGTGTGTGTGTGAATGTGTGTGTATGTGAGTGTGTGTGTGTATGTGAATGTGTGTATGTGAGTGTGTGTATGTGAATGTGTGTGTGTGTGTGAATGTGTGTGTGTGAATGTGTGTATGTGTGTGTATGTGTGTGTTTGTGTGTGTGTGAATGTGTGTATGTGTGTATGTGTGTGAATATGTGTGTGTGTGTATGTGTGTGTATGTGAGTGTATGTGAATGTGTGTGTGTGTGTGTCTGAATGTGTGTATGTGAATGTGTGTGTGTGTGTGTGAATGTGTGTGTGTGAATGTGTGTGTGTGAATGTGTGTGTATGTGTGTGTGTGAATGTGTGTGTGTGTGTGTGTGTGTGTGTGTGAATGTGTGTGTATGTGAGTGTGTGTGTGTATGTGTGTGTGTGTGTGTGTGTGTGTGAGAATGTGTGTGAATATGTGTGTGTGTGTGAGTGGCTCAGTATTGGGTGTGTGTGTGTGTATCGCGCTGCAGGGGAATGTGCAGAGAAGTGAATGGTGTGTGTGTGGGGGGAGGAGAGGGCAAAGATCGGGCTGACGGGGAGAGAGCAATGATGGGGATGGTGGAGGAGGAGAGGACAATGATGGGGCTGATGGGGGGGGGGGCACCAAAATGAATTCTTGCCCCGGGTGCCAGAAATGCTAGATACACCTCTGGGACAGACAACATACTTTATGGACCCAGTGGAAGGCCATAATGAATCATTAAGATTTTTAAATCATACATGACTATTAGTAGCATTCACTGTGAATTTTCATCAATATCCGATGTCACGTAACCACTGCTACCAATCAGCGACCACTGATTGGCTGCAGCTTTCATATTTTGTCCGAGCAGGAAGAGAAATATTTCTTCCTGTACAGGCAAAAAGTGAAGATGTCAGGCGATCAGTGGACACCGATTAGCTGCAGAGGAATTGTGTAGGTTTGGGAGGAGAGTATACAGTAGTTTTTTTTTTTTAATATCTCCCACCACTCTGGGTCAGGATGGCCAACTTGACTTTTATTTTTTCTGCACGGCTTCTTAAAAATTTATAGACTTTTTTGTTATGGACACATTAGATGACCCTCGTTATGATTAGTAATACGTGTCTACATACCATAAATACTATATGGACACATCAGCCGCATTCACTGTGAACTATAAAAGGGTGAAAAATACAGTAGTAGAATCTGTACAAGTCTCTGCAGCTGAAAAAAAATCACGGACGTATCAAATTTTTTTTTTACTGACAGGGGAATAAAGTGCCCTATTTTTACGGACTGTCCAGGTATGTCTGAAAAATTTGCAACCCAGTTATGGGTCCATTAAATTTAACTGATAAAGTAGGTGACAATACCTTTACATATTGTAGCCATTTTTTAAAACATTCCCAAGGTGGCCAAATTGGATTGTCTGTGTTGCTAGTTCAGTAGGGAGTCAGCTTTACAGTATGTCAGTTCCAATAAGTTGAAGTTAACTGTCAGAAATGTCATAAAGTGATGGAGTGCTGCTCTTGTCCTTGAAGTGACAGGAGAGGTTCATACAGAGCCCATCTGTGGATATAGTGTTACTATCCTGCCTCTTTTAGGCCTCCCACGGTACAATACATCTGTAATCCCTCACCCTTTGCTGTCTAAAAAAAACAGATAACAGACATGGCACAAAACTAAAGTCATTTAAAATGGCAACTTTCTGGCTTTAAGAAACAGTAAAATAAATCAAGAACAAAAATGTGGTAGTCAGTAATGGTTACTTTTTGTAACCAAGCATAGGGTAAAAATTATGGAGTCACTTTATGAGGGAAAAAATTATGGAATCACCCTGTAAATTTTCATTCCCAAAACTAACACCTGCATCAGATTAGATCTACTCGTTAGTCTTCATCTAAAAAGGAGTGATCACACCTTGTAGAGCTGTTGCACCAAGTGGACTGACATGAATCATGGCTCCAACACAAGAGATGTCAACTGAAACGAAGGAGAGGATTATCCAACTCTTAAAAGAGGGTAAATCATCACGCAATGTTGCAAAAGATGTTCGCAGTCAGCTGTGTCTAAAATCTGGACCAAATACAAACAACATGGGAAGGTTGTTAAAGGCAAACATACTGGTAGACCAAGGAAGACATCAAAGCGTCAAGACCGGAAACTTAAAGCAGTATGTCTACAAAACAGGAAATGCACAAAAAAACAAATGAGGAACAAATGGGTGGAAACTGAAGTCAATGTCTGTGACCGAACTGTAAGAAACCGCCTAAAGGAAATGGGATTTACATACAGAAAAGCTAATCAAAAGCCATCATTAACACCTAAACAGGAAAAAACAAGGTTACAATGGGCTAAGGAAAAGCAATCGTGGACTGTGGATGACTGGATGAAAGTCATATTCAGTGATGAATCGCGAATCTGCATTGGGTAAGGTTATGATGCTGGAACTTTTGTTTGGTGCCATTCCAATGAGATTTATAAAGATGACTGCCTGAAGAGAACATGCAAATTTCCACAGTCATTGAGGATATGGGGCTGCATGTCAGGTAAAGGCACTGGGGAGATGGCTGTCATTACATCTTCAATAAGTGCACGAGTTTATGTTGATATTTTGGACACTTTTCTTATCCCATCAATTGAAAGGATGTTTGGGGATGATGAAATCATTTTTCAAGATGATGATGCATCCTGCCATAGAGCAAAAACTGTGAAAACATTCCTTGAAAAAATACACATAAGGTCAATGTCATGGCCTGCAAATAGTCCAGATCTCAATTAAATTGAAAATCTTTGGTGGAAATTTAAGAAAATGGTCCATGACAAGGCTCCAACCTGCAAAGCTGATCTGGCAACAGCAATCAGAGAAAGTTGGAGCCAGATTGATGAAGAGAACTGTTTGACACTCATTAAGTCCATGCCTCAGAGACTGCAAGCTGTTATAAAAGCCAGAGGTGGTGCAACAAAATACTAGTGATGTTTTGGAGTGTTTTTGTGTTTGTTTTTCATGATTCCATAATTTTTTCCCTCATAATTGAGTGACTCCACAAATTTTACCCTATGCTTGGTTTAAAAAAATTATCCATTACTGACTACCACATTTTTTGACCTTGATTTCCTTTACTGTTTCTTAAAGCCAGAAAGTTGCCATTTCAAATGACTTTTAGTTTTGTGCCATTTCTGGGATCTGCTTTTTTTTCTACAAAATTAAACAACTGAATGAACATCTTCCAAGGCCGGTGATTACATAGCTTTTGCCAGGGGCTGTATGTCCCTCATCCTGGTATATAAGTTCCTTATCCTGGGTCCCAACCTGGTGTTTGTTCCCCATTCTGCTGCCGTTCTTTAATGTATAGAAGAAAATAAACCATTATGCTCCCCAGGTAAGTACATAAATGTCATGGGGCTCCATAGAAGAAGTATAATGCAGTCCCCTTAGTCTTCTATATAGTGTAATGCATCCCATAGTCCTCCATAAAGTATAATGTACCCCTCCAATCCTCCATATAGTATAAGGCATCCCATAGTCCTCCATACAATAAAGTGCACAGCCCACAGTCACCGATAAAGTATAATGCACCCCCATAGTCATCCATGTACTACTATGGTGTCACGGGGGTACTGGGTAGACTACAGCTGATTACCCGGGCCCCTGCGATATCCCTCAGATTAGGGAAAACCCTGTCTGTCCCTCTCCCAGAATTTATACTGATGTTGTGCTTGTCTGGGCCGCCAGGCCTGACCCTGACTCCTGTTTCAGCCCTATGCTGAAACCTCCACCCGCCACCCAGCGATTAGACCACACACCAACCTCCACAGAAAGCACAGACAGGGAAAACTAAAAAGCGCACCACGCCGCAGACACACAGGAAAACACTATAATGTGCACAGGGCAAAACAAACACAAATATAGGAAGGAGAAATATGACAAAGGATAATACACCACCAAATACGATATTTCTTCTCCTAGACCACCACTCCAGACCGAGATCACCAGGCACAAGACACAAGCTATAATCGGCGACGCCCAATGTCCAGAATGACTATTTAAAGGCCACGGGCGTGACCCAGCCTCCAACCAGATTACCAGCTAGATTAACCCTGGACAACCTGGTTAAAATCTAGCCGGTGCCACTGAGCGTATAGTGGACGAATGTGGAATTACCGCTGTCTGTCGGACGCCCTAGTGTGAATAGCGTCCGACATGACAGTACCTGTTATGATCCTTAGTGGCTGAGGATCACGAATAGACCAGCAAGTGAATAAACTAAGGACAAGCTCTAGGGAGATGGTAACTGGACTGTTGTGAAATTGGATTCTGGGCTCCCCCGGTGGCCACTGGTGGAATTGAACTTGTGTGCATCATCCTCTCTGTTCACCTGTTCCCATCAGGATGTGGGAGTCTCTATATAACCTTGCTCCTCTGTCAGTTTCATGCCGGTCAACAATGTAATCAGAAGCCTTTCTTTGCATGTTCCTGCTACTAGACAACTCCCAGCTAAGTTGGACTTTCGTCCTTGTTTGTTTTTGCATTTTGTTCCAGTTCACAGCTGCTGTTTCGTTACTGTGTCTGGAAAGCTCTTGTGATCTGAAATTGCCACTCTGGTGTTATGAGTTAATACTAGAGTCTTAAAGTAATTTCTGGATGGTGTTTTGATAGGGTTTTCAGCTGACCATGAAAGTGCCCTTTCTGTCTTCCTGCTATCTAGTAAGCGGACCTCGATTTTGCTAAACCTATTTTCATACTACGTTTGTCATTTCATCTAAAATCACCGCCAATATATGTGGGGGCCTCTGTCTGCCTTTTGGGGAAATTTCTCTAGAGGTGAGCCAGGACTGTATTTTCCTCTGCTAGGATTAGTTAGTCCTCCGGCTGGCGCTGGGCGTCTAGGGATAAAACGTAGGCACGCTACCCGGCCACTGTTAATTGTGCGGCAGGTTTAGTTCATGGTCAGTTTAGATTCCATCTTCCAAGAGCTAGTTCTTATATATGCTGGGCTATGTTCTCTCGCCATTGAGAATCATGACAGTTTGACCGGCCCAAAAGGGTTAAATTATTGGCTGAGAAAGGAGAGAAAAAAAAGTCTGCTGAAAATTTTTTTTTTTTCCTCTAGTTCTGAGTGTGCTCATAATTGAATCACTTGCTAGTCTGCCTATACTGCAGCCTTCCTCTCTTTCTCTCCTTCTAATCCTTGAATGGCTCTGTGTTCACCTGTTTGAAATGGATCTTCAGAGTGTAGCTACAGGTTTGAATAATCTCGCCACGAAGGTACAAAATTTGCAAGATTTTGTTGTTCATGCACCTATGTCTGAACCTAGAATTCCTTTGCCTGAATTTTTTTCAGGGAATAGATCTTGCTTTCAAAATTTTAAAAATAATTGCAAATTGTTTTTGTCCCTGAAGTCTCGCTCTGCCGGAGATCCTGCACAGCAGGTCAGGATTGTAATTTCCTTGCTCCGGGGCGACCCTCAAGATTGGGCTTTTGCATTGACACCAGGGGATCCTGCGTTGCTCAATGTGGATGCGTTTTTTCTGGCCTTGGGGTTGCTTTATGAGGAACCTCATTTAGAGCTTCAGGCGGAAAAAGCTTTGATGTCCCTATCTCAGGGGCAAGATGAAGCTGAAATATACTGCCAAAAATTCCGTAAATGGTCTGTGCTTACTCAGTGGAATGAGTGCGCCCTGGCGGCGATTTTCAGAGAAGGTCTCTCTGATGCCATTAAGGATGTTATGGTGGGGTTCCCTGTGCCTGCGGGTCTGAATGAGTCCATGACAATGGCTATTCAGATCGATAGGCGTCTGCGGGAGCGCAAACCTGTGCACCATTTGGCGGTGTCTACTGAGAAGACGCCAGAAAATATGCAATGTGATAGAATTCTGTCCAGAAGCGAGCGGCAGAATTTTAGACGAAAAAATGGGTTGTGCTTCTATTGTGGTGATTCAACTCATGTTATATCAGCATGCTCTAAGCGTACTAAGAAGCTTGACAAGTCTGTTTCAATTAGCACTTTACAGTCTAAGTTTATTCTATCTGTGACCCTGATTTGTTCTTTATCATCTATTACCGCGGACGCCTATGTCGACTCTGGCGCCGCTTTGAGTCTTATGGATTGGTCCTTTGCCAAACGCTGTGGGTATGATTTGGAGCCTTTGGAAGCTCCTATACCTCTGAAGGGGATTGACTCCACCCCATTGGCTAGTAATAAACCACAATACTGGACACAAGTAACTATGCGTATTAATCCGGATCACCAGGAGATTATTCGCTTTCTGGTGCTGTATAATCTACATGATGTTTTGGTGCTAGGATTGCCATGGCTGCAATCTCATAACCCAGTCCTCGACTGGAAAGCTATGTCTGTGTTAAGCTGGGGATGTAAAGGGACTCATGGGGACGTACCTTTGGTTTCCATTTCATCATCTATTCCCTCTGAGATTCCTGAATTCTTGTCTGACTATCGTGACGTTTTTGAAGAACCCAAGCTTGGTTCACTACCTCCGCACCGGGAGTGCGATTGTGCCATAGATTTGATCCCGGGTAGTAAATACCCTAAGGGTCGTTTATTTAATCTGTCTGTGCCTGAACACGCTGCTATGCGAGAATATATAAAGGAGTCCTTGGAAAAGGGACATATTCGTCCTTCGTCATCTCCCTTAGGAGCCGGTTTTTTCTTTGTGTCTAAGAAAGATGGCTCTTTGAGGCCGTGTATTGATTATCGGCTTTTGAATAAAATCACGGTTAAATATCAATATCCGTACCACTGCTGACTGATTTGTTTGCTCGTATAAAGGGGGCCAAGTGGTTCTCTAAGATTGATCTCCGTGGGGCGTATAATTTGGTGCGAATCAAGCAGGGGGATGAGTGGAAAACCGCATTTAATACGCCCGAGGGCCACTTTGAGTATTTGGTGATGCCTTTTGGTCTTTCAAATGCCCCTTCAGTCTTCCAGTCCTTTATGCATGACATTTTCCGCGATTATTTGGATAAATTTATGATTGTGTATCTGGATGATATTCTGATTTTTTCGGATGACTGGGACTCTCATGTCCAGCAGGTCAGGAGGGTTTTTCAGGTTTTGCGGTCTAATTCCTTGTGTGTGAAGGGTTCTAAGTGCGTTTTTGGGGTTCAAAAGATTTCCTTCTTGGGATACATTTTTTCCCCCTCTTCCATCGAGATGGATCCTGTCAAGGTTCAGGCTATTTGTGATTGGACGCAACCCTCTTCTCTTAAGAGTCTTCAGAAATTTTTGGGCTTTGCTAACTTTTATCGTCGATTTATTGCTGGTTTTTCTGATGTTGTTAAACCATTGAGTGATTTGACTAAGAAGGGTGCTGATGTTGCTGATTGGTCCCCTGATGCTGTGGAGGCCTTTCGGGAGCTTAAGCGCCGCTTTTCTTCCGCCCCTGTGTTGCGTCAGCCTGATGTTGCTCTTCCTTTTCAGGCTGAGGTCGACGCTTCTGAAATCGGAGCTGGGGCGGTGTTGTCGCAGAGAAGTTCCGACTGCCCCGTGATGAGACCTTGTGCTTTTTTTTCCCGTAAATTTTCGCCCGCCGAGCGGAATTATGATATTGGGAATCGGGAGCTTTTGGCCATGAAGTGGGCTTTTGAGGAGTGGTGTCACTGGCTTGAGGGGGCCAGACATCAGGTGGTGGTATTGACTGACCACAAAAATTTAATTTACCTTGAGTCTGCCAGGCGCCTGAATCCTAGACAGGCGCGCTGGTCGTTGTTTTTCTCTCGGTTTAATTTTGTGGTGTCATACCTACCGGGTTCTAAGAATGTTAAGGCGGATGCCCTTTCTAGGAGTTTTGAGCCTGACTCCCCTGGTAATTCTGAGCCCACAGGTATCCTTAAGGATGGAGTGATATTGTCTGCCGTTTCTCCAGACCTGCGGCGGGCCTTGCAGGAGTTTCAGGCGGATAGACCGGATCGTTGCCCACCTGGTAGACTGTTTGTTCCTGATGATTGGACCAGTAGAGTCATCTCTGAGGTTCATTCTTCTGCGTTGGCAGGTCATCCTGGAATCTTTGGTACCAGGGATTTGGTGGCAAGGTCCTTCTGGTGGCCTTCCCTGTCACGAGATGTGCGAGGCTTTGTGCAGTCTTGTGACGTTTGTGCTCGGGCCAAGCCTTGTTGTTCTCGGGCTAGTGGATTGTTGTTGCCCTTGCCTATTCCGAAGAGGCCTTGGACGCACATCTCGATGGATTTTATTTCGGATCTGCCTGTTTCTCAGAAGATGTCTGTCATCTGGGTGGTGTGTGACCGTTTCTCTAAGATGGTCCATTTGGTTCCCTTGCCTAAGTTGCCTACTTCTTCCGAGTTGGTTCCTCTGTTTTTTCAAAATGTTGTTCGTTTGCATGGTATTCCGGAGAATATCGTTTCTGACAGAGGGACCCAATTCATGTCTAGATTTTGGCGGGCATTCTGTGCTAGGATGGGCATAGATTTGTCTTTTTCGTCTGCTTTCCATCCTCAGACTAATGGCCAGACCGAGCGGACTAATCAGACCTTGGAGACATATTTGAGGTGTTTTGTGTCTGCGGATCAGGATGATTGGGTTGCTTTTTTGCCATTGGCGGAGTTCGCCCTCAATAATCGGGCCAGCTCTGCCACCTTGGTGTCCCCGTTTTTCTGTAATTCGGGGTTTCATTCTCGATTTTCCTCCGGTCAGGTGGAATCTTCGGATTGTCCTGGAGTGGATGCTGTGGTGGAGAGGTTGCATCAGATTTGGGGGCAGGTAGTGGACAATTTGAAGTTGTCCCAGGAGAAGACTCAGCTTTTTGCCAACCGCCGTCGTCGTGTTGGTCCTCGGCTTTGTGTTGGGGACTTGGTGTGGTTGTCTTCTCGTTTTGTCCCTATGAGGGTTTCTTCTCCTAAGTTTAAGCCTCGGTTCATCGGCCCGTACAAGATATTGGAGATTCTTAACCCTGTGTCCTTCCGTTTGGACCTCCCTGCATCTTTTTCTATTCATAATGTTTTTCATCGGTCATTATTGCGCAGGTATGAGGTACCGGTTGTGCCTTCCGTTGAGCCTCCTGCTCCGGTGTTGGTTGAGGGTGAGTTGGAGTACGTTGTGGAAAAGATCTTAGACTCCCGTGTTTCCAGACGGAAACTCCAGTATCTGGTCAAATGGAAGGGATACGGTCAGGAGGATAATTCTTGGGTGACTGCCTCTGATGTTCATGCCTCCGATCTTGTCCGTGCCTTTCATAGGGCTCATCCTGATCGCCCTGGTGGTTCTGGTGAGGGTTCGGTGCCCCCTCCTTGAGGGGGGGGTACTGTTGTGAAATTGGATTCTGGGCTCCCCCGGTGGCCACTGGTGGAATTGAACTTGTGTGCATCATCCTCTCTGTTCACCTGTTCCCATCAGGATGTGGGAGTCTCTATATAACCTTGCTCCTCTGTCAGTTTCATGCCGGTCAACAATGTAATCAGAAGCCTTTCTTTGCATGTTCCTGCTACTAGACAACTCCCAGCTAAGTTGGACTTTCGTCCTTGTTTGTTTTTGCATTTTGTTCCAGTTCACAGCTGCTGTTTCGTTACTGTGTCTGGAAAGCTCTTGTGATCTGAAATTGCCACTCTGGTGTTATGAGTTAATACTAGAGTCTTAAAGTAATTTCTGGATGGTGTTTTGATAGGGTTTTCAGCTGACCATGAAAGTGCCCTTTCTGTCTTCCTGCTATCTAGTAAGCGGACCTCGATTTTGCTAAACCTATTTTCATACTACGTTTGTCATTTCATCTAAAATCACCGCCAATATATGTGGGGGCCTCTGTCTGCCTTTTGGGGAAATTTCTCTAGAGGTGAGCCAGGACTGTATTTTCCTCTGCTAGGATTAGTTAGTCCTCCGGCTGGCGCTGGGCGTCTAGGGATAAAACGTAGGCACGCTACCCGGCCACTGTTAATTGTGCGGCAGGTTTAGTTCATGGTCAGTTTAGATTCCATCTTCCAAGAGCTAGTTCTTATATATGCTGGGCTATGTTCTCTCGCCATTGAGAATCATGACACTGGACTGATCGCAAATCTGAACCTATCCAAGACAACTAGAGGTAGCCGGTGAACGTGCCTAAAAAATTCCTAGACGTCCCGAGCCAGCCTAAGGAACTAGCTACCCCTAAAGAGAAAGAAAGACCTCGCTTGCCTCCAGAGAAATAATCCCCAAAGATATAGAAGCCCCCAACAAATATTAACGGTGAAGTAAGAAGAAGGCACATACGTAGGGATGAAATCAGATTCAGCAAAAGAGGCCCACTAGTACTAGAAAGCAGAAAATAGAGCAGGGGTCTATGCGATCAATAAAAAACCCTTACAAAATATCCATCCTGAGATTTCAAGAACCCACGCACCAACTAATGGTGTGTGGGGAGAAACTCAGTCCACTAGAGCATCCAGCCAGCGAGGGAATCACATTTTAGCAAGCTGGACAAGAAAACATGATAAACACTGCTGATCAAAAAATGAGCAAGGAAAACTTAGCTTGTCCTGGATGGACTGGGAGCAAGGTAGTCAGAAGGAATCTGAGTAGCACTGATTACATCGACAGCCGGCAACAAGTGGAAGTAAAACAGAGCTATATAGGAACCTCCCAGAGGATAACGAACCAGCTGATAGCCAGAGACCAGCAGGATAACAAACAAAGCCACCAGGGGGAGCCCAAAGCAAAAGTCACACCATACCACCAGTGACCACAAGAGGGAGCCTGAAAACAGAGTTCACAACAAGTACCCCGCCTTCTACGATGGACCCCAGGGCCCTCACGACTTATAGGACCCGGCTTGTCCGGATGGCGGCGGTGAAACATACTGACCAGCCGGTCCGCATGTATGTCCGAAGCTGGTACCCAAGACCTCTCCTCTGGCCCATAACCACGCCAGTGTACCAGGTACTGTAATGTGCGGCGCACTATACGAGAGTTAACCACCTTGGAGACTTCAAACTCCAAATTGCCATCCACCAAGACTGGAGGTGGCATCGGTGCCGCGTCCACGGAACCCACCACCTTCTTTAAAAGAGATCTGTGAAACACGCTGTGTATTTTATATACCGTAGGAAGCTCCAATCGGTAGGCTACTGGGTTAATGATGGCGGCGACCCTAAATGGACCAATAAACCTTGGACCCAATTTCAGGGATGGTACTTTGAGTTTTATGTTTTTTGTGGACAACCACACCCAATCACCCACACTCAGGTCCAGACCTGGCACACGTTTACTGTCAGCCACTCGTTTGTACCTTGCACCCACCCTCAGCAAGCGCTGTTTCACTTTCCTCCAAACAGATGACAGTTGTGCTCCTAGCTGGTCCTCCTCCGGAACACCAGCAGAGCCACCCTGACGCAGAGTACAAAATTGAGGATGGTGCCCGTAAACACAAAAGAACGGGGACTCCCCAGACAATTCCTGGTGGTGATTATTAATGGCAAACTCAGCCAAAGGAAGGAACGTCAACCACTCCTCCTGGTTGTCAGAAACAAAGCAGCGTAAGTACTGCTCCAAATTCTGGTTCATACGCTCGGTCTGACCATTTGACTGAGGATGAAACGCCGAAGAATGCGACAACTTGATCCCCAGCCGTGAGCAAAATGCTTTCCAAAACTTTGCCACAAACTGAGTACCCCTATCCGACACTATGTCAGACGGGACCCCATGAAGTCTGACCACCTACTGCACAAAAACCTGAGCCAGAGTCTTCGCGTTAGGCAACGAAGGCAAGGACACAAAGTGCAACATCTTTGAGAACCGATCAACAACCACCAAGATGACCGTGTTCCCAGCTGAGGAGGGTAGGTCTGTAATAAAATCCATGGAGATCTCCGTCCATGGCCTACTGGGTACCCCTAGAGGATGTAATGAGCCAGCAGGATGGGAGCGAGGCGTCTTATCCCTAGCACACGTGGTACATGCTGATACGTACGAGACCACGTCCTGTCGGATTTTGGCCACCAAAACCGACGCGACACCAACTTCAAGGTACCCCTAACCCCTGGATGGCCAGCCAGAACAGTATCATGATGCTTACCCAACACATTTAGGCGAAGATGGAGCGGTACAAATGATTTGTTAATGGGAAGCTCTGGTGGTACTTCTTCCTGAGCCTCGGCAATCTCAGCCTCAACCTCTGTCATGAGAGCCGAGACCACTACACACTTTTGGAGGATGGGTACCGGATCTTCCCGAGGTTCTCCCCCCGGAAAACACCTGGATAAAGCATCTGCCTTAGTGTTCTTAGACCCCGGACGGTACGTGACAAAAAAGTTGAATCGCGTGAAAAACAATGCCCAGCGAGCCTGCCTGGGGGACAGACGCTTGGCTGACTCTAAATAAAGCAGATTTTTATGGTTGGTGATAACTGTAACCTGGTGGACCGACCCCTCCAAGAAGTGTCGCCATTCCTCAAAAGCCAACTTGATAGCCAACAACTCCCTGTTGCCGATATCATAGTTACGTTCGGCGGGCGACAGCTTCTTGGAAAAGTAGGCGCATGGACGCAACTCGCCCAAGGATGAGCCTTGTGACAGCACCGCCCCCACTCCAACCTCAGACGCATCGACTTCCACGGTAAATGGTTTTGATACATCCGGTTGCACCAGAATGGGGGCCGAAGCAAAACTGTTCTTCAGAAATTCGAATGCGCGCACAGCAGCCTCAGGCCAGGCGGAGAAATTGGTACCCTTTTTCGTCATGTCAGTAAGCGGTTTAGCAATGGTAGAAAAATCTTTGATAAATTTTCTATAATAATTAGAAAATCCAAGGAACCGCTGGAGTGCTTTTAGGTTATCAGGCCGTTCCCAATGCAGCACCGCTTGCACCTTAGCATCCATTTTAAACCCTGAAGCAGACACAATATAACCCAAGAAAGGCAACTCCTGAACCGAAAAAACACATTTCTCCAGTTTTGCATAGAGCTTATTTTCTCTGAGTAGCTGTAACACCTGCCTCACATGCTCTAAATGAGTATCACGGTCGCATGAATAAATGAGAATGTCATCTAGGTACACAATAACGAATTTCCCCAGTACATGCGAGAACACATCATTTATGAAATGTTGAAATACAGCAGGCGCGTTTGTCAACCCAAATGGCATCACCAAATTTTCAAAATGACCCTCAGGAGTATTAAAAGCCATCTTTCACTCATCACCTTGACGGACTCTTATGAGGTTGTACGCCCCCCTGAGGTCAAGCTTGGAAAACCACTTAGCACCAGCCACCTGGTTGAACAAATCAGGTATCAGTGGCATAGGGTATGGATCACGAACCGTAATCTGGTTTAACTCCCTGAAATCCAGACACGGGCGTAGTCCGCCATCTTTCTTCTTAACGAAGAAGAACCCCGCTGCCACCGGCGAGGACGAAGGCCTGATGTGCCCTTTGCTCAAACTCTCAGCAATGTAGTCTTTTAAAGCTTGCCTCTCAGGACCAGAGATGTTAAACATCCTAGCTTTCGGCAATTTGGCCCCTGGTTTAAACCTAATAGTACAGTCATAGGGTCGATGTGGTGGCAATTCTGAGCAACCCTTCTCAGAGAACACATCTGCGAAATCCAGCAGTGACTCAGGAATGCTAGGAGTCACAGCAGACACACATGTGGCCAGGCAATTCTCCTGGCAGAATCGGCTCCACTGAATTATGTCCTGAGTTTTCCAGTCAATCACAGGGTTGTGCATAGACAACCACGGAAAACCTAGAACCATTTGTGCAGGAAGATTACTGAGCACCCTACATGTAACTTGCTCAGAATGTAGGACCCCAATGTGGAGTTTAACCTCAGCCACAAACTCAGTAATCTCCCCCTGTGGGAGTCGAGTAGCATTGATGGTGACCACCCGGATAGGATGAGGCAGTTTTTCGACCGTGAACCTGGCCGTGCGCGCAAACTCCTCATCAATGAGATTAGTGGCCGACCCACTATCCAAAAAAACAGTGATTGGCAGCTCTCTGCCAGCGACCATAACTCTGGCAGGGAGCATACATTGAGAGATTACCATGGAGGATATGCATAAGCTCAGATTGGCCTCCTCCACACCCTCTGAGCTTAGTAGTTTTCTTAGAAAACAGAGGACAAGCATTTACATAATGCCCTTTTTTACCACAGCAAAAACAGGCTCCCTGCTTCCTGAGTGAGGGGGCTCGATGATGTGACACCCCTGCGATTTGCATAGGCTCCGTGGGCTCACCTGCAGCAACCTCACGTGCACCTACGCCCTCCTCCATAAGAGGCATCTCTTGCACCCCCTGACGCAAACGGCGATCAATGCGGACAACAAGACTCATGGCAGACTCTAGAGAAGCAGGAGTCTCATACATCAGGAAGGCTTGTTTAACCCTTCTCGAAACCCATTGTACAAACTGACTCCGCAGCGCCGGGTCATTCCATTGTGTGTCCACCGCCCAGCGGCGAAATTCAGAACAGTAATCCTCCGCCATTCGCTCTCCCTGGCGGAGAGCGCGTATTTTAGATTCTGCTAGAGCCAATCTGTCAGGATCATCATATATGAGTCCAAGAGCAGAAAAAAATTTTTCCACTGAGTTAAATGCAGCTGAATCAGATGGTAATGAAAATGCCCATGCTTGAGGGTCTCCGTTCAGTAATGACAATACCAGGTCCACACGCTGAGCCTCATTACCTGAGGAAACTGGGCGCATACAAAAATATAATTTGCAAGCCTCACGAAAAACAACAAATTTACTGCGTTCCCCAGTAAACCTCTCAGGTAAAGGAATCTTTGGCTCTGCAACTCTACCTGCATTTTCAGCTTGCACATTAGATACTACAAGACCCTGTTGCTGAACTGCCCCCTTCAACTCAGTGACCTGTAAGGACAGCGCCTCCAACTGGCGGGTTATGGAAATCATGGGATCCATGGCATCCAAAATTTATTTTGGCCGATTATAATGTCACGGGGGTACTGGGTAGACTACAGCTGATTACCCGGGCCCCTGCGATATCCCTCAGACTAGGGAAAACCCTGTCTGTCCCTCTCCCAGAATTTACACTGATGGTGTGCTTGTCTGGGCCGCCAGGCCTGACCCTGACTCCTGTTTCAGCCCTATGCTGAAACCTCCACCCACCACCCAGTGATTAGACCACGCACCAACCTCCACAGAAAGCACAGACAGGGAAAACTAAAAAGCGCACCACGCCGCAGACACACAGGAAAACACTATAATGTGCACAGGGCAAAACAAACACAAATATAGGAAGGAGAAATATGACAAAGGATAATACACCACCAGATACGATATTTCTTCTCCTAGACCACCACTCCAGACCGAGATCACCAGGCACAAGACACAAGCTACAATCGGCGACGCCCAAAGTCCAGAATGACTATTTAAAGGCCACGGGCGTGACCCAGCCTCCAACCAGATTACCAGCTAGATTAACCCCGGACAACCTGGATAAAATCTAGCCGGCGCCACTGAGCGTATAGTGGACGAATGTGGAATTACCGCTGTCTGTCGGACGCCCTAGTGTGAATAGCGTCCGACATGACATATGGCCTCACCTTTCCTACTATACTCACTTTTTCTTCACTCCACTGTCACGCGCATTTTCTTGTGAAGCCAGCAGCTGACTTTGGCGTGTGATGGGAGCATATGACGTCACTGCCATGCACACCGTTAAGTCAGCTGCTGTCCTCTGATTGGCCGCCAGCGTGTATTGTTGCGCATGGACCCAATGAGTATGTGCAAGGCAATACACTTCACCTGGATGTGTATCCAAGGATGCACATCCAGCTGAAGTTTCTTCTCGTCTGGGTGGGCCCCTGACACGCTGGGCCCAATCGCAGCTCCTTACTGTTTCCTCACTTCCTGGTTTCTATCAAGTGCTTTATTTTGGAGCATGTGCACTGCTATCTTAGCATTTACACACAGAAATAACAGGGCATTTGAACAAGCACAGAGATCTAACAGCTAGATCAGAGATCCATGATTAGAAGACCTGCTGTGAAAGCTTACGACTGGTGAAATATAACTGCATCTCTTCAGAGGATGAGACAGGAGGGAAGGAGGCAAACAGCAAACTGCTATATAGAAATCAATGAGCTGGAGAGAGCTGGCTGGTATGCTAGGAGTCAACTCGTCTCCTGAAATGTAATCACTGCACACTCTCAGCTAGGGTATGAAGACCAAGTTTCATGGAAACCAGCTGTACACTAAAAAAGGTATAAAGTATCACAGCAGGAAAATTACAGCAGTTAGAAAAAAGCAAGTGAATTGTAAACTTGCTTATTTTTATGCTGTCTAACAAACTAAAGCAATTAAAGAACACATCTTTAAGTTAATTCCATTGATATGGTCAAAAACATTTATCTAAACTAAAACCTTAAAATGTAAATTGTATGGACTTACGGCAGAAATTTCTACTCCTCCACTGGCCAACATCTACTGCAGCATTTTGGCAAGCCATGGCATAACGGCTGACTGAGTCACAAAGTTCTGTTTGGTTCCCTCCACTTTGGCACAAACGAAATAAGCAGGTCCTATAGTAAGCAGACACATTAACCACAGCATGGCAGTCTAGAAATGAGCTATTGCTGGGATCATTAATTATTCCGCACTTGGATCGGCTTTTGTAATACTTGAGCAGTTCCGAATCATTGTTGCAAGCCTTCAGCAGATCTCCACATTCTCCATTGCAAATCTCGTCAAAAGTGGTCCAGCTTTCTAAGAATACGGCCACGTTGTCTGTACATTTACCATTTGGGAAGCAAAATTCATCTTCGCTATTTCCGTTGAAGTAACCACATAGTCCTCCGGTGCAGTTGTAGTAAAATGTGGAGAGAGTGATGTGAAGGAGACCTTGGTCTGAATACTGTATTCGAACCAGTCCTTCAGACTCAATTACTGTGCCGTTTTTGTTACGATATATTTCCAGCTCACCAGATGGCAGATAATATGGAAGCTCCACTTGAAATCCATTAACCTGGAAGATCAAAGCAGAACTTGTTAACATGAGGCAAAGCACAAAGACGGGGAGAAGTGTAGTATTTATCACAAAATACTTATAGCATTATTTCATATAGTTAAAGGGGTTGTCTGGGCAGAGGCATTTTTTGAAAATTCTGTGAAAAAACAACAATACTTGCATTATCAATCCCTTACGTTCAGTATTTGGTCACAATTTCATGTTAGTATTTGTAAGATAAAACCAGGAGTGGGTGATAAAGTGGTGATGACGTGTTTCTATTATACTTTCCCTCTGATTGTTCCTCTCCTGGTTTTGGTTCAGAAATACTGATGTAAAATACTGACCAAATACTGAAGGTGTGAATGTGTGAATGTGGCCCAAAGGTGAGTTAAACATAGCATTTTGCAGAAAAATGCTACTTTTCTAATGTCATTTTTCATGGTGTTTTTTGTTTTTGTCTTTGCCTTTGGGACAAAACTCTGTCCCCAGTTGTCATTATATATTCTGCTATGAAATTAAGAAACCACTACATACTACATATTTTATATTCTAACTTATTTGTGGCAGTCTAGAACAGTAACCTCTGCGGAACGCTGTAAAAAATGGATATGATATAACTTCCTGATATGTGCCATAAAGTGGCTGCATTTTTTCTTTGTATGTGAAGAACCTTGATTTTATATATATATATATATATATATATATATATATATATATATATATATAATTTTATATATATAAAATTGGGGTCACACGTGGACGCTCTACATCATGGATGCCATAATACAGCCATGTGTTCATTAGTTTTACCATGACCTAGAGGGAGGCCAGAATACATTTGTTTTTGCAAAAGCCCAGATGCATATTCTCAATTCAAAAAACGCTATTTACCTGCAGATATAGTGATAATCTGTAGGTCAACAACATTCAGATTACATGTTGATGCCTTATTGGATCAGCAGCTACAGGGACAAAATAAACTTACATTCTCCATGCAGTTACAGATATCAGGACGGTGCAGGGAGCGGTTACAGTTCCCATTCACTATGAGGTGAGCTGTAGTCACTCCCCATGCATATTGATTGATATGCTGTTCTGCACAGACAAGCTGCACACACACGTTGAGGTGTTACCTATCAATTAATGTGCTAGGGAATGATTACAGATGCATTCATGATGTTGGAAGTGGTGATTGTAACCCCTCCCTGCACTGCAACAATGACTAGAGGAGAGCCGCTGCAGAGAGGATATAAAACATGTAAACATGTACACTAGATTACCATTGATGACCTATCCTTAGGATAGTTCAGCAATGTATGATCGGTTGGGATCTGGCACCCAAAACCCTCGCCAATCAGCTATTATCAGTGACAGCAATGTCCGTCGGCCGTAAGTACTGACTTGTAGAGATGGCTGTCTTCTGATAGTGGCCGGGGCTTGGTACTACCCATCCGCCTCCTATTCAAATCAACAGGAGGTGGATGTGCAGTATCCTGTGGTGGCCACGATCAGAAGACGGAGCAGCTCCGCAAGTGAGTACCTCCAGCTGGTGGCCGCTGCCACCAACGACAGTTGATCGGCAGGGCTGCTGGGTGTCAGAGTCTGAACGATCAGACATTGATGACTTATGCTAGGAAAAGATAAAATCAATGATAAAGTAGTGGACAACCTCTTCAATTTTCTCCCTGTAGCCACTGCTCTAGTATGGCAGTCAGTTACGATTTAAATGCTGTTTAGCGGTAGATTACCATTATATCTCTAGGCAAACAGCATTTTTGTTAGTGATAGATTCACATTTAGTAAGGATCACATGAGGATACGAAGAATTATCCTATTTTCATCGATATTGCTATTGATGCTCCATCTGTGTGCCCTCCTTGTATTCGTGTGCCCTCCTTGTGCCTGTGTGCCTTCCTTGTGTCTGTGTGCTCTCCTTGTGCCTGTGTGCCTTCCTTGTGCCCGTGTGTCCTCCTTGTGCCCATGTGCCTTCCATGTGTCCATGCGCCCTCATTGTATCCGTGTGCCCTCCTTGAGTCGTTGTGTTCTTGTGTCCATGTGCCCTCCTTGTGTCCGTTTGCCTTCTTTGTGTCCGTTTGCCTTCCTTGTGTCCATGTGCCTTCCTTGTGTCCGTGTGCCTTCCTTGTGCCCGTGTCCTCCTTGTGGCCGTGTGCCCACCTTGTATCTGTGTGCCCTCATTGTGTCCGTGTGCCCTCATTGTGTCTGTGTGCCCTCCTTGTGTCTATGTGTCCTCCTTGTGCCCATGTTCCCTCCTTGTGTCCATGTGCCCTCCTTATCTCTGTGTGCCCTCCTTGTTTCCGTGTGCCCTCCTTGTGTCCGTGTGCCCTCCTTGTGTCCGTGTGCCCTCCTTGTGACTGCGTGCCCTCCATGTGCATTCCTTGTGTCCATGTGCCGGCCTAGTGTCCGTGTGCCTTCCTTATGTCCGCATGCCCTCCTTGTGTTCGTGTGCCCCTTTGTGCCCATGTGCCTTCCTTGTGTCCATGTGCCTTCCTTGTGTCTGTGTGCCTTCCTTGTGTCCGTGTGCCCTCCTTGTATCCATGTGCCTTCCTTGTGTCCGTGAGCCCTCCTTCTGTCCTTGTGCCTTCCTTGTGTCCGTGTGCCTTCCTTGTGTCCATGTGCTATCCTTGTGTCCGTGTGCCCTCCTTGTGTGCATGTGTCTTCCTTGTGTCCGTGTGCTCGCCTTGTGTCCGTGTGCCCTCCTTGTGCCTGTGTGCCTTCCTTGTGCCTTCCTTGTGTCCGTGTGCTCTCCTTGTGTCCATGTGCCTTCCTTGTGTCCTTGTGCCTTCCTTGTGTCCGTGTGCCTTCCTTGCGTCCCTGTGCCTTCCTTGTGTCCATGTGCCTTCCTTGTGTCCGTGTGCCTTCCTTGTGTCCGTGTGCCTTCCTTGTGTCCATGTGCCTTCCTTGTGCCCGTGTGCCTTCCTTGTGGCCGTGTGCCCACTTTGTATCCGTGTGCCTTCATTGTGTCCGTGTGCCCTCCTTGTGTCTATGTGTCCTCCTTGTGCCCATGTTCCCGTGTGCCCTCCTTGCATCTGTGTGCCTTCCTTGTGTCCGTGTGCCCTCCTTGTATTCGTGTGCCTTCCTTGTGTCCATGTGCCCTCCTTCTGTCCTTGTGCCTTCCTTGTGTCCGTGTGCCTTCCTTGTGTCCATGTGCTATCCTTGTGTCTGTGTGTCCTCCTTGTGTGTATGTGCCTTCTTTGTGTCCGTGTGCCCTCCTTGTGTCTGTGTGCTCTCCTTGTGTCCCTGTGCCTTCCTTGTGTCCGTCTGCCCTCCTTGTACCTGTGTGCCTTCCTTGTGCCTTCCTTGTGTCCGTGTGCCTTCCTTGCGTCCCTGTGCCCTTCTTGTGTCCATGTGCCTTCCTTGTGTCTGTGTGCCTTCCTTGTGTCTGCGTGAACTCCTTCTGTCCTTGTGCCTTTCTTGTGTCCGTGTGTTTTCCTTGTGTCCGTGTGCCCTCCTTGTGTCCATGTGCCTTTCTTGTGTCCATTTGCCTTCCATGTGTCTGCGTGCCCTCCTTCTGTCCTTGTGCCTTCCTTGTGTCTGTGTGCCCTCCTTCTGTCCTTATGCCTTCCTTGTGTCCGTGTGCTTTCCTTATGTCCGTGTGCTTTCCTTGTGTCCATGTGCCCTCCTTCTGTCCTTGTGCCTTCCTTGTGTCCTTGTGCCCTTCTTCTGTCCTTGTGCCCTCCTTCTGTCCTTGTGCCTTCCTTGTGTCCGTGTGCTTTCCTTATGTCCGTGTGCTTTCCTTGTGTCCATGTGCCCTCCTTGTGTCCATGTGCCTTCCTTGTGTCCATGTGCCTTCCTTGTGTCTGCGTGCCCTTCTTCTGTCCTTGTGCCTTCCTTGTGTCCGTGTGCTTTCCTTGTGTCCGTGTGCCCTCCTTCTGTCCTTGTGCCTTCCTTATGTCCGTGTGCCCTCCTTGTATCTGTGTGCCTTCCTTCTGTCCGTGTGCCTTCCTTGTGTCCGTGTGCCCTCCTTCTGTCCTTGCGCCTTCCTTGTGTCCGTGTGCCCTCCTTCTGTCCTTATGCCTTCCTTGTGTCCGTGTGCTTTCCTTATGTCCGTGTGCTTTCCTTGTGTCCATGTGCCCTCCTTCTGTCCTTGTGTCTTCCTTGTGTCCTTGTGCCCTCCTTCTGTCCTTGTGCCCTCCTTCTGTCCTTGTGCCTTCCTTGTGTCCGTGTGCTTTCCTTATGTCCGTGTGCTTTCCTTGTGTCCATGTGCCCTCCTTGTGTCCATGTGCCTTCCTTGTGTCCATGTGCCTTCCTTGTGTCCATGTGCCTTCCTTGTGTCTGCGTGCCCTTCTTCTGTCCTTGTGCCTTCCTTGTGTCCGTGTGCTTTCCTTGTGTCCGTGTGCCCTCCTTCTGTCCTTGTGCCTTCCTTGTGTCCGTGTGCCCTCCTTGTATCCGTGTGCCTTCCTTCTGTCCGTGTGCCTTCCTTGTGTCCGTGTGCCCTCCTTCTGTCCTTGTGCCTTCCTTGTGTCCGTGTGCCCTCCTTCTGTCCTTGTGCCTCACTTGTGTCCGTGTGCCCTCCTTGTATCCGTGTGCCTTCCTTGTGTCCGTGTGCCTTCCTTGTGTCCGTGTGCCCTCCTTCTGTCCTTGTGCCTTCCTTGTGTCCATGTGCCCTCCTTCTGTCCTTGTGCCTTCCTTGTGACCGTGTGCTATCCTTGTGTGCATGTGCCTTCCTTGCGTCCCTGTGCCCTCCTTGTGTCCATGTGCCTTCCTTGTGTCTGCATGCCCTCCTCGTGTCCGTTAATAATGACAATGTACTGTATATGTAAAAATCAGATGCTATATGAATGTTCCATGTTTTTTGTGCACCCACAGACTTGAATAGACAAGTCTCATCCGATATACGGAGGAGTATATAGCTACATGCTGCAATGTTTTTCACATGGACCTCGTGAAAGAACTGTCATTGAGTAACATTGGTCAGTATGCTATCTCAGACAGCACACGTCCCTATAATACCCTCGTCTGAATGAGCCCTTAAAGTGAACCTATTTCTTTAGGTGATGTTTAATAGAAGTTGTGTGTTTGTTTGAGGAAATACATTATTTCAAGCCATTGTAGTCCACATTTTGTTAGCATTTTTTTCATGCTACAGACTAGTCACTTATCAGAAAAAGTAACAAAGGAAATGCTAATTGATAGTGAGGGTATCCGTAATGCGTAGTGCGTATGCGGTTATAAAAAATAAAATAGAAACCCTACAACCAAGAAAGCCGGACCAAGTGATACAATGTTGACAATCGGATATAAATACAAAACTAAAAAAGGTCAAAAAAAGTCCAAAAGTAAATAATTTATTATTCAATACAGGTTAAAAAAAATGACGGATAATGAGCAAAGAAAAGGGACGCACAGCCCAGGAGTATACAAAGATGAAAAGCTATGGTGTTCAAAGAAATAACCCAAAACAATATACTCACAAAAATTATGTATAACTCACAGTGCAAAAGAGCACATGGTTACGATGGAATGGAAGTAAGTTCAATAAAATATAGTGCAAAGTGTAAAAAATATATACAACAGTGAACAATAAAATCTAATAACCAAGTAGTCACCAAAAGTAAACGCATAATAAATAACAGTACCATAGCAGTAACAAAAATTAATTCATACCATATAGTGATAGGAGCGACATTGTATTAGCATAAAAAGGGGGTGTAGATGAAACGTGCAGTGAAAACAGAAAAGGATTGTAAAAAAAATATATAGCCAAAGTGGGGAATCACTTATACATAGTGTGGTACATTTTGCTCCTGGATGGCGCCTGTATTGAATAAATTATTTACTTTTGGACTTTATGATCAGTTTCCTTCTTGCTTTTTTAGACTGTAGTCACTGGACGGTTCAGCGGCCTATTTGTATATATCTTTGCCTCTCTCCCAACCTAGTCCCTTCTCCCTCCATAGACTTCTATAGACAGCGGTTATAATTTGATCAATCACTGAAAACAAATCTGAAGACAAGTAGTTTTTGTGAGTGAATGATCATGAGTGCAGGTACAGGGAAGGGATAGAGAAGAATTGACTGATATGTGGAAAATAAATGTTCTCTAATAAGATACATTTTTGTGCAAAAGTTTTAGGTGGACGTCGGGCACTCAGACCATCATCATGGAGTCGGTTTCTAACTGTTTGTGCAGACACATGCACATTTGTGGCCTGCTGGAGGTCATTTTGCAGGGCTCTGGCAGTGCTCCTCCTGTTCCTCCTTGCACAAAGGTGGAGGTAGCGGTCCTGCTGCTGGGTTGTTGCCCTCCTATGGCCCCCTCCACATCTCCTGGTGTACTGGCCTGTCTCCCGGTAGCACCTCCAGCCTCTGGACACTACACTGACAGACACATCAAGCCTTCTTGCCACAGCTCGCATTGATGTGCCATCCTGGATGAGCTGCACTACCTGAGCCACTTGTGCGGGTTGTAGAGTCCATATCATGCTACCACGAGTGTGAAAGCACCACCAACATTCAAAAGTGACCAAAACATCAGCCAGAAAGGATTGCTACTGAGATGTGGTCTGTGGCCCCCACCTGCAGAATCACCCCTTTATTGAGGGTGTCTTGATAATTGCTAATAATTTCCATCTGTTGTCTATACTATTTGCACAACAGCATGTGAAATTGATTGCCAAACAGTGTTTCTTCCTAAGTGGACAGTTATATATATATGTATATATATACACTCACCGGCCACTTTATTAGGTACACCTGTCCAACTTCTTGTTAACACTTAATTTCTAATCAGCCAATCACATGGCGGCAACTCAGTGCATTTAGGCATGTAGACATGGTCAAGACAATCTCCTGCAGTTCAAACCGAGCATCAGTATGGGGAAGAAAGGTGATTTGAGTGCCTTTGAACGTGGCATGGTTGTTGGTGCCAGAAGGGCTGGTCTGAGTATTTCAGAAACTGCTGATCTACTGGGATTTTCACGCACAACCATCTCTAGGGTTTACAGAGAATGGTCCGAAAAAGAAAAAAAATCCAGTGAGCGGCAGTTCTGTGGGCGGAAATGCCTTGTTGATGCCAGAGGTCAGAGGAGAATGGGCAGACTGGTTCGAGCTGATAGAAAGGCAACAGTGACTCAAATCGCCACCCGTTACAACCAAGGTAGGCCTAAGAGCATCTCTGAACGCACAGTGCGTCGAACTTTGAGGCAGATGGGCTACAGCAGCAGAAGACCACACCGGGTACCACTCCTTTCAGCTAAGAACAGGAAACTGAGGCTACAATTTGTACAAGCTCATCGAAATTGGACAGTAGAAGATTGGAAAAACATTGCTTGGTCTGATGAGTCTCGATTTCTGCTGCGACATTCGGATGGTAGGGTCAGAATTTGGCGTAAACAACATGAAAGCATGGATCCATCCTGCCTTGTATGGAGCATCTTTGGGATGTGCAGCCGACAAATCTGCGGCAACTGTGTGATGCCATCATGTCAATATGGACCAAAATCTCTGAGGAATGCTTCCAGCACCTTGTTGAATCTATGCCACGAAGAATTGAGGCAGTTCTGAAGGCAAAAGGGGGTCCAACCCGTTACTAGCATGGTGTACCTAATAAAGTGGCCGGTGAGTGTATAATAGCAGTACAGACAGAACAAACATGCATAGTTTTCATCAGTCTATGTTGTTTTATATCAGTTTCTATAACTATGAAAATATAGTACCATCTTTTGGAAGCAAAAATCCTAAAATACAATATCAAGCCTTTAAAGGGTCTTGTCACATGTCTTAAAATAAGAAGCCAAAAAAGACACTCCATTTGTATACTCATGTTTCAGGGTCTTTGCAACTCATCAATGCAGAGTAGGAAAGAACTGATTTGTCTGGGTAGGAGGCCTCCTCTAACACAGGATCTAAGGGGTAATATTTCTTCTGGTGGAGAGCACCAAATCAGCTTAGGGATACTTAAAAGCCACACAATGCTTCGCTGGGAACTAAAATATGCAAATATCCTGTTCAGAGAGGAAGATTAATGTAACTTTTGTGCCACTTATTGGAAGTAGCAATCCTAAAAGTCAATATTGACCCTTAAAGTGCCTTACCACATGACTTAGGATAAAAAACTGAACCAGATAATCTATTTGCAGTAATGTGTTTTTGGATGTTTGCCCCTTGTCAATGAAGGTTTTGGTTTGTTATGTGGCAAGGCCCTTTAGAAGGCCAACATTGACTTTTTGGATCACTGTTTCGAATAGCTGGTGCTAGAGATCCTGTCTTCTTGATCTCTGAGGAGACTAATTGCATACTTAAATTCCCAGGAGCTTTGCATGAACTAAAAGTCTCCTTACACCAACTTGGTACTCTCCACAAAGAGAAAATGTACCCCTCAGAACCCCAGTTTCTACAAAGGAAAACAGCTGTTGTTGAATATTGTGCTCACCACTTGCTTCAGTTCTCAGCAGCTTCTTATCAAAGTTACGGATGCCAGTCATTGATACATTTGTGCTAATAAATATCTTGAAGCTCTTTACCTTGATTTCAGATGTGCTACCCCCAGCGATCCTTATTTCTTGCTTAGCCACTTGGATTCTTAGAGGCCGCAGCCAGTAGGGCCCCGAGTCAGGTTTCTTTTTGCTAATGTCAATTTCAATAAACTCCGATTTGTCAGGGCAAGTCTTCAGTAAAGTGTAAGAATATTCCATTGGGTACGGGAAACTTACTGAGTCAAAAGTATGTATCACTTGATTTTGGCTGACCAAGCAGACACTTTCTCTTTTTGGGAAACAGCCTTGAAATCCGTTCTCCACAGAGCAGATCTCCCCATCACGACAGGTAGTGTTGAAGCATAGTACGTCCCCTCCATCTTCACACCAACACTGTACAGTGCAGTCCGCTGTTGTCCAGAATGAGTCGCCAACTGCGTAATATTTCCCGTCCATCTCACAGCCACACTTGTGCATAGGGACACACTCATCTGCACTAAGAACATAGCCATTATCACACTCACAGCCTTCTGTACAGGGGGTGCTGCAGAGCTGCGGAGCCGTCAGGTCAGAACAAGTTACCGGGCAACTGCTTGTGCAAACCGAATAGTGGCTGAACTCAGGACATTGCACCGAAGCCGCTGAAATGCAGAAAGAGAAGACAACAAAATGAATCATGTCAACTCCACACAAACGTACAGTATGTCTCATGAAAAAGGTATTTATCCCCATTTTGTATATCAATGTATACCGATTTGGAAGGATCCTAACTTCACACAAGGAACACAAAATAAATTATTTGGAGTATGGAAGGGGAAAGGAATTAAACTTTTGGAAGATGTATTAAAAACAGAAGACGGAAGGCTATAAAGCTGGAAAGAATTCTCAACCAAATTTAAACTAGAAAATAGCCACTATTTACAATTTTTGCAGGTGACTAGCCAAACAATTTTGACACTTTAATCAGTAGGGAATTAAATCTGGATTCATTATCCAACATACAGGTGCTTCTCACAAAATTAAAATATCATTAAAAAGTTAATTTATTTCAGTTCTTCAATACAAAAGGGAAGCTCATATATCATACTGACTCATTACAAACAGAGTGATCTATTTCAAGTGTTTATTTCCGTTAATGTTGATGATTATGGCTTACAGCCAATAAAAACCCAAGTCATTATCTCAGTAAATTAGAATAATTAACAAAAACACCTGCAAAGGCTTCCTAAGCGTTTATAAAGGTCCCTTAATCTGTTTCAGTAGGCTCCACGATCATGAGGAAGACTGCTGACTTGACAGATGTCCAGAAGGCAGTCATTGACACACTCCACAAGGAGGGTAAGCCAAAAAAGGTCATTGCTAAATAAGCTGGCTGTTCACAGAGTGCTGTATCCAAGCATATTAATGGAAAGTTGAATGGAAGGGAAAAGTGTGGTAGAAAAAGGTGCACAAGCAACCGGGATAACCACAGCCTTGAAATGATTGTTAAGAAAAGGCCATTCAAAAATTAAGGGGAGATTCACAAGGAATGGACTGCTGCTGGAGTAATTGCTTCAAGAGCCACCACACACAGACGTATCCAGGACATGGGCTACAAGTGTCGCATTCCTTGAGATAAGCCAATCATGACCAGTAGACAACACCAGAAGGCCAGGGAGAAAAATACCTGGGCCATACATGGCCCCATTCCTGGGCCAAGGAGAAAAAGAACTGGACTGTTGCTCAGTGGTCAAATGTGTTGTTTTCAGATAAAAGTAAATTTTGCATTTCATTTGGAAATCAAGGTCCCAGAGTCTGGAGGAAGAGTGGAGAGGCCACAATCCAAGCTGACTGAGGTCTAAATGTGAAGTTTCCACAATCAGTGATGGTTTGGGGAACCATGTCATCTGCTGGTGTAGGTCAACTGTGTTTTATCAAGACCAAAGTCAGCGCAGTTGTCTCTCAGGAAATTTTAGAGCACCTGTCTACACTGCCAAAAGTACCAAAACCTGGTTTAAAAACAACAGTATCACTGTGCTTGATTGGCCAGCAAACTCGCCTGACCTTAACCGCATAGAGAATCTATGGGGTATTGTCAAGAGGAAGATGAGAGACACCAGACCCAACAATGCAGATGTGCTGAAGGCTGCTATCAAAGCAACCTGGGCTTCCATAACACCTCAGCAGTGCCACAGGCTGATCGCCTCCATGCCAAGCAATTGATGCAAAAGGAGCCCTGACTAAGTATTGAGTGCATTTACTGAACATACATTTCAGTAGGCCAACATTTCAGATGTTAAACTCATTTTTCAAGCTGGTGTTATAAAGTATTCTAATTTCCTGAGATAATGACTTTTGGGTTTTCATTGGCCATAAGCCGTAATCATCAACATTAACAGAAATAAACACTAGATATAGATCACTCTGTTTGTAATGACTCTATATAATATGAGTTTCACTTTTTGTATTGAAGAACTGAAATAAATTAACTTTTTGATGATATTCTAATTTTGTGAGAAGCACCTGTATATAACCATATTAAGACACAAACACAAGTCCTCTGGAAAACCAATAATTTTGAATCATGGGGGATGATTACAGCAGATTAAGACTTATATGAAAAAATGATGTTAGGTTGGGCGAAGATTAGAAGAATAATGATAAATGAACAATGGAGAGAAATGCACTTCAAATTGATGCATTGTGCGATATACGCCTTTAATTTTTCATACAAAAGTGCTCCTGCTCATTTCCTTAACAGCTGTCCGAAATGTAATCTACAGAAAGCTAATTTATTATATAGCATATGGGAGTGTCCATACATTCAAGAAGTCTGGGAAGACGCAATTATACATATCCAAAAATATGGAAAGTGAAAATCCCCAAAACCCTACAATCCTGTTTATTTCATTTTATCAAATTGGATAGTAAAAAATAACACAAAAGTTGGTGTTGTACCAGATAATGTTCATTTAGGTCTTTTAGTAGTAAAAAAAAAATTTATTCTTAGACACTGGTTAGAACAACAAGTACCTAAAATGCCAGAAATAACTGGTACTTTGAAATTACTATTACTATTAGACATAATTGACACAGAAACACAAAAGGAGAAAAACACAGGAAATTTTTTTAGAACATGGAGAACATTTATTGAACAGAGCTATGCACAGACAGAAATCACACAGTTGATGAAGGTCTTTAGAGGCACATCATGGTACAATTTGGAAGATCTAGGGGAAACGTGGGGACTTTGAAATGTTATTTTTTATATATTTGATACATGGTGATCAGCTGAAGTACTGTAATATTTTAAATGTAAAAAAAATGATGGGACTGATTTTGTAATGATGACATATGTAAATTTTGCCCATCTATGTGGACATGTTTATCTGTGTTCTCACCAAATAAAAAAAATTGCTAAAAAAAATAGTATTTATCAAAGGAGACATGGATTTATATATGTAGTATAAAAGATTTCTCCACCATCTTTCCTGTCATTGGTACCTAACCTCTTAAACATGGTTGCACTATCATGGACAGCTGTAATTGCATTCAAACAATTTATAGAAATTGTTATTACATTCTTATTACAGTGCAAGCAATTTTACCTACTCTAATTTAGAGAATTGCTTTAACTTTGACACATGGGTTTGCAATTATGCAGAAACTCATTGGTCCCGATTCATCACAGCTTTAATGCCAGAATTCTGGATTAGAAAGCTTTGAAAAGTCACAACACTTTTGGAAATGTTGCAAGTTTTGGCATTTTCAAGCCAGTTTTGGCCAGTTGCAGCAAAGTAAGCAGAGCTTGGGCTGAAGTTGGGCGCGTTGAGGGTGTGATGCTAAGGCTTGTCTAATTCAATGATGAACTGTGACGTTCTTTACATCAGAAATCCTACTCTGGTCTCCATTTAAAAAAAGATTTGTGGTGAGGCGCATGAGTTTCGTCCCCTCAACAAAACTGCAAGAAAATTGCTGGTCTTGATGAGTTGGGGCCATTGTTTTAGGTCTAGAGATGATTGAATCTGCAATCCCTTCAATAAATTGAAATGGTAGTGCCTTTTCAGAAAAATCTTGCTCTTCAGGTGGAGTTTGGTATAAGAAAACCAAACAAACCGTGCTTTACTGATTGTCCCAGGTCCAACAATGAGTCTCTGCTTCTGATGTCTCGTATTGGCTGCAGTGATGATGTCACATTATCAGCACGGCATCCAATCACTGAGCTCAGTGACTTTGTGGGGGGCTGCGGTATCAACGTGACATCACGTGATTTTTTTGAAAGGGGACAACTCCTTTAAGCCACTCCCAAAATGGGAAGGTTCTGCATCTCATTTAACTGTTAATTGTGTCCTTGCTGCAAGTTCTGGATGTAACTTTTTAACTTTTCCCTGACCCTCTGTCAGTGTCAGTTCCACTTATCCCCAATATCATCACATTCAAAAGGCATTATAATAAAATAAACCGTTATATCAGGCATCAACCAGCAGATAATGCGTTAGTGTAACACGTTACAGCATTAATTCATTATAGCAAAATCTTCAGGCAGTGCCTACAATCCTTTACAAAACTGCCATACATTGCAGTACCTCTGCTAATCAGAATGTGCTACTTAGTCAAACTATCAAACCACAAATTACACCCCAAAAGGAATAATACCATAGGGTGCCAGGAAATGTATAGAAGGTTACGTGCCACAGTATGTATTAAACCAAAGCGAAAAATAGCACCAACAACCAAGAATAAAAGTTAATAAATTGTATCAATATCACAAGAAAAAACAAAGGAGAACAATTAAAATAGAGTATAACAGGAAAATGACAAGGGATCACTCAAAAAACGGATGGCAGAGGGGTTATCCACAGGCGCGCATATAATAAGTAGTCCACTGGTGCAAAGATAGCAAGTCCGCAGAAAGGAGCAAAATCTGTATTCCTCACAAAGTGCACATATATAGAGTAATAGAGGTATCAAAAAAGAGTCTCAAGCGGATATAGGTTATAAATTGCACACAGCCCAAAAAGGTGAATAGATGGTAAGTATAGCGCCTAATTACCTGTGGGACCACGCTGCCAGCCACCCCAACGCGCGTTTCGGCAATGTGCCTTCTTCCGGGGGCATGGCATCATGGGATATAGAGGTCATTATAACCAGTGCTGCGTCCAATCAAAAAGGTACGACGTCAAGACCAAGAACTGCCAAAAATTTGATGGAAGAGGGACTTAGATACACCCTGTATTAAACATAAAGGAGGGCCCCATACACATTGTGTTCAAATTGTCATGTAGAGATACTTCTAGACCCATAAAGGCTATGCATTAAGTGCAAAGCCTGACAAAAATTACAAGCAGGATCATCCATACATCCTTAACCCCTTCACCCCCAAGGGTGGTTTGCACGTTAATGACCGGGCCAATTTTTACAATTCTGACCACTGTCCCTTTATGAGGCTATAACTCTGGAATGCTTTGACGGATCTTGGCGATTCTGACATTGTTTTCTCGTGACATATTGTACTTCATGTTAGTGGTAAAATTTATTCGATATAACTTGCGTTTATTTGTGAAAAAAATGGAAATTTGGCGAAAATTTTGAAAATTTTGCAATTTTCCAACTTTGAATTTTTATGCCCTTAAATCACAGACATATGTCACGCAAAATACTTAATAAGTAACATTTCCCACATGTCTACCTTACATCAGTACAATTTTGGAACCAAAATTTTTTTTTGTGACCGAGTTATAAGGGTTAAAAGTTGACCAGCAATTTCTCATTTTTACAACACCATTTTTTTTTAGGGACCACATCTCATTTGAAGTCATTTTGAGGGGTCTATATGATAGAAAATACTCAAGTGTGACACCATTCTAAAAACTGCACCTCTCAAGGTGCTCAAAACCACATTCAAGAAGTTTATTAACCCTTCAGGTGTTTCACAGGAATTTTTGGAATGTTTAAATAAAAATGAACATTTAACTTTTTTTCACACAAAATTTATTTCAGCTCCAATTTGTTTTATTTTACCAAGGGTAACAGGAGAAAATGGACCCCCAAAGTTGTTGTACAATTTGTCCTGAGTACGCTGATACCCCATATGTGGGGGTAAACCACTGTTTGGGCGTATGGCAGAGCTCGGAAGGAAAGGAGCGCCATTTGACTTTTCAATGCAAAATTGACTGGAATTGAGATGGGACGCCATGTTGCGTTTGGAGAGCCCCTGATGTGCCTAAACACTGAAACCCCCTACAAGTGACACCATTTTGGAAAGTAGACCCCCTAAGGAACTTATCTTGATGTGTGGTGAGCACTTTGACCCACCAAGTGCTTCACAGAAGTTTATAATGCAGAGCCGTAAAAATAAAAAATCATATTTTTTCACAAAAATGATCTTTTCGCCCCCAATTTTTTATTTTCCCAAGGGTAAGAGAAGAAATTGGACCCCAAAAAATGTTGTGCAATTTGTCCTGAGTACGATGATACCCCATATGTGGGTGTAAACCATTGTTTGGGCGCATGGCAGAGCTTGGAAGGGAAGGAGCGCCATTTGACTTTTCAATGCAAAATTGACTGGAATTGAGATGGGACGCCATGTTGCGTTTGGAAAGCCCCTGATGTGCCTAAACATTGAAACTCCCTACAAGTGACACCATTTTGGAAAGTAGACCCCCTAAGGAACTTATCTAGATGTGTGGTGAGCACTTTGACCCACCAAGTGCTTCACAGAAGTTTATAATGCAGAGCCATAAAAATAAAAAATCATATTTTTTCACAAAAATGATCTTTTTGCCCCCAATTTTTTATTTTCCCAAGGGTAAGAGAAGAAATTGGACCCCAAAAAATGTTGTGCAATTTGTCCTGAGTACGATGATACCCCATATGTGGGTGTAAACCATTGTTTGGGCGCATGGCAGAGCTTGGAAGGGAAGGAGCGCCATTTGACTTTTCAATGCAAAATTGACTGGAATTGAGATGGGACGCCATGTTGCGTTTGGAGAGCCCCTGATGTGCCTAAACATTGAAACTCCCTACAAGTGACACCATTTTGGAAAGTAGACCCCCTAAGGAACTTATCTAGATGTGTTTTGAGAGCTTTGAACCCCCAAGTGTTTCACTACAGATTATAACGCAGAGCCGTGAAAATAATTTTTAATTTTTTTCTCAAAAATGATTTTTTAGCACCCAGCTTTGTATTTTTACAAGGGTAACAGAATAAATTGGACCCCAAAATTTGTTTTCCAATTTGTCCTGAGTACGCTGATACCCCATATGTGGGGGGGAACCACTGTTTGGGCGCATGACAGAGCTCGGAAGGGAAGGAGCGCCATTTGGAATGCAGACTTAAATGGATTGGTCAGCAGCCGTCACGTTGCATTTGCAGAGCCCCTGATGTACCCAAACAGTACAAACCCCCCACAAGTGACCCCATATTGGAAACTAGACCTCCCAAGGAACTTATCTAGATGTGTTTTGAGAACTTTGAACCCCCAAGTGTTTCACTAAAGTTTATAGCGCAAAGCCGTGAAAATAAAAATTCTTTTTTTTTTTCACAAAAATGATTTTTTAGCCCCCAGTTTTGTATTTTCACAAGGGTAACAGGATAAATTAGACCCCAAAAGTTGTTGTCCAATTTGTCCTGAGTATGCTGATACCCCATATGTGGGGGGGAACCACTGTTTGGGTGCATGACAGAGCTCGGAAGGGAAGGAGCGCCATTTGGAATGCAGCCTTAAATGGATTGGTCTGCAGGCGTCACGTTGCATTTGCAGAGCCCCTGATGTACCCAAACAGTACAAACCCCCCACAAGTGACCCCATATTGGAAACTAGACCTCCCAAGGAACTTATCTAGATGTGTTGTGAGAACTTTGAACCCCCAAGTGTTTCACTACAGTTTATAATGCAGAGCCGTGAAAATAAAACATCTTTTTTTTCCCACAAAAATGATTTTTAGCCCCCCAAATTTTTATTTTCCTAAGGATAACAAGAGAACTTGGACCCCAGAAGTTGTTGTTCAATTTGTCCCAAGTACGCTGATAACACAAATGTTGGGGTAAACCCCTTGCCATGTTTTTTTTGTGCATCTCACTCCATTCCTTACTTGGAATAAGGTTTCCGATGGAGTTTGGTGCATTTCTGCAAGTTTTAAAGAAAAAGTTTTTTGTTTTTTTTTAATTCGTTTATTAATTTCAGAATAAAACAAACATTACACATATTTGCATTTGTCATTGTCAATTATACCATAGGATACAAACAATTGCAAAGTTTCATCTTATCCAAAGTTTACAGGGCAATAAACTGTGCATGTTGAATCACTAGTATCTTATAAAATACCTATTTAACAACTTTAACCATCTATAATAAGTCGCCGAAAGGAAATCATACGTGAATCCTGCTCTGCAAGCGATGCCCCCAAAACCACACGTCTACCTCCCTGTGTAAGTATTTAGTCAGTGTAGACTATAGGGTATGATAAAAGGAATTCCATCTACCCCAGATCTTTTCAAATTTACCTGGACATCCTCTATTTCAGTACAGTGTTTTTTCATACGGGATAATCGAATTTACCAAATCTATCCAAGCCCTGAGAGTCAGGGGGGAACCACCCATCCACCTTAATGCCAGCACCTTCCGTGCCATGAAGAGGGTTTCTTGAAGAAAGATCCCAGTATAATGATCCCAAGTCTCCGTATCCCACACCCCGAATAAACAGGTCAATGGCTCAAGTGAGACAGGAATCGACAACAAAGATGTTAGTAGTGTCGTCACCCCTTTCCAGTAATGTAGAACTACCGGGCATTCCCAAATCATGTGGATAAAATCTGCATCATGTGTATGACACCGTAAGCAATCTGACGAGAGGAGGCGACCCATTTTGAAGAGTCGTGTCAGGGTCAGATAAGTCTGGTATATAATATATAACTGGGTCATCATATTATTTACTGAAGGAGAAACTTTAGTTAGAGATTCCAGAATCTCTTCCCATTCCTCTCCCAGTACATCGGGAAGACGTCCCTCCCACTTCCCTTTGATAGAATTGATGGTGGACTCATCTCCCACAGATAATAAATATGTATATAAAGAAGAAATGAGTCCTTGGGGGCCCTGTGATTTGAGGATACCTATCAAAGGTAAAGATGAAATCGCCCGACCTGTACCCACACTTCGTATGTGCGATTGGATAGCTGACCTTAGCTGTAAATACCGGAAGAATTGAGATCTTGGGATGTTATAAGTATTTTGTAGTTGTTCAAAGGATACAAAAAACCCCTGGGCATGTACGTCACCTACCGAGAGAACACCATATGAGATCCAGAAGTCAGTAGACGGGTGATTCAGTAGCTCTGGGAAACAACTATTGTTCCACAATGGCATTTCGGCTACTATATCTACAAATTTAATGACTCTTAATTTGTCTCCATATTAATCTCGCCAGTCAGAGTAAAGGTAGCAAACGAGGAGTACTGACTTTCTCCATCTCCAAGAACCCCAGTGGACAATCAATCCGGGCAGAATGAAGTAAATGACTCTCAGAATTAGGTAGGGAGTTATTGGGCATCCATTTATTTATCGCCTTAGCTCGTCCGGCAAGATAGTACAGATAAAAATTTGGCAGGGCCGCCCCACCCCCCTTTTTCGGTCTCTGCAGAGCAGAAAACTTAAGTTTGGGCCTAGTTTTCCCCCATATAAAGGATGTGATTAAGAAGTTTAAACTTGCAAAGAAAGACTTGGGTATTGATACAGCACTATGTTGAAAACAGTAATTATGTTTGGGAAGCAATATCATTTTTATTAAATTAATGCGGCCTGCAACAGAGAGAGGGAGTTTGCTCCAAGTTATAAATTTAGATTTGACCAAATTCAGTAGTGGATAAATGTTAAGTTGTAGGTCCAACCGACTACATTGAGACATATGGATACCTAGATATTTGAAATTAGAGACGATAGGCAAAGATGAGAGAGTTTCGAGACAAGGCATCGGAGCATGAGATAGAGGCATCAGAGCAGATTTATCCCAATTTATATAAAGACCGGAAAATGTACTAAATTTATCTATGGTTGCTATTACTTGTGGTAATGTTTCTTCTATTTTATCTATAAATATTATCATGTCATCGGCATAGAGTCCTATGTTATCCACACGGTCCGCAATATTTATTCCCTTAAGATCCATAGAGGATCTTATGCGTATTGCCAAAGCCTCTATCGCAAGAGCAAAGAGGGCCGGAGACAGAGGACATCTTTGGCGGGTTCCTCTATGCAGGGCAAAAGAGTCAGAGATGGAGTTATTCACAATTATACGTGCCCTGGGATTCCTATATAGTGTGTCTATCCCTCTAATAAATTTCTCGCCAAAACCGTATCTTCGCAGACATGCAGAGAGGAAAGACCACTCGAGAGAGTCAAACGCCTTGGCTGTGTCTAATGATGCTAGTGCCCAGTTATTATCTGACTCTAGAGGACTATATTGAATCACCGATTGGACCCGACTGATATTGAAGGAAGTGATTTTTCCAGGCATAAAGCCAGTTTGATCTGGGTGTATAAGGTCTAGTATGATCGTATTCAACCTAGTAGCTAGAATTTTGGTAAAGATTTTATAATCTACGTTCACCAGTGATATTGGCGATACGATCGGCACTCCAGAGGGTCCTTCCTCTCCTTCTTAAGTACAATAATATTTGCATCATAAAATGTTTCAGGCATGGAGTCTCCCTCCCATATATTCCGGAGTACCTTCAGTAAAAGTGGTGCCAGGTGACCTCGATATTTCCTATATAACTCAACGGGAAATCCATCAGGTCCAGGGGCCTTCCCAGTGGCCATATCTGTTATAGCATGCTCCACTTCCTCCAAAGTAAACTCAGCCTCCATAAAGGCTTGTTGGGCTGGACTCAGCGAGGGGAACATTATGTCCAATAAATAGTCTAAACATTCAGGGACACCAAGACCACTACCAGACTTGTATAATGATTTATAGTAATCATGAAAACACCGGAGAATTCCCTCAGTAGAAGATACCAATGTACCATCAAGTGCCCGGATTTGTAGTATTGTATTAGAGGTGTTATGTTGGCGTACTAAAAAGGCTAGAAGTGTACTGGCCTGATTTCCCAATTCAAAGTAGGATTGACGGGTAAAGAATAATTTACGTTTTGATTTAGTGTCTATATGTTGAGTATATAACCTCTGGGAAGTAAGCCATTCCGCCCTGTTACCACTGGTTTGACTAGTCACATATGCGGCCTCCGAGTCCCTCAGCCGCCGCTCCATCTCTTCATCCTCCTTTAGATATAAGAAATCGTGGAGGACAGACATCCCCTTAGGTATGCTTTTAGAGTATCCCAGAACAAACCAAGATTTGAGGGTCTGGATGGGTAGAGATAAAGCAGTTCAGCTGATCAACCGTTCTATCACTAGAATCTATTAATTTCAACCAGAAGGGGTTCAATTTCCAGGGTATATTATTATTTGATTGACCGTATTTAAGTTTAAGAATAACTGGACTATGATCCGATATCCCCCTGTTGCCATGTTCAACACTATCTACCCACAATGCCAGACAGCTAGATCCAAATATGTAGTCTATACGAGATAGAGACCTCCTAGTTGATGAATGGCAAGTGTATTCCTTTATCTCATGGTGACGTATTCTCCACAAGTCCAACCATCCACTACCATCCATAAACAGTGCCAGTTGTGAGGGGGACTGGGGAGAAGGCCCCCCAGATATTACGTCATCTAGTCTCAATCTGTCCATGGAATTATCCATGACTAAATTAAAATCCCCCATACAAATAACGCTAACATCAGGATAATTTAGGGAGAAACCCATTGCCATGCGAAGAACCGATATATTAGCCGGGGGAGGGTTATAGACACATAATATCATATATTCCCGTGTGTTAATAAAGGCGTGCACAAAAACGAAGCGACCCTCGGGATCTCGTCGTGCATCCCTAGCTTCCCATCTAACATTCCTATGTATCAGCAGAGAGACCCCTCTTGAATAACTGGTATGGAATGCGTGAAGGGACCACTGCACCCAGGGCTTTTGTGTACATTTAACTGTGTCTCTGGTCAGGTGTGTCTCTACAAGAGCTACCACATGGGGATGATAACGTTTAATCTGCCAAAATACTTTGATTTTCTTTCGGGGAGTCTTAATACCCGGTATGTTCCATGTCATGCATATAATCTCAGACCCCATATCCACACTTAGAAAAAGAAATAATATACACCATAACCTGAACAGGAATCAGGGACATCCCGCAGAGCACAAAATTACCAATGGTGACTAACAAACATATCAAACAATCAAAACTGATGTAAAAACCTATACAAAACAAAACTTGAACAGTGGAGGAGTAGAATCCTATACTCCTATAGTCAGATAGAAAAGGGGATACCCTCACTGGAACCAGCGTCCGGTATTGTTGATAAGCTCAGCACCAATACGGAGAGCTCCAATTTGTGTTGCCATTAAACAAGTAGAGCAACTCAAGAGTCCGGTGCATTAGACACCCTGTATGACCGTAACCATTCAGCTGCCTCCGCCGGATCTGTAAAGAACAAGGAAGAGCCTTCATGGACAATGCGGAGCCAAGCAGGATAAAGCATGGAATAGATGATATTTTTATCCCTGAGCTGCTTCTTAACCTCCACAAACTGAACCCGCTGTTTTTGGAGCTCCATGGAGAAATCAGGAAAAATTGAAATTGTAGCGTTATTGAACTTAATAGGGCCCTTCAAGCGAAGAATCGCATCCCTGTCTCTGCAATTGAGGAGACGCTCCAAAAAAGGCCGGGGCGGAGTTCCGGGGGGAAGAGGCCTCGTTGGGACCCTATGGGCCCTCTCCACAGAAAATGTTGAGGAGAATCCATCTCCCAAGGAGGTTTTAAGCCAGTCCTCTAGAAATTGCTCAGGTTGCTGACCCTCCGATCGCTCCGGCAGGCCGATGATTCGAATATTATTGCGGCGCAATCTGTTTTCAAGGTCATCTGCTTTTTGTTTCCAGGCATTCACGGAGTCGGCAGCCTTTGACAACTTAGCTTCCATAGGGGTAATGGTGTCCTCTATATGAGACACTCTCGTTTCAACCTCCGAGATACGCCCTCTCATAGCTTGCATATCATGGCGCAGACGACCCACTTCCGTATGTACGTCCTCTATCTTTTCAGTAAGAGAGGATCTAGTAAGGGCTATGGCCTGCATTAATTGCTCAGATGCTTGAGTCAGTTCGTCTTGTTCTCTCTCCTCATTACTGTCAGAGAGACGATTTTTCCGTTGGTTCTGCGTAGGATTATTTCTGAGAGTGCGTACATTATCAGAGGTATCCTCTCTGGCATATTTCCTTAATTTGTCAGCAGCCCCCGCACCTTTGGAATGCTGCATGGCGATCAACAGAAAGACCCCACAGAAGGATCACCTTTGTAATTATGGCTAGTCAATTCCCCAGCAACAGTCCCGGCAGAGTTAAATACCGAAGTAGATCTCAAAAGGTTACTGGCCAGGCAGAAAGGTTATCAGGGGTTTATCAAGTAGCAACTGAGGATCCGCCCAGGCACTGCGCCCCGAAACAGCCCCACAGCCCTCACAGGTGGAGCAGCAGGGAGGGGGTTAATCCCTCCAGAGTTATGGCGCCAGCAGGAGTTTATCTGATAAGAGGGGTACAGGGCCCAATCTTCCATGGCACACACTGCACCGCCCCCCTACTATTTCAGGTCACGAGCTCACCTCCTGAGCTGCACCGCAAGTGTATTATAAAGTGCCGCTCTCCTTGCTGCTGGAGTGCACGCTGCAGTAATATCCGCTGCCTCCCCGGGCACCGCCGACCACTCCGGACCCCTGCACCTGTAATCTGGCGTTTCCCAGCGCTCCCTCGCTGCAGTGCAGGTATCCGCTGTGTCTCAGGGGAAAAGCACCCGACTGGCGCTGTGTCCTGCCCGCCGGAGCGCGCTTTCAAAGATGGCCGCCGCAGCTCAGGGATTCTGCCGCCCTTCCAGGCTGCCTCCGCGTCCGACGTCCCAGGGCTCCAAAACTGCCAATCAAAGAAGCCACCGGGCTCCTGAGGTCCCGAGAGTACCGTTCCAGCCGGTACAGTCGATGAATCAGGGGTTCTTTATGGCAGGATGAGGATCAGGATGGCCGGAGCTCCATGAGGTGCGTCCTCTCTCTAGTGCTGCATAGCCACGCCAGAAAAAGTGACTTTTGGTGCTAAAAAAATCGCAAAACTTATTAAAGACAAAAATAAAGAAGATTCTTTACTTTGCACTAAATTAATGAACTGTTTGAATACCGTAAATGAACGTTTTGAGAAATTTTGCACAAAAACGTCAATGAAAATCACAAGAAAAAAAAAGTAAATTTACAATTTATTGAAGTCAATTATGAAACGGGCCCATAATATTGTTGACTAAACCTTAGGATAGGTCACATCCTAACAATGATAGACCAGTAGATCACCTGGAGCAGTGCGGCGAAGCTGATTGACAGATTCCCTTTGATGTAACTTTTTAACTCAAAGTAACCTCTAATAACTTATATTTAATGCAAGATATAAAAAATAGGTCAGCTGGTCAGTTCCATTAAATGTTAAGGATTGATAGGACACTCAAACAACTTTCCTTTATCTTTTTGCAAGAACATGATTTGTTCCATGTGGTGTCCATAGTCTTTACTAACCATAACTTTGCTGATATAATTCACACTGACTAGAACCTCTGTACTTAGCTGACAGATGACCTTATTTATCGATCATATTGATGTTTTTTTATTATTTTGCTAATGCAGATTTATCATTTATTTTTGTAAATTTATGCTCCAAATGTCACTCATGAATTGAATTAATAAGAGAATCCATACTATGGCACAGTATAGGCTAAGCTGCTCTTTTTTAGATTTTAATATTCTTGTTTCGTCTTGTCTAGACCAGAGGGACGTTTATGTGATGAATAGGATTAACCCCATGTCACAAAAATGTGAACCCTGCAGGTTGTACCTTTTCAAGTTCCCCTAAGGGTACATTTGCATTCGTTAAAACACATTTGTAGTATTTTCCACAGTTGCAAAACATTGGAAATGAAGACTCCTAAATGAAGGCAAAATACACGTTGTGGCTTGGCACCACACAAGACAGAAGTAAATAGATGCCATTCTATTGCTACAGAGATGTCTCCAATCTACTTTAACTATGTTTCTATAGGTATTTCGATGGTTGTGTAGTCTTATGTCGGCTTTTCATTCCTATTTTTCAGAAATATGCAATCATATTACTTTATTGGTATCTGTATATCTCATTGGCCTGGAGTTCCTTACATGCACTTTACATTTGGTGTGTTTTGATGCCATCCGTTGGATGACTCACTTTTTATCTTCTTTTTAAATGTTTTTTCTACTCAAAAAAGTTATATAATTTTTGGTTCTGTGTGCACTATTTTTTTAACGTTAATAAAAAAACGGAAAGTACAACCCACAATCAAATCATGCATTGGTCTTTACAACTTTGACTTCATGGATAGCTTTTCACATGGGGTTTCAAAAGACAATACAGCGGTGGGATAAGCTTTAGTGTCACCATGTATGCAGATGACTTCCATTTTTCACGTCTATTCTGCAACTTTCTAAGTTGGCATGAACAAGCGTCACCAGGCTACCTGAGTCCAACAAACCATTAACCAAGTGTCCTTCTGACATCAGATGGCAAGTTTATCTCTATGTACTATGGGATGGCAAGGCAAAATAGGCAGAACTAACAAATATTGACTTTCACCGCCAACTATCACACTCCAAGGGTTTATCCACTAGCGGACAATAGGCAGTCACAATACCTAATCCTTGACAGCACCAGAGAAAATTGTTCTTGCCATGTGAAAACATTTAAATACTAACTGGCTTAAATGCCCTGGCTACAAGGTAATCAGCTCCAACTTTATGGATTTCCTCTACCTCCTATAAATTGGAAATGTCCTTACCCAGTTCAGAGGTCGTTTGTTTTTTGGGGATCGGCTGGGTAGGAGAGATACCCTTTAGATAGCTATAAGTATTTAAACATCGCTCCACTAGGGCAACTAGGTGATCAACTAGGTGGAGTCCACTTGTCTCACACAGAGTTGTATCTGAAATGGAAGGGCTTGAACAAATCGGTCCAGGACCACTCTTTCCTCCACTTGTCCAGCAGTAGACACTTCCGGTGGCAGTCATTTTTATGCCCTATGGAATAGATCATACATCTGCGATCTCACAGGCTTGTCCAGCTGGATTGTACAGGTGTGAACCCTCTGGGCTCTGAAAGGAGGTATAACAACTAAGTGAGCAAGAAGTTCACCCTTTAAACTTGTGTTATTGTCTTACATCTTACTTGCTTAAGTCAAAGTATGCCTTCTGGGGCTCCCCATTCAGAAAAGGAGCAACTGTATCCACCAACTGCTGGAAGTTCCTCTCTCTGCAGCTCTCTCAAAAATATTGAGAAATGGTTCAGCGTCATCCTTCAGTGTCATTTTCTGCAATGAAGCTTGTTGTCTCCAATGAGAAGATATGGATTCTGCCTGGACTAGAGGTTTTTCTACCAATACCTTTTTTTCTGCTTCAACAGACATCTCTGATACTTCTTAAGAAAATGGTTAGTTTCTTGCTAATTAATGTTTGCAGTTTCTTGCTAATTAATGTTTGCAAGTTTCAACTGTTTAACAAGTTCCTCCATTTCTGCGGTGTTTGGTTTTGCACATGTTTGGTTTAATCCATGACAATTCGCTGGATATTTGCGTCAGCGCAGACTCTACCATATATAACAGGTTAGCGGATTAGCTGATGGGATCACCTTCTTACTAGATTTTTTACACTGTATAAGGGAGGGACCTAACCTAAGGGAAATGTACATACCATCAAACCCTTTTCCCCTGGTCCTATTGAAATACATAAAAGTTAAACAAAAATGCCTCAAAAAATGTCCAGAAAGACTCCAAAAAGAACCTTTAGAACAAACACTGCCAGTGGTTTCCTGAAGTGTCTTCTGCATGAAAGCCTGATGGTTCACTTGGGTTTAAAAGTTGTCCTGTGTGCATACCCTTACTCCCCCCTCCACCAGTCTGAATTGTCAACACTTGATAGAAAGAAGAAGCCATTGATTCGTATTGCTATTGCTAAATTCTGACCTTCACATCAACAAGCCAAAGAGCTTGATATAACAGGTTCAGCAGAACTAATAGGTTATTTTGAGCAGAGACGTATAGTTTGTATAGATAACAATGGTGGGCACAACGATGCTAGTGCTCATGTCACTTTGCACAGGCCCTGCTGGCACATTCTGCTTTAGTAACTTCTCCCTTACTTTGGAATAACCTTCGTTACAACAGTCTGATGGCACTCTTTCTTCAGCACTATGTTTCTTCAGGGTATAGGCCTACAACATTATTTATTTGCCGTCGCATCCAATAAGTTTTGCAAGCAGAAGATGCGTCTTGAAAATGCCGACTCTATTTTTCCTGAAGCATCTTTTCTGACAACTTTCCAGGCTTTTTTAATGGCGACACCAACATTTATTTTTTAACTTGTATGCAATAAATAGTGGGCGACTTCTATGCAAAAGCCATCTCAAGAATGGTCAGGTCACTTTGAAAACCTACAGCTGTTAAAAGACTCTCAAAAGATTACAGATATGCACAGCAAGTCATCTTAAATTGCAGTGCATATGTTTATTTCTTTACGCATTTCTTTGGCACTTTTTGAGGTGGTTTAGGTGGTGGAACCGCTGGAAAAAGATGTGTGCACATATTGTGAGGCAGTGTCCGGTGTCATATGTGAGGGTTGTTATGTGTCCCCCAGGATGTGCTCAGAAGCGTATTAGATCGTTGGAGAGCCTTGTGCTCACAGCAAGTTGCCTGTCAGTCACAAGGAAGAATATAAGTGAGTTTGAACCTGGTCAAGTTATTTTTTATCAAGGAGCTTGTTCAGGAAAACCCGGTATGGGACCGTTTCCTCCAGCTCAGATCTTATAAGTGGCCCGTGGCCACAGAGTGGCGGAAAGGAAAAAAAAAACCTGCAGGAAGGGTTTTAGGTGTGTCAGTTTTGGTCTTGCGAGCAGACAGAGCAGTTGGTCTGCAGAGCACTCTCTGTGTGAGGCAACAGAGGGTCAAGAGGAGCCAAAGGGTCTGGCATCCCTGCGTACAAGGCAGTGTCGATGCTCACGGCAACCGAACCCGGACTGTCTTGTGTTTTCCCGGCTGTGATCCGGAGGATACAGCGTGCTGTGCACTGTGTGAGTTTTGGACATTAAACACGTTTTGTTTTGAACTTGTGTAACACCCCAGGTTCCTGGTTGTTACAGTGGCATTGCTTACCTCCCAGGGAGAGTGATGTTACGTTTGGAAGCGAGGAAGGATCTCTTTTGGCAGGTAATCACAAGCATGCAATATGTTCATATTCCAGGCCAGAAGGGGGAGCTCTGATCCAGCTTGTGGTTGGCTCCCCTATATATATTCTGGTCTGGAGGGGAAGTGAGGGAGTTCAGTTCAGTTAGTGAGTGCCAGACAGCAGACTGGAGCAGTCTGAGACAGAGAGGAAAGAGAGGGGCCGTGCAGCCACGAGAGGTGCTGCAGCTCCTGGAAAAAGAGAAGAGAAAGCAGAACAGATTGTAGTGAGCGTGTAGGGGAAGCAGAGCGCAGGAGAGTGAAGAACTGGGGAGTTAGCTGCAACTGGACTACCTCCCTGCTGAGTGCAGACACCGGTAGCCGGAACACCGGGGTTGTGAGGGACTCCACGTCTCACAGCAGAAACCATCAGGACAGCTGGATTACAAGTCACCTGTCCACCATTGAAACCTGAAGACACAGCGGCACAGAGAGCCCATGTCGTGATAGAGATCCTGTAAAAAGGCTCGAGCCACGTGTTATACGAGTTAGTGTCCTACCAACCTGGACGACAGAGAAAACGTGAGGACCTTGTGAGAGGCTTAAGGCAGCAAGGGACTACACCACAGCACTAGAGGGAAGGCTTCTAACCCCACCTGGTAAGGGGGACTCCCAACTCGCTTCCAAGCTGGCCGGACATTTGACACCTGTGATTCGGTACCCTGGACTGTGACTGTCTGAATTCTCCAGTAATCCAGGTAAAGAGACTGCAAACCTGTGTCCTTCGTTTCTTGCTACAACATTCACCATCTCAATCTATACACCGGGAGCCCTGGGGACCCAGCTTCACCTGTGGGAAGCCATACCATCTCTGCTGCCACAACATCACCCGAGAAAACCCCTTTATGCAGCGTTGGTCACCCTGACCGAATACCACAGGTGGCGTCACGAACACAAACTTTATTCAAACCCATTTAAAGACCTTTCCATTTTACTTGGGCGCCCAGGGCTACGGACCAGGCCGCCGCCGCTGTGACACATCCCCTTTAAGTGCCGGACTCGGTACTGAATACCCCACAGCCCTGGCAGGCATTACACTTGCTTGGGTCACTGCCTCATCGCTGCACAGCGTGGACACCGCTGCACTACAATACCCTTAGGCTATGTGCACACATTGAGGATTGCATGTGTTTTTGCCACGTTTTTCGAAATCGTGGGGAAAACGCATGGACAACACAGTCCATTGAATTCAATGGGATTCCGCAATACTGTGCTAATGCTGCGTATTTTTCCGCAATGCGATTCCGCCACGGAAAAATATGCAGCATGCTCATTCTTTGTGCGGAACCGCAGCGATTCGGCACACATAGGAATGCATTGATCCACTTACTTTCTGCATGGGGCTATGCCGACCATGCGGGAAGTAAGCGGATCATATGCGGTGGTACCCGGGTCTGGAGGAGAGGAGACTCTCCTCCAGGCCTTTGGGAACCATATTTCTGTTAAAAAAAAGAATTAAAATAAAAAATATTGATATACTTACCTTCCGATGGCCCCGGAGTCCTCCCGCCTCTCAGCGGTGCATGCGGCCGATTCCGTTCCCAGGGATGCATTGCACGAAGGACCTGGGATGACGTCGCGGTGACCGTGACTTCAGAAAGGTCCTTTGCGCAATGCATCCCTGGGAACGGAAACAGTCGGGAGTGCCGCTGAGGAGATCGGGGGCCGTCGGAAGGGGAGAATAACTTTTTTTTTTTTTTCATTATTTTTAACATTAGATCTTTTTACCATTGATGCTGCATAGCCAGCATCAATAGTAAAAGTTGGTCACACTTGTCAAACACTATGCTTGACAAGTGTGACCAACCTGTCAATCAGTTTTCCAAGTGATGTTACAGATCGCTTGGAAAACACTAGCATTCTGCAAGCTAATTACGCTTGCAAAACACTAGTGTTTAGCGGTAAAACGCATGCGAATTCTGCATGCGTTATACCCGTGGCAGGGAGTTGCAGAATTGCCGTGGAAATTTCCGCGGCAATTCTGCAACGTGTGTACATAGCTTTACACTTTCTGCTGTACCTTGAAACAGTCTCTGTGTCACAGCCATCGTCAAAGTCAACTCTCTTGCCAGCCATGCCCTTCCAGTAGCTATTGCCTGACAGTTTGCGTGCTCTTGCAGCCTACTCTCCTACTGTAGTTACTAGGGTTGAGCGACTTTCACTTTTTTAGGATCGAGTCAGGTTGAGCGAAACCCGACTTTGTCAAAAGTCGAGTCGAGTGAAATCGTCCGATTATCGCCAAAAGTCGGGGATCGACCGAAACACGAAACCCAATGCAAGTCAATGGGGAAGCATAGTTGGCAGTGAGTGGAGGCCAGGAAAACACCTACATTGCCCATTTTAATGGCAAAAACATCCATTCTTGTTACTGAAGCTTGTCAATCTTAATTTACTTTATAATAATAGTTAGGCATTGGAAATTGGGGGTCATTTGGCTAAAGTTGTGGGGGGTAGGGCTGGTTCAAGTTTTTAGTGGGCCCAGGAAACGTGGACTACGTCACGGCGGTGGAGAAGTGAGAGGTAAGTATTTCAACTTTGCAAGTGCTGTGATCCTGAGCAAGCAGGGGGGGCCCACTCATTCGCATTGGCACTGGCACAGGGCCCCTCAAAGTACGGCGGTGTGTTTGCACGGCGGGGGCGCCTCCCACCGGCAGCGACACTTTTGCGTACTATGAGGGGCCCTGTGCCAGTGACGTCGCCAATGAGTATGCCCCCCCACCTGATGAAGGAACCTGCACTTTCATCTGCACCTTCCTCTTTGTCCCTGTGTAAGGTGGTATAGTATGCGGGAAGGGGAACCTGACTTTCAGCAGGGTCAGATTGTGGCTGTGTAGCGTGCAAGGGGAATGTAGTGGTCTGGGTCAATGTACCACAAGACTCATCTAGCACTGGCTGGGCAATGGGCAGGATGAGGAGGAAACACAGATATAGGCCCAAATAATAAAGTGGGCTAAATGCAGTTCAAAATTGGTAACAGGACTAACCAGGCGGCATTGCTTTGTTCAGTGGAGTAGAAAACCCAGGAGCAGCAGAAACCGTTAGTAGGGCCCAACAACACTAGTAGGCCCAATGCAGTGTAATATTAAAAATATAGGCCGAAAGCCTGAAGATTGAAGTTCAGGAAAATAACACCGGACAACACCAAGGTGCGGCAGACACCGTTACTAGGGCCAACCAAAGTAGTAGGCCAAATGCAGTTTAAAATTCCCTATAGGCCGAAAGCCTGAAGATTGAAGCTAAGCTTTATTCAGTGGAGGAGACAAGCAAGGAGTGGCAGACACCTTTACTAGGGCCCAACCAAACAAGTAGCCCAAATGCAGTTTAAAATTCCCTATAGGCCGAAAGCCTGAAGATTGAAGCTAAGCTTTATTCAGTGGAGGAGACAAGCAAGGAGTGGCAGACACCGTTACTAGGGCCCAACCAAAGTAGTAGGCCCACTGCAGTGTTATATTAACAACTACTTAATGAGAGCCTGATGATTGAAGCTCAGGCAAGTAAACCTGGAGAACACCTTGGAGCGGCAGACACCGTTAGTAGGCCCCAACCAAACTAGTAGCCCAAATGCAGTTTAACATTCTAAATACAGGCCGAAAGCCTGAAGATTAAAGCTCAAGAAAACCAAACAGGAGAAAACCCAGGAGCGGCAGACACCGTTACTAGGCCCACCCAAACTAGTAGCCCAAATGCAGTTTAACATTCTAAATACAGGCCGAAAGCCTGAAGATTGAAGCTCAGGAAAACCAAACAGGAGAAGACTCAGGAGCGGCAGACACCGTTACTAGGCCCACCCAAAGTAGTAGCCCAAATGCAGTTTAACATTCTAAATACAGGCCGAAAGCCTGAAGATTGAAGCTCAAGAAAACCAAACAGGAGAAAACCCAGGAGCGGCAGACACCGTTACTAGGCCCACCCAAACTAGTAGCCCAAATGCAGTTTAACATTCTAAATACAGGCCGAAAGCCTGAAGATTGAAGCTCAGGAAAACCAAACAGGAGAAAACCCAGGAGCGGCAGACACCGTTACTAGGCCCACCCAAACTAGTAGCCCAAATGCAGTTTAACATTCTAAATACAGGCCGAAAGCCTGAAGATTGAAGCTCAAGAAAACCAAACAGGAGAAAAACCCAGGAGTGGCAGACACCGTTACTAGGCCCACCCAAACTAGTAGCCTAAATGCAGTTTAACATTCTAAATACAGGCCGAAAGCCTGAATATTGAAGCTCAGGAAAACCAAACAGGAGAAAACCCAGGAGTGGCAGACACCGTTACTAGGCCCACCCAAAGTAGTAGCCCAAATGCAGTTTAACATTCTAAATACAGGCCGAAAGCCTGAAGACTTAAGCTCAGGAAAACCAAACAGGAGAAAACCCAGGAGCGGCAGACACCGTTACTAGGCCCACCCAAACTAGTAGCCCAAATGCAGTTTAACATTCTAAATACAGGCCGAAAGCCTGAAGATTGAAGCTCAAAAAAACCAAACAGGAGAAAACCCAGGAGCGGCAGACACCGTTACTAGGCCCACCCAAACTAGTAGCCCAAATGCAGTTTAACATTCTAAATACAGGCCGAAAGCCTGAAGACTTAAGCTCAGGAAAACCAAACAGGAGAAAACCCAGGAGCGGCAGACACCGTTACTAGGCCCACCCAAACTAGTAGCCCAAATGCAGTTTAACATTCTAAATACAGGCCGAAAGCCTGAAGATTGAAGCTCAAGAAAACCAAACAGGAGAAAACCCAGGAGCGGCAGACACCGTTACTAGGCCCACCCAAAGTAGTAGCCCAAATGCAGTTTAACATTCTAAATACAGGCCGAAAGCCTGAAGATTGAAGCTCAAGAAAACCAGGAGCATTCCCAGGAGCGGCAGACACCGTTACTAGGCCCACCCAAACTAGTAGCCAAAATGCAGTTTTAAATTCTAAATACAGGCCGAAAGCCTGAAGATTGAAGCTCAGCTTTTTCAGTGGAGGACAGCGGTATTGAGTGGCGCAGACAGACAAAGGTAGTATGTGTTAAATAAAAAAGTTGGCTCTATGCAGTTTTAAATTGGTTACAGGTGTACACAGGCAGCATTGGTGTGTTCAGCGGAGGACGATTGCAAGGAGGGACTGCAGACAGACTTCCTAGGCCTAAAATAAAAAAGCAGGCTCTATGCAGTTTAAATTAGGCTACAGGGGTACACAGGCAGCATTGGTGTGTTCAGCGGAGGACGACTGCAAGGAGGGACCGCAGACAGACTTCCTAGGCTTAAAATAAAAAAGCAGGCTCTATGCAGTTTAAATTAGGCTACAGGGGTACACAGGCAGCATTGGTGTGGTCAGCGGAGGACGATTGCAAGGGGGGACCGCTGACAGACTTCCTAGGTCTAAAATAAAAAAGCAGGCTCTATGCAGTTTAAATTAGGCTACAGGGGTACACAGGCAGCATTGGTGTGGTCAGCGGAGGACGATTGCAAGGGGGGACCGCAGACAGACTTCCTAGGCCTAAAATAAAAAAGCAGGCTCTATGCAGTTTAAATTAGGCTACAGGGGTACACAGGCAGCATTAGTGTGGTCAGCGGAGGACGATTGCACCGAGGGGCAGACACAGTTAGTAGGCCCAAAAACGTAATAGGCAAAATGCAGTTAAAAATAGGTTACAGGAGTACGCAGGCGGCCTAGCTTTGTTCAGTGGAGGAGAACTGTTAGGAGTGTCTGACACAGTTAGTAGGCCAAAATAATAAAGTGAGGTTAATGTCTGGCAAAAAAAAATAATTCACAAATAAACTGGTGGCATACCTAGGTACAGGGGTGGGCTCCTCTGCTGACTTGCAGACAGTGGTAGTTGGCGCAAAGTATTAACTGGTGTAAATGTAGGGCAGGGCCCCTGAATATTTTTACTATCAACAATCATGTCAACAAATTGGTATTGGCAGTGCCATTGAAGGATTTAACAGCACAGACTAAACAGTGGTGGAGCAGTGAGAGGTAATTTTGCAAGTGGCAGAGCACAGTTTGAGCTGGGGGGGGGGACACTCTCTCGTGGGCGGCGGTACTGGCCCAGGGCCCCTCATGTTACAACGGTGTGTCCGACATTGGGTGCGCACCACCACCGCCAGAGACACTTCATTGTACTATGAGGGACCCTGTGCCAGTGCCGTCGCCCAAAAGTGGGCACACCCACCTGTTCAGCCAAACGGCACTCGCACGGGTGCTTGCGCCAAGTGGTGCCCACGGCCCCGTGGGGGGAGTCAGCCCATTTAGGGAGGTGTAAAAATGGCCTATGGTGGACATACAGCAGCTGCAAATGGAGAAATTGGAGCAGTCAGTAAGACGAGTCCAAAAGCAAGACCTTTTTACAGGAAAGCTAGGTGTCAGCAGGGAAAGGTGGAGCAAAATAATTAGAAATCCATGATTTGTTCATTTTAATGAAAGTTAGATCATCAACATTTTGGGTAGCCAGACGAGTCCTTTTTTCGGTCAGTATTGAACCAGCAGCACTGAATACTCTTTCTGATTGCACACTAGCAGCTGGGCAAGCGAGCTCCTGTAATGCATATTCTGCCAATTCAGGCCAGGTGTCTATTTTAGATGCCCAGTAATCAAAGGGGAATGAAGTGTGAGGGAGAACATCGATAAGGGAGGAAAAATAGTTAGGAACCATACTGGACAAATGTTGTCTCCTGTCACTTTGAATTGACATAGCAGTGTAGTTAGTTTAGTTCTCGTAAGTACACCGTACATGACTTACCGTTTGGTCTTTAGGTCCATATGAGCTGCCGCTTGTCCTATGCTGTTGCCCGGACACCTTCCCTTATCTAAAATGGCCGCCGCGATGGTGCGCATGCGTGGTGGGATCTCCGGCAGTCGGCGCCTCCTAGGGCATCATTTAACAGCGTCGCGCAGTTCTTTGACGTCACGGGAGCTTTTCTCCCTTTCTGTGCGCCGCTGTGATTGCCGGTGGAGGCGCGTGTCTGGCGTGGGGTCCCTCCCGCATGCGCCGCATAGGTCGCGTGTTAATTGGCCGTGACAGCGGCATGCACCTATTTAACCATCACACATTTAGTTTCCACACAGCCCCCCGAAGAAGCACATCACGCGAAACGCGCGTCGGGGCTTCCTGCTGGACACCGACCACATTGGAACACACATGGGTAAGCCCAATAGATGCTATGGCCTTTAATCACTTGTGCACTTTATGGGCATTGCTGCAATATTAGAGGTACTTAGGAGTGATTGGGATAGGCATAGTATATGCTATTTGCTGCTACTCTTTTCAGATATCTTTGCCTTTCCTCGGCTCCCCTCTTATTTACACCCAGCAGTATATTTTACTGCTTGGGTGACATAAATTGCTTGGGCTACTTACATTCAAAAAACCCTTACTATATTATGTGTATATTCCTACGTGGCTGGTTGTCCTTTTGAGTTATTCACCTTGTCCTCATCCATTCTGTTATTATATGTATTTGATATTTATGAATGTCATTCATTAATAAATTTACACTTGTTCAGCAATAAGTGTCATGAGTTTATATGGGGCAACAGGCTCTTGGTAGTTGATAGGATCATTGCATTTGGGGAGTTTTGCCCCCCGTTTCCCGTGTAGGAGTGCTATGGGCACTCCCTGTCACAGGGATTGTTCGAGTATATGTCACGTCCATAGATTCGGTTTTTGTAAAGTGTTAATATTTTTACTGTGTATTTTCACAGCCTCTCCTACCGATCGCATGGATCATAGAGACCGTGAACAAAAGTGGCTCACTAAACTGGATGAGGTCTTTGGTGATGACTCATGTGTGGTTTTTAAATCCAGAGAAGCAGAGGATTCTGTTACAAAACTTAAATTTTTATTAAATAAAAAAACACGTCTTTGGTGGAATAAGGCCTTCTTAGAACGCTATATTAGTAAAGGCCTAATCCCGAGAGGGTTGCGGATTCAAGTATTCCCGTCATTCACCATGGCTGATGAGCTCCTTAGAAAACAATGGGAGGAATTATCATCGAATTGCTCTAGAGGGTACATGGAGTTGTTGGTGAAATCAAACTCGACCTCCTTACAAGAAGTAGAGAACGAGATCAGTACCATTCAGGAGGAACTTGTTAGCACCCTGTCGGTGGCTGCTAAAACAAAATTAAATGAGGAATTAGAGGGAGATTTCCAAAAGTGGGAGAAAGATATTGTTGCATCAAAGACCAAAAAGTATCATCGTGATGTATTGGACTATAAGAATGGTCAGGTGTACAGATGGAGGAAGAAACAGTCCATTCAGACTAAACCTCCGGTTCACCGCAATTCTTTCTCATCCGCTTCATCTATGGATGAAGAACCAGTGGGTACAAGTCACTCCAGTAATACCCTCAATGAGAGATTGGGACTGGGTAAACCTGGAAACTATAAAGGAAAGAATAAGCGTCGCTTTACTCCACCCCAATCTCGGGAGAAAAAATCTAAACCAACAAATAGTCTGGAGGTAATAAACCTGTCTGAACGAGTGTTGTCTGAGGATCAGATACAGGTTCTAGGTTTAGGGTTAACTTTTGTCCCCACTAACAATTTCAATTACTTTACAGCTATGAAAGACACACAACTTTTTTTAAGGAAGGTCATCTTACGAAAACTGCATGCGAAACCTTTTGACACGTTTAACCCTGATACTTCCTTGGAACAAGAGGCGTTGGAGGCTCTGGAGGGGCTTGCAGCAGAAAACGACTCACCAGCTACAGGTATCTTCCCTGCTTCCGTTGCACCGAGATGCACCACATTCCCTCCCTTTTCTTTGTGCCCCCAGATTGATATTTTCAACAAATTGGTATTGGAGGATTTTTAAAAAATTCCAAGTGATAGGAGGGGCGATAATTTGACATTTGTACAACGCAGGGCCCTTAAAGAATTGGGGTCGATGCACGATGTCGTGATTAAGCCGGCAGACAAGGGAGGGAATGTAGTAGTCTGGCCTACGGTGAAGTATGAAAGGGAAGCCTTTCGCCAGCTCCGAGATCCGGAGGCGTATACACTTCTGACTGCCAATCCAGTATCTGGCTACTCCGGTATTTTATTTGAAATTTTAGATCGGGCCCTGACACGGGGGATTATATCTAAAAGAGTGTTTGAAGGCTTAATGGTGCAATATCCTGTGACTCCTACCTTCTACCTGCTGCCGAAGATTCACAAAGATCCGTTGGAACCCCCGGGGCGTCCGATTGTTTCTGGCATGGGAGGATTATGTGACCCTGTTTGTAAGTTTATTGAATATTATCTACATCCATTGGTGGAGTCGCTCCCCTCCCATGTCAGGGACACTACGGACGTCCTGAGGAAACTCAACGGCCTTACACTGGAACCCGACATGGTATTTGCGACGATTGACGTCGAGTCTTTGTATACTTGTATTAAACATACGGATGGTCTGGAGGCTGTGGAGTTCTTCTTACGCAGCAGTAATATGGACACCCTGATGTGCACCCTGACCCTGGAGCTACTACAATTCGTATTGACTCATAACTTTTTCACGTTCAAAGATCGATATTATTTACAGAACCGCGGCACTGCCATGGGCGCGGCGTGTGCGCCCTCGTACGCTAACCTCTTTCTCGGTTTTTGGGAGAGGGAGGTTTTTGGCGGGGGCGCATCCGCCGCTTCCCATGTGCAGTGCTGGTATCGGTATATCGATGACGTGTTGTTGATTTGGCAGGGTCCTGAGTGTGGCCTCTTGGACTTCATCCGTGGACTAAATCATAATAATCGTAACATCCGCCTTACATATAGGGTAGCTGTGGATAATATAGATTTCTTGGACATCAAAATTTGTAGATGTACAGATGGGGAGATACAGACTGATGTATTCAGAAAAGAAACATCAGTCAATGCTCTGTTACATTCTACCTCAGCACATACTAGATCTACAATACGTGCCATACCGATTGGCCAGTTTCTTCGTATGAAACGGATTTGTTCCACGGATGAGGTCTTTGAGTGCCAGGCTCGGGACCTTTCCTGTCGCTTCCGGGATCGGGGGTACAGTAGGAGGTCCATTAAAAGGGGATATCTTCGAGCTAGAGGCACTCCCAGAGATCGGTTACTCTGCGGACCTCCTGTGTCTGTCCCTCAACAAAGGGATCAACCCTTGAGATTTATCTCCCCATTTAATAACAAATGGGACGACATCAGGGAGGTTCTGCAGAGACACTGGCCTGTGTTAAAAACAGAACCCACCCTAAATAAAATTCTGCCCGACCGTCCTCTTATGACGGCCAGGAGGGGGAGGAGTATCAAAGATCAGCTGGTGAGGAGCCACTACAGCCCAGCCCCTCCAAGAATCTTTGGAGCAGGACCACCAAGGTGGGGCTGTTATCCATGCGGATCCTGCAAAGCATGCAGAAATATTGTGCGGGCTACCACGTTCTCGGCGGCAGGTGGGGGTAGGGAGTACAGGATCACCAGCTACATCTCTTGTAGCACCACTTATGTGGTCTACTATGCCACTTGTACATGTGATTTGATTTACGTGGGTCTTACCTCACGTGAACTCCGTGTCAGGGTCCGTGAGCATGTCAGGGACATTGTGGCAGCTAAGGAGGTGACCGATGTCTTGGAATTGAAAACACTACCAAGGCATTTTAGGGCATATCATGACTGCAACCCACGGGCACTCACGGTACGTGGCATTGATAAGGTCCACTCTGGCATCAGGGGTTGCAACCTTAAAAAGACACTATCACAAATTGAGTGTCGATGGATAGTGTCATTGGGGACAATGGCCCCCAATGGCCTGAATGAGAAGTTGTCCTTTGTTCCATTCCTTTGAGAAGTGTTTTACAGTAATCCTCTTTCTCTATATGTGTTTTTATTATTAGTGTATGTGGTATTAATTTTGTTGTTTTACTACTTTTTTCTTTAGTGATTGGTCTGTCATCTATTTATTGTGTTTCATCTGTCTACATCTACACTTTCGTGCTCGGTGCATCATCTCAAGAGATGTCTAACAATTATACATGGGAGGAATTATCCTTGACACCTGGAGCTGCCATCGTATGGGGACTTTTACATCATGATGAGAAAGAAATTAATCTCCTTTTTGGCTGCAATTATATGTCATACTATCACTTTATACCTCTTTGTGTAATTGGATATATGTTCTTTTATATGTATATACACTGCTTGTATACAACAGAGCATTCGTTTAGCAGTGTAGTTAGTTTAGTTCTCGTAAGTACACCGTGCATGACTTACCGTTTGGTCTTTAGGTCCATATGAGCTGCCGCTTGTCCTATGCTGTTGCCCGGACACCTTCCCTTATCTAAAATGGCCACCGCGATGGTGCGCATGCGTGGTGGGATCTCCGGCAGTCGGCGCCACTGGGCCAGTGTTCCAGGTGTCAAATCAATGCTTGTGCTGGGTTGAGGAGCACTTTCTGGCAAATCCACATCACTTGTCTCCCGCAAAAAACCTGTACCTGACCTTGCACCACCAACACTTTCTATTCCCCCCTGACATGCTTCCTCCTCCCATAAATAATCATCCCCATCTTCCTCCTCCTCCTCTTCATCCGCAACCTCGTCCCCGAGACTTCCCTGAGCAGACAATGGCTGACTGTCATCAAGGCTTCCCTCCTCCTCGGCTGCAGATGCCTGCTCCTTAATGTGCGTCAAACTTTGCATCAGCAGACGCATTAGTGGAATGCTCATGCTTATGATGGCGTCGTCCGCACTGACCAGTCGTGTGCATTCCTCAAAACACTGAAGGACTTGACAGAGGTCTTGGAGCTTCGACCACTGCACAGCAGACAACTCCATGTCTGCCATCCAACTGCCTGCCCGTGTATGTGTATCCTCCCACAAATACATGACCGCACGCCTCTGTCCGCACAGCCTCTGAAGCATGTGCAGTGTAGAGTTCCACCTTGTTGCAACATCGATTATAAGGCGGTGCTGGGGAAGCTTCAACGATCGCTGATGGTTCTGCATACGGCTGGAGTGTACGGGCGAACGGTGGATGTGAGAGCAAAGTCGTTGCACCTTGAGGAGCAGGGCTGGTAACCCCGGATAACTTTTCAGGAAGCACTGCACCACCAGGTTCAAGGTGTGAGCCAGGCAAGGTATGTGTTTCAGTTCTGAAAGGGCTATGGCAGCCATAAAATTCCTTCTGTTATCACTGACTACCTTGCCTGCCTCAAGATGTACACTGCCCAGCCATGACTGAGTTTCTTGCTGCAAGAACTCGGCCAGAACTTCTGCAGTGTGTCTGTTGTCGCCCAAGCACTTCATTTCCAACACAGCCTGCTGACGCTTACCACTAGCTGTTCCATAATGGGACACCTCATGTGCAACACTGGCAGCTGCGGATGGAGTGGTCGTGCGACTGCGCTCTGTGGATGAGGTTTCGCTTCGGCTGGAAGAGGAGGAGGAGGAGGAGGAGGGGTGGCGAACGCCTACAGTCAACTGTTTCCTAGACCATGGACTAGGCAGAACTGTCCCACTGTGGCTGTCCCCTGTGGACCCTGCATCCACCACATTAACCCAGTGTGCCGTGGTGGACACGTAACGTCCCTGACCATGCCTACTGGTCCATGCATCAGTTGTGAGGTGAACCTTTCTACTGACTGATTCCCTCAGTGCATGGAGTATGCGGTCTTTGACATGCTGGTGGAGGGCTGGGATGGCTTTTCTCAAAAAGAAGTGTCGACTGGGTAGCTCATAGCGTGGTACTGCATAGGCCATCAAGGCTTTGAAAGCTTCGCTTTCAACCAAGCGGTAGGGCATCATCTCTAACGATACAAGTCTAGCAATGTGGGCGTTCAAACCCTGTGTACGCGGATGAGAGGGTGAGTACTTTCTTTTCCTAATGAGAGTCTCTTGGAGGGTGAGCTGGACTGGCGAGGTGCATATGGTGGGACTTGCGGTGGTGGTGGTGGTGGACATGGCGGATTGAGAGAGGGTTGGTGATGGTATTCTCGATGTAGGCCTACATGCTGTGTTTCCTACCAATAAACTTGTGATTCCCTGACTGCTTTGCCCTAGCGACGACACCTCCACATTTGCTGCTATTGTTGTTCTAACCAGTGGGCTTACAGTGAGGAAAGGAATGTAGCGTTGCTGACTAGCTTCATTGTGAGGGGGTGCAACAACGTTTAGGGACGTTTGGTAGCTTGTCCAGGCTTGCAAGTGCATGGTGGTTAAATGTCGATGCATGCAAGTTGTATTTAAACTTTTGACATTCTGACCTCTGCTAAATGTCCTTGAGCATTTCTTACAGATCACTTTGCACTGATCATTCGGATCTTGGTTAAAAAATTGCCAGACTGCACTCTTCCTACTATTGAATACCTTTTCAGGCATTGCACACTGTGCTACTTTAACCGGATGGCCACGCTGTCCGTAAAATGGTTTTGGTTTTGCCAAACTTTTTTGGCCAGAGACGGGCCTGCCAGATGAATGCAAATGTGATGTAGATGGCTGCTGCCGATCCTCCTCCTCCGCTTCTGAGCTACTGCCAGCGGCACCCTCTTTCCCCAATGGCTGCCAATCTGGGTCAACAACTGGGTCATCTATCACCTCCTCTTCAATCTCATGTTCAGCTATCTCTGTGTCACCGTGTAAGGTGCTATAACGTTCGGGAATGGGCACCATCGTCTCATCAGGGTCAGTTTCTGGCTCAGTACACTGCGAGGGCAATGTAGTGATGTGAGTCGATGGAACAGCATGACAATCTAGCTGTGGCTGTGCATCAGTGCACTCCATGTCCGAATCATCTTCTAGTGGGCTGTTAACTATTTCCCTTTCTAACCCAGGCACGGTATGTGTAAAGAGCTCCATGGAGTAAACTGTTGTGTCGCCTGACACATCCTTCACTGTTGTTTTGGGGGAAGGACACAAGGAATCTACTTGAACCTGACCGGGAGCATCCACCAACGACTGGCTACTTTTTAATTTTGAACTATCCGAACAGGAGGTGAAAGAGCTAGAGGCAGAGTCAGCAAGGAAAGCCAAAACTTTCTCCTGCTGCTCCGGCTTTAACAGCGGTTTTCCTACTCCCAGAAAAGGTAGCGTTTGAGGCCTTGTGTAGCCGGACGATGACGCTGGCTCAACAACTCGAGACTTAGGTGCTATTTTGATTTTCCCTCTACCACCCGATGCTTCACCAGCACCACCACCACCACCATCAGCATTACCTGATGGCAATGACCACCCACGGCCATGACCTCTTCCACCAGCCTTCCTCATTCTTGGGAAAATGTAACCAAACTAACAACCGTTATATGGTACTGAAAAACAAGGTAGAAGGTGTATGTTAACTTGTTGTGAATATAAATCTCCCTTTTTATGTGTGGGTGAGTGCTGAATAAATCAGGCCCACTGTATGACAATATAGTTTCTGTGGCACAAAATGACTGACAGAGATACCACAGACACGACTGGCACAGATGCACAGATTTGGCAATATTATTCTCCCTTTAGTTTTATTATTTTTATATGGGAGACTAGTGAATAAATCAGGCCCAATGTATGACAGTATAGTTTCTGTGGCACAAAATGACTGACAGAGATACCACAGACACGACTGGCACAGATGCACAGATTTGGCAATATTATTCTCCCTTTATTATTATTTTATATGGGAGACTAGTGAATAAATCAGGCCCAATGTATGACAGTATAGTTTCTGTGGCACAAAATGACTGACAGAGATACCACAGACACGACTGGCACAGATGCACAGATTTGGCAATATTATTCTCCCTTTATTATTTTTTTTTTATATGGGAGACTAATGAATAAATCAGGCCCAATGTATGACAGTATAGTTTCTGTGGCTGAAAATGACTGACAGAGATACCACAGACAGGAATGGCACAGATGCACAGATTTGGCAATATTATTCTCCCTTTAGTTTTATTTTTTTATATGGGAGATTAGTGAATAAATCAGGCCCAATGTATGACAGTATAGTTTCTGTGGCACAAAATGACTGACAGAGATACCACAGACACGACTGGCACAGATGCACAGATTTGGCAATATTATTCTCCCTTTAGTTTTATTTTTTTGGGGGACACTAGTGAATAAATCAGGCCCACTATATATACAGTATAGTTTCTGTGGCACAAAATGACTGACAGAGATACCACAGACACGACTGGCACAAATGCACAAATTTGGGAATATTATTCTCCCTTTAGTTTTATTTTTTGGGGGGACACTAGTGAATAAATCAGGCCCACTATATTACAGTATAGTTTCTGTGGCACAAAATGACTGACAGAGATACCACAGACAGGACTGGCGCAGATGCACTGATTGGCAATATTAATCTCCCTTTTCAGGTGTGGGACAGTGCAGAAAAATACAGACCCACTGTTTTACACTACACAGTTTCAGAGGCAGAAAGTGGCTGGAAGATATATAAAAAAAAAATAAAAGGGACTGTACTACAATTACTATCTCCCTACAATAATCTCTGAAAAGTATGGCAGGCAACAATAAAAAGGACTGCTGCACACAAAAAGTATGGACAAACAAACAAGATAGCTGTGCAGAAAGGAAGGAGCAACAGGATTTGTGCTTTTAAAAAAGCAGTTGGTTTGCACAGTGGTGTACAAACAGCAATGCAGCTATCAGGGAGCCTTCTAGGGCAGCCCAATAAGCTACAGAGCTGATGAAGAGAAATCTAGCCTCCCCTGTCCCTGCAAAGAAAAGGTGGTGTTGGACAGTGGAAATCGCTACTGCACAAGCGGTTTGGGGGTTAATGTACCCTGCCTAACGCTATCCCTGCTTCTGACGAAGCGGCAGCAACCTCTCCCTATGCTCAGCTCGGCAGCAGTAAGATGGCGGTCGGCGTGCACGCCCCATTAGAGCCCCTGTGACGCCGCAGAAAGCAAGTCAATCACTGCCATGCCCTTCTCTAAGATGGTGGGGACCGAGAGCTATGTCATCACGCTGCCCACACTCTTGCGTCCACCTTCATTGGCTGAGAAAAGGCACTGAAAGCGTCATACGAAACGCGACTTTGGCGTTAAGGTCGCCGACCGCGTGGCCGATCCCACACTGGGATCGGGTTGGGTTTCACGAAACCCGACTTTGCCAAAAGTCGGCGACTTTTGAAAATGTTCGATCCGTTTCGCTCAACCCTAGTAGTTACTGTTGATCAGTCCTTCCCACAAAGTTATCAGCTTTCATCCACTTTACCCTCAGTCAACACTCAGACTCTTCTGATGTGGCAATCCTCACAATCAGTATTAAGCTTATATTCTTTCCTCTGCTCTGACAGATCCTAGCCCTTTAATGGCAACTATGGTGGCTTCATGAGTAAGTCTACATACACCACCCTCTCTGTTAGGCCGGTTTTACATTTGCGGTTGTGTCCACAGCGTTTCTTCCGCAAATATCCGCATGCGTTGTGTATTCCTATCTTTAACATTAGGGACGCATTCGTTTGCGATAGTTTGCGTTTTACCACGTTTGACGCCGCATGCATCGTTTCGTCGTCTGCGGCTTTTCGCGGAAATGCAACATGTAGTAATTTTTAGAGGCGTCAATTTACCGCCTGGAGACATATGCGGTCGATTGCGCAAGGAATGCGCCAAAACGCATTGCTGTCTATATGAACGCATGCATTTACAAGCACATGCGTTTGCTTGCGTTCGTGAACGCATGCGTTCCACAAGAGAAAAACATGTCTAGACACTGATAAGCCACCCCCCACATACAAGGTGATAAAGGGAGGGAGTGGACAGTTGCAGGTCACTACTCAGCAGACACAGAAGCAGACGAGACGCAGGCTACATCCTTGGAGGAAAACAGGACACTGAACAATGTGAGTATATCCTATCCAATGCCTTTATTTTCTATTTTCTGTCCCTACATGTCCTAATTTCTGCCATTTCTTTCTTTCTGCGTGCATGCATTCTGATGAGGAGCAACGTCCTGGGCCTTCTGAAGTAGAACATGTCAGTGAGGTGAATACTTGCCTCCGCAGATTGGTAAGTATTCACTGTCACATCTACACATATGACAATTTTGGTTTTTAATTTTTTTAGAGCTCTTCTTCTAGTACGGCTGAGACTTTCGCAGGAGCAGCGGAGTCACGGTCGGGTGGCAAGGCGGCAGCATGTATGTATACAAGGCTGACTGTTTACTGTAACCTCACTTTAGTATTCTTGAATCTTCCTTTCTTTACTTTCCTCTTTCTTTACATTTTTCTTCTGGATTCCTTTTTTATCTTGACTTTCCTTATTCATGCCATTTCTCAGCCTCAGCCTCTGTTTTCTTTCTTTTCCTTATGTTAATGTATGCAACATTTAATGTCTTCATTTATGTTTTAGGTTCCAGAACGGGATGAGGACCTCATTGACAACGATATCCTCATCTCCCTGGTCCATGAGCGAGTTCCGTTGTGGGACACCCGGGATCCACTGCACTCAAACAACGTGACGATCCGGCGCCTATGGAATGAGGTGGCCATAGCAATGTGGGATGGCTGGGACAACGCCCCGAACCGGGTCCGAAGTGCATTTGGTAAGTATTGCAATGCAGTGTGAAGCAGCAGAGACCTTGGCCGTGCTCACACAACTGTGCGTGATGAAAGAAACTCTCAGGAGTTTCTCTCATTGCACACAGTTGTGTGAGTACGGCCAAAAGTCCTTTTTCTGATTTTTTTTTTTTTTTTTTAACAGTGGCCAAAGTGAAAACACGTTGGCGTTCGATGAAGGACCGCTTCAACAAGGACCTGCGTCAAGAGAGCCGTGTTCCCAGTGGTTCAGGAGCAAGGATCAGAAAATACAAATACCATCGCGTTCTGGAATTTTTAAGACCGGTCCTTGCCCAGAGAACGTAAGTATTTTCCCCTTGCATTTGGTTGTATTGTATTGCCATAATCTGTATATTTCTTTTCCACAGGATTTTGCGTCTGGTTAATTCTTGGTATTAATTTTCTTTTTTCTTTTTTCACAGCACATGGAGCACTACTGTTGGCCCAGGTTCTGGAGCGCTCCTTCATCAGACATCCACGGACCTGTCCCAGCCATCCAGCAGCGCTGCAGCAAGTGGGCCTGCCACACTAACTGGAGACCAGGAAGCTGGTCCATCAGGTGTTCCCCTTTCCCAGTCCTCTGCCACTGCCTCTTTTTTTGGAGGCTCCTCCCGGCAGCCGCAGAGGGCATCGGACAGGTCCCTCATGCCCGAGTTTTTGCACTTGAGCTCGGTTTTTCACGAAGGACTCAAGGCTTTGAGTGACCGAATGGATATTTCACTTAGCCACATGAATACACGTATCCAGGAGGTCACCAAAAGTCTTGACCAAGTAAAAGCCGACCTCCAGAGGCCAGCACATCATTTTTTTAACCAAATTGAGCAGGGCATGTCGGAACACCTTACTCCTGATCTCCAGCTGAGTGTCATGCAGGCCTGCAATGATGCTTACGTGCAGGCTATGCAGCAGAGTCAGTATTTTCAGCAGACAGTGGCGGCATATCCACTTGTGCCTTCACTGTCACGATTATCCTCAATGCCGACCTCTGCTGCATACCACTGCACGGCCACCTCTATTCCTAGCAGTGCCAGACACCAGTACAGCACCACCACCATGCAGAGTGCTGTTGGACAGCCCAATGCCACCACCATGACAACCACTGTTCCTGCTTGGACCTCCTCCACTGACACCACGATGCAGCAGGACCCTGGCATGGCCTTCCGTACCGCCACCACCACGATGCAGCAGGACCCTGGTATGGCCTTCCGTACCGCCACCACCATGATGCAGCAGGACCCTGGCATGGCCTTCTGTACCGCCACCACCACGATGCAGCAGGACCCTGGCATGGCCTTCTGTACCGCCACCACCACGATGCAGCAGGACCCTGGCATGGCCTTCCGTACCACCACCACCACGATGCAGCAGGACCCTGGCATGGCCTTCTGCTCTACGAGCGCTGTGGACTCTGGCATGGCTGCACGCTCTACGACCACTATGGACTCTGGGATGGCTGCACGCTCTACGAGCACTATGGACTCTGGCAAGGCTGCACGCTCTACGAGCACTATGGACTCTGGCATGGCTGCAGGTTCTACGAGCACTATGGACTCTGGCATGGCTGCACGCTCTACGAGCACTATGGACTGTGACACAGTGCAGCCAGACCTTGACAGGTCACCCACCACGACCATGCCACGCCATATGAGCCCACTGAGGCTTCCCAGAACCCGGCAATCCCAAAAAAACAAACAAAAAAAAAAAAACAGCGGACTCTAAGTATTCCTGCCCCTTCACCTCCTAGTGTGTCTGTAATGTCAGGCTTGTCTCACCCTTCCAGTGCGTCTCAAGCCTCTCGTGTGTCAAGCCCCATCCCCGAACTACCAGACCCCACTAGTTTAATTGCCCCTTCTCCTGCCACCTCTGCGTCGACCACGGTTAGCCAGGCCTCAGTGCTTCACACCCCCCGTTTACATCACTCTACCCCAAGCCGGCGCAGTTAAATAAATATTTTTGTTGTTTAAAAATAAAAACTATTTTTTTTGGCACAATTATGTTTGGTTTACTGTGTCTTTCGCCGCCGGCAACACACACCGTGCGCCAAATAAACTTTGCCACACACTTTATTTTTTGGCCACATCATATCTCCAGTAGTTAGCAAATAAAAGACTGCAGCTTTGTGTGTCTTTAGTATAGAGATATGAGGTGGGCCAAAAAAGTAATTAATGTATTATCTCCATAATCTCTTCCTTCTGCTTAGTCAGTGACTAGTGTAGCAGTCTGAAGAGAAAATGGCGGAAATACAATGCAGAACTATACGCAACAGGTCAGGTGTCAAAAAAATGTTTAGTTAGGACACCTGACCTGGTGAGTGGAGAACTGCCTTGTATAACCTCCATTTTCTCTTCTGTGTACATAATCTACCTTATATACTCGAGTATAAGCCGACCCGAGTATAAGCCGACCCCCCTAATTTTGCCACAAAAAACTGGGAAAACTTATTGACTCGAGTATAAGCCTAGGGTGGAAAATGCAGCAGCTACCGGTGAATTTCAAAAATAAAAATAGATGCTCCATACCGTTCATTATTGCCCCATAAGATGCTCCATATAAAGCTGTGCCACATGTAATGCTCCATACATTTCATTATGGCCCCATAGATGCTCCATATAAAACTGTGCCATATATAATGCTCTGCACCGTTCATTATGGCCCCATAGATGCTCCATATAAAGCTGTGCCATATAGAATGCTCTGCACCGTTCATTATGGCCCCATAGATGCTCCTTATAAAGCTGTGCCATATAGAATGCTCTGCATCATTCATTATTGCCCCATAGATGCTCCATATAAAGCTGTGCAATATATAATGCTGCTGCTGCAATAAAAAAAAAAATGACATACTCACCTCTCTTGCTGCCCGCAGCTCCTCAGCTCCTCAGCGTCCTGTCTCGGAGTCTCTCCGCACTGACTGATCAGGCAGAGGGCGGCACGCAGCTTAGTACGTCATCGTAAGAGGACGGGAAGACGGAGCGGCGCCCGGTGGGTGGAAAGTGGACAGGTAAATATGTAATACTCACCTGCTCCCGGCGTCCCTGGCTCCTTATCCCAGACAGATGGTCTCCGGGTGCCGCAGCCTCTTCCTCTGTCAGCGGTCACCGTTACCGCTCATTAGAGGAATGAATATGCGGCTCCACCCCTATGGTAGTGGAGTCCATATTCATAACTTCAATGAGCGGTCCCACATGACCGCTGAACAGGGGAAGAGCTGCGGCACCCGAAGACCATGGGACAGGCAGGGGGAGTGCCAGGAGCCCCGGAAGCAGGTGAGTATATGACAGACCTCTCTCCCTCTCACCCGCCGACAGTGAATCGAGTATAAGCCGAGAGGGGCACTTTCAGCCCAAAAATTTGGGCTGAAAATCTCGGCTTATACTCGAGTATATACGGTATTCCATACAAAGTGAAGGGACGATAGTGGTCATACATGGCATATCTATGCTCACCTGCACAGGTGTCAGAAATAGTGAATTCATGAGGCTGTTATATGTGCATCATGAATTCATTATTTCTGACACCTGACTTGATGACTATAGAGCGCTTTAGTGTGACAGTCATTGTCTCTTCAGTCTGTGTCCAATGGATACAGCAGAACAGAATCAGGACGCAATGATGTCAACAAGCTTACCACTAAAGCAAGATGACTGCCGTCACACTAGCAGTATGTGGTCAGTGTTTTATATCAATATTTGTAAGTCAAAACAAGGAGTGAACAAATTATAGGTAAATTATGCTATTAACATAATAACTAGCACCTCTGCCTTTATAGCCCACTCCTGGTTTTGGATTACATATTGTAGCATAGCGCCTACTACGTGTCTTGGGGAACACTCGCTTGGCAGCAGAATCAAAGCACTTGGGCACGGTTTTCTATCAAAAACAGTCTTTTCGGTTTATTTCACATAATGTAAACCACATCCACAGGAACCTGGTAACAGTTTGAACACAGTCTGCATATATTCATCTTTACCACAGTTCGTCTCTTACCCCGGTCAGCATTATACACGGTTTTCAGACCGTTACCCGTTGGCAACCTTTACGGGTTCCTGGACACCCCTTGGCCTCCGAGGTGCCCATACACAATGTCTCTCACTCTGACCCCCGTCAGTGTCACACGGTTCCTTCCCGTTACCTGTTGGTGCCGCACAGGTTTCCCGGATACCTCTTCTCCACAGAGGTATCCATCAGACGTTTCTCACTCACACTGACTTCAGGTCAGTCCCAGGTCCTCAACACAGACCTCCCAAGTCTACGGTCTCCAGGTGCTTCCAGGACGACTCCACTCGCCAGAGCCTCCAACACCAACCGTCCGTGCTATGTCCAGCACGCAGGCTCTCCAGCCTGGAATGGTCACTGTGTGCTTCCAGGACGTCTGTCCCCACCTGGGACCCTCCAGCACACAGGCCACTTTGCAGTGTCCTGCCAGGACACACGGAAGTGTGTCCACCCTGACGGACACTTACCCACTAACACTCACATTCCACCATGTGCTCCACACACCTCCTTTACATAGGTGTAACCACACCCAGGTACCTGTCACATGGCTAGTCAGGTGAGCGTGACATCACCACAGGTCCTTGCACACCATATATATGCCTCAATGCATATCTCAAGGAGCACACACAGCGCCCCCCTAGCTGCCACAGGGGTCGCTATACCACATATTCCCCCCCTCTGTTCAAACCCGTAGGGTTGAACACTTATCACACACCATCTTCATCATCACACCTTTGTCAGGTCTTTTCCCCGCCCCCAGCGGTCAACATGTAAACCCTGAGCTTTAGCCGACAAGTCACAACATTTTTGTAACAAGTTCTCCCACCAATGTCATGTCCGTAAGTTGGGATCGTCCACCTTCTTCCCCGGTCACGCCCACCCAGGACCGTCAACCACAAGGGCACTCTCCGCACCAACCTCCATACCCAACAATTCATTTGCCCTGGACAACAGTCCGACTGCATCACCCTTTTGGGACGCTCCGCCCCCTTTTGGGAAACCACCATTTGGCAGAACTCCACCCTTTTTTGGAAACCACCATTTGGCAGAAATCCACCCCTTTTTTGGGAAACCACCATTTGGCGGAACTCCACCCCTTTTAACAACCATCTTTTGGAAACCACCATTTGGTGGAACTCCACCCCCCTTTTGGACTCCGCCCCTTTTAGGGACACCAGCTCCTTCCCTGGGGTACACCCAACAGTACCAGTTCACACAGTACAGAGAAAAAAAACCCATGTCTCTTTGGGTCGCACTGGCCCTTTAAGAGTCTGCACAGAGAAAAAAAATGTTTTTTTTGTTTTTTGTTTTTTTTTCAACACTTCACCAGCTCCTGCTGGCAAACACAAGCTGCTGCTGCTGAACCTCTTGCTGCAACTGCAGCCGCACTCCACAATGCTCTGCACGGCTCCACCGCAGACTTCGTGGACCCGCCGATCCACAGCAAGACGCTTGTCACCTTCGTAACCCCGCCGAGTTACAGCAATACGCTTGTCACCTTCATGGACTCGCCGATCCACAACAAGACGCTTGTCATCTTCGTAACCCCGCCAAGTTACAGCATTACAGCACAAACACATTTTGCTCACTGATCCCGATCAGTATCCCACGGTTGTCAGACCATTCGACTCCTCTGGCTTAGCCAGCACCGCCCATGTGCTTCTTAGGGAACCGTTTGCCCGCTTCGAGCACCAATTGTAGCATAGCGCCTACTACGTGTCTTGGGGAACACTCGCTTGGCAGCAGAATCAAAGCACTTGGGCACGGTTTTCTATCAAAAACAGTCTTTTCGGTTTATTTCACATAATGTAAACCACATCCACAGGAACCTGGTAACAGTTTGAACACAGTCTGCATATATTCATCTTTACCACAGTTCGTCTCTTACCCCGGTCAGCATTATACACGGTTTTCAGACCGTTACCCGTTGGCAACCTTTACGGGTTCCTGGACACCCCTTGGCCTCCGAGGTGCCCATACACAATGTCTCTCACTCTGACCCTGGTCAGTGTCACACGGTTCCTTCCCGTTACCTGTTGGTGCCGCACAGGTTTCCCGGATACCTCTTCTCCACAGAGGTATCCATCAGACGTTTCTCACTCACACTGACTTCAGGTCAGTCCCAGGTCGTCAACACAGACCTCTCAGGTCTACGGTCTCCAGGTGCTTCCAGGACGACTCCACTCGCCGGAGCCTCCAACACCAACCGTCCGTGCTATGTCCAGCACGCAGGCTCTCCAGCCTGGAATGGTCACTGTGTGCTTCCAGGACGTCTGTCCCCACCTGGGACCATCCAGCACACAGGCCACTTTGCAGTGTCCTGACAGGACACACGGAAGTGTGTCCACCCTGACGGACACTTACCCACTAACACTCACATTCCACCATGTGCTCCACACACCTCCTTTACATAGGTGTAACCACACCCAGGTACCTGTCACATGGCTAGTCAGGTGAGCGTGACATCACCACAGGTCCGTGCACACCATATATATGCCTCAATGCATATCTCAAGGAGCACACACAGCGTCTCCTAGCTGCCACAGGGGTCGCTATACCACAATATACTGATATTAAAGACAGACCAAATACTGCCAGTTTTAGGACAGCCTTGGTTTGTAGAGGAAATACATAGGAGACACGGTCAACACAAACAAAAATAAAGTTTATTAATGAGACATATTATTCACATTTAAGAAAATTACTTGTACAGATAAAATTACAACAGGACATTTACACAACATTGTCCTGCCATGACACACGTCCAATATCAGAATAAAGAAAGGCAGCAAATTGGTCCCGCATGTGACCACCTTCAGCAGTTGACCGCAGCGGGTGATGCTGGTAATTGGGCAGTGGGTGTGCAACTGGTTCATCCAGTTCAATGTTGGTTTGCTCCTTTGCCATTATACAATTGTGCAGAACCACACAGGCTTTGACCACCTCGTCGACTGTCTCCATTTTTAGATTAATGGCTGATGCAAGAATGCGCCATTTTGAGACTAGAATGCCAAAGGTACACTCTACTGTTCTTCGGGCCCTGGTCAGTCTGTAGTTAAAGATCCTCCTAGTGTGGTTCAAGTCCCGACTGGAATATGGCTTCAGTAGGTTTTCACACATCTGAAAGGCCTCATCCCCAACCATAACAAATGGCATCGGTGGACCTTGAGTGTTGGGGAGCGGTTGTGGCCGTGGAAAATTAAAATTTTTGCCATACACACGGCGGCCCATATCAGAGTTCTTAAAAGTCTGGGAATCGTTGCCACGGCCAAAAGCTCCAATGTCCATGGCGATGAAACGACAGTCCGCATCGGCTATTGCCATGAGCACAACAGAAAAATATTTTTTGTAATAGAAGTACTCCGATCCTGTTCTGGCTGGTTTGATAATGCGAATGTGCTTTCCATCCACCGCTCCCAAACAGTTGGGGAAATCACACACATTCCAGAATTTTTCAGCAATTTCAAGCCACATTTCCACGGTGGGTAGGGGTATAAACTCTTCCCGGAGTACATTCCACAAAGCCCGGCAGGTGTCCGCAACTATTCCGGACAGGGTGGATATTCCGAGAAGGTATTGGAAGTGGAGGGATGATTAACTCTCTCCGGTTGCCAGAAATCTGTAAGAAAAACAAATAAAAAAAAGGGAGTGAGGGAGTGAGGGAAGTGCTTTGACCTTATTCTTATCTAAATACTCCCCATACCTACCTGTGTTATCATTGGTCCCTATATTATCTCATACCTATCCTCTTTCCCTCACTCCCTCTCTTTAGACCCATTATCCCATTGTATTTATGGCATATGGGTCAGGTAAAACATAATAGGGTTACTGAGGGATAGTCGACGAGACCGGGGGCGCCATTTGCGTGATTATTTAGGGGTGCCAACCTCCGCATGCTAGGTAGGGACAGGGGCTATAGGGATTGGTAAGGTTAGACTATAGCACCTTTACAGCACATTATTAACCCCTATTCCAAATATTGCGGGTGTCCTACTATCATCTGGGAATATTAGGCTAGTGTGTACTTTAAACCATAGATAAAGCAATAGGTCTGTGGTATCGTGACAATTTGTTATCATTATTGCACATATCTTCTTTATGTACCATCTATCTTCCGTTTGCACATTTCTGTAGCGGCATACCCCTATAGGTACGAGATATGTTGTAGTCCTGGGGGCATTAGGGCCGACTATTGTTTTGGGTACAAACAACTAATAAGTAGGGAGGTGATATGAGATATCGGATGTGGTATCACCCCTAACAGATAGGAAAAGTACATTAGGGAAGGATATGGTAACGGTAGTCCTAAGTATTTGGTTTTAAATTTTGGTCACATTGTTGTAGGGCTACGGGTTTTGTCTACTACAATTTTAAATAATTTTCTAAATAAAGGTATTTTTGGTATTAGTTGTTTATGAATAATATGTTTGATCACTACACCAACTCATTTGTTATTTGTATAATTCTCTTTTAACCCTGAAGCCATGGTTATCTTCGACTACGAAGTAAGAACAACACAACGTATAGCACAATATATATAATGTGCCATCCCAGGGTGTGAGTCGGTCCCACAATTCACAAGTTTCACCCAGTGTGCCATCAGGGAAATGTAGCATGCCTGTCCACAAGCACTTGTCCACGTGTCGGTCAATAAGTAGACCTTCCCCAGTAACTGCATTGGTCAGGGCGCAGGTGACGTTATGCGACATGTGCTGGTGTAAGTCAGGGACGGCACACCAAGAAAAATAGTGGCGACTGGGGACCGATTGACGAAGGACGGCCGCCACCATGAGGTTGTGGAAAGCCTCAGTGTCCACAAGACTAAACAATAACATTTCCAGGGCAAGCAGTCTGGAAATGTGATGTTTAGTGTTTGGGCCTTTGGGCGGGATGCTGGATATTTTTGCTTGCATTCCAAGGCCTGGGGTAGGGACAGTTGAACGCTGTGCTGGGACAAGGAAATGGACATGGTTGTTGATGGTGTTTGCAAAAGTGCAACGACAGGTGCAGAGCAGGAGGCATCCATACCTGCATCATGGACAGGGAATTGGCAAACATGTAGCACATTGGAAGAGGCATTGGTGTCACCTGCAGACACTGATAGTGGACCTAGGCATTCAGCCCACCTAGTTGGGTGCTTTGATGACATGTGCCTGAGTATGTTGGTGATGGTCAGGCTGGTAGTGGTAAGACCCATGCTGATCTTAGTAGGGCACAGGTTGCAAATGACCATTCGTTTATTGTCCGCGCTTTCTTTAAAAAAGCGTCAGACTGGGGAACACCTAAGCATTGGCCTGGGAACTTGATGCATGAGGGTGCTCTGGGGAACAGTTGCCCGCCTTCAGGGCTGCCACCAGGAATTTAAGGGCCCTTTACTAGCAAAATGTATGGGCCTCCTTGAGACTCTGCCCAGATTCCACCCCAGCCCCGCCTCCACCCCTCAAACCTTCCACAGTCACACCACCCACTCTTGGAAAAATTCCGCTTCTGCAACACATCCTCACCAGACATTAACAGTTCCCATCTAGCACCACATCACATACATAGCAATCAGCTTTTCTTTTGGCCAAAAGATTTTTTCAATCTGCCACCATGACAAGGTAGAATTTTTTGGCTGGGCTCTACTCTACTATATTAAACATTTCTTATAATATCCAATACTCTTTTAAGGTATATTTTTATTTAATTTTCAATGTATAAAATGACCAATAATACCACATACAAGGGACAAATACTGTCATACTATGGCCGGACCACATATTACAACACATAGTGATCGAATAATACCAATTACAAGGAACAAATACCGCCACACCATGACCAGATTCCATATTACCACCACGTATAGATCAAACAATACCACATACAAGGAACAAATACAGCCATACCATGACCACACTACATATTACCAGCACATAGGGACCGAATAATACCACATAAAAGGAACAAGTACTTCCACACCATGACCAAACCACATATTTCCACCCCATAGTGGCCAAATAATACCACATATAATACCACATACAAGGAACAAATACCGCCACACCATGACCAGACCACATATTCATGAGGTTTGTATAACTCCGCCCCCATTACTGACTGGCTATTTTCTGTCTATGCACAGTGTTCAAAGAAAGCTGTCAATCAGTGGTGTGGGCGGGATTATACAGAGCTCAGCATTCAGGGAACTGGTAGATCTGCCACAGATAAAGTGATTTTATCAAAAGAGCAGCAAGCAACCCAATAAGTAATACACCACTGAAATTAGGGTTTCTGCCCCTACATTAATTCAGATGGGTTAGCAAAATTTTTTTGATAGATTCCCTTTAAAGGTGTTGTTTAACTCCTTTCTGACGTTGGATGGGATAGTATGTCCGACATCAGAAGCCCCGCTTTGAGGTGGGCTTCGGCGGTGAGCCCACCTCAAAGCTGCGACTTGTCATCTGTTTTCAAGAGTTGACATGTGTCTGCAATAGGCTCGGGCGAGAATCGCGATCCGCTCGCCCCTATTAACTAGTTAAATGTCGCTATCAAACTCTAACAGCAGCATTTAACAAGCGCTTCCTGCCATTGGGATGGAAATACGCGCACCGCTGACCCCGTCACATGATAGGGGGTCAGCGGTGCATCGGCATGACAACCAGAGGTAATGCAGTAATTCTGCTACATAGGGGCGATCTGAGCATCGCCTCTATGTAGCAGAGCCGAACAAGTTATGGCAGCTTCTAGCCTCCAATGGAGACTATTGATAGCAGATAGGAGACGTGGAAATAATCTGCGCTGCTGTTTTGGTGGTCACCTTTCTCGTCCGCTTGCTGTGGTTCAAGTCAGTGCGCTGCTGTCTGACAATGTGGACCTCTGTAACCGTCTCCACCTGCAGAGCCACACTCCACATAAAGAATAATGGAGCCTCCAGCACCGACCTCAACCTGAGGTTACTGTGATTGGTTGGCCACATCGCTTCATGGTGTCTTATATAAGACCCAATGGCACGATGCTCGGCATACTGTCCTCAGTAAGCAGTTCAGGGAGGGTTGTTATAGGAGTGAGAGCGTATTTTAGAGCAGACATATAGGATAGGCTGTGTTTAATATTGCTATTGCAGTACTTGTATACTGGTGCTGCACTTTTAAAAGAAAAGTCCTATTCAGGGCTAAATATTTACTTTCTCTAGTAAAACCACTGTTACCTGCATTTATTGGACGGATAGTTTGGACTAGAGGCATCTAGGCAGGGTTTAATATTGCTATTGCAGAACTTGTATACCACTGCACCATTAAAAGAAATATTCTTTTCAGGGCTAAATATTTTATTTTCCCTATTAGTACTGTAAAGTTTGCAGGCACATAAATATATCTAATTTAAAATGAGCAAGGTGTGCAGTAAGGCTGCTTTCAAATTTGCATCTGTGTACGCAGCGTTTCATCATTCTGCATAGTTTATCCTTCAATGTTTGCAGGCCAACAAGCTGCATGGACTGATACAATGGGTAATCAAGATTTTAGCAAACATCGATTGTTCAATGATGACGCTGTGTCCCTATCCTCCAAGGACAGCAGCACAATAAGCTGCAACAAACACCCATTCAAGAGTCAGCATTCAGGCTCATATGAACAATGGCCTATGTCTCTTGACCTCATGGAAAATACGTCTGCATAATTAAGAAAAAATGCTATGTCAGCACAGAAGCAGATTTTCACCCACAGAGCATGTTTTCACATTTCCCCCACAGAGGCTGATAACAAATTTCACCCACAGAGAATGTTTTCACATTTCTTCCAAGCTTATTAAAAATTTCACACAGGGTTTTACATAACTCTACTTACATTACCTTGGACATGAAAGATGTTCATTGTTTTCTATGGCCCGGAACACAGAAATGGCAGCGAAATACTTCCGGTACATAGAAAGCAATCACGTATGCTTGGGCATGCGCAATACAGCTTTTCTGCTTTGCCCACTGTTGGGCAAAGCATACTGCGCATGCGCGAGATGCCTTTGGAATGTGCATGCGCAAAAACTACGCAATCACCGAAATTCACTGCAAGGAATGCGTAGAAGCAAGTGAGGGGGGGGAGAGATGGACACTAAGACCCGCCCATCAGACCAACCATATTAACATACAGCGCTGGAGGAATAAAAAAGGTATTTATGGATCATACGTGGGGAGTCAGGGGGTATCAGAAGTACTTGTGTAATGCATAGGGGGCACTGAATTGAATGGTGTTTTTACCTAGTAGGCCAAACAAGTGGTGACAGATTCCCTGATGTTTTTAGTCTGGGAGTGGGCCAATTTCCATGGCCCCTTCCTAGGCTATTAATATCATCCCACAGCTGTTTACCTCGCCTTTGCTGGTTATTAAATATAGGGGGACCCTGCGTCATTTTTTTGAGGGAAAATCGCATGACACTTTCATTACACTCATCCCATTTTTCTGTACCAAAATCCGACCTTTTTTTCATGGCAATGGGTATTAGCCCTACTAGTGTTGCTGCTGCTGCTATTTGGGGGTTCCACATTTTAATTGTCAGATGCCGTGGTATGTTTTGTTTCTCTTTTATATTACCCAGTGCATTGCCATTGCAAGTTTATCTTATACCATAAGTTTTTATTACACTAGATTTAGCCACAATTTCCACTTTCCCAAAAAGTAGCAACTAAAAATGCAAAGTAAACAGCAAAAAAAAATAACAGAGGCAACAAGCACAGGCAGCAGAGTTGGTGTAGCATGTACATGTCAAATTTGAGGAGTAATGAAAGTGGTTAAAAAAATAAAGCATTGTGTATGACGGACACAGAGTTAAATGTTTTTTTTCTCTTTTAGCAATATTGGTGGCATGCCGTGACATGTGCCGTGATGGCATGCAATGATGTCAGAGGCCTTACTCAGTAGCAGAAGACCTGGCATAGAGTGAAGCAGGCCAACCACAATGCGGGCAATGAAGCATGAGAGAGGGAAGGCAAAAAGAAGAGGTGCAGAGAACTAGATGGTGGGTTGGGTGAGTAACAGGACAAGTGAGCATTGAGGTATTATTGCTGTTTTATTTTAACCTTTTGCCGACCCTCTACCGCTCAGTAGATTGGCGGCCTCAAGCTGGCCACCATATTTCTGAATTCACATGAAAGCAAATTGCAAAAAATCTGCATTCTGGAGAAAACTAATCATTGTAAAATTCGATGAGAATATAATTCTATTCCAATAAATTTGCTATTGCTATTAGTTGATTTTCATTTATTGGGATGCAAATAAGTATATTAAAATATATGTATAAAAAAGTACTGTACAATTCTAAAACAATATATACGGTAAATTCTGTAAAAAAAAATAAATAATGATAATAATGAGTTAATGCTGGTGAACGCCCTGATGCGCTAGCCAAAACTGTATGGACCATGGATCGTCCCTCCGAACACCCGCTCATCTTTAACTGTGGGCATAAAGCTTCTCAGAGAACACAGGGTGAGGGCAAAACAGGCAGATGACACGTACAACAGTTCCAACAAAATACCCCCAAAATGGTGCACATTACAGAGTCTCACCCTTCCACTGACTTGCCGGGATAACGGCAGCTGTTACTTCAGAGCTTCCAGGGCCGAATACCCCTCCTGTGGCACACACAGAAAGGACTTAATGACAAGCTTAGGAAGATGACAGTCCATTGAGGTACAAGGTCAGTTGACCGGAGGGTCACAACCTGGCTTCTCCGAACATCTCCATGGTGCCAGGTGACTGGATGGTCCCAACCTGTTCTCTCCAAATGTATCCATGCTGCATCCTTTAGAATGATTAACCAGTGTCCGTCATGATGGAGCCATGAGGTCTTGGCTGCCATCCTGTCTCTGGTCCTTTGGATGTTTGGATGTCTTGATGAATCTCTCTCTCTCTCTTACAGAGGCATATAACCTCTTTTTATGGTTAATAAGTGTCCTTCATTCCAGCATTCACAGTTAAGGGGAAGAAAGGCGACAGATCAAGTGGCATTATTTGCTTACTTAATATATTTGCATAGATTTTCCTCCTTTGTTTTAAAAGTCAACAAACTGGCTGGCTTGTAGAATGTGTTATCAGCATATCAGCAAACATCACTAGTCATCCAGGATAAGAGCACAATGTGTCACAACAAATTGTCAACATTACAGACTTAAGGTACCGTCACATTAAGCGACGCTGCAGCGATATAGACAACGATGCCGATCGCTGCAGCGTCGCTGTTTTGTCGTTGTGTGGTCGCTGGAGAGCTGTCACACAGACAGCTCTCCAGCAACCAACGATGCCGAAGTCCCTGGGTAACCAGGGTAAACATCGGGTTACTAAGCGCAGGGCCGTGCTTAGTAACCCGATGTTTACCCTGGTTACCAGTGTAAATGTAAAAAAAACCAAACACTACATACTTACATTCCGGTGTCTGTCGGGTCCCCCGGCGTCCGCTTCCATGCACTGTGTAAGCGCCGGCCCTAAAGCAGAGCGGTGAAGGTCACCGCTGTGCTCTGCTTTACGGCCGGCCAGCGCTGACACAGTGCAGGGAAGCGGACGCTGGGGGACCCGACAGACACCGGAATGTAAGTATGTAGTGTTTGGGTTTTTTTACATTTACACTGGTAACCAGGGTAAATATCGGGTTACTAAGCGCGGCCCTGCGCTTAGTAACCCGATGTTTACCCTGGTTACCAGTGAAGACATCGCTGAATCCGCGTCACACACACCGATTCAGCGATGTCAGCGGGTGATCCAGCGACGAAATAAGGTGCTGGCCTTCTAGCTCCGACCAACGATGTCACAGCAGGATCCTGATCGCTGCTGCGTGTCAAACACAACGATATCGCTATCCAGGACGCTGCAACGTCACGGATCACTATCGTTATCGTTGTTAAGTTGTTCAGTGTGAAGGTACCTTTACACAAGCAAAAGTCTGTTTTCTTGACCAACTAGAAAGAAACACAAATTCAAAAGTCAACATATAGATAACAGTCTATTCTTCTTGGCATACCGAAAATAGACGTCTGGTTAATTAAGATACAATGTCCTCACACTTATGTGTCAGGTTTAAAGCTAGGGCTATATGCGATGAGACACATGACAAAAAGATCTAAATTTCACATTGTGCAACATTGCATAACAATAGTTGCCAAAATAAAATCCAAACCTGTTGGATTTTTGTTTGCAGGTTCTTAGTCCAATAAATGTTTTTTTTATCATGATACTTGTCTAATACTTTGTATAACAGTGCCCTAGCCTTATGCATTTGTTTTATGTATTTGTATAAATCCTATTATTTTAGTTTGAGTCAACTTTTATGCTTCAATTTTCCCTGAATTACAAATCCCAAGAATATTTTATAGCCCATACGTATGTGGGAATTTAGCAAGGAGAGGCGCTGGTATTTCAAACCACCTGGAAACCAATGAATGTCTCCATTGTGGGTGACAGCTGTAATAGGAAGCTGTGTTGTGGCTGTTTAACGTAACCTGTTTAATTCTAGCAATTCCACTGAGTCCTAGTTAAAATCTGGAGTCTTCATTTCAGTCTGAGATTGGTGGGATAGGGGAGCTTCCCTCAGTCTATTCCATTGCCAATCAGATCATGAAAAAAGGGAAATTTGCTGAATAACTAATAAAGAAAAAGGGCGTAGAGCAGTGTTTCCCAAACTCCAGTCCTCCCGGACCCCAACAGGTCATGTTTTCAGGATTTCCTTAGCATTGCACAGGTGATGGAAGTATCAGGAGTTCTCCCACTTGTGCAGTACCATGGAAATCCTGAAAACATGACCTGTTGGGAGCCTTGAGTACTGGAGTTTGGGAAATACTGGCGTAGAGGAAGCAAAATGTTTCAGGAGAAGAAAATAGTTAGATTGCAATTTGCAATTGCTAGAAACAGAGAGAAAGGGTCGATTAATACTTTGTCATTATGTCACGCTTTTTCCACATTTGTCACAAAACCATATTAAAATTGTAGTGCTTTGCTTTGTTCTGCAGGAACATAAAAGTAATAAAGTAAGTAACGATGAAAGATAACACGAAAATATCAACTTCAATCTATGGTCCAACAGTGTTGATCCATAGTAGGTGGTTTAATGTAGATAATGGTTCAGCGTCCTGTCTGTATACTTGTATTAGATTATTGTAGGAAACATAGAAGGAAGGAAAATCACAGTGTCCCCACAGCAAGCAGAGATAGTACTGGGTCATGGGATTTACAGCGGAGCATAAAGCAGGGATCTGAAACACTTAGCCCAAGGGCCATATGCACCCCCCTGAGGCTGTCATCTGCGGCAAATGCGGTACCAGAGTTACTGAGACATTCTGGGGACAGCATAGACCAGGACCAAGGAGTAGCGTGGAAGCACCCCTTAATGACTTGACTTTGGAGCACAGGGTTGTGTCAGAGCACAATTTTTCAGAGAGGAAGCATCTCTTCCCCACTCTATTGCATTGCTGGTCGTAGGTCAATTCCCTTCCCAATATCTGCTGTACATGTAAGGTGCAACGGGCGGAGACTACCCACAAACCACTGTACACGTACGACATGATGATGGCATGACTCACAAGCATAGCCAACACAATCATCAGCAGGAGTCAGCTGTATATCACAGCTTACACCGTGCTGCAATGGTCAAGATTGGTATTAGTACTGATCACAGCCATTTAATTCCTTAGATACCGCTGACAGCAGTATCTAGATGGTAATTTGAGGCAGGGGGCTCCCTCTTTAAGCCTATTGACACCCCGTGATCAAGGGGTACCGATAGTTGCCATCAGCCCAAGGCCAAATAATGGCTTTCTAGTCAGCCAGCTATAAGGTCCTGCAATACGCTGCGTCTAATAGATCAGCAGTCAAACAAGTAAAAGTCACGTATAGGGACTAAGTAAAAAAAGGAAAAAAAAATGTAAACATTAAGAAGAAAAAAATAAATAAAGTATGAAAAAAATGTCACCAGTAAAATACTATTTTCTGAAAAAATGAAAGTAAATGAAAAGTACACATTTGGTATTGTCATATAAAACTGTACCATAGCTTATACAATGAACACTATAAAAAAATAAAAACACGATAAAATGTAGCTTTCTCATGATGCAAACACACAAACAAAAAATTGTATAGAAAAAAAAAGGGTATAACAAACTCCAAGGTCTTTTTCATGTGTGGCCCATTTACCTGGCAGAGTTTGAAACCGCTGGCGTAAAGGAATAATAAGCAGGATGAAATCTGGGAATTAAGGGTGCAGTCAGACAGCTGTATTACTCGCAGGAGGATCACAGCGCAATCCTCGGACTGGCTGTCGGTCTTGTGACCTGAGTGTGACAGTTACAGTTGTGGCCAAAAGTATTGACACCCCTGCAATTCTGTCAGATAATACTCAGTTTCATCCTGAAAATGATTGCAATCACAAATTCTTTAGTATTATTATCTTCATTTAATTTGTCTTAAATGAAAAAACACAAAAAGAATTGTCCTAAAGCCAAATTGGATATAATTCCACACCAAACATAAAAAAGGGGGTGGACAAAAGTATTGGCACTGTTCGAAAAATCATGTGATGCTTCTCTAATTTGTGTAATTAACAGCACCTGTAACTTACCTGTGGCACCTAACAGGTGTTGGCAATAACTAAATCACACTTGCAGCCAGTTGACATGGATTAAAGTTGACTCACCCTCTGTCCTGTGTCCTTATGTGTACCACATTGGCAATGGAGAAAAGAAAGAAGACCAAAGAACTGTCTGAGGACTTGAGAAACCAAATTGTGAGGAAGCATGAGCAATCTCAAGGCTACAAGTCCATCTCCAAATACCTGAATGTTCCTGTGTCTACCGTGCGCAGTGTCATCAAGACGTTTAAAGCCCATGGCACTGTGGCTAACCTCCCTAGATGTGGACGGAAAAGAAAAATTGACAAGAGATTTCAACGCAAGATTGTGCAGATGTTGGATAAAGAACCTCGACTAACATCCAACCAAGTTCAAGCTGCCCTGCAGTCCGAGGGTACAACAGTGTCAACCCGTACTATCCATCGGCATCTGAATGAAAAGGGACTGTATGGTAGGAGACCCAGGAAGACCCCACTTCTTACCCCGAGACATAAAAAAGCCAGGCTGGAGTTTGCCAAAACTTACCCGAAAAAGCCTAAAACATTTTGGAAGAATGTTATCTGGTCAGATGAGACAAAAGTAGAGCTTTTGGGGCAAAGGCATCAACATAGAGTTTACAGGAGAAAAAAAGAGGCATTCAAAGAAAAGAACACGGTCCCTACAGTCAAACATGGCGGAGGTTCCCTGATGTTTTGGGGTTGCTTTGCTGCCTCTGGCACTGGACTGCTTGACGTGTGCATGGCATTATGAAGTCTGAAGACTACCAACAAATTTTGCAGCATAATGTAGGGCCCAGTGTGAGAAAGCTGGGTCTCCCTCAGAGGTCATGGGTCTTCCAGCAGGACAATGACCCAAAACACTCTTCAAAAAGCACTAGAAAATGGTTTGAGAGAAAGCACTGGAGACTTCTAAGGTGGCCAGCAATGAGTCCAGACCTGAATCCCATAGAACACCTGTGGAGAGATCTAAAAATGGCAGTTTGGAGAAGGCACCCTTCAAATATCAGGGACCTGGAGCAGTTTGCAAAGAAGAATGGTCTAAAATTCCAGCAGAGCACTGTAAGAAACTAATTGATGGTTACCGGAAGCGGTTGGTCGCAGTTATTTTGGCTAAAGGTTGTGCAACCAAGTATTAGGCTGAGGGTGCCAATACTTTTGTCTGGCCCATTTTTGGAGTTTTGTGTGAAATGATCAATGTTTTGCTTTTTGCTTCATTCTCTTTTGTGTTTTTTCATTTAAGACAAATTAAATGAAGATAATAATACCAAAGAATTTGTGATTGCAATCATTTTCAGGAGGAAACTGAGTATTATCTGACAGAATTGCAGGGGTGTCAATACTTTTGGCCACAACTGTACATAGAAATACATGCTGTCAAGCTCAGTTCAGGAGAGCTGACGATCAGTCCGAGGATTGTGATGCGATTCTTGCGTAAGTGATACGGCTGTGTGACTGCACCTTAAAATGAAGCCGCAAGGGAAGAAAACAGGTGTAACATTTTCCATTCCTATGTGAGTGGTGGATTATTTAACATTACTGATTATAACAGGACGCCTGAGACGTGTACCATGCTATTAGCGAAGGAGCAGAGTAGTGAAGATGTACCTCGGGAGAAGTTTTCATAAATAAGAATATAGACAATTGATTTTTGGTGTAAATCAATAAAATTGGTCTTACCACACCCAGTTGGAGTTCTCCAGTCACCCACTGTAATTCCAAGTGCTTGACACACAAGAGCGTAAGCTTGAATAGCTTGGCAAAGGCTGGTGCCATTATCCCTGGCACCACAAAGGTCATAAACACAGCTATGGACAAAGGCGGTGGGGTCCAGTACAGTGCCACAATCCCAAAGAGGACTCCCTGTAAGGTTTATAAATCCACAATATTCGGAGGTAAAGTAAAGCGATTCCATTGCTGCGTCACAAGAGCTACAATTATCTACACAGCCAGAAGAACATTTCCAGTCTGGGTGGTAGACTCTCCAACTCTCTCCTAGATCTATCACAGAGACCGCCAGTCTTCCGTCAGAGCGAAGAGTATCATCCTCTGGATTTTTGTTGTAGTTTCCACACATTCCACAAGTAGAGTTGATGTAAGTTCCTGGGACTGATATAGAGGCATAGTGTTCCCCATCATAAATTACTAATAAACCAAAATCAGTCTCCACAGCTGTCGATAAACCACTTTGATAAATTTTTATGGCTCCAAATTCCAGAATTACTGGAAGAGAAAATATCAAATCGTTTACCTGCAATAAGAAAAGTACAGTATCACATTAAAAAAAAGTGATTCCACCTGAAAGAATCTGTAATCGGAAAACTACATATTGTTCAAATCAAATTTTACAGAAAAAATATTTTTAAAATGATGGTATTTTTATGTGAGCATCCACATAAAAGAAATCTTGAAATATTGCAGTTTTCACATTGACTATAGTAATATTCCTCTTTCTCTGTAAATATTTTGCCAGCTTTGTTGTTTAACCTTGGGAAGGATGTGCAGTGCCATTTCTTCATCATTAGAAATTAGTATGTCATCTATATTTATTTAGTAATATAATAGCATTACATAAATAAACTGCATAAATACAAAAAGAGCTTCACGGCACTCCAAAATTAAGGGGTGCAAAAGTAGGATACAACGACAATAATATAGAAGAATAAAATTCGGCACTCCCAATTGAGATGCAAAAAACAATAATAATTTTATTGGTATAGGTATATCCACTGTTTGACATTGTGGCCAACACTAGGCCTTCATCAGAAATTGTTTTCAGCTCTTGAAGATGAAAATGTCAGGTACACCTGAGCAAAGAAAACATGGAGAATCCAAGACGATCGCTGGAGATATGCATCGCTCGTCCCCATGGCATGGCAGAGCATATCTCCAGTGCTCGTCTTGGATTCTCCATGTTTTCCTTTCTCAGGTGTATCTGCCATTTTCATCCTCAAGAGCTGAAAACAATTTCTGATGAAGGCCTAGCGTTGGCTGAAACGTGAAACAGTGGATGTACCTATACCAATAAAATTATTTTTGTTTTTTGCATCTCAATTGGGAGTGCCAAATTTTGTTCTTCTATACTGCATAAATATACACATAGCCAGGGAAAGAGAGGACTTGAACTCTAGTGCCACTTATTGGATGTAGCAATCCTGAAAGTCAATAACGACCCTTTAATGAGCCTTGTCACATGACTTAGGATAAGAAGTCAAACCAGAAGCTCCTTTTGCAGCCATGTGTTTTGGGGTGTTTTCAACTCATTAGTGAAAAGCAAGAGATCTGATGTGGCAATACTAGATTATCGTTTTCTGTGACTGCTTTCACACAGTATGACTATTTTGCATCCCTATTTTCCTGTCCATTCAGTCTACTCTAATTGTAAAGCAGGTAGCCCATGTAGAGTATTTTTTATTTGGAGGCGACTGATGGATAGGTACGGTCACATGCCCCTCCATCAACTGCCTTTCTGAGAGCAGGTCACAAAAAGAAAAGAATTTATCCACCACTTCAAATACAATGCAAAATTGTATTCCATTAGTATTCCATTAGTGAAAACATGATTCAAGGGAAATCAACATTCTAAAATGGATAAATGTATAATCCGAGGAGAAAGTCTCAAGAGAGAAAATTCTAAGTCCTGGTTGATGAGTTTCGAAGTGATACTTCTTGTTCATAACCAAAGGTTAGGCCTTTCCTTAGATTTGGGATCCTGTGCACTCGTGGATGGGTGAGCTGATCACATCTCTTTTTCCTTTTTTTTATTGCTTTCTGAAAGTAGAAGCTCTGTGCAGTCAATTATGAAGAAATGAAGAAGACTGCTTTAAGAAATGCAGGAGGAAGACGTGTAATTTGTCAAATATTTAAGAAGCTTTAGTTTTTCACTTTAATTGTGCACTTAGAGCGCTCCAGCTAGGCGTGGGAGCGCTGCTAGGATTCCACAACCTATTCAGCGACCTTTTTTGATAAAGACTCGGGAAGAGTCGAAACGTCAGCTTGTACTTCTGGTCGCTCTGTACGGTTTTGAGTTCTATGTTTAATGTAACAATAATAAATTTCACTATACTTGCATTATATGCTCCTAGAGTGTGCGGTGTATATTGTTCATATTGACACTTAGAGGGGCCTACACTTATCCTTCAAGTCCAAGAAGAAATAGATCCAAAAGATGATATTGTAACATAGTCTAAATACATTAGTTGACCACTGACCTCTCTGCGTTGATGGCTCACTTCAAGTATTTCACATTGTTAGCCAAGACTATTGCCTTCTCTGCTGCAGGTATATGTGATTTCTGGCCTAAACCCTAGGTCACGGATAACGTTTCCAAGTGCACCTTGTATGGATTAGAGTTTCAGTCACGTAGACTGTCTGGCTGTGATCAAGACAAGATCATTGACAACCAAGACTCTTTGATAAGATTGCCGTCTCCTCTAGAGGTTTGGGTTCTGATCCAGCTACTGATACCAGAAAGCTGAATTGAAATTCCTGCAGGAAATTGAGGATAACCTCATATAAACATAACCTCAAATTCCTGTGTTTTAATGTTGTTCAGTCCAACTATTCAATAAGTTTTCATTTTTGGAAGACTCCATTCTACAATCTCTGAAGGTCCTAAAAGAGGTCCCTACCACAGAAAAAAAAGAACAGAAGTTTTTTTCTCTTGTAGCTCTTGATCCTAAGTCTTTGGGAAAATTAATAACAGTTATCAAACTACAGTAAGTGTTCTGCATCACAGAATCTAAGAATAGTAGTATCTGAGAATAGTAATGCACTAGAAGGCAATGTCACACTCCTGAAATGAAAACCCGGGGTGGTCAGGATCCCTTTTACTTTACACCTTTACAGATGCAGTGGCCACTATAGCTGCCACTTTGAGAACACAGGAGATAACTATAATTCCATAACTGGATGATTGCCTGATAAAAGCATCATCAGGGGATGGGTTATCTTCAAATTACAGTCCAGTTATATCTAAGCTTGGTTTGCAAAATAAGTTGGAAAAAGTCAGACATCCTTCCATCAAGAACAATGATTTGGTATGCATTTCTAAGAGATTCTCTTCCTTCTTCCCTCTCAGTGGGACAGACTGTTGGCAATAGAAGGTCTTAAATGTTATGTCAGAAGGTGGAGAGGAAATTCCTTGAGCTTTATGGCACTTTCACACTTTATAAAGAGAGATCTTGAGAGCTTGTGAGATCACAACCTGTAGGGGCTGAATGGTAGATTCTCTCTGACACTTCTAACGCATCAATCACTCAACTGGAGGAAACATCTCAGAGGTGGAAGGCTGTAGATCCAGCCTCCTTGAATCCTGTTGTGTCCAAGCTAGTTTGGGTGATCAAACTGGGGGAAAATAAAATTGCTCATTTTGCTCTTCTACCCAGATAATTATTGTCTTCCATTAGGTCTATGACATCACATGACTAAAAACGGACTAGCTGAATCCTTCTAAGCTCTATGTAGAAACAGGAGGTCAATTTTCCTTGCATGAGTCATCAGTCACTGCAAAAGTGGTGGACGGGAGGAGGGAGCAGCTGGGTCAGGAGTTGAAGAGGAGAATTATTTGTGCAATAAAAAGTGACTTCCTGTTTTACATGGAGCAGAGAAAAGAGAAGAACTAACTGTGTAGAAAGGCAAAATGAGCAATTGTAAGTACACTGTGTCAAATAATATGATGACTGTAATGTTTTAATAGGATACAACTTTGATGTGAGTGCTATTTTTTTAAATCAGACGATATGAAATAGGAAATATTACATCAATAAACAAGGTGGCACCTGATCAAAACCAATTATAAAGGAAATTGAAAAGATATTGCCTCACTGCCCCAATGCCTATTTTGATGGAGACTTCCCCTGTCTAAGAGCTCTCTATTCTGCCAGTCTAATGGTTGACCATCCCATGTACAATGTAGAGAATTCTCTTATTCAGTCATGCAGACTGAATGCAGTTTGGCCCAAACAGGGTTCTTCAGCCTGGTGTTTTACTCAAGATGTAGATAGTAGCAACCTGCAGATTACAGACATACTAGACTTCCTTCAGATAGAATTTCAGAAAGGCCAAAGTGCATTGTACTTAAAGATCCAAGTACCGGCTATGTCTGTCTTTTTGAGCCTGCCATGTAAACAAAGCCTTGAGTGTAAAAGTTCCTTAAAGAGTCTGTTAGAAAGAGACATACCATCTCTAGCCATGTGACAAAGCTGTTCTTAGTCCCAAAAGGTTCATAGTCATTTAAAGACATCAGGAAGGTTGAGAATTGTTTCATTCTGTTTTCTGAGAGAAACAAAGTGTGACGAAACCAGATTGTATCTTAATTTCCCAGACAACCATGTTTTTGCAAATCCAAAAGAACTGGCTTTTTATCTGTATATTGGCTTGTGAATTTAAGTGTTTATGTCTGGTGGATCAAGAAGACAGACTTGCCAACTGATATACTATCTAATACACTGTGTAAAGGTACCGTTACACTAAACGAATTACCAATGATCACGACCAGCGATACGACCTGGCCGTCATCGTTGGTAAGTCGTTGTGTGGTCGCTGGGGAGCTGTCACACAGACAGCTCTCTCCAGCGACCAACGATCAGGGGAACGACTTCGGCATCGTTGAAACTGTCTTCAACTATGCCAAAGTCCCCCTGCAGCACCCGGGTAACCAGGGTAAACATCGGGTTACTAAGTGCAGGGCCGCGCTTAGTAACCCGATATTTACCCTAGTTACCATTGTAAAAGTAAAAAAAAAAAACACTACATACTCACATTCTGATGTCTGTCACGTCCCCCGCCGGCATCCACAGGGTTAAAACTGCTTTCGGCAGGAGCGCTGCTATGCACGCGCTGCTACCGAGAGCTTCCCTGCACTGAATGTGTCAGCGCCGGCAGTAACAGCGGTGACATCACCGCTGTGCTCTGCTTTACGGCCGGCGCTGACACATTCAGTGCAGGGAAGCTCTCGGCAGCAGCGCGTGCATATTAGCAGCGCTCTTACCCAAAGCAGTTTTAACCCTGTGGACGCCGGGGGACGTGACAGACATCAGAATGTGAGTTTGTACTGTTTTTTTTTTAACTTTTACAATGGTAACCAGGGTAAATATCGGGTTACTAAGCGCGGCCCTGCGCTTAGTAACCCGATATTTACCCTGGTTACAAGTGAACACATCGCTGGATCGGCGTCACACACCCCGATCCAGCGATGACAGCGGGTGATCAGCGACCAAAAAAAGGTCCTGATCATTCCCATCGACCAACGATCTCCCAGCAGGGGCCTGATTGTTGGTCGCTGTCACACATAACGAGATCGTTAGCGGGATCGTTGCTACGTCACCAAAAGCGTGACATTGCAACGATATCGTTAACGATATCGTTATGTGTGACTCAGCCTTAAGTCTGTAATAGTGACTGTACATTGAGTGGGTTAAGCTTTGTTTATTGATTTGTGCTTATATGCTAATAGTGCTACTTAATCCCATCACCATTGTTTACCTTATCTTGATGTTGAACTGAAAGACCCTGGGTAATTCTAAAAATAGCTTACATGCCTTGGGTATAAAAAGACTCAGAGATCACATCCTGGGAGACTGAAGTAAGACAGAGCTACCAGCCAGACATTCTGCAAACCACCCAACAGACAAGAGAAAGCACTGCAGCCAGTTCATCATGGCACCATCACGAGGGACACTGATCTAGGATTCTATAGGATACAACCTAGGGGTTTTCGGCTCTGGTTGGAAGGACACAGATCTGATCCAGTGACCATCTCTGAACCATGGATATGTTTGGAGAAAGCCAGGTGTGGGACCCGCTGGTCGCCTGGTTCCATGGAGATGGTCAGATAAGCCAGGTGGTGACTCTCGTGTCAACTGGCTTTGGACCTTGTATGGACTCTATGGACAGTTCTTGGTCATCTCCCTATGCTTGTTGTTACCCCTTCTCTGTGCATTTATCCACAGATGGAGTAGCGACAATGGGAGCTCTGACATCATGTCATACTGGAAATACATGGAGACGCAGTGATCTTTTATATGCGCCCATGTGACCCTGGGAGCTCTGACATCATGTCATACTGGAAATACATGGAGACGCAGTGATATTTTATATGCGCCCATGTAACCAAACAATTCCAGCCATGGTGGGATTGTTCTGTTTGCTATTGTGTGTTGTGGTTCAATAAAGTATTGCCACACTGTTTTACCTTAACCCTGTGTTGTCTCTGTAGTGTATTGCCCACGGGGAGATAGAGCGGGCGTTCGGTGGTATGAGCCGTGGTCCATGCAGTCTTGCTAAAGACAGCCGGGCCAGCGGACGAGAGCACCCACTGACCCCGTTTCTCCACACAAAGGCTTAAAGGCAGCACAGGCAGTCTAATGGCCTCTTTAATACATCTTCCAAAGATAGGCCTGTGCCTTTTAGATCCTTGATCCACCTAGTCTTGTTAAAGCCTTCTCTAACTTGCTGAATAACGTCTGAACCCATTGGATAATATCCACCATACGGATTCTAGAATCTTGCATTATATATTTATCCGCACAATACTGGTTATATGTAGAGTTCTCAGGAACAACCAATTTCAACCAATTTTGAGTTCCGCCAAATAATGGGACCATCCCTACAATGTCATTTATTGCTAAATTGTCATTGTTGTGCTACAGTTAGGATTAGTGATGAGCGAGTATACTCGTTGCTCGGGTTTTCCCGAGCACGCTTGGGTGATCTCCGAGTATTTGTTAGTGTTCGGAGATTTAGTTTTCATTGCGGCAGCTGAATGATTTACAACTACTACCCAGCCTGAGTACATGTGGGGGTTGCCTGGTTACTAGGGAATCCCCACATGTAATCAAGCTCACTAGTAGCTGTAAATTATTCACCTCCGGCAAGGAAAACTAAATCTCCGAGGAGTTAAAAATACTCGGAGGTCACCCGAGCAACGAGTACACTCACTCATCACTAGTTAGGATATATATAAGTTTAATTCTAATGTTAATCTGTTTTCTTTTCCTTAACTGCAGCACAAGTTCTTAATAATAAACACATTTTGGGAGGGCTGTCACCAGGTTTTCCCCACATAAAGTACGGCCACCACCTGTAAGCCCATTCTAGACTGCTGTATATAGTATATGTCTCCAATGTGCTCTGCAAGGCACAAAAAAGACCTTTTATTATACTCACAAACAGCGCGGCGTGGTCTGGTCCAATGGGCATCTCTGATCTTGATCCGGCGTCTCTTCTCTTCTTACGGTTGCCATCCTTCTTCCCTGCTTTGTGTGGATAACGCATCCTACTTCATCCACACAGTGTCCTCCATGGCACTCCTACGCAGGCGTTCGTCTCTCTGCCCTTCAAGGGCAGAGCAAAGTATTGTAGTGCACATGCGCCAGCGCTCTTTGGCCTTTCCCAGTGCATACGCATGAGAGTACTTTGCTCTTGCGCAATGGAGGAAACTGTGTGGATGACGCAGGATGCGTCATCCATAGGAAGCAAGAAGGAAGACAGCGATCACAAGAAGAGAAGAGGCCCTGGATGAAGACCAGAAATGCTGGACCACGCCATCTGTTAGTATAATAAAAGTTCTTTTATGAGCCTTGCAGAGGGGATTGGGGACACATATACAGCTCTCTACAATGGGCTTACAGGTGGTGGTCCTACTTTACATGGGAAAAACCAGGTAACAGGTTCCCTATGAGTTTACTTGGACTAATAAAAAATGCGTTTGTCCTACTAGTACACAAGTGTAAATGATCTTATTATTGGTAAGGGAAAGCAGAACACCAATGGTTTTAATCTTATAATCTTTTTTCCTTTTTTGCTAACCATGAAATAAGTACATTCCAAAGCCAATAATCATTGAAGAAGTGAAATAAGGAATTGGACTTCTGAGGGAAGAGGATGACGGTTATACCACCTAGGTCCTGCACATTGTATCAAATCATTATTGCAGCTTAATTTGTCTTTCTAGATTTTGGCAAGATTTGTCAGGGGTAACAGACTGTATTATAGCCACGGCCGTCTCTAAATTCTTTACTGTTCTCTATCGCATCTCTCAGATAATTGACTTGGGGTGTTAAATGTCTCTGAGCTTTAAGCATTTTTTTTTAAAAGCCCTCTTTGTCTGTTTTTGTATAATCATTTGGTTAGAATTCAACCCACTTTTCTGTTTCTCTTCTGTTCTTCTTACCCCTAATGAACCCTTAAGTTACAGGATGTAACAAAATCACTTTGGAAGAAAAAGCTGGACCGGGGCCAGAGATGCTAACAGGCTCTAAGTAGAGCCAACTGATTCTGCTTGTTGAAGTAAATTGACAAGGATGTGTCTCAAAAAAGCCTTCATCTGACTTAATGAGCATATTAGAGTAGCGAGCCTTGGGAAGCACAGCCGCATACGTACTATGACTTCGGCACGGTATTGGTAAAAACGGGCCTGAACCTCTAATCTGCTGGCTTATTCCATTGTAGGTAATTGTACAGGATTAAACTTCATGATTATGCAAATGAATGGTCTAGAATGAAACCTTGTGACCATTTAAATGAATTGTCTAGAATGAGATCTTATTGAAAAGAAACCTTATTTAAAAAAAATGTCTGGGATTTAAAAGTGTTTGAAAAATGTCCAAAGTCTGAGTAGAACCTTAGTGGAAATCAAGTAAAAAACAGGTGCTATTTTTTAAACTTGGATTTTGCTTGAGAAATTGGATAATTCCATGTTTTGTTTGACATTCATTCATCTACTGAAGCTTGGTGATGTCTCAATAACACTAACCTTAGCGGAGTTTTCTATTTTAGTTACGGTAAATGGGCTGTTGGTTAATGGAAGAAAGGGTCTGTTTTTCTTTGCAGAGTAAGGTTTAGTTAAGACCTTCTATTTTTACTTTCATCAGAAGTAGGAGATGGAAGTATTCCCAGATATACAGTACCTCTGATTGAAGCCGCTGATGTATGCCATTATATGCGCATATGTGGACCATAGACTCCCATTAGACGCAAAGGATACTTCATGGGGAACCCAATCCAAGCTGGGCATCAATCACATGTTTCTACCTCTTCAGTCTGATTCAATGTTGCTGGGTATATATCTATGCTCTACCCCTTAAAAGTAAATGTTACTGGCATCCAATCAATATCCTCCCTCTAAAGTAATGCCGCTGGGCAGAATTTCCACATCGCCCCTTTGGTCAAATTCAGTGCTTCTCTGCATCCATTCTATGATCCGGCAAGCAGAGTCACAAGTGATGTCAATTGGGGGCCAGCGCTGGTCTATGTTTGCCGGGTACTCTACTTGTAATGCTCACTGACAGTGCGCTCTCTTGCTGACTCATCACTTATCAGAGCTGAGGAGGGAGTGCACTGTCACTGCACACTAAGAAGAATAGTTCACACTGACAAGATCCTACTGAGCACACTTTGGAATTGACATCCGACGCATACTCAGTAGAGCAGGGACTAGCCCAGCCCCAGAAATAGACATCACAGATGACACTTTGTTTCAAGGTGGGGGACGCAGCTCTGTCCCATGATGGCGACTCGTTTGAGTTTCCCAATATGCACTGGGGACTCTCAAATGAAGCATCATCAAATAGGAAGAAGGGAAAAAAATAGAGCAGTTAAATAATGTATTAAGGAAATATAGGGAACTTCTACTTCAAGTAAATTAGAAAAAAGTAGATTATGACATTAAATAGATAGCGATTTACGAATAAAATAAATGTTAACTTTGGACCACCCCTTTAAATTCAGAGCTTCCTGGCATCCATTCCCCGCGTTTCTCCCTCACAAATGCATTCTAATCAAATCAATTTCAAAGTGGCATTGTTGTCACCATGAAATCGAGTAACAGCTTAACCTATCGTAGATTGGGACAATTTTCGTCTCGAGGATCTGAGCAATTTGTTTTTCATTTCTCCTTTTTTTGTTGATGAACCTGTATGAGGCTTTGTTCATTTGTGGGTTGAAATTTCCTTTTTGTAGTTACCATTCATGTGTTATAGTGTATATTACATGATATAAATAAAAGTGAAATGTCAAGTGCTCCAATTTGATAATTAAAAGGTATGTAAAAGGAATTACAAAAGTAATGAATAAACATATTTAGCAAAACATACATTTATATAATATACATAATGTATATATAATGTGATATATAAAATGTTACTGCATATATTTTCCCAAATTTGTTTAAACATTAATTTCTAATACTTTTTCTATTTAACCCCTTCACTTCGGCCAATCTCCTTTTCGTGCTTCTGTTTTTTCCTCCCCTTCCCCCCCCAGAGCCATAACTCTTTTATTTTTCTATCTTCATAGACTTTTGCAGGACGAGTTGTACCTTTGATTTACATCATTCATTTAACCACAGAGGGTACTGGAAAATGGGAAAAACAATCCAAGTGCTGTGAAATTGTGAAGAAAACACAATTCTGACATTGTTTTTTGAGAATTGTTTTTACGGTGTCCATTTTGTGGCATAAATCCCCTTGTAATGTGATTCTCCTCATCAATACGATTATGACGATACTAAAAATGTCTAGTTTTTTTTAAATTATTTTAGTGGTGAAAAAAAATCTGAATTTTATTTTTTTTTTTAAATGTGTTTGGTTGTGTCACCATTAGTGTTGAACGATACCGTTCGATACTTGAAAGTATCGGTATCGGAAAGTATCGGCCGATACCGGCAAAGTATCGGATCCAATCCGATACCGATACCCGATACCAATACAAGTCAATGGGACTCATGTATCGGACGGTATCCCTGATGGTTCCCAGGGTCTGAAGGAGAGGAAACTCTCCTTCAGGCCCTGGGAACCATATTAATGTGTAAAAGAAAGAATTAAAATAAAAAATATTGCTATACTCACCTCTCCGACGCAGCCTGAACCTCAGCGAGGGAACCGGCAGCGTTGTTTGCTTAAAATTCGCGCTTTTCTTTCCTTACGTGAAGTCCCGGCTTTGTGATTGGTTGCGTCGCAGTCACATGGGCGACGCAACCAATCACAGCAAGCCGTGACGTAATTTTAGGTCCTTCAGGATTTTAAAATTACGTCCCGGCTTTGTGATTGGTTGCGTCGCAGTCACATGGGCGACGCAACCAATCACAAGCCGTGACGTCACGGGAGGCTGGACATGCGCGCATTTTAAAATGCGCGCGTGTCCAGCCTCCCGGCTTGTGATTGGTTGACCGCGACGCAACCAATCACAAGCCGGGACGTCACGGGAGGCTGGACAAGCGCGCATTTTAAAATGCGCGCGTGTCCAGCCTCCCGTGACATCACGGCTTGTGATTGGTTGCGTCGCCCATGTGACTGCGACGCAACCAATCACAAAGCCGGGACGTAATTTTAAAATCCTGAAGGCCCTGAAATTACGTCACGGCTTGCTGTGATTGGTTGCGTCGCCCATGTGACTGCGACGCAACCAATCACAATGCCGGAACGTAATTTTAAAATCCTGAAGGACCTGAAATTACGTCACGGCTTGCTGTGATTGGTTGCGTCCCGGCCACATGGGCGGCACGCGACCAATCACAAGCCGGGACTTCACGTAAAGGAAAGAAAAGCGCGAATTTTAAACAAAGAACGCTGCCGCTTTCCTCGGTAAGGTGCAGGCTGCGTCGGAGAGGTGAGTATAGCAATATTTTTTATTTTAATTCTCTCTTTTACACATTTTTACATTAATGTTGTTTCGATACCGATACCCGATACCACAAAAGTATCGGATCTCGGTATCGGAATTCCGATACCCGCAAGTATCGGCCGATACCCGATACTTGTGGTATCGGAATGCTCAACACTAGTCACCATTTTCCGAGACCTGTAAAAATTGTTGTTTTTGTCCGATGGAGCTGTGTGATGGTTTATTTTTTGTGGGGTGAGACAATGTTTTTATTAGTACCATTTTGGGATAGATGTGACTTTTTAATCGCTTGTTACAGCTTTTTTTTTGCGAAAATGCAGTGACCAAAAAGCAATTTTGGTGTTCTTGAATTTTTATCGTTGATGGTGTTTACAGATCAGGTTAGTTGCTTTTATATTTTGATAGATCGGACTACCACATATATGTATTTTTTATATCCTTATTTTCAATGGGGAAAAAGGGGGCAATTTGAACTTTTAGTTATTTTTTAAATTTTTTAAAACTTTTTTTTTTTACTTTTTACTTTTATTGTTAGCCCCCTTGGGGACTTGAAGATATGATTGTCCGATCGCTTGTCCTATATACAGTGATGACACAGCATATGGCAGAAATCACCATCTCCTGTGAAGCTTGGCCACAGGCAGGGCTTCAAAAAAGCTCTGTGATGACAAGTGTGTGGGTAGTACACAGCCTCACTTGTCGGGTATGGTGCTCCATACATCCACTTCCGACTTCCGTACATGTACAGCGGATGTTGTGAAAGGGTTAATAACAATATGGGGTGATTTGATTTTTCAATTTTATTTCTCAGCAATAATGTTCTAGCATTATCTTAATAAGCTATGGAAATCTGCGTGCTTTATCTCCCCATTCAATAAAAAGATCTGGCATTTACTGTCAATTTAAACTGCCCTGGCATCATATATGCTGTATGTTATAAGATGGTCATACAGTCTAGCTGAAAACGTTTCAGCTAACTTTATTCCAATATCAACAAAAAGCGGATTTAGATCCCATTAACCGCACGAAGAGAACCATACGGATAAGAATAAAATATCTTTATTTGTTTATAACCATAATAAACGGAAGAAGCTTTGGGCGAAACGCGCGTCGGGGTGCACGTGAGAGAAAGGACCTGCTCTATTACGGTACTATCCTATCCTTATATTTATTTTCCATTTTAAATGCATATCACTGTAGCTAGAAGGAGGATTATGGTGGCAACTTAGGACTCTATGTATGGACGGGGTTATTGCTTAGGCACGTGGGAGAATTGGTACTTCCCCCTGTACTTCTATACAATGCACAATACTATGGTTTACCAGCATATATTGTAATGTACTCATCTAATTCGGTGTATGGCAAGTCATATGGACATACTATTGTTATGAGCTATATTGCCGCTATTTTTATGGATAGTGTGTAGGTCCTTTTATCTCCCTTAGGACACCTTGTTATAATATATCAGGTCTTGTTTATTTTCTTGTTTTTATGGTTATAAACAAATAAAGATATTTTATTCTTATCCGTATGGTTCTCTTCGTGCGGTTAATGGGATCTAAATCCGCTTTTTGTTGATATAGTAGTTGGAAGTGCCATGTACAATTTATTTTAAGACATATGTTGAATAACTTTATTCCAATGTCTGATCTTGCTCGTTACTTCTGATCAGAGCCGGCGAGAGAGCGCACTGTCACTGTGCATATTGCATAGTGACAAGATCCTACTGAGCATACGTTGGAATTGACAACTGGCACATGCTCAGTAGAGCGGAGACTAGCCCAGTCCCTGAAACAGATGTCACTGATGGGGCTTTGTCTCAGGGAGGGGACAGAGGCTGCGGCAGTGGCCGCTGATGACAATTCGCTTGACTATCCAGCATTCACTGCTATTTTCAAATGAAGCATCATCAAAAAGGAAGTAGTAAAAAAATGAAAAATAAAGTGGTTACATAGTGGAGTGAGGGAAGGATAGTGACTCTTTAATTGAATTATATTAGAAAAGAAATTAGATTATGACATTAAACAGATGGTGATTTAGGATTAAAATAAAGGTTAGTTCCAAACCACCCCTTTAATTTCCATCCTATGGACGTTTCATGTCTGGCTGATAATTTATCAGGGCTTCTGATCGCTTCGCCAGTCAGCAGGGCTTGTACTAACTGCAGGGAAAGGGCAAACACATTTTTTCTTACATCTACTTAATAAACGGTGTATTTTACAATGCGGGCGCATAAGCAACTGCGATGGCCATGCCCCACAATTATCTGCAGTAGGAGTGCCATGCGGGGGGCCAGTATGAGTAGCCTTTTATTGATTTTGAAAGAGGAAAGAGGGGTGTTCTTAGAGATTCGTCAGTTCTCCAATGAGTCCCCCATAGGATAGGCGATTATGTACACTTTATCGCTGGGGGTCTGACTGCAGTGAACCTCAGTGATCGCGAGAAAGGGATTTTGGAACTAAGGATCCAGGATCTGCAGGGACCCATCTAGAATGGAGCACAAGTTCACATCCTCGACCTCCACTCCATTCATTGTCTATGGGACTGCTCATTGTCTATGGGACTGCTTGAGAAAGCTGAGCAGAGCACTTAGGGAAAGGGGACAACTACAGCTTACTATTTCAGTTAGAAAGCTTAGCAGTAAATGAGTATAGGGGAAATAAAAATATACAGTACATTTCTATACAGTATATTGAATCAGATATTGCATGCCATTTTCCTAATGTTAATACAGTGAGAAAAATAAGGTTCATTTCTTCACTATAAAGCTCCTGCGCTGCTATATCAGACACTCATCAATGATTGAAAAAGTGAGAGAAGTTTCATGGTATGTTCCCACATGGATTTTCCAATTTGATTTGGGGACAGAAAATCTGAAGCGTATTACAATAATAAAGATTTTACAGAAATGTGGAAAAGACCCTCAGGGAAAATTAACCTGTGATGTGGACTTTAAGTCTATAGCAAGCCACATTTTCACCTGGCATTTCACATTTGCAATGCTTGTATAAGTGTAGATTTTGTAGAGGATTTTGTTGCAAACTAGCTGAGGATACGATACAAAAAAACACTGCGGAAAATATATTTGTGAATATTGGGGCTGATTCATCAAGACTGATATAGCACACAATCACACTGAAATTGAAGGTACCGATTTCATTAAGAGGAGCTGAGTCCAACCGGCAGAAAATGGCAAAAATTGCAAACTTTTGCACATCTCCTCCACTTCACCCCCTGAAATAAAGTCAGTTTTCAAAGCTTTTAAGAATCGGCTTCATATTCTTGGTCATAGGCCCTGGAATCATCATCGCCTTCACGCCTATTTTTTGTCTAGTTTTGTGCCTTTTTTTTGTTTCCAGCCAATTCATTATTCTACAGTATTTGCACCTTTTTTTAGGTCCATTTTATATGTGCTCGCCTTTTTTCGGCTTTGTCTAGCGATGTTTCACCCCGATTCATGAATTGTGACTTTTTAAAAAGTTGTAAAATTTGGCGCATCTTCACTCCAGCCCCCCTTGGAGTAGTTTTAAGTACACCAAAATTTTGGCCATTTTTGCACCTTTTGGCACCAAAAAGTCACCAAAACAGTTCAAGAAAGGAAGAAAGACCATTTGCTACTTTCCACCAAATTCATGAATTGCGTGTACTTTTTTTTTAATGAATTTGGCACTAAAAACAGTAACTAACACCACTAGACAAAAAAAGTGACTTAAACCCCCCCACAAATGATGAATCGGGCCATAGAGTATAGATGCACCAATGTTCCTCATTTGTCCTCATTGCCAATTTGGAGTTCTGCCTTGTTCCCCGTCTGAATGAATCGGACACACGCTGCGTATGGGAGAGATGATGGTGTATATCATACAGTGCAAAAGTCATAAAAATCTCCCGATGTGATCGCAGCAGGGCACCAATTAATGTCATCACTATTATTTTAATTCTTATTCTTACCTTTATTTTTCCAAAACTTTCCTTGAGTATGACAATGCTATATGAGTAGACTTCCACAGAGATGTCTCTCAGCCATGCTACTGAAGACCCTCCTCGGTTTTCATTCTTTGCCTCGATGTTAAAGTATGGTAGGTGATTCCCTTGGTTGCAGTTCCGTGCTAGAAGATAAGAACAGGATCCTTGGAAGTGGAAGAGAAGCCCATCAAATGTGTGATAATGAGGGTCTCCAAAGACCACACAAGTACTGCTTTCAACTGGTAGACATTGGAAATATTTCTCCTTTGGTTCACAGACTTCATATGGGCCACAAATGGATTCCTGGCATGATATTTCATTATTGAAATCAAGGCAGCGACACCTGGTGGTACAGTTACCATTTTCCCAAAACACTTGTCCTTGGCGCACAAAATGACCTGAGATGAAAATATTAAGGAAATGTAATTAAAAAAATTGTTGTAAAGAAAAATCTGCCAACGTGGCAATCAGAAAAAGAAAGTGGGACTTAAAACTCTTAGTTCATAGATGCATCATCTAGATGTATGAATTTTGGAATGGTTTTTAACAATAGTACGACTGATGAAACTTTGAAGGTAACTCAATTTTTTAAGAACCATATTCAACTCGGAAAAAGTAAGATAATGACAAAATTATGGTTGAAAAGGTGTAATCCTTGAGAAAGACAACATACAGTATACCTATAATTTTGTCCAGAATATCTCACAAATATAAGGAACACTCACTATGAGGAAATATATACTGCAGTCATCATATTATCTCTGTGTACTTGCAATTGCTCATTTTGCCTTTCTACCCAGCTAATTCTTCTCTTTTCTCTGCTCTATGTAGAAACAGGAAGTCTTTTGTCCCGGCATTTATCATTCACCTCTTCAATTCCTGACCCAGCTGACCCAGCTGCTCCCCTTGCCAGGGACTTTAGCAGTGACTTGTGAAAATGTATCTCCTGTTTCTACCTAGAGGTTAGAAGGATTCAACTAGTCAGTTATTAATCAAGTGATGTTATAGACTTAATGGAAAAGAGAGGAATTAACTGGGTAGAAAGGCAAAATGAGCAATTGTAAGTACACAGTGCTGTATAATATGATGACTGCAATATATTAAGGGGATAAAAACTTTTATGGGAGGAGGAGGAGTGCTTCTTTAAAGGTGTAGTCCAGGGCTAAGATATTAATAACCTATCCTTAGAATAGGACATCATTATCATTGGAGGTTACAAAATCCCGCTCTAACCAGAAGTGAACGGTGTACAGAGCCAGAACACCGTAGCGTCGCTAAGCTGTGTCATCACACGTCATTAGGATTTCACAGTGACCTCTGCTTACCTTTTAGACTACAGCCATTAGCAGGATCAATTTCCTTCCCATCTATTTTAAATAACCAGCGTCCTGGGATGTTCACATTAGTACTTTCTTCAATATTGACAACCTCAGGAGACCGGGACCCAGGTACACTAAAAAAATTAGTACTGTTTCCACCATTAAATCCAGCCTAAAAAAATGAGAAATTATTTTTGCATTTTTGACAGCATCAAACAATCCAGATTAAGAATCTATTTTGTGTTCTGTGGTAGTATACCTTTAAAGGGAACCTGTCAACAGGTTTCCCAATTTCAACTGCGGTCACCATCATTAATGCAAACTGTTCTCTAGGAAACTGAATGCAAGTCCCAACCCCCCTCTGCATAGCTCAAAATACCTTATGTAATCCCCCCATACAATAATGTGCATGGGCTGGCTTTACTACGCTCTCTGGCCTCTCTTGGCGCATGCGCCTTGCAGTACTTTGCTCTGCCCTCAGCTGGACAAAGAGAAGTGCGCCTGCGCTGGAGTGGATTGGGGATATAGCGCGGATGACGTAGGATGCGTCATCCACATGAAGCAGGGAAGGAAGACGGCAATCATAAGAAGAGAGGAGGCATTGAAGCAACACCAGTGATGCCCATAGGGACAGACTGCACCATTAAGGGGAATTATGAAAAGTATTTTTTTGGGGTAGGGGACCTGAATACATCTTGCTAGAATACTGTAAAGAAGCATTAAAGGTGGTGGCCATAGTTTACATTGGTAAAACCTGGTGATGGGTTCCTCTTTAAGGGCATTCAGGTTGCCCATGGTTCAGGCAGCATGAAGCAGAGGCCGGATCATACATTGCAAACATGTATATTTTACTTGGAAATGCTGTGGAATTTCAGAGAACATCATATTTGAAGGTGTTGGCCAGGGACAAGAAGACTAGTCCAAGAGGTCTTCCCAGTGGGGACATACATCTTAGATTATTCTTGGCAGCATTTGTAGCGATGTTTCTCTCTGAAATGCCACAATGTTTCAAAATAAAACATACATGTTTGTAATGCAAGAACTTGTGGTTTGGGCAGCATGACTCATGCAGCAGGTTCCTTTAAAGGGAATCTGTCAGTTTTTTTTTAAAGTAATCTGATGACAGCATGGTGTAGGGGTTAAAACACAGATTTCAACAATGTGTCACTTGTCAGGCTATATGCTGTTGTTTACTTGCAATTAAGGTTTTTCACTAAGACATTATCGTTGCTGTGACTGGCTGGCATGTGAGCACTGGTCCGACTCCGCCCCCTCCTGTGATAAGCAGCTCATTGTGTATAGGCACTGTGTATACAGAGCCTGATATGGGTGGGATTAGCTTTCTCAGCTCTGCTGTTTTGCTAAATCTAAGAAATCTGATTGTGTCCCAACAACTATACCCATTAAACTAAGGCTACGTTCACATTTGCGTTGTGCGCCGCAGCGTCGGCGACGCAACGCACAACGCAAACAAAAACGCAGCAAAACGCATGCACAACGCTGCGTTTTGCGCCGCATGCGTCCTTTTTTTGATTGATTTTGGACGCAGCAAAAATGCAACTTGCTGCGTCCTCTGCGCCCGGACGCGTGCGCCGCAGTGACGCATGCGGCGCAAAACGCAAGTGCGACGCATGTCCATGCGCCCCCATGTTAAATATAGGGGCGCATGACGCATGCGGCGACGCTGCGGCGCCCGACGCTGCGGCGCAGATCGCAAATGTGAGCGTAGACTAAGTGATACATTGCTGGATTCAGGTTCTCTTTGCCTAAATCATGCTTCTCTCAGATGATGCAGCAAAAAATCCACTATCAGATTTCCTCCAAAGAGAGCATATATTGTTTTATGAGCTGCTGCAGCTCAACCACATTCACTTCAGTAATGCTCAGCAGAAATAGCACATGTGTGCATGGACAAGGTGGCACTATTTATGAAAGACAGCATTTTTGTTTTTCTTATATGGTACAAATCCTGTACTGAAATCCCATGGATGTGTCATGGAATCTATGCATGTGTAATACTTGCCCTTCTCTGTACAATTTCATATTCTGGGTGTCCAGCACGGGTATGTGGCACAGGCTCAATGGCTAGAACCATATAAAGGGTTTTTGTGGATATTGTCCGCGTTGCTGAACAAATGGAAATCCAGACGTATTGATGAAAAGGAATGGTGGTTTTATTCAACGCGTTTCGAAGTCTGTATATGACTTCTTCCTCAGGAAATACCACACACATATGTTTGTGGTATTTCCTGAGGAAGAAGTCATATACAGACTTTGAAACACACATATGTGTGTGGTATTTCCTATGGAAGAAGTCATATACAGGCTTTGAAACACACATATGTGTGGTATTTACTGAGGAAGAAGTCATACAGACTTCGAAACACACATATGTGTGGTATTTACTGAGGAAGAAGTCATATACAGGCTTCGAAACATACATATGTGTGTGGTAATTCCTGAGGAAGAAGCAGCCAGCGTGACTGTTTGTGGGCGGAGAGAGAGCACATTCTCCTGCTCTGCTCTTGGCCCCGGGCTGGCTGCACTGCTGAACTGCAGATTCCGGAGGAGGTCCGAGCCTGAGTGAGTGCAATGATATCCCTCCCTGTATTTGCAGTTGAGCTGCTGAAGTATACACACTGTACAGCACCACTCCTCCTGTATATATATACTGCACAGTACCACTCCCCCTGTATATATATACTGCACAGTACCACTCCCCTGTATATATATACTGCACAGCACCACTCCCCCTGTATATATATACTGCACAGTACCACTCCCCTGTATATATATACTGCACAGCACCTCTCCCCCTGTATATATACACTGCACAGCACCTCTCCTCCTGTATATATACACCGCACAGCACCTCTCCTCCTGTATATATACACCGCACAGTACCACTCATCCTGTCCTGTATATATATACTGCAGAATTTACAATAGCTATCACTCATGTAAGAAGTGAAATCTGGCATTGTACTAAACCTATATTTCTCTGCTGTATCTGTGCATCATAAATCATGGTATGTGTTAGGCTAGGTTCACATTGCGTTAATGGGTGTCCGCTAGCGGACTCCGTTACATGGCGAAATTGTCGCACTTAACGCCATGTAACGGGTCCATTAACGCACCCATTGACAGCAATGTGCTAACGGGTCGCCAACGCATCGCTAGCGCGTGCCATTTTCGGCACGCGCTAGCGATGTCCCGTTACTTTCGGACGAGGTCCGTTCCTCGCTAGCGCAGATCGGGCATCTGCGCTAGCGGGATCGGCAAACGCGATCCCTAAAGTGACATTGCATTAGCACAATCCGCTAGCGCTATGCGCTAAACGGATTGCCCTAACGCAATGTGAACCAACCTAGCCTAAAAGGGGCCCACTGAGACTCTTTCGCCCGGGGCCCTCAAAAACCTGGAGCCGGCCCTGGAAGAAGTCATATACAGACTTCGAAACACACATATGTGTGTGGTATTTCCTGAGAAAGAAGTCATATACAGACTTCGAATCACACACATGTGTGTGGTATTTCCTGAGGAAGACGTCATATACAGACTTCGAAACACACATATGTGTGTGGTATTTCCTGAGAAAGAAGTCATATACAGACTTCGAAACACACATATGTGTGTGGTATTTCCTAAGGAATAAGTCATATACAGACTTCGAAACACACATATGTGTGTGGTATTTCTGAGGAAGAAGTCATATACAGACTTCGAAACACACATATGTGTGTGGTATTTCCTGAGAAAGAAGTCATATACAGACTTCGAAACACACATATGTGTGTGGTATTTCCTAAGGAATAAGTCATATACAGACTTCGAAACACACATATGTGTGTGGTATTTCTGAGGAAGAAGTCATATACAGACTTCGAAACACACACATGTGTGTGGTATTTCCTGAGGAAGACGTCATATACAGACTTCGAAACACACATATGTGTGTGGTATTTCCTGAGAAAGAAGTCATATACAGACTTCGAAACACACATATGTGTGTGGTATTTCCTAAGGAATAAGTCATATACAGACTTCGAAACACACATATGTGTGTGGTATTTCTGAGGAAGAAGTCATATACAGACTTCAAAACACACATATGTGTATGGTATTTCCTGAGGAAGAATTCATAAACAGACTTCGAAACTCGTTGAATAAAACCACCATTCCTTTTCATCAATACGTCCGGATTTCCATTTGTTCCGCAGCGCGGACAATAGCCACAAAAATCCTTTATATGGTTCATTATATGGTCAATCCTTGACCCGTGGATCTGCAGCAGCTGGCGTTTATATGCCCTATCAATGGGCCCCAGGTGAGCAGTTTTCTGAATAACAGATTCTGAAATTGTCGAATAAGACCCTATGTGCGCTTCTTCTCTCCTACAGTTTTTTTGTTTGAGGCTCAATGTCTAGTGACATTGTGCAGAGCAGGCAGATTACTGAGCAGGTTCCATTCTGGGATTCTTCAGCATTGAAACCATGTACATGTGCAACAGAGAGAGATAAATGCCGGAGCACCCGAACAGAGGGGAGGTAAAGGAAGGGCTTACTGAGGAGAGTCAAGTACTTGCCTGGGTTAAGATTGCTCATTAGACAAGTGCAACCTCATCAGCATATTAGACCTAGCTTACTAGACCACAAGATAATTCTACACTCCTGTTTAAAGTATAATTTTACACTCCTGTTTAAAGTGTTATTCTCAACTTGTGCTTTGAGCAGCACACATCTCTCCTGTGTCTTTTACTTCCGTGTTACTGGGGGCGGTTGCTCCTCCTTGAATGACAGTTCTCATCAATAGCAGAACTTGTGCTGGGCTTTATCGTTCTACTGTAAGGCATTCAGCTTGTGTGATTCTTCTGAAGTCTACACTGTTGTCACTACCTTTACATATAGAGATAACAGAGTCTTTCAACAAGTGCAGCGCTCAGGAAAGTGAGAGCAGTGCTTAGGAGAACTGCACTCGAAATAGCCACTGGGCCTAGTACTTGTAGTTTTGCATGGATAATACCAGGTCAGGCTCTGACAGGCAGGGAATGAGGGGTGGAATAAAGGATCATTACAATGTCAGGCATTCCTGACTGAGATAGAAATAACTGTGTCTATGTGTCATCCACAGGAAGGTGGAACTACAGAAACAGCCGAGGTGGCAGTGCTATGTGGTTTCTGTCACTGCCATTCATGTGAATGATGTATATAAAAAAAGCTTGCTGAGCTATGCGGTTTCTATAAATCCTGTTAATTTTCATAGAGGTTATGGAAACAGCATAGTTTACCCGACCTTTTGTGGCCAACACATAGGCACAGTTAGGGCCCCTTCACACTGGTCGATTCTGCTACGATTACGACGCATTTGCGTCATATTCGACATCGCAGTACGAGCTCGTAGCCAGCGGTCACACTCTACGATGTTAACGCTTTTTCTGACGTAGTTGCGATGTGAACGTCACGCGTCGCAATCGTACGCTACCCTTCACACCGCCATAGTCCTACGACTCCGAGCGTGACGTATTACCAGCATGGGCGTGCTAAAACGTCACGCCCAATCAGGAGACAGGTATGCGGAAGCCCAACCCACGTAGTCGCATTACGAGCTCGTATGACCGCCGTCACATACTACGATTTCGACCGCCACAGCGAGACATTTACGACGAAAGAAAGTTCTGCTCTTTCTTTCACATCGTACGATGCTGGGCTGCGTCGCAAATCGTAACGCCATGTCACACTTTGCAACCTCGGAACGAGGACGGATAAACGTCACAAATCGAACGCTCGTTCAGACTTTGATTGCACAGTGTGAAGGGGCCCTTATTCCTTTCTTAAGGCCCCGTCTCACATAGCGAGATCGCTAGCGAGATCGCTGCTGAGTCACTAGTTTTGTGACGCAACAGCGACCTCAGTAGCGATCTCGCTATGTGTGACACGTACCAGCGATCAGGCCCCTGCTGCGAGATCGCTGGTCGTGTCGGAATGGCCTGGACCTTTTTTTGGTCGTTGAGGCCCCGCTGACATTGCTGAATCGGTGTGTGTGACACCGATCCAGCGATGTCTTCACTGGTAACCAGGGTAAACATCGGGTTACTAAGCGCAGGGCCGCGCTTAGTAACCCGATGTTTACCCTGGTTACCAGCGTAAATGTAAAAAAAAACAAACAGTACATACTCGCCTTCTGATGTCCGTCAGGTCCCTTGCCGTCTGCTTCCTGCTCTCACTGACTCCCGGCCGTACAGTGAGAAGTGAGAGCACAGCAGTGACGTCACCGCTGCGCTCTGCTCTCAGTGTGCGGCGGCTCAGTCAGAGCAGGAAGCAGACGGCAAGGGACCTGGACACCGAAAGGCGAGTATGTACTGTTTGTTTTTTTTGGTAACCAGGGTAAACATCGGGTTACTAAGCGCGGCCCTGCGCTTAGTAACCCGATGTTTACCCTGGTTACCCGGGTGCTGCAGGGGGACTTCGGCATCGTTGAAGACAGTTTCAACGATGCCGAAGTCGTTCCCCTGATCGTTGGTCGCTGGGGAGAGCGGTCTGTGTGACAGCTCCCCAGCGACCACACAGCGACTTACCAACGATCACGGCCAGGTCATATCGCTGGTCGTGATCGTTGGTAAATCGCTTAGTGAGACGGGGCCTTCAGTCATGAATGGCTGGGATTAGAATAACTTTAAAGGCCCCGTCTCACATAGCGAGATCGCTAGCGAGATCGCTGCTGAGTCACAAGTTTTGTGACGCAACAGCGACCTCAGTAGCGATCTCGCTATGTGTGACACGTACCAGCGATCAGGCCCCTGCTGCGAGATCGCTGGTCGTGTCGGAATGGCCTGGACCTTTTTTTGGTCGTTGAGGTCCCGCTGACATCGCTGAATCGGTGTGTGTGACACCGATCCAGCGATGTCTTCACTGGTAACCAGGGTAAACATCGGGTTACTAAGCGCAGGGCCGCGCTTAGTAACCCGATGTTTACCCTGGTTACCAGCGTAAATGTAAAAAAAAAACAAACAGTACATACGCACCATCTGATGTCCGTCAGGTCCCTTGGCGTCTGCTTCCTGCTCTGCCTCTGACTGAGCCGCCGTAAAGTGAGAGCACAGCAGTGACGTCACCGCTGCGCTCTGCTCTCACTGTACGGCGGCTCAGTCACAGCAGGAAGCAGACGCCAAGGGACCTGACGGGCAACAGATTGTGAGTATGTAGTGTTTTTTTTTTTTTACATTTACGCTGGTAACCAGGGTAAACATCGGGTTACTAAGCGCGGCCCTGCGCTTAGTAACCCGATGTTTACCCTGGTTACCCGGGTGCTGCAGGGGGACTTCGGCATCGTTGAAGACAGTTTCAACGATGCCGAAGTCGTTCCCCTGATCGTTGGTCGCTGGAGAGAGCTGTCTGTGTGACAGCTCTCCAGCGACCACACAGCGACCACACAGCGACGCTGCAGCGATCAGCATCGTTGTCTGTATCGCTGCAGCGTCGCTGTGTGAGACGGGGCCTTAAGATGCAATAAATTCTGTATGTTGTAAGGGCCCCTTCACACTGGTCGATTCTGCTACGATTACGACGCATTTGCGTCATATTCGACATCGCAGTACGAGCTCGTAGCCAGCGGTCACACTCTACGATGTTAACGCTTTTTCTGACGTAGTTGCGATGTGAACGTCACGCGTCGCAATCGTACGCTACCCTTCACACCGCCATAGTCCTACGACTCCGAGCGTGACGTATTACCAGCATGGGCGTGCTAAAACGTCACGCCCAATCAGGAGACAGGTATGCGGAAGCCCAACCCACGTAGTCGCATTACGAGCTCGTATGACCGCCGTCACATACTACGATTTCGACCGCCACAGCGAGACATTTACGACGAAAGAAAGTTCTGCTCTTTCTTTCACATCGTACGATGCTGGGCTGCGTCGCAAATCGTAACGCCATGTCACACTTTGCAACCTCGGAACGAGGACGGATAAACGTCACAAATCGAACGCTCGTTCAGACTTTGATTGCACAGTGTGAAGGGGCCCTAACTCTCTGCAGTACAGACATAAGAAGAGGAGAAAGACAAACCCTGCGCCAAGTTCATGTGCTATGGTTGTCCCCCCCAATATCCCGCATCCTGTATTGCCCCTGGAATATACCATAATGAAGCAGATGAAAAACATAAGCAGTAATTGGTGCTAGCTCTGTTTGCTGCAGTTAGAGGCAGGTGCTGGCTGTATACTACAGCTGGCACCCACTGTGTAGGAAGTCGGTTCAGCCCCTGAATCCGCTAAGTAAGTGCAACTGCACCCAACATGCATCAAACACCTACAGTAGATGTTGGGAAGGGGATAAGAATACATTCACATATTAGAAAGTTGTTTTAGAAATGTCTGCAAATTGGTAAATTCAGTTCAATAGATCTAGGAAAACTGCAAGCACATTCTGCAGAAACAAGTCCACACAGACGTATGTAATACATTTTTTGAAGCAAAAATTTCCACAGAAAATTTGCCGTATTGTAAATTTCAATGTTAAATAATTTTCCTCATTCCATAATTGTGTGGAGTTAAAGCTGGTTGACATCTGTTCCTTACCTGAGCCATAACTCCCCCTAAGCCTGTAAGAGGGTCTCCTCCACTCGCCGTCCCCGTGGTCCATGTTATTTCCTCATAATTAAACATTGCAAAGCTGGACGTGCCATCTGAAATCAGCAGAGCTTGAAATGTATTCACCTGTCAATGTAATGAAAGAATCGTGAAAAGCTTTCCCTTTTCTTGCCGTCTCTTTCTGATTGGCAGGTAACATGGAAACATAAAGAACATGGAACAATGAGATTATCTTCTAACTCAACAATTAACAAAGAGCTACTTCAAATCTAGAGCCTTTATCTTATGTATGTCGGCCTTTACAGAGAGAGCAAATATAAAAGAGGGTATGACCTAGCAAGCGAAGAGAAATAGGAGGAGGTCACACCCATAGATCTTCAAATTCTACAGGAGAAACCTATGAGATGTGTATTTCTCCGGGCTGAAGGCAAGGGTCTAGTCTGAAGACCACATTTAAATACAGGATACTTAGCTGAAAGGGAAGCAGTCAGCACGTTTTTACATTTGGAAGATGTGGTACTGCTTGTCCCCAAACAAAAAAGTCTGCGGCCACTTCACGAGAGTACCGGCTCTTACATGATGGCCTCCGTGGCTCTACTTTTGATTAGTTGGCCTGGCACAGCATCATTGTTGTGAGGTGACACACTTGTCATGTAGCACCAGGCCAGCTAATCAAAAGTAGAGTCCCAGATGCCGTTAGGTTAGAGGCGATATTGTCGTGAACAGGCCACAGATGGCTGTTGTGGTCAATGGAACAGGATGTGCAAATCGCTTCACATCAACTCTTATCGATTCTCCATTAAAAGGCATCTTTTTTAATGGGGACAAGTGCCTACACAGCCACACAACTACTAACATATGTAAAACTGGGCTGACGGGTTCTTTTAAGCAGATTTCTGGCACTTTAATATTAATGGCCACCGAAATGCACGGGATGACTTTCAGAACTCAGTGTAGCCCCTTGTAAAGATGACGTGCTGTAACTTTGCAGACAAAGATTTGGGTAAAATTCTAATTTTACCCAAACTGACTTTTAAGTAGAAAATCAGATGAATTGATAACATTTGAAATTTAATTATTTCTCAAAAATAATTTTTCCTCAAAAATGTTCAAGACCATAAAAAACTAAAAGCAAATTTACTTTAATGAAGATAATCTTAATTCCAGGCTGCATGCAACCTTTCAGTGACTTATTCCATACTTGTACGGTGGATATGTGTATTATATGTATTTGATTGGTCCTAGGACCTGACAGATGGCCCACCCCTGACGGCCTCCATGTCTTTTATGAAGTCCTGCAAGAGGTAGGTCATGGGCAGAACTTCATAGGAGAATGGCAAAAAAATGACAATGCAATGCACTACAGAAGTATTGCAATTAATTGCAAAAGCGATCTCAGGCTCAAGCCTTTTGAATAGCACTAGAGAAAAGTAGAATTAAATAAAAATGTTAAAAAAAATCTCTGCATATTCAAGGTGTTAATAAAAAGGAAAAATATATTATAATGGCTCTGACTGAAAGGTAGCGACAGATTTACAGTGGTTTGAACTCTACAGTAATAAAGCTCATTGCTCAAACATTTCGTTTGAGCAGCGAGTTCTTGCAGAACATAGGCTCTAGGTACAATCCAAATGCCCCAGCATCCAATCCCCCTCAAATATTTTAATATTTTGAGTTATATTCTAACTTATAAAATTACAGGAGTGGTACTGCTTCCTCCATAGAAGGTGACCTCATCCCACGTGACCAGGAAGACCCAAGTGGCTGAGAAGTGGGTAAGATTCCTGAAATGCTTCCTAATTTCCTTAGATGCCATCTTCAAAATAGTAGGATCTGTAGTTTCCCGGTAGTAGATTTCTCCTCGTATCCCATTATGAACATCTGCCCAAAAAGGAGCAATGAAAGCACGCCCATCAGCTAGCGGAAAAGGTTCTGGAGTGAACTGGCTCACAAGTACATTGAAGGAGATAACCCCATTGTTGTTGACCTTGGGAAATAAATAGAATAGTCATTGATCAAAAGAAGACCACTGTAAGTTCACGAAAAGTTATGAATTTGTACAGCCAAGCAAACAAACAAACTTCTCAACATTTGTATTGCATCACCAAGAAAAGTCTGGGAGATATGGAAATCACAGGATGGATAGACACTTTAATAATGTGTAAATGATGAAAATATGGAACAAAATTTCAAAAACATTTCAATTTATCGAGTATAAGTGCCATATGCAGAAATACCCATATGCCTTGGCTGCTATCAATGAGGTTATTAGTGATTGTCTGAGGAATATTCTGCCATGATGAATGGACTTGGGCAAATCATCAAGAGCCTCTGCTGGCAGCTACCTGTGCAATTGCCAACTAAAGATGTGTTTTATGGGAGACAAGACCATAATCACTGCAGGCCATAGTACATTGTTTAGGCCAAGCAGACCTCTCACAATGGTATGAGCAACATGCGGCCTGGCATTGTCTTGATGAAAAATGGCTTTAGGGACATTTTGAAGAAATGTCAGTACCACCAATGCCACATCTAAAACAATGTAACACCGAGCTGTTAGTGCAATTGGAATGAAAACTAGAGGGGTACAGTTACAGTAAAGTAAAGTAATGTAATCAATTCTGAAGAAAACAGACCTCCATTTGTCTCCATTGCTCCATTCGAGCCTCCATGCTCTATCTTGAGACCATGTGGGCAATGCTATGTGGCAGAACGTCCCTGAGACAATCATTAATAACCTCACTGATAGCAGCCAAGACATGTAAGTGTGGAGATTTCTCCATGTGGCGCTCATATTCTATAATAAATCAATATTTTTTGAAAATTTAGGTTCCATTTTTATGGTGCATGGTACATTTTTTCTGCTCGGTTTAGGCTGAATCAATGATTCATTAATGTCCAAAATGACATGTTCTGACAAATCCCACCACAACAGGAAAGACTTTGTTCTAGAGATTGTTAGAGGTTACATACATTGATCCCCATGATTAGCAACCTTTAGCTAATCGTATCCTTCAAATACTGCTACCAAAGTGTTCACAGCCTCTATAACGGGGGCAGTGGGAATCCCAGCATTCAGATCTCCAGTGATTGAAAAGTTATTTCCCATCCCATAAATAGAGGGTAATTTCCATACTTTGTACAACCCCTTAAATGTAAAGTGACCATTAGTACATAGATTAGTAACACTTAGACTAGCGTCATAAGACTGCTTTTCTCTCATCCAACTTAGATCACAGTTTGATCAGAGTGTGCTCAGAGTCTTATCTAATGTTCTTGGATCTGGAGAATTAAAAAATAAATCTACATCTTCTCCATTCAGTGTTTTCATGAAAATCGGACATCATCTGAGTTCACGCCGATATTTTCCAGGGACCCATAAACATGAATGGGCAAATGCCATCTGATCAGAGGCAACTCGAGCATGCTGTGATTATTTTCCTTAAATCAGACATGTGCACAGCCCCATTGAATACCATGGAGACGAGTGCTGTTTTTCATAACATACAACACTCATCCAATTATTATGGTCGTGTGCTCAAATCCTAAAAGCCATGAGGGGACAAGTGTGGCCTGATTTTTACGGACACACTGAATGGAGAAGATGGAGATTTGTTTTTTAATTCTCCACGTTCAAGAAAATCACATCATGCTCTGATCAAACTCTGATCTTATGACCCTAGCCTTATATGGAAACATCTTTCTCTACTCATTAATTCCTCGGTTGTCCTTCTGCTCTACCTGCTCAGTGGTGCTGGAAGGTTTGTGACCTATTCAGAATTTTCCATTTTTCTGCATTTTGGCCTAAAACTACATTAGATTTCACATAAATCCTAAAAGTAGATAGAGAGAACAAAATCAATCAAACGAAAGAAATATATTGTACTTTGTAATTTTTGATATTCAGGCAAATTATCTAATATCACATATCTGTGAGAGTCAAAAGTATGTGAATCTTTACTTTCAGTATATGGTCTGACCACCTGGTGCAGCAATAACTGCAACTAAATGTTTCCAGCAATTATTGATTAGTTCTGCACATTGGCTTGGAGGAATTTAAGCCCATTCCTCCCTACAAAACAGCTTCAACTCTTAGGCTGGTGGGATTTCTCCTGTGAACTGCTCGGTTCAGGTCCTTCCACAACATTTCCATAGGATTAAGGTTAGTACTGTGACTTTGCCATTCCAAAACTATTATTTTGTAGAATGACTTGTGTGATTTGGGTTGTTGTTTTACTGCCTGAAGCACAGTTTTTTCAGAGTTGGCTCATGAACAGATTTCCTGACATTTTCCTTTACAATTTGCTGATAAAATTCAGAATTTATTGTTCCATTGATGATGGAAATCCATCTTTGCCCAGATGCAGCAAAACAGGCCAACCAATTATAGTACCACAATCATGTTTTCCAGATGTATGAGGTTTCTTTCTCCAAACATAACTCTTCTATTTACACCAAAAAGCTCTATTTCAGCTGCTCATCCATCCACATAACATTGATAGCCTTTTTGCTTGTCCAGGTGATATTTAACAAACTGCAGATGGTCAGCAATGTTCTTTTTGGAGAGGGGTGCCCTTCTCCATACACACCGCGGTTGTTCATTGTCTTCCCGATGGTGGACTAATGAATATTAACATTAGCTAATGTGAGACGAGGCCTTTAGTTACTTAGAGGTTAACTTGAGTTGCTCTTTTGACCTTGCAGACTATGATACACGTTGCTCTTGGAGTGATCTTTGTTGGTTGATCACTCCTGAGGAGGGTAATAATGGTCTCAAATTTTTTCCATTTTATACATTCTATCTGGCTGGAGTACAAACATTTCAGAGAAGGTTTTATAAAACTTTCCAGGCTGATAAACATCCACAACTCTTCTGAGGCTCTCAGAAATCTCCATTGTTTTTGTTACGATATAAAGATATGTTGTGAAGACCAAACTTTGATAGATTCCTGTTCTTTAAAGACAACAGGTCGCCCATTCACATTTGATTGTCATCCCATTGATTGAAAACACCAAACACTAATTTCATTTGAAATTATCTGCTAATCCTAAAGGTTCACATACTTTTGACACTTACCAACTCATGATATTCGATAATTTTCCGAAATAAGACAATGACAAAGTCTAATATTTGTAACTTTTTTGTTTCATTTAGTTCTCTGTATCTACTTTTAGGACTTGTGTGAAAATCTGATGTAGGTTAAAGCAAAAATTTTGCTGAAATGTGGACAGTTATGAAAGGTTCACGAACTTTCAAGCACCACCGTACCTTCATGACAATAGTTTTAAGCCGACAGATCTTCTATTTTGTTAGGGTGTACAGTACTTTAGGAATGTTACCCTGTCGCCATCCATGAGAAAATAGGCATTTACTTTTAGCATGGATCATCTTAATTTGTTTAGGGAGACTTCTTTAATTGGAAAGTAATTTTTTGTTACTTACATAGAGTGCTTTGTATTGAACGCCAAAAAATATAAAAGGAAGAGACAATTTAATTTCAGGAGAACTCCCATCATCCACCTTCGGTGTTTTAGTGTCATTCTGCCAGAACGGATATAATATCGTCTTTGACTGAGCTGTAACAAATTGAAAAATTGTTGACTATGAACGTGCATCAAAGATAATTGCTAAACAAAAGCAATAAATGATTTAATTTTGCAAGTGATTTGTGGGTTACTAGTTTGCTATTTTTTTGTACACTACATGGTCAAATATACTATAAGGTCAAAAGTATTGGGACACCTAAATATTATACTTATCCCATTCTAAATCCATAGGCATTTATACGGAGCAGACCCCCCTGCTTATGCAGTTGAAGCAACTTCCACTCTTCTGGAAACGATTTCTACAAGATTGTCTTTGGAAATTAATTCCTAGAAGAGCATCTGTGAAATCAGATACTGAAGATGGATGAGAGTCCGGGCTCACAATCTCTTCTAGTTCGTCTTAAATTGGATGGGGTTGAGGTCAGAGCCCTGTATGGCCAGACAGGATCTTCCACAGCAAACTCTTGTTTTGTGCACTGGGACACAGTCATGAAGTCCAGAAAAAGGATCTTTCTGAAACAGTTCCTCACTTTCCACAAAGTTGGAAGCCACAATTGTCCAAACTGCCTTAGTATCCTGAAGCACTAAGATTTCTATTCACCAGAACTCAGGAGCTGAAGCCAACCCCCGAAAAATAATATTATAGACCCCCACAAATCCTGAGAACAGGGCTCCGAAGATCCATGTCTGAATGGATCAGTGGCTGGGCATGCGAATCTCTGCTTCATTCTTTCTCTTTTTAGACTGCCCCCTTACCTTCACTTAATAACAAAAATCACATACTTTTGCCAGCTAATATGCAATAGTGCCCCTTTATTGCCCAGACAATAATAAAACTTAAATTTACCTAACCCCAGTCTTATGATATGCAGCCTCTTCTGACCTGTGACATCTGCGGCCTGTGCCAGGCGATTAGACGCAGTGATCTCATGTTACTGCCTGGACAAAGCCTGCACTTTTAGCCCTATTTAATTTGGGATCTGGGAAAAAAGTCCAAGGCATGAGCCCCAGATGCCTGGTGACTAAAGGAAAAACAACGGCATGGACATGCGCCCTATTATATCACAGCGCCCCCCACCACATGACAAAAAGAGTTTCACGATGTTCAACTAGTGCCGATGAGCACAGCCGCCCTTTATAGTACAATTTTCCCTACCTCAGTGGCTCCATGTTTATTCAGCAGCAAGACAATGACCCCAAAATTACAGCCAATGTGACTAAGAACTATTTTCAGCATAGAATGAAAACAAGGAGTCCTGGTATTGATGATATGGCCTCACAGAACCTTGATGTCAATATCATCCAGTCTGGGATCACATGAAGAGACTGAAGGATTTCACAAGCAACATCCACAGAAGATCTGGGGTTAGTTCTCTAAGATGGTTGGAACAACCTCCCTCTGGAGTTCCTTTAAAGGGAACTTGTCATCTGAATTTGGCGGGACAGGTTTGCGGTCATATGGGCGGGGTTTTCGGGTGTTTGATTCACCCTTTCCTTACCCGCTGTCTGCATGCTGGCCGCAATATTGGATTGAAGTTCATGCTGTGTCCTCTGTAGTACACGCCTGCGCAGGGCAATCTTGCCTTGCGCACGCGCAGTATGCTTTGCCCAACTGCGGGCAAAGCCGAAAAGCATTAGTGCGCATTAGTGTTAGTCCCGGAACACAGCGAAATACTTCTGGGACATAGTGCGCCGGAGGCATGAGCACTAATGCTTTTCAGCTTTGCCCGCAGTTGGGCAAAGCATACTGCGTGTGCGCAAGGCAAGATTGCCTTGCGCAGGCGTGTACTACAGAGGACACAGCATGAACTTCAATCCAATACTGCGGCCAGCATGCAGCCAGCAGGTAAGTAAAGGGTGAATCAAACACCCGAAAACCCCGCCCATATGACCGCAAACCAGTCCCGCCAAATTCAGGTGACAGGTTCCCTTTAAGACTGGTGTGATGCTGTATTGAAGGCGAAGGGCGGTCACTGCAAATATTGATTTGATTTAGATTTCTCTTTGGTTCACTCACTTTCAATCTTGTTAATTGATAAAAATAAACTATTAACACTTCCATCTTTGAAAACATTCTTTTTTTGCATACCTGCCTAAAACTTTTGCACAGGGTTGTAGTTTGTGTCACTGTTACGTAAATGAGGATTACAATTACAGGATGACCTTTATTTGTTTGAGAAACACAATATTTAACAGCACTGGCATAGCCTGGGGAGGAGCAAAGGGGTAGTTGCGTTGGGTAGAAGATTCTATAAAGAACAACATTTCACCCATTGCATTCTTATTTTTGGATCAACTCATGGGCGCAGTTAGCGCTCGCCTGACGGCCAGTGAGCTGGATTACAGAAGCAGTTAGGAGAACCTTTGACATCTTGGTTGATGCACTGAGCTACAGGCTGCATTCTTCAGAGGATAGGTAGTAGAGTTTTCAGGATAAATGCTCTCAGTATGATGAAGTGAGCTTTGTACTACTTGCGGTCTGTGCAGAGCACAAGAGCTGATGAAAAACTAATATCGCCAACCGCCCAGCCTGATTGATGGCTCCTCAGTGTCCCTCCTCCCTGCTGCTGGAATCTCATGCTGCTTAGTACAAACTGCAGCTGTCCGTCAGGTTGGGTTGGCGGAGAATGAATTTGCAGGGATTTATGAGCTCTCTCACTCTTTAGCTGGCATTCCCTGCTGAAGAGTTCCACTCAATTTTGGAACATGGCAGATCCATGACCTCCCAGGGGATAGAGAAGTGGAGCACTGATGTGGGATGAAGAGGTTTGGAGTCAGTATTATATTTTATAACAAGAACACTGCAGCAGATCAGTGGGGCACTTGAGGAATGGCCATTGGCCAGATATTGGGACAGTTTATCAGATAGGAAGTTCCCTGGAGAATGTGAGGTAGAAAGAGCGAAGAAGGGGAGGAACTGACCACAGTGTGAGGATTGGTTGGAGGAAGTTCATTGCTGGCAGTCCCTTCTTTTAATCCCTGCCCTGACACAGCTGTTTTGGCCTATTGGAAGGCAATGTCATCCTGATTTCCTTACTGCTACGGTCAGAGGTCATTGACTTGATGATCTCTGTAATTGGGTCTGAGTTCTTTTCCATTTCCCCGGCTTTATGGCAGCGGCCTTTCAGAGGACGTAGAACAGATGATGCGGTAGCCATCCTCGGTCGGTTACAGCACTGAATAGACCTGTTCTTGATTATCCATAGTGACTGTGTTCTTTATACTAGATTTTAGTCAATTGTTATTGATAGGTAGGTCTACGCTTTAAGGGGAAATCACACATGAATCCATAAGAGAAGTATTGCAAAGCTTTTACATAACATTTATATTTTTGTGCATATTTTATATGACATTATTGGACTTTACTATATTTCAACTGATATTACATTTTTTGTGTATGCTAACCTTGTAGCAAGCAAAGCGCAGACCACAATCCCAGCAGAGATGAATAATTCATTCTAGAACAAGAGACATTAATTACTGTTAGGCTTTCACGGGACTGATTGGAACAAATCCACAAATAACACAACGTAGCTTATGTTTGCATTGCGATTAGCGGTTGTTGGTTCATAGCAAATGTGATCAACATCAATGCAATCAACAGCTCAATGATTCAGCCATTTAAATTAATAGCAACTCAAAAATGTTTCCTATATCACTGTCAATAAGTAAATTAAGTGTTTTTGTACACAAGCATTAATGATAGCCGACGGGTGAAAGATTTCAATGTATGCCAATAGTCTATGAACAGTTATTGGAGATTTCCCATGAGAACAACGACTTCATCTCCTTCTGTTATCAACATCCCTCACAACGACCAGCTACAAATGCCTCACATCACGCCACTCATGACTGTACTTTTCGATGTCAGCCGAGCAGGTTTACAAATATGGAAATTAAGCGGAATACAATTGGGCTAATCAGTACTGGAAAGTCATTGCTTTGGGCAGCATGAATCATCTGACAGGATCCCTTGAAACCCTTCATGAAACGTGTTGCACACTTGGAATGGGTGTATAATGCGGGCTCAGGATCTGAGCCTCCTCCACACATGATGGATACGTCTCTGTTTAGGGCTGTATTTAAAGTTTATGCTGCCCCAGGCACTCTTTACCTCCCATTCAGTGGTGCAACTACATTAGGTGCAGAAATTGCAATTGTGCCTGCGCCTTGGAGCTGAAGGGGTCTAAAAAGTCTCTTTGGGCTATATGAAAAGACCAATACTATTAAAGAACTGCAATAATTGTGAGCCTCATTGGAGCTTTTGCATTGGGCCCATGAGCTTCGAGTTACCCCATTGCTCCTATAGGTGATTCAGGCTAAGGAAGCAGATCTCGTCACGGGAAGGGGGCAGTGGTGATGACGATGGGCACCGCAAAACACAACCATCCAGGTTCATATACATGCACTCCTTATCCACAGTATATGTATGATAGATGATTGTGAAGGGGTTATAGAATAGTTCACATCATCTGGAATAAGGGCACACCAGCCTAGTTGACCATTGAGAGCAGCGGCAAAGACGCGCCTCCTGTGCTGCTGCAAGCAAACACGCTTTGCATCTGTAACATGAGAGAACTGCAGGAGCATTTAATCTGGACAAATCCAGCAATTCCACCATCTTCACATCAGCTCTTACATGCTGTAAAGAAGGGATGGTCCTGTCAAACCTACCCCATCGGTTACATGTGACCTGCATGGGCGTAAGGCCCTCACAGCACAAGTCCACACACCAGGACTGACACTTTCAAGTAACGTGCTGGGCCCTTCACCATGTTACATATGCACGCTCAGTAAATATACCCCCTCTGCACCCAGCCGCACACCACTCTATCAAACATTCCCAGTGCTCCCCATACACCAAGCTGAACACAAACAGTTGGAGCACAAACAGCGGCGTTCAATGTGGATCAATAGGAACACTCTTCTAATTGGTGGAGCAGCAAAACGCAGTCGCAGACAGTTGGCTCTGGGTACACTTTACTATGTACACTACCTGCGCTGTAAAAATGACCACTGTGTATATGGGGAGCACTTTGGCGGTGGACATATTATTATTGCACACAGGGATCAAGAGGTACACAGGGGTCAAGAGGTAAGCAGGCCACATCCACCTCCAAAACAGGTGGAATTGTATGTTATGATGAGCTATTGTACTGCAATGGCCAATGACTCTAGACCAGCACGGACAGCGCTGCGAGCGAGCTGACTGCACTCTGATTGGTGGACGAGCACTCAGTGTCCTGCTGTTCCACCAATCAGAGAAGCAGTCCTATTGATGCACATGGAACCCGGATTCCCAACCCCAAACTTTAGAAGATGCAGGTATGGACAGCAGGAAAGATGTAAGCAAGAAAAGCAAAAGAAATGTGTTTGTCACCTTGCCCCCCAAATCCTGCCGCCATAGGCATCGGACCCCCAGTGTTTAGTAGCAAAATGGCTCTGACTGTGTCTGTGTCGGCATATGCCTCTAACAGCAGTGATTGGTTCTCTCTGATCAGTGCTGTTAATCATTTATATGCTGCTGTCAATCTCAGCCAGGGGGTGATGTCAGACTCGTCTTCATAGAGACCACTATATACTGAAATGAAGGGATCACGGGTGCAAGTCCTCCAAGGAGACTACAACAATTAAGTAAAAAATTTAAATAAAGTTTCTAAAAAAATATATAAAAAATTAAAAAAAGTATAAAAGTTTAAATCACTCCCCTTATCCTCTTGTCCTTTAAAAATAAACAAAAAAAGTTAAAATAAACATGTTTGGTAAAGCCACATATATAAATGTCCAATGTATAAAATGTAAAATTAATTTACCCTTTGGGTATATGCTCAAAATTATAAAAGTACCCCAAAATGGTATTAATAAAAAAAGTCAGCACCATATAAAAAAGAAACAAAACACTGAAAAATAAGTATTTTGAATGTCAGAAAAAGGCAACACAAACCAAATTATTATTTTTTTTTTTTTACAAATTTCCTACTTTTTTTGCCTACTTCAGAAACAAAAAACAAAACTATATGAGGTTGGTATCCCCATAATTGTTCTGACCTGAAGAATCATGTTGCCAGGTCATTTTTATTGAAAGCCATAAAATTGTAATCCAAATAAACAATGGCGGAATTGCGTTTTCTTTTTGTCTGTTATTTTACCCCATCTGTAATTATATTCCCATTATTCCAGTATATTGTATGGTGAAAAGAATGATATCATTCAAATCTACAACATGTCCAGCAGAAAATAAGCAAATGTCTATGTCTAGGTCTATGGGTCCTGGAGGAAGGAGAAGGAAAAATGAAAGTGCAAAAAAAAAAAAAATTAACTGGAAGTGAAGGGGTTATGGAAGCAGATTTGTTGCATAAAATTCTGTGAATGCAAAACCTCATTCAAATAAATGAGACTGTCATAAATATAGAGGGGAAAAAAGCATTTAGTCAGCCACGAATTGTGCAAGTTCTCCCACTTAAAAAGATGAGAGAGGCCTGTAACTGACATCATAGGTAGATCACAACTATGAGAGTCAAAGTGAGAAAACAAATCCAGAAAATCACCATCTCTGATTTGGCAAGATTTATTTTACAAATTATGGTGGAAAATAAGTATTTGCTCACCTAAAAACATGAAGATTTCTGGCTCTCACAGACATGACTAAAGCATTAAGCTACTTACGGGTAGCGGCATTTTTCGGAGGCCCATGACAGCACCACGAGAGAGGGGATCCGCCCCCTTTAGGAACAGGAAACCCACAGATACAAAAGGGCGGCACCTCTCCCACGCATCAGTTGGATTACAGAGCCTGAGAGGACTACCGCAGTTAATGACAAGCAAACACAATATTGCAAACAATTAAATACAAATGACTTTAATAAAGTAACAAATGAGATAACACAGGATAAACCCAGGATGTGCAACCCCCATGTGAAAAAAGGGAGGGAACTAAGGGTGCTGTCATGGGCCTCCGAAAAATGCCGCTACCCGTAAGTAGCTTAATGCTTTATTCGGACTCCCATGACAGCACCACGAGAGATTTACAGAGATGTAAGCCATTTTTTAGGGAGGGACCACAGCCTGCAGCACCCTTAACCCGAAGGTGAGATCTGAGGAGAACCCCAAGTCCAATCTATAGTGTTTGAAAAAGGTGGAAGGGGATGACCATGTGGCCGCCTTACATATCTGGTCGACCGACACTCCAGACCTCTCTGCCCAGGATGACGCCATGGCTCGGGTGGAATGTGCCCTCAGATTCTGCGGAGCTGGACCCCCACCTGTCGTGTAAGCAAGAGAGATAGCCTCCCTAATCCATTTAGCAAGTATGTATTTTGATGCTCTAGCCCCTTTCCTTGGACCTTGGAAGGACAGGAATAGTGCATTATCCTTCTTCCAATCATTAGTGACCGAGATATATTGAAGAAGGCATCTCCTGACATCTAAGGTATGGAGCTCCCTTTCTTTAGGGTTAGAAGGATTAGGGATAAACGAAGGTAAAACTATCTCCTGCGATCTGTGAAACTGGGATACTACTTTTGGTAAGTAGGCTGGGTCCGGTCTAAGGATAACTCTATCCTGGAGAAATTCTATATACGGGGGAAGTCTAGAGAGTGCCTGGATGTCTCCTATCCTGCGAGCTGATGTTATAGCTACTAGGAAAGCTGTTTTGAGAGACAACATCCTGACTGAGGCTTCATTCAACGGCTCAAAAGGGGGCTTTGTCAAAGAAGAAAGGACAAGATTTAAATCCCATGGTACCATTTTGTTTCTATAAAGTGGTCTAATTCTACCGACCGCCTTAATGAATCTCGACACCCAGTAGTTTCCCGCAATATTACATGAGAACAGGGCCCCAAGTGCAGAAACTTGTACTTTTAATGTGCTTGTGGAGAGTTTTAACTCTAACCCTCTTTGCAAAAATTCCAATATTTGACGTATTGGTACACCATCATTAATATTAAATTCTGACGAAGTTAAGAACTTTCTCCAGGTTCTGGAGTAGATTCTTGTTGTTATTGGCTTTCTACTTCTTAAAAGGGTATCGACTAATTTAGGAGAGAAGCCTTTATTTTCTAACAATGACCGCTCAAACTCCAAGCCATCAAATGAAGTCCCTTCACTTGTGGATGGAGTATCGGCCCCTGGGAGAGTAAATTTGGGATGTCTGGAAGTACCCAGGGATCGCCCACTGACATCGTCCTGAGCCATGAAAACCAGGTTCTCCTGGGCCAAAAGGGAGCAATCAGAATGAGTCTCGCACGATCTTCTCTGACCTTCCTCACCACTAGAGGTAGTAGGTTCAGTGGCGGGAAGGCGTAGGCCAGAGAAAAATCCCATTTTATGAGGAATGCGTCCACTGCCAGTGGATTTTCCCTGGGATTTAGGGAACAAAAGTTTTTTACTTTTTTGTTTTCTCTTGTGGCGAATAGGTCCACTACCGGTTGACCCCACAAGCGTACAATCTGTTTGAAGATGTCTCCGTTTAGAGACCATTCTCCTTGCTTTAGAACATTGCGGCTGAGAAAGTCCGCTTTTATGTTGTCTTTTCCTGTGATGTGCAAAGCAGTCAAGGATTGTAAATTCTCTTCTGCCATCCGGAGGAGACGATCTGTGATCTGCATCAGAGCCTCAGAGTGTGTCCCTCCTTGATGATTTATATAGGAGACTGCCACCCGGTTGTCTGAGAGGATCCTGACGTGGTGGCCCTGCAGATACATGAGGAGGTTTTTAACTGACAATTCGATTGCTAATAATTCTCTCTGATTGGAAGAGGATGTTGAGTATGGTTCCCATTGGCCTTGCACTACAATGTCATTCATGTGAGCCCCCCAACCTGAGGAGCTGGCATCCGTAGTCACAACCCGGGACACGTCTATCATCCAGGGAACACCTGCTGACAAATTATCCCTATCCAGCCACCAACTTAGGGATTTGAGAGTCGCTGGTTCTAGCGTTATTTTTTCCTCTAATACACCCCTCAAGATCCTATCCTTAACCAAAATCTCTTTCTGGAGGGATCTAGTGTGAAAGTGTGCCCACCTTACCGCTGGAATGCACGATGTGAGGGACCCCAACAGGGACATAGCTTGCCGCAGGGTCATAGAGGGTGTATTTACTGCTTTTAGTACCTGATGCTGAATCTGAGATAGTTTATTTTCCGGAAGATAACACTGTTGTGTAGTTGAATCTAGTAATAAGCCCAGAAACTTCTGAATTTTTTGAGGCTGTAATCGAGATTTTTCAAAATTAATTATCCAGCCCAGGCGTTCCAACTTAATCCTAGTTAGTTCTAGTTGGGACAAACAGTGTTCTACCGAGTTACCTATTATGAGGAAATCGTCAAGGTATGGGACAATAAGGACATTAGATTCTCGCAAGTGAGCCATCACCTCCGCCACTATTTTTGTGAATACTCTAGGGGCTGATGTTATACCAAAAGGAAGAGCTCTGTACTGAAAATGATAAACAACTCCTCCCATTAATACTGCTACCCTCAAGAACTGCTGGAAATCCACATGAATAGGTACGTGGTAATAGGCATCCTTTAAGTCGACTACCACCATAAAGCAGTTTTTGAACAGTATCTTTATTGTTGAGCTGATGGACTCCATCTTAAAGGTATGCTTAACCAAAAAACTATTAAGATGTCTGAGATTTATAATGGTTCTATACGAGTTATCAGGTTTCTGAATAAGAAACAAGGGAGAATAGAATCCTTTCCCTCTATCAGCCTCTGGAACCTGTATAAGAACATTTTTAGAACAGAGAGACCAAACCTCTTCTTCTAGAGCAGATTGTTCTAGGGGATTAGAACGTAAGGGCGTTAACATAAATTTATCCCGTGGGGTATGGCAAAACTCAAGAGTAAGACCTCGAGAAATAGTATCTTGCACCCAGACACTATTCGTGATCTCTGACCATTCTGAACCAAAAAGTAAAAGTCTGCCCCCCACCGGGGCTCCTAGTCATTTGTCCTCCTTCTTCCTTTCTTTTGAGGAACGACGGAACATATATCCCGTACCTCGTCTACGTCTGTCGTCCCACCTAGACCGATCCCTTGAAGGTGAAAAGGTACGCTTCCCTCCACGACCGAACCTTCTTTTATTAAAGGGACGACGGTAGGACCCCAGCAGGTTGGGGAACTTCTTTTTGTCATCTCCCGCTTTCTCTAGGAGTTCATCTAAGGTGGGCCCGAATAGATACTCCCCTTTACATGGAATGATGCAGAGTTTTGATTTTGATTGTATATCGCCTGGCCAACATTTCAGCCAAAGAGCCCTTCTGGCCGCATTCGAGAGACCTGCTGCCCTAGCAGCCATTTTGACAGAGTCAATAGATGCATCTGATAAGAAAGCAGCTGCTTCTTGGATCAGTGGTAAGGCAGTCAAAATAGAATCCCTTGATGCACCTTCTTTTAACTGAGTCTCTAATTGTTCCAACCAGACCATCATTGATCTGGCTGTACAGGTTGAAGCCACCGCAGGCCTTAAAGAACCGGCCGCCATCTCCCAGGTACTTTTTAGAAAGGTGTCCGCTTTTCTATCAAGGGGGTCCTTAAGGGTCCCCATGTCCTCAAAAGGGAGAGAGGCCCGTTTTGCCACCTTGGCTATTGCCGCATCCAACTTAGGGGCTTTTTCCCAGTTGGTGACTGCAGGATCATCAAACGGATATCTGCGCTTCTGCGCTGGAGGTAAGGAACCCTTTCTCTCAGGTTTTTTCCACTCTTTATTGATAAGACCCTGGATTTTTTCATTGAGCGGGAAGACTCTACGTTTTTTCTGCTCCAACCCACTGAACATAATTTCCTCCTTGGAAAGTTGGGGTCTCGGTTCCGTTATGCCCATCGTTCCTCTGACCGCCTTGACCAGCTTATCCACTCGTTCGAGGGGTAGACAGAAGCGGGCGGTGTCCTCATCCGAGGAAGAGGACGACGCAGCCGAACCGGAGAAAACTTCCTCCTTATCCTCTTCTACTGAAGAATCGGAGAGTAACGGAGCTTTGGATTTAGAGCTTCCTCCTTGGGAAAGACCCTTTAAGGATTGTCTGACCTCCATTCTGATCATCTCCTTTAAGCTGGTGGTCATAGTAAGGGATTCCTCCGCCACCTGAGGGGGGTAAGTAAAGCAATCTAATCCCTGTAGATATAATGCTCTCCCCCTCTCCCCTTTCCTGAGACCTCACCGTCTGCTGGATACAGGGGCCACATAACTTTTTAGGGCACGAATCAGGTAGGGGAACCCCGCAGATTCCACATTCCCTGTGTTTCACCTTCCCGGCACATTTCTTCCCCTATAATGGAACATATGAGGGGAATCATGTCACTGAGTGAACTTTCACGAAGATCACTTACCAGCGCTGCCCAAAGAAAAAGTACCGGAATACGAGGGGGATTTCTACTGGCTGATGCTCCAGACCCCTGTCTGGAGGTGCTTTTGTGGCCAGATTCACTACTCATTCTGTCGCGATCCTTCCCTTTAGGCTTCTGGGATACCTCTTCCAGAAGCTGCACGTGCTCGTCCTCCATCTTCACCAGATATGAGGCCAGAAGCAAGGGATCACGATCCGGAGTTCTTTTTATAACCCCTCCTCCGGTCAGCAGCTGTGCCTAGCGCTCCCCTGATTACTTCTTCCGGCCTCCCCCTGGTGCAGGTGGTAAACCCCCGGGGCTCAGAACGCCGGCGACGCTATACCGGTAGGCGCCGCCATCTTGGAATTCACTGCGCATGCGCAGGACCCCGGAAACCCGGAAGTGACTGCCGACTCCTCCCCCGGCGTCACCCGGCCTCCCAGCGCTTCACCATCAGCGCACAGAGCGGCGAGGACGCCGGACAGAGCCGCAGCACACCCGGATGGCGCCAAGCATCGCCGCATACCTGAGACCCCAGCCACCCCAGAAGGAGGGGACCCAGGGGACATACTCACGCGGCGCTGGTCTAGAGACAGGACACCACCGGTGACCGCTCCCTGCTGGAATGTCGCCGATATGCAGCCCTGCCAGGACCATTGCGACATCTACCAGGGACTCCGCACCGGCCGAGGTAGGAGACCCCCTCGCTACCTGAGTCGGCCGGCCGGCCTGGGATCCTTTTGTAAAATCTGTAGGATCCCGTCCCGTTAGGAACAGGAAACCAACTGATGCGTGGGAGAGGTGCCGCCCTTTTGTATCTGTGGGTTTCCTGTTCCTAAAGGGGGCGGATCCCCTCTCTCGTGGTGCTGTCATGGGAGTCCGAATAAATACTTTTTTCCCCACTGTATTTCTTCAACATACATGCCATTCATTAACTGTCATTTTCATTTCATAAATCAGTAATAAACATGAAAACAACTAACTTTATAATACATCTTATCACAGAAATTTGCTTTTCTCCTTCTGGACTGATATTTCCCTCTCAAATCATGGGTAAAATATGTATTTAACAATAGGAGATGGCAGTTGGTGCTTTTACAATTCTATGGACAATGCACCACTCTTGCCTCCTCCAGCAGCGACCATGGGACCCTGCTCCACCGCAGCCGGTAAGGTATATTCGAACTATAAGATGCACCCCCATTTTCCCACCAAATTTGGAGGGAAAAAAAGTGCGTCTTATATTAAAAAAATATGGTATATAGAGTGAATAATACAATGTGAATGTATATTAAAAGCTGTGTAAAGCTTACCCATAGTATATCCAGACCATACATAATCTCCTTGCTGCCCCTGACGTGCGTTTCATGTAGCTGCCTTCTCAAGGGGTATCACTGTGAATTATGCACTCTATATAGCTAATTTGATGTTTATCAGGGGGCCAGTACTGACATTTTGGCTCTTGCTCTCTGATCTAGTCTTTGCTATATATATGCTATGGCTTTCCTATATTGCTTTCCCATGTCTTATTGGATCTTACCCATTCCTTGCATGCTTCCATGTCTCCTCCTTATGTAAATCCTGTTATTCTATATGGCTTATATATAATTTTAATTATAGAGTTTCCAATAAATTTGTTATTTTTTATGTTATTTTTCTGTCTGGTGGTCATGGTTGCTCCAATTCTCCTGGTGTTTTATTTGAGGATTACAGGAAATACTGAAACAAACAATAATTCAGAGGTCGCCCGATACAATCTAGAGGAACTACTGTACATGATAGCAAACTGTGATTGTTGGCAGCGCTGTCTGCTGTGCGCTCAAGATACTCCCTCGAGCATAAGCCTACAGCTGTTGTATACTCTTCTAAAAAATACTGCATTAAGCAGCGGCTGTCGGAGAAAGTTTATGTGAAGAATGGCCGTCTTCACATGTCTCCTGTTTTGAACAAGTAACTTGATCATTTGTATATTTTTTATATTGAATTTTCCTTTTTAATTTGTTCTTTAAAAATGATTTTTTGGGGGGGTTATTCATTTGCAGTTGTGTCCCTGCTAAATCCACTTACAATTATAGATGACATAACTCAAATCTTCCATTAGATGCTGAATGCTGCGGGGTGTTAGGATGATGTCACATGTACAAGTGTGAAACAATATATGCGATGGGTCAATACTCCTACAAAAAAAAAACTTCCCAGACGCCACCCCATGGGTGCACACATTAAGTATTTGCTGCAGAAATTTCTGCACCATTTTTACCTTTCTTGGCAGGAAAATGTAGCGTAAAATACAGGTGTTTTTTATGCATTTTTTACTTGTGTTTTTGGTGCACATTTTTCCCCCACTCATTAGTGCAGGTGAAATCTGCAGCAAAAACACTGAAAGAATTGGCTGTACCAAATCTGCAGGTAAAAAATAAGCGACATGTGCATGGGAGTTCAGGATTCTCATTCACTTTCAGGTTTTGTGACAAAACTGTGCAGAAAAAATGCTTCAAAAATGCAACAAAGACACGTTGTGTGCACACAACCTCAAAGCCAAATCCGTAGCCTTAAAGCCAAATCCGTAGCCTTACATTAAAACAATACTAACTAAAACCAAAACAGCAGAATCATCTAATTTAGTATTTTGAAGACAATATAAGCAAATTGATTATAAGCTGTAAAGCCGGGGAAGTCATACTGTGTCACAACAAAACAGAATAAATCACTGAATATCCCAGCGATTCAGTACTCAAAAAAGGCTGAACCGCATGTAGACAATAGGGGAGACAGATTTTTTTTCCCACGTATTTGAGCAATAAAACCTTATTATTAAAACAAGAATAAATAATTAACAGAAACGTCAGGCCATTTGCAAGAAGTACAATGAGTAATGGGAATAATGAGTAACAATGGAAAGCTACGAAAAAAACCCAAAATAACCAAAGTCCTTTAAGAACTTTCAAACTACAGAAACGATGATCAAAACTAGAGCACAAGCCAACGTAAAGCCAACGATACTCAGCTATCCCACAGTGACACAATGTGACACACAGGACTCGTGGTAATAGAATAACGTCTCTTGTGTCCACTGGAACGTTCCATGTAAAGTAATCATTTCCTGATACATTCTAAAATGAACATAACCAATGGCTTCCAAAATGACAAAAAGTTATCCGAACCTTTTCTAAAAAATGTAGTAAGACAGTACAGTAGATAACTACAATAACACTAATTACCATTGTGCAAAAATACAAGAATCGCAACGTATTCCTGGTCTGAGGCTACGATCCCACGATCAGGGTTTGGTGAGTTTTTGATGTTGTAGATTTTCTACACCCATTAAATAAAATAGGTTACTTACTTGCATTTTTTTTCCGAAAATATGCAGTGTAAAAAAATCACCAAAAAGTCATCATTGCAACATAGCCTTATAGTACTGCAAACAAGAGTTGTTCAGGTAAGATATTCAAGGGTGATAGACATCATATATAATAGATATAAAAGTTATAGACATATATAATAAATATAATAGATATAGACATCATATATAATCGATATAGATATAATAAATATAGACATCATATATAATATAGATATCGATATAATAGATATAGGCATCAGATATAATCGATATAGATATAATAAATATAGACATCATATATAATATAGATATTATAGATATAGACATATATAATAGGTATAGATATAATAGATACAGACATCAGATATAATAGATATAGATATAATAAATATAGACATCATATATTATAGATATAGACATATATAATAGGTATAGATATAATAGATATAGACATCAGATAGAATTCTATCTATAACTGATCAATTTCTATAAATGCTTGAATCCTACAGAATTGAGTTAAAACCCCACTGGGGGGTACAGACAATATATAGCAAAGTATATACAAGACATACAGATAGCCCATAAGACTGCACATAGTACACAGTAGTAAAAAACATACATACTTAAGGAAACAAATCAGTGGAATGGTGTCCTACTGTTCTGGTGACAAACAGCATCTGTAAGCAAACGAGGGGATACTTTTACTATAAAGCCTTCCCTTCCAGTACATGTCCCCATACGTCCATATCATAGGTGATCGTACAATGACTGCGGGGGCTCGGCATACCTGGCCAGGTGTAATAGTTGGACTTCACCAGTCTCTCGGCTCCCGTCTCCTTTTCACCTGTTGTTTCTGAGAATAAAAGTAATTCCTATGGCCTTTGCTCCGGGTCGATACGTTGTGTGTGTATGATGATATAGGAAGGCACGCAGAGAAGAGCAAAGACCCCCGTCTATCGCTATTGATTACGTTGCTCCTACAATTGTGTAGGTTTTTTTTTTTTTATTTGGGCTGTGAAATTAGAGTGGGGTTCTTTCCCTGAAATCTTACCTGCTTAAAAAAAAAAAAAGAAGTCAGATGAAAATGTCAACTCCTTGGACTAGTTTAATCTTCCTGACCAGAAATACTTTCATCTAAAGAACACAACAGAGAAAAAAACCCTTTCACCTTTCCAAAAAAAAAAGAAAAAAAACAACATGGCTATTAAATTACAGAATTAGCATTTGTCTAAAACACCATACAAAAGAAGCCGAGTTTGCATTTAAATGACTAAGTCAGCTTTGCATAGAGGACTTTTTGTTCACAAACAATTTAGCAAATTGATTTTATCTGTATTTTCCTCTTCCTTATAAAATGGAGAGTATAGAAGGGTGAAATAGACAGTTGCATTTATTTTCTGAAATGTCCTCTTCTTTATTCTCTCGTCTTCCACAGAAGGGAATGAATAAAGTGGGATCTTGGACTGAAAGAGTATAGTCATCCATGACCACACCCATTTTGCCTACGTTACTGCTTTTATTACTAGAAAATGAGAAAGCCATTACATTACACATTCATTTAAAGGGGTTGTTTGAGGTTAGAGAAAACAGCCTGCATTATTCTAGAAAGAGCGCCACTTTTGTCTATGGCGCCGTCTGGTATTACAGCTCAAGTGAATGGGGTTAGTTGCAATGTCAGACATATCGGGGTTAAGCTAAAATATCAGAATTAAGCTGCAATATTTTTAAAGCTGATCAAATTGATTTCATGCAAATTGAATGTCTCAAAATTTTTGACTCACAAAAAAAACAAAACTGACCATCACCATTTTACACACTGCAAACGTTTCCAAAGCCATGGTTGGGAGAAGAGGGACTTCCCCTTAATGCTTTGCAGTTATCACATCACATGATATAGCATAGCCAATCAAGAGAGACTATCTAAGCCTGTAGAAAAGCAGAGGCAGGAAATGTAGCAACCATTTTGGGGTGAATTTGTATGGTGAAAGAATTTCACCATTTATACCTTAATAAAGATTGGAAGAAAAAGCCATAAAACAGTAGACAAATCCTACATGCAGTGTGCGTTATACAATGAACACAATTTGTGAAATAGACTGAATAGATAAGAGGATAATATGGAGATTCAATTAATAGCCTGTTAGCGTTATGGCTTGTTCACTATCATCATTAGGAAAGGCAAGGTGATGCAAACCTTGTGCCAAAAAAAACCCCAGAAGCCATGGGTTCTTCTAAGCAGCTGTCTAGCACTCTGAAAATAAAAATGGTGGAGGCCCATAAAGCAGGCGATGGCTATAAGAAGATAGCAAAGCGTTTTCAAGTTGCCCTTTCCTCAGTTCGAAATGTAATTAAGAAATGGCTGTTAACAGAAACAGTGGAGGTCAAGATAAGGTCTGGAAGATCAAGCAAAATTTCAATGAGCTGCTCGTAGAATTGCTAGAGAGGCAAATCAGAACCCCCACTTGATTGTAAAACATATTCAGAAAGATTTAGTAGACTCTGGAGTTGTGGTACATTGTTCTACTGTTCAGAGACTCCTGTACAAATATGGCCTATATGCAAGAGTCATCAGAAGATGACTCTAGCGCCACCTATTGGGGGTAGCAATACTAACAGTCAATATCATCCCTTTATTGAGCCTTGTCATTTAACATAGGATAAAAAGTCAAACCAGACACTCCATTTGCTCACCCATGTTTCAGGGTGTTTGCTCTTCATCATCATCAATCATCATCGTCATCATTAAACTATTAGATCTGATTTGACTACGTGAGTTGCCTCTGATATGAATTTTAAGGGGGTACGTTTCTGCTTATGAAGCGTGCTGATCGCCTCCATGCCACGACGCATTGATGTATTGACCAAGTATTGAGTGCATTTACTGAACGTACATTTCAGTAGGCCAACATTTTGGATGTTAAAATCATTTTTATGCTGCGATCGCGTTTGATCAATGCATTTAGGGGGGTTAAAGTGCTGGGAGTGCAGCGTGACCACTCCTGGTACTTAGTGCCAGGTGTCAGCATCAGCTGACACCCGGCGGCAATCACCCACGCACAGCCCATGTGCGGGGCAATCGCTATGCAGTAATAATATGTCCTGTTCAGATAGGCCCAGGGCACAGGGATGTATTATTACGACAAATGTCAGAAAGGGATTATATAAAATTTGATGTTTTCTCTATATACTGAAACTAGATCATTTACCTTTCTTGGACATATTAAGTCTTAAGGACACAGCACAAATATTAATGAACGTTGGAGTTGAGCATGTGGAATAACTGACATTAAAATGATTCTTTAGGTCAATACCAGATGTAAATACAGTATTTTTAATTTATGTTTATTTTGTTTTGTCCAGCATATTGCCCCCAGTGTGTCCAGCATCTCTGCCCCGGGCCCCCCGGATTGCCGTTCGCAATAAAAAAACCCCAAAAAACGAGTTCTCCTTGCCTGTCCACGCTCCTTCGGCGAAGCTTCCTCCAGCAGCGCGCACTCGCCGGCGACTGACAATGACACCAGACACCGGCGACGTGCGTGCTGCGGCTGACTTCAGCTGCCAGCCTCCAATTGGCTGGCGGCTGTTAACTATTGACGTGCGGGCACACCACTGGGCCCTGGGCTACCTCCCAGATTGACCTCATTATAATCTGCCACTGCCTACAGAGCCCTATACAGTATGGTCACCACAGCCACCAGTATAATGTCCACCACAGCACACTATACAGTATGGGCACCACAGATCCCAACATAAGGTCCCTAACAGCCCCAATACAGTAGGTTCACTACGGACCCCAGTATAATGTCCCACAAACCACCGTATGCAGTTTGGTCAACACAGCCACCTATACAGTATGATGTCGCCAGAGTCCTCAGTATAACATCCCAAAGCCCCTTGTTATGTCACTACAACTCCAAGTATAATGTACTCAACTTCCAGTGTAATGTCCCTGTAACGCCAATGCCATTGCCCCTGTGTGGCACCCAAGGAGTCCGGTTGCCACAGTGGCATTGCCTTCCTCAGGGGGGGTGATGCCATACCTGGAAGCAAAGAGGGGTCCCCTTACCAGCTGATGTCCGCATCCAACATCTTTCCTGACTCCAGACCAGAAGGGGGAGCGCAAAACCCAGTTTTTAGGGGAGCTTCCCTATAAGTTCTGGTCTGGAGGTGGTTAGAGCTTCTTAGTCAGTGTGAGGGAGCAGACAGAGAAGGAGGAAGAGGCAAGAAGTGAGGAGAACCTGAGGGATTGGAGCTGCGACTGAGCTCACCCCAGGACTGAGCATCAAAGTTTGGACACCGGAGTCCATGGTGGTGTGGGAACTGCAGGCCCCGCAACCAAATCCAGAGCACAGGGGATTGCAGGTCTCCTGGCCCCAGCTGACACCCAAAGGAACAGCAGCATACTATAGCCCGGAGTCACCACGAGGGACTTACACTCACAACAGGCTCAAGCTGCCTGCCATGCGGGTAGTATTTCACTTAGTGGACAGATTGAGAGCGGGACTTGAAGAGAACTAAAAGCACCAAGCACCCAGAGAATAGCGCAGCAGGAAGGCCTCCAACCCCACCTGGCTAGGTGGGCTCTGAATTGCTTCCAGGCTGCCCGGATCTCCAACACCAGCTGTGACTTGTGCCCCGGACTGCACCTGCAACCTGGGATTAAAGGTAAAGAAAACTGCAATCCTCGTGTCCTCTAGTTATTCCTGGACCCTCAGTCCTGCATCCCAACATCACAAGTCTGTTACATAACTGTACCGGTAGCCCTGGGGCCCTGCTCCACCTGTGGGGCGCAGAACCATCCCAGCTGCATCACCATCGGCCCCAGCGGTCCCCTTAAGCAGCATTGGCCATTCATAGCCGAACACCAAAGGTGGCGTCACGCACAATGACCTATGAACTTTCCCTTTCTTATTTTTATTGTGCGCCCATGGCCATGAACCGGGTCACCGCTGCCGTGACCACCCCTTTAAGAGCCATGCGACCCGGTTCTGAGTACCCCACGGCCCTAGCGGGTGTTGCATTTTCTGGAGTCACGAACAGGATGGACCATAGAAAAACTGACTGAACAGCCATCTAGTCTGAACTGGTGCATAACCAAAAAGTCTTACATAGCAAATAGACTTGAGTGCAGCCATTATCTATTTGCTATGTAAGACTTTTTGGTTATGCACCAGTTCAGACTAGAAGGCTGTTCAGTCAGTTTTTCTATATTTACTATTTATTGCTTTTTCTGACTTGAACGCCCCGCCCTTCACCATGCTGTGATTTTAATTACATCCAAACACAGTTGGTTCTAACCTCCTCTATAAATACAGGCTTTACCATTTTATTAGCCATAGGTAAGTGTTCACACTAGGCAGACAGGTTAGTTACCCATTCGATCTGAGATTACCTTGACGTTTGGTGAATGGGCTCACAACATTTGGCCAAATTTTGTGCTAAAAATCTCATGTGTTTTTTTCATAAATTTCACAAGCCATTATGCTGTTCACATTTCATGTATTGCACATTTCCTTGCTTTAGCACAATGAACAGGATGGACCGACCCAGCAAACTGGGTCCTGTGCACCATAGACTTTATTAAAATGTGTGATAACTGCCATTTTTCACGCCATGCACAAGGAGCAGAGAGGTGTGTCTTCGTGAGCAAAGCTAAAGAAGGAGTGCGAAGCGAAGCTGCGCTCCGTGTCCTGCCGTCAGTCGGCGAATAAGCAGGAGGCCCGGACTTGAGAACCGGAAGGAGCACCATTCAGACTGCCGGTGGAGCAGAATCTCACGCCGGTAATGGAAGCACCTGGCTGAGGTTCACTAGGGGGGATGAGAAAATGTCCAATCCGGGTGGAGATTCAGCAGCGGCCACAGCCCCCATGATACAGCCAGATCCAGCGGTGGCCGCAGTCCCCATGAACCGGCTGGATCCAGCGGCAGCCGCAGCCAGAGTGTCCATAATGCCATTATCAATGTCGTACATACTGGGAGCAGCGTGGTTACCGCAATACTCAGGGGAGTCACACACCTTTGGGCAATTTTCAGGAGAGGCTCTGCAGTGTGTTTGAAGTGTACCCCCTGTCTGAGAATCAAAAGTGCAGCATCCTAACTGGTCAGTTAATTGGTGCAGCTCAGAGGGAGGTAAAGTCCTGGCAGGACACTGATAAAAGAACTGTTAAGCAAATCTTGGCCAAGCTGAAGGACACCTTTGACACCTGCACTGCAGCAGAGAGAAAAATGAGTTTTTTTGGGTGCAAACACAGGGTGCATGACAGTATACGGGACTATGCCCTTATTCTCCAGGAGGCGCTGTGGGCCATTAAGCATGTTGACCCTGATAGCGTGCAAGATGGGGACAGATTGTTAAAGGAGCAATTTATTGAGGGCTCCTGTCCAGCACCCACAGGACACAGCTGTGCATCTTGGCCCTGAAAAACCCTGACCTAGACTTTGCACACTTTAACGATAGGGCCATCCGGGTATGGCATGAGCCAAATTCCAGCCGCACAGCACCCCCTAGGCGCCTAGCAATTATATACCACCAGGAAGCGGCATCCTTTAATCAGGCCCCCATTGACCATTGAGGTCGATGCGCAGACCCTGGCTAATGACCCTTTTGCAGGACTGCATCTCGAGGTCCAGAAGCTGACTAAAAGTGTGGCTGTGCTAACTAAAACCATGCAGTCCATGCAATTGTTCCCAACGGAGAAGATCCAGCTAGCCTCCAGTCCAGATGGCATCCTGTGGAGACGGCAGAAGAGGATCCCACCGACCAGAAGGAGAGACAACGATCGCTACAACCAGGACGGATGACCCATTTGCCGCCGCTGCAGCAAGCCAGGACACATCGCAAGAATCTGCAATTTAAACAAGCAACCCCTGGGGGCAGAGGGCCAACCCCCAGGAGTAGGATTACCAGGCCCACAAAGCTGGCGAGCCAAGAATGTCGGAGGACAACCGGTCCTCCCAGTTGTGACTGACGGCATCCTGATGAACACTTTACTGGACACTGGCTCCCGTGTGATGACTATGCCATATATTCTTTACAAACGGTACTGGGCTGACTCTGATATTACCTGTGGCCCAGATAATGATCTGATAATAGTTAGTTGCCAGCAATGGTCAGCCTTTGCCACAAGTGGGATATAAGGAGGTGACCATTAAGGTGGGGCGAGAAGAATTGAAAGCCCAAGTCTGATAATTGTAGATATTCATCAGCAAGAATGTAACCCAATGATGATCTTAGGTACTAATGTGATAGAAAATTGTCTTGGTGAGGTTATTGTTTTATTACAACAGGTAGCTAAAACTGCCAGTTCCGGTGAGCAGTGAGTCCTGCAAAAAGAGATCAAAGCATAAGAACGCTAATTCTGATGTGCTGTCCAGGATGCCCAATTTGTCGGATGGGGAGAAGACCCGGAAGAGAGAGAGAAAATCGAGTTACCAGTCTTCCACCGCCCCGAAGAGGCCCAGTGCTCCCATTGCTTGAGGAACAAGTGCTATGTCATGCAAGAGGCCATGTTTAACCCGTTGCCTCACCATGGATGGGCAGAGACGCAGGATAGAGACCTGACAGTCTGCCTGGTAATGGAACTGCTGACACAAGCAGATTCGCACCCTGGCCCAGATGCTCCACAGGAAACGCAATAGTTGTGGAAGGAGAAGGGCAAGCTGTTCATCAATGAGGGTAAGCTGTGTCAGAGAAACATCAAATTGCGCACACACAAACTGTTCTGGTAGTTGGTAGTCCCAAAGTGGGATGCGCCAATGGTCTTAGAGGCGTACCACAATGGAGGACACTTCGGGTGGAAGAAGCTGGAGGTCCTACTTCATGAAAGATTCTACTGGATTGGCATGAGGAAAGCCATTGAGAAGTGGTGCCGAGAATGTGGCCCATGCAACCTATGCAGGAAAGACCATAACAGCCAGAGGGCTCCCCTACAGCCCATTATCACCAAACAACTGCTTGAACTGGTAGCCTTGGATGACGTGAAGCTGACCCCAAGCTGTTCAGGCTATATCTACGCCCTCACCATAGTGGACCATTATTCAAGGTTCCTGGTAGTTGTGCTTGTTAAAGACCAAACAGCGAAGACAACAGCCAAAGCATTCCAAGAACATTTTTATCGACCACACAGTTACCTTGAAAAAGTGCTCACCGACCAAGGCCCAGCCTTTGAGGCAGAATTGTTCCAGGAGTTCTGTAACCTGTCCGGCTGCAAGAAAATCAGGACAACACCGTACCATCCACAGACAAATGGCATGTGCGAGAAAATGGATCAGGTGGTAACTGACCTGTTGAAGACCTTGCCCCTGGAAGAGAGAAACCAGTGGCCAGAGAAGTTGCTGGATCTATACAACCATATCCGGGTAAATTCCACCAACTGCACTCCAGCCCACCTGATGAGAGTGAGATGTGGCAAGTTACCCATTGATTTTGACATGGGAGTCTTAACGCCTGAAACGACATCACCAGATGCAGACTGGGATACAGAGCGGCAGCAGCAATACCGCAAGGTGCAAGAATGCATAGAGAAGAGTTTGTCCCAAGCAAGGCAGAGACTGAAAAAGAGCTACAACCAACAAGTTCCAGCTACTCCTTTAGTACCGGGAGAATAGGTTTTCAAGAGAAAGAGGAGGATGCACAAACTGGATGATTAGTGGGAGGAGGCTGAGCCATACACCGTTAAGCCTTCAAACTTCAATAATACCAAGGTGTGTCTCATTAGTAAAGATGGAGGAGAAACCTCAGCGGCAGTGTCGAGGGATCATCTAAAACCATGCCCTGACCAACTGAAGGAGAGGATTGAAGACCAAGACATTCCTCAGCTAATGGAAGAAGTGGAGGAAAAGATCAGCATAGTGCTCGGCGAGTTCCATCCAAATTGGACAAGAGAGAACTAGGCCATAGTCGTGCCCGTTTTGACCTTTCCCCAGCTAGTAGTGCCAGAAAGAGATGTGACTCAAGACCAGCCTGAAGACCAGCGGGCTCAAGCAGCAGATGCCGCACCAGCAGCGGAGCAAGAGAATCCATCCCCTGCCAACAGTGAATCTGTCATGCCCACAGGGAGCAGGAGTAGTCCTAGGAAATAAGGTATACCTGTGCTACGTAGAATCACTTGTAGCGTAGCCAATGGAGAGTGCACTACACCAGTGGTAGCAAGCATAGTGAATCCGGTCAGGTCACTATCAATACCTGTACTGCGTAGATCCACCCGTAGTACCAGAGGTCAGGTCCCAGCCCGTTATAGGGACTAAAATGTCACTGTATTGGTAATGTAAATAAGTTGAAACCTATATGATTGCAACCACCAAGTATACGAGCCTACAGAGACTCTGTAAGAACTTTTAAAAATAAGCATTATAACCTGTTGAAGGACAATTGGGCCACAGGACTATGTGTGGTCAGGACCTTCATTGTATTCTGCTCAAAAAAATTAAGGGAACACTAAAATCCCACATCTTAGGTATCACTGAATGAAATATTCCAGTTGTAAATCTTTATTCATTACACAGTGGAATGTGTTGGGAACAATAAAACCTAAAAATGATCAACGTAAATTCCAAGTAATATCCCACGGAGGTCTGGAGTTGGAATGATGCTCAAAATCAAGGTGGGAAATTAAGTTACAGGCTGATCCAACTTCAATGGAAATGCCTCAAGACAAGAAAATGATGCTCAGTAGTGTGTGTGGCCTCCACGTGCCTGTATGATCTCCCTACAATGCCTGGGCATGCTCCTGATGGTCTCCTGAGGGATCTCCTCCCAGAACTGGACTAAAGCAACCACCAACTCCTGGACAGTCTGTGGTGCAACGTGACATTGGTGGATGGTGCGAGACATGATGTCCCAGGTGTGTTCAATTGGATTAAGGTCTGGGGAATGGGCGTGCCAGTCCATAGCTTCAATGCCTTCATCTTGCAGGAACTGCTGACACACTCCAGCCACATGAGGCCTGGCATTGCCCTGCATTAGGAGGAAGCTAGGGCCAACCGCACCAGCATATGGTCTCACACGGGGTCTGAGGATCTCATCTCGGTACCTAATGGCAGTCAGGCTACCTCTGGAGAGCAAATGGAGGGCTGTGCAGTCCTCCAAAGAAATGCCACCCCACACCATTACTGACCAACTGCCAAACCGGTCATGCTGAAGGATATTGCAGGCAGCAGATCGCTCTCCATGGCGTCTTCAGACTCTGTTTCATCTGTCACATGATCTCAGTGTGAACCTGCTTTCATCTGTGAAGAGCACAGGGCACTAGTGGCGAATTTGCCAATCCTGGTGTTCTGTGGCAAATGCCAAGCGTCCTGCATGGTGTTGGGCTGTGAGCACAACCCCCATCTGTGGACGTCGGGCACTCAGACCATCCTCATGGAGTTAGTTTCTAACCGTTTGTGCTGTCCTGGTCTGACGCCTACATTGCGGTAAGAGCATGGAGATGGACTTTTACATATAGCTACCTTGGGTATTAGCCTGTGTACAGGGCTCTACCAGTTTTTCTTTATACAATTCATCTATTCTCTACCTGACTCTGTGCTCTGCGAATATATTACTTATATGCATGTGATTTCTTAAACTTATGGCGTTGGTGATGGACAGCACAAGTTGTATTGGTCTGTGCTACCCACCCTGTGTGTAATTTTCTATTTATGTTTTATAGTATTGTCAATTTGTGTATGGCATTTTTACGAATTAATAAAACTTTAAATTTTATGGACATGTACTCCATTTTCTCTTGGTGTGTTCTATAGTAGGAGTGTCCTTTTTCAAAAAAATGTTTTGAGTCCCCTTGTCTCTAGGCTCCCCCACTAGGGTTGTGAGCATGTGGTTGAACTCTCGATGGTTATTATTCTTTTTCTTGGGCTTGTTTGATGCCTTCTGCCAAATCAGCAAAGATAAGTGTCTGGTTTTGTTTCTGTGGCACACATGCTGTGTGCTTAATAATTCTGTGCTATTCAGTGTTTATTTTGGCCAGCTTAGATTGTGTCAGTATTTTCTCAGTCTTGTTGGATTCTCTGGAGTGGCAGATATACATTCCATGTCTTTAGTTAGATTGTGGAACTTTTTGTATTATCTGCTGTGGATATTTTTGGAAGGGTTTTAATACTGACCGCTTAGTATTCTGTCCTATCTTTCCCTATTTAGCTAGAGTGGCCTCTTTTGCTGAATCCTGTTTTCTGCCTGCGTGTGTCTTTCCTCTCCTACTCACAGTCAATATTCGTGGGGGGCTGCCTATCCTTTGGGGTTCTGCTCTGAGGCAAGGTAGTATTCCTATTTCCATCTATAGGGGTATTTAGTCCTCCGGCTGTGTCGAGGTGTCTAGGGTTTGTTAGGCACACCCCACGGCTACTTCTAGTTGCGGTGTTAGGTCAGGTTTTGCGGTCAGTACAGTTTCCACCTACTTCAGAGAAAGTTCATGCGGCTCCAAAGTCACCGGATCATAACAGTACAACTGGCCCACTATGAGTTAAATGCATCTCAGAAGAAGGGAAGAAATGTGTTGAGTCATTTTTTTTTCTGCAGTTTGCTTTGCCTTTTCTTCCCTCTTTTTCTCTGGGTGGCTAAGGAGTCTTGTGTTAGCATGGATGTTCAGGAATTAGATTCTCGTGTAGACCAGCTTGCTGCTAGGGTACAGGGGATTTCTGATTATATTGTTCAGACTCCTGTTTTAGAGCCGAAGATTCCTACTCCTGATTTGTTTTTTGGTGACAGGTCCAAATTTTTGAATTTTAAAAACAACTGTAAACTGTTTTTTGCTTTGAGACCTCGATCCTCTGGGGATTCTATTCAGCAGGTTAAAATCGTCATTTCCCTGCTGCGTGGTGATCCACAGGATTGGGCATTTTCCCTGGAATCTGGGAATCCGGCTTTGCTTAATGTAGATTCCTTTTTTCAGGCTTTAGGACTATTATATGATGAACCTAATTCTGTGGATCAAGCGGAGAAGACCTTGTTGGCCCTATCTCAGGGTCAAGAGGCGGCAGAATTGTATTGTCAGAAATTTTGAAAATGGTCTGTGTTGACTAAATGGAATGATGATGCTTTGGCTGTAATTTTCAGAAAGGGTCTTTCTGAATCCGTTAAAGATGTTGTGGTGGGGTTTCCCACGCCCGTCGGTCTGAGTGATTCTATGTCTTTGGCCATTCAGATTGATCGGCGCTTGCGGGAGCGCAGAACTGTGCGCGCTGTGGCATTGTCCTCAGAGCAGAGTCCTGAGCCAATGCAGTGTGATAGGATTCTGTCTAGGACAGAATGACAAGGACTCAGACGTCAGAATAGGTTGTGTTATTATTGTGGCGACGCTTCTCATGTCATTTCAGTCTGCCCTAAATGGACAAAGAGGATCGCTAGATCATTTACCTTCAGTACTGTACAACCTAAATTTCTGTTATCGGTGTCCCTGATCTGCTCATTGTCATCATTTTCTGTCTTGGCGTTTGTGGATTCAGGTGCCGCTTTGAATTTAATGGACCTTGAGTTTGCCAGGCATTGTGGTTTCCCCTTGCAGCCCTTGCAGAACCTTATTCCTTTAAGGGGCATTGATGCTACACCTTTGGCTAAAAATAAGCCCCAGTTTTGGACACAGGTGACCATGCGCATGGCGCCAGCCCATCAGGAAGATTGTCGATTTCTGGTATTGCATAATTTACATGATGCTATCGTGTTGGGTTTTCCGTGGTTGCAGGTACATAATCCTGTGTTGGATTGGAAGTCTATGTCTGTGACTAGTTGGGGTTGTCAGGGGGTTCATAATGATGTTCCTTTAATGTCCATCTCCTCTTCTTCCTCTTCCAAAATTCCAGAGTTTTTGTCTGATTTTCAGGATGTATTCGATGAGCCCAAGTCCAGTTCTCTTCCACCACACAGGGACTGTGATTGTGCTATTGATTTGATTCCAGGCTGTAAGGGTACCGTCTAACAGTGGCACTTTTGTCGCTACGACGGTACGATCAGTCAGTCAGTGCGGGAAGCAGACGGCGAGGGACCTGACGGACACCGGAATGTGAGTATGTAAGTTTTTTTTTTTTTACATTTACGATGGTAACCAGGGTAAACATCGGATTACTAAGCGCGGCCCTGCGCTTAGTAACCCGATGTTTACCCTGGTTAACCGGGGACTTCGGCATCGTTGGTCGCTGGAGAGCTGTCTGTGTGACAGCTCCCCAGCGACCACACAACGACTTACCAACGATCACGGCCAGGTCGTATCGCTGGTCGTGATCGTTGGTAAATCGATTTGTGTAACGGTACCCTAAGTTTCCTAAGGGCCGACTCTTCAACCTGTCTGTGCCGGAACATACCGCTATGCGGAGTTATGTTAAGGAGTCTTTGGAGAAAGGGCATATTTGGCCATCTTCTTCACCAATGGGAGCGGGATTTTTTTTTGTTGCTAAGAAGGATGGCTCCTTGAGACCCTGTATTGATTATCGCCTCTTGAATAAGATCACGGTCAAGTTTCAATACCCTTTACCTTTGCTTTCCGATTTGTTTGCTAGGATTAAGGGGGCTAGTTGGTTTACGAAGATTGACCTTCGGGGGGCGTATAATCTTGTTCGTATTAAGCAGGGTGATGAATGGAAAACTGCGTTCAATACGCCCGAAGGCCATTTTGAATACCTTGTGATGCCGTTCGGGCTCACTAATGCTCCATCTGTTTTTCAATCTTTCATGCATGATATCTTCCGGACTTATATTGATAAATTCTTGATTGTGTATTTGGACGATATTTTGATTTTTTCTGATGATTGGGAGTCTCATGTGGAACAGGTCAGGATAGTATTTCAGACCCTTCGTGACAATGCTTTGTTTGTGAAGGGGTCTAAGTGTCTCTTTGGGGTGCAGAAGATTTCTTTTTTGGGTTTTATTTTTTCTCCTTCATCTATTGAGATGGATCCGGTTAAGGTTCAGGCCATTCATGATTGGATTCAACTCACGTCCGTAAAGAGCCTTCAGAAATTTTTGGGTTTTGCAAATTTTTATCGCCGTTTCATTGCTAACCTTTCCAGCGTGGTTAAACCCTTGACCGATTTGACGAAAAAAGGAGCTGATGTGGCGAATTGGTCCTCTGCGGCTGTTTCTGCCTTTCAGGAGCTTAAACGTCGATTTACTTCTGCTCCGGTGTTGCGCCAACCGGATGTTTCCCTTCCGTTTCTGGTTGAGATTGACGCTTCTGAGATTCTGAGATTAGGCATTCAGGACCTGAAAATTACGTCACGGCTTGCTGTGATTGGTCGCGTCGCGGCCACATGGGCGGCACGCGACCAATCACAAGCCGTGACGTCACGGAAGGCAGTAAACGCGCGCATTTTAAGCAAAGAACGCTGCCGGTTCCCTCGTTAAGGTCCAGGCTGCGTCGGAGAGGTGAGTATAGCAATATTTTTTATTTTAATTCTTTCTTTTACACATTAATGTTGTTTCGATACCGATACCCGATACCACGAAAGTATCGGATCTCGGTATCGGAATTCAGATACCCGCAAGTATCGGCCGATACCCGATACTTGCGGTATCGGAATGCTCAACACTAGTCTTGACCGATCATAAGAATTTGATTTACCTCGAGTCTGCCAAGCGGCTGAATCCTAGACAGGCTTGACGGTCCTTGTTTTTTTCCCGTTTTGATTTTGTGGTCTCGTATCTTCCGGGTTCCAAGAATATTAAGGCTGGTGCCTGTTGTGAATTCCGTCTGGGTTCCCTCTGGTGGCCTTTAGCGATACTGCGGGTCTGGAGCTGGGCTCAGCTGCCTCATTTCCTGCTATGCTGGTTCCTATTTAACTCCACCTGGACCTTTACTTGTTGCCTGCTGTCGTTGTATTCAGTACTGGTTCTGACCTCTCCTGGATTTTCCTGGTGACCTGTTTATTTCTGAGAAGCTAAGTCTTGCTAGTTCTTTTTGCTCATTGTTTCCTTGAATATGTTTCTCAGTATATGATGTGTTCAGTCCAGCTTGCTTATATGTGATTTTTCGCTTGCTGGTAGCTCTGGGGAGCAGAGGTGCGCCCCTCACATCGTGAGTCGGTGTGGGGGTTCTTGTACTTTCTGCGTGGATAGTTTTTGATAGTTTTTGTACCGACCGCACAGATCCCTGCTATCTTCTGTCTATTTAGTGTTAGCGGGCCTCATTTGCTTAAACCTGTATTTCATTCCTACGTTTGTATTTTCCCCTTAACTCACCGTTATTATTTGTGGGGGGCTGTCTAAACTTTGGGGTTATTTCTCTGAGGCAAGTGAGGCTTTGCTTTCTCTCTAGGGGTAGCTAGTTTCTCAGGCTGTGAAGAGGCGTCTAGGTTTTTAGGTAACGCCCCACGGCTGCCTTTAGTGTGTGTGGATAGGATCAGGATTGCGGTCGGTATAGTTCCACATTCCCGGAGCTTGTCCTACTATTCAGGTTTACCTATCAGGTCAGTTTGGTGATCCTACCACCGGATCATAACAGTACAGCAGGCCAATAAAGAGTTAATGCATCGCAAAAGAGGGATAAGAGAAATCCTGAGTTCATTTTTTTTCCTCTGCAGTGTGTCTAGCCTCTCTCCTCCCCTTAATCTCTGGGTGGTTCAGAATTCAGCTGCAGCTATGGACCTTCAGAGTCTGTCTTCTAGTGTGGATCATCTCACTGCTAGGGTACAAGGCATTCAGGATTATGTAGTCCGCAGTCCTATGTCAGAGCCTAAGATACCTATTCCTGAGCTGTTCTCCGGAGACAGATCTAGGTTTTTGAACTTTAAAAATAAATGCAAACTATTCCTTTCTCTGAGACCTCGTTCCTCTGGTGATCCAGTTCAGCAAGTTAAAATTATTATTTCTTTGTTGCGTGGTGACCCTCAAGATTGGGCATTCTCTCTGGCGCCGGGGGATCCTGCATTGCAAAATGTGGATGCGTTTTTTCTGGCCCTTGGAGTGCTTTATGAGGAACCTAATCTGGTAGACCAAGCAGAAAAGGTTTTGCTGGCTCTCTCCCAGGGTCAGGATGAAGCAGAGGTTTTCTGTCAGAAGTTTAGGAAATGGTCTTTGCTCACTCAATGGAATGAGTGTGCCCTGGCAGCGATTTTCAGAAAGGGTCTTTCTGAAGCCATTAAGGATGTTATGGTGGGGTTCCCCACGCCTACGGGTCTGAATGAGTCAATGTCTTTGGCCATTCAGATTGATCGGCGCTTACGGGAGCGCAAACCAGTGCACCATCTGGCGGTATTTTCTGAGCAGAAACCTGAGTCTATGCAATGTGACAGGATTCTGACCAGAATTGAACGGCAAAATCACAGACGTCAGAATGGGTTGTGCTTTTACTGTGGTGATTCTGCTCATGTTATCTCAGATTGTTCTAAGCGCATAAAAAACTTCGCTAAGTCTGTCACCATTGGTACTGTACAGCCTAAATTCATTTTGTCTGTTACTTTGATTTGCTCTCTATCATCCTACTCAGTTATGGATTTTGTGGATTCAGGTGCTGCCCTGAATTTGATGGATTTGTCTTTTGCCAGGCGCTGTGGTTTTATCTTGGAGCCTTTGCAATTCCCTATTCCACTAAAGGGAATTGATGCCACGCCATTGGCCAAGAATAAACCTCAGTACTGGGCTCAAGTGACCATGTGCATGACTCCTGCACATCAGGAGGTGATTCGCTTTCTTGTGTTACATAATTTGCATGATGTTGTCGTGTTAGGTCTGCCATGGCTGCAGGCTCATAATCCAGTCCTGGATTGGAAAGCAATGTCTGTGTCAAGTTGGGGTTGCCAGGGGATTCATGGCGATGCTCCTTTGGTGTCTATTGCTTCTTCTACTCTTTCTGAAGTCCCTGAATTTTTGTCGGACTACCAGGATGTATTTGATGAGCCCAAGTCCAGAGCCCTACCTCCTCATAGGGATTGTGATTGCGCCATAAATTTGATTCCTGGTAGTAAGTTCCCTAAGGGGCGACTTTTTAATTTGTCTGTACCAGAACATGCCGCTATGCGGAGTTATATCAAGGAGTCTTTGGAGAAGGGGCATATTCGCCCGTCCTCGTCCCCTTTGGCTGCGGGGTTCTTTTTTGTGGCCAAGAAGGATGGTTCTCTGAGACCCTGTATAGATTATCGCCTTCTAAATAACATCACGGTCAAATTTCAGTATCCTTTGCCACTGTTGTCCGATCTGTTTGCTCGGATTAGGGGGGCCAGTTGGTTCACCAAGATAGATCTTCGTGGAGCGTATAATCTTGTGCGTATAAAGCAGGGCGATGAATGGAAAACTGCATTCAATACACCCGAAGGCCATTTTGAGTACTTGGTGATGCCTTTTGGGCTTTCTAATGCCCCTTCTGTGTTCCAGTCCTTCATGCACGACATCTTCCGAGAATATCTGGATAGGTTTATGATTGTGTAGATGATATTTTGGTCTTTTCTGATGATTGGGAGTCTCATGTGAAGCAGGTCAGGATGGTATTTCAGGTCCTGCGAGCCAATGCCTTGTTTGTGAAGGGCTCTAAATGTCTCTTCGGAGTCCAGAAGGTTTCCTTTTTGGGCTTTATTTTTTCTCCTTCTACCATTGAGATGGATCCAGTCAAGGTCCAGGCTATTTATGACTGGACTCAGCCTACATCGGTAAAGAGTCTTCAGAAGTTCTTGGGTTTTGCTAATTTTTACCGTCGCTTCATCACTAATTTTTCCAGTGTGGTTAAGCCTTTGACGGATTTGACCAAGAAGGGTTCTGATGTGACGAATTGGTCTCCTGCGGCCGTGGAGGCCTTTCAGGAGCTCAAACGTCGGTTCTCTTCGGCTCCTGTCTTGCGTCAGCCGGATGTCTCTCTGCCCTTCCAGGTCGAGGTTGATGCTTCTGAGATTGGAGCTGGGGCTGTCTTGTCACAGAGAAGCTCTGATTGCTCTGTGATGAGGCCATGTGCTTTCTTTTCAAGAAAGTTTTCGCCTGCCGAGCGGAATTATGATGTTGGTAATCGGGAGTTGTTGGCAATGAAATGGGCATTTGAGGAGTGGCGACATTGGCTAGAGGGAGCCAAACATCGTGTTGTGGTCTTGACGGATCACAAGAATTTGACTTATCTCGAGTCTGCTAAACGGCTAAATCCTAGACAGGCTCGATGGTCGCTGTTTTTCTCCTGTTTCGATTTCGTGGTTTCATACCTTCCGGGTTCGAAGATCATAAAGGCTGATGCTCTTTCTAGGAGCTTTGTGCCTGACTCTCCGGGAGTTTCTGAACCGGCTGGTGTCCTCAGAGAGGGGGTGATTTTGTCTGCTATCTCCCCTGATTTACGACAGGTACTGCAGGAATTTCAGGCCAATAGACCTGACCGTTGTCCACCGGAGAGACTGTTTGTCCTGGATAGATGGACCAGTAGAGTCATTTCCGAGGTTCATTCTTCGGTGTTGGCGGGTCATCCTGGGATTTTTGGTACCAGGGATTTGGTGGCTAGGTCCTTTTGGTGGCCTTCCTTGTCGCGGGATGTGCGTTCCTTTGTGCAGTCCTGTGGGATTTGTGCTCGGGCCAAGCCTTGCTGTTCTCGTGCCAGTGGACTGCTTTTGCCTTTACCTGTCCCGAAGAGGCCCTGGACGCATATTTCCATGGATTTTATTTCGGATCTTCCAGTCTCTCAGATGATGTCTGTTACCTGGGTGGTTTGTGATCGTTTTTCTAAAATGGTCCATTTGGTGCCCTTGCCTAAGCTGCCTTCCTCCTCCGATTTGGTTCCACTGTTTTTTCAGAATGTGGTTCGTTTGCATGGTATTCCTGAGAATATTGTGTCTGACAGAGGATCCCAGTTTGTGTCCAGATTTTGGCGGTCCTTTTGTGCTAAGATGGGCATTGAATTATCTTTTTCATCGGCCTTCCATCCTCAGACGAATGGCCAAACCGAACGAACTAATCAGACCTTGGAGACTTATCTGAGATGTTTTGTTTCTGTGGATCAGGATGATTGGGTGACTTTTTTGCCATTGGTTGAGTTCGCCCTCAATAATCGGGCTAGTTCTGCTACTTTGGTTTCGCCTTTTTATTGCAATTCTGGTTTTCATCCTCGTTTTTCCTCAGGTCAGGTTGAGCCTTCTGACTGTCCTGGGGTGGATTCTGTGGTGGATAGGTTGCAGCAGATTTGGAACCATGTGGTGGACAATTTGACGTTGTCACAAGAGAAGGCTCAGCGCTTTGCTAACCGCCGTCGCTGTGTGGGTCCCCGACTTCGTGTGGGGGATTTGGTATGGTTGTCTTCTCGTTATGTTCCGATGAAGGTTTCCTCTCCTAAGTTCAAGCCTCGTTTCATCGGTCCTTATAAGATTTTGGAAATCCTCAACCCTGTGTCATTTCGTTTGGACCTTCCAGCATCATTTGCCATTCACATTGTGTTCCATAGGTCATTGTTGCGGAGATATGTGGTGCCTGTGGTTCCTTCTGTTGACCCTCCTGCTCCGGTCTTGGTCGAGGGAGAATTAGAGTATGTGGTGGAGAAGATCTTGGATTCTCGTGTTTCGAGACGGAAGCTTCAGTACTTAGTTAAATGGAAGGGCTATGGTCAGGAGGATAATTCCTGGGTTGTCGCCTCTGATGTCCATGCGGCCGATTTGGTTCGTGCCTTTCATTCGGCTCGTCCTGATCAGCCTGGGGGCTCTGGTGAGGGTTCGGTGACCCCTCCTCAAGGGGGGGGTACTGTTGTGAATTCCGTCTGGGTTCCCTCTGGTGGCCTTTAGCGATACTGCGGGTCTGGAGCTGGGCTCAGCTGCCTCATTTTCTGCTATGCTGGTTCCTATTTAACTCCACCTGGACCTTTACTTGTTGCCTGCTGTCGTTGTATTCAGTACTGGTTCTGACCTCTCCTGGATTTTCCTGGTGACCTGTTTATTTCTGAGAAGCTAAGTCTTGCTAGTTCTTTTTGCTCATTGTTTCCTTGAATATGTTTCTCAGTATATGATGTGTTCAGTCCAGCTTGCTTATATGTGATTTTTCGCTTGCTGGTAGCTCTGGGGAGCAGAGGTGCGCCCCTCACATCGTGAGTCGGTGTGGGGGTTCTTGTACTTTCTGCGTGGATAGTTTTTGATAGTTTTTGTACTGACCGCACAGATCCCTGCTATCTTCTGTCTATTTAGTGTTAGCGGGCCTCATTTGCTTAAACCTGTTTTTCATTCCTACGTTTGTATTTTCCCCTTAACTCACCGTTATTATTTGTGGGGGGCTGTCTAAACTTTGGGGTTATTTCTCTGAGGCAAGTGAGGCTTTGCTTTCTCTCTAGGGGTAGCTAGTTTCTCAGGCTGTGAAGAGGCGTCTAGGTTTTTAGGTAACGCTCCACGGCTGCCTTTAGTGTGTGTGGATAGGATCAGGATTGCGGTCGGTATAGTTCCACATTCCCGGAGCTTGTCCTACTATTCGGGTTTACCTATCAGGTCAGTTTGGTGATCCTACCACCGGATCATAACAGATGCCCTTTCTAGGAGTTTTTTGCCTGATTCTCCTGAGGTCCTTGAACCGGTCGGCATTCTGAAAGAAGGGGTGGTTCTTTCTGCTATTTCCCCTGATTTACGACGGGTTCTTCAGGAATTTCAGGCTGACAGACCTGATCGTTGTCCAGTGGGGAAACTGTTTGTTCCTGACAGATGGACTAGTAGAGTGATTTCTGAGGTTCACTGTTCTGTGTTGGCTGGTCATCCTGGTATTTTTGGTACCAGAGACTTGGTTGGTAGGTCCTTTTGGTGGCCTTCTTTATCACGTGATGTGCGTTCTTTTGTGCAGTCCTGTGGGACTTGTGCGCGGGCCAAGCCTTGTTGTTCCCGTGCTAGTGGGTTGCTTTTGCCATTGCCGGTCCCTGAGAGGCCCTGGACGCATATTTCTATGGATTTTATTTCTGATCTTCTGGTTTCCCAGAGGATGTCGGTTATCTGGGTTGTTTGTGACCGGTTTTCTAAGATGGTTCATTTGGTGCCTTTGCCTAAATTGCCTTCCTCTTCAGATTTAGTTTAGTTGTTTTTTCAGCATGTGGTTCGTTTGCATGGTATTCCGGAGAATATTGTGTCTGACAGAGGTTCCCAGTTTGTTTCTAGGTTTTGGCGGGCCTTTTGTGCTAGGCTGGGCATTGATTTATCCTTTTCCTCTGCATTTCATCCTCAGACAAATGGCCAAACCGAGCGAACTAATCAGACCTTGGAGACTTATTTGAGATGCTTTGTGTCTGCTGATCAGGATGATTGGGTGTCCTTTTTGCCATTGGCCGAGTTTGCCCTTAATAATCGGGCTAGTTCGGCTACTTTGGTTTCGCCTTTTTTTTGTAATTTTGGTTTTCATCCTCGTTTTTCTTCTGGGCAGGTTGAGCCTTCTGACTGTCCTGGTGTGGATTCGGTGGTTGACAGGTTGCAGCAGATTTGGGCTCATGTGGTGGACAATTTGGTGTTGTCTCAGGAGGAGGCTCAACGTTTTGCTAACCATCGTCGGTGTGTTGGTTCCCGGCTTCAGGTTGGGGATCTGGTCTGGTTGTCTTCCCGCCATGTTCCTATGAAGGTTTCTTCTCCTAAGTTTAAGCCTCGGTTTATTGGTCCTTATAGGATTTCTGGGATTATTAATCCGGTGTCTTTTCGATTGGCACTTCCGGCCTCTTTTGCTATCCATAATGTCTTCCATAGATCTTTATTGCGGAAATATGTGGTACCCGTTGTTCCCTCTGTTGATCCTCCGGCCCCTGTGTTGGTTGATGGGGAGTTGGAGTATGTGGTTGAGAAGATTTTGGATTCTTGTTTTTCGAGGCGGAGGCTTCAGTATCTTGTCAAATGGAAGGGATATGGCCAGGAGGATAATTCTTGGGTTTTTGCCTCTGATGTCCATGCTGCTGATTTGGTTCATGCTTTTCATCTGGCTCGTCCTGATCGGCCTGGGGGCTCTGGTGAGGGTTCGGTGACCCCTCCTCAAACGGGGGGTACTGTTGTGAATTCCGCTTTTGGGCTCCCTCCGGTGGTTGTAGGTGGTAATGCAGTTGTCCCTGAGTTGCAGTCCTGGTCAGGTGTATCTGCTGATTGCAGTTCTGACTGGGGTATTTAGGCGTGCAGGATTCATTAGTCCTTGCCAGTTGTCCATGGTTGTTGGGAGGTTTTGGTCCTGGTTTGGTTCCTTCTGCCTTCTGCCAAATCAGCAAAGATAAGTGTCTGGTTTTGTTTCTGTGGCACACATGCTGTGTGCTTAATAATTCTGTGCTATTCAGTGTTTTTTTTTGTCCAGCTTAGATTGTGTCAGTATTTTCTCAGTCTTGTTGGATTCTCTGGAGTGGCAGATATACATTCCATGTCTTTAGTTAGATTGTGGAACTTTTTGTATTATCTGCTGTGGATATTTTTGGAAGGGTTTTAATACTGACCGCTTAGTATTCTGTCCTATCTTTCCCTATTTAGCTAGAGTGGCCTCTTTTGCTGAATCCTGTTTTCTGCCTGCGTGTGTCTTTCCTCTCCTACTCACAGTCAATATTTGTGGGGGGCTGCCTATCCTTTGGGGTTCTGCTCTGAGGCAAGGTAGTATTCCTATTTCCATCTATAGGTTCCATCTAGGGTTTGTTAGGCACACCCCACGGCTACTTCTAGTTGCGGTGTTAGTTCAGGTTTTGCGGTCAGTACAGTTTCCACCTACTCCAGAGAAAGTTCATGCGGCTCCAAAGTCACCGGATCATAACAGGACACTATACTGACAGACACAGCAAACCTTGCCACTGCTCGCATTGATGTGCCATCCTGGATGAGCTGCACTACCTGAGCCACTTGTGTGTGTTGTAGAGTCCATCTCATGCTACCACGAGTGTGAAAGCACAACCAACATTCAAAAGTGACCAAAACATCAGCCAGAAAGCATTGGTACTGAGATGTTGTCTGTGGTTCCCATGTGAAGAACCACTCTTTTATTGAGTGTCTTGATAATTGCCAATAATTTCCATCTGTTGTCTATTCCATTTGCACAACAGCATGTGAAATTGATTGCCAAACAGTGTTGCTTCCTAAGTGGACAGTTTGATTTCACAGAAGTTTGATTTACTTAAAGGTACCGTCACATTAAGCGACGCTGCAGCGATAGCGACAGCGATGCCGATCGCTGCAGCGTCGCTGTTTGATCGCTGGAGAGCTGTCACACAGACCGCTCTCCAGCGACCAACGATGCCGAGGTCCCCGGGTAACCAGGGTAAGCATCGGGTTGCTAAGCGCACGGCCGCGCTTAGTTACCCGATGTTTACCCTGGTTACCAGCGTAAAAGTTAAAAAAACAAACAGTACATGCTCACCTGCGCGTCCCCCAGCGTCTGCTTCCTGACACTGACTGAGCTCCGGCCCTAACAGCACAGCGGTGACGTCACCGCTGTGCTTTCACTTTCAGTTTAGGGCCGGCGCTCAGTCAGTGTCAGGAAGCAGAGGCTGGGGGACGCGCAGGTGAGCATGTACTGTTTGTTTTTTTAACTTTTACGCTGGTAACCAGGGTAAACATCGGGTTACTAAGCGCGGCCCTGCGCTTAGTAACCCGATGTTTACCCTGGTTACCAGTGTAAAATATCGCTGGTATCCTTGCTTTTGCTGTCAAACACGGCGATACACGGCGACCTAGCGACCAAATAATGTGCAGACCTTCTAGCAGCGACCAGCAATTTCACAGCGGGATTCTGATCGCTGCTGCGTGTCAAATACAGCGATATCGCTATCCAGGTCGCTGCAACGTCACGGATCGCTGGCGATATCGCCTAGTGTGACGGTACCTTTAGCCTGGAAAGTGGGTAATACCCATGGAGCTTCCCAGGCTATAAATATCAGCTCACAGCTATATAATTAGCCTTTACTGGCTATTAAAATGGAGGACCCTAAAAAAATGACATAGGGTCCCCCTATAATTAATAAGCAGCAAAGGCTATGCAGACAGCTGTGGGCTGATATTAATAGCCTAGGAAGGGGCCATGGATACTGGCCCTCCCAGGCTAAAAACATCAGCTCTCAGCTGCCCCAGAAAAGGCGCATTTCTAAGATGCGCCAATTCTGGCACTTAGCCTCGCTCTTCCCACTTGACCTGTAGCTGTGGCAAGTCGAGTAATAGTTGAGAAGGTTGATGTCACCTTTGTATTGTCAGGTGACATGAAGACCAGAGGTTGGTAATGGAGAGTCGTCAATAAGACGCCCCCATTACTAACCCCATAGTCACATTGTAAGAAAACAGACACCCAGAAAAAAGTCCTTTAATGAAAGAATGACACAGACTGCTTTAATATTCATAATTAAACCATACTTACAACCCCGCCTAATTCCATCTCATTCTCCTGGAATAAAACTAAAATAAAAAACAACAATATACCATACCTCTCTGTCGTTCTGTCCCACGCTGTAATCCATGTCTGGGAGAGAAATAGTTTTCAACCTGGACGGTGCCAAGATGCGACTGTCCAGGCTGAGAAACACTGGTGAATGAACTGCTGCGAGCGCAGCTTCAGTGACTAGCGGTGACGTCACTGAGGCTGCGTTCCCAGCCGGGCTGAACTGTGGTGACCTTGGTGATATTCACGCTAGCACCCTGAGAAAGTGACAGGGTGCAGAGACGAGTTCATTGCAGTGAAATTCTCCTGATGAACTTACCTCTCATTTGGTGAATCGGGACCTTCTTGTACAAAAGTGCTCTGAGTATATTCCATACATATGGATGTAATACAAGGAGAGATCACTGTCATATAAAAATGTATAAAACAATAAGACTCAAATTGACCTAAACCAAAGGTATCATAGTCAGAAATATAAAAAAACACCTTATGGGTTTCTAATTATGTACTTTTATAACAATGAGAACAGTCTTACATGAGTCTTTCCAAATGGTTTTCATTTACCAAGTATAACCTTCATGGAAGTGACGAAGCTTGAAAGGAAGCTTGACTGAGAGGAAGAAGCTAAAATCCAATTGCTGATTCCTCTGCTCACCCGAATTAGAGCAGACTAGCCAGTTTTCCACTCCAAACTAGGACCATAAACTGGGATTTAACTGGTCTCTCCAGATTTTAAGCCAGTTTGCTTATCTAAATTAAGAAGCATCGACTAGACTTTACTGGCTTTGCTAGATTTCAGCAAGTTCTTCTATCTCCTTTCACAAGGACAAGGCATAGTAAACAAGTTAACCTATATCAAAAGGATATAAACTGGCTTACTCTGCAATGCAAGGTTGCACCACAGGAGATTATGGCTATTGTGATATGAGTCAATAGATCAGAGGCATATGACATCAGGCCACGTTAAACAAATGAGGTATCAAGCCAAACCATGAGGCAGCAGGCAAAGCCAATCCGTGAGGCACCTGGTCCAGCCAATCCATAAGGCATGATGTAGCAGGTCAGGCCAAGCCATAAGTTGGCATGCCAAGCTATGACACCGTTGGCCACGCCATGAGATAGCAGTCCAAAACATGAAGCAGCAGGCAGCAGAAGGGAAACCAGACTAATGGACTGCTTCACATGGAGAGTTATGACCCAGAGGCAACCAGTCTGACATTCTGAAGGGGGAAGTGAATGTTGTCTTTTTATATGCTATAAATTTATTGACCTTCTGCAGCTGAGACATCGTATCCCATTGGTGCTGTCGTGGGTAAATGGAAAATCATTAATTTGTGGAACCTCAAATTTAGGAAAGCCTTTAACAATGACAGGAGGAGATGGTAACTTGGCTGTGAAAGCTGGAGATCACTAATGTTTTAGAAGGAATTTGTGGAGAACATTAAGAAACCTAAAAGAGACAAGAACTTGAAGATGGAAGACAGGTGTAGTAATTACTCCTAGGATTTTTTACATTCCAATAACCAAGTACTCAATGTATTACCTGGTTAAGGCAAAGGGGTAGATCCTCTGATCGGCAGATCTCCTTTGACCCTCTACAGCCAAATATAAATTACACTGCACCTCTAACCATATGTTATTCGCTGAGAGACTACTTCAGCTTCAGGGTGCGTCTACTTCTGAAGAGGAGAAAGAACAATCTCAATGGTGAAAAATACAACTGCAAAAAATCAGGAGGTCTAAATGGAGTCCTAATGACAATGGCTGAATGCAAAATCTATGAAAGGCAAAAAAAAGGGTTTTGGAACCCCAAGAACTCTGACTTTATGCTGAATACAGTGTGACTTAAGTTTGTGACATTGGTACTTGAAACAGAGGTAAACAGTGACAGAGGTAAGAAAATAGATTCGTCACTATCTAAAGCACGAGTTTACACTTTGACAATTTAACCACACTGAAAACACCCAAAAAAAAAATGACGTGAAAATGAAATTATACTTGTGTTCACTCACAGCCAACATCTGATGGCTATACAGTATATGCCCCCCTAAATCCAGACAAAAACGCAATATAAAAAAACGCAAGAATCAGTCCAATCAATCATGGTGTTTATTTAAACCCATTAATACCTAAATGTGTTCACTGCATTAGTTAATTTACAATAAAATAATTTGTTTTTCCAAACAACTTTATTAACATTTTCAACCAAAACAAGACATAGAGAGAGCAAGGTTAACATAAATGCAATGACATGAAACATTCATGAAGCATAAAACTAAAAATAGAATAAAATAAAATAGCAAAACAATAAATACAGTACCGTATATACTCGAGTATAAGCCGACCCGAGTATAAGCCGAGGCCCCTAATTTTGCCACAAAAAACTGGGAAAACTTAATGACTCGAGTATAAGCCTAGGGTGGGAAATGCAGCAGCTACTGGTAAATGTCAAAAGTAAAAATAGATACCAATAAAAGTAAAATTAATTGAGACATCAGTAGGTTAAGTGTTTTTGAATATCCATATTGAATCAGAAGCCCCATATAATGCTCCATAAAGTTTATGATGGCCCCATAAGATGCTCCATATTAAAATATGCCTCATATAATCCTGCATAAAGGTTAATAATGGCCCCATAAGATGCTCCATAGACACATTTGCCCAATATAATGCTGCACAAATGTTGATTATGGCCCAATTAGATGCTCCATAAAAATATTTGCCCCATATAGTGCTGCACAAACCTTGATTATGGCCCCATAAGATGCTCCATACAGACACTTGCCCCATATACCGTAATGCTCCACAAACGTTAATTATGGCCCCATAAGATGCTCCATACAGACACTTGCCCCATATAGTACTGCACAAATGTTAATTATGGCCCCATAAGATGCTCCATACAGACACTTGCCCCATATAGTTCTGCACAAACGTTGATTATGGCCCCATACAGACACTTGCCCCATATAGTGCTGCACAAACGTTATGGCCCCATACAGACAATAGCCCCATATAGTGCTGCACAAACGTTATGGCCCCATACAGACACTTGCCCCATAAAGTGCTGCACAAACGTTATGGCCCCATACAGACACCTGCCCCATATAGTGCTGCACAAACGTTATGGCCCCATACAGACACTTGCCCCATATAGTGCTGCACAAATGTTATGGCCCCATACAGACACTTGCCCCATATAGTGCTGCACAAACGTTATGGCCCCATACAGACACTTGCCCCATATAGTGCTGCACAAACGTTATGGCCCTATAAGATGCTCCATGCAGACACTTGCTCCATTTGCTGTTGCTGCGATAAAAAAAAAATCACATACTCACCTCTCCGTCGCTCAGGCCTGAGGCACTTTCTTTATTCACCTGACTTCATTCCGGTGCGGCTCCATCTTCAGCGTCTTCTGCACTGACATTCAGGCATTATACTCACCTACTCCTGGCGCGGTGCAGTCCCTGCTTCCCCGACGCCGCAGCTTCTTCCTGTACTGAGCTGTCACCGTTACCGCTCATTACAGTAATGAATATGCAGCTCCACCCCTATGGGAGGTAGAGCCGCATATTCATTACTGTAATGAGCGGTACAATGTGACTGCTCAGTACAGGAAGAAGCTGGGGCACCAGGGACGTGCAGGGACCTGCAGGGACCGTGCCAGGAGCAGGTAAGTATAATTAGACAGCCCCCGCTTCCCCTCCCCTGCCAAACCCTGGGTATGAACTCGAGTATAAGCCGAGAGGGGGACTTTCAGCCCAAAAAAGTGGGCTGAAAATCTCGGCGTATACTCGAGTATATACGGTAAATTCTTATGGAAATATTTCCAGCCAGCGAGACCATTTTTTCAAAAAGGAAGGAAAGCAGCCATTCAGTAACGCCAATTTTTGTTCATAGGATTTATGCAAAGCCAGTTTGTCAATTTCTTGTGAAGAGGGTACTTTAGAAGATTTTTAAAAAAAGCAATAGCATTCTTAGAAACTAAAAGCAGATGTATAAAAAGTTTCCTAAAAGGTGGAGTCAATTGATCTGCATTCAACGAGAGCAGGGCCAACTGAGGAGACAGAGAAAAATCCGAACGTTTTAATATAATAGAAATAAGAGAAGAGATTTCATCCCAAAAAGGTCTAATACGTGGACAAAACCAAAATAAATGGGAAAGGCTACCATAATGTCCACAATCCCTCCAGCAGAGAGGGGAATTGGAAGGATTAATAAATGCTAAGCGAGACGGTGAATAATACCACCTAGAGATAAGCTTAAAATAAGACTCATGAAGAGCCATGGACATGGTGGCAGAATAAGTCAAGGACATGGCCAGTTCCGAATCATCTAGAGCTACAGAAAGATTCAAAGTAGATTCCCATTTGCTCATGTATGGGGATTTTATAATTTTGAAATCATTATTAAACCACTGGTAGATATATTGAGTAGACCAAAATATGCTACGACCAGAGTTGCATAAAATATTAATCGCCGGCTCCGATAAAGGAGGGCGACCAGTCACCAGTGGCTTCAAAAAATCCTTTAAAATAGTAAACTGCATAAAAGCCGATGACGGAACACCAAACCTATCTTTAAGGTGGGTAAATGACACAAACTTGTTACCATCAAAGATGTCATGTAGTTTAGAGATTCCCCAGTCAGACCAATTTGAATGCAGATCAAACGAGAAAACAGTAGCCAAAAAAGAGAGGGGAAGTCTCAGCATAAGCTCCATCTTGGCAAAACCGCTTTTAATTTTGAGAAATTTCCACCATGCCACAAGAACAGCTACAAAAATCGGATCCATGGAATCAAGTTGTGGAAGATTGACAGAAGACAAAAAGTCATCAATAGATCTCGCACCTGGAATGGGAAGAGAGGGATCAGACCGCAAATTATAAAATTGATTGAAATATTATGCAAATTCATTTGTAATGTCCTGTGGGTGGGTGAGAGAAATGCCCTTAGGAGAAATGATCTTGTCGATTCGATTAGGTATTCTAACCTTTTTAATTTTATTGAACATAAAACAAGTGGGCTTGTTAAGGGACATATAATGATTGAGTTTTGATTGTTTGACCGCAGAGTCATAAAATGAAAAAATTGTGGCCCTCAAGTCATTCCAAAGATGGGATAAATCAGTCAAAGTTTTGGAACAAGGGATTGGGCTATTGGTCAATGCCAGCTCCAACTCCTTCTCTTTAATGAAGGCTTGTAAACGTTTAATCTTTTGGCAGTTAAAATTTTTAATACGAGAGGAAATATGAATGAGTGCCACGTAGAACGGCCTTGTGCGCGCTCCACTGGAGGAATGGCTTGGAAAGGTCATACACATTCTCAGAAAAATAAAGCTTAAGAGATCTAGAAATTTCCTCATGGTATGTAGGATTTTGAAAAATAGAAGCATTACACTTCCACAACGGTTGCTTATTGATAGAGTGACCTTCAATCAGTTTGGAAATGACAGGGGCATGATCCGAAATGGATTTATTAACAATGGATATAGAGGAAAATCTAGGGAGGGAGAACACATCTGATAATATCAGATCAATGCGAGAAGCTGACAAATGGGAGTCAGAAAAATACATGTATTCCCTTGAAGTAGAGTTTAAACATCTAAAGATGTCATAAAGTTCGTGAGTAAAAAGCCAATTATTTAAAGAGGGGAAGTTAAGCCTATCTGAGGATGAGGCATCAAGTATATTATCAGGGACCAAATTAAAGTCTCCTAAAAGTAAAAGAATGCCTTTTTTAAGTGGTTCAATTTTTTTCAGCAACTTATCTAAAAATTTAATTTGACCCTTATTAGGAGCATAAATATTTACAATTGTGTGAATTTGGGAATTTAACTTGCAAACAAGGACATGAAAATGACCATTCACATCAACCAATTCCTCCAATAGTTCAAACGACAAGGAGTCTCTGATCAAGGTCATAACGCCTGCCCCTTTAGAAGGACCCAAGAGGCTTCAAAAACATGGGGGTAATTTTTTAGGGCAAATGCAGGATGATTATGTATCTTAAATTTAGTCTCTTGCAGGCACACCACATCCGCAACAGATTTATTAATTTCCCTCTGAAAGGAAAAACGTCTATTTGGGCTATTAAGACCCCTCACATTATAGATAACCAAAGTAAGCACCATGAGAGAAAAAAGAAAGAAAAAATTGGCAGTAGTAGGCAATCACCGGCTGGAAAGTAACAAGAAAAAGAAATCACTACCAAGACTAAATAGACAAAGAAAAGTACAAACTTTAAACTTTACAGTACTAGAGCACTAGAGGGAAACCAAGAAAATGGCTCTCCTTCTTGTACCGGGGAAAAAGTCCGTGCAGCGCAAGGCCAAGGAGACCCTCATTAGTACCAATAACAAATATTTAAGATTGAACAAATGAATAATAGAAGCACAATATCATACAATATTAGAAAACCCAGGTACGCAAATCAAAAAATGACAAATTGAGCTCAAGTGACATGGCCTGGACCTGTGGAAGTAGATGCAGGAACGGAAGGAATAACACCGTGGGATTTCAAAAATAGGAGACCCTCCTTAGGTGTAAGAAAAACTGCATTTTTCCCCCTATAATTAAAGATGAGCCTCAGAGGAAAACCCACTTGTAAGGAAGGCCTTTCCCTCTCAGAACGGAGGTGAGTGATCTAAAGTGCCTCCGACCCTCAATAGTTGCTTTGGACATGTCAGCAAACAACTTAAGATGGTGATAGGGTTCCGGGAATCCTCCTTTAATTTTGACCAGGTTTTGTATTTTCTCTTTAATGTGATAAAAGTGAATTTTCATGATAACATCTCTAGGGAGGTCTTCAGGGACAGAAGGAGGCTTAGGAAGACGATGGATACGATCTATAATGAGATCCGTATCTGAAAGATTGGGAATCATCCTCCTAAAAATCCCCTCAAACTCAGGAAGCTACAATAAAATAATTTGTATCCAGATATATTTGTTAGAGGAATTCTTTTCCTTTTCCTGCTCTCACTACGTCTACAAGTAGCTGCAGTCTTCTATGGCTTTTCAGAGTTGGTCACTAGATGGCAGCTGCACAGAGCTCCTGAGTTCTGACGACTCCTGTTGCCTACAGGAAAGCAGACATAGTCATGTAATAAAATATTAGAAAAATTATATTAATGAGAGCAGGGGCATAAGTATAGTGGGTGCAGGGATTTCAGTCGCACTTGGGGTCTGGTACCCACGGGATCCAGAAAGGTTCCTGTGGATCATACAGCCAAAAGTTTTGAGAATGACACCAAAATTATATTTTCACATGATCTGCTGCCCTCTGGTTTTTATTAGTGTTTGTCTGATGTTTATATCACATACAGAAATATAATTGCAATCAAATTATGAGTACCAATAGGTTATATTGACAGTTAGAATGAGTTAATGCAGCAAGTCAATATTTGCAGTGTTGACCCTTCTTCTTCAAGACCTCTGCAATTCCCCCTAGCATGCTCTCAATCAACTTCTGGACCAAATCCTGACTGATAGCCGTCCATTCTTGCATAATCAATGCTTGCATTTTGCCAGAATTTGTTGGTTTTTGTTTGTCCACCCGTCTCTTGATGAATGACCACAAGTTCTCAATAGGATTAAGATCTGGGGAGTTTCCAGGCCATGGACCCAAAATCTCTATGTTTTGTTCCATGAGCCATTTAGTTATCACCTTTGCTTTATGGCAAGGTGCTCCATCATGCTGGAAAAGGCATTGTTGGGCGGCAAACTGCTCTTGGACGGTTGGGAGAAGTTGCTCTTGGAGGACATTCTGGTACCATTCTTTATTCATGGCTGTGTTTTTAGGCAAGACTGTGAGTGAGCCGATTCCCTTGGCTGAGAAGCAACCCCAGACATGAATGGTTTCAGGATGCTTTACAGTTGGCATGAGACAAGACTGGTGGTAGCGCTCACCTCTTCTCCGAATAAGCTGTTTTCCAGATGTCCCAAACAATCGAAAAGGGGATTCATCAGAGAAAATGACTTTGCCCCAGTCCTCAGCAGTCCACTCCCTGTACCTTTTGCAGAATATCAGTCGGTCCCTGATGTTTTTTCTGGAGAGAAGTGGCTTCTTTGCTGCCCTCCTTGAAACCAGGCCTTGCTCAAAGTGTCTCCGCCTCACAGTGCGTGCAGAAGCACTCACACCAGCCTGCTGCCATTCCTGAGCAAGCTCGGCACTGCTGGTAGTCCGATCCCGCAGCTGAAACAGTTTTAAGATACGGTCCTGGCACTTGCTGGTCTTTCTTGGGCACCCTGGAGCCTTTTTGACAACAATGGAAGCTCTCTCCTTGAAGTTCTTGATGATGCGATAGATTGTTGACTGAGGTACAATCTTTGTAGCTGCGATACTCTTCCCTGTTAGGCCATTTTTGTGCAGTGCAATGATGGCTGCACGTGTTTCTTTAGAGATAACCATGGTTAACTGAAGAGAAACAATGATACCAAGCACCAGCCTCCTTTTAAAGTGTCCAGTGATGTCATTCTTACTTAATCATGACTGATTGATCGCCAGCCCTGTCCTCATCAACACCCACACCTGTGTTAATGGATCAATCACTAAAACGATGTTAGCTGCTCCTTTTAAGGCAGGACTGCAATGATGTTGAAATGTGTTTTGGGGGTTAAAGTTCATTTTCTGGGCAAATATTGACTTTGCAAGTACAGTAATTGCTGTTAAGCTGATCACTCTGACATTCAGGAGTATATGCAAATTGCCATTAGAAAAAATGAAGCAGTAGACTTTGGAAAAATTAATATTTGTCTCATTCTCAAAATTTTTGTCCATGACTGTATATGATTCAAAGGTCGTAAGAAGCCAGTGTACCTCAATGTGTATGTGGCCACAATCTGCTAAATTTTGTAACCAAAGTGTGGCCTGTAAGTTAAAAAAGAATTCTCCCCAAATCCAGTAATGTAATCAGCGCATCCATACATTTATATAGAAATAGGGGCATCTACAGTGTTATTCCCACGTCATTTGTATCGTACCATTCCAATATGCCATTACTTTATATTCAGTGGAAGTCCCAGATGGTTTAGAAAATTCATAAATTTACACCAATGCTGCTGAAAATGCAGTTTGATTAAGGGTAAGTTCACACAGGGCATTTTTCCTGCGTTTTTTATGCTAATTTTTAGCTGCTTTTTACAGTACCAGCAAAGCCTATGATATTTCAGAAATCTCATGCACACACATTAGTTTTTTGTGTGATCAGTATTTAGTGCTTTGCTGCGTTTTTTTGGACATAGAGCATGTCACTACTTTCAGCAATTTTGCTGCATTTTTTCAGCGTTTTTCACCCATTGACTTGAATGGGTGTTGAAAAATTGCAGCAAAAAACACAGGTATCATTATTTGCTGCGTTTTTGCTGCTGAGAATTCAAGGACATTAGCCTGGACAAAGAGAAAAAAAACGTATAAAAAAAAAACCCAACTCACCAAAAATGCACCTAAACCTGCGTTTTTGACTCAGCTTCTTTCCTGCCAAGAAGATCAGGTTTTGCTGCAGAAAAAAAAGCAGCAAAAACGCCCTGTGTGAATTTACCCTAAAGCTATGTGTCCACGTTGCAGAAATGCTGCGGAAGTGTTTGCAGCATTTCCGCAACTCCCTGCCGCGGGTAAAACGCATGTGGAATTCTCATGCATTTTCCAGCAAAACACAACTGTTTTGTGTTACACCTCGCAATACTTACCTGTCCGGCCGGCGCGCTACCGACGCTCCTCCTCGCTCCTCTTCCTCTGCTTTCCCTGGTGTTCGTCCCTTCGGCGGTCCGCGCATGCGCAGACGTGCTTCTCTCACCGCCGGGCTTTCTGGGAGGTCGTGACTCGCTGGCCCCGCCCCAATATAGCGGCACCCGTCGGGTATTTCTTTCCTGCATCTGACCGGGTAAGACGCCTTTGCGTCTATTGCGTTCGCTGGTTAATACCAGCATCTCCTTAGGTTCCTAGGCTCCGTGCGTCTCTTGCTTTGTTTCCAGGTTGTCTTTGCCTTCCAGTCCCGTGTTCCTGCTGTGCCTTCCAGTCCCGTGTTCCTGACGTGCCTTCCAGTCCCGTGTTCGTGACGTGCCTTCCAGTCCCGTGTTCCCGCTGTGCCTTCCAGTGTCGTGTTCCTGCTGTGCCTTCCAGTCCCGTGTTCCAGACGTGCCTTCTAGTTCCGTGTTCCTGATGTGCCTTCCAGTCCTGTGTTCCTGACGTGCCTTCCAGTCCCGTGTTCCTGACGTGCCTTCCAGTCCCGTGTTCCTGACGTGCCTTCCAGTCCCGTGTTCCTGACGTGCCTTCCAGTCCCGTGTTCCTGACGTGCCTTCCAGTCCTGTGTTCCTGACGTGCCTGCCGGTCCTTAATTCCTGCTGTGCCTGCTACTTCCGAGTCTCCGTTGTCTTCGTCCACGTCTGCCCTCATCTTCCCGGTCAGTACGTTGTCTCTTACTACCTCTATCTGTCCGGTGCCTCCGCCATTCTAGCCTCTTCAGTTGCACCTTCTTCCCTCCGTCCTCTGATCCCTCTGTTATATCTTCAGTCGTCCCGTTGGCTCCGGCAGTTGCGGCTTCACCCTCCTTGGGCCTGTCCCTAACGCTCCCTGTACAGGGGGTGGGACCGTCTGGTTCACTCGCCCCCGGGGGCTCTGAAGTCATGGCCCAGAGGGTCCACTTCCTAGTCCTAACATTTTGCAAGCGTTTTTAGCGTGCAGAATGCTTGCGTTTTCCAAGCGATTTGAAGCATCGCTTGGAAAAGTGATTGACAGGTTGGTCACACTTGTAAAGCATAGTGCTTGACAAGTGTGACCAACTTTTTACTATTGATGCTGCCTATGCAGCATCAATAGTAAAAGATAGAATGTTAAAAATAATTAAAAAATATGGTTATTCTCACCTTCCGATCTCCTCATCGGCGCTCCCGGTACGTTCCGGTCCCAGGGATGCTTTGCGTGAAGGACCTTTGTGATATCACGGTTGCATGACTGCTACATCATTTCAGGTCCTTCGCGCAATGTATCCCTGGGAACGGAAGCCGCCGCGTGCATGTGAGAGAGGCGGGAGGACTCCGGGGGCCATCAGAAGGAAGGTATATCCATATTTTTTATTTAAATTTTTTTTTTTTACAGAAATATGGATCCCAGGGCCTGGAGGAGAGTCTCTTCTTCTCCAGACTCGGGTACCATCCGCACATGAAGCGCTAACTTTACGCATGGTGGGCATAGCCACATGCGTAAAGTGAGCATTTCAATGCAATCCTATGGAGGCAGAATCGCTGCGATTCCGCAGAAATAATGAACATGTTGCGGATTTTACCGCTATGTGATTCCACCGAGGGAAAATCCACAGCATGGGCACAGCAACTGCGGAATCCCATAGGATTGCATGGGAATGCGTTTTTAAGCATTTCCGCTGCGGCAAAAAACGTGGCAGAAACGCATAAAAAATGCAACGGGGGCACACAGCCTTAATGGGAAATGCAAAAATAAACTTTATTCTCCAACACTCACAAAGGAACCACAGTTTTACTTTTTTCCCCCAACTCAAAAAGTATTAGTGAAGATAATATTTGGAATTGAGAGTCCTCAGTGGCTGATACCTTTTAATGGCTAACTGAAAAGATGGTAACAAATTGCAAGCTTTCGAGGCCTCTTCATCAGGCATAGACTAATACAACATCTGAAGAATCAAATATTTATACACAATACAGCACAGAACTGTCATTATGGAGAAGTGATAAACAGTTGTGCCCATAAATATTGGAACAGTTTGTAGATAAGGAATGTTTTGTTGTCCTCTGATTGGGGTCTGATTCTGATTCCGATGACCCCAAAAGGTCTGAAGTGCAAATTCTTTAATTGATGTAAAAAGACATAAATCCATGCAACACATTCATTCCTGCACTAAGACTGTCAAAGGTAGTCATAAGTTTATATTCCCAGATTCTCCTGTCTCTCTGAGATTTGAAGTTACCTTTTAATACAAGTAATTTTATGTCCATAATGCTATGATCGGGGAGACAAAAATGTTTGGCCACAGGTAGATCCATTCTTTTTTCTCTTATTATGTTGCGGTGAGGATTTATCCTTATTCTCAGTCTTTGCCCTGTCTCCCCCACATACAGACCCCCAGTTGGACATTTAGTATAAATAATTAGGTACACCATATTAGAAGTGATGCAGATGAAAGTACCTGGTATCTTGTAGTCCTGATGTGAATTGGGGATCTTTATCTTGTCCGTGGTCATTATAAATGGGTAGGTTTTACATTTTTTCTGGTTGCAAGAAAAGGTACCTGCAGCTGTTGGAGAGGACAGCGAGCTTCTGACAATGATGCTTCTTAGATTTGGGGGCTGCATAAAACACAGTAGTGGGGGGTCTGGAATGCATTGAACGGACTGCAGCAATGCAATATGAACCCTGCCTTACAGAAGAAAATGGACCATTAAATTTGTTGTGCAATTTCTCTTGAGTACGCCGATACCCCATATGTGGAGGAAATCCACTGTTTGGTCGCACTTCAGGTCTCAGAAGGGAAGACGCATTGTTTGACTTTTTGAAAACAAAAATAGCTGGACTCGAGAGTGGACGCCATGTCGCGTTTGATCTGCCTAAACAGTGGAAACCCCAAGTGTCCCAAATTTGGAAACTAGACACCTCAAGAAATGTATCTAGATGTGTGGTGTGCATCTTGAATCCCCAGGTGCTTCACAAAAGTTTATAACGTAGAACTGTGAAGATGAAAAAAAAATCATTTTACACACAAAAATTTACTTTTAGCCCCAGTTTTTTATTTTCACAAGGATAAGGGGAAAAATGGACCCCAAAATTTGTTGTGAAATTACTCCTGAGTACGCTGATACCCAATATGTTGAGGAAAACTACTGTTTGGGTGCAAGGTGGAGCTCGGAAAGGAAGTGCATTTCCGTTTTTTGCTCCCCTTCTTCCCAGAGCCATAACTTTTTTATTTTTCCTTCCATATGGCCATGTGAGGGCGTTTTTTTTGTGAGATGAGTTGTACTTTTGAACAACATCATTGATTTTACCATATAGTGAACTGGAAAAAAAATGAAAGTGCGGTGAAATTGCAAAAAAAGTGCAATTCCACTACTGTTTTTTTTTTTTTTTTTACCATGTTTACTAAATGCTAAAACTGACCTACCATTATGATTCTCTAGGTCATTACAAGTTCATAGACACCAAACATGTCTAGGTTCTTTTTTATTTAAGTGGTGAAAAAAATTCCAAAATTTGTAAAACAAATAAAAAAAGTGGCAATTTTCCGATACCCGTAGCGTCTCCATTTTTCGTGATCTGGGGTCGGGTGAGGTCTTATTTTTTGCGTACCGAGCTGACCTTTTTAATGATACCATTTTGGTGTAGATACGATCTTTTGATCGCCCGTTATTGCATATTAATGCAATGTTGCACCGACCAATAAAACGTAATTCTGGTGTTTACTGATCTGATTCTTTTTATATATTGATAGATAGGGCGATTCTGAACGCGGCGATACCAAACGTGTACTTTTAATTTTTTTTGTTTTATTTTGAATGGGGCGCATGGGAGTGATTTAAACTTTTATATTTTTTATTTTTTTTTCAAAAACATTTTTTTTTTTACTGGCTTCAATAGTCTCCATGGGAGACTAGAAGCTGCGATCATCAGATCGCCTGTGCTACACAGAGCAGGGCTTTAGCTTAAGCTGCGAGCGCCGACCACTGGGCAGCGCACATAGCAGATCAGAGACAACAACCACAGAGGTCTCCTGCAGACCCCGGATTGTTATACTAGCCCATCGGCGACCATAAGCAACCTTCGGTGATGTGACACGGGCGCTGATGGGTGAGGTTTGTGACGCGCGATTGTGTTAAATGCGGCTGTCACAGATTGACAGCGGCATTTACCATGTTAACAGCCGTGGGTGGATTGCGATTCCACCCGTGGCTGTTAGGGGCACATGTCAGCTGATAAAATGATGTGGGCTCATTGCTGGAGCCCGCATCAAACAGGGGGATGCAACCTTGGACGTACCTATATGTCACAGGTCGTAAAGGGGTTGAACAGTAAATTCGGGCACAAACGACCCAGGACTGTGGAGCAGCTAGAATCCTACATCAGACAAGAATGGGACAACATTCCTTTTCCAAAACCCTAGAAATTGCTCTCTCTACTTCCCAGACATTTACAGACTGTTGGAACAAAAAAGAAATATTAAACAATGGTGGAAACGACCCTGTCCTATTTATTTAAGATGTGTTGCTGTCACTAATTTCTAAATTAGTTACTTTTTTCAAATAAAATAGAAAAATGTCTAAATCTTCAGCTTTTGATCTGTTTGCTATGTTCTGTTGTGAATAAAATATGGCTAGAGGAGATTTCTAAATGATTACATTTGTGTTTTCTTTTCATTATTCACAGCGTCCCACCTTTTTTTGGAATTGTGGTTTCTTCAAGCAAAGAAATTAAAACTTATGAAACAAAGAAAGCATATGTAGTAAATGTTAAAGGGAATCTGTCAGCAGCTTTAACTATGTAACCTGAGAGCAGCATGATGAAGTGGCAGAGACCTTGATTCTAGAGATGTGTCACTTACTGGGCATCACTAGAGGACTAGTTATCTTGAGCCATGTAGTCCTCCTGCTCTGTGTAACCCTGCCCCAACCACTGATTGGCAGCTTTCTGCCTATGCATAGTGTGCATGGATATCTGCTAATCAGTGGTGTGGGCGGAGGTATACAGAAAATAAGAGAAAACTGTAGATCAGTAGCAGAAAAAAAGTGGTGCTTATTAAAACGTCGCCAAGTAGCCCATTAAAAGACCTCGCTGGAATCAGGGACTCTGCCCCATACATTATGCTGCTTTCACATTACTTAGTAAAAAGTATGTGATGTAGTCTCTTAAAATGGGTGTTACCCGTCCCAATGGATATGCCATAAGTGTACAGACCATGCGAGCCCCCAATGGGACCTGTATCTATCTTAAGAACAAGGCTTGTGACTCACTGCGGTGCAAAGGACCTCTCTCACCAGGAAAATGCAGATCCCATCGGTGGGACCCTCTGCTACCATACAACAGTGACATATCCTGTACCTGGGAATACCTCTTTAAATATTATCTATTTTGTGTAGTATTATGTGAAATTATCTGTCTTACAAAACAAAATGTAAACTTACAAAAGTCATTTTCAACTTAGAAAAAGCGTTTGTAATAAAGAAACAGATAAAACATGTATAATTAAGATATAGAAGGTCACAAAAACAATCACTTGGATGAATAAAATAATAAAAAACATTTAATAGTGTTGGGTCATAATGAGCAAAATTGGCAGAAAGAGGGTAGCGGGGTTGTACACTTTTAAGGAGAGTGGATCCCAAATGCTTTATATCCCTAAATAACAAACAGAGCAAATGCTCGCCCTCCCGGGTCCAGGGCTGGCTCCTTGCCGCTGCTCTGGTCTTGGCATTTTGCTTGCAGCAGAGACATGTTCTCAGCGTGCACCATAGTCACAGTCAATCACTGAGGTCAGCAACTCAGGCCGAGGTAGATGGCCCAAGCCGCTGCGCTCAGTGATTGTCTGCAGCCAGGATGCGCGTTCTTGACGTGACATCACAGCTGCAGCCAAAACACAGAGACGCAAAGCAGTGGTGGCGAGCCAGCGCCGGACCTGGGAGGGCGAGTATCTGCTCTGTTAGTTATTTTACAGCGTTTTAGGTCCACTTTCCTTAAAGGGGGTCCTGTCACCCGAAACACAGACAGCTTAAATTTGCGCCTGGCTGCATAACTGCAGTCAGCTTTATTTTTTTTTTAGAGAAATCGTACTTTGAAGCATCGGGGACTATAGGGAGGGATGTGACTAGTCCGTTGCCTCTGGTGACTTCCCCCTGCCCAGTCCGGATGATTTACAGGTTTGTCACTACACATACACACACGGGAGGGACCTGTCAGTAAACTGGAGCAAGGCGGGCACAGGACGTCGGCGGCATCAGACTGGTCACCTCTTTCCCTATAGTCTCTTAAATGTGCAAATTGTCTCTTCAAAGAGAACTAGAACTTTAGTGACATCTATTGGAAGCAGTGATCCTAAAAGGCAATACAGACTCTTTAACGAGCCTTGCAATATCCTAAATGATATTGCAAGGCTCGTTAAAAAGTCAATATTGACTTTTAGGATCGCTGCTTCCAATAGCTGGCACTATAGTTCTAGCCTTCTTCCTCTGTGAAGAGACAATTTGCATATTTAATTTCCCAGAGGAGCATGCGTGCCAGATAAGTCTCCTCGCTTTGACATGCCAGGCTTGGCTTGTCACTCTCCACATGGAGAAATGTTACCCCTTAGTCCTATAGTGTCTTCAAACTATGGCTGCAATCACACAGCCCGGCTCCGATTCATGCTGCTCATGGTTTAGGCAGCATGAAGTGACTGAAAGGTCTCCTATAACCTCTCGCATGATTAATACTGACGAGCAGATATCAGACGTATGGTCTGCAGCTAGACAACACCACGGATACACAGGATGGTAGTGCAGTTTCCTTCTTTATTCATTGCTGTACAGCAAACATTGCCATATCTCCAAGATGTTACTCCAATATACATATAGTAAAAACAGAAAAAGTTTCATGTGATTAACAGAAGTTCATAAAGAGTTTGGGAGTAAAAGGATTCATTCTCGGGACTACTCTACCTATCCATATACTGGGGCAGGGCTCCATCGAGCCGTTCCCGATGATGTGGCTAATCTCGGTGTTGTTGAAGTCAATTTGTTATATTTCTTTGTACGTATTGTCCTGTGCAAGTCTCTCGGAGTTAAATAGTTCTTTTTATGTGACCCCTTTGAGTGAAATATGAGTTGGAGCAAAGCCTCTGGGAAGCCAGCTTCACAATTTACATTGTTCCTTGTTATATTCACGTAAATAGGAAAGAAACAAAATCCTCCAAACACTGTTAAAGAGAGAGACTTCATGAGCATCACAGAGAGAAGGCAAAAAGAAAAAGAATATACAGGGAATGTCAAAGAAAGAAGAAGAAAGAAATCCACATCGGAAATCATACAGAGGTAACTCAATGAGACTTTAATTAAAACTTGATAAAGATTCTCTGCCAGCAAGAAAAAGAAGAAAGGCGACTATAGGTGGAGAAGGAGGCCGGGGGATTCACAAATATTCATCTCAGATCCGGCCCTCTCCAGCATTCAGGCTAATGAGAAGGTCAGAGGAAGAACCTCTGCTGCCGAGGCGTAGAGGAGAAGATCCCATAAGGCAAATATTGGAACAAGGCAACAGAAAAAGAAGAAGCTAGAACCAGTTCCCGAAAGACAGAACATACTGTACATGGAATCAGCATAAATAAATGACAATGTCATATATAACCATAAAACATTTTTAAATAAAAAATATTGGCTATAAATATTTATTTTTAAATATTTGAAAATGAAATATACATATAGATATAATAGTAAGAAGGATTGTCGGAAATTAAAGGGACCCATTGCCAGGTTTGGGGACAGTAAACCATCAGCGGTTTATTACGTAGGTGGGGTTTAGGGTTCCGAATAAAGTTAAAAATGGCATAAAGGTAATAAAAGGCCTTGCACATTACAAAAGAGATGAGTCAAGAGGCGCGTCAGGAGCCGAGGACAGTACGGCTCGCTTCACTCACAATGCGCATGCCTTTACACCCGATCTATGTAACGAGCATACGCCGGCTCCCACTGAACACGGCTCAGTAATGTATGCATTATTTTAATATGTAAGGTCAGGACAGTTTTGACATTTAGTTTAGGTGCCGCAAATATAGTAGCCGGTTCCTTTCAATGAAAATCTCAAAGGGTTTACACAGGGCTTTCTTTTTATCCCCTATGGGACTAAGCACTTATTGGCAGGTATGTTCTGCCCTGCAACGATCTCTCCCGGCTGAGAGCGGTCCTCGACAGCTCCTGCTTTCCCGTAGACAAAGTAGTTTGTTCTCTTCTGCTCTGTTGAGGGGGTTTCACTACTGACATCATATAGACAGCCGGCTCCTCGCTGCGTTGGGCTGAGACAGCTCTTAATCTACATCTATGTAGGCAGTGAGGCCTCACAGACGGAGCAGAGCAGAAGAGAAGGAACTGTTTTGTCGACAGGACAATCACTTGCAGGAGCAGTCCCCCAACCCGAGTAGGGGGAAATCGTTGCAGGGCACAAGAGGCAGGTAGTTACCACCCACCTGCTACTAAATGCGTAGCCCCATTGGGGGAAAAAAAGAAGGTCCTGGATAACCTCTTTATCAATATTCCAACATATTTTCATCAGTTTCTCACAGTTTTCAAGATCCCTGCTTGATGTCATTCAACAGCCGCCCATTTTATGGGATGGCTATACAGGCGCTGAGTTTGACACTGTACTTATCCGGGCAATGTCTTGGGACAGGCTGAGCCCCATCTTGGTTAACGACTGCTAGCAGAGATGTTGGAAATTGTTGTGAAGTGTATTAGAAATGATAGAACTTTCCATAATACAAAGAAAACCTGTATTTACAGAACAAATAATAATAATAATTTTTATTTATATAGCGCCAACATATTCCGCAGCGCTTTACAACTTATAGAGGGGACTTGTACAGACAATAGACATTACAGCAAAGGTAACCCTTTAATACAGAAGATAACTCCCTTCTGCCTCTGCCATCTAAAATTATCCAAAGTCAATGAAGTATGAAGCTGAAAAAGCAGAAGACAGATGGATAAGGATTGCATTTTGTGATTTCAACGGGAGTGCCACCCCCTACCCATAACCTCTTTCTCAAAATAACACTTTTGTGAAGGATGGGTTGACCAAACTAAGAGGCTAATAACACATAAAGAGTAACCACTTTGGGGTCTGTGTGATCACCGGAACCCGAACTTTGACCCCATGCAGATCTACTAAAGTGAAATCGTAGATGATCATGGAGCTTCAGGCTAGGGTCACACGCCCATATATTCCGATTATGCTAACCACACTCAGATCAGAGTGTGAGCATAATGTGGTCTGATTCTTGAGAAGATTGAAGAAAAAAGAAAATATTCTCCATCTTCTCCATTGTGTCAGTCTGTGGAGATCGGACCGCACTCAGATGTCATCCAAGTGCAGTCCAATGCTTTCCACTGACTTGCATGGCCTTGGTCTGATAAACGGATCCAGCTTGGGCATGCTGCAATTTTTTTCTCAAAGAAAAAAAAAAAAAAAAAAATCGGACATGTGCATGGCCACATGGACTAATGTTGGTCCGAGTGTGATCCAATGTTTTGTAGGGTCGCACTCAGACTGAAAATACAGTTGTCCGCTGAGCTGTTAACAGGATCGCAGTTGCTGCACCAAATCGTAGAATGTCAGTACGTGAAACTGGCTGTGACCGAAGTGCAAATAATAAAATAAACACCATCATAGAAGACTTGGTCTTTTTTTTTGTCTTATACCTGATGACAAGAGCGATATGCTCTCAAAACACGTTGTTGCTCTGCTCCATAATAAAGAACTATCCCATAAATACCCTGCTTTGATCGAAGTCTCTAGGAAGTGGGACAATCATTAGCTACGTAGGATTTTCCACTCTGACTTGTGCTAATCACAGAAGACCTGGTTGAGGTCTGACAAATGAGTGGTAGACGACATCCTCATAGACTATGAATTGTGGACTCTTCACTCCTCCTGACCCCAAGGGAACAAACTTTTTGTTTAAAACATTTTCAACACAAACCCAGACCTGTCTTTTAGAGTCCTGTGACATGGGATGGGTACACATTAACACGGGGCATAGCTAATACATACATGTTAGGTAGATTATAGTTTTTTTTATTAGTTTAGGATCACACCTGTCTTTTCTGCAGTATTTTCACCTACTTTATGATCTAAATGTATTAAATATCCGGTAACTAATCTGTGTCGATTTCAATGTAGCAAAGTTTGTAGAAAATGTAGTGCCACCAATGTGCAGACTTACCCAGGGTGTGAGCATCAACCCAATACAAATCAGTCTGCTGGGTGCGCTCATTGCTCGGAGCGATTCTGTAGGGCTGTACAAGTGGCTGCTGAAAAGGCAAAGCTTCAAAACTTTCTAGTAAACATTCCCACATTTTTCAATATTCACGCTCAATACACAAGAAGGTAATTGTGCCAAATTTAATCATAGGAGCATTAGATGTGATGAGTTTTGGATTGTCTAAAAATGCAGTCTCTGCATGCCGTGAGCGTGAGGATTAATAAGATTTGTGCTAAAACGTGATCATTTTCTGGCTTTAGTCTTAAAGAGTTTATCTAAGATACGTAAAGTGCTCCACAGTGCTAAACCAATGAAATAATACTTGCCCCCCACCCCCCCGTACCAGCACTGCGTCCCCATCTGTATACCGTTTACATTGGCTGCAGACTTCACTGCCTGTAAGCCCCATGTGATGGCTGCAGCCAATCATTGGCGTCAGGAGTCTCAGGCCGCAGACCGCTACACCAGTGTTGCTGAGCCCGTGATTGGTTGCAGTGATTGGCTGCTAGATCATATGGCCACGTGAGATCCATGGGCTATACGATATATGGGATATATGCAGAGCTGGAACAGAGGGCGAGTATTATTTCAGCGATATTGCTGCCAATGTGCAGCACTTTCCATGTCTCCCACAACCCCTTTAAAGGGAAACAGTCATCAAGTTTTTGTTATGTAATCTAAGAGCAGTATAATGTAGGGGCAGATGCCCTGATTCCAGCGATGTGTCACTTACTGGGCTACTTGCCGTAATTTCAATAAACTACACTGCTCAAAAAATAAAGGGAACACTAAAATACCACATCCTAGATACTGTATCTCTGAATGAAATATTCCAGTTGCAAATTTTTATTCATTGCATAGTGGAATGTGTTCAGAACAATAAAACATAACAATTATCAATGTAAATCAAAATGAATATCCCATGGAGGTCTGGATTTGGAATGATGCTCAAAATCAAACTGGAAAATCAAATTACAGGCTGATCCAACTTCAGTGGAAATGCCTCATGACAAGGAAAAGATGCTCAGTAGTGTGTGTGGCCTTTTCGTGCCTGTATGACCTCCCTACTGTACCATGCCTGGGTATGCTCCTGATGAGGCGGCGGATGGACTCCTGAGGGGTCTCCTCCTAGACCTGGACTAAAGCATCTGACAACTCCTGGACAGTCTGTGGTGAAACATGAAGTTGGTGGATGGAGCGAGACATGATGTCCCAGATGTGTTCAATCGGATTCAGGTCTTGGGAACGGGCAGACCAGTCCATAGCTTCAATGCCTTCATCTTGCAGGAACTGCTCACACACTCCAGCCACATGAGGTCTGGCATTGTCCTGCATTAGGAGGAACCCAGGGTCAACCGCACCAGCATATGGTCTCACAAGGGGTCTGAGGATCTCATCTCTCCACCTAATGGCAGTCAGGCTACCTCTGACGAGCACATGGAGGGCTGTGCGGCCCTCCAAAGAAATGCCACCCCACACCATTACTGACCCACGGCCAAACCAGTCATGCTGAAGGATGTTGCAGGCAGCAGATCGCTCTCCAAGGTGTCTACAGACTCTGTCACGTCTGTCACATGTGCTCAGTGTGAACCTGCTTTCATCTGTGAAGATCACAGGGCGCCAGTGTCAAATTTGCCAATCCTGGTGTTCCGTGGCAAATGCCAATCGTCCTGCACGGTGTTGGGCTGTGAGCACAACCCCCATCTGTGGACATCGGGAACTCAGACCATCCTCATGGAGTCAGTTTCTAATCGTTTGTGCAGATACATGCACATTTGTGGCCTGCTGGAGGTCATTTTGCAGGGCTTTGGCAGTGCTCCTCCGGTTCCTCCTTGCACAAAGGCGGAGGTAGCGGTCCTGCTGCTGGGTTGTTGCCCTCCTACGGCCCCCTCCACGTCTCCTGGTGTACTGGCCTGTCTCCTGGTAGCGCCTCCGGACACTACGCTGACAGACACAGCGAACCTTCTTGCCACAGCTCGCATTGATGTGCCATCCTGGATGAGCTGCACTTGTGTGGGTTGTAGAGTCCGTCTCATGTTACCACAAGTGTGGAAGCACAACCAACATTCAAAGTGACCAAAACATCAGCCAGAAAGCATTGGTACTGAGATGTGGTCTGTGGTCCCCACCTGGAGAACTACTCCTCTATTGAGGGTGTCTTGATAATTGCCAATAATTTACATCTGTTGTCTATTCCATTTGCACAACAGCATGTGAAATTGATTGTCAAACAGCGTTGCTTCCTAAGTGGACAGTTTGATTTCACAGAAGTTTGATATACTTGGAGTTATATTCTGCTGTTTAAGTGTTCCCTTTATTTTTTGAGCAGTGTAAATGCAGGCGTTATTCACTAGTAGACTAGTAAACCTGCTGCCAGGTAATTCAACCCCACCCCCATCAATGACTGGCTGCATTTTTAAGTTCATGGTGCACTATGGTGTTCATAGTGTCTCTGACACTATTTCATGCTGCTCTTAAATGGGGTAGCAAAAACCTGGTGACAGATTCCCTGTAATAAATCTGTCTAACAGATGTGAGATACTCCTGCTTTTCTTAGTACTTTTCAAAAGCGATGAGCGCTGAGAAAAGTTGCACGTTTTTAAAACATAAGGGCCGATTCATAAAGACTGGTGTAAACTAATGAACTATGAGCATATGACAAGCGATTTATGCAAGAATTTTGGCTTTGCTGAATGGAGGCCATGATGCACAATTATTTGCAGGTATTTGGAGCTCAGTTTATGCCAAGAACTAAGATAAAAATAAGTTTGTGTTGTTCAATATCTGAAATACAGGTGCATCTCACAAAATTAGAATATCATCAAAAAGTTCATTTATTTCAGTTCTTCAACACAAAATGTGAAAATCATTATATAGTCATTACAAACAGAGTGATCTATTTCAAGTGTTTATTTCTGTTAATGTTGATGATTATGGCTTACAGCCAATGAGAACCCCAAAGTCATTATATCAGTAAATTAGAATACTTTATAACACCAGCTTGAAAAATGATTTTATAATCCAAAATGTTGACCTACTGAAATGTATGTTCAGTAAATGCACCCAATACTTGGTCGGGGTTCCTTTTGCATTAATTACTGCATCAGCACGGCGTGGCATGGAGGTGATCAGCCTGTGGCACTGCTGAGGTGTTATGGAAGCCCAGGTTGCTTTGATAGCAGCCTTCAGCTTATCTGCATTGTTGGGTCTGGTGTATCATCTTCCTCTTGACAATACTCCATAGATTCTCTATGGGGCTAAGGTCAGGCGAGTTTGCCCATCAAGCACAGTGATACTGTTGTTTTTAAACCAGGTATTGGTACTTTTGGCAGTGTGGACAGGTGACAAGTCCTGCTGGAGAATGACATTTCCATCTCCAAAAAGCTTGTCGGCAGAGGGAAGCATGAAGTGCTCTAAAATTTCCTGGTAGACGGCTGCGCTGACTTTGGTCTTGATAAAACACAGTGGACCTACACCAGCAGATGACATGACTCCCCAAAACATCACTGATTGTGGACACTTCACATTAGACCTCCAGCAGCTTGGATTGTGGCCTCTTCGCTCTTCCTCCAGACTCTGGGACCTTGATTTCCAAATGAAATGCAAAATTTACTTTCATCTGAAAACAACACCTTGGACCACTGAGCAACAGTCCAGTCCATTTCTTTTTCTCCTTGGCCCAGGTAAGACGCTTCTGGCGTTGTCTATTGGACATGAGTGGCTTGACACAAGGAATGTGACACTTGTAGCCCATGTCCTGGATAGGTCTGTGTGTGGTGGCTCTTGAAGCAATGACTCCAGCAGCAGTCCACTCCTTGTGAATCTCCCCCAAATTTTTGAATGGCCTTAACAATCCTTTCATAGCTGTGGTTATCCTGGTTGCTTGTGCACCTTTTTCTACCACACTTTTTCTTTCCACTCAACTTCCTGGACATCTGTCAAGTCAGCAGTCTTCCCCATGATTGTGGAGCTACTGAAAAAGACTAAGGGACTTTTTTAATCGCTTACGAAAACTTTGCAGGTGTTTATTGCTAATTATTCTAATTTACTGAGATAATGACTTTTGGTTTTTCATTGGCAGTAAGCCATAATCATCAACATTAACAGAAATACACAATTGAAAAAGATCTCTCTGTTTGTAATGACTCAATATGAGTTTCACTTTTTGTATTGAAAAACTGAAATAAATTAACTTTTTGACGATATTCTAACTGTATGAGAAGCACCTGTATCTTTGCTTGCTGTCCATGAAGAATTCTCATACTGGCCATGTCCGACATACATACATAATGAGCCATGCCCTGTGTAGGCAGCACACGATCAAGGCAAGATTCATTCTCTGAATGTGGACAAAATTGTTGGCATTCACTGGCAGCAAACAGAGATCTTTCATGTAGGTTTAATTTCCTTTTAAAATGATTAAGCCTCATGTACATTAAGCTGGAAACCTCCTTAAAGGAGAGATGAAATTGGGGGCTCCAGTGCATAGCTGCGCAGGCAAAGTTGGGGCAAAGACATAAAATTAAAGACAATTAAAAATCTGTACATAGATCACATATATAGCTATACTGTACATATATTACTAAAGGTCATTTGATTTTTGGTTCCACATAAAATTTGACTCCGTCTCGAACATTATATGAATGCAAAGCCCGTGTGCTGAATTTCAACTCTTCTGGCCCGAAGGGGACCTCGTGGTCCAAGTAATAAAGTCGCATGTTGTTTGTGGACAATTGTACCACAGTCTTAAGTTGCTTCTTGAATTCGGCCACGGTCTGATCAAGTCGGACACTGATTTTCTGGACTTTGTCCTCGTAGTGAATGTCAACGCTAGCTTGATTCTGGGGCCGGAGGTCAACCTCAGCCAGTGGTTCCAATTTACCATACTTCCTTACCAGCTCTTGATATCTAGAGAAAGATCAAAAGTGACACAATCTTAGCTCATTTTATTTATTGGAGAAAATAACAATGATTATTTCAATGAACAGGAAAGTTAGAATTTATTTTATACATATATACAGAGGGGAAAATAAGTATTCGATACACTGCCGATTTAGCAAGTGTTCCCACCTACAAAAAATTGAGATGTCTATAAGTTTTATCGTAGGTACACTTCAACTGTGAGAGACAGAATCTTAAAAAAAATCCAGAAAATCCCATTGTATGATTTTACATAATTTGTATTTTATTCCATGAAATAAGTATTTGATACAATAGAAAAACAGAACTTAATATTTGGCACAGAAACCATTGTTTGCAATTACAGAGGTCAAACATTTCCTGTAGTTCTTGACCAAGTTTGCACACACTGCAGCAGGGGTTTTGGCCCACTCCTCCATACAAATCTTCTCCAGATCTTTCAGGCTATAGTGGTGTCGCTGGGCAACATTGAGTTTCAGCTCCCTCCAAAGATTTTCTATCGGGTTCAGATACAAAAACTGGCTAGGTCACTCCAGGATCTTGAAATGCTTCATACGGAGCCACTCCTTAGTTGCCCTGGCTGTGTTTCGGGTCATTGTCATACTGGAAGACTCAGTCACGACCCATCTTCAATGCTATTACTGAGCGAAGGAGGTTGTTGGCCAAAATCACATGATATATGACCCCATCCAGCCTTCCTTCAATACGGTGCAGTCGTACTGGTTCCTTTGCAGAAAAGCACAGCCAAAGTATTGGGTTTCCCCCACTAACCTTCTCGGTTGGAATGGTATTCTTGGGGTTGAACTCAAACTTTTTCTTCCTCCAAACACGGCGAGTGGAGTTGATACCAAAAAGTTCTATTTTGGCCTCATCTGACTACATGACCTTCTCCCATGCCTCCTCTGTATCATCCAGATGGTCATTGGCGAACTTCAAACGGGCCTGGACATGTGTTGGAGTGAGCATGGGGGCCTTGCATGCCCTGCAGTGTATCAAATGCTTATTTTCCCCAATATGATTCATATACAGTGGGTACGGAAAGTATTCAGACCCCTTAAATTTTTCACTCTTTGTTTCATTGCAGCCATTTGGTAAATTCAAAAAAGTTCATTTTTTTCTCATTAATGTACACCCTGCACCCCAACTTGACTGAAAAAAACAGAAATGTAGTAATTTGTGCAAATTAGAATAAAAGACAAAAACTGAAATATCACATGGTCATAAGTATTCAGACCCTTTTCTCAGACCTTCATATTTAAGTCATATGCTGTCCATTTCCTTGTGATCCTCTTTGAGATGGTTCTACTCTTTCATTGGAGGCCAGCTGTGTTTAATTAAGCTGATAGGACTTGATATGGAAAGGCACACACCTGTCTATATAAAACCTCACAGCTCACAGTGCATGTCAGACCAGATGAGAGTCATGAGGTCAAATGAATGGACCAAAAAGCTCAGAAACAGAATTGTGGCAAGGCACATATCTGGCCAAGGTTACAACAGAATTTCTGCAGTACTCAAGGTTCCCAAGAGCACAGTGGCCTCCATGATCCTTAAATGGAAGAAGTTTGGGACCACCAGAAGTCTTCCTAGACCTGGCCGTCCAGCCAAACTTAGCAATCGTGGGAGAAGAGCCTTGGTGAGAGAGGTAAAGAAGAACCCCAAGATCACTGTGGCTGAGCTCCAGAGATGCAGTAGGGAGATGAAAGAAAGTTCCACAAAGTCAACAATCATTGCAGCCCTCCACCAGTCGGGCCTAAAGTGACCGACAGAAGCCTCTCCTCAGTGGAAGACATATGAAAGCCCGCATAGAGTTTGATAAAAAACACATGAAGGACTCCCAGACTATGAGAAAAAAGATTCTCTGGTCTGATGAGACGAAGATAGACCTTTTTGGTGATAATTCTAAGGGGTATGTGTGGAGAAAACCAGGCACTGCTCATCACCTGCCCCATACAATCCCAACAGTGAAACATGGTGGTGGCAGCATCATGCTATGGGGGTGTTTTTCAGCTGCAGGGACAAGATGACTGGTTGTCATTGAAGGAACCATGAATACGGCCAAGTACAGAGATATCCTGGATGAAAACCTCTTCCAGAGTGCTCTGGACCTCAGAATTGGCCAAAGGTTCACCTTCCAACAAGACAATGACCCTAAGCACACAGCTAAAATAACAAAGGAATGGCTTCAGAACAACTCTGTGACCATTTTTGACTGGCCCTGCAAGAAAGAATGGCAGAGGATCTCCAAATCCAGGTGTGAAAAACTTGTTGCATCATTCCAAAGACGATTCATGGCTATAGTAGCTCAAAAGGGTGCTTCTACTCACTACTGAGCAAAGGGTCTGGATACTTATGACCATGTGATATTTCAGTTTTTCTTTTTTAACAAATTTGCAAAAAATTCAGTTTTTTCCTCAGTCAAGATGGGGTGCAGAGTGTACATTAATGAGAAAAAAATGAACTTTTTTGAATTTACCAAATGGCTGCAATGAAACAAGTGAAAAATTTAAAGGGGCCTGAATATTTTATATATATATCCCTCTGGCAAAGAAGACATAATACTGTGGCAAAATCCTTGTTGGCAAGCACAGCAGTCAGATAGGTAAGGTATATTGTTTTTTTATTTTTGGTTTATTACAGGAGAACGAGGGCTTCGGTGGAATTAGGCGAGGTCGTAAGTAAGGTTTAATTGAGATTATTAAAAGAGTCGGTGTCATTCTTTCAAATAAATGACTTTATTTTTGGTGTCTGTTTTCTTACAACGTGACTACGGGGTTAGTAATGGGGGTGCCGTATTGACGCCTCTCCATTACTAACCTCGAGGCTTGATATCACCTGACGTTGACATCAAACCCCCCAACTATCACCCCACTTGCCACCGCTACAGGGCAAGTGGGAAGAGCATGGCAAAGCACCAGAATTGGTGCGTCTAATAGATATGCCTTTTCTGGGCAGCTGCGGGCTGCTATTTTTAGGCTAGGGGGCCAATATCCAAGCCCCTTACCAGCCTGAGAATACCAGCCTCCAGCTGTCTGCTTTAGTAAGGATGGTTGTCAAAAATGAGGGGCACCCCACACCTTTTTTATTTAAAATCATTTATTTAAATAATTAAAAAGTACGGTGTGGGGACTCCTGTATTCTTGCTAAGTAGCCTTGCTGAAGCTGACAGCTGAGGGTTGCAGCCCCCAGCTGTGAGTTTTGCCTGGCTGGTTAACAAAAATACAAGGGAACCCAGGCCAAGTTTTTTATTTTAATTATTTACTGCACAGGAGCGGCTGATGAATGCTGCCATCTGCCACTCCTGCTTTCACTGTTATTAGCGACAGCAGGTGTTGGATGATGGGAGCAGTAGTCCCATCAGCTGATACCAGTGTCCGGAGGTAAACTTTATACCTCCGATCACAGCTGAGCGCTCACGCTGTCTTCTGACAGCCTTGGAACCGCGGCTCTCAGACCGGTGGGGATGATTTCATCACTGATCAGAAGTGGTGTTTGCTGTGTTGTCATGCACATTACGGCGCATTAAACACTGGATGTTCGGGCCCCCATTCAAGTGAACGGGGTTCGGGTCCGGGTACTGTTCTGGTACTTGAACCCAAACTTTTTGTAACTGTTCCGCCGAACCCGCCAGACCTGAACATCCAGGTGTCCGCCCATCTCTAATAATGATAACCCAAAACATCCAAATGACCCTGATCAAAAGTCTGTCCAAACACTTGTTGATTGAGTTCAAAGCTTCCAAACTTCTTTTGCAGACCTTCCACATCTTTCTGCAGTGATCTAATTACGGAAAACACCTGCTCTAGTCTGCTTTCTGCAGTCATTGTTCCAGCAGTCTCCTTTTTTTTTTTAGGCTATAGTATCCTGTAATAATTATAGGGGATAACTCAGGAGACTCTTTGCGTGGAACAAGACAACTACAGGACACAGTTTTATAAGTGGTAAAGTCTATATTATCACACGGTGATTCAAACAGGTGCAGAGAGAAGCTGAAGTCCACAACACTTGGTGCAAATATCAAATGCAGCTCAGCAGTCTATAGGAAACTTCAGAGGAAAATACAATCATGCAGAAAGTCTATGAAGCACAATTATTCTTGAGGATACTTGACACGAATAAGTCCTTGCTTAGTCCACAACACAGATAGATATGCTTATAAGGCAGTTCAAATAATATCTTAGCTCACCCAGGGAGGTCTGGGTAATAGTCTCAGGTTCTTGCAGAGCAGAAACAGCTTACATGTCCAGCAAATGCAGATGGAAGCAAACACGAGCAGCAGATGAAGGAGGATTACTGGAACTGGTGTATGCAGCAGGAACTCAGAGCAGAGTAGCAGGATAACCCCACAGGTTCACAGGAGCAGGTATATAGCCAAGGAGTCACCAGAGGTCAGGAGCTGGATGCAAGGCAGAATACTCTAGCACAGACTGAAGGCTGGGGTGGAGTTTTATAGCAGGAAGACACAGTGCACATGAGACCCAAGACACCATCTTGGAAAAGGGCAGTAATGCACAAAAAGGTAATAAAAAATGTTCAGATTCCTGACACATACCCCATTTCTTAATGCCATGTATTGCCTTCTCTAACATCAATGACAGCTTGAACTCTTTTGTGGTAGTTGTGAATGAGGTTCTTTATTTTCTCAGATGGTAAAGCTGCCCACTCTTCTTGTTAAAAAGCCTCCAGTTCCTGAAAATTCCTGGGCTGTCTAGCATGAACTGTGCGGTTGAGATCTCCCCAGAGTGGCTCAATGATATTGAGGTCAGGAGAATGAGATGGCCACACCAGACCCTTCTCTTTGCTCTGCTGTAGCCAGACAGGTCGACTTGGCCTTGTGTTTTGGATCGTTGTCATGTTGGAACGTCCAAGTACGTCCCATGCGCAGCTTCCGGGCTGATGAGTGCAAATTTGCCTCCAGTATTTGCTCATAAAGTGCTGCATTAAACTTTCCTTCAACTTTGATCAAGTTTCCTGTTCCTTTGTATCTCACACATCTCCAAAACATCAGCGATCCACCTCTGTGCTTTACAGTAGGAATGGTGTTCCTTTCATCATAGACCTTGTTGACCTCTCTGCAAATGTAACGTTGATGGTTATGGTCAAAAAGTTAAATTTTGGTCTCATCACTCCAAATTACCTTGTTCCAGAAGTTTTGAGGCTTGTCTTTGTGCTGTTTTGCGCCTTGTAAATACTTTGTGGCATTTGTGCAGTAATGGCTTTCTTCTGGCGACTCGCCCATGCAGCCCATTTTTCTTCAAGTGTCTCCTTATTGTGCATCTTGAAACAGCCACACCACTAGTTTTCAGAGAGTTCTGTATTTCAGCTGATGTTATTTGTGGGTTTCTCTTTCCATCCCAAACAATTTTCCTGGTAGTTGTGGACAAAATTTTTGTTGGTCTACCTGACAGTGGTTTTGCTTTTACAGAGCCCCTGATTTTCCATCATTCCCAAGACGACTCATGGCTGTACTAGCTCAAAAGGGTACATCTACTCAATACTGAGCAAAGGGTCTGAATACTTATTACCATGTGATATTTCAGTTTTTCTTTTTTAATAAATTTGCAAAAATTTCTACATTTCTGTTCTTTTTCAGTCAAGATGGGGTGCAGAGTGTACATTAATGTAAAAAAAGGACTTTTTTGAATTTACCAAATGGCTGCAATGAAACAAACAGTGAAACATTTAAAGGGGTCTGAATACTTTCCGTACGTACCAGGCTACGAAACACACATATGTGTGTGGTACTTCCTGAGGAAGAAGTCATATACAGACTTCGAAACACACATACAGTACAGACCAAAAGTTTGGACACACCTTCTCATTTAAAGATTTTTCTGTATTTTCATCACTATGTACATTTACACTGAAGGCATCAAAACTATGAATTAACACATGTGGAATTATTTACTTAACAAAAAAGTGTGAAACAACTGAAATTATGTCTTATATTCTAGGTTCTTCAAAGTAGCCACCTTTTGCTTTGATGACTGCTTTGCACACTCTTCACTTCACAGGTGTGCCATCTCAGGTTTAATAAGTGGGATTTCTTGCCTTATAAATGGTGTTGGGACCATCAGTTGTGTTGTGCAGAAGTCTGGTGGATACACAGCTGATAGTCCTACTGAATAGACTGTTAGAATTTGTATTATGACAAGAAAAAAACAGCTAAGTAAAGAAAAATGGATCGGTCATTTTCAAAAGTCGCCGACTTTTGGCAAAGTCGGGTTTCGTGAAACCCGACCCCAGCGTGGGATCGGCCACACGGTCGGCGATTTTCGCGCCAAAGTCGCGTTTCGTATGACGCTTTCCCCGCCATTTTTTTCAGCCAATGAAGGAGTGTGTGCAGCGTGATGACATGGGTTCCGGCTCGCTTTGTGCGGCGTCACAAGGGGTAAAAGCGCCATCTTAACGTTTGGGATATAGCGATTCCCACAGTGAAACACAAATTTTGCAGGGACGGAGGAGAGGGAGAGAGGGAGAGAGAGAGAGAGAGAGAGAGAGAGAGAGAGAGAGAGAGAGAGAGAGAAAAAAAAAAAAAAGAAAGAAAAAAAATCAATCCCCATTGACTTGCATTGGGTTTCGTGTTTCGGTCGCCCCCCCCGACTTTTCACAATAATCGGCCGATTTCACACGATCCGACTTTCGAGACAGTCGGGTTTCACGAAACTCGACTCGATCCTAAAAAAGCAAAAGTCGCTCAACCCTAGTGGCCATCATTACTTTAAGAAATGAAGGTCAGTCAGTCCGAAAAATTGGGAAAACTTTGAAAGTGTCCCCAAGTGCAGTGGCAAAAACCATCAAGCGCTACAAAGAAACTGGTTCACATGAGGACCGCCCCAGGAAAGGATGACCAAGAGTCACCTCTCCTTCTGAGGATAAGTTTATCCGAGTCACCTGCCTCAGAAATCTCAGGTTAACAGCAGCTCAGATTAGAGACCAGGTCAATGCCACACAGAGTTCTAGCAGAAGACACATCTCTACAACAACTGTTAAGAGGAGACTTTGTGCAGTAGACCTTCATGGTAAAATAGCTGCTAGGAAACCACTGCTAAGGACAGGCAACAAGCAGAAGAGACTTGTTTGGGCTAAAGAACACAAGGAATGGACATTAGACCAGTGGAAATCTGTGCTTTGGTCTGATGAGTCCAAATTTGAGATCTTTAGTTCCAACCACCGTGTTTTTGTGCGACACAGAAAAGGTGAACGGATGGACTCTACATGCCTGGTTTCCACCGTGAAGCATGGAGGAGGTGTGATGGTATGGGGGTGCTTTGCTGGTGACACTGTTGGGGATTTATTCAAAATTGAAGGCATACGGAATCAACATGGCTACCACAACATTTTGCAGCGGCATGCTATTCCATCCGGTTTGCGTTTAGTTGGACCATCATTTATTTTTCAACAGGACAATGACTCCAAACACACCTCCAGGCTGTGTAAGGGCTATTTGACCAAGAAGGAGAGTGATGGGGTGCTAGGCCAGATGACCTGGCCTCCACAGTCACCAGACCTGAACCCAGTCAAGATGGTTTGGGGTGAGCTGGACCGCAGAGTGAAGGCAAAAGGGCCAACAAGTGCTAAGCATCTCTGGGAACTCCTTCAAGATTGTTGGAAGACCATTCCCGGTGACTACCTCTTGAAGCTCATCAAGAGAATGCCAAGAGTTTGCAAAGCAGTCATCAAAGCAAAAGGTGGCTACTTTGAAGAACCTAGAATATATGACATATTTTCAGTTGTTTCACACTTTTTTGTTAAGTATATAATTCCACATGTGTTAATTCACAGTTTTGATGCCTTCAGTGTGAATTTACAATTTTCATAGTCATGAAAATGCAGAATAATCTTTAAATGAGAAGGTGTGTCCAAACTTTTGTATATATATATATATATATATATATATATATATATATATATATATATATATATATATATATATATATATATATATATATATATATATATATATATACACACACACAGTCATGGCCAAAAGTATTTACACCCCTGCAATTCTGTCAGATACTACTCAGCTTCTTCCTGAAAATGATTGCAAACACAAATTCTTTGGTATTATTATCTTCATTTAATTTGTCTTAAATCAAAAAACACAAAAAGAATTGTTCTAACGCCAAATTGGATATAATTCCACACCAAACATAAAAAAGGGGGTGGACAAAAGTATTGGCACTGTTTGAAAAATCATGTGATGCTTCTCTAATTTGTGTAATTAACAGCACCTGTAACTTACCTGTGGCGCCTAACAGGTGTTGGCAATAACTAAATCACACTTGCAGCCAGTTGACATGGATTAAAGTTGACTCAACCTCTGTCCTGTGTCCTTGTGTGTACCACATTGAGCATGGAGAAAAGAAAGAAGACCAAAGAACTGTCTGAGGACTTGAGAAACCGAATTGTGAGGAAGCATGAGCAATGTCAAGGCTACAAGTCCATCTCCAAAGACCTGAATGTTCCTGTGTCTACCGTGCGCAGTGTCATCAAGAAGTTTAAAGCCCATGGCACTGTGGCTAACCTCCCTAGATGTGGACGGAAAAGAAAAATTGACAAGAGATTTCAACACAAGATTGTGCGGATGTTGGATAAAGAACCTCGACTAACATCCAAACAAGTTCAAGCTGCCCTGCAGTCCGAGGGTACAACAGTGTCAACCCTTACTATCCGTCGGCGTCTGAATGAAAAGGGACTGCATAGTAGGAGACCCAGGAAGACCCCACTTCTTAACCTGAGACATAAAAAAGCCAGGCTGGAGTTTGCCAAAATTTACCTGAAAAAGCCTAAAACGGTTAGGAAGAATGTTCTCTGGTCAGATGAGACAAAAGTAGAGCTTTTTGGGCAAAGGCATCAACATAGAGTTTACAGGAGAAAAAAAGAGGCATTCAAAGAAAAGAACACAGTCCCTACAGTCAAACATGGCGGAGGTTCCCTGATGTTTTGGGGTGGCTTTGCTGCCTCTGGTACTGGACTGCTTGACCGTGTGCATGGCATTATGAAGTCTGAAGACTACCAACAAATTTTGCAGCATAATGTAGGGCCCAGTGTGAGAAAGCTGGGTCTCCCTCAGAGGTCATGGGTCTTCCAGCAAGACAATGACACAAAACACACTTCAAAAAGCACTAGAAAATGGTTTGAGAGAAAGCACTGGAGACTTCTAAGGTGGCCAGCAATGAGTCCAGACCTGAATCCCATAGAACACCTGTGGAGAGATCTAAAAATGGCAGTTTGGAGAAGGCACCCTCCAAATATCAGGGACCTGGAGCAGTTTGCCAAAGAAGAATGGTCTAAAATTCCAGCAGTGCATTGTAAGAAACTCATTGATGGTTACAGGAAGTGGTTGGTCGCAGTTATTTTGGCTAAAGGTTGTGCAACCAAGTATTAGGCTGAGGGTGCCAATACTTTTATCTGGCCCATTTTTGGAGTTTTGTGTGAAATGATCAATGTTTTGCTTTTTGCTTCATTCTCTTGTGTCTTTTCATTTAAGACAAATTAAATGATGATAATAATAACAAAGAATTTGTGTTTGCAATCATTTTCAGGAAGAAACTGAGTATTATCTGACAGAATTGCAGGGGTGTCAATACTTTTGGCCATGACTGTATATATATATATATATATATATATATATATATATATATATATATATATATATATATATATATATATATATATATATATATATATATATACACATATACACACACTGTCTTTCTAATTGGGGGATTCCATCTGCAAGGACAGGCACCAATCCTGAGCGTGAGTTTGGGCCAACCAATTCTGCAGGGAGTATTTTGGCGTTATACATGTCAATGATATATAAAGACATTTTTTAGCCTCTTTAAACTGAAATAACTTGAAGACATTGGCTGAGATTCCCAGGATAAATCCTACGCTGAAACTTCCCAGTAAACTTTAACATGAAGCGGACACAAATGTGAGGGACCGTGCACGGTGTAAGGCAGTAACATGAGGATTCACAGGGGAGAATGACCCAGCCACTTGCAACCGGAGATGCAGGCAGTTTGGAATAGCACACTGGTTCTGTGAACTGGAAAGACTCAGCCATTAATCACTGCACAAGACCTATTGCGGTCTCTTTTTCACATTGCACAGATGGAGAGCCATGGACAAAGAGCTCATTGACAGCGGGGAGCTTGGACTCTGCTCCGAGTCTCCGGGACTGAAGTCGCAGGTACCTTCTGCTTTTAAGTGATGCCTGTTTTATGAAACAAACAGTGACGAAAAGATGAATCGTTATTGCAGCATCTGTGCGGGATATTGCCGGCACTATGAGGCTGGGCTACACGGAAACCTTGAGACCACAGAGTCCCACTGCTAAATCCCAGCTATTATGCTGCGGGTTTACATATTACTATGAGACCACATCCACTATCATTGGGGCGATTTACAAGCGCAACATCGGAAACGCACCATGTCGCCCTAGCCAAGGACACGGACAACATCCATATGGTGAAATTCACAAACACATTTAATTTCAAGACAATAAAATAGAAATTTAATATGAACACAAATAATAACAATAATAATGAACCATTAATAAAAAATATGGGCAAAAATAATATTTTAGATTTTTTAATTTTATCATTTCTTTTTTATTATACAAATAAAATAATAATATTAAAGAGGCTGTCCACTACTTTATCATTGATGACCTACCCTTACCTAATCGGTAGCTGAAAATACTCAATTGTGGAGCTGCGCCGTCTTCTGATAGTGGCCGCGGCCGGTACTGCACATGCGCCTACTATAGATCTGAATAGGAGGCCAATGTGCAGTACTCGTCCGCGGCCACCATCAGAAGACCGAGCAGCTCCACAATTAAAGCTTTCGGGCCACCAAGGACAGAAAATGGGTAGGGGTGCCAGGGGTCAGACCCCGACCAATCAAACATTGATTACCTATCCTAACATAGGTCATCAATGATAAAAGTAGTGGACAACCTCATTAAGGAAAAGAATAGAACATGAATATTACTATTAGTAACACAAGATGATCTCAATTATATAGCACCATTAATTCGACAGCGCTTTACAGACATCATCATCATCGCTGTCCCCATTGGGTCTCACAATCTACATTCCCTATCTGTATGACTTTGGGGAATGGGAGGAAACCAAAAAATCTGAAGGAAACCCACACAAATGCGATGATATTATTATTATTATTATTATTATTATTATTAATAATAATAATAATAATAATAATAATAACTGATCACTAATACTACTGCTATTAAAAATTTGATAAAACAATTATACAATACTAGATTGTGGCCCGATTCTATATTATATATTCTAGAATATGCATGTCACCGTAGTATATGGACAATGATGATTCCAGAATTCGCGGCAGACTGTGCCCGTCGCTAATTGGTCGAGGCAACCTTTATGACATCATCGTCGCCATGGCAACCATTATGACATCTACGTCGATACTGTGCCCGTCGCCAGGCCTCGACCAATCAGAGACGCGGGATTTCTTCGTCGATACTGTGCCCGTCGCTGATTGGTCGAGGCCTGATGGCCTCGACAAATCAGAGACGCGGGATTTCCAGGACAGACAGAAAAACCCTTAGACAATTATATATATAGATTAAAATAATATCTTATTTTTTTCAATAGTAGTAATATATTTATAATATTTTTTGTAACAATAAGTATGAGTAAATAATAATATTATGAAATATTATTACTACTACTAATAGCATTATAAGGACAATAAAGGCAGGCATTAATAGACAGACATATATTAAGACTACATGATTCTTTACAAAGGAAAGACCAATGTTCACTATAGGCAGTGGCTATTGACTGTATGAAGCCTGGCATCAGCGCTCAGCGATGGGAACCATGATACCAGTGCGACTCAGCTACAAGTGCACAAAGACAGGGAACGCCACTGAGGAAAGGAAATATCAGGTTTTCTTATTTTTAAATATATTATTTACACACATTTTATGTTTTAGTACTTCAGGACATAAAAAAACTGTCTTTTGAGAGCCGTAATTTTTTTTTCTCAGTCAATATGTTGGTAGAGTAAATCTGCCATTGATTTTTTCATTTCTTTTTTTTCTTATGCATATTTTTTTTTACAGCAATCACAAATTTATATGGTATCTTTTTTGTCTAAAAATTGTTTTGATTGTCGTTATAGTTTATATGTATTTTTAATTTTTGGTTTACCATGTTCTAAAGTAAAGCATATAAGCCAAGGATAACATCTTTCCTCTTTCAAACTGCTTGGGCCCTGCACTCACTATTGGCTGACATTTAAGAAGTTTAAGGCTATGTTCACACTGGTCGTTTTTGCTGCGTTTTTTAATTTTCAGCTGCTTTTTACAGTACCAGCAAAGCCTATGATATTTCAGAAATCTCATGCGCACACGTTGTTTTTTATGTCATCAGGATTTTGTGCTTTGCATGTTTAGCCTTTGATGGTTATTAATTATAGGGGACCTTATGTTATTTTTTGGGGTGATCCCCATTTTAATAGCCAGTAAAGGCTAAGTATACAGTTGTGAGCGGATATTAATAGCCTGGGAAGCTCCATGGGTAATACCCCCTTCCCAGGCTATAAACATCTGCCCCCAGCCGTCAGCTTTCCCTCTGCTGGTTAAGGACATTTTGTGGAAGCCCACGCCATTTCTGAAAAATAATCTTTTAATAATTAAATACATGTACAGTAGCTGCGCTCACTGTACTAATTATATATGTGCCTGACATCTTTATATCTATCTATTCTTTGTGTATATACTGTATGTAATTCTGTCTATTCCATCCTGTAGGGTCCCTCTGTGATTACTGTACACGGCTGCTGAATGCTGAATTGCTGGCTTTTCATCTATGCTGCGATTTTTTCCAGTTCAGGAAGTCGTTTTTTTTCTTCTCTGGTGGCACTAAACTTTATTAGCATGCACAAAGAGACAAAAGTTAGTCCAAAAAACGCATGAAACAAACGCACCAAAACATGCGTTTTTGCTGCAGCTTCTTTCTTGCCAAGAAATCAGGGTTTGCTGCAGAAAAAAAAGCAGCAAAAATGCCCAGTGTGAACTTAGCCTAAAAGGAATTTGTCAACAGGATTTCACCCTCCGAACTATTTATATGCCTGTGTAGCTCTTTCTAAGACAAGTTCATCAATACCTTTACATGGCCTGTCTGTCTCCTCCATTACTGAGATATCAGCGTTTGAATTGATATGTAAATGAAACTGAAGAGCTATTTGTAGATCAGAAGCCTCTGTCACTCCAGATCTATTCCTTGCCCCACGCCGCCTCCTCTTGATTGACCATCTCTGTGCTCTGCGTATGAAGGTAAAGGAGCAGTCAGTCAAGCAGGAAGAATTGGTGGTGCTGGGTCAAGCAGGAAGAATTGGTGGTGCTGGGAATAATACTGGAGTGACAAAGGCTTCAGATCTACAAATAGCTCTTCAGCTTAATTTGTATATCAATCTAAATGCTGAATTGCACATATACTGTAAATAGTTTAGGGAGGATGAAATCCATCTGACAGATTCCCTTTAATAGATGTGATCTGAACAAAGAAATGAAATGATGGGTCCATGGCCGGGAAAGTCTCCAGATCTCCCCTGATCCTGGCAATTCTTGTGATGTGAAGACTGTGTATGATGAAGGTGGCACCCACAACAGAGAGCAGGATCATGGCCACACTATAAATGTCGTGTCACCAGTACAACCCATAGTGGACTATTACAGCCCTGGGAAAATAATGGTGAAAAATAGGGAATGTGTTATTAATAGGCTAAAAACAATTCAGAAGAAAAAAAAACAAAATAGTGAATTCCTATAGTCAGTAGATACACGCTCTGTCTGCCTTGTCACAGGCAAAAATGGCAGCCTAAAGGCTATGCAAGGGAATGGGGTCTCCATCTCTAGGATTTGCATATCCTAGATAGACGGCACCGATATAATCGGCTGACTGCCATTCGGTTTACTTACACTGAGCAAGAAATTTACTAGAAGTAACGAGTTCCTAGAAGAAGATGAAGATAAATTAATGAGGACAATGATGGTCATTATGCCCCAGGACCAATATTTACCGTAATCACTTCCCATTAAAAAAAAGTAAATTGTGTCTGGGCATCGGGCCTTCTTATGAAGCTTTTTTTTTTTCTATTGTCTATAGTCTCACCGTAATGGAACTTCTTCCTTTGGGACATTCATATAGTAACGGAGGAAGAATCTCTCGGAGTCTTCTCTTTCACCTTCTGTGACAACACTGCCATTCAGTTTGGAAACAGACGGCAATCTAGGAGTTCATACGAGAGGAAAAGATTAGCGAGACCATCACTACGCGGCATTAAAAGTGGAGAGGAGAATGCCCTGATCTGTCTGTTCATGAAATCAATATGCTTTCACTCCCGGGTCTCACTGCCAAAAGACTTAAATGTACCAGGGTGACCCCATAGAAATAGTGCGGGCAAGAAACTTTAGAAAGTATGAATATCATCCAGGTCATCTCCAAATTCCAGAGCGATTGTGGGACTCGTCTTGCAAAGCAATCGCTCATCACTGCAGTCTCAAGATGTTTCATAAAGTGATAAAACCTGGATGTATTACTGTCAGAATGAATTAGCAGTCTATAGGACCCAGCACACCAGCTTCATTCAGCCCCACCAGAGACCGTACATTTGGGCTTTTCATATGGGGACTGTTATATTTCACGGCTAGATACAAAAGCCTCCTGTTGTCATATGCAGTTCATGGCACTGTCACATTTGAAGCCAGTGATTGGCTGCAGCGGTCAGGTGATTGATTGATGGATAGGTTAAGTAAGGGCAATTTCTATATTTGATCAAATTCTATACTCCGTCACAAGTTATTGAAAAAGCCTCCCAAAAAGGCTTTAATGGAATCTATCAGCAGGTTTTTGCTACCCCATCTGAGAGCAGCCTGATGTAGGGGCAACGATCCTTTTTCTGGCGATGTATCACTTATTGGGCTGCTTGCTGCAGTTTTGATAAAAGCCTTGTTTTTTCTGACGCAGTCCTCTGAATGCTAAGCTCTTTATAACTTCACCCACACCAATGATTGGCTGCTTTCTGTGTACGCTGTTCATAGGCAGAAAGCTGCCAAACAGTGGTGGGGAGCGGGGTTGGTCTAAGTGGCAGCAAAAATGCACTCAAAACATTTGTTACGCAATTTCTCCAAAGGCAGTAATACCCCAAATGTGGACAGAATCTAATGTTAGGGCACACGTGACAGAATGGAAGAGAAGGAGCCATATTTGACTTTTGGCTGAAATAGACTGCGAATGTTATGTTGCATTTTCACTGCCTCCAAGGAACTGAACAGCAGGACCCCCCTCCAGAAGTGACCCTAGTTTGGCTACTACACATCTTAAGCAACTCACCTAGGGGTGTAATGACCATTTTGGACTCACAGGTGCTTTACAATAGTACAATAATAATAATATAACATTGGGGAAAGGGAAAAAAAGTTTTTCTTTTCTTTAGCCTGAAATTTTTCAATTTCATAGTTTTGGGCTTCATGTCACATTTGTAAATCCCCCGAGACTCCAGAGTAGCAGAAAACCCTCAAAAGTTACCCCAATCTGTAAATTAGAGCCCGTAAGAAATTAATTGAGGTTCTTCACAGATGCTGGGTCAGAAAATCAAAAATTATAATTTTTCCACTAAAATATTGCCTTAGCCCCAAATTTTTCATTTTCGCAAGGGGCTATAGAAATGTAGTGGCCAACACTTGCAGTTCCCCGGAGATAACAGAACAGAAGAAGACCAACAAAGTGACCCCATTTCAGAAACTGCACCCATCAGAGAAATCACCTATGGGTGTACCGAGCCATTTTACCCCAAACGCCTTTCACCGATTTCTTTACTATTCGGTTGCGTGAAAATTTACTTTTGTGACAATAATGAGCGGATTCATATCAAAATGTTTCATTTTGACCATGGCTAAGAAGAAAAAAAATAGCCCTGTAAATTAGTATGGCATTTCTCCCAAATACCCACTACGCAATGTAAGGGGCCAAAGCTGAAAGGTTTTCAGCTGATCGGGGGGTTGACGCGTTTCGGACCCCTACCTATCTCTTATTGATGACCCAACCAATGGATAGGTCATCCATCGTTACGTCCTGGAGAACCCCATTCTGTGCGCCCTCTCCTCTGCAGCAATGCCCCACATGTCCGCCTAAGCTGTGGCTTGGGTACGCTGTGGGCCTCAGAGGGGGCCGTTTGGCTTTGGTAGTGTGGATTTTACTGGATTGTTGTTTTGGAGCAATGTTGCTTTTCCAGCGTCTTTGAACTACTAGTAATGTGGAAATCCTCTATTTTGCCATCGACAGGTCTGAGTAGTGGCTTGTTTTTTGTGTGGGGTGAGTTGGCGTTTTTATTGGCGCCATTAGGCGGTATACATAACATTTTATAATCGCTTTTTATTCAGATTTTTGGGACACAGAATGAACAAATAAAGAGGAATTAGGTTTACATTTTTTGAAACGCCATTTTATGGTGTTCACCATGCGGTAACCGAGATAAGATGGCTTTATTCCTCAGGTCAGTACGATTACGGCGACACCAGATATAGAATACTGTAAACTTTGCTATTTTTGCACACTTTATATTTTTTACAAAATGCATCACTATATTCTGAGAGCTATAACTTTATTATATTTCCTCTGAAACAGCTGTGTTGGGACTTGAGCTGTGTGAGAGCTTAATTTTTAAGGAACAAGACAACGTTTTTGGTGATCCTTTTTTTTTACATGACTTTTGGTCACTTTTTATTGATTTTTTTGTGTCAGCATAAAGAAAAACCTGAATTCTGGTGTTTTTTTTATTACTATTTTTACAGTGTTTATTTTATGGATTAAATAATGGTACAATTTAATAGCTTGGGTCATTCCAGATGCCTGTGATAACAATAATGTATAGTTTTTTTTTGTTTTGTTTTTACATAAAAATAGTTTTAGTGGAAAAAAAATGTACGGTATGTTATTTTTTTAGCTCTACTTTGTATTTTATTAGTTTTTTTTTTTTTTGCTTAATCCCTTTCATGTGACTATCACTAGTCTGATCACTGGTCTAATATCCTGCAATACTTATGTATTGCACTGCACTAGACCTACTAGGATGGAGTAATCCTAGGACGGGATAATCCTATTACTGTATATACATTAAATACTCAGGACTACAGAACAGGAGAAGGACTTGGGTATTCTGGTTACAAGTAAGCTGAGCAGCAGTACTCAATGTCAAGCAGCAGCCGCAAAAGCAAACAAGATTTTAGGATGTAGAAAAACAGAGATAAAATCCTGCGATCCCAACGTATTATTACCCCTTTATAAAAATCACTGGTGAGGCCACTTCTAGAATATGGGATCCAGTTTTGGGCATTCACTTTGGGGTAAAATGATCTGGAAACTTTCCACTACAGGGTCAATACAGTTATAGCAATTTTGAATTTATGTAGTAAACAACCTTATAACTTTGCTCTATAGGTCAGGGATGGTGAATGATAATACCAAATTTATAGTTTATTGGTTTTACTATTTTGAAAAAAAGCTATACTTTTTTTTTTTTTTTTTCAGCTGACAGTAGTATGACGGCTTGTTTTGGAGTCCAAACAACTTTGATTTCCTCCTATTCCATCTTTTTAAGAAATCACGTGACCAAAGAGAGAGCATGGGATGAATATTTCATATATTTACAGATGATTCAGCAGTACCAATATGTAATTTTTTTTTGTTTTACATTTCACTATTTTCGAAAAGGGGGATGGGATTTATGTATATATATGTATATATATATATATATATATATATATATATATATATATATATATATATATATATATATAATTTTTAGAAAATATTTTTTTATGTGTATTTCAACTTAAATTATTAGTCCCCTTAGGGGACTTGACTTTACGATCACTTGATCACTTATACAATACATTAATACACTATAGTATTGCAGTGCACTGTTTATCTACCAGCTTGCTATGAAGCCCAGCAAAGGGCTGAGCTTCACATGTGTACTTCAAAAGGCGAACATCTGAAATTACAATGCATTAGTACACATGAAGGGAAGGAGCGGTGGGAGTCGGAAGCAATTCCATTCCTCCCATTTCTAACTTCTTAAATGCCTCTATCACTATTCACAGTGGCATCTAAGAGGTTAAGTTATGATTAGAGATGGGCGAACCTGAACAGTAAAGTTCAGCGTCCGTACCGAACACCAACTGTTCGGACCCAGACACCAAACATGGACTTCACCAGGAAGTCCGTTATTCGAACCCCTGAACACCGGGTTTTTGTTGCGCTGTCATGTGTATGACAGTGCAGCAAACACTGCTTCTGATCGGCGGTAAAGTCATTACCGCCCACAGCTGTGATCGGAGGTATAAAGTTTACCTCCGGTCATTGGCGTCGGCTGATGGGACTACTGCTCCCATCAGCCTACGCCTGCTGCCGCTAATAACAGCGAGAGCAGGCACGGCTGATGGGCATATTAATCAGCCCATGCCTGCACTCTAAATAATCTTTAAAAAACGGCGTGGGTTCCCCTGTATTTTTGATAACCAGCCAGAAAAAACTGACAGCTGCAGGCTGCAACCCTCAGCTGTCAGAGTTAGCAAGGCTGGTTATCAAGAATAGAGGGGTCCCCACACTGGTTTTTAAATGATTTAAATAAATAATGAAAAAAAACGGCGTAGGGTCCCCCTATTTTTGACAACCAGGCTTGCTAAAGCAGACAGCTGGGGGCTGATATTCTCAGGCTGGTAAAGGGCTATGTATATTGGCCTTCTCCAGCCTAAAAACAGCAGCCCACAGCCGCCCAGAAAATGCACATCTATTAGATGCGCCAATTCTGGCACTTTGCCAGGCTCTTCCCACTTGCCCTGTAGCGGTGGCAAGTGGGGTTCATATGATTTTACCGCCGATGAGAAGCAGAGCTTGCCGCGCTGACAGCTTGGCAAACATTGGATGTTCGGCTCCCCCATTTAAGTGAATAGGGTACGGTTTCGCGTCCAGGTACTGTTCTGGTATCCGTACCCAAACTTTCTTTTAACTGTTCGGCCAGACCTGACATACAGGGGTCTGCCCATCTCTAGTAGTGAGTACAACTGGCTCTAAATGCAGCAGTTTATCTTGAGTGCTGTCTGTATAAGAGTCGGCACCCATGCTGTATGGAGCAGGGCCAGCTACACAAAGTAAATGTGCAAATTTCCGTAAACGCACGGCTGATATGGATATGTAATTAAAGGGATTGTCCAAGTTGAAAACAATGGTCAGAATGGCATAAAAAAGTTACACTTCACCAATGTGAAAATGTGTTTGAAATAGACAACCCTGTTAAATTTTTGGGTCCTTTCCAATTTATATACCTTTGGCATTGATTCTTTTCCTAAGCATTGATACAGAAATAGGACTGTTAACACATCACACAGTGATTATAATTGCCCGGTTGGAAAGAACCCATACAAGTAAAATACGTACCTTGCAATAACTAATTTTCTACGCTCCTCTGTGCTGTAAGGCTCCACGAGAGGTATACCAAGCAATCGAATTTCTTCAAGCATAGGCAAAGTGTTTAGTTTCTCAATGTCTTCCCAGGAGTTTATACCTATAGAAAGAGAGAGAAATATTCCCAGGTCATAGAAGGAAGCTGTCAACTGCGCCTAATAAGGGGAATCTCCATGATACAAAGCTGTGTCTGTGCCGGAGAACTGCGACAGGACCTGTCAACACTACGTTTCTATGAAATAGACATGGTGGGGTGTGCGGCTGACTTACGGGTTACCCTTACATGTTAGAAATGGAAGAGGCCTGAGCTCTATTGTGCGTTCTGGGGCCAATGTAAATTATGCTTGAAGGAGTCCAAAAAACCCCAAAGAGTTATTGGCGGAGATCACCTTAAATTTACATTCCTAGAAGGAAAGATAATAGGGATCAGGGCTATAGTTCAATTTATAAAATGTAGAGACGCAGCCCCCGCACTGTTCACCCCTCTATGTTTAGTTCATAGGAGAAAAGTGGTGACACGGTTAGAGCTCCATGAAAAGGTGAAAAAGATTTTTTGATATGTTAAGGTGTAACTAAAATTTACTTTTTTTCTCATTTTGTTTCCTCCTAACTGAATAATTAAGCAACTCTCTAAATAGTCTTAATTAAAAAGTATTTACTATTTCACGAGTGTTCTGCAAAAATTATATTAATACACCAAATCTCCTGCTCAGTTCTTTTGTGTTACTGTGCTTCGTCAATCCCTTCTCTCAGTGTTGGAGGTAGCAGCAGCAATGCTGTGGAGTCAATAAGGCAAACCTCCAACTTCCGACTCTGACCCCACTGCACTGGTCACTACTGAGCATGTACATAAAGTGCAGCACAGATTCATCTCACCTCTGACTCCACAGCACTGGTCACTACTGAGCCTGTACATAAGGTGCAGCACAGATTCATCTCAACTAAAAGCCCTTATCCTTAGATCAGGAACAGAACAGACATTTATAAGACATTTAATCACTTTCCCAAATTAATATGAAGAAATTTACAGCACATCCTGCATTGTACTACCGAACTCAATTTATTATATATTTTAGGAGTCGGTCCATTTTATACCGACTGACTCCAAAGTCGTGAGCAGCAGGAAGGGAAAAATGATTGTACATAGATTTCCACAATATGGAGGGGAGAAAGCATTTAGAGTCTCAGAGAGGGCAGACAAAAAACGGGATATAGAAAAAGAGGAAAGCAAATGAAGAGGCATAGAAAGAGAATGATTGAAGCTGTTGTGATATATGAGCTATTGAAGACAGCAGCTCCCTGGATACACACAGGCATTACACAGACCCACACTATGTTAATGGGAGAGACATCTCGAAAGAGGAAAATCTGAAATATATATGCAGTTTACAGTCTGATCTGAGGGGTTCTGAAAATGAATGAAGGAATAAAAAATTATAGAATGAAACAAACTGCAATTTTATTAAATAAAAGTTACCACTAACATTTATATACAAAAAATGAGAAAAGTGTAAATTGCCTTTACACCCTATGGATGCTACTGGGGGACATATGATTGTAGTTGGTTTTCGAATACTGTGTGAATGTTTTGAGTATTTTTGCTCGCAAATCAGTGGCGGCCCAAAATCTGACATTCTGCAAATGTAAAAAGGGATATTTGATTGAATGCTCCCAATGTAATCTATGACAAATCAAAAGAATTTGTACATAAAATGGGTTGTCCAGGACTATTTTATTTAATATTTTTACTATGGATCTAAAAACTAACAGGCAGGTAGTTGCTAACAGAGGCAGCTACCTGCCTATTCTACCCGGCGCCGGCTCAGAGCAGTCACTGATCACTCCAGCTGATGAATCAACTGCTCCACATCATCAGAGCAGCTCTTCTCCTGGACTGCTCTGTCGATGGGGCATCACTGCAGATGTCATGCCGATTGACAATCAGTTTCCTGCAGTTGAGCAGTGGGGCGCCAGCTGTCAACCAGCATGATGTTGGCAGTGCACTGAACAGCAAGGTGGATTGCTGCTGAGGGGAAAAAGAAAAAAAAAATCTATATCTTCAGCTTAGCGAGTGTGTACGAGCTGAGTGTGAGCTGAGCGTAAGTGTGAACGGCGGTAAGTGTGACTTGTGATTCAGTGACTTTGGATTCAGGGAGTTTCCAAGGGGGAATTACTGAATTTCTATCTGTGCTTTATTGATAATTTGCATTTATTTTTTATTTAACGCTTCTGTCTGGTGCAATCCCCATTAGGAAATATGCTCCACTATTGTTAATGCCATCCAGTGCACATCTTGCCACATGTATGCAGTCCTTGATTAGCCGGTCGAGGGTGCATACTGCTGTGCGAGATGTGAGCACGTTGAGCATTTGGAAGCCCAGATTCTGATCTAAATGTGCAGCTGGCAACACTGAGATCCATAGACAATATGGAGAGGAGTCTTCTGCTCATTGAGCAGACGCTCAATGGGATAGATGAGGGGGGGGATGGTAGGATGGAGCTGCAGGACAGTGAAGTAGCAAGCTGGGTGACAGTTAGGAAGCGGGGTAGAGGGAAGAGTGCCAGGGAGGCTAGTCCTGATCTGGCACACCCCAATAAGTTTGCTAAGTTGGCAGATGAGGGGGGGTGCCAGTACAGGGGTAGCACTGCTGCAGCCAGGCATGTCCTCTGAAAGCCGGAGGAGTGACTGCTACAGTAAGGGGGAAATAGGAGAGCAGGGCAGGCCAGACAAGTGCTGGTAGTGGGGGACTCAATTATTAGGGGAACAGATAGGGCAATCTGTCACAAAGACAGGGATCGTCGAACAGTGTGCTGCCTACCTGGCGCTCGAGTCCGACACATCGCTGATTGGGTGGACAGATTACTGGGAGGGGCTGGTGAGGACCCAGCGGTCATGGTGCACATTGGCACAAATGACAAAGTTAGAGGTAGGTGGAAGGTCCTTAAAAACGATTTCAGGGAATTGGGCTGCAAGCTGAAAGCAAGGATCTCCAACATGGTATTTTCCGAAATAATGCCTGTACCACGTGCCACGCCAGAGAGGCAATGGGAGATTAAGGAGGTTAATAAGTGGCTCAAGAATTGGTGTAGGAAAGAGGGGTTTGGGTTCCTGCAGAACTGGGCCGACTTCTCAGTTGGCTGCAGGTTCTACGCTAAGGACGGGCTGCACCTCAATGGGGAAGGTGCAGCTGTGCTGGGGGAGAAAATGGCTAGAAGGTTGGAGGAGTGTTTAAACTAGGGATTGGGGGGGGAGGGTATTCATTTTATAGGAGGGGAAGATAGTGCAGATAGAGACCTGGGCACAAATAAGGAAGTTGGGGGTGGCGGTGGCATGGGGGGTGGGGTTAGGACAATTAATAATTTAAGAAAGAAAAGAGGTGCAGAGAGATACATAAAATGTATGTATACTAATGCCAGAAGCTTCACCAACAAAATGGAGGAATAAGAATGAATGTTGTTGGAGCATAATTATGACATGGTGGGGATATCTGAAACATGGCTGGATGAGAGCCATGACTGGGCTGTTAACTTGCAGGGCTATAGCCTTTTCAGAAATGACGGTACAGATAAGCGAGGGGGAGGGGTGTGTCTGTATGTAAAATCGTCCTTAAAACCCATCCGGCGTGATAATATAGGTGAATTTAATGAAAATGTAATGTCCCTGTGGGTGGAGATAAGGGGAGGGGGAAAAAATAATAAATTACTGATAGGGGTTTGTTATAAATCTCCAAAAATAATGGAAGCAATGGAGAATATCCTCGTAAAGCAAATAGATGAAGCTGCGACTCAAGGAGAAGTCATTATTATGGGGGACTTCAACTACCCTGAAATAGATTGGGGAACAGAAACCTGCAGTTCCAGCAAAGGTAATCGTTTTTTGACAACTATGAGAGATAATTACCTTTCACAATTGGTTCAGGACCCAACAAGAAGGGGGGCAATGCTAGACCGAATATTAACCAACAGGCCAGACCGCATATCAAATATAAGGGTTGGGGGTCACTTGGGGAATAGTGATCACAAAATAATAAGTTTTCATGTATCCTTTAATAAGATGTGTAGTAGAGGGGTGACAAGGACACTAAACTTCAGGAGGGCAAATTTCCAACGGATGAGAGAGGATCTTGGTGCAATTAACTGGGACGATATCCTGAGACACAAAAATACACAAAGAAAATGGGAGACATTTATTAGCATCCTGGATAGGACCTGTGCACAGTATATACCATATGGGAATAAACATACTAGAAATCGGAGGAAACCAATATGGCTAAATAGAGCTGTAAGGGGCGCAATAAGGGACAAAAAGAAAGCATTTAGAGAATTAAAGGAAGTAGGTAGTGATGAGGCATTAAATAAATACAGAAAATTAAATAAATTCTGTAAAAAGCAAATCAAGGCAGCAAAAATTGAGACAGACTCATCACCAGAGAGTAAAAATAATCCCAAAATATTCTTTAACTACATAAATAGTAAGAAACTAAAAAATGAAAGTGTTGGCCCCCTTAAAAATAGTCTGGGTGAAATGGTGGATGAGGATGAGGAAAAAGCCAATATGCTAAATTACTTTTTTTCATCAGTGTTTACACAAGAAAATCCCATGGCAGACAATATGATCAGTGATAACAAAAATTCCCAATTAAATGTCACCTGCTTAACCCAGCAGGAAGTATGGCGGCGTCTAAAAATCACTAAAATTGACCAATCTCCGGGCCCGGATGGGATACACCCCCGAGTACTGCAGGAATTAAGTACAGTCATTGATAGACCATTATTTTTAATCTTTAAAGAGTCCATAATAACAGGGTCTGTACCACAGGACTGGTGTATAGCAAATGTGGTGCCAATATTCAAAAAGGGGACAAAAACTGAACTCGGTAATTATAGGCCAGTAAGCTTAACCTCTACTGTGGGTAAAATCCTGGAGGGCATTCTAAGGGATGCTATGCTGGAGTATCTGAGGAGGAATAACCTCATGACCCAATATCAACATGGGTTTACTAGGGACCGTTCCTGTCAGACTAATCTGATCAATTTCTATGAAGAGGTAAGTTCCTTACTGGACCAAGGGAACCCAGTGGACGTAGTGTATATGGACTTTTCAAAAGCTTTTGATACGGTGCCACACAAAAGGTTGATACATAAAATGAGAATAATGGGGATAGGGGAAAATGTGTTAGTGGGTTAAGAGCTGGTTCAGGGATAGGAAATAAAGGGTGGTTATTAATGGAGAACACTCGGACTGGGACGCGGTTAGAAGTGGGGTACCACAGGGGTCAGTATTGGGCCCTCTTCTTTTTAACATATTTATTAATGACCTTGTAGGGGGCATACAGAGCAGAATTCCAATATTTGTAGATGACACTAAACTCTGCAGGGTAATCAATACAGGGGAGGACAATTTTATATTATAGGATGATTTATGTAAACTAGAAGCTTGGGCTGATAAATGGCAAATGAGCTATAATGGGGATAAATGTAAGGTCATGCACTTGGGTAGAAGTAATAAGATGTATAACTATGTGCTTAATTCTAAAACTCTGGGCAAAACCGTCAATGAAAAAGACCTGGCAGTATGTGTGGATGACAAACTCATATTCAGTGGCCAGTGTCAGGCAGCTGCTACAAAGGCAAATAAAATAATGGGATGCCTTAAAAGAGGCATAGATGCTCATGAGGAGAACATAATTTTACCTCTATACAAGTCACTAGTTCGACCACACTTAGAATACTGTGTACAGTTCTGGTCTCCGGAAAGTTTTCCTTCAACCTTAATAACTATGTTACTATGTTACTATGTCATGCGCAATCAATGGAGCAGAGTGTAAGAGAAGCTCCAGTCACAGCTGCTTTGTCAGAATAGATTGTTGCCGGGCACAACAGGCAGGTAGATAGCAACTACCTGCCTGATAGTTCTTAGGGTAGATGGGCGAACCCAAACAGTAAAGGTCGGCGTCTGTACCAGACATCTACTGTTCTGGCATGGACACCGAACATTGACTTCACCAGGAAGTCCGTGTTACTGTTTGGGATCGCCCCCCCGAACACCGGGTGTTTGTTGCGCTGTCATGTACATGACAGTGCGGCAAACACTGCTTCTGATTGGTGGTAAAATCATCACCGCTGTTCAGAGACAGTGTTAGCCCGCCATTGTGATCGGAGATATAAAGTTTAGCAATTGTGGAAAATGAGAAAAAAACAGGACCAAACTACTTAAAGGGAACCTGTCACCCCCAAAATCGAAGGTGAGCTAAGCCCACCGGCATCAGGGGCTTATCTGCAGCATTCTGGAATGCTGTAGATAAGCCCCCCATGTATCCTGAAAGATGAAAATAAAAAATTAAGTTAAATTATACTCACCTGGGGGGGCCGTCCGATCCGATGGGCATTGCGGCCCAGGGCCTCCCATCTTCTTATGATGACATCCTCTTCTTGTCTTCACGCTGCGGCTCCAGCGCAGGCATACTTTGTCAGCCCTGTTGAGGGCAGCGCAAAGTACTGCAGTGCGCAGGTGCCGGGAAAGGTCAGAGAGGCCCAGCGCCTGCGCACTGCAGTACTTTGCTCTGCCCTCAACAGGACAGATAAAGTACGCCTGCACCGGAGCCACAGCGTGACTACAAGAAGAGGACGTCATCCAATGAAGATGGGAGGCCCCGGACCGGACCGCGATGCCCACCGGATCGGACCGCCCGCCCAGGTGAGTATAATCTAACCTCTTTTTCTCACCTTTCAGGATACATCGGGGGCTTATCTACAGCATTACAGAATGCTGTAGATAAGCCCCTGATGCCGGCGGGCTTAGCTCACCTTCGATTCTGGGGGAGACAGGTTCCCTTTAAAACATAGCAAGTTATCATCTGATGCACCCACAGCTCCCGGTGACATCAGTGACATTACTAATAACATCATTATAGAATGGAATTTCTATGGGTGAGTTTCCCCAATCATTTTTTTTCGATAGATACCAGCAACTTTCTAATTAATCCAACAGACTCAAAAGGCGTAATGATATTAATGTTAATATTTTAAAAAACTGTTTTTAAGTTGCCAAAGTAACTTCCGCCCCTGACGAAGCCACCGTGTGTGGCGACATGCATTGGGCTTTGCAGCCCCATGGACCCATTTTAGATTTATGGCAACAGCTTTTGCCCCTGTGCCACCTAGTGCGATTGCATTTACCCTACTGTGGTCTCTTGACGGTTCTGGAAATCCTTTTTCCATCCACCTACACTTCGGCTGGTCGTGTTCAATAGGTAGTATCTGTATTTTCTGTACTTATATCTGCACTATATTGATTTTTTTGTACTTCTTCTGATTTGGGGATAGATGTGTACATAATACACTCCATTATTACGGCTTGCACGACTGACATTATCATGGCTAAGGTATTAGTGGCTATAGGACAGTTCTTTTCTCGTCGCTAGGGAGAATTGTGTACATTTATATTATATATTATATTGTACTGCAGCAGATTGATTACCCAGCAGGATACAGGGATGCAGTTTTTGATGAAACCATAACAATAGGCATTCTGTTATTTTGGAGTAACTAACCCTCCCCACCAGGTGCCAAAACAAACATGTGTTTTACTGGATAACCGGGATTTTCTTCAAGTTTTTAAATGCTTTTAAAGGTAGTTTTGGTCTGATTGCACAATTGAATAAAGTATTTAATTGTGTACAAGTTTGGTGATCTCCATAATAGTGTGTCCTTTTCTTCTCATCTATATTGTAAGTTGCCAAATTTTGCACAACCGGTTGAATAATTATACAGGGTCCTTAGTAATAAATTATAACTCTGTCAGTACGTGTGCAGCATAGCCTCCTTGCTTTTTTCCCAGCATGCTGCTTAGAAGTATCTAAGTACCCGGTATATAATACCGGTAGATGTCTGATCCGTACCAGCAAACATGTGCAATATAGAAGATGTGATGGCGGCACTGAATATAACTCAGGATGGGTCACATTACACCTTCTCCACATAATGGACCACCTATACAGCTGCCTGGGTAAAACAGCACCCTCGTTTTCTGACATTGGGGCACAGTTTGACTAAAGAACGCCATTACCTGCTCATCTGATTGTGCAAAAGTGCAACAGAGCAGAAGATGAAGAAACTCTCACCCGATTTATGAAGGCTTATTGAGCGGAGGTTTGGAAACAGCTGCGATAGAGATTCGTCCGAATCTTCAATGGCCAAAATGTTGTTATTTGCAAGGACGAGGGTGTGGAGACACGGGAACATGATGCCTAATTTACACACGTCCGACCAGTCCTGCAGGTTATTGTCCGTTATGTGAAGAAGCTTCAGGGAATGGAAACAAACCGGAGACCTGACGATGGTATCGTAGTCGTTAAGGCACAAGAATAGCTCCTCCAGGCTGAAAAGGGAAGACATGATTGTATCACTCGGTGATGCCAAGGTTTCTTTTGGTTCTCCTGGGTACAAAGTAATATCTATCTCTGGAAGTCGACATAGAAATGTGATGTAGAGGGACAATCGTGACCCTGGCCTGTCCGCGGAGCAAAATTTGGCTACAACGGTGCAAAGCTCCAATATTAACTCCTTAACTCAATTAACTCTTGCTGCTAGTGCCAGTGGAGCACATATATGTCGGACGTGGAGCACATATATGTCGGACGTAAAGCCATGATTTAGACACCACTAGACATAACCACAATTTTTTCACATTCAGTTGAAAAGAAAAAAAAAAAAGTATGTAGATAAATTTTGGGCAGAAGTATGCCAAAAAACAAACACTCTTTTGGCACATTTCCTGTGGGAACGTTTAGCACATACAAAAATAAAATTTCCCGCCATGGACAATCAGGGTCAGAGTTACAGGGTAAACGAGAATCGCCTTAACGTGGCTTCCAGGTACACATGAATTGGCCAAATTATGAGCTAAACTTTCTCAATTTTTCATATTTCTAGTGCAGTAATGTTTCATGTTTGCAGGTTTTGGCGCCACAGTGTGCTGCCTTATTTGAGTGTATACGAGTTGGTGACTCTAGGATCAGCACCTGTTCACACTTGGTCTATGTTTGGATGTGACGGTCAGTTTTTTTTAAACTTAGAGTTACAGGGCAGACTGGGCAATTGCCCCGAGCCCCCATACCAAAGGGGGCCCTCCTGGTAATATGGCATATGTTAGAGCAGAGATTGCATTATCCCTCCCTGCGTAAAGGGAAAAAGTGAACATCCCCTAAAGGAAAGCAATTCTCTACAGGTACATTTATATAAGGGGCTGTGTACACATTGGGGTTTTACCGGAATTCTTTCAGCACAGATTTATCACAAAACCTAAAGGGTTTCCTAAATCCTGCAAAGTGACTGAGAACCATGAAGTCTCGTGCACACGATGGTTATTTTTTTTACTAGAGATTTGCAACAGATTTACCGTAAATCTGCAGCGCATTAATTCTTTCACCCGTACTAATGAGTGGGGAATAATTTGCAACACAACAACACTCTTAAAAAATACGACAAAAAAAGTGTGAATTTTACGCAGCATTTTTCCTGCCAACACAAGAGGGAACGTCAGGTGGGAACGTACCTGTGAGAGTTTTTCTTGCGCTTCCTTTGTCATCTACTACAATGTGTGATCCTGGCCTTTCTATATACACCCTCCATGTCATATATACAGGTGCGTCCCATCCAGGCGCGCGGCCCCATACTTACTCCGGTAATTCCAGCAGCAGGGTGTGCACGGTCTCCCAGGAAACTTTACAATTATTGAGGACCAGCTTCCGAATACCAGAAAACGTTGCGGCACACTGCCTCTCCAGGACCGAGGCGTGCAGGGGGTTGGAGCTCAGGTTCAGGAACTCCAGCTGAGGCACATTAGACACAATCTTGCTGACCTTTAGGAAATGTAGAAAGTAAAACGCTAAGCAGTAATATTCTGATAAGACATTTACAATCTGGTGCACCTCAAAAAATCAACAAAGAATTTAAAGGGTTAAAGTGGCGATCCTGAATGGAGATTCAGGTGGCTGGAGCGTCTCTTTAATAAAAATAAAAAAAACCTAAAAAAAAAGACATTATTTAGAGGGAATTCTTCACTCCAAAAATGCAAATTAAATAGTTATATGGGAACTTAGCCCCTATATTATCCCACATGTAAATGAAGGGGCTTGGTGCATCATTTCTGTGGGCTCTATGCACAGTTATGCCCCCTTAATTTGGATTAGGAGTAGCTCCCCAGGTTCTAGCTGACTGCGCTCGCTTAGCCAGAGAGTTACACTCGGACATGTAGCAAGTGAGTAGCTTAAGTGAGGAGGACAGGCTGGAGAGGATAAGTTACGTGGGAAATGACTAGGGTGGTTTTGCCATCTAAACTTTTAAGATTAAGACTAATATATCAAGCTGTCGAAGAGGACATATCACCAGTTTAAGCATGTTAAACTATGTGGTTGCATCTGTCCTAGCACTGGTCTATGTGTTCAGCCCTTCCCCTCACACTGACTGCCATGACAGGAGCTCTGGAAGTGTTTGTAATCACACTCAGCTCAGCTGTATAGGACACAGTAGCAGCAGAGCTCAGTGCGTGTTCTTTTCTTCTCTCCATGGCACCTCCTGCTTATGATTGGTTAATGTCAAGCAGGGGATTAAGTACACACCCCCAAAGAAGAATCTTGGGTAATGCTCCCTTGAACTTATAAATAAAAAACTAATCTTTACAAGCTGTTATCTCCTCAACGGAAATGAGAAATTAAAAAATAAATACTATGTTTTACTCAGCTTTGCGGCCACTATTCTCTGATGTGGCCAGATGGTAACCTACTCAAATGGGGAAAGGTCATCTTTATATTTACAGATCTTTGGGTTGTTGATCTTTCACATTTGTCTTATTTGTGTAGGCGTTGTTCCCAAGGACACCGCCAATAATAGTGAATGGCTTTGTCATATTTGAATTAAAACATTGCCACATATGGTACATACCAAAACCAATGCAAACTTTGAAATGATAAACATTTTTTTTTATTTTTAAGCCCTGTATTTTATAACCCCAGTAGAACAAGGAGATTTTTTTTCCTCTTTCACTTCACATTCCAGGGGTCATAGCGTGGCTGGATTTATTTCATAGACATTTCAGTTTCTTAGGGGCTGTGAGGATACCGAATATGAATTTAGTGGGGGAAATAAGTATTTGATCCCTTGCTGATTTTGTAAGTTTTCCCACTGTCAAGGACATGAACAGTCTATAATTTTAAGGGTAGGTTAATTTTAACATTGAGAGATAGAATATCAAAAATAAAATCCAGAAAATCACATTGTATAAATTATATACATTTGCATTTTGCAGTGAGAAATAAGTATTTGATCCCTCTGGCAAACAAGACTCAATACTTGGTGGTAAAACCCTTGTTGGCAAGCTCAGCAGTCAGACGTTTCTTGTAGTTGATGATTAGGTTTGCGCACATGTCAGGAGGAATTTTGGTCCACTCCTCTTTGCAGATCATCTCTAAATCATTAAGATTTTGAGGCTGTCACTTGGCAACTCGGAGCTTCAACTCCCTCCATAAGTTTTCTATGGGATTGCAGTCTGGAGACTGGCTAGGCCACTCCATGACCTTAATGTGCTTCTTTTTGAGACACTCCTTTGTTGTCTTGGCTGTATGTTTTGGGTCATTGTCTTGCTGGAAGACCCAGCCACGACCCATTTTTAATACCTGGTGGAGGGAAGGAGGTTGTCACTCAGGATTTTACGGTACATGACTCCATCCATTCTCCCATTGATGCAATGAAGTAGTCCTCTGCCCTTAGCAGAGAAACATCCCAAAAACATAATGTTTCCACATCCATGCTTGACAGTGGGGATTGTGTTCTTTGGGTCATAGGCAGCATTTCTCTTCCTCCAAACACGGCGAGTTGAGTTAATGCCAAAGACCTCAATTTTTGTCTCATCTGACCACAGCACCTTCTCCCAATCACTCACAGAATCATCCAGGTGCTCATTGGCAAACTTCAGATGGGCCTGCACATGTGCCTTCTAGAGCAGGGGGACCTTGCGGGCACTGCAGGATTTTAAACCTTTACGGTGTAGTGTTACCAATGGTTTTCTTGGTGACTGTGCTCCCAGCTGCCTTGAGATCATTAACAAGTTCCCCTGTGTAGTTTTAGGCTGATCTCACACCTTCCTCATGATCAAGGATCCCCCACGAGGTGAGATTTTGCATGATGCCCCAGATCGATGTCGATTCACAGTCATTTTGTATTTCTTCTATTTTCTTACTGTTGCACCAACAGTTGTCTCCTTCTCACCCAGCGTCTTACTTATGGTTTTGTATCCCATTCCAGCTTTGTGCAGGTCTATGATCTTGTCCCTGACATCCTTATAAAGCTCTTTGGTCTTGCCCATGTTGTAGAGGTTAGAGTCTGACTAATTGAGTCTGTGGACAGGAGTCTTTTATAAAGGTGACTATGTAAGACAGCTGACATTAATGCAGGTAACAAGTTGATTAGAAGCGTCTTACTGGTCTGTAGGAGCCAGAACTCTTAATGGTTGGTAGGGGATCAAATACTTATTTCTCTCTGCAAAATGCAAATAAATGTATATAATTTACACAATGTGATTTTCTGGATTTTATTTTTGATATTCTATCTCTCAATGTTAAAATTAACCTACCCTTAAAATTATAGACTGTTCATGTCTTTGTCAGTGGGCAAACTTATAAAATCAGCAAGGGATCAAATAATTATTTCCCCCATTGTATATGTTATGGTGTTTATTTAATAAATTTGATTTAGGTTTTTTTTTGCCAATATACTTTTTTTAAATACTTTTATTTGTCTCACTTTATTTATCATTTACTCTAAATCAGGATTTTTCATTTTTAGCCACATATGGGCACAGATTGAGTGGCAAACGTAGGGTTAAACAATGGCAGAAAGGCCATTCTCTGACCTCGGACATTACGGCTGATGCACAGGTCAGCTATTAGCTGGCGTTATTTTAACCCTTTCTCCACATGTGACACGTGACATGTCACGTCCCCATTACTGGAGCCGGCTCAGGAGCTGATGACGCTCCACACACAGCTGGTGCCGGCTTTGCTACACAGTTGGCACCCGCCTATAGTGGAAGTGATCGCGGCTAATTAATTTGGATTGTGGCACGTAAGTAATTGGACAGATGGGGTGCACCTCTGTCACCCTATGCCCCATCACATCCCCCATGATCATGATAATTGTTTTGTCATGGCAGCAGGTGAGAAGGGGGAAGCTTTAAAGTAGTTGTCCGATACTTTATATTGATGGCACCTGGCACCGTGACCAATCAGCTGTTTCCAGTGGCGCCGCTGGCCAAATATGATTGGTTGAGAAATGGAGCAGCACAGCGCCAACATCTGCATAGTGGCCACAATGGGGTACTGCAGATCCACAGCTATACAAATAAATGAGAGTGAATCTGCAGTACCCATCCGCACCCATGATTAATAACAAAGAAACGAGAAAACCCAGCTTCAAAACATTTCAAATTTTATTCCCAAAAATTCACGGACAGCTAAAAAAGTAATCCATGTGGAGGATGGACACAGCCACGCGTTTCCAACGCACCCACAGCGTTCCTTATCAGAGCTCTCAGAGTGTACGGCCAGGCGGACATGACACTTGTGGAATCACAGCTCCATCACGTGAGCCATGGACAGTAGGGTGGTGTCGGGTGGTGGGGGGCCGTCACAATGAGGGGGGCTTCTCTTACCTCCTGCCAGTTGTCCAGCTTGTTACCAGACAAGTCCAATTCAGAAACATGGGAACAAAATGCGGCAATCTCACTCTCATCCCCGGCGTGGCTGATGCCGCAGCTGTTCAGGACCAGGATACTGGGAAGGTTCAGGCGATCTAAGACACAGAACATACAGACACAGGGTCCCGATCAATGACAATGGAGCACCACGCACTCGCCTGCTGCACACAGCTATGATGTTACAGTGTGACGTAAAGCAACACGCCGGGCAAAACCGACACACCAGAATAGATGGCGCACACAATGCTCGGCTGACCACCGCACCGATGACAACCCAGGGCCTAAACACCGCACCTGTGACAACCCAGGGCCTAAACACAGCACCTGTGACAACCCTGGGCCTAAACACCGCACCGGTGACAACCCAGTGCCTAAACACCGCACCGGTGACAACCCAGGGCCTAAACACCGCACCTGTGACAACCCAGGGCCTAAACACCGCACCGGTGACAACCCAGGGCCTAAACACCGCACCGTCAACCCAGGGCCTAAACACCGCACTGACAACCCAGGGCCTAAACACCGCACCTGTGACAACCCAGGGCCTAAACACCGTACCTGTGACAACCCAGGGCCTAAACACCGCACTGACAACCCAGGGCCTAAACACCGCACTGACGACAACCCAGGGCCTAAACACCGCACTGACAACCCAGGGCCTAAACACCGCACCTGTGACAACCCAGGGCCTAAACACCGCACTGACAACCCAGGGCCTAAACACTGCACTGACAACCCAGGGCCTAAACACCGCACCTGTGACAACCCAGGGCCTAAACACCGCACTGACAACCCAGGGCCTAAACACCGCACCTGTGACAACCCAGGGCCTAAACACTGCACTGACAACCCAGGGCCTAAACACCGCACTGACAACCCAGGGCCTAAACACCGCACTGACAACCCAGGGCCTAAACACCGCACTGACAACCCAGGGCCTAAACACCGCACTGACAACCCAGGACCTAAACACCGCACTGACAACCCAGGGCCTAAACACCGCACCTGTGACAACCCAGGGCCTAAACACCGCACTGACAACCCAGGGCCTAAACACTGCACTGACAACCCAGGGCCTAAACACCGCACCTGTGACAACCCAGGGCCTAAACACCGCACTGACAACCCAGGGCCTAAACACCGCACCTGTGACAACCCAGGGCCTAAACACCGCACCTGTGACAACCCAGGGCCTAAACACCGCACTGGTGACAACCCAGGGCCTAAACACCGCACTGGTGACAACCCAGGGCCTAAACACCGCACCTGTGACAACCCAGGGCCTAAACACCGCACCTGTGACAACCCAGGGCCTAAACACCGCACCTGTGACAACCCAGGGCCTAAACACCGCACCGGTGACAACCCAGGGCCTAAACACTGCACTGACAACCCAGGGCCTAAACACCGTACCTGTGACAACCCAGGGCCTAAACACCGCACTGACAACCCAGGGCCTAAACACTGCACTGACAACCCAGGGCCTAAACACCGCACCTGTGACAACCCAGGGCCTAAACACTGCACTGACAACCCAGGGCCTAAACACCGCACCTGTGACAACCCAGGGCCTAAACACCGCACCTGTGACAACCCAGGGCCTAAACACTGCACTGACAACCCAGGGCCTAAACACCGCACTGACAACCCAGGGCCTAAACACCGTACCTGTGACAACCCAGGGCCTAAACACCGCACTGGTGACAACCCAGGGCCTAAACACCGCACTGACAACCCAGGGCCTAAACACCGCACTGACAACCCAGGGCCTAAACACCGCACTGACAACCCAGGGCCTAAACACCGCACCTGTGACAACCCAGGGCCTAAACACCGCACCGACAACCTAGGGCCTAAACACCGCACTGACAACCCAGGGCCTAAACACCGCACCTGTGACAACCCAGGGCCTAAACACCACACTGGTGACAACCCAGGGCCTAAACACCGCACCGGTGACAACCCAGGGCCTAAACACCGCACCTGTGACAACCCAGGGCCTAAACACCGCATTGACAACCAAGCAAAGGACGGATTACTAAGCGGATAAGACAGGCTTTTACCATTTAGACCAAACCTGACTGGAGCTTAATTGTGATGTTGGGGCAAAAAGAAACATCTGGGGTCCGGGTCTGTAAAAACTAACCTTCCGACACCCACCTGGATCCCGCGTAGGCTGCTCCATAGTTACACAGCGAGAGGTGACATCACCGTTCCACTGGCAGCAGGACCGCTGCGGCCTGTGACTATCTGCAGCAGTCAGATGACTTGGGCAGTGCATTATCGGATGTCCTTCTGATGTCACCTGACTGTTGCTGCCAATCACAGGCAGCAGCGGTCCTGCTGCTGGTGGAACGGTGATGTCTCCTCTCCCTGTGACCTGTGCTGGATCCAGGTGGGAGCTGGTAGGTGAATATCAATTAGTTTATTATCTTTTTACAGATCCACGCCCAAGGGAAACTTTTCTTTTTGGCCTAGATAACACTTTTAAAGTGGTTTTCCAGTTTCAGTAAACTGGTGCGATTGAGAACAAAAACTCAAACTAAACATCACTCACCCTCCCCGGGTCCAGTGCGGCCTCTCTGTTGTTTGTCTGCAGCACTGACTCCACATAGACAGTGTTTCAGCCAATCAACGCACTCAGCAGCTGTCCTGATGTAGACAGTACAAGCCCCTGAGCTCAGTGATCGAGCCCAGGGCCGGACCTGGGGAGGGTACATAGACACATTTGTTATTTTATACTGAACTGTGTTTGGGGAGAACATTTTACTGAAATCGGAAAAAAATTTGTAAAGTGAGAGGCACATGGTATCCAGGATGGGCTACCTACTGTGTTAACTGCAGACAATGTGCGCAGTGCTGGATACAAGTTGTGCACACTGCAGCACATCCTCCGCGGCCAGATGTGACTCTGCACTATGCAGCACTGCCATCTGCTGGCAACGTCGTGTGACACAGGGAAGAAGTGCTCTGTGCGGCCCATCATGGTTCTGTATGATTATACCTACGCATTACACTACAGGCCCGACACTGTGCGGCCCATCGAGGTTCTGTATGAATATACCTGCGCATTACACTACAGGCCCGGCTCTGTGCGGCCCATCATGGTTCTGTATGAATATACCTGCGCATTACACTACAGGCCCGACACTGTGCGGCCCATCGAGGTTCTGTATGAATATACCTGCGCATTACACTACAGGCCCGGCTCTGTGTGGCCCATCAAGGTTCTGTATGATGGACCTGTGCATTAGACTACACGCCCGGCTCTGTGCGGCCCATCATGGTTCTGTATGATGGACCTGTGTATTACGCTACACGCCCGGCTCTGTGCGGCCCATCATGGTTCTGTATGATGGACCTGTGCATTAGACTTCACGCCCGGCTCTGTGCGGCCCATCATGGTTCTGTATGATGGACCTGTGCATTAGATTACATGCCCGGCTCTGTGCGGCCCATCATGGTTCTGTATGATGGACCTGTGCATTACACTACACGCCCGGCTCTGTGCGGCCCATCATGGTTCTGTATGATGGACCTGTGTATTACACTACACGGCCGGCTCTGTGCGGCCCATCATGGTTCTGTATGATGGACCTGCGCATTACACTACACGGCCGGCTCTGTGCGGCCCATCATGGTTCTGTATGATGGACCTGTGCATTACACTACACGCTCGGCTCTGTGCGGCCCATCATGGTTCTGTATGATGGACCTGTGAATTAGACTACACGCCCGGCCCTGTGCGGCCCATTGTGGTTCTGTATTATGGACCTGTGCATTAGATTACACGCCCGGCTCTGTGCCGCCCATCATGGTTCTGTATGATAGACCTGTGCATTAGATTACACGCCCGGCTCTGTGCCGCCCTGTCATGAATCCCAATGGCTAGGGATAGCACAGGACAAGCAAAGTACAAATATATTACGGACGAGCTCTGGGGTGATGGAACCTGGGCTGACCGCTGCCCTACGCCTGACAAACGCAACTAGAGATAGCCAGGGAGCGTGCCTACGTTGGTTCTAGACGCCACGCACCAGCCTAAGAGCTAACTAGCACTGCAGAGAAAATAAAGACCTCACTTGCCTCCAGAGGAATGAACCCCAAAAGATATAGTTGCCCCCCACATGTATTGACGGTGAAATGAGAGGAAGGCACACACATAGAGATGATATATATAGTTTTAGCAAATTGAGGCCCGCTGTAAACTAGAAAGCAGAACGATACAAAAGGGGACTGAGCGGTCAGCAAAAAACCCTAATCAAAAAAACCATCCTGAGATTACAAGAACCCATGTGCCAACTCATGGCACATGGGGAGAACCTCAGTCCACTAGAGCTACCAGCTAGCATAGAGACATAATAAGCAAGCTGGACAAAAAACAAACAACTGAAAATCAGCACTTAGCTTATCCTGAAAGATCTGGGAGCAGGTAGGCAGGAACCAAACAGAGCACATCTGAATACATTGATAGCCGGCAAGGGAATGACAGAAAGGCCAGGTAAATAGGAAACACCCAGCCACTGATGGACAGGTGGAAACCAAAGGCCGCAACCCACCAAAGTCACCCAGTACCAGCAGTAACCACCAGAGGGAGCCCACAAACAGAATCCACAACAGTACCCCCCCTTGAGGAGGGGTCACCGAACCCTCACGAGAACCCCCAGGGCGATCAGGGTGAGCTCTATGGAAGGCGCGGACCAAATCAGTCGCATGAACATCGGAGGCGACCACCCAGGAATTATCCTCCTGACCATAACCCTTCCACTTAACCAAATACTGGAGTTTGCGTCTGGAAACACGAGAATCCAAGATCTTCTCAACAACATACTCCAATTCTCCCTCCACCAGCACCGGAGCAGGAGGCTCAACCGAAGGAACAACGGGCACCTCATACCTCCGCAACAACGACCGATGGAACACATTATGAATAGCAAACGATCCTGGGAGATCCAAACGAAAAGATACAGGGTTAAGAATCTCCGAGATCCTATAAGGACCGATGAACCGAGGCTTGAACTTAGGAGAAGAGACCTTCATAGGGACAAAACGAGAAGACAACCACACCAAATCCCCAACAAGAAGTCGGGGACCCACGCGGCGACGGCGATTAGCAAACTGCTGAGTCTTCTCCTGAGATAACTTCAAATTGTCCACCACCTGATTCCAAATCTGATGTAGCCTGTCCACCACCACGTCCACTCCAGGACAATCCGAAGGCTCCACCTGACCAGAGGAAAAACGAGGATGAAACCCCGAATTACAAAAAAAAGGAGAGACCAACGTGGCAGAACTAGCCCGATTATTAAGAGCAAATTCGGCCAGTGGCAAAAAAGCAACCCAGTCATCTTGATCAGCAGAAACAAAACACCTCAAATAAGTTTCCAAGGTCTGATTAGTTCGCTCCGTCTGGCCATTCGTCTGAGGATGGAATGCAGACGAGAAAGACAAATCAATGCCCATCTTGGCACAAAACGTCTGCCAAAATCTAGACACAAACTGGGATCCCCTGTCAGAAACGATATTCTCCGGAATCCCATGCAAACGAACCACGTTCTGAAAAAATAAAGGGACCAACTCAGAGGAGGAAGGCAATTTAGGCAAGGGCACCAAATGAACCATCTTAGAAAAGCGGTCACACACAACCCAGATAACGGACATTTTCTGTGAAACCGGGAGATCAGAAATAAAATCCATGGAAATGTGCGTCCAAGGCCTCTTCGGGATGGGCAAGGATAACAACAACCCACTGGCCCGAGAACAGCAAGGCTTAGCTCGAGCACACACTTCACAAGACTGCACAAAGGTACGCACATCCCTAGACAAGGAAGGCCACCAAAAAGACCTGGCCACCAAGTCTCTAGTACCAAATATTCCAGGATGACCAGCCAACACAGAAGAATGGACCTCGGAGATGACTCTACTGGTCCAATCATCCGGAACAAACAGTCTTTCTGGTGGACAACGATCCGGTTTATCCACCTGAAACTCCTGCAATGCACGTCGCAAGTCTGGGGATACGGCGGACAATATTACCCCATCCCTAAGGATACCAGTAGGCCCAGAGTCTCCAGGAGAGTCAGGCACAAAACTCCTGGAAAGAGCATCTGCCTTCACATTCTTTGAACCTGGCAGGTATGAAACCACGAAATTGAAACGAGAAAAAAACAACGACCAACGAGCCTGTCTAGGATTCAAACGCCTGGCAGACTCAAGGTAAATGAGATTCTTGTGATCAGTCAAGACCACCACACGATGTTTAGCACCCTCAAGCCAATGACGCCACTCCTCAAATGCCCACTTCATGGCCAAAAGCTCCCGATTACCCACATCATAATTGCACTCGGCGGGCGAGAATTTTCTAGAGAAGAATGCACATGGCTTCATCACCGAGCCATTAGAACTTCTCTGTGACAAAACCGCCCCCGCTCCAATCTCGGAAGCATCAACCTCAACCTGAAAAGGAAGTGAAACATCTGGTTGACACAACACAGGAGCAGAAGAAAACCGGCGCTTAAGTTCCTGAAAGGCCTCCACGGCCGCAGGAGACCAATCAGCAACATCAGCACCTTTTTTAGTCAAATCAGTCAAAGGTTTAACAATACTGGAAAAATTAGCAATGAACCGACGATAAAAATTAGCAAACCCCAAGAACTTCTGAAGGCTCTTAACAGATGTAGGTTGTGTCCAGTCACAAATCGCCTGAACCTTGACGGGATCCATCTCAATAGTAGAAGGAGAAAAAATGTACCCCAAAAAAGAAATCTTCTGGACTCCGAAGAGACACTTTGAGCCCTTCACAAACAGAGAATTGGCCCGCAGAACCTGAAACACCTTCCTGACCTGTAGAACATGAGACTCCCAGTCATCAGAAAACACCAAAATATCATCCAAATACACAATCATAAACTTATCCAGATATTCACGGAAAATATTGTGCATAAAGGACTGAAAGACTGACGGAGCATTGGAGAGTCCAAAAGGCATTACCAAATACTCAAAATGGCCCTCAGGCATATTAAATGCGGTTTTCCACTCATCACCCTGTTTTATCCGCACCAGATTATACGCACCACGAAGATCTATTTTAGTGAACCACCTAGCCCCCTTAATGCGAGCAAACAAATCCGTAAATAATGGCAATGGATACTGGTATTTGACTATAATCTTATTCAGAAGGCGATAATCTATACAAGGCCTCAGGGAACCATCTTTTTTTGCCACGAAAAAAAAACCTGCTCCCAGAGGGGACGAAGATGGACGAATATGTCCCTTTTCCAAGGACTCCTTAATATAATTCCGCATAGCAGTATGCTCTGGCAGTGACAGATTAAATAAACGACCCTTAGGGAACTTACTGCCAGGAATCAATTCTATAGCACAGTCACAATCTCTATGCGGAGGGAGCGAATTGAGCTTAGGCTCCTCAAAAACATCCCTATAGTCAGACAAAAACGCAGGGATCTCAGAAGGAGTAGATGAAGCGATTGAAATCGGAGGTGCATCATCATGAACCCCCTGACATCCCCAGCTTAACACAGACATTGTTTTCCAGCCCAGGACAGGATTATGAGTTTGTAACCATGGCAGACCAAGCACTAGTACATCATGTAAATTATACAGTACAAGGAAGCGAATCACCTCCTGATGAACGGGAGTCATGCGCATGGTCACTTGTGTCCAATACTGCGGTTTATTCATAGCCAATGGTGTAGAGTCAATTCCCTTCAGAGGAATAGGAACTTCCAGAGGTTCCAGACTAAAACCGCAGCGTTTAGCAAATGACCAATCCATAAGACTCAGGGCAGCGCCCGAATCCACATAGGCATCGACGGAAATGGAAGACAGTGAAAAAATCAGAGTCACAGACAAAATGAACTTAGGCTGCAGAGTACCAATGGCAAAAGATTTATCAACCCTTTTTGTGCGTTTAGAGCATGCTGATATAACATGAGCTGAATCACCACAATAGAAACACAATCCATTTTTCCGCCTATAATTTTGCCGTTCACTTCTGGACTGAATTCTATCACATTGCATAGTCTCAGGTGCCTGTTCAGAAGACACCGCCAACTGGTGCACGGGTTTGCGCTCCCGTAAACGCCGATCAATCTGAATGGCCATAGCCATAGACTCATTCAGACCTGTAGGCGTAGGGAACCCCACCATAATATCCTTAATGGCCTCAAAAAGACCATTTCTGAAGTTTGCAGCCAGGGCGCACTCATTCCACTGAGTAAGCACCGACCATTTCCGAAACTTCTGACAATATATCTCCGCTTCATCATGCCCCTGAGAGAGGGCTAATAAAGCCTTTTCAGCCTGAATCTCCAGGTTAGGTTCCTCATAGAGCAATCCCAATGCCAGAAAAAACGCATCCACACTGAGCAATGCAGGATCCCCTGGTGCCAATGCAAATGCCCAATTCTGAGGGTCGCCCCGCAGGAAAGATATTACAATCTTGACCTGTTGAGCAGAGTCTCCAGAGGAGCGAGATTTTAAAGAAAGAAACAATTTACAATTGTTCCTGAAATTCAGGAAGGTAGATCTATCTCCAGAAAAGAACTCTGGAATAGGAATTCTAGGTTCAGACATGGGAGTGTGAACAACAAAATCCTGTATGTTTTGAACTTTTGCCGCGAGATTACTCAGGCTGGAAGCCAAACTCTGGACATCCATGTTAAACAGCTAAGATCAGAGCCATTCAAGGGTTAAGAGGAGGTAAGAAGCAGCTAGACAGCAATTAAGGGCTAGGCAGCAAAACTCTGAAGGGAAAAAAAAAAAAAAAAAAAATTTCCCTTAAACACTTCTCTTTCTCCTGCTTCAGCCCAAACAATTAACACTTTGTGGGCCGGCTATACTGTCATGAATCCCAATGGCTAGGGATAGCACAGGACAAGCAAAGTACAAATATATTACGGACGAGCTCTGGGGTGATGGAACCTGGGCTGACCGCTGCCCTACGCCTGACAAACGCAACTAGAGATAGCCAGGGAGCGTGCCTACGTTGGTTCTAGACGCCACGCACCAGCCTAAGAGCTAACTAGCACTGCAGAGAAAATAAAGACCTCACTTGCCTCCAGAGGAATGAACCCCAAAAGATATAGTTGCCCCCCACATGTATTGACGGTGAAATGAGAGGAAGGCACACACATAGAGATGATATATATAGTTTTAGCAAATTGAGGCCCGCTGTAAACTAGAAAGCAGAACGATACAAAAGGGGACTGAGCGGTCAGCAAAAAACCCTAATCAAAAAAACCATCCTGAGATTACAAGAACCCATGTGCCAACTCATGGCACATGGGGAGAACCTCAGTCCACTAGAGCTACCAGCTAGCATAGAGACATAATAAGCAAGCTGGACAAAAAACCAAACAACTGAAAATCAGCACTTAGCTTATCCTGAAAGATCTGGGAGCAGGTAGGCAGGAACCAAACAGAGCACATCTGAATACATTGATAGCCGGCAAGGGAATGACAGAAAGGCCAGGTAAATAGGAAACACCCAGCCACTGATGGACAGGTGGAAACCAAAGGCCGCAACCCACCAAAGTCACCCAGTACCAGCAGTAACCACCAGAGGGAGCCCACAAACAGAATCCACAACACCGCCCATCGTGGTTCTGTATGATGGACCTGTGAATTAGACTACACGCCCGGCTCTGTGTGGCCCATCATGGTTCTGTATGATGGACCTGTGCATTAGATTACACACCTGGCTCTGTGCGGCCCATTGTGGTTCTGTATGATGGACCTGTGCATTAGACTACACGCCCGGCTCTGTGTGGCCCATCATGGTTCTGTATGATGGACCTGTGCATTAGATTACACACCTGGCTCTGTGCGGCCCATTGTGGTTCTGTATGATAGACCTGTGCATTAGACTACACGTCCGGCTCTGTGCGGTCCATCATGGTTCTGTATGATAGACCTGTGCATTACACTACACGCCTGGCTCTGTGCGGCCCATCATGGTTCTGTATGATAGACCTGTGCATTAGACTACACGCCCGGCTCTGTGGGGTCCATCGTGGTTCTGTATGATGGACCTGTGCATTACACTACACGCCCGGCCCTGTGCGGCCCATTGTGATTCTGTATTATGGACCTGTGCATTAGATTACACGCCCGGCTCTGTGCGGCCCATTGTGGTTCTGTATGATGGACCTGTGCATTAGACTACACGCCCGGCTCTGTGTGGCCCATCATGGTTCTGTATGATGGACCTGTGCATTAGATTACACACCTGGCTCTGTGCGGCCCATTGTGGTTCTGTATGATGGACCTGTGCATTAGACTACATGCCCGGCTCTGTGTGGCCCATCATGGTTCTGTATGATGGACCTGTGCATTAGATTACACACCTGGCTCTGTGCGGCCCATTGTGGTTCTGTATGATAGACCTGCGCATTACACTACACGCCCGGCTCTGTGCGGCCCATCATAGTTCTGTATGATGGACCTGTGCATTACACTACACGCCCGGCTCTGTGCGGCCCATCATGGTTCTGTATGATAGACCTGTGCATTACACTACACGCCCGGCTCTGTGCGGCCCATCATGGTTCTGTATGATGGACCTGTGCATTACACTACACGCCCGGCTCTGTGCGGCCCATTGTGGTTCTGTATGATGGACCTGTGCATTACACTATACGCTCGGCTCTGTGCGGCCCATTGTGGTTCTGTATGAATGGACCTGTGCATTGGATTACACGCCCGGCTCTGTGCGCTTGTCATTTCTTTAGGGAGCAGATGATCAGCGCACCGCGCCCACACAGGAGACCCATGTCAGAGACTGCCCGGTCTCTGATTCTCGTCCTATCCGTTCAGCCGTCTCTGCCCCTTGGATACCGGGTAGACCCGCTCTTGCTTTGCTGCTCTGCTTATTCCAATTGCGTGATGTTCATCCCCTCATCATTCTTGTGAATAGCACTATATAAAAAATCACCCAGCTTTTCCCACTTAAAGGGGTTGTCTAGGCAAGGCAAAGTCATGAAATGTTGAGATGTACCTTATCCAGAAATGTCCTCCAGTAATGGCCTGAGAAGCACGCCCAGGGTCAGAGGCGCCCAATTCAGTACGTGGCGTGCACCCATGATTGACTCAGAAGCACCTTACTCCAGGGCGCCCATCATTAGTGCGCCCATCATTAGTGCGCCCATCATTAGCGCGCCCATCATTAGCGCGCCCATCATTAGTGTGCCCATGTTCAGGATTTCTTGCAGAAATTTCCTAAGCAAAACAGGACATTTTCTGCAAGAAATATGCATGCGTTTTTCTCGCGTTTTTTACTGCGTTTTTGGTGCGTTTTTTTGTGTGGATTTTTCCGGAGGTTCCCAATGCAATAATATAGTGGAAAATCCGCAAAATTAATGAACATGCTGCGTTTTTTTCGCGGAAAAAAAACGCATCATGTGCACAAAAATTGCGGAATGCATTCTAAATGATGGGATGCATAATGTATGCTTTTTTTTGCGTTTTTATAGCGAAAAAAACGCGAAAAATCTGCTACGTGTGCACACAGCCTAAGTGTGCCTATCATTAAGACTGGTGTGCGCAACATCTAATAATGAATCGGCCCTCTATAAAGGGACTCTCAGCACAGAATGACTGTACAAACCCAGCACAGGAGCTCGGCGGGGCCAATCATTTATACACACCTTCCCCCCGGCTTGGTTTCCATCTATCTCCATCCTCCCCCCTTGTGTGATTGACAGCTCCGGCTTCCGAGCAGGTGGTTAAGTGTATATATGACTGGCCCCGCCGTGAAGCACAGAGCTTCTGCACTTGGTTTGTACAGTCATTCTGCCTCTTTTAAAGTAGCAGCTGAGCACAGCTCCGGTCACAGTGTAGCGGTCTCTGCTGGTCACTGCCGCCTGGCACTGCAGCGGAGCTCCTATTCTTTTGGATAGAAGTTGTGGTGCAGTTGTTGGCAATGAACAGGTGCTTACTAAGAGACTCAGCCATTCAAGTCTGTGTGTGCATGGAAATCATCGGACTGCACTCAGATGACATCCCAGTGCAGCTTGATTTTCGCAGACTCACAGAATGGAGAGGATGGGAGACATTTTGTTCTCCATCTGCTCCTCACAGTGTGGTACGATTCTCCTCATCTGAGAGAATCAAATCACATTATGCTGACATTGGATCAAACTCTGATCAGTGTCATTAGAATAATTGGTCCGATGCTCTTGGATGAGGAAATCTATGGCTGTGTGACCCCAACGTGAAAAAGGGGCAGCAGATGATCGCAGAGACAAGTGCCGTCATACTCCCATCTATCAGACCCCCCGCCTACTGGGAACACAGGCTGTGTCTATGATGTGTGACCCTGGGGACACACAACGGTGACATATTTGTAACCATCTATTTGCAAAGCCTTTTTTTTTTTTAATTTCTGATTGAAGCAGCGGTAACAATATCTTCCGTTCATTCAGCCGTGCGAGTATATGAGACCTGGCAGGACCCTGCGGCACGGGCACCTGCGGCAGCACAAAGCCCTGCTCCCCTGTACTGCCGGAGTGCAGAAACACTCCCAGCACAAAATTCTGCCCAAATTAATGCACCATTTCTAGTTAAAGGGAATGTGTCATGTTCCCCTAGGCCCCCATCTCCCGCAGGTGTCATGCAGAGCTCTAGCACTGCTTTTTAACTCATGACCAGGCGATTTTTAGACTTGCACACATTTTTTCCTACCCTTCTTACAAAAGATTTTCCTGTTACCATCGCTGTAAGTGTCCGTCATCTGTTGTCGTTTTTGATGGCCCCATTCATTCTACCACACAATGTACTGAAAAAGGAAAACTAAATTCCAAGTGGAATGAAATCGTACTCCCGCCCCTGTTTTATGCGGTTTCTCCCCCGATGTTCAGTGTATGGTAAATAGGATTCTCCAGGTCAGTACAATTACGGCCAGACCAAACTTGAATAGGGTTTTTTGGGTTTGATTTTATTTAAGTGGTGAAATAAATATTTAAAACTTCAGAAAAAAAAATGTTTTAGCTTGTGTCACGACTTTCACAGACTTGTCACATTTTTAGTTTGGAGCCGTCTGAGGAATTGTTCTTTGTGTGGCAAAATGTTGCTTTCATTGATACCATTTTGGGCTATGTAAAACATTTTGATCGCTTTTTACTTAATGTTTTGTTTTCTTTAACAGAGCTTTGGGGAGTGATAAACTGCAATTTTGCCTTTTCATTTTTTTTCCTCCTGATAGCATTTACTGGTTAATTAATTCTGTATTTTAATAGACCAGATTTTTATGGATTCGGTGATAACAAACACGGTTATCTCTCACATGTCTTTATTTTTATTGGAGGAAAGGATATATTATATATATATATATAAAAATATATATATATACAGTACATATATATACACTCACCGGCCACTTTATTAGGAACACCTGTCCTACTTCTTGTTAACACTTAATTTCTAATCAGCCAATCACATGGCGGCAACTCAGTGCATTTAGGCATGTAGACATGGTCAAGACAATCTCCTGCAGTTCAAACCGAGCATCAGTATGGGGAAGAAAGGTGATTTGAGTGCCTTTGAACGTGGCATGGTTGTTGGTGCCAGAAGGGCTGGTCTGAGTATTTCAGAAACTGCTGATCTACTGGGATTTTCACGCACAACCATCTCTAGGGTTTACAGAGAATGGTCCGAAAAAGAAAAAAAATCCAGTGAGCGGCAGTTCTGTGGGCGGAAATGCCTTGTTGATGCCAGAGGTCAGAGGAGAATGGGCAGACTGGTTCGAGCTGATAGAAAGGCAACAGTGACTCAAATCGCCACCCGTTACAACCAAGGTAGGCCTAAGAGCATCTCTGAACGCACAGTGCGTCGAACTTTGAGGCAGATGGGCTACAGCAGCAGAAGACCACACCGGGTACCACTCCTTTCAGCTAAGAACAGGAAACTGAGGCTACAATTTGTACAAGCTCATCGAAATTGGACAGTAGAAGATTGGAAAAACGTTGCTTGGTCTGATGAGTCTCGATTTCTGCTGCGACATTCGGATGGTAGGGTCTGAATTTGGCGTAAACAACATGAAAGTATGGATCCATCCTGCCTTGTATGGAGCATCTTTGGGATGTGCAGCCGACAAATCTGCGGCAACTGTGTGATGCCATCATGTCAATATGGACCAAAATCTCTGAGGAATGCTTCCAGCACCTTGTTGAATCTATGCCACGAAGAATTGAGGCAGTTCTGAAGGCAAAAGGGGGTCCAACCCGTCATTAGCATGGTGTACCTAATAAAGTGGCCGGTGAGTGTATATATATATATATATATTTTTTTTTATGTAACTTTTTATTCCCCATAGGACTTGAATCTGTGATCATTCGATCTCTTATACTATATACTGCATGACTAATGCATTAAAATATCTATTGTGAGTCGTGGTCTCCGATGAAGCTCTGCCGGGGGCAGCCATGGTGTCCTTCAGCAGAACAAGGTCTCGTGGTGCCGATGGCAGTGGAGGAGCACAGACCCAGCATCGCTTCATTTACAGCTGCCATCACCAATGATCAGAGCTCGGCTGTGGAGACGGATCCCAGCCATGTAATAGAGCCGGACTCTACAGCTCCCGAGCCCTCGTCATTGGCGGACCCCAGTGCTAATGTACAGGAACGTCATCTTGCACTTAGGGGATAACCAAGTGTGTGATGTGACAAAGCTCTGCTGCAATAACACATTAGTTTCTCCGCTCATTATATGCTAATTAGCCAGGACTAGTCCGGTGGAGCGTCGGTACCTCCAGACTAATCCGGGCCTCTGGTGATATAATCACGTCTCCTCGGCATGATTGACATCTTTACAGTCCCCAGTAACTGCTAACGAGCAGGATGTTGAACACCTGCACTTAGGATATGACGCTTATCACACCGAGTGGGTGTGATTACAGCACCTGAGGCCGGAAATAGACGCCCCCCGGACTAGTCCTACTTAATTAGCATATAATAAGTGGAGAAACATAAGTGATTTTGAGGCTTATAGCAGCAGAGCTGTCCCCCCCACAATCTAGATTAGAAAGCAGGAATGCGGCTCTGTGTGATAGCGGTGGCGGTTTAGGGGCCTTGGGGAACCTTATAGGTCCTCATTAAAGGGGCTGTCCATCTGGGATATTATGGCATATCTTTTGGATATATCCCAGAGGTCTCAAATTGGGATAACTCTTTAACTCTCTGCCAAGTAGTTTATTATTACATCATCTGTTACCTTTCATGGGTGACACTTGTGGCCCTGGGGGGACATGGACTCCAGCACCTGGACCCCTCCTGTACGGGAAGTTTTCCGGGCTGTACTTCTCACACAGCACTTGCATGAAACTCCTTCCACAAGGTGGTTCCATATCTGCTTCCTAGAAGAACAATGACATGGGATTACAGATGACGGTGAAAAACCTCGAAGTTACACAACCCCAACCCCTGTGGACATTTCCAAAAGGCAGTTTGTGGGATTGTGGCCCCGACAGGGTGACTATCAGCTCTCCTTGTACAGATTTCTTCAAAAGTGTCATTGTACGAAAAAAAGGAGCAGAAGACAGAAGACGGTTGTGGATGGAAGGTTAGATGTGGCGTTATCCATGCCCAATGCATATCTCGCCCTCCCACCTCCGCGCTGGGAAATGTCTGCAGCGGAGAAAACAGGACGACACAGTTACTGCATTGATTTTTTCTTGCTTTAAAAAGAACATTGAGATAAATCTCATCTGCAAATAAACCTGGGTGTGCACTGAAATGGAAAACATCTCATGTCCGGGAGCCGCTCACTGACGTACTGACACACACAGTCCATGGAGCAGCGGGGGCATGAGCAGAGATTCCGGCAGACAAAGACCAAAAGTAGAAAAGACGTTCTGTGTGGACAATCCGCAGCAAAATACAGATGAGATTTTTAAAAATGTAACAACAGGTTACGCACATTTTCTGCTTGGGAATAGACATTTGGTGGCGATTTGCAGCATGTATCCACCTCATACGCATGTACCCTTATAGACGGAGGAAGGGTACAATTGGGCATCAACAGTAAGGATGGCAGTATTTGCACTATGAGAAAAAACGACAACAGAAGAAGACCCTGAGTAACCCCACCACAGGTATTGTCCGAGAGACAAGGAGAGGTTGTCAAATGCCAAGAGCTTGGTAACTAATACAAGAGGGGTTGTCCAAGAAAAACAAGTTCTCACCAGTGTTTCTGATCGGTGGCTGCCCCTCCTCTGGGGCCTATACTGATCGGCAGATTGGAGACTTTTTCTTTCCGACGGGAATAATTTTGTCTTATTACAATAGTGTGAGAGGTCAGACGCCTGACCGCTGCTGCATTCATTCTCAATCAGGCTGGCAGAAAACGCTGAGCGCAGCGCTCGGCAGTAGGGGTTGACAACCGTCCAGAAATTCAGTCCATAAAAATAGAGCACATTTTTGCCCTATCCGGAACAAAATTTAAGGCGTTTGTGACCTTTTTGAAGCTGAAGAACCTTATAGAGATTATTCAGACTATAATTATCATCATCAGTTTCCAATTAATAAAGCTGATGTCTTCATATCAGAATTATGAGCTGTATTATCATCATAATTATTATTATAGAGACATTTATTCCATGGCGCTTTACATGTAAGGAGGGGTATACATAATAAAAAGAAGTACAATAATCTTAAACAATACAAGTCACGACTGGTACAGGAGGAGAGATGACCCTGCCTGTGAAGGCTCACAAGCTACCATTGATGGGTGAGGATACAGTGGGTGAAGATAGAGCTGGTCGTGCAGCGGTTTGGTTGATCGGTGGTTACTGCAGGTTGTAGGCTTGTCAAAAGAGGTGGGTCTTCAGGCTCTTTTTGAAAGTTTCGATGGTAGGCGAGAGTCTGATGTGTTGTGTTAGAGGGTTCCAGAGTAGGGATGATGCGCGGGAGAAGTCTTGTATACGATTGTGGGAAGAAGAGATAAGAGGGGAGTCGAGAAGGAGATCTTGTGAGGATCGGAGGTTGCGTGCAGGAAACTACCGGGAGACGAGGTCACAAATGTATGGAGGAGACAGGTTGTGGATGGCTTTGTATGTCATGGTTAGGGTTTTGAACTGCAGTCTCTGGGAAATGGGGAGCCAGTGAAGAGACTGACAGAGGGGAGAGGCCGGGGAAAAGTCGGGAGACAGGAGGACTAGACGGGCAACAGAGTTTAGAATAGATTGAAGGGGTGCGAGAGTGTTATAAGGGAGACCACAGAGCATGAGGTTGCAGTAGTTAAAGGGCCACTGTCACCCCCCTCCAGCCGTTATAAACTAAAAGAGCCACCTTGTGCAGCAGTAATGCTGCAGTCTAACAAGGTGGCTCTTTTAGTTTTTGATTCAGTTATTCCCTCAATAAAGCGTTTTAAAATTTGTACAAAATAACCTGTCCTTAGACCTGGAGGTGGTCCGAAGCTTCCTCAGTGAATCTCCCAACGGCCGTCACTCTTCTCTTCTGGGGGATGTGGTCGCCGCCCCCTGCGCGCTGTTTCTTCTTAAATCCGGCGCCTGCGCTGTGCGTGCCTGCCTGGGGCAGGCGCAGTCTTCATTGTCCGTCATAGGTCAGATGCAGGGTGCCCTGTTGCTGAATCCCCGCCCCGCACTGTGTTATTCATTATGCACAGTGCGGGGCTGGGGTTCCTGGGCAAGCGCACTGCGCTGTTCAGACGCTCCCCCAGCTCAGACGCTCCCCCAGCTCCCCCACCTTCCAGCGTTGTTATTTGCGGCTGCTTCATTCCAAACGCTGGCAAGGAAACCTGTATATTACGGCAACGCTGGAAGGCGGGGGACCGGGGGAGCGTCTGAACAGCGCAGTGCGCATGCCCAGGAACCCCAGCCCCGCACTGTGCATAATGAATAACACAGTGCGGGGCGGGGATTCAGCAACAGGGCACCCTGCATCTGACCTATGACAAACAATGAAGACTGCGCCTGCCCCAGGCAGGCACGCACAGCGCAGGCGCCGGATTTAAGAAGAAACAGCGCTCAGGGGGCGGCGACTACATCCCCCAAAAGAGAAGAGTGACGGCCGTTGGGAGATTCACCGAGGAAGCTTCGGACCGCCTCCAGGTCTAAGGACAGGTTATTTTGTACAAATTTTAAAACGCTTTATTGAGGGAATAACGGAATCAAAAACTAAAAGAGCCAACTTGTTAGACTGCAGCATTACTGCTGCACAAGGTGGCTCTTTAATTTATAACGGCTGGAGGGGGGTGACAGTGGCCCTGTCAAGGTGGGAGATGGTGAGGGCATGGACTAGTGTTTTTGCAAATTCTTGATTAAGGAATTTGTGGATCTTAGAAATGATTTTGAGTTTGAGTCGGCAGGATATTTGGTTTGAAGGAGAGATCAGAGTCAAGGATTACCCCGAGGCAGGGAGCTTGTGGGACTGGCGAGAGTGGGCAGCCATTTACTTTGATTTACAGGTTTGTTGGAAGGGTTTGAGTGAAATGGGGGAAAGATGACCAATTCTGTTTTGTCCATGTTAAGTTTTAGTATTCTAGCAGAGAAGAAGGATGATTAAGACTAAAACAAATGCATACCTGTTAACACAGAATTTTGGAGGGTTCGAAGAGTTTGGTTTGTTGTGGACCTACCACAAAGAGTGAACATGAGCCGGTTAGAGGGTAAAGGTCCATGAGACCGCTTTCACATTTCCATGTTTCCAGCATGTGTTCTATCTGCTTTTATCATGGTCTCACACTTACCCACTATAACCTATGCCGCTGTGCACATGTCTGTGTTTTTACATGTACCCTGTGTCCATGCAAAATACATGGAGATATGTCAGTTTTTTTCTGGCAGCACACATGACAAGTGCCAATACAAGCCTATGGGTCCATGAAAAACACATACAGTCTTACATGTGCCATCCATGGGCTGTCCGTGTTAGTCTATGGATCTGTGAAAAACAGATATAGTCTTACATGTGCCATCCATGGGCTGTCCGTGTTAGTCTATGGATTTGTGAAAAACACGTAGTGTCTTACATGTGCCATCCATGGGCTGCCCGTGTTAGTCTATGGATCTGTGAAAAACACGTACAGTCTTACATGTGCCATCCATGGGCTGTCCGTGTTTAACACTGCAAACTATAGGAGACGCTTTGTAGTTTCTCCATTACCCATACCAGAAAAATACAGATGACACACTGATAGAACACACTGATGAAACCAGTACCGGTTTTACACATACATGATTTATATGGTTGTATGAAAAAGGCCTTAGGGAGAGTTAGCAGAAAAATATTTGCTCAGACAAAAGTACAAGTGGCCCTTGTATCCAGGCGAGCTTCACCTTCACTGCACAGTGTACTGGTAGGGACAGTGAGTGACATGACAGCTGAGACGATCACTACGACCCCTAGGTCTGTAGATCCGAAAGCAGCGCTGAGTACACAGACTATATGAGAACTGAGTAACTCACCACATTCCAGGAGAGAACTTCACCCCAGGACCACATCACTGCACGCACCACCACAGCTCTGGGGACGCCCGCACCACCACAGCTCTGGGGACGCCTGCACCACCACAGCTCCAGGGACGCCTGCACCACCACAGCTCCAGGGACGCCTGCACCACCACAGCTCCAGGGACGCCTGCACCACCACAGCTCTGGGGACCCCAGCACCAAAACAGCTCTGGGGACGCCTGCACGGCAGAGAAGCTGCAGGTTCACAAGTGTGAATTTGGCAGTTGGAGTCCATGCATTGTGCATGGGATCTGTGGTTGCTATAGAGAAGCCAAAACAATGACTTCATGCACTGGCTAGCCCCCTTGTCTGCACAGGGTAGACCCTGCCCCTTCCCTCACTATATACCTCATTGGGACACAAAGGTCTTCTATGATAATATAGATCACTCATACAGTCACAGAGCAAATAATTGTGTAACTGTAACTAGATCTACAGGGATCAATTTACTGCAACACCGGAAAGAGACTGGAGAAGCGAGCAACTGACAGCACTGCACACATACAACAGAACATAAAGAACAAAAGATAAACAATAAATAAAACAAACCTGATAAAGCAGCAGCGCCAGGCACAGCCATATACAGTAGGGAGCTTAGGACGCCATTCAATGCCGCCTCTACACCTCCTACATACAGCCCAGATAACCTCTGGACTTTTGCCTTTAGTTCCACTGCTCAGGAGGGTGAGGAGGTGTCAATATAGAAACAACAGTAAAGGCCCCGTCTCACACAGCGACGCTGCAGCGATACAGACAACGATGCTGATCGCTGCAGCGTCGCTGTGTGGTCGCTGTGTGGTCGCTGGGGAGCTGTCACACAGACCGCTCTCTCCAGCGACCAACGATCAGGGGAACGACTTCGGCATCGTTGAAACTGTCTTCAACGATGCCGAAGTCCCCCTGCAGCACCCGGGTAACCAGGGTAAACATCGGGTTACTAAGCGCAGGGCCGCGCTTAGTAACCCGATGTTTACCCTGGTTACCAAAAAAAACATACAGTACATACTCACCATCTGTTGCCCGTCAGGTCCCTTGGCGTCTGCTTCCTGCTCTGACTGAGCCGCCGTACAGTGAGAGCAGAGCGCAGCGGTGACGTCACTGCTGTGCTCTCACTTTACGGCGGCTCAGTCAGAGCAGGAAGCAGACGCCAAGGGACCTGACGGGCAACAGATGGTGAGTATGTACTGTTTTTTTTTTTTTACATTTACGCTGGTAACCAGGGTAAACATCGGGTTACTAAGCGCGGCCCTGTGCTTAGTAACCCGATGTTTACCCTGGTTACCAGTGAAGACATCGCTGGATCGGTGTCACACACACCGATTCAGCGATGTCAGCGGGACCTCAACGACCAAAAAAAGGTCCAGGCCATTCCGACACGACCAGCGATCTCACAGCAGGGGCCTGATCGCTGGTACGTGTCACACATAGCGAGATCGCTACTGAGGTCGCTGTTGCGTCACAAAACTAGTGACTCAGCAGCGATCTCGCTAGCGATCTCGCTATGTGTGACGGGGCCTTAACTGTGGAGCAAAAACTTATCAGTCCCAATATTATTATTATTATTTATTATTATAGCGCCATTTATTCCATGGCGCTTTACATGTGAGGAGGGGTATACGTAATAAAAACAAGTACAATAATCTTAAACAATACAAGTCATAACTGGTACAGGAGGAGAGACGACCCTGCAAGCGAGGGCTCACAATCTACAAGGGATGGATGAGGGTACAGTAGGTGAGGGTAGAGCTGGTCGTGCAGCGGTCTCTATCCTCCTCCCTATTTTTGGTGAGTGCTTTTGTATGATAGTGTTTTCTGTTATTTCTGTTTTGTCTTTGTGCCTTGTTTACCTTTCATTTCTGTCCCATGCCTTATGGGGTGAAAAGGGGACAGATTAGTGTTTAACAGGAGCATAGTAAGATTGGAGACCCAGGCCTCTCTACCTCCAAGAGAACCCCCGGGACAGGGATAGTTAGGCTATGTGCACACGTTGCGGATTTGGCTGCGGATCCGGCTGTTTTCCATGCGGTGTACAGCACCATGTAAACCTATGGAAAACAAAATCCGCTGTGCACATGCAGAGGAAAATAAGGCGTGGAAACGCTGCGTTGTTATTCCGCAGCATGTCAATTCTTTGTGAGGATGCCACAGCGTTTTACACCTGCTCCTCAATAGGAATCCGCAGGTGTAAAACCGCAGGTGAAATCCCCACAAAAAAACACAGGAATTCCGCGGTAAATCCCCAAGTAAAACGCAGTACGTTTCACCTGTGGATTTTTTAAAAAAGGTGTGGAAAAATCTGCACACGAATCCGCAACGTGGGCACATAGCCTTAAGAATCCCAGTACCAGGGACAGTTGGAGGCCTCTCTCCTTTACTCCTTTATAGTGTACAGGTGTATATATAGTGTACAGGTGTATATAGTGTACAGGTGTGTATATATAGTGTACAGGTGTGTATATATAGTGTACAGGTGTGTATATATAGTGTACAGGTGTGTATAGTGTACAGGTGTATATATAGTGTACAGGTGTGTATATATAGTGTACAGGTGTGTATATGGTGTATATAGTGTACAGGTGTATATATAGTGTACAGGTGTATATATAGTGTACATGTATATATAGTGTATGGGTATATATAGTGTACAGGTATATATAGTGTACAGGTGTATATATAGTGTACATGTGTATATATAGCGTACGGGTATATATAGTGTACAGGTGTATATAGTGTACATGTGTATATAGTGTACAGGTGTATATAGTGTACAGGTGCAGATATAGCGTACAGGTGTATATAGTGTACATATAGTGTACAGGTGTATATATATATATATATATATATATATATATATATATATATATATATAGTGAACAGGTGTACATATAGTGTACAGGTGTATATACAGTGTACAGGTGTATATATAGTGTACAGGTGTATATATAGTGTACAGGTGAGTGTATATACACTATATATACACCTGTACACTATATACACCTGTACACTATATAGATAGATAGATAGATAGATAGATAGATAGATAGATAGATAGATAGAGAACAAGTTAAGCTCAATTTTTGTGTTTTTTTATCTGTATTGTTGCATTCTGTGCAAGCCAGGGTGTGGCCTCCTTGTTTCAGAGCTAGAGATTATATATAAGGCTTCCACAGTCTAGTGTTTCACTAGTTGGCCCCAGTCCTTTTGTCTGCCCTTATTTACACTGAGGTCAACATTGACACATGGTAAGGTTTTAATATTAGACAGTGTAGGACTGTCCCGATCAGAGTTACCTTGACGAGGTGGGATGGCTTTTATGCTATTTTATGATCAAAAAACAGTATTACTAAAAACTCTGTGTTATTTAAATGCACTTTTGCTTTTTTACTTAGTTACATCAGGATTTTTGCTTACTTTTTTTCTCTTGTAGGTTTTAAGGTGTGTGTATATATAGTGTACAGGTATTATATATAGTGTACAAGTGTATATATAGTGTACAGGTGCAGATATAGTGTACAGGGGTATATATAGTGTACAGGTATACATATATAGTGTACAGGTATTATATATAGTGTACAGGTGCATATAGTGTACAGGGGTATATATAGTGAACAGGTGTATATATAGTGTACAGGGGTGTATATATAGTGTACAGGTATTATATATAGTGTACAAGTGTATATATATATATATATATATATATATATATATATATATATATATATATAGTGTACAGGTGCAGATATAGTGTATATATATATATATATATATGTGTATATATATATATATATATATATATATATATAGTGCACAGGTATTATATATATAGTGTACAGGTGTATATAGTGTACAGGGGTATATAGTGTACAGGGGTATATATAGTGTACAGGTGCAGCTGTAGTGTACAGGTGTATATATAGTGTACAAGTGTATATATAGTGTACAGGTGCAGATATAGTGTACAGGTGTATATATATATATATATATATATATATATAGTGTACAGGTATTATATATAGTGTACAGGTGCAGATATTGTGTACAGGGGCATATATAGTGTACAGGTGTATATAGTGTACATGGGTATATATAGTGTACAGGTGTATATATAGTGTACAGGTCACAGATATCTGCGCTGACTTCGGAATCTTTTAGAGCAGGGCACATTCTTCGTCATACACACCACATCTGCTGCACAACCTCTTACTATATAGTATGTAAATAGTGCACACATATTCTGCAGTGCTGTACACAGATGGTCAGCATCACTTTGGTTTTCTGTCTCCACTATGGTGCACAATCTAAATTTCAAATTACTCGATGACTATGTTTTCTGAGTCTTTTCATACAGAACATGGTTGATCTGGTGTCACTCAGCTCCTCATCAGGCGGCAACAATGACCAAGTGTTGTCGTGTACCCATTGGCACGGTTTGTGATCGCTTGGTGTTGTGCATGTGCTCTGAATAAAGAACAAGACAAGAGCGTGACACCGACCGATTGTGCGTCACGGCTGATACGTGCAGATCCGCCATCACTGATGCCGCTCACCTCCTTATGAGAAAGTGAGAGGCTCTGGACAAAGCCCTTTAACGCCTATGAAACTCAGAAATGTTATGTTCTGCGGTACCTGGAGCACAGTGGGTGTAGGTCACACCGCAGCTGCTGCAGAAACTCTTCTTAAAAAAGAACCACATGCCTGTCATGGGTTGCCAGATAAAACTGAACTCTGCAATGATCTGTAAGTCTTCAGGTATGGACATTTCTACAAATATTAATTTACAGACACGTGAATGGAGAATTCACACTGCCTCATATCATAGAGATATTCAGACATGGCATTTCCCTGGGAGAAGGCTCCAGTACCGTTTGCATCCATTGTTCCAAATTCGCGAACAAAGTCAGTTCTCCACCCAGACATTTTTTTTTTATCCCTTTCATGCCTCTAGTAAAACGTGAATCTACAAGTAAAACAGGTTTTGTGGTTGAGTGTCACAGACTAATCTCCCGCTCTTCTTTGGGAGGTGTACACACATTACAGCCGGCCATACTCACTAGATGGCTCTTGGCTAAACGATGCTTCGGCCGATCATTCCGCTGACAGCCATCTCAGCTGACTCTCCCCTACACCGGAGCGTTCGTTCAGCAGAGTGCTCCTATGTTTTCTATTAGAAAGCAGCCAAATGACACGTCGGCTTATATCAGGGAGAACAATGTGATCGGCAGTCAGATATCAGACGTGTCCACTGACACCTCTCCTGACCATCAGTGGGCCGGTGCCCCACACAAATTAGGTCATCAGCTGAACCGGTCGATATCAGCGGCTTCAGCCAATATTAGTCTAATGTGTAGGAGCTTAAGAATGTGAACTCAATGATGGTGTCTGACGGAGGGACATTTGTTCTGTACATACAGTACAGACCAAAAGTTTGGACACACCTTCTCATTTAAAGATTTTTCTGTATTTTCATGACTATGAAAATTGTACATTCACACTGAAGGCATCAAAACTATGAATTAACACATGTGGAATTATATACTTAACAAAAAAGTGTGAAACAACTGAAACTATGTCTTATATTCTAGGTTCTTCAAAGTTGCCACCTTTTGCTTTGATGACTGCTTTGCACACTCTTGGCATTCTCTTCCAACAATCTTGAAGGAGTTCCCAGAGATGCTTAGCACTTGTTGGCCCTTTTGCCTTCACTCTGCGGTCCATCTCATCCCAAACCATCTCGATTGGGTTCAGGTCTGGTGACTGTGGAGGCCAAGTCATCTGGCGTAGCACCCCATCACTCTTCTCCTTGGTCAAATAGCCCTTACACAGCCTGGAGGTGTGTTTGGGGTCATTGTCCTGTTGAAAAATAAATGATGGTCCAACTAAACGCAAACCGGATGGAATAGCATGCCACTGCAAGATGCTGTGGTAGCCATGCTGGTTCAGTATGCCTTCAATTTTGAATAAATCCCCAACAGTCTCACCAGCAAAGCATCCCCACTCCATCACACCTCCTCCTCCATGCTTCACGGTGGGAACCAGGCATGTAGAGTCCATCCGTTCACCTTTTCTGCGTCGCACAAAGACACTGTGGTTGGACAACTATGGTTAGACCAAAGCACATATTTCCACTGGTCCATTCCTTGTGTTCTTTAGCCCAAACAAGTCTCTTCTGCTTGTTGCCTGTCCTTAGCAGTGGTTTCCTAGCAGCTATTTTACCATGAAGGCCTGCTGCACAAAGTCTCCTCTTAACAGTTGTTGTAGAGATGTGTCTGCTGCTTGAACTCTGTGTGGCATTGACCTGGTCTCTAATCTGAGCTGCTGTCATCCTGCGATTTCTGAGGCTGGTGACTCGGATAAACTAATCCTCAGAAGCAGAGGTGACTCTTGGTCTTCCTTTCCTGGGGCGGTCCTCATGTGAGCCAGTTTCTCTGTAGCGCTTGATGGTTTTTGCCACTGCACTTGGGGACACTTTCAAAGTTTTCCCAATTTTTCTGACTGACTGACCTTCATTTCTTAAAGTAGTGATGGCCACTTGTTTTTCTTTACTTAGCTGCTTTTTTGCCATAATACAAATTCTAACAGTCTATTCAGTAGAACTATCAGCTGTGTATCCACCAGACTTCGCACAACACAACTGATGGTCCCAACCCCTTTTATAAGGCAAGAAATCCCACTTATTAAACCTGACAGGGCACACCTGTTAATTGAAAACCATTTCCAGTGACTGCCTCTTGAAGCTCATCAAGAGAATGCCAAGAGTGTGCAAAGCAGTCATCAAAGCAAAAGGTGGCTACTTTGAAGAACCTAGAATATAAGTCATAATTTCAGTTGTTTCACACTTTTTTGTTAAGTATATAATTCCACATGAGTTAATTCATAGTTTTGATGCCTTCAGTGTGAACGTACAATTTTCATAGTCATGAAAATACAGAGAAATCTTTAAATGAGAAGGTGTGTCCAAACGTTTGGCCTGTACTGTACCTATCTTGTAAAGGTCCGGTGTGTGGGAGAGGGGCTGAGATGGCGGCTTCATGCTTACACCACACTCAGCACTCTAGGTAATAACTAACTAATGCGAACTTCATAGAGAACTTCTTGAAGACCAGAAAGTACAGGATCAGAGCAGAGCTCGGCACAGGACTAGACCCCCGTGATATGTCATGAGCATGGTCTGTTGGGTCCATCATAGGAGACTTCTCCGGTCTCTAGGTCCATCATAGGAGACTTCTCTGGTCTCTAGGTCCATCATAGGAGACTTCTCCGGTCTCCAGGTCCATCATAGGAGACTTCTCGGGTCTCCAGGTCCATCATAGGAGACTTCTCCGGTCTCCAGGTCCATCATAGGAGACTTCTCCGGTCTCTAGGTCCATCATAGGAGACTTCTCCGGTCCCTAGGTTCATCATAGGAGACTTCTCTGGTCTCTAGGTCCATCATAGAAGACTTCTCCGGTCTCTAGCTGGTAAGTCACACCCTTATAGGCTCCTATCACAACGGTCTTATTTAATGAGTTTTAGTTTCAGAACCAGGAACGGGTCCAGTACATGGAAGAAGGACAAATGTTACAACTTCTCTGTTTATGTCCCATTTGTGGTCTTGGCTAAATCAGAACGATACAACTGAAACACTGTAGCTTGGAAGAACAGGGAGTTACAGAGGGTTAGTGTGTCATAAGGAATCTGTGCTTACTGGCCAAACAAGGGAATAACGAACACACATTAGCTTTTCATTAGGAACCATGCAAAAAACAAGCCGCCCACAGCTCTAGTAAAAATAAGTTATTGTGACTGAATGATGTAAAAAAAAATTAAAAAATACAACAGTGAAATTCCAGTTTGTTGTTTTACGTATTTCACCATTTTTCAGTTTTCTTAGGACATTTTATGATAAGTTAAGCAATGGTTTTCCAGTATTAACATAGAAGTCTTCAGGCTTGAGAATCCTCACATGGCACTGCATGCGCTGAGAATTCTCCAGTGCCAAGTATGCGATATGCACACTCCCGGACACATTCAGACTAGATGTGCGCGGCCTCAACCAATGCATTTGTATTGAGCGAGGAAGCAGTCTAGTCGAATTGTGGCCGGGAATGTGCATATTGTGTTCATTTTAACTTAGTTTGTGCCACTGACGTCTGTGGCCCACTCAGGGTTAGTGTTTTGTGGTTATTCAATCGTAATCCTAAGAACGCAGAACGGGAATGACGTGCAAGCAAAGCCTGAGCCTTAGGCTGCATTCACACTTTGTGAAGTGTCGGTGGGCTGCCAGATTTTTCCTCTGAGAGATCACAAACCCCTATAGTAATTTCTACTCTGATCCTCAGAATCAGATCAGAATAAGACCATCTCCGAGTCTCACAGATCTCATATTTGGATTCAAGATTTTAACGAAAGTTTGTACAGATCCATTTTAATCAATAGGTCCGTATGCTCTCCAAAATAAAAAAAGAATGTGGACGGCATGGGGATCTCTTACTTCTATATGTGAATGCAGCCTTACCATAATATGTATTACCAGCAGCTATTCAACACTTTAAGAAACTGCAAAACTAACAAATTTTTCCATACTGTTTTTCATTTGTGAAGGTGAAATAATTTGCAGCAGTAATCATCCCTCTGATGCCATGCTGCTGATCCCCCTGGGGTATTATCACAGTAACTAGAATTTGTAGCAGGATTCATTCCCTTGGATGCCATTGCTTCCCAAGCCGCACTCCCCTGCCCTCCAACATACATTCATAAAACATGTTACTCCAGACAGGGTAGGTCCAGGAGTAAGTAGTGTTGCAGAGACCTGCGTATACACAGATGAGGTGCACGCACAGCCAGACAGGGCAGTACCAGGAGTAAGTAGTGTTGCAGTGACCTGCATATACACAGATGAGGTGCACGCAGCCTGACAGGGCAGGACCAGGAGTAAGTAGTGTTGCAGTGACCTGCGTATACACAGATGATGTGCACGCAGCCTGACAGGGTAGGTCCAGGAGTAAGTAGTGTAGCAGCGACCTGCGTATACACAGATGAGGTGCACGCGCAGCCAGACAGAGCAGGACCAGGAGTAAGTAGTGTTGCAGTGACCTGCGTATACACAGATGAGGTGCACGCAGCCTGACAGGGTAGGTCCAGGAGTAAGTAGTGTTGCAGCGACCTGCGTATACACAGATGAGGTGCACGCGCAGCCAGACAGGGCAGGACCAGGAGTAAGTAGTGTTGCAGTGACCTGCGTATACACAGATGAGGTGCACGCAGCCTGACAGGACAGGACCCGGAGTAAGTAGTGTTGCAGTGACCTGCATATACACAGATGAGGTGCACGCAGCCAGACAGGACAGGACCAGGAGTAAGTAGTGTTGCAGTGACCTGCATATACACAGATGAGGTGCACGCGCAGCCAGACAGGGTGGGTCCTGGAGTAAGTAGTGTCGCAGCGACCTGCGTATACACAGATGAGGTGCATGCAGCCTGACAGGGTAGGTCCAGGAGTAAGTAGTGTTGCAGCGACCTGCGTATACACAGATGAGGTGCACGCGCAGCCAGACAGGACAGGACCAGGAGTAAGTAGTGTTGCAGTGACCTGCATATACACAGATGAGGTGCACGCAGCCAGACAGGGCAGGACCAGGAGTAAGTAGTGTTGCAGTGACCTGCGTATACACAGATCAGGTGCACGCAGCCTGACAGGACAGGACCAGGATTAAGTAGTGTTGCAGTGACCTGCATATACACAAATGAGGTGCATGCAGCCAGACAGGGTAGGACCAGGAGTAAGTAGTGTTGCAGCGACCTGCGTATACACAGATGAGGTGCACGCAGCCGGACAGGACAGGACCAGGAGTAAGTAGTGTTGCAGTGACCTGCATATACACAGATCAGGTGCACGCAGCCTGACAGGACAGGACCAGGATTAAGTAGTGTTGCAGTGACCTGCATATACACAAATGAGGTGCATGCAGCCAGACAGGGCAGGACCGGGAGTAAGTAGTGTTGCAGTGACCTGCATATACACAAATGAGGTGCATGCAGCCAGACAGGGTAGGACCAGGAGTAAGTAGTGTTGCAGCGACCTGCATATACACAGATGAGTTGCACGCAGACTGACAGGACAGGACCAGGAGTAAGTAGTGTTGCAGTGACCTGCATATACACAGATGAGGTGCACGCAGCCGGACAGGACAGGTCCAGGAGTAAGCTGTGTCGCAGTGATTTGTGTTTGCTAAAATCAGGTGCATGCTGTGTACAATGAGACTGCGATGATGCGAGAACCATACAACCACTTTACTTACATTTTATTTCTAAGCCTGTCAAAGACAGCCAAAACGCCAGATGTGACCCGCAGGCTATAATATGTCAACAGGCTAAAATGTAAAAGAATTTATGTAGAAAAAAACCCACAACAACTTCCAGAAAAGCTACAAAGAGCACCTCTCGCTGGTGGACCTGAAAAGTCCAAAACATTTCATACACAGTCCACCGATTTCACAAGGAAACGTGCAATACTACATTTCTCCTATGGGAGTGCTGCAGAAAAATGTAACACTTGCAGCCAGATACCATCACATATCACAACATATCTCGGTTAACATGACTGTCTTACCATGTGAATACCTATTCTGCCTCTGACATAGGGAGCTCCTCGTGTCCAAATTATTTTCTGCTAGCGTCTCTGCAATTAGAAAAGACAAAGGATCAGTGTGACCAGGTGTCTGACATTCAGCTTTTCTTTTGGGTGTTGGTTAATAATGACGTGGGACATTATGTGTTCGAGCATGTGGACTATATTGTCTAAACGCCAGCAGACGGGAGCTATACCTTATTACAGGACTGGTATCGTATTCCCATGGTGTAATGAGAGATTTACTATTGGTAATAGTCAGTCTCTCCTCATCACCTGCTTCTCTATAGTACATACTGCCATGCATCGACTGCAGAGGGCACCTTTCTACGGACTAGGCAGACTTGTGGCGATTTTAGGGCAGATTCATCCTGCCGGCGTTTCAGCGGCTTCGGCTATCAAGTTGACATAGCAGCGGCTTCTCTTCCCCTCTGTTGACGTCATGCTGATTGACAGCCGAGTACTCACTGCATAAGTGCTGAAAGCCAGCTATCAATCAGCATGACGCAAGCAGTTCCGTCGGATCGAGTAAAAAGCCCAGAAGAACAGCTGTTCTGTTGTAGTGAGCAGCAGTATTAGGCTACTTTCACACTGATCCGTCGGTACGGGCCCGACGGGCTGACGTACCGATGGACGCTGCAAGACGTGAGCAGTTTTACAATGCATCTGCTGCCCATTCTGCAGTCCGGGGAGGAGCGGGCGGAGTTTCAGCAGCGCATGTGCAGTTGAAAATGGCGGACGCGATGCACGAAAAAGTTATATGGAACGTTTTTTGTGCCGACGGTCCGCCAAAACACGACGCATCAATTGCACGATGGATGCGACGTGTGGCAATCCGTCGCTAATGCAAGTCTATGGAGAAAAAACGCATCCTGTGGGCAACTTTGCAGGATGCGTTTTTTCTCCAAAATGACGCATTGCGACGTACGTCACACAACGCTAGTGTGAAAGTAGCCTTACCGGCAGGATAGCCTCATTAATGGCGATACCACTGAGTCCAGTGATTGGTTGAGCGAGTCACGGGTTTTTATCACATGTGATCAGCTTACTGAAAGCCAACTGCCATGTGGACTGGAGATTGCTAGGGGATCTCAACCAGATGCAGCCTAAAGTATTGCTGGGGAGTAATGGTTTTTCTAATGCTCTACCACATCCCTTTCTAATGCTCTACCACATCCCTGTGTAATAATGGATACACTAAGCACGTTCTGACAGGAGCGGTGCTGTATGTGCCAGCCATGCTCCGGACTCTGATATCCTGGGTACAGGGAGGTCGTCCATAAGATCTGTACACATATAGTCATCACGGTGCAGGGACAGAGCTCTTCTGTGATAAATACCCCAAAGGTCATCAGCGAGTGACTGTAAGCCTTCCAGATCCCACCACTGACCTCAACGGAGAAAATCTGTGGCCATTAAAAAGCCTTAAAGAGTAACTAAACCTATATTCCTTTTTTCTTTTTTAATATTTGAGTGCCCTTTCAATGACTTGCAGATCAGTGCGAGCACAGGACCCCGGAACCCCACTGATCGCTCAGACGTCCCCTCTGACCTCACCAATGAGGGGCGTACAGCTCCTGCCTAAGCGTGCACACACATAAGGGTAAGCATAGGCTACAAGGTTCTGGGCGCGCTACGGAAACTATTCGAATGGACGGTCGGGGACCTCAAGCCCCAGATGCCATCACTCTGCTTGCAATTATTAAAAGAGCTCACATACAAGAAAAAAGTTGTAAAAGTTTAGTTATTCTTTAAAGCCTATGTACAAATGTATTTTTATCTTGCATTTTCTTAAGCAAAATTAAAGCATAAAGATCTGAACTGTCCTGATCTCCTCACCTATTGCCTTATTTTGTTACAGTCCCTTCCAAACCCCGTGCTACACATATATGCGGCTAAGAAGCCAAGGGGCTCAGACAGGGGAAGTCCACACACTGTCTGAATATAGAGTACAGATCTTGATGAGCAGCAGTTCTCAGGACCTCAAAAAGGAGCATAAAACGGCCATCGAAACTGCAATGACGTATTCAATTAAAATGATTGACTTTGCAATTAATGGGGGGGGGGGGGGGAGTAAACACATAAAAAGCTTAGTTACTTTGGGCAGCACGGAGGCTCAGTGGATAGCACTGTGGCGGCTCAGTGGATAGCACTGTGGCGGCTCAGTGGATAGCACTGTGGCGACTCAGTGGATAGCACTGTGGCGACTCAGTGGATAGCACTGTGGCGACTCAGTGGATAGCACTGTGGCGACTCAGTGGATAGCACTGTGGCGACTCAGTGGATAGCACTGTGGCGACTCAGTGGATAGCACTGTGGCGACTCAGTGGATAGCACTGTGGCGACTCAGTGGATAGCACTGTGGCGACTCAGTGGATAGCACTGTGGCGACTCAGTGGATAGCACTGTGGCGACTCAGTGGATAGCACTGTGGCGACTCAGTGGATAGCACTGTGGCGACTCAGTGGATAGCACTGTGGCGACTCAGTGGATAGCACTGTGGCGACTCAGTGGATAGCACTGTGGCGACTCAGTGGATAGCACTGTGGCGACTCAGTGGATAGCACTGTGGCGACTCAGTGGATAGCACTGTGGCGACTCAGTGGATAGCACTGTGGCGACTCAGTGGATAGCACTGTGGCGACTCAGTGGATAGCACTGTGGCGACTCAGTGGATAGCACTGTGGCGACTCAGTGGATAGCACTGTGGCGACTCAGTGGATAGCACTGTGGCGACTCAGTGGATAGCACTGTGGCGACTCAGTGGATAGCACTGTGGCGACTCAGTGGATAGCACTGTGGCGACTCAGTGGATAGCACTGTGGCGACTCAGTGGATAGCACTGTGGCGACTCAGTGGATAGCACTGTGGCGACTCAGTGGATAGCACTGTGGCGACTCAGTGGATAGCACTGTGGCGACTCAGTGGATAGCACTGTGGCGACTCAGTGGATAGCACTGTGGCGACTCAGTGGATAGCACTGTGGCGACTCAGTGGATAGCACTGTGGCGACTCAGTGGATAGCACTGTGGCGACTCAGTGGATAGCACTGTGGCGACTCAGTGGATAGCACTGTGGCGACTCAGTGGATAGCACTGTGGCGACTCAGTGGATAGCACTGTGGCGACTCAGTGGATAGCACTGTGGCGACTCAGTGGATAGCACTGTGGCGACTCAGTGGATAGCACTGTGGCGACTCAGTGGATAGCACTGTGGCGACTCAGTGGATAGCACTGTGGCGACTCAGTGGATAGCACTGTGGCGACTCAGTGGATAGCACTGTGGCGACTCAGTGGATAGCACTGTGGCGACTCAGTGGATAGCACTGTGGCGACTCAGTGGATAGCACTGTGGCGACTCAGTGGATAGCACTGTGGCGACTCAGTGGATAGCACTGTGGCGACTCAGTGGATAGCACTGTGGCGACTCAGTGGATAGCACTGTGGCGACTCAGTGGATAGCACTGTGGCGACTCAGTGGATAGCACTGTGGCGACTCAGTGGATAGCACTGTGGCGACTCAGTGGATAGCACTGTGGCGACTCAGTGGATAGCACTGTGGCGACTCAGTGGATAGCACTGTGGCGACTCAGTGGATAGCACTGTGGCGACTCAGTGGATAGCACTGTGGCGACTCAGTGGATAGCACTGTGGCGACTCAGTGGATAGCACTGTGGCGACTCAGTGGATAGCACTGTGGCGACTCAGTGGATAGCACTGTGGCGACTCAGTGGATAGCACTGTGGCGACTCAGTGGATAGCACTGTGGCGACTCAGTGGATAGCACTGTGGCGACTCAGTGGATAGCACTGTGGCGACTCAGTGGATAGCACTGTGGCGACTCAGTGGATAGCACTGTGGCGACTCAGTGGATAGCACTGTGGCGACTCAGTGGATAGCACTGTGGCGACTCAGTGGATAGCACTGTGGCGACTCAGTGGATAGCACTGTGGCGACTCAGTGGATAGCACTGTGGCGACTCAGTGGATAGCACTGTGGCGACTCAGTGGATAGCACTGTGGCGACTCAGTGGATAGCACTGTGGCGACTCAGTGGATAGCACTGTGGCGACTCAGTGGATAGCACTGTGGCGACTCAGTGGATAGCACTGTGGCGACTCAGTGGATAGCACTGTGGCGACTCAGTGGATAGCACTGTGGCGACTCAGTGGATAGCACTGTGGCGACTCAGTGGATAGCACTGTGGCGACTCAGTGGATAGCACTGTGGCGACTCAGTGGATAGCACTGTGGCGACTCAGTGGATAGCACTGTGGCGACTCAGTGGATAGCACTGTGGCGACTCAGTGGATAGCACTGTGGCGACTCAGTGGATAGCACTGTGGCGACTCAGTGGATAGCACTGTGGCGACTCAGTGGATAGCACTGTGGCGACTCAGTGGATAGCACTGTGGCGACTCAGTGGATAGCACTGTGGCGACTCAGTGGATAGCACTGTGGCGACTCAGTGGATAGCACTGTGGCGACTCAGTGGATAGCACTGTGGCGACTCAGTGGATAGCACTGTGGCGACTCAGTGGATAGCACTGTGGCGACTCAGTGGATAGCACTGTGGCGACTCAGTGGATAGCACTGTGGCGACTCAGTGGATAGCACTGTGGCGACTCAGTGGATAGCACTGTGGCGACTCAGTGGATAGCACTGTGGCGACTCAGTGGATAGCACTGTGGCGACTCAGTGGATAGCACTGTGGCGACTCAGTGGATAGCACTGTGGCGACTCAGTGGATAGCACTGTGGCGACTCAGTGGATAGCACTGTGGCGTCTCAGTGGATAGCACTGTGGCGTCTCAGTGGATAGCACTGTGGCGTCTCAGTGGATAGCACTGTGGCGTCTCAGTGGATAGCACTGTGGCGTCTCAGTGGATAGCACTGTGGCGTCTCAGTGGATAGCACTGTGGCGTCTCAGTGGATAGCACTGTGGCGTCTCAGTGGATAGCACTGTGGCGTCTCAGTGGATAGCACTGTGGCGTCTCAGTGGATAGCACTGTGGCGTCTCAGTGGATAGCACTGTGGCGTCTCAGTGGATAGCACTGTGGCGTCTCAGTGGATAGCACTGTGGCGTCTCAGTGGATAGCACTGTGGCGTCTCAGTGGATAGCACTGTGGCGTCTCAGTGGATAGCACTGTGGCGTCTCAGTGGATAGCACTGTGGCGTCTCAGTGGATAGCACTGTGGCGACTCAGTGGATAGCACTGTGGCGACTCAGTGGATAGCACTGTGGCGACTCAGTGGATAGCACTGTGGCGACTCAGTGGATAGCACTGTGGCGACTCAGTGGATAGCACTGTGGCGACTCAGTGGATAGCACTGTGGCGACTCAGTGGATAGCACTGTGGCGACTCAGTGGATAGCACTGTGGCGACTCAGTGGATAGCACTGTGGCGACTCAGTGGATAGCACTGTGGCGACTCAGTGGATAGCACTGTGGCGACTCAGTGGATAGCACTGTGGCGACTCAGTGGATAGCACTGTGGCGACTCAGTGGATAGCACTGTGGCGACTCAGTGGATAGCACTGTGGCGACTCAGTGGATAGCACTGTGGCGACTCAGTGGATAGCACTGTGGCGACTCAGTGGATAGCACTGTGGCGACTCAGTGGATAGCACTGTGGCGACTCAGTGGATAGCACTGTGGCGACTCAGTGGATAGCACTGTGGCGACTCAGTGGATAGCACTGTGGCGACTCAGTGGATAGCACTGTGGCGACTCAGTGGATAGCACTGTGGCGACTCAGTGGATAGCACTGTGGCGACTCAGTGGATAGCACTGTGGCGACTCAGTGGATAGCACTGTGGCGACTCAGTGGATAGCACTGTGGCGACTCAGTGGATAGCACTGTGGCGACTCAGTGGATAGCACTGTGGCGACTCAGTGGATAGCACTGTGGCGACTCAGTGGATAGCACTGTGGCGACTCAGTGGATAGCACTGTGGCGACTCAGTGGATAGCACTGTGGCGACTCAGTGGATAGCACTGTGGCGACTCAGTGGATAGCACTGTGGCGACTCAGTGGATAGCACTGTGGCGACTCAGTGGATAGCACTGTGGCGACTCAGTGGATAGCACTGTGGCGACTCAGTGGATAGCACTGTGGCGACTCAGTGGATAGCACTGTGGCGACTCAGTGGATAGCACTGTGGCGACTCAGTGGATAGCACTGTGGCGACTCAGTGGATAGCACTGTGGCGACTCAGTGGATAGCACTGTGGCGACTCAGTGGATAGCACTGTGGCGACTCAGTGGATAGCACTGTGGCGACTCAGTGGATAGCACTGTGGCGACTCAGTGGATAGCACTGTGGCGACTCAGTGGATAGCACTGTGGCGACTCAGTGGATAGCACTGTGGCGACTCAGTGGATAGCACTGTGGCGACTCAGTGGATAGCACTGTGGCGACTCAGTGGATAGCACTGTGGCGACTCAGTGGATAGCACTGTGGCGACTCAGTGGATAGCACTGTGGCGACTCAGTGGATAGCACTGTGGCGACTCAGTGGATAGCACTGTGGCGACTCAGTGGATAGCACTGTGGCGACTCAGTGGATAGCACTGTGGCGACTCAGTGGATAGCACTGTGGCGACTCAGTGGATAGCACTGTGGCGACTCAGTGGATAGCACTGTGGCGACTCAGTGGATAGCACTGTGGCGACTCAGTGGATAGCACTGTGGCGACTCAGTGGATAGCACTGTGGCGACTCAGTGGATAGCACTGTGGCGACTCAGTGGATAGCACTGTGGCGACTCAGTGGATAGCACTGTGGCGACTCAGTGGATAGCACTGTGGCGACTCAGTGGATAGCACTGTGGCGACTCAGTGGATAGCACTGTGGCGACTCAGTGGATAGCACTGTGGCGACTCAGTGGATAGCACTGTGGCGACTCAGTGGATAGCACTGTGGCGACTCAGTGGATAGCACTGTGGCGACTCAGTGGATAGCACTGTGGCGACTCAGTGGATAGCACTGTGGCGACTCAGTGGATAGCACTGTGGCGACTCAGTGGATAGCACTGTGGCGACTCAGTGGATAGCACTGTGGCGACTCAGTGGATAGCACTGTGGCGACTCAGTGGATAGCACTGTGGCGACTCAGTGGATAGCACTGTGGCGACTCAGTGGATAGCACTGTGGCGACTCAGTGGATAGCACTGTGGCGACTCAGTGGATAGCACTGTGGCGACTCAGTGGATAGCACTGTGGCGACTCAGTGGATAGCACTGTGGCGACTCAGTGGATAGCACTGTGGCGACTCAGTGGATAGCACTGTGGCGACTCAGTGGATAGCACTGTGGGGACTCAGTGGATAGCACTGTGGCGACTCAGTGGATAGCACTGTGGCGACTCAGTGGATAGCACTGTGGGGACTCAGTGGATAGCACTGTGGCGACTCAGTGGATAGCACTGTGGCGACTCAGTGGATAGCACTGTGGCGACTCAGTGGATAGCACTGTGGCGACTCAGTGGATAGCACTGTGGCGACTCAGTGGATAGCACTGTGGCGACTCAGTGGATAGCACTGTGGCGACTCAGTGGATAGCACTGTGGCGACTCAGTGGATAGCACTGTGGCGACTCAGTGGATAGCACTGTGGCGACTCAGTGGATAGCACTGTGGCGACTCAGTGGATAGCACTGTGGCGACTCAGTGGATAGCACTGTGGCGACTCAGTGGATAGCACTGTGGCGACTCAGTGGATAGCACTGTGGCGACTCAGTGGATAGCACTGTGGCGACTCAGTGGATAGCACTGTGGCGACTCAGTGGATAGCACTGTGGCGACTCAGTGGCTAGCACTGTGGCGACTCAGTGGCTAGCACTGTGGCGACTCAGTGGATAGCACTGTGGCGACTCAGTGGATAGCACTGTGGCGACTCAGTGGATAGCACTGTGGCGACTCAGTGGATAGCACTGTGGCGACTCAGTGGATAGCACTGTGGCGACTCAGTGGATAGCACTGTGGCGACTCAGTGGATAGCACTGTGGCGACTCAGTGGATAGCACTGTGGCGACTCAGTGGATAGCACTGTGGCGACTCAGTGGATAGCACTGTGGCGACTCAGTGGATAGCACTGTGGCGACTCAGTGGATAGCACTGTGGCGACTCAGTGGATAGCACTGTGGCGACTCAGTGGATAGCACTGTGGCGACTCAGTGGATAGCACTGTGGCGACTCAGTGGATAGCACTGTGGCGACTCAGTGGATAGCACTGTGGCGACTCAGTGGATAGCACTGTGGCGACTCAGTGGATAGCACTGTGGCGACTCAGTGGATAGCACTGTGGCGACTCAGTGGATAGCACTGTGGCGACTCAGTGGATAGCACACTGTGGCGACTCAGTGGATAGCACTGTGGCGACTCAGTGGATAGCACTGTGGCGACTCAGTGGATAGCACTGTGGCGACTCAGTGGATAGCACTGTGGCGACTCAGTGGATAGCACTGTGGCGACTCAGTGGATAGCACTGTGGCGACTCAGTGGATAGCACTGTGGCGACTCAGTGGATAGCACTGTGGCGACTCAGTGGATAGCACTGTGGCGACTCAGTGGATAGCACTGTGGCGACTCAGTGGATAGCACTGTGGCGACTCAGTGGATAGCACTGTGGCGACTCAGTGGATAGCACTGTGGCGACTCAGTGGATAGCACTGTGGCGACTCAGTGGATAGCACTGTGGCGACTCAGTGGATAGCACTGTGGCGACTCAGTGGATAGCACTGTGGCGACTCAGTGGATAGCACTGTGGCGACTCAGTGGATAGCACTGTGGCGACTCAGTGGATAGCACTGTGGCGACTCAGTGGATAGCACTGTGGCGACTCAGTGGATAGCACTGTGGCGACTCAGTGGATAGCACTGTGGCGACTCAGTGGATAGCACTGTGGCGACTCAGTGGATAGCACTGTGGCGACTCAGTGGATAGCACTGTGGCGACTCAGTGGATAGCACTGTGGCGACTCAGTGGATAGCACTGTGGCGACTCAGTGGATAGCACTGTGGCGACTCAGTGGATAGCACTGTGGCGACTCAGTGGATAGCACTGTGGCGACTCAGTGGATAGCACTGTGGCGACTCAGTGGATAGCACTGTGGCGACTCAGTGGATAGCACTGTGGCGACTCAGTGGATAGCACTGTGGCGACTCAGTGGATAGCACTGTGGCGACTCAGTGGATAGCACTGTGGCGACTCAGTGGATAGCACTGTGGCGACTCAGTGGATAGCACTGTGGCGACTCAGTGGATAGCACTGTGGCGACTCAGTGGATAGCACTGTGGCGACTCAGTGGATAGCACTGTGGCGACTCAGTGGATAGCACTGTGGCGACTCAGTGGATAGCACTGTGGCGACTCAGTGGATAGCACTGTGGCGACTCAGTGGATAGCACTGTGGCGACTCAGTGGATAGCACTGTGGCGACTCAGTGGATAGCACTGTGGCGACTCAGTGGATAGCACTGTGGCGACTCAGTGGATAGCACTGTGGCGACTCAGTGGATAGCACTGTGGCGACTCAGTGGATAGCACTGTGGCGACTCAGTGGATAGCACTGTGGCGACTCAGTGGATAGCACTGTGGCGACTCAGTGGATAGCACTGTGGCGACTCAGTGGATAGCACTGTGGCGACTCAGTGGATAGCACTGTGGCGACTCAGTGGATAGCACTGTGGCGACTCAGTGGATAGCACTGTGGCGACTCAGTGGATAGCACTGTGGCGACTCAGTGGATAGCACTGTGGCGACTCAGTGGATAGCACTGTGGCGACTCAGTGGATAGCACTGTGGCGACTCAGTGGATAGCACTGTGGCGACTCAGTGGATAGCACTGTGGCGACTCAGTGGATAGCACTGTGGCGACTCAGTGGATAGCACTGTGGCGACTCAGTGGATAGCACTGTGGCGACTCAGTGGATAGCACTGTGGCGACTCAGTGGATAGCACTGTGGCGACTCAGTGGATAGCACTGTGGCGACTCAGTGGATAGCACTGTGGCGACTCAGTGGATAGCACTGTGGCGACTCAGTGGATAGCACTGTGGCGACTCAGTGGATAGCACTGTGGCGACTCAGTGGATAGCACTGTGGCGACTCAGTGGATAGCACTGTGGCGACTCAGTGGATAGCACTGTGGCGACTCAGTGGATAGCACTGTGGCGACTCAGTGGATAGCACTGTGGCGACTCAGTGGATAGCACTGTGGCGACTCAGTGGATAGCACTGTGGCGACTCAGTGGATAGCACTGTGGCGACTCAGTGGATAGCACTGTGGCGACTCAGTGGATAGCACTGTGGCGACTCAGTGGATAGCACTGTGGCGACTCAGTGGATAGCACTGTGGCGACTCAGTGGATAGCACTGTGGCGACTCAGTGGATAGCACTGTGGCGACTCAGTGGATAGCACTGTGGCGACTCAGTGGATAGCACTGTGGCGACTCAGTGGATAGCACTGTGGCGACTCAGTGGATAGCACTGTGGCGACTCAGTGGATAGCACTGTGGCGACTCAGTGGATAGCACTGTGGCGACTCAGTGGATAGCACTGTGGCGACTCAGTGGATAGCACTGTGGCGACTCAGTGGATAGCACTGTGGCGACTCAGTGGATAGCACTGTGGCGACTCAGTGGATAGCACTGTGGCGACTCAGTGGATAGCACTGTGGCGACTCAGTGGATAGCACTGTGGCGACTCAGTGGATAGCACTGTGGCGACTCAGTGGATAGCACTGTGGCGACTCAGTGGATAGCACTGTGGCGACTCAGTGGATAGCACTGTGGCGACTCAGTGGATAGCACTGTGGCGACTCAGTGGATAGCACTGTGGCGACTCAGTGGATAGCACTGTGGCGACTCAGTGGATAGCACTGTGGCGACTCAGTGGATAGCACTGTGGCGACTCAGTGGATAGCACTGTGGCGACTCAGTGGATAGCACTGTGGCGACTCAGTGGATAGCACTGTGGCGACTCAGTGGATAGCACTGTGGCGACTCAGTGGATAGCACTGTGGCGACTCAGTGGATAGCACTGTGGCGACTCAGTGGATAGCACTGTGGCGACTCAGTGGATAGCACTGTGGCGACTCAGTGGATAGCACTGTGGCGACTCAGTGGATAGCACTGTGGCGACTCAGTGGATAGCACTGTGGCGACTCAGTGGATAGCACTGTGGCGACTCAGTGGATAGCACTGCTATCCACTGTATATATAGATGTGTACATGTCAGTATAGATGTGTATATATAGATGTGTACATGTCAGTATAGATGAGTATATATAGAGGTGTACATGTCAGTATAGATGAGTATATATAGAGGTGTACATGTCAGTATAGATGTGTATATATAGATGTGTACATGTCAGTATAGATGTGTATATATAGATGTGTACATGTCAGTATAGATGTGTATATATAGATGTGTACATGTCAGTATAGATGAGTATATATAGATGTGTACATGTCAGTATAGATGTGTATATATAGAGGTGTACATGTCAGTATAGATGTGTATATATAGATGTGTATCAGTGGATAGCACTGTGGCGACTCAGTGGATAGCACTGTGGCGACTCAGTGGATAGCACTGTGGCGACTCAGTGGATAGCACTGTGGCGACTCAGTGGATAGCACTGCGGCGACTCAGTGGATAGCACTGCGGCGACTCAGTGGATAGCACTGCAGCCTTGCAGCACTGGGGTCCTGGGTTCAAATCCCACCAAGGACAACATCTGCAAGGAGTTTGTATGTTCACCCCGTGTTTGTGTGGGTTTTCTCCCAGTTCTCCGGTTTCCTCCCACATTCCAAAAACATACTGATAGGGAATCTAGATTGTGAGCCCCAATAGGGACAGCGATGATTATTATTATTATTAAGCAAGTATCTAAATAGTCTTCTCTTAAAAAATTCTAGCATTTTGCTGCTGCAGTAAGTCTGTAAGCCCTTTATCCAGCTTACTGCTTTGTGGAGTTTTAACGAATCCATCAGATGTCCTGCTCTCTGCTCTCGCCATCCCCTCTCTTAGTGATAGAGATAGCGGCAGGGGTTGTACATAGATCTACACCCCGAGGAGACGGGAAACTATTTGATGTTAGAAAGGACAGAGAAAAACGCTACAGATGAAAGGGCATGGAGAAGTGCAGGAAAGAAGCTGTGCCAAAGTGCGAGCTACTGAAAAAAGCAGCAGTCTGCATACACACAGAGCTCACCTCCAGCCTGTATTACTGAGAGATGCAGAGCCATTGCAATATTAGGTATATTGGTGTATGTGGAATACATGCTTGTTACAGTCATTATGTTACTGAAGGTGCATTTTTCTACTTGCTGCATTTTATCTTTAAACCTTTGCTTGAAAAAGTCCAGAATTGTCTGAACCATTGCTGCACATTGCTGCAGCTGTGTATCTTTTTAAGAATGGAATAAAACCTAATTGACTCATCATGGTGTTTTTGTACATAAACTATGAAAACTTGTATGTACGGGAAGGCTTGTGTGCACATATGTAAGGATTAAAGGCAATCTGTCACCCGTAAAACTCAAACTAAACCATTTATACAGTCATGTAGAGAACTAATTTTGTTGTGTGCAAAACCATTTTATTATATATGGAAATGAAAGAGATTTGGTTCACTATTAGGGTATGTGTCCACGTTCAGGATTGCATCAGGATTTGGTCAGGATTTTCCATCAGTATTTGTAAGCCAAAACCAGGAGTGGAACAATTAGAGGAAAAGTATAATAGAAACATATGCACCACTTCTGCATTTATCACCCACTCCTGGTTTTGGCTTACAAATACTGATGAAAAATCCTGACCAAATCCTGATGCAATCCTGAACGTGGACACATACCCTATGTGGGGCCGAGTGCTCAGGGCACCACCCCAACCACTCAATTACCATCCTCTGTCCTGCCCCTTATGATGGTTGACAAGCAGCGCTGCCTGCAGACAATCCTCAGCCCAGCACTCACTGACACTGCAGGAAGCACTCGCACAATGTCAGCCCTCATTCACACATCCATGCTGAAACACGGGAAAGAATGGAACTGGTGTCATCAGTGTATGTACTGTGTGTATATATACTGTATATGGATATATAGATGTGTACATGTCAGTATAGATGTGTATATATATAGGTGTATACATGTCAGTATAGATGTGTATATATAGGTGTGTACATGTCAGTATAGATGTGTATATATAGATGTGTACATGTCAGTATAGATGTGTATATATAGATGTGTACATGTCAGTATAGATGAGTATATATAGAGGTGTACATGTCAGTATAGATGAGTATATATAGAGGTGTACATGTCAGTATAGATGTGTATATATAGATGTGTACATGTCAGTATAGATGTGTATATATAGATGTGTACATGTCAGTATAGATGTGTATATATAGATGTGTACATGTCAGTATAGATGAGTATATATAGATGTGTACATGTCAGTATAGATGTGTATATATAGAGGTGTACATGTCAGTATAGATGTGTATATATAGATGTGTACATGTCAGTATAGGTGTATATATATATAGGTGTGAACATAAATATAGAAATATTGGCCTGCACTCTGTATTAGGTCGGGGTGCTGGTGTGACAGACCATGGGGTCCAATGTCAGTGCTATACTAGATCCACCGCACTCCCTAAGTGGAATATCTTGAGCAGAAATATGAATTTTGGAAAATGCCAATTTATTCAAGTGAAAAAAGAACAAACAATTGCGTCGGATCAAGTACAAGGCAATTATAACAAAGTGTATATGCGACTCAAAATGGTGACGTTTCGACCCTCCCGGGTCTTAATCTAGGGTCGCACTTAAACCAGGGTATTTTTTCAAAAGTAAATAATGTGAAAAACGTAGTCCCTGTAGTGTCCGGGGGCAGGTATTGCTCTTTAATAAATGTAGCCTAGTGGGTGATCCATCTCTGGGTGCAACCTTATAGAGGAATGACAGCGACGTATCAGCGTCTTGCTGGTAATTTGGTAGCCAAGAGGGTGATCCGTTATTGGCTATAGCCTCATTAAAGAGTAACAATGGTGCATCTGCCACACCACAGGACGCAGGAGCGCCGTTTACACGCCTATCAGGGTTTCATGCCTACATCATCAGCAAGACGCAGAAGCGCCGCTGTTATTCTGTTACAAGGCAATATCTGAAAACAGATCACCCTTTTGGCCGCATATATTGTTATATCACCAGCAAGACGCAGAGGCGCCGCTGTTATTCCCTAATAAGACTGCATTCAAAAACGGATCTCCCCTCTGGCCATACTCATTATTAGACCACCTGCAAAACGCAGATGCACCATTGTTACTCTTTAATGAGGCTATAGCCAATAACGGATCACCCTCTTGGCTACCAAATTACCAGCAAGACGCTGATACGTCGCTGTCATTCCTCTATAAGGTTGCACCCAGAGACGGATCACCCACTAGGCTACATTTATTAAAGAGCAATACCTGCCCCCGGACACTACAGGGACTACGTTTTTCACATTATTTACTTTTGAAAAAATACCCTGGTTTAAGTGCGACCCTAGATTAAGACCCGGGAGGGTCGAAACGTCACCATTTTGAGTCGCATATACACTTTGTTATAATTGCCTTGTACTTGATCCGACGCAATTGTTTGTTCTTTTTTCACTTGAATAAATTGGCATTTTCCAAAATTCATATTTCTGCTCAAGATATTCCACTTAGGGAGTGCGGTGGATCTAGTATAGCACTATATATAGGTGCGTACATGTCAGTATAGATGTGTATATATAGATGTGTACATGTCAGCATAGACGTATATATATAGATGTGTACATGTCAGTATAGACGTATATATAGATGTGTACATGTCAGTATAGATGTGTGTGTGTGTGTGTATATATATATATATATATATATATATATATATATATATATATACTCACCGGCCACTTTATTAGGTACACCATGCTAGTAACGGGTTGGACCCCCTTTTGCCTTCAGAACTGCCTCAATTCTTCGTGGCATAGATTCAACAAGGTGCTGGAAGCATTCCTCAGAGATTTTGGTCCATATTGACATGATGGCATCACACAGTTGCCGCAGATTTGTCGGCTGCACATCCCAAAGATGCTCCATACAAGGCAGGATGGATCCATGCTTTCATGTTGTTTACGCCAAATTCTGACCCTACCATCCGAATGTCGCAGCAGAAATCGAGACTCATCAGACCAAGCAACGTTTTTCCAATCTTCTACTGTCCAATTTCGATGAGCTTGTACAAATTGTAGCCTCAGTTTCCTGTTCTTAGCTGAAAGGAGTGGTACCCGGTGTGGTCTTCTGCTGCTGTAGCCCATCTGCCTCAAAGTTCGACGCACTGTGCGTTCAGAGATGCTCTTAGGCCTACCTTGGTTGTAACGGGTGGCGATTTGAGTCACTGTTGCCTTTCTATCAGCTCGAACCAGTCTGCCCATTCTCCTCTGACCTCTGGCATCAACAAGGCATTTCCGCCCACAGAACTGCCGCTCACTGGATTTTTTTTCTTTTTCGGACCATTCTCTGTAAACCCTAGAGATGGTTGTGCGTGAAAATCCCAGTAGATCAGCAGTTTCTGAAATACTCAGACCAGCCCTTCTGGCACCAACAACCATGCCACGTTCAAAGGCACTCAAATCACCTTTCTTCCCCATACTGATGCTCGGCATCTACATATACACATCTGCCCCCATCCACCTCCCCTATGCCATGGACTATAGCCCCTACCCTGGATCTGCCCCCATCCACCATCCCTACAGCTCCTACCCAACATCCCCACAGTCCCTATTCCAATTGCCTTTATACACTTGCTTTGGCAAAACTGATGTGTATTTGGTCCTGCCAATAAAGCTTCTTTGAATCTTGAATCTATAGGTGTGTACATGTCAGTATAGATGTGTATATATAGGTGTGTACATGTCAGTATAGAAGTGTATATATAGAGGTGTACATGTCAGTAGTGATGAGTATATATAGGTGTGTACATGTCAGTATAGATGAGTATATATAGATGTGTACATGTCAGTATAGATGTGTATATATAGATGTGTACATGTCAGTATAGATGTGTGTATATAGAGGTGTACATGTCAGTATAGATGTGTACATGTCAGTATAGATGTGTATATATAGGTGTGTACATGTCAGTATAGATGTGTATATATAGGTGTGTACATGTCAGTATAGATGTGTATATACAGGTGTGTACATGTCAGTATAGATGTGTATATATAGATGTGTACATGTCAGTATAGATGAGTATTTATAGATGTGTACATGTCAGTATAGATGTGTATATATAGGTGTGTACATGTCAGTATAGATGTGTATATATAGGTGTGTACATGTCAGTATAGATGTGTATATAAAGAGGTGTACATGTCAGTATAGATGTGTATATATAGGTGTGTACATGTCAGTATAGATGTGTATATATAGGTGTGTACATATAGATGTGTACATGTTAGTATAGATGAGTATATATAGGTGTGTACATGTCAGTATAGATGTGTATATATAGGTGTGTACATGTCAGTATAGATGTGTATATATAGATGTGTACATGTTAGTATAGATGTGTATATATAGGTGTGTACATGTCAGTATAGATGTGTATATATAGGTGTGTACATGTCAGTATAGATGTGTATATATAGGTGTGTACATGTTAGTATAGATGAGTATATATAGGTGTGTACATGTCAGTATAGATGTGTATATAGAGGTGTACATGTCAGTATAGACGTATATATAGATGTGTACATGTCAGTATAGATGTGTATATATATATATAGGTGTGTACATGTCAGTATAGATGAGTATATATAGGTGTGTACATGTCAGTATAGATGTGTATATATAGATGTGTACATGTCAGTATAGATGTGTATATATAGGTGTGTACATGTCAGTATAGATGAGTATATATAGATGTGTACATGTCAGTATAGATGTGTATATAAAGAGGTGTACATGTCAGTATAGATGTGTATATATAGGTGTGTACATGTCAGTATAGATGTGTATATATAGGTGTGTACATGTCAGTATAGATGTGTATATATAGGTGTGTACATGTCAGTATAGAAGTGTATATATAGAGGTGTACATGTCAGTAGTGATGTGTATATATAGGTGTGTACATGTCAGTATAGATGTGTATATATAGGTGTGTACATGTCAGTATAGAAGTGTATATATAGAGGTGTACATGTCAGTAGTGATGAGTATATATAGATGTGTACATATAGATGTGTACATGTCAGTATAGATGTGTGTATATAGAGGTGTACATGTCAGTATAGATGTGTACATGTCAGTATAGATGTGTATATATAGGTGTGTACATGTCAGTATAGATGTGTATATATAGGTGTGTACATGTCAGTATAGATGTGTATATACAGGTGTGTACATGTCAGTATAGATGTGTATATATAGATGTGTACATGTCAGTATAGATGAGTATTTATAGATGTGTACATGTCAGTATAGATGTGTATATATAGGTGTGTACATGTCAGTATAGATGTGTATATATAGGTGTGTACATGTCAGTATAGATGTGTATATAAAGAGGTGTACATGTCAGTATAGATGTGTATATATAGGTGTGTACATGTCAGTATAGATGTGTATATATAGGTGTGTACATATAGATGTGTACATGTTAGTATAGATGAGTATATATAGGTGTGTACATGTCAGTATAGATGTGTATATATAGGTGTGTACATGTCAGTATAGATGTGTATATATAGATGTGTACATGTTAGTATAGATGTGTATATATAGGTGTGTACATGTCAGTATAGATGTGTATATATAGGTGTGTACATGTCAGTATAGATGTGTATATAGAGGTGTACATGTCAGTATAGACGTATATATAGATGTGTACATGTCAGTATAGATGTGTATATATATATATAGGTGTGTACATGTCAGTATAGATGAGTATATATAGGTGTGTACATGTCAGTATAGATGTGTATATATAGATGTGTACATGTCAGTATAGATGTGTATATATAGGTGTGTACATGTCAGTATAGATGAGTATATATAGATGTGTACATGTCAGTATAGATGTGTATATAAAGAGGTGTACATGTCAGTATAGATGTGTATATATAGGTGTGTACATGTCAGTATAGATGTGTATATATAGGTGTGTACATGTCAGTATAGATGTGTATATATAGGTGTGTACATGTCAGTATAGAAGTGTATATATAGAGGTGTACATGTCAGTAGTGATGTGTATATATAGGTGTGTACATGTCAGTATAGATGTGTATATATAGGTGTGTACATGTCAGTATAGAAGTGTATATATAGAGGTGTACATGTCAGTAGTGATGAGTATATATAGATGTGTACATATAGATGTGTACATGTCAGTATAGATGTGTGTATATAGAGGTGTACATGTCAGTATAGATGTGTACATGTCAGTATAGATGTGTATATATAGGTGTGTACATGTCAGTATAGATGTGTATATATAGGTGTGTACATGTCAGTATAGATGTGTATATACAGGTGTGTACATGTCAGTATAGATGTGTATATATAGATGTGTACATGTCAGTATAGATGAGTATTTATAGATGTGTACATGTCAGTATAGATGTGTATATATAGGTGTGTACATGTCAGTATAGATGTGTATATATAGGTGTGTACATGTCAGTATAGATGTGTATATAAAGAGGTGTACATGTCAGTATAGATGTGTATATATAGGTGTGTACATGTCAGTATAGATGTGTATATATAGGAGTGTACATATAGATGTGTACATGTTAGTATAGATGAGTATATATAGGTGTGTACATGTCAGTATAGATGTGTATATATAGGTGTGTACATGTCAGTATAGATGTGTATATATAGATGTGTACATGTTAGTATAGATGTGTATATATAGGTGTGTACATGTCAGTATAGATGTGTATATATAGGTGTGTACATGTCAGTATAGATGTGTATATATAGGTGTGTACATGTTAGTATAGATGAGTATATATAGGTGTGTACATGTCAGTATAGATGTGTATATAGAGGTGTACATGTCAGTATAGACGTATATATAGATGTGCAGTACAGAAAAAAATTGCGCACTCCTCAGTCCTGACGATAAAAACTTCTTCTTTATTGATGCATAATCACAGGTACAAGCGGGTGAGTTCGGGCAGGGTGGGTACACGGGACACAGCTGTTTCGCGCAAAAAGTGCGCTTCTACAGGTCCAGAACGTCAACGGAACAAGGAAAGGGGACTTATAGTCCTGCTCAGACCAAAGGGCCGCCTCTCCTGCTGACGTGTACCACCGGTGGCACTAATTACTACGTGACGACTACATATTTTAAACACACAAATACAAAACATCAAATTGTTACTCAACATTAATATATAATTAAAAATCTAAAAACCACGATTAGATGCATTGTCCTGACCTATCAAAAGGAATTATAAATGCGGCATGAGTTGGAAGGTACAAATACAAACATAAATGGTGTATCCTGCATGTAACTTTAAACATTGAAACAACTCAAGGTCATACGGACAAGGAAGGGTGACCCAGTCTCACAAAAAGACCGACATATCTAGGCGCTCATTCAGACCCATAGGGCCCGTGGCGTTGGTGCGCATAATCCACCGAGCCTCGCATTTTAGCAACAGCTGATTCTGATTCCCTCCTTGTTGCGGTGGATAGATCCGTGATATGCCTGCGAAAGATAATGTTTGGGTATTGCCCGCATGGCATTGTCTGATATGATTAATGAGTCGGGGGACACCCTTCCCTGTCCGAATTGATGCAAAATGCTCTTTTACACGAATATACAAGGGGCGGATGGTTTTACCCAAATAATAAAAGCCACATTTGCAGAAAATCACATAAACAACATAGGTGGTCTTACATGAAATAAAATCCTTGACTTCATGTTTTATTGGTCCTATCTGAACAGTACCACCTATGATATGTTGTGGACATATACTGCATTGTCCGCATTTGTAATTTCCCTTTGGGGTGTCCTTATTTAACCAGTTTGAACGGTCTGTGGTGACCCGATTACGTACCAACATATCCCCGATGTTCCTGCTGCGTCGGCTTGCAAAGAGGGGACCTTCTAGCAACCTTTCTGTCAGATCCCCGTCCTTACTCAGAATGTGCCAGTTCTTTCTGATTGTGGATCTAATATATGAATCCATGGGGCCGTATTTAAAACTAAAAACAAATTGTTTGTTATCATCTGTATTGGCTCTATCAATTGATTTTAAAGTGCCGGGAGCTTCTTTCTCAACTCGCTTCAATGCTGCGTCCAAAAGAGGACGTGGATACCCTCGCTGCTCAAAGCGTTTATACAATTGTTTAGATTGTTGTTCATAGCCCTCAACGGAACTATTTATTCTTTTCACTCTTAAGAACTGGCTAAAGGGTAATGCCCGTTTTGTGTAATGCGGATGTGCGCTTTTAAAATGGAGGAGTGCATTGGATGAAGTGGGTTTACGGAAGACTTCTGTGACTATTACCCCCTCTTTTATGGCAATCTTGACATCCAGGAACTCCAATGTCTGGTCCCCATAAGTGGAGGTAAATTTCATATTCATATTATTATTATCTGACAAGTAATCAACAAATTTAGTAAAGTCCTCCACTGCACCGTCCCATATTACCAAGATGTCATCCACATATCTGATGAATGACTTTATGTGCCTAAGAAAAGGATTATTAGTCGAGTACACATATTTTTCTTCGAAGTATGCTAGAAAAAGGTTCGCCAGGGTACATGATACCGACGTACCCATGGCTGTACCTTCCCGTTGTGTATACCATATATTATCAAACATGAATGCATTATTATTGAGCACAAAAGTCAACCCATCACATATAAAGTTGATCGTCTGGACATCTGTCGGTGTTTGGCCAAGGATCTCTCTTACAGTTTCCACCCCTAGATTTTGTGGGATCCTTGTATACAGGCTCTCTACGTCTATGGAGGCTAAAATAAAGGTTTCCTGCCAGGAGAAAGCTTTCAATACTCGAAGCAGGTGATTGGTGTCCTTAATGTAAGAAGGGACATCCTGTAACAAGGGACGCAACAACCAGTCCAGGTACCTAGATAACGGTTCCGTGAGGGAACCCACCCCAGAGACGATAGGGCGTCCTGGGGGGTTATTAGCTGATTTATGAATCTTAGGTACATAGTACCAATGGGGTTTATTTGGTGACCCTGGTATTAGTTTCTCTGCCTGCTTCTTTGAGATAGCACCTCTCTCTACATATTGTCTTAATAAAGATCTTAATGCGCATTGCTGTTTTATTGTGGGATCCCCTTTAATTCTTTCATAAGTCGTAACATCCGTTAGTTGTCTTAAAGCCTCTGACATGTATTGATCTTTTGACAAAAGGACGATATTACCTCCTTTGTCAGAGGGGCGAACCACCGTGTCCTGCCAACTTCTTATTTCTTTCAGAGCTTTATTTTCTGATAAAGATAAATTGGGTGGTGATGTTTGATAAAGTAGCGCCTCCACGTCCTTGATTACCTGTGCCTCAAAAATGTCCACCGGGTTACCGGGTGACACCAGAGGTACAAAAGACGATTTAACCCCTCCCAAAAAAGGCTTTATTGTGGCATTATGTGTGCTTATTTCCTGGGAATCCGTGAGACTCAACAATAACTGGACATCCTCGCCTATATTTTCTGTTTGATTATTGGGTGGTAAGAAACCTAGGGGACCTACTGTACATGGAATTTCAGCAGGTAACGCTATGGCAGCAGATTTATTACTTTTCGTTTTATACATTTTAAACAAGTGTATCTTTCTTACCGCCTTGTACATATCAATCCTGAAATCCACCATATTAAACGGCTCGGGGAGACAAAAATTCAGACCTTTTGCTAATGCAGACAAATGGGATTTACTCAAAGTATGATCAGTCAAATTAATAACCACATTCGATGAATCATGTTCTATGCCGGTGGTTTCCACGAGACTATAGACGTATATATAGATGTGTACATGTCAGTATAGATGTGTATATATATATATATAGGTGTGTACATGTCAGTATAGATGAGTATATATAGAGGTGTACATGTCAGTATAGACGTATATATAGATGTGTACATGTCAGTATAGATGTGTATATATATATATATATATAGGTGTGTACATGTCAGTATAGATGAGTATATATAGAGGTGTACATGTCAGTATAGACGTATATATAGATGTGTACATGTCAGTATAGATGTGTATATATATATATATATATAGGTGTGTACATGTCAGTATAGATGAGTATATATAGGTGTGTACATGTCAGTATAGATGAGTATATATAGGTGTGTACATGTCAGTATAGATGTGTATATATAGGTGTGTACATGTCAGTATAGATGAGTATATATAGATGTGTACATGTCAGTATAGATGTGTATATAAAGAGGTGTACATGTCAGTATAGATGTGTATATATAGGTGTGTACATGTCAGTATAGATGTGTATATATAGGTGTGTACATGTCAGTATAGATGTGTATATATAGGTGTGTACATGTCAGTATAGATGTGTATATATAGGTGTGTACATGTCAGTATAGATGTGTATATATAGGTGTGTACATGTCAGTATAGATGTGTGTATATATATATATATATATATATATAGGTGTGTACATGTCAGTATAGATGTGTATATATAGGTGTGTACATGTCAGTATAGATGAGTATATAGATGTATATTTGCACAGTACATAGATACACAGTACATAGATGTGCCCCTCAGTCTCCCCCCTGACCGCTGGGCCCGCCGTGTGCACAGTGCTGGGTAGCAGTGACAGTGCAGCACAGCTGACACCTCAGAGCAGGGGACGGTGAATGTTGCCGTTACTCACACACTGCAGTGCCGCCGCCGCTGCCGCACACAGGAGATCCCGCCGCCGGCTCCGCTCTCTCACACACACAAGAAATAAACTACAGCAAAAAAGATGCAATGAGAAGCTGTGCGGAGCAGGACCTGTGGTGATGTCAGTGTCATGTGACTGATTAGTCACGTGCGTGGGAGGAGTCTTGGTCATGTGATCATACACACGGAGTCATCGCTGAGAAGACCTGAGCTGTGTGGACCATAGAGACAAGACTACTAGCAGGCACAGCCTGTACTGTGCAGAGCAGGCTATTATACAGTGATTAGGAGGAGTCCTCCCTCTGCAGCCAGTGTAGCAGCCTGTATTGTGCAGAGCAGGCTATTATGTAGTGATTAGGAGGAGTCCTCCCCCTGCAGCCAGTGTAGCAGCCTGTATTGTGCAGAGCAGGCTATTATGTAGTGATTAGGAGGAGTCCTCCCCCTGCAGCCAGTGTAGCAGCCTGTATTGAGCAGAGCAGGCTATTATGTAGTGATTAGGAGGAGTCCTCCCCCTGCAGCCAGTGTAGCAGCCTGTATTGTGCAGAGCAGGTCATTATGTAGTGATTAGGAGGAGTCCTCCCCCTGCAGCCAGTGTAGCAGCCTGTATTGTGCAGAGCAGGCTATTATACAGTGATTAGGAGGAGTCCTCCCTCTGCAGCCAGTGTAGCAGCCTGTATTGTGCAGAGCAGGCTATTATGTAGTGATTAGGAGGAGTCCTCCCCCTGCAGCCAGTGTAGCAGCCTGTATTGTGCAGAGCAGACTATTATGTAGTGATTAGGAGGAGTCCTCCCCCTGCAGCCAGTGTAGCAGCCTGTATTGTGCAGAGCAGGCTATTATGTAGTGATTAGGAGGAGTCCTCCCCCTGCAGCCAGTGTAGCAGCCTGTATTGTGCAGAGCAGGCTATTATACAGTGATTAGGAGGAGTCCTCCCTCTGCAGCCAGTGTAGCAGCCTGTATTGTGCAGAGCAGGCTATTATGTAGTGATTAGGAGGAGTCCTCCCCCTGCAGCCAGTGTAGCAGCCTGTATTGTGCAGAGCAGGCTATTATACAGTGATTAGGAGGAGTCCTCCCTCTGCAGCCAGTGTAGCAGCCTGTATTGTGCTGAGCAGGCTATTATACAGTGATTAGGAGGAGTCCTCCCTCTGCAGCCAGTGTAGCAGCCTGTATTGTGCTGAGCAGGCTATTATACAGTGATTAGGAGGAGTCCTCCCTCAGCAGCCAGTGTAGCAGCCTGTACTGTGCAGAGCAGACTATTATACAGTGATTAGGAGTAGTCCTCCCTCTGCAGCCAGTGTAGCAGCCTGTATTGTGCAGAGCAGACTATTATGTAGTGATTAGGAGGAGTCCTCCCCCTGCAGCCAGTGTAGCAGCCTGTATTGTGCAGAGCAGGCTATTATGTAGTGATTAGGAGGAGTCCTCCATCTGCAGCCAGTGTAGCAGCCTGTATTGTGCAGAGCAGGCTATTATACAGTGATTAGGAGGAGTCCTCCCCCTGCAGCCAGTGTAGCAGCCTGTATTGTGCAGAGCAGGCTATTATGTAGTGATTAGGAGGAGTCCTCCCCCTGCAGCCAGTGTAGCAGCCTGTATTGAGCAGAGCAGGCTATTATGTAGTGATTAGGAGGAGTCCTCCCCCTGCAGCCAGTGTAGCAGCCTGTATTGTGCAGAGCAGGTCATTATGTAGTGATTAGGAGGAGTCCTCCCCCTGCAGCCAGTGTAGCAGCCTGTATTGTGCAGAGCAGGCTATTATGTAGTGATTAGGAGGAGTCCTCCCCCTGCAGCCAGTGTAGCAGCCTGTATTGTGCAGAGCAGGCTATTATACAGTGATTAGGAGGAGTCCTCCCTCTGCAGCCAGTGTAGCAGCCTGTATTGTGCAGAGCAGGCTATTATGTAGTGATTAGGAGGAGTCCTCCCCCTGCAGCCAGTGTAGCAGCATGTATTGTGCAGAGCAGGCTATTATACAGTGATTAGGAGGAGTCCTCCCCCTGCAGCCCCCTGCAGCCAGTGTAGCAGCCTGTATTGTGCAGAGCAGGCTATTATGTAGTGATTAGGAGGAGTCCTCCCCCTGCAGCCAGTGTAGCAGCCTGTATTGTGCAGAGCAGGCTATTATACAGTGATTAGGAGGAGTCCTCCCTCTGCAGCCAGTGTAGCAGCCTGTATTGTGCTGAGCAGGCTATTATACAGTGATTAGGAGGAGTCCTCCCTCTGCAGCCAGTGTAGCAGCCTGTATTGTGCTGAGCAGGCTATTATACAGTGATTAGGAGGAGTCCTCCCTCAGCAGCCAGTGTAGCAGCCTGTACTGTGCAGAGCAGACTATTATACAGTGATTAGGAGGAGTCCTCCCTCTGCAGCCAGTGTAGCAGCCTGTATTGTGCAGAGCAGGCTATTATGTAGTGATTAGGAGGAGTCCTCCCCCTGCAGCCAGTGTAGGAGCCTGTATTGTGCAGAGCAGGCTATTATGTAGTGATTAGGAGGAGTCCTCCCCCTGCAGCCAGTGTAGCAGCCTGTATTGTGCAGAGCAGGCTATTATGTAGTGATTAGGAGGAGTCCTCCCTCTGCAGCCAGTGTAGCAGCCTGTATTGTGCAGAGCAGGCTATTATGTAGTGATTAGGAGGAGTCCTCCCTCTGCAGCCAGTGTAGCAGCCTGTATTGTGCAGAGCAGGCTATTATACAGTGATTAGGAGGAGTCCTCCCCCTGCAGCCAGTGTAGCAGCCTGTATTGTGCAGAGCAGGCTATTATGTAGTGATTAGGAGGAGTCCTCCCCCTGCAGCCAGTGTAGCAGCCTGTATTGTGCAGAGCAGGCTATTATGTAGTGATTAGGAGGAGTCCTCCCCCTGCAGCCAGTGTAGCAGCCTGTATTGAGCAGAGCAGGCTATTATGTAGTGATTAGGAGGAGTCCTCCCCCTGCAGCCAGTGTAGCAGCCTGTATTGTGCAGAGCAGGTCATTATGTAGTGATTAGGAGGAGTCCTCCCCCTGCAGCCAGTGTAGCAGCCTGTATTGTGCAGAGCAGGCTATTATGTAGTGATTAGGAGGAGTCCTCCCCCTGCAGCCAGTGTAGCAGCCTGTATTGTGCAGAGCAGGCTATTATACAGTGATTAGGAGGAGTCCTCCCTCTGCAGCCAGTGTAGCAGCCTGTATTGTGCAGAGCAGGCTATTATGTAGTGATTAGGAGGAGTCCTCCCCCTGCAGCCAGTGTAGCAGCATGTATTGTGCAGAGCAGGCTATTATACAGTGATTAGGAGGAGTCCTCCCCCTGCAGCCAGTGTAGCAGCCTGTATTGTGCAGAGCAGGCTATTATGTAGTGATTAGGAGGAGTCCTCCCCCTGCAGCCAGTGTAGGAGCCTGTATTGTGCAGAGCAGGCTATTATGTAGTGATTAGGAGGAGTCCTCCCCCTGCAGCCAGTGTAGCAGCCTGTATTGTGCAGAGCAGGCTATTATGTAGTGATTAGGAGGAGTCCTCCCTCTGCAGCCAGTGTAGCAGCCTGTATTGTGCAGAGCAGGCTATTATGTAGTGATTAGGAGGAGTCCTCCCTCTGCAGCCAGTGTAGCAGCCTGTATTGTGCAGAGCAGGCTATTATACAGTGATTAGGAGGAGTCCTCCCCCTGCAGCCAGTGTAGCAGCCTGTATTGTGCAGGGCAGGCTATTATGTAGTGATTAGGAGGAGTCCTCCCCCTGCAGCCAGTGTAGCAGCCTGTATTGAGCAGAGCAGGCTATTATGTAGTGATTAGGAGGAGTCCTCCCCCTGCAGCCAGTGTAGCAGCCTGTATTGTGCAGAGCAGGTCATTATGTAGTGATTAGGAGGAGTCCTCCCCCTGCAGCCAGTGTAGCAGCCTGTATTGTGCAGAGCAGGCTATTATGTAGTGATTAGGAGGAGTCCTCCCCCTGCAGCCAGTGTAGCAGCCTGTATTGTGCAGAGCAGGCTATTATACAGTGATTAGGAGGAGTCCTCCCTCTGCAGCCAGTGTAGCAGCCTGTATTGTGCAGAGCAGGCTATTATGTAGTGATTAGGAGGAGTCCTCCCCCTGCAGCCAGTGTAGCAGCATGTATTGTGCAGAGCAGGCTATTATACAGTGATTAGGAGGAGTCCTCCCCCTGCAGCCAGTGTAGCAGCCTGTATTGTGCAGAGCAGGCTATTATGTAGTGATTAGGAGGAGTCCTCCCCCTGCAGCCAGTGTAGCAGCCTGTATTGAGCAGAGCAGGCTATTATACAGTGATTAGGAGGAGTCCTCCCTCTGCAGCCAGTGTAGCAGCCTGTATTGTGCAGAGCAGGCTATTATACAGTGATTAGGAGGAGTCCTCCCTCTGCAGCCAGTGTAGCAGCCTGTATTGTGCTGAGCAGGCTATTATACAGTGATTAGGAGGAGTCCTCCCTCAGCAGCCAGTGTAGCAGCCTGTATTGTGCAGATCAGGCTATTATACAGTGATTAGGAGGAGTCCTCCCTCAGCAGCCAGTGTAGCAGCCTGTATTGTGCAGAGCAGGCTATTATGTAGTGATTAGGAGGAGTCCTCCCCCTGCAGCCAGTGTAGCAGCCTGTATTGTGCAGAGCAGGCTATTATGTAGTGATTAGGAGGAGTCCTCCCCCTGCAGCCAGTGTAGCAGCCTGTATTGAGCAGAGCAGGCTATTATGTAGTGATTAGGAGGAGTCCTCCCCCTGCAGCCAGTGTAGCAGCCTGTATTGTGCAGAGCAGGTCATTATGTAGTGATTAGGAGGAGTCCTCCCCCTGCAGCCAGTGTAGCAGCCTGTATTGTGCAGAGCAGGCTATTATACAGTGATTAGGAGGAGTCCTCCCTCTGCAGCCAGTGTAGCAGCCTGTATTGTGCAGAGCAGGCTATTATGTAGTGATTAGGAGGAGTCCTCCCCCTGCAGCCAGTGTAGCAGCCTGTATTGTGCAGAGCAGACTATTATGTAGTGATTAGGAGGAGTCCTCCCCCTGCAGCCAGTGTAGCAGCCTGTATTGTGCAGAGCAGGCTATTATACAGTGATTAGGAGGAGTCCTCCCTCTGCAGCCAGTGTAGCAGCCTGTATTGTGCTGAGCAGGCTATTATACAGTGATTAGGAGGAGTCCTCCCTCAGCAGCCAGTGTAGCAGCCTGTACTGTGCAGAGCAGACTATTATACAGTGATTAGGAGGAGTCCTCCCTCTGCAGCCAGTGTAGCAGCCTGTATTGTGCAGAGCAGGCTATTATGTAGTGATTAGGAGGAGTCCTCCCCCTGCAGCCAGTGTAGGAGCCTGTATTGTGCAGAGCAGGCTATTATGTAGTGATTAGGAGGAGTCCTCCCCCTGCAGCCAGTGTAGCAGCCTGTATTGTGCAGAGCAGGCTATTATGTAGTGATTAGGAGGAGTCCTCCCTCTGCAGCCAGTGTACCAGCCTGTATTGTGCAGAGCAGGCTATTATGTAGTGATTAGGAGGAGTCCTCCCTCTGCAGCCAGTGTAGCAGCCTGTATTGTGCAGAGCAGGCTATTATACAGTGATTAGGAGGAGTCCTCCCCCTGCAGCCAGTGTAGCAGCCTGTATTGTGCAGAGCAGGCTATTATGTAGTGATTAGGAGGAGTCCTCCCCCTGCAGCCAGTGTAGCAGCCTGTATTGAGCAGAGCAGGCTATTATGTAGTGATTAGGAGGAGTCCTCCCCCTGCAGCCAGTGTAGCAGCCTGTATTGTGCAGAGCAGGTCATTATGTAGTGATTAGGAGGAGTCCTCCCCCTGCAGCCAGTGTAGCAGCCTGTATTGTGCAGAGCAGGCTATTATGTAGTGATTAGGAGGAGTCCTCCCCCTGCAGCCAGTGTAGCAGCCTGTATTGTGCAGAGCAGGCTATTATACAGTGATTAGGAGGAGTCCTCCCTCTGCAGCCAGTGTAGCAGCCTGTATTGTGCAGAGCAGGCTATTATGTAGTGATTAGGAGGAGTCCTCCCCCTGCAGCCAGTGTAGCAGCATGTATTGTGCAGAGCAGGCTATTATACAGTGATTAGGAGGAGTCCTCCCCCTGCAGCCAGTGTAGCAGCCTGTATTGTGCAGAGCAGGCTATTATGTAGTGATTAGGAGGAGTCCTCCCCCTGCAGCCAGTGTAGGAGCCTGTATTGTGCAGAGCAGGCTATTATGTAGTGATTAGGAGGAGATCTCCCCCTGCAGCCAGTGTAGCAGCCTGTATTGTGCAGAGCAGGCTATTATGTAGTGATTAGGAGGAGTCCTCCCTCTGCAGCCAGTGTAGCAGCCTGTATTGTGCAGAGCAGGCTATTATGTAGTGATTAGGAGGAGTCCTCCCTCTGCAGCCAGTGTAGCAGCCTGTATTGTGCAGAGCAGGCTATTATACAGTGATTAGGAGGAGTCCTCCCCCTGCAGCCAGTGTAGCAGCCTGTATTGTGCAGAGCAGGCTATTATGTAGTGATTAGGAGGAGTCCTCCCCCTGCAGCCAGTGTAGCAGCCTGTATTGAGCAGAGCAGGCTATTATGTAGTGATTAGGAGGAGTCCTCCCCCTGCAGCCAGTGTAGCAGCCTGTATTGTGCAGAGCAGGTCATTATGTAGTGATTAGGAGGAGTCCTCCCCCTGCAGCCAGTGTAGCAGCCTGTATTGTGCAGAGCAGGCTATTATGTAGTGATTAGGAGGAGTCCTCCCCCTGCAGCCAGTGTAGCAGCCTGTATTGTGCAGAGCAGGCTATTATACAGTGATTAGGAGGAGTCCTCCCTCTGCAGCCAGTGTAGCAGCCTGTATTGTGCAGAGCAGGCTATTATGTAGTGATTAGGAGGAGTCCTCCCCCTGCAGCCAGTGTAGCAGCATGTATTGTGCAGAGCAGGCTATTATACAGTGATTAGGAGGAGTCCTCCCCCTGCAGCCAGTGTAGCAGCCTGTATTGTGCAGAGCAGGCTATTATGTAGTGATTAGGAGGAGTCCTCCCCCTGCAGCCAGTGTAGCAGCCTGTATTGAGCAGAGCAGGCTATTATACAGTGATTAGGAGGAGTCCTCCCTCTGCAGCCAGTGTAGCAGCCTGTATTGTGCTGAGCAGGCTATTATACAGTGATTAGGAGGAGTCCTCCCTCTGCAGCCAGTGTAGCAGCCTGTATTGTGCTGAGCAGGCTATTATACAGTGATTAGGAGGAGTCCTCCCTCAGCAGCCAGTGTAGCAGCCTGTATTGTGCAGATCAGGCTATTATACAGTGATTAGGAGGAGTTCTCCCTCAGCAGCCAGTGTAGCAGCCTGTATTGTGCAGAGCAGGCTATTATGTAGTGATTAGGAGGAGTCCTCCCCCTGCAGCCAGTGTAGCAGCCTGTATTGTGCAGAGCAGGCTATTATGTAGTGATTAGGAGGAGTCCTCCCCCTGCAGCCAGTGTAGCAGCCTGTATTGTGCTGAGCAGGCTATTATACAGTGATTAGGAGGAGTCCTCCCTCAGCAGCCAGTGTAGCAGCCTGTATTGAGCAGAGCAGGCTATTATGTAGTGATTAGGAGGAGTCCTCCCCCTGCAGCCAGTGTAGCAGCCTGTATTGTGCAGAGCAGGTCATTATGTAGTGATTAGGAGGAGTCCTCCCCCTGCAGCCAGTGTAGCAGCCTGTATTGTGCAGAGCAGGCTATTATGTAGTGATTAGGAGGAGTCCTCCCCCTGCAGCCAGTGTAGCAGCCTGTATTGAGCAGAGCAGGCTATTATGTAGTGATTAGGAGGAGTCCTCCCCCTGCAGCCAGTGTAGCAGCCTGTATTGTGCAGAGCAGGTCATTATGTAGTGATTAGGAGGAGTCCTCCCCCTGCAGCCAGTGTAGCAGCCTGTATTGTGCAGAGCAGGCTATTATACAGTGATTAGGAGGAGTCCTCCCTCTGCAGCCAGTGTAGCAGCCTGTATTGTGCAGAGCAGGCTATTATGTAGTGATTAGGAGGAGTCCTCCCCCTGCAGCCAGTGTAGCAGCCTGTATTGTGCAGAGCAGACTATTATGTAGTGATTAGGAGGAGTCCTCCCCCTGCAGCCAGTGTAGCAGCCTGTATTGTGCAGAGCAGGCTATTATACAGTGATTAGGAGGAGTCCTCCCTCTGCAGCCAGTGTAGCAGCCTGTATTGTGCAGAGCAGGCTATTATGTAGTGATTAGGAGGAGTCCTCCCCCTGCAGCCAGTGTAGCAGCCTGTATTGAGCAGAGCAGGCTATTATACAGTGATTAGGAGGAGTCCTCCCTCTGCAGCCAGTGTAGCAGCCTGTATTGTGCTGAGCAGGCTATTATACAGTGATTAGGAGGAGTCCTCCCTCTGCAGCCAGTGTAGCAGCCTGTATTGTGCTGAGCAGGCTATTATACAGTGATTAGGAGGAGTCCTCCCTCAGCAGCCAGTGTAGCAGCCTGTATTGTGCAGATCAGGCTATTATACAGTGATTAGGAGGAGTCCTCCCCCTGCAGCCAGTGTAGCAGCCTGTATTGTGCAGAGCAGGCTATTATACAGTGATTAGGAGGAGTCCTCCCTCTGCAGCCAGTGTAGCAGCCTGTATTGTGCAGAGCAGGCTATTATGTAGTGATTAGGAGGAGTCCTCCCCCTGCAGCCAGTGTAGCAGCATGTATTGTGCAGAGCAGGCTATTATACAGTGATTAGGAGGAGTCCTCCCCCTGCAGCCAGTGTAGCAGCCTGTATTGTGCAGAGCAGGCTATTATGTAGTGATTAGGAGGAGTCCTCCCCCTGCAGCCAGTGTAGCAGCCTGTATTGAGCAGAGCAGGCTATTATACAGTGATTAGGAGGAGTCCTCCCTCTGCAGCCAGTGTAGCAGCCTGTATTGTGCTGAGCAGGCTATTATACAGTGATTAGGAGGAGTCCTCCCTCTGCAGCCAGTGTAGCAGCCTGTATTGTGCTGAGCAGGCTATTATACAGTGATTAGGAGGAGTCCTCCCTCAGCAGCCAGTGTAGCAGCCTGTATTGTGCAGATCAGGCTATTATACAGTGATTAGGAGGAGTCCTCCCTCAGCAGCCAGTGTAGCAGCCTGTATTGTGCAGAGCAGGCTATTATGTAGTGATTAGGAGGAGTCCTCCCCCTGCAGCCAGTGTAGCAGCCTGTATTGTGCAGAGCAGGCTATTATGTAGTGATTAGGAGGAGTCCTCCCCCTGCAGCCAGTGTAGCAGCCTGTATTGAGCAGAGCAGGCTATTATGTAGTGATTAGGAGGAGTCCTCCCCCTGCAGCCAGTGTAGCAGCCTGTATTGTGCAGAGCAGGTCATTATGTAGTGATTAGGAGGAGTCCTCCCCCTGCAGCCAGTGTAGCAGCCTGTATTGTGCAGAGCAGGCTATTATACAGTGATTAGGAGGAGTCCTCCCTCTGCAGCCAGTGTAGCAGCCTGTATTGTGCAGAGCAGGCTATTATGTAGTGATTAGGAGGAGTCCTCCCTCTGCAGCCAGTGTAGCAGCCTGTATTGTGCAGAGCAGGCTATTATGTAGTGATTAGGAGGAGTCCTCCCTCTGCAGCCAGTGTAGCAGCCTGTATTGTGCAGAGCAGGCTATTATGTAGTGATTAGGAGGAGTCCTCCCCCTGCAGCCAGTGTAGCAGCATGTATTGTGCAGAGCAGGCTATTATACAGTGATTAGGAGGAGTCCTCCCCCTGCAGCCAGTGTAGCAGCCTGTATTGTGCAGAGCAGGCTATTATGTAGTGATTAGGAGGAGTCCTCCCCCTGCAGCCAGTGTAGCAGCCTGTATTGAGCAGAGCAGGCTATTATACAGTGATTAGGAGGAGTCCTCCCTCTGCAGCCAGTGTAGCAGCCTGTATTGTGCTGAGCAGGCTATTATACAGTGATTAGGAGGAGTCCTCCCTCTGCAGCCAGTGTAGCAGCCTGTATTGTGCTGAGCAGGCTATTATACAGTGATTAGGAGGAGTCCTCCCTCAGCAGCCAGTGTAGCAGCCTGTATTGTGCAGATCAGGCTATTATACAGTGATTAGGAGGAGTCCTCCCTCAGCAGCCAGTGTAGCAGCCTGTATTGTGCAGAGCAGGCTATTATGTAGTGATTAGGAGGAGTCCTCCCCCTGCAGCCAGTGTAGCAGCCTGTATTGTGCAGAGCAGGCTATTATGTAGTGATTAGGAGGAGTCCTCCCCCTGCAGCCAGTGTAGCAGCCTGTATTGAGCAGAGCAGGCTATTATGTAGTGATTAGGAGGAGTCCTCCCCCTGCAGCCAGTGTAGCAGCCTGTATTGTGCAGAGCAGGTCATTATGTAGTGATTAGGAGGAGTCCTCCCCCTGCAGCCAGTGTAGCAGCCTGTATTGTGCAGAGCAGGCTATTATGTAGTGATTAGGAGGAGTCCTCCCCCTGCAGCCAGTGTAGCAGCCTGTATTGTGCAGAGCAGGCTATTATACAGTGATTAGGAGGAGTCCTCCCTCTGCAGCCAGTGTAGCAGCCTGTATTGTGCAGAGCAGGCTATTATGTAGTGATTAGGAGGAGTCCTCCCCCTGCAGCCAGTGTAGCAGCATGTATTGTGCAGAGCAGGCTATTATACAGTGATTAGGAGGAGTCCTCCCCCTGCAGCCAGTGTAGCAGCCTGTATTGTGCAGAGCAGGCTATTATGTAGTGATTAGGAGGAGTCCTCCCCCTGCAGCCAGTGTAGCAGCCTGTATTGAGCAGAGCAGGCTATTATACAGTGATTAGGAGGAGTCCTCCCTCTGCAGCCAGTGTAGCAGCCTGTATTGTGCTGAGCAGGCTATTATACAGTGATTAGGAGGAGTCCTCCCTCTGCAGCCAGTGTAGCAGCCTGTATTGTGCTGAGCAGGCTATTATACAGTGATTAGGAGGAGTCCTCCCTCAGCAGCCAGTGTAGCAGCCTGTATTGTGCAGATCAGGCTATTATACAGTGATTAGGAGGAGTTCTCCCTCAGCAGCCAGTGTAGCAGCCTGTATTGTGCAGAGCAGGCTATTATGTAGTGATTAGGAGGAGTCCTCCCCCTGCAGCCAGTGTAGCAGCCTGTATTGTGCAGAGCAGGCTATTATGTAGTGATTAGGAGGAGTCCTCCCCCTGCAGCCAGTGTAGCAGCCTGTATTGTGCTGAGCAGGCTATTATACAGTGATTAGGAGGAGTCCTCCCTCAGCAGCCAGTGTAGCAGCCTGTATTGAGCAGAGCAGGCTATTATGTAGTGATTAGGAGGAGTCCTCCCCCTGCAGCCAGTGTAGCAGCCTGTATTGTGCAGAGCAGGTCATTATGTAGTGATTAGGAGGAGTCCTCCCCCTGCAGCCAGTGTAGCAGCCTGTATTGTGCAGAGCAGGCTATTATGTAGTGATTAGGAGGAGTCCTCCCCCTGCAGCCAGTGTAGCAGCCTGTATTGAGCAGAGCAGGCTATTATGTAGTGATTAGGAGGAGTCCTCCCCCTGCAGCCAGTGTAGCAGCCTGTATTGTGCAGAGCAGGTCATTATGTAGTGATTAGGAGGAGTCCTCCCCCTGCAGCCAGTGTAGCAGCCTGTATTGTGCAGAGCAGGCTATTATACAGTGATTAGGAGGAGTCCTCCCTCTGCAGCCAGTGTAGCAGCCTGTATTGTGCAGAGCAGGCTATTATGTAGTGATTAGGAGGAGTCCTCCCCCTGCAGCCAGTGTAGCAGCCTGTATTGTGCAGAGCAGACTATTATGTAGTGATTAGGAGGAGTCCTCCCCCTGCAGCCAGTGTAGCAGCCTGTATTGTGCAGAGCAGGCTATTATACAGTGATTAGGAGGAGTCCTCCCTCTGCAGCCAGTGTAGCAGCCTGTATTGTGCAGAGCAGGCTATTATGTAGTGATTAGGAGGAGTCCTCCCCCTGCAGCCAGTGTAGCAGCCTGTATTGAGCAGAGCAGGCTATTATACAGTGATTAGGAGGAGTCCTCCCTCTGCAGCCAGTGTAGCAGCCTGTATTGTGCTGAGCAGGCTATTATACAGTGATTAGGAGGAGTCCTCCCTCTGCAGCCAGTGTAGCAGCCTGTATTGTGCTGAGCAGGCTATTATACAGTGATTAGGAGGAGTCCTCCCTCAGCAGCCAGTGTAGCAGCCTGTATTGTGCAGATCAGGCTATTATACAGTGATTAGGAGGAGTCCTCCCCCTGCAGCCAGTGTAGCAGCCTGTATTGTGCAGAGCAGGCTATTATACAGTGATTAGGAGGAGTCCTCCCTCTGCAGCCAGTGTAGCAGCCTGTATTGTGCAGAGCAGGCTATTATGTAGTGATTAGGAGGAGTCCTCCCCCTGCAGCCAGTGTAGCAGCATGTATTGTGCAGAGCAGGCTATTATACAGTGATTAGGAGGAGTCCTCCCCCTGCAGCCAGTGTAGCAGCCTGTATTGTGCAGAGCAGGCTATTATGTAGTGATTAGGAGGAGTCCTCCCCCTGCAGCCAGTGTAGCAGCCTGTATTGAGCAGAGCAGGCTATTATACAGTGATTAGGAGGAGTCCTCCCTCTGCAGCCAGTGTAGCAGCCTGTATTGTGCTGAGCAGGCTATTATACAGTGATTAGGAGGAGTCCTCCCTCTGCAGCCAGTGTAGCAGCCTGTATTGTGCTGAGCAGGCTATTATACAGTGATTAGGAGGAGTCCTCCCTCAGCAGCCAGTGTAGCAGCCTGTATTGTGCAGATCAGGCTATTATACAGTGATTAGGAGGAGTCCTCCCTCAGCAGCCAGTGTAGCAGCCTGTATTGTGCAGAGCAGGCTATTATGTAGTGATTAGGAGGAGTCCTCCCCCTGCAGCCAGTGTAGCAGCCTGTATTGTGCAGAGCAGGCTATTATGTAGTGATTAGGAGGAGTCCTCCCCCTGCAGCCAGTGTAGCAGCCTGTATTGAGCAGAGCAGGCTATTATGTAGTGATTAGGAGGAGTCCTCCCCCTGCAGCCAGTGTAGCAGCCTGTATTGTGCAGAGCAGGTCATTATGTAGTGATTAGGAGGAGTCCTCCCCCTGCAGCCAGTGTAGCAGCCTGTATTGTGCAGAGCAGGCTATTATACAGTGATTAGGAGGAGTCCTCCCTCTGCAGCCAGTGTAGCAGCCTGTATTGTGCAGAGCAGGCTATTATGTAGTGATTAGGAGGAGTCCTCCCTCTGCAGCCAGTGTAGCAGCCTGTATTGTGCAGAGCAGGCTATTATGTAGTGATTAGGAGGAGTCCTCCCTCTGCAGCCAGTGTAGCAGCCTGTATTGTGCAGAGCAGGCTATTATGTAGTGATTAGGAGGAGTCCTCCCCCTGCAGCCAGTGTAGCAGCATGTATTGTGCAGAGCAGGCTATTATACAGTGATTAGGAGGAGTCCTCCCCCTGCAGCCAGTGTAGCAGCCTGTATTGTGCAGAGCAGGCTATTATGTAGTGATTAGGAGGAGTCCTCCCCCTGCAGCCAGTGTAGCAGCCTGTATTGAGCAGAGCAGGCTATTATACAGTGATTAGGAGGAGTCCTCCCTCTGCAGCCAGTGTAGCAGCCTGTATTGTGCTGAGCAGGCTATTATACAGTGATTAGGAGGAGTCCTCCCTCTGCAGCCAGTGTAGCAGCCTGTATTGTGCTGAGCAGGCTATTATACAGTGATTAGGAGGAGTCCTCCCTCAGCAGCCAGTGTAGCAGCCTGTATTGTGCAGATCAGGCTATTATACAGTGATTAGGAGGAGTCCTCCCTCAGCAGCCAGTGTAGCAGCCTGTATTGTGCAGAGCAGGCTATTATGTAGTGATTAGGAGGAGTCCTCCCCCTGCAGCCAGTGTAGCAGCCTGTATTGTGCAGAGCAGGCTATTATGTAGTGATTAGGAGGAGTCCTCCCCCTGCAGCCAGTGTAGCAGCCTGTATTGAGCAGAGCAGGCTATTATGTAGTGATTAGGAGGAGTCCTCCCCCTGCAGCCAGTGTAGCAGCCTGTATTGTGCAGAGCAGGTCATTATGTAGTGATTAGGAGGAGTCCTCCCCCTGCAGCCAGTGTAGCAGCCTGTATTGTGCAGAGCAGGCTATTATACAGTGATTAGGAGGAGTCCTCCCTCTGCAGCCAGTGTAGCAGCCTGTATTGTGCAGAGCAGGCTATTATGTAGTGATTAGGAGGAGTCCTCCCCCTGCAGCCAGTGTAGCAGCCTGTATTGTGCAGAGCAGACTATTATGTAGTGATTAGGAGGAGTCCTCCCCCTGCAGCCAGTGTAGCAGCCTGTATTGTGCAGAGCAGGCTATTATACAGTGATTAGGAGGAGTCCTCCCTCTGCAGCCAGTGTAGCAGCCTGTATTGTGCAGAGCAGGCTATTATGTAGTGATTAGGAGGAGTCCTCCCCCTGCAGCCAGTGTAGCAGCCTGTATTGTGCAGAGCAGGCTATTATACAGTGATTAGGAGGAGTCCTCCCTCTGCAGCCAGTGTAGCAGCCTGTATTGTGCTGAGCAGGCTATTATACAGTGATTAGGAGGAGTCCTCCCTCTGCAGCCAGTGTAGCAGCCTGTATTGTGCTGAGCAGGCTATTATACAGTGATTAGGAGGAGTCCTCCCTCAGCAGCCAGTGTAGGAGCCTGTACTGTGCAGAGCAGACTATTATACAGTGATTAGGAGTAGTCCTCCCTCTGCAGCCAGTGTAGCAGCCTGTATTGTGCAGAGCAGGCTATTATGTAGTGATTAGGAGGAGTCCTCCCCCTGCAGCCAGTGTAGCAGCCTGTATTGTGCAGAGCAGGCTATTATGTAGTGATTAGGAGGAGTCCTCCCTCTGCAGCCAGTGTAGCAGCCTGTATTGTGCAGAGCAGGCTATTATACAGTGATTAGGAGGAGTCCTCCCCCTGCAGCCAGTGTAGCAGCCTGTATTGTGCAGAGCAGGCTATTATGTAGTGATTAGGAGGAGTCCTCCCCCTGCAGCCAGTGTAGCAGCCTGTATTGAGCAGAGCAGGCTATTATGTAGTGATTAGGAGGAGTCCTCCCCCTGCAGCCAGTGTAGCAGCCTGTATTGTGCAGAGCAGGTCATTATGTAGTGATTAGGAGGAGTCCTCCCCCTGCAGCCAGTGTAGCAGCCTGTATTGTGCAGAGCAGGCTATTATGTAGTGATTAGGAGGAGTCCTCCCCCTGCAGCCAGTGTAGCAGCCTGTATTGTGCAGAGCAGGCTATTATACAGTGATTAGGAGGAGTCCTCCCTCTGCAGCCAGTGTAGCAGCCTGTATTGTGCAGAGCAGGCTATTACGTAGTGATTAGGAGGAGTCCTCCCCCTGCAGCCAGTGTAGCAGCATGTATTGTGCAGAGCAGGCTATTATACAGTGATTAGGAGGAGTCCTCCCCCTGCAGCCAGTGTAGCAGCCTGTATTGTGCAGAGCAGGCTATTATGTAGTGATTAGGAGGAGTCCTCCCCCTGCAGCCAGTGTAGCAGCCTGTATTGTGCAGAGCAGGCTATTATACAGTGATTAGGAGGAGTCCTCCCTCTGCAGCCAGTGTAGCAGCCTGTATTGTGCTGAGCAGGCTATTATACAGTGATTAGGAGGAGTCCTCCCTCTGCAGCCAGTGTAGCAGCCTGTATTGTGCTGAGCAGGCTATTATACAGTGATTAGGAGGAGTCCTCCCTCAGCAGCCAGTGTAGCAGCCTGTATTGTGCAGATCAGGCTATTATACAGTGATTAGGAGGAGTCCTCCCTCTGCAGCCAGTGTAGCAGCCTGTATTGTGCAGAGCAGGCTATTATACAGTGATTAGGAGGAGTCCTCCCCCTGCAGCCAGTGTAGCAGCCTGTATTGTGCAGAGCAGGCTATTATGTAGTGATTAGGAGTCCTCCCTCTGCAGCCAGTGTAGCAGCCTGTATTGTGCAGAGCAGGCTATTAAACAGTGATTAGGAGGAGTCCTCCCCCTGCAGCCAGTGTAGCAGCCTGTATTGTGCAGAGCAGGCTATTATGTAGTGATTAGGAGGAGTCCTCCCCCTGCAGCCAGTGTAGCAGCCTGTATTGAGCAGAGCAGGCTATTATGTAGTGATTAGGAGGAGTCCTCCCCCTGCAGCCAGTGTAGCAGCCTGTATTGTGCAGAGCAGGTCATTATGTAGTGATTAGGAGGAGTCCTCCCCCTGCAGCCAGTGTAGCAGCCTGTATTGTGCAGAGCAGGCTATTATGTAGTGATTAGGAGGAGTCCTCCCCCTGCAGCCAGTGTAGCAGCCTGTATTGTGCAGAGCAGGCTATTATACAGTGATTAGGAGGAGTCCTCCCTCTGCAGCCAGTGTAGCAGCATGTATTGTGCAGAGCAGGCTATTATGTAGTGATTAGGAGGAGTCCTCCCCCTGCAGCCAGTGTAGCAGCATGTATTGTGCAGAGCAGGCTATTATACAGTGATTAGGAGGAGTCCTCCCCCTGCAGCCAGTGTAGCAGCCTGTATTGTGCAGAGCAGGCTATTATGTAGTGATTAGGAGGAGTCCTCCCTCTGCAGCCAGTGTAGCAGCCTGTATTGTGCTGAGCAGGCTATTATACAGTGATTAGGAGGAGTCCTCCCCCTGCAGCCAGTGTAGCAGCCTGTATTGTGCAGAGCAGGCTATTATGTAGTGATTAGGAGGAGTCCGCCCTCTGCAGCCAGTGTAGCAGCCTGTATTGTGCAGATCAGGCTATTATACAGTGATTAGGAGGAGTCCTCCCTCTGCAGCCAGTGTAGCAGCCTGTATTGTGCAGAGCAGGCTATTATACAGTGATTAGGAGGAGTCCTCCCTCTGCAGCCAGTGTAGCAGCCTGTATTGTGCAGAGCAGGCTATTATGTAGTGATTAGGAGGAGTCACCCTGCAGCCAGTGTAGCAGCCTGTATTGTGCAGAGCAGGCTATTATACAGTGATTAGGAGGAGTCCCTCTGCAGCCAGTGTAGCAGCCTGTATTGTGGAGAGCAGGCTATTATTTAGTGATTAGGAGGAGTACGCCCTCTGCAGCCAGTGTAGCAGCCTGTATTGTGCAGAGTAGGCTATTATACAGTGATTAGGAGGAGTCCTCCCTCTGCAGCCAGTGTAGCAGCCTGTATTGTGCATAGCAGACTATTATACAGTGATTAGGAGGAGTCCTCCCCCTGCAGCCAGTGTAGCAGCCTGTATTGTGCAGAGCAGGCTATTGTACAGTGATTAGGAGGAGTCCTCCCTCTACAGCCAGTGTAGGAGCCTGTATTGTGCAGAGCAGGCTATTATGTAGTGATTAGGAGGAGTCCTCCCCCTGCAGCCAGTGTAGCAGCCTGTATTGTGCAGAGCAGGCTATTATACAGTGATTAGGAGGAGTCCCTCTGCAGCCAGTGTAGCAGCCTGTATTGTGCAGAGCAGGCTATTATACAGTGATTAGGAGGAGTCCGCCCTCTGCAGCCAGTGTAGGAGCCTGTATTGTGCAGAGCAGGCTATTATACAGTAATTAGGAGTCCTCCCTCTGCAGTCAGTGTAGCAGCCTGTATTGTGCAGAGCAGGTCATTATGTAGTGATTAGGAGTCCTCCCTCTGCAGCCAGTATAGCAGCCTGTATTGTGCAGAGCAGGCTATTATGTAGTGATTAGGAGGAGTCCTCCCCCTGCCGCCAGTGTAGCAGCCTGTATTGTGCAGAGCAGGCTATTATACAGTGATTAGGAGGAGTCTGCCCTCTGCAGCCAGTGTAGCAGCCTGTATTGTGCAGAGCAGGCTATTATACAGTGATTAGGAGGAGTCCTCCCTCTGCAGCCAGTGTAGCAGCCTGTATTGTGCAGAGCAGGCTATTATACCGTGATTAGGAGGAGTCCTCCCTCAGCAGCCAGTGTAGCAGCCTGTATTGTGCAGAGCAGGCTATTATGCAGTGATTAGGAGAAGTCCTCCCTCTGCAGCCAGTGTAGCAGCCTGTATTGTGCAGAGCAGGCTATTATACAGTGATTAGGAGGAGCCCTTCCTCTGCAGGCAGTGCAGTAGCCTGTATTGTGCAGGCCGGGTCATTATGTAGTGATTAGGAGGAGTCCTCCCTCTGCATCCAGTAATGCAGCCTGTATTGTGCACAGCAGGTCATTATGTAGTGATTAGGAGTCCTCCCCCTGCAGCCAGTGTAGCAGCCTGCATTGTGCAGAGCAGGCTATTATACAGTGATTAGGAGGAGTCCTCCCCCAGCAGCCAGTGTAGCAGCCTGTATTGTGCAGAGCAGGCTATTATGTAGTGATTAGGAGGAGTCCTCCCCCTGCAGCCAGTGTAGCAGCCTGTATTGTGCAGAGCAGGCTATTATACAGTGATTAGGAGGAGTCCTCCCTCTGCAGCCAGTGTAGCAGCCTGTATTGTGCTGAGCAGGCTATTATACAGTGATTAGGAGGAGTCCTCCCCCTGCAGCCAGTGTAGCAGCCTGTATTGTGCAGAGCAGGCTATTATGTAGTGATTAGGAGGAGTCCGCCCTCTGCAGCCAGTGTAGCAGCCTGTATTGTGCAGATCAGGCTATTATACAGTGATTAGGAGGAGTCCTCCCTCTGCAGCCAGTGTAGCAGCCTGTATTGTGCAGAGCAGGCTGTTATGTAGTGATTAGGAGGAGTCACCCTGCAGCCAGTGTAGCAGCCTGTATTGTGCAGAGCAGGCTATTATACAGTGATTAGGAGGAGTCCCTCTGCAGCCAGTGTAGCAGCCTGTATTGTGGAGAGCAGGCTATTATTTAGTGATTAGGAGGAGTACGCCCTCTGCAGCCAGTGTAGCAGCCTGTATTGTGCAGAGCAGGCTATTATACAGTGATTAGGAGGAGTCCTCCCTCTGCAGCCAGTGTAGCAGCCTGTATTGTGCATAGCAGACTATTATACAGTGATTAGGAGGAGTCCTCCCCCTGCAGCCAGTGTAGCAGCCTGTATTGTGCAGAGCAGGCTATTGTACAGTGATTAGGAGGAGTCCTCCCTCTACAGCCAGTGTAGGAGCCTGTATTGTGCAGAGCAGGCTATTATGTAGTGATTAGGAGGAGTCCTCCCCCTGCAGCCAGTGTAGCAGCCTGTATTGTGCAGAGCAGGCTATTATACAGTGATTAGGAGGAGTCCCTCTGCAGCCAGTGTAGCAGCCTGTATTGTGCAGAGCAGGCTATTATGTAGTGATTAGGAGGAGTCCACCCTCTGCAGCCAGTGTAGCAGCCTGTATTGTGCAGAGCAGGCTATTATACAGTGATTAGGAGGAGTCCGCCCTCTGCAGCCAGTGTAGGAGCCTGTATTGTGCAGAGCAGGCTATTATACAGTAATTAGGAGTCCTCCCTCTGCAGTCAGTGTAGCAGCCTGTATTGTGCAGAGCAGGTCATTATGTAGTGATTAGGAGTCCTCCCTCTGCAGCCAGTATAGCAGCCTGTATTGTGCAGAGCAGGCTATTATGTAGTGATTAGGAGGAGTCCTCCCCCTGCCGCCAGTGTAGCAGCCTGTATTGTGCAGAGCAGGCTATTATACAGTGATTAGGAGGAGTCTGCCCTCTGCAGCCTGTGTAGCAGCCTGTATTGTGCAGAGCAGGCTATTATACAGTGATTAGGAGGAGTCCTCCCTCTGCAGCCAGTGTAGCAGCCTGTATTGTGCAGAGCAGGCTATTATACAGTGATTAGGAGGAGTCCTCCCTCAGCAGCCAGTGTAGCAGCCTGTATTGTGCAGAGCAGGCTATTATGCAGTGATTAGGAGAAGTCCTCCCTCTGCAGCCAGTGTAGCAGCCTGTATTGTGCAGAGCAGGCTATTATACAGTGATTAGGAGGAGCCCTTCCTCTGCAGGCAGTGCAGTAGCCTGTATTGTGCAGGCCGGGTCATTATGTAGTGATTAGGAGGAGTCCTCCCTCTGCATCCAGTAATGCAGCCTGTATTGTGCACAGCAGGTCATTATGTAGTGATTAGGAGTCCTCCCCCTGCAGCCAGTGTAGCAGCCTGCATTGTGCAGAGCAGGCTATTATACAGTGATTAGGAGGAGTCCTCCCCCTGCATCCAGTGTAGCAGCCTGTATTGTGCAGAGCAGGCTATTATACAGTTATTAGGAGGAGTCCTCCCTCTGCAGCCAGTGTAGCAGCCTGTATTGTGCAGAGCAGGCTATTATACAGTGATTAGGAGGAGTCCCTCTGCAGCCAGTGTAGCAGCCTGTATTGTGCAGAGCAGGTCATTATGTAGTGATTAGGAGTCCTCCCTCTGCAGCCAGTGTAGCAGCCTGTATTGTGGAGAGCAGGCTATTATACAGTGATTAGGAGGAGTCCCTCTGCAGCCAGTGTAGCAGCCTGTATTGTGCAGAGCAGGTCATTATGTAGTGATTAGGAGTCCTCCCTCTGCAGCCAGTGTAGCAGCCTGTATTGTGCAGAGCAGGCTATTATGTAGTGATTAGGAGGAGTCCGCCCTCTGCAGCCAGTGTAGCAGCCTGTATTGTGCAGAGCAGGCTATTATACAGTGATTAGGAGGAGTCCTCCCTCTGCAGCCAGTGTAGCAGCCTGTACTGTGCAGAGCAGACTATTATACAGTGATTAGGAGGAGTCCTCCCCCTGCAGCCAGTATAGCAGCCTGTATTGTGCAGATCAGGCTATTATACAGTGATTAGGAGGAGTCCTTCCTCTGCAGCCAGTGTAGCCGCCTGTATTGTGCAGAGCAGGCTATTATGTAGTGATTAGGAGGAGTCCGCCCTCTGCATCCTGTGTAGCAGCCTTTATTGTGCAGAGCAGGCTATTATGTAGTGATTAGGAGGAGTCCGCCCTCTGCAGCCAGTGTAGCAGCCTGTATTGTGCAGAGCAGGCTATTATGTAGTGATTAGGAGGAGTCCCTCTGCAGCCAGTGTAGCAGCCTGTATTGTGCAGAGCAGGCTATTATACAGTGATTAGGAGGAGTCCTCCCTCTGCAGCCAGTGTAGCAGCCTGTATTGTGCAGAGCAGGCTATTATGTAGTGATTAGGAGGAGTCCGCCCTCTGCATCCAGTGTAGCAGCCTTTATTGTGCAGAGCAGGCTATTATGTAGTGATTAGGAGGAGTCCGCCCTCTGCAGCCAGTGTAGCAGCCTGTATTGTGCAGAGCAGGCTATTATGTAGTGATTAGGAGGAGTCCCTCTGCAGCCAGTGTAGCAGCCTGTATTGTGCAGAGCAGGCTATTGTACAGTGATTAGGAGGAGTCCTCCCTCTACAGCCAGTGTAGGAGCCTGTATTGTGCAGAGCAGGCTATTATGTAGTGATTAGGAGGAGTCCTCCCCCTGCAGCCAGTGTAGCAGCCTGTATTGTGCAGAGCAGGCTATTATACAGTGATTAGGAGGAGTCCCTCTGCAGCCAGTGTAGCAGCCTGTATTGTCCAGAGCAGGCTATTATGTAGTGATTAGGAGGAGTCCACCCTCTGCAGCCAGTGTAGCAGCCTGTATTGTGCAGAGCAGGCTATTATACAGTGATTAGGAGGAGTCCGCCCTCTGCAGCCAGTGTAGGAGCCTGTATTGTGCAGAGCAGGCTATTATACAGTAATTAGGAGTCCTCCCTCTGCAGTCAGTGTAGCAGCCTGTATTGTGCAGAGCAGGTCATTATGTAGTGATTAGGAGTCCTCCCTCTGCAGCCAGTATAGCAGCCTGTATTGTGCAGAGCAGGCTATTATGTAGTGATTAGGAGGAGTCCTCCCCCTGCCGCCAGTGTAGCAGCCTGTATTGTGCAGAGCAGGCTATTATACAGTGATTAGGAGGAGTCTGCCCTCTGCAGCCAGTGTAGCAGCCTGTATTGTGCAGAGCAGGCTATTATACAGTGATTAGGAGGAGTCCTCCCTCTGCAGCCAGTGTAGCAGCCTGTATTGTGCAGAGCAGGCTATTATACAGTGATTAGGAGGAGTCCTCCCTCAGCAGCCAGTGTAGCAGCCTGTATTGTGCAGAGCAGGCTATTATGCAGTGATTAGGAGAAGTCCTCCCTCTGCAGCCAGTGTAGCAGCCTGTATTGTGCAGAGCAGGCTATTATACAGTGATTAGGAGGAGCCCTTCCTCTGCAGGCAGTGCAGTAGCCTGTATTGTGCAGGCCGGGTCATTATGTAGTGATTAGGAGGAGTCCTCCCTCTGCATCCAGTAATGCAGCCTGTATTGTGCACAGCAGGTCATTATGTAGTGATTAGGAGTCCTCCCCCTGCAGCCAGTGTAGCAGCCTGCATTGTGCAGAGCAGGCTATTATACAGTGATTAGGAGGAGTCCTCCCCCTGCAGCCAGTGTAGCAGCCTGTATTGTGCAGAGCAGGCTATTATGTAGTGATTAGGAGGAGTCCTCCCCCTGCAGCCAGTGTAGCAGCCTGTATTGTGCAGAGCAGGCTATTATACAGTGATTAGGAGGAGTCCTCCCCCTGCAGCCAGTGTAGCAGCCTGTATTGTGCAGAGCAGGCTATTATGCAGTGATTAGGAGAAGTCCACCCTCTGCAGCCAGTGTAGCAGCCTGTATTTTGCAGATCAGGCTATTATACAGTGATTAGGAGGAGTCCTCCCTCTGCAGCCAGTGTAGCAGCCTGTATTGTGCAGATCAGGCTATTATACAGTGATTACGAGGAGTCCTCCCCCTGCAGCCAGTGTAGCAGCCTGTATTGTGCAGAGCAGGCTATTATACAGTGATTACGAGGAGTCCTCCCCCTGCAGCCAGTGTAGCAGCCTGTATTGTGCAGAGCAGGCTATTATGTAGTGATTAGGAGGAGTCCTGTTATGACCCCAATGGCGAGGGTCTCAGAGGAACGTGGAAGTCTGCAGAATACAAAAATCCAGCTCATAGGGCAGTGGTAACTGGGTTGACCATATATCTACTCCTAACGCCAACACTAGAAGTAGCCGGGGATCATTCCTACGTTGATTCTAGATGACACGCGCCAGCCGGAGAATCTAGCTACCCCTAGTAGAGGAAAACAAAGACCTTTCTTGCCTCCAGAGAAGGGGACCCCAAAGCTGGATAGAAGCCCCCCACAAATAATGACGGTGAGGTAAGAGGAAATGACAAACACAGAAATGAACCAGGTTTAGCACAGAGAGGCCCACTTACTGATAGCAGAATAAAGAAAGGTAACTTATATGGTCAACAAAAACCCTATCAAAATCCACACTGGAAATTCAAGAACCCCCGAACCGTCTAACGGTCCGGGGGGAGAACACCAGCCCCCTAGAGCTTCCAGCAAAGGTCAGGATATAGATTTGGAACAAGCTGGACAAAAATACAAAACCAAAACAAATAGCAAAAAGCAAAAGGCAGACTTAGCTGATATAACTGGAACCAGGATCAGTAGACAAGAGCACAGCAGACTAGCTCTGATAACTACGTTGCCAGGCATTGAACTGAAGGTCCAGGGAGCTTATATAGCAACACCCCTAACTAACGACCCAGGTGCGGATAAAAGGAATGACAGAAAAACCAGAGTCAAAAAACTAGTAACCACTAGAGGGAGCAAAAAGCAAATTCACAACAGTACCCCCCCCTTAGTGAGGGGTCACCGAACCCTCACCACGACCACCAGGGCGATCAGGATGAGCGGCATGAAAGGCACGAACTAAATCGGCCGCATGAACATCAGAGGCGACCACCCAGGAATTATCCTCCTGACCATAGCCCTTCCACTTGACCAGGTACTGAAGCCTCCGCCTGGAGAGGCGAGAATCCAAGATCTTCTCCACCACGTACTCCAACTCGCCCTCAACCAACACCGGAGCAGGAGGCTCAGCAGAAGGAACTACAGGCACAATGTACCGCCGCAACAAGGACCTATGAAATACATTGTGAATAGCAAACGACACAGGAAGATCCAGACGAAAAGATACAGGATTAAGGATTTCCAATATCTTGTAAGGCCCAATAAAACGAGGTTTAAATTTGGGAGAGGAGACCTTCATAGGAACAAAGCGGGAAGAAAGCCACACCAAATCCCCAACGCGTAGTCGGGGACCCACACCGCGGCGGCGGTTGGCAAAGCGCTGAGCCTTCTCCTGTGACAACTTCAAGTTGTCCACCACATGATTCCAGATCTGCTGCAACCTATCCACCACAGAATCCACCCCAGGACAGTCAGAAGGCTCCACATGACCCGAAGAAAAGCGAGGATGGAAACCAGAGTTGCAGAAAAAAGGCGAAACCAAGGTGGCGGAACTAGCCCGATTATTAAGGGCAAACTCAGCCAACGGCAAGAATGTCACCCAATCGTCCTGATCAGCAGAGACAAAACACCTCAAATAAGCCTCCAAAGTCTGATTGGTTCGCTCCGTCTGTCCATTAGTCTGAGGATGGAAAGCAGACGAAAACGACAAATCAATGCCCATCCTACTACAAAAGGATCGCCAGAACCTGGAAACGAACTGGGATCCTCTGTCTGACACAATATTCTCAGGGATGCCGTGCAAACGAACCACGTTCTGAAAAAACACAGGAACCAGATCGGAAGAGGAAGGCAGCTTAGGCAAAGGAACCAAATGGACCATCTTGGAGAAGCGATCACATATCACCCAGATAACGGACATGCCCTGAGATAGCGGAAGATCAGAAATGAAATCCATGGAGATATGTGTCCAAGGTCTCTTCGGGACAGGCAAGGGCAAGAGCAAACCGCTGGCACGAGAACAGCAAGGCTTAGCTCGAGCACAAGTCCCACAGGACTGCACAAATGACCGCACATCCCTTGACAAGGAAGGCCACCAAAAGGACCTGGCCACCAGATCTCTGGTGCCAAAAATTCCCGGGTGACCTGCCAACACCGAGGAATGAACCTCGGAAATGACTCTGCTGGTCCACTTATCCGGGACAAACAGTCTGTCAGGTGGACAAGACTCAGGCCTATCAGCCTGAAATCTCTGCAACAAACGTCGCAGATCCGGAGAAATAGCTGACAAGATAACTCCATCTTTAAGAATACCAACAGGATCAGCGACTCCAGGAGCATCAGGCACAAAGCTCCTAGAAAGAGCATCGGCCTTCACATTCTTTGAACCTGGTAAATACGAGACAACAAAATCAAAGCGGGAGAAAAACAATGACCAGCGGGCCTGTCTCGGATTAAGGCGTTTAGCAGACTCGAGATACATCAGATTTTTGTGATCAGTCAAGACCACCACACGATGCTTAGCACCCTCGAGCCAATGACGCCACTCCTCAAATGCCCATTTCATGGCCAACAACTCCCGATTGCCCACATCATAATTTCGCTCGGCAGGCGAAAACTTCCTAGAGAAAAAGGCACAAGGTTTCATAACAGAGCAACCAGGGCCTCTCTGCGACAAAACGGCCCCTGCCCCAATCTCCGAAGCATCCACCTCAACCTGAAAGGGAAGTGAGACGTCAGGCTGGCACAAAACAGGCGCCGAAGTAAACCGGCGTTTCAACTCCTGGAAAGCCTCCACGGCAGCAGGAGCCCAGTTAGCTACATCGGAGCCCTTCTTGGTCATATCCGTCAAAGGTTTCACAATGCTAGAAAAATTAGCGATAAAACGACGGTAGAAGTTAGCGAAGCCCAAGAACTTCTGAAGACTCTTAACTGACGAGGGCTGAGTCCAATCAAGAATAGCTCGGACCTTGACTGGGTCCATCTCCACAGCAGAAGGGGAAAAAATGAACCCCAAAAAGGGAACCTTCTGTACACCAAAGAGACACTTTGAGCCCTTGACAAACAAAGAATTTTCACGCAAAATTTTAAAGACCAACCTGACCTGCTCCACATGCGAATCCCAATTATCAGAAAAAACCAAAATATCATCCAGATAAACAATCAAAAATTTATCCAGATACTTCCGGAAAATGTCATGCATAAAGGACTGAAAAACTGAAGGCGCATTGGAGAGCCCAAAAGGCATCACCAAGTACTCAAAATGACCTTCGGGCGTATTGAATGCGGTTTTCCATTCATCACCTTGCTTAATGCGCACAAGGTTGTACGCACCACGAAGGTCTATCTTGGTGAACCACTTGGCACCCTTAATCCGGGCAAACAAGTCAGACAACAGCGGTAAAGGATACTGAAATTTGACAGTGATCTTATTTAAAAGCCGATAATCAATACAAGGTCTCAAAGATCCGTCCTTTTTTGCCACAAAAAAGAATCCCGCACCAAGAGGGGAAGAAGACGGACGAATATGTCCTTTTTCCAGAGACTCCTTGATATATGAACGCATAGCGGTATGTTCAGGTACCGACAGATTAAACAGTCTTCCCTTAGGAAATTTACTGCCTGGGATCAAGTCTATAGCACAGTCACAGTCCCTATGAGGAGGCAGTGCACTGGACTCAGACTCACTGAAGACATCCTGATAATCAGACAAATACTCCGGAACTTCCGAAGGCGTAGAAGAAGCAATAGACACAGGCAGGGAATCCTCATGAATACCACGACAGCCCCAACTTGAGACTGACATAGCCTTCCAGTCCAGGACTGGATTATGGGTCTGTAACCATGGCAGCCCTAAAACGACCAAATCATGCATTTTATGTAAAACCAGGAAACGTATCACCTCGCGGTGTTCAGGAGTCATGCACATGGTAACCTGAGTCCAATACTGCGGTTTATTTGCTGCCAATGGTGTAGCATCAATACCCCTAAGAGGAATAGGATTTTCTAATGGTTCAAGAGTAAATCCACAGCGCTTAGCAAATGAGAGATCCATGAGACTCAGGGCAGCACCTGAATCTACAAACGCCATGACAGGATAAGATGACAGTGAGCAAATCAAAGTCACAGACAGAATAAATTTAGGTTGCAAATTACCAACGGTGACAGGACTAACAACCTTAGCTATACGTTTAGAGCATGCTGAGATAACATGTGTAGAATCACCACAGTAGTAGCACAAGCCATTCCGGCGTCTATGAATTTTCCGCTCATTTCTAGTCAGGATTCTATCACATTGCATTAAATCAGGTGTCTGTTCAGACAACACCATGAGGGAATTTGCGGTTTTTCTATCACATTGCACCGAATTAGGTGTCTGTTCAGACAACACCATGAGGGAATTTGCGGTTTTGCGCTCCCGCAACCGCCGGTCAATTTGAATAGCCAGTGCCATAGTATCATTCAGACCTGTGGGAATGGGAAAACCCACCATAACATTCTTAATGGCTTCAGAAAGGCCATTTCTAAAATTAGCGGCCAGTGCACACTCGTTCCAATGTGTCAGCACGGACCATTTCTGAAATTTTTGGCAATACACTTCAGCCTCGTCCTGCCCCTGAGACATAGACAGCAAGGCCTTTTCTGCCTGAATCTCAAGATTGGGTTCCTCATAAAGTAAACCGAGCGCCAGAAAAAACGCATCAAGATCAGCCAATGCCGGATCTCCTGGCGCCAGCGAAAAAGCCCAATCCTGAGGGTCGCCCCGTAAGAACGAAATAACAATTTTTACTTGCTGAGCAGAATCTCCTGATGAACAGGGTCTCAGGGACAAAAACAATTTACAATTATTCACGAAATTCCTAAACTTAAACCTGTCTCCGGAAAACAGTTCAGGAATCGGTATTTTAGGTTCTGACCTAGGATTTCTGATAACATAGTCTTGTATGCCCTGCACACGAGTAGCCAGCTGGTCCACACTTGTAATCAAGGTCTGGACATTCATGTCTGCAGCAAGCATAGCCACTCTGAGGTAAAGGGGAAGGAGAAAAAAACAAACTCAGAATCTTCTTTCTTATAATCCCTCTTCTGCAATGCATTAAACATTTAATACTGGCCTGGCAAACTGTTATGACCCCAATGGCGAGGGTCTCAGAGGAACGTGGAAGTCTGCAGAATACAAAAATCCAGCTCATAGGGCAGTGGTAACTGGGTTGACCATATATCTACTCCTAACGCCAACACTAGAAGTAGCCGGGGATCATTCCTACGTTGATTCTAGATGACACGCGCCAGCCGGAGAATCTAGCTACCCCTAGTAGAGGAAAACAAAGACCTTTCTTGCCTCCAGAGAAGGGGACCCCAAAGCTGGATAGAAGCCCCCCACAAATAATGACGGTGAGGTAAGAGGAAATGACAAACACAGAAATGAACCAGGTTTAGCACAGAGAGGCCCACTTACTGATAGCAGAATAAAGAAAGGTAACTTATATGGTCAACAAAAACCCTATCAAAATCCACACTGGAAATTCAAGAACCCCCGAACCGTCTAACGGTCCGGGGGGAGAACACCAGCCCCCTAGAGCTTCCAGCAAAGGTCAGGATATAGATTTGGAACAAGCTGGACAAAAATACAAAACCAAAACAAATAGCAAAAAGCAAAAGGCAGACTTAGCTGATATAACTGGAACCAGGATCAGTAGACAAGAGCACAGCAGACTAGCTCTGATAACTACGTTGCCAGGCATTGAACTGAAGGTCCAGGGAGCTTATATAGCAACACCCCTAACTAACGACCCAGGTGCGGATAAAAGGAATGACAGAAAAACCAGAGTCAAAAAACTAGTAACCACTAGAGGGAGCAAAAAGCAAATTCACAACAGAGTCCTCCCTCTGCAGCCAGTGTAGCAGCCTGTATTGTGCAGAGCAGGCTATTAAACAGTGATTAGGAGGAGTCCTCCCCCTGCAGCCAGTGTAGCAGCCTGTATTGTGCAGAGCAGGCTATTATGTAGTGATTAGGAGGAGTCCTCCCCCTGCAGCCAGTGTAGCAGCCTGTATTGAGCAGAGCAGGCTATTATGTAGTGATTAGGAGGAGTCCTCCCCCTGCAGCCAGTGTAGCAGCCTGTATTGTGCAGAGCAGGTCATTATGTAGTGATTAGGAGGAGTCCTCCCCCTGCAGCCAGTGTAGCAGCCTGTATTGTGCAGAGCAGGCTATTATGTAGTGATTAGGAGGAGTCCTCCCCCTGCAGCCAGTGTAGCAGCCTGTATTGTGCAGAGCAGGCTATTATACAGTGATTAGGAGGAGTCCTCCCTCTGCAGCCAGTGTAGCAGCATGTATTGTGCAGAGCAGGCTATTATGTAGTGATTAGGAGGAGTCCTCCCCCTGCAGCCAGTGTAGCAGCATGTATTGTGCAGAGCAGGCTATTATACAGTGATTAGGAGGAGTCCTCCCCCTGCAGCCAGTGTAGCAGCCTGTATTGTGCAGAGCAGGCTATTATGTAGTGATTAGGAGGAGTCCTCCCCCTGCAGCCAGTGTAGCAGCCTGTATTGTGCAGAGCAGGCTATTATACAGTGATTAGGAGGAGTCCTCCCTCTGCAGCCAGTGTAGCAGCCTGTATTGTGCTGAGCAGGCTATTATACAGTGATTAGGAGGAGTCCTCCCCCTGCAGCCAGTGTAGCAGCCTGTATTGTGCAGAGCAGGCTATTATGTAGTGATTAGGAGGAGTCCGCCCTCTGCAGCCAGTGTAGCAGCCTGTATTGTGCAGATCAGGCTATTATACAGTGATTAGGAGGAGTCCTCCCTCTGCAGCCAGTGTAGCAGCCTGTATTGTGCAGAGCAGGCTATTATGTAGTGATTAGGAGGAGTCACCCTGCAGCCAGTGTAGCAGCCTGTATTGTGCAGAGCAGGCTATTATACAGTGATTAGGAGGAGTCCCTCTGCAGCCAGTGTAGCAGCCTGTATTGTGGAGAGCAGGCTATTATTTAGTGATTAGGAGGAGTACGCCCTCTGCAGCCAGTGTAGCAGCCTGTATTGTGCAGAGCAGGCTATTATACAGTGATTAGGAGGAGTCCTCCCTCTGCAGCCAGTGTAGCAGCCTGTATTGTGCATAGCAGACTATTATACAGTGATTAGGAGGAGTCCTCCCCCTGCAGCCAGTGTAGCAGCCTGTATTGTGCAGAGCAGGCTATTGTACAGTGATTAGGAGGAGTCCTCCCTCTACAGCCAGTGTAGGAGCCTGTATTGTGCAGAGCAGGCTATTATGTAGTGATTAGGAGGAGTCCTCCCCCTGCAGCCAGTGTAGCAGCCTGTATTGTGCAAAGCAGGCTATTATACAGTGATTAGGAGGAGTCCCTCTGCAGCCAGTGTAGCAGCCTGTATTGTGCAGAGCAGGCTATTATGTAGTGATTAGGAGGAGTCCACCCTCTGCAGCCAGTGTAGCAGCCTGTATTGTGCAGAGCAGGCTATTATACAGTGATTAGGAGGAGTCCGCCCTCTGCAGCCAGTGTAGGAGCCTGTATTGTGCAGAGCAGGCTATTATACAGTAATTAGGAGTCCTCCCTCTGCAGTCAGTGTAGCAGCCTGTATTGTGCAGAGCAGGTCATTATGTAGTGATTAGGAGTCCTCCCTCTGCAGCCAGTATAGCAGCCTGTATTGTGCAGAGCAGGCTATTATGTAGTGATTAGGAGGAGTCCTCCCCCTGCCGCCAGTGTAGCAGCCTGTATTGTGCAGAGCAGGCTATTATACAGTGATTAGGAGGAGTCTGCCCTCTGCAGCCAGTGTAGCAGCCTGTATTGTGCAGAGCAGGCTATTATACAGTGATTAGGAGGAGTCCTCCCTCTGCAGCCAGTGTAGCAGCCTGTATTGTGCAGAGCAGGCTATTATACAGTGATTAGGAGGAGTCCTCCCTCAGCAGCCAGTGTAGCAGCCTGTATTGTGCAGAGCAGGCTATTATGCAGTGATTAGGAGAAGTCCTCCCTCTGCAGCCAGTGTAGCAGCCTGTATTGTGCAGAGCAGGCTATTATACAGTGATTAGGAGGAGCCCTTCCTCTGCAGGCAGTGCAGTAGCCTGTATTGTGCAGGCCGGGTCATTATGTAGTGATTAGGAGGAGTCCTCCCTCTGCATCCAGTAATGCAGCCTGTATTGTGCACAGCAGGTCATTATGTAGTGATTAGGAGTCCTCCCCCTGCAGCCAGTGTAGCAGCCTGCATTGTGCAGAGCAGGCTATTATACAGTGATTAGGAGGAGTCCTCCCCCTGCAGCCAGTGTAGCAGCCTGTATTGTGCAGAGCAGGCTATTATGTAGTGATTAGGAGGAGTCCTCCCCCTGCAGCCAGTGTAGCAGCCTGTATTGTGCAGAGCAGGCTATTATACAGTGATTAGGAGGAGTCCTCCCTCTGCAGCCAGTGTAGCAGCCTGTATTGTGCTGAGCAGGCTATTATACAGTGATTAGGAGGAGTCCTCCCCCTGCAGCCAGTGTAGCAGCCTGTATTGTGCAGAGCAGGCTATTATGTAGTGATTAGGAGGAGTCCGCCCTCTGCAGCCAGTGTAGCAGCCTGTATTGTGCAGATCAGGCTATTATACAGTGATTAGGAGGAGTCCTCCCTCTGCAGCCAGTGTAGCAGCCTGTATTGTGCAGAGCAGGCTATTATGTAGTGATGAGGAGGAGTCACCCTGCAGCCAGTGTAGCAGCCTGTATTGTGCAGAGCAGGCTATTATACAGTGATTAGGAGGAGTCCCTCTGCAGCCAGTGTAGCAGCCTGTATTGTGGAGAGCAGGCTATTATTTAGTGATTAGGAGGAGTACGCCCTCTGCAGCCAGTGTAGCAGCCTGTATTGTGCAGAGCAGGCTATTATACAGTGATTAGGAGGAGTCCTCCCTCTGCAGCCAGTGTAGCAGCCTGTATTGTGCATAGCAGACTATTATACAGTGATTAGGAGGAGTCCTCCCCCTGCAGCCAGTGTAGCAGCCTGTATTGTGCAGAGCAGGCTATTGTACAGTGATTAGGAGGAGTCCTCCCTCTACAGCCAGTGTAGGAGCCTGTATTGTGCAGAGCAGGCTATTATGTAGTGATTAGGAGGAGTCCTCCCCCTGCAGCCAGTGTAGCAGCCTGTATTGTGCAGAGCAGGCTATTATACAGTGATTAGGAGGAGTCCCTCTGCAGCCAGTGTAGCAGCCTGTATTGTGCAGAGCAGGCTATTATGTAGTGATTAGGAGGAGTCCACCCTCTGCAGCCAGTGTAGCAGCCTGTATTGTGCAGAGCAGGCTATTATACAGTGATTAGGAGGAGTCCGCCCTCTGCAGCCAGTGTAGGAGCCTGTATTCTGCAGAGCAGGCTATTATACAGTAATTAGGAGTCCTCCCTCTGCAGTCAGTGTAGCAGCCTGTATTGTGCAGAGCAGGTCATTATGTAGTGATTAGGAGTCCTCCCTCTGCAGCCAGTATAGCAGCCTGTATTGTGCAGAGCAGGCTATTATGTAGTGATTAGGAGGAGTCCTCCCCCTGCCGCCAGTGTAGCAGCCTGTATTGTGCAGAGCAGGCTATTATACAGTGATTAGGAGGAGTCTGCCCTCTGCAGCCTGTGTAGCAGCCTGTATTGTGCAGAGCAGGCTATTATACAGTGATTAGGAGGAGTCCTCCCTCTGCAGCCAGTGTGGCAGCCTGTATTGTGCAGAGCAGGCTATTATACAGTGATTAGGAGGAGTCCTCCCTCAGCAGCCAGTGTAGCAGCCTGTATTGTGCAGAGCAGGCTATTATGCAGTGATTAGGAGAAGTCCTCCCTCTGCAGCCAGTGTAGCAGCCTGTATTGTGCAGAGCAGGCTATTATACAGTGATTAGGAGGAGCCCTTCCTCTGCAGGCAGTGCAGTAGCCTGTATTGTGCAGGCCGGGTCATTATGTAGTGATTAGGAGGAGTCCTCCCTCTGCATCCAGTAATGCAGCCTGTATTGTGCACAGCAGGTCATTATGTAGTGATTAGGAGTCCTCCCCCTGCAGCCAGTGTAGCAGCCTGCATTGTGCAGAGCAGGCTATTATACAGTGATTAGGAGGAGTCCTCCCCCTGCATCCAGTGTAGCAGCCTGTATTGTGCAGAGCAGGCTATTATACAGTTATTAGGAGGAGTCCTCCCTCTGCAGCCAGTGTAGCAGCCTGTATTGTGCAGAGCAGGCTATTATACAGTGATTAGGAGGAGTCCCTCTGCAGCCAGTGTAGGAGCCTGTATTGTGCAGAGCAGGCTATTATGTAGTGATTAGGAGGAGTCCTCCCCCTGCAGCCAGTGTAGCAGCCTGTATTGTGCAGAGCAGGCTATTATACAGTGATTAGGAGGAGTCCCTCTGCAGCCAGTGTAGCAGCCTGTATTGTGCAGAGCAGGCTATTATGTAGTGATTAGGAGGAGTCCACCCTCTGCAGCCAGTGTAGCAGCCTGTATTGTGCAGAGCAGGCTATTATACAGTGATTAGGAGGAGTCCGCCCTCTGCAGCCAGTGTAGGAGCCTGTATTCTGCAGAGCAGGCTATTATACAGTAATTAGGAGTCCTCCCTCTGCAGTCAGTGTAGCAGCCTGTATTGTGCAGAGCAGGTTATTATGTAGTGATTAGGAGTCCTCCCTCTGCAGCCAGTATAGCAGCCTGTATTGTGCAGAGCAGGCTATTATGTAGTGATTAGGAGGAGTCCTCCCCCTGCCGCCAGTGTAGCAGCCTGTATTGTGCAGAGCAGGCTATTATACAGTGATTAGGAGGAGTCTGCCCTCTGCAGCCTGTGTAGCAGCCTGTATTGTGCAGAGCAGGCTATTATACAGTGATTAGGAGGAGTCCTCCCTCTGCAGCCAGTGTAGCAGCCTGTATTGTGCAGAGCAGGCTATTATACAGTGATTAGGAGGAGTCCTCCCTCAGCAGCCAGTGTAGCAGCCTGTATTGTGCAGAGCAGGCTATTATGCAGTGATTAGGAGAAGTCCTCCCTCTGCAGCCAGTGTAGCAGCCTGTATTGTGCAGAGCAGGCTATTATACAGTGATTAGGAGGAGCCCTTCCTCTGCAGGCAGTGCAGTAGCCTGTATTGTGCAGGCCGGGTCATTATGTAGTGATTAGGAGGAGTCCTCCCTCTGCATCCAGTAATGCAGCCTGTATTGTGCACAGCAGGTCATTATGTAGTGATTAGGAGTCCTCCCCCTGCAGCCAGTGTAGCAGCCTGCATTGTGCAGAGCAGGCTATTATACAGTGATTAGGAGGAGTCCTCCCCCTGCATCCAGTGTAGCAGCCTGTATTGTGCAGAGCAGGCTATTATACAGTTATTAGGAGGAGTCCTCCCTCTGCAGCCAGTGTAGCAGCCTGTATTGTGCAGAGCAGGCTATTATACAGTGATTAGGAGGAGTCCCTCTGCAGCCAGTGTAGCAGCCTGTATTGTGCAGAGCAGGTCATTATGTAGTGATTAGGAGTCCTCCCTCTGCAGCCAGTGTAGCAGCCTGTATTGTGGAGAGCAGGCTATTATACAGTGATTAGGAGGAGTCCCTCTGCAGCCAGTGTAGCAGCCTGTATTGTGCAGAGCAGGTCATTATGTAGTGATTAGGAGTCCTCCCTCTGCAGCCAGTGTAGCAGCCTGTATTGTGCAGAGCAGGCTATTATGTAGTGATTAGGAGGAGTCCGCCCTCTGCAGCCAGTGTAGCAGCCTGTATTGTGCAGAGCAGGCTATTATACAGTGATTAGGAGGAGTCCTCCCTCTGCAGCCAGTGTAGCAGCCTGTACTGTGCAGAGCAGACTATTATACAGTGATTAGGAGGAGTCCTCCCCCTGCAGCCAGTATAGCAGCCTGTATTGTGCAGATCAGGCTATTATACAGTGATTAGGAGGAGTCCTTCCTCTGCAGCCAGTGTAGCCGCCTGTATTGTGCAGAGCAGGCTATTATGTAGTGATTAGGAGGAGTCCGCCCTCTGCATCCTGTGTAGCAGCCTTTATTGTGCAGAGCAGGCTATTATGTAGTGATTAGGAGGAGTCCGCCCTCTGCAGCCAGTGTAGCAGCCTGTATTGTGCAGAGCAGGCTATTATGTAGTGATTAGGAGGAGTCCCTCTGCAGCCAGTGTAGCAGCCTGTATTGTGCAGAGCAGGCTATTATACAGTGATTAGGAGGAGTCCTCCCTCTGCAGCCAGTGTAGCAGCCTGTATTGTGCAGAGCAGGCTATTATGTAGTGATTAGGAGGAGTCCGCCCTCTGCATCCAGTGTAGCAGCCTTTATTGTGCAGAGCAGGCTATTATGTAGTGATTAGGAGGAGTCCGCCCTCTGCAGCCAGTGTAGCAGCCTGTATTGTGCAGAGCAGGCTATTATGTAGTGATTAGGAGGAGTCCCTCTGCAGCCAGTGTAGCAGCCTGTATTGTGCAGAGCAGGCTATTATACAGTGATTAGGAGGAGTCCTCCCTCAGCAGCCAGTGTAGCAGCCTGTATTGTGCAGAGCAGGCTATTATGCAGTGATTAGGAGAAGTCCACCCTCTGCAGCCAGTGTAGCAGCCTGTATTGTGCAGAGCAGGCTATTATACAGTGATTAGGAGGAGTCCTCCCTCTGCAGTCAGTGTAGCAGCCTGTATTGTGCAGAGCAGGTCATTATGTAGTGATTAGGAGTCCTCCCTCTGCAGCCAGTATAGCAGCCTGTATTGTGCAGAGCAGGCTATTATGTAGTGATTAGGAGGAGTCCTCCCCCTGCAGCCAGTGTAGCAGCCTGTATTGTGCAGAGCAGGCTATTATACAGTGATTAGGAGGAGTCCTCCCTCTGCAGCCAGTGTAGCAGCCTGTATTGTGCAGAGCAGGCTATTATACAGTGATTAGGAGGAGTTCTCCCTCTGCAGCCAGTGTAGCAGCCTGTATTGTGCAGAGCAGGCTATTATACAGTGATTAGGAGGAGTCCTCCCTCAGCAGCCAGTGTAGCAGCCTGTATTGTGCAGAGCAGGCTATTATGCAGTGATTAGGAGAAGTCCTCCCTCTGCAGCCAGTGTAGCAGCCTGTATTGTGCAGAGCAGGCTATTATACAGTGATTAGGAGGAGCCCTTCCTCTGCAGGCAGTGCAGTAGCCTGTATTGTGCAGGACGGGTCATTATGTAGTGATTAGGAGGAGTCTGTTGTGAACTCTGTGTTCAGGCTCCCTCTTGTGGTCACTGGTGGTATGGTGTGACTTTTGCTTTGGGCTCCCCCTGGTGGCTTTGCCTGTTATCCTGCTGGTCTCTGGCTATCAGCTGGTTCATTATCCTCTGGGAGGTTCCTATATAGCTCTGTTTTACTTTCACTTGTTGCCGGCTGTCGATGTAATCAGTGCTACTCAGATTCCTTCTGACTACCTTGCTCCCAGTCCATCCAGGATAAGCTAAGTTTTGTTTGCTCATTTTTTGATCAGCAGTGTTTATTATGTTTTCTGTTCCAGCTTGCTAATATGTAATTCCCTCGCTTGCTGGTTGCTCTAGTGGGCTGAGTTTCTCCCCACACACCGTTAGTTGGTGTGTGGGTTCTTGAAATCTCAGGATGGATATTTTGTAAGGGTTTTTTATTGATCGCATAGACCCCTGCTCTATTTTCTGCTTTCTAGTACTAGTGGGCCTCTTTTGCTGAATCTGATTTCATCCCTATGTATGTGCCTTCTTCTTACTTCACCGTTAATATTTGTTGGGGGCTTCTATATCTTTGGGGATTATTTCTCTGGAGGCAAGCGAGGTCTTTCTTTCTCTTTAGGGGTAGCTAGTTCCTCAGGCTGGCTCGAGACGTCTAAGAATTTTTTAGGCACGTTCACCGGCTACCTCTAGTTGTTTTGGATAGGTTCAGATTTGCGATCAGTCCAGTTACCATCTCCCTAGAGCTCGTCCTTAGTTTAATCACTTGCTGATCTATTTGTGATCCTCAGCCACTCGGGATCATAACAGTACAGCCGGACAGCAAAGTGTTAATTGCATGGCAGAAGCAGGAGAAAAGAAGCCTTGAGAATTTTTTTTTTTTCTTTTTCTTGTTGTTGCCGTGTGTCTAGCTTCTGTGCTAGCTTCTCTCCTCCTCTTAATCTTGGTGTGGCTCTGAGTTCAGCTGCTGACATGGATGTCCAGAGCTTGGCTTCCAGTCTGGATCATCTTGCTGCTAGAGTTCAAAGTATTCAGGATTTTGTTGTTCACAGTCCTATGTCTGAGCCTAGGATACCTATTCCGGAGTTGTTTTCTGGAGATAGATCTAGGTTCCTGAATTTTAAGAACAATTGTAAGTTGTTTCTTTCTTTGAAACCTCGTTCCTCTGGTGATGCCGTTCAGCAAGTTAGGATTATTATTTCCTTTTTGCGCGGTGACCCTCAAGATTGGGCCTTCGCATTGGCGCCAGGGGATCCTGCATTGCTCAGTGTGGATGCGTTTTTTCTGGCCCTTGGATTGCTCTATGAGGAACCTAATCTTGAGAACCAGGCTGAAAAAGCATTATTGGCCCTCTCGCAGGGGCAAGATGAAGCAGAGGTGTACTGCCAGAAATTTCGGAAATGGTCGGTGCTTACTCAGTGGAATGAGTGTTCCCTGTCATGATCTCTGCAAGCAGAGATCATAGCAAGCCTATAGAGGGACAAGCTCTCGGAAGATGGAACTATACTGACCATGAACTAAGCCTGCCGCGCAACTAGAAATAGCCAGGTAGCATTTCCTATTTATTGCTAGATGCCCAGCTCTGGCCTAAGACCTAAATAGCTAGCAGAGGGAAATATAAGACCTGGCTCCCCTCTAGAGAAATATTCCAAAGAAGACAGTAGCCCCCCACATATAATGACGGTGAGTTCAGATGAAACAACAAACGCAGCAGGAAAATAGTCTTAGCAAATTTGAGGTCCGCTTACTAGATAGCAGAAGACAGATAGTATACTTTCATGGTCAGCAGAAAAACACTAACAAAACACCATCCAGAGATTACCTTAAACTCTGGCATTAACTCATAACACCAGAGTAGCAATCCCTGATCAACGAGAGCTTTCCAGACACAGTAACAAAACTTCAGCTGTGAACTGGAACAAATAGGCAAACGAAACATGGACAAAAGTCCAACTTATCTAGTAGTTGTCAGAAGCAGGAACAAGCACTGAGAGGCATCAGATAACATTGTTGACCGGCAAGAAACCACCAGAGAAATGAGCTTAAATAGCGACACCCACTACTGATGGAACCAGGTGAAACAGGAAAGAGGATGACAAGTCCAATTCCACAAGCGGCCACCGGGGGAGCCCAGAATCCAAATTCACAACAGTACCCCCCCCTCAAGGAGGGGGCACCGAACCCTCACCAGATCCACCAGGGCGACCAGGATGAGCCCTATGGAAGGCACGAACAAGATCAGAAGCATGAACATCAGATGCATTGACCCAAGAATTATCCTCCTGGCCGTAACCCTTCCAGTTGACCAGATACTGGAGTCTCCGTCTGGAAACACGAGAGTCCAAAATTTTCTCCACAACGTACTCCAACTCAAAGCCGAGAACCAACACGACGATGACGGTTGGCAAAACGCTGAGTCTTCTCCTGGGACAACTTCAAATTGTCCATAACCTGCCCCCAGATGTGATGCAATCTCTCCACCACCGCATCCACTCCAGGACAATCCGAGGATTCCACCTGACCGGAGGAAAATCGAGGGTGAAACCCCGAATTACAGAAAAACGGGGACACCAAGGTGGAAGAGCTGGCCCGATTATTGAGGGCGAACTCTGCCAATGGCAAAAAAGCAACCCAATCATCCTGGTCAGCAGAGACAAAACACCTCAGATATGTCTCCAGGGTCTGATTAGTCCGCTCGGTCTGGCCATTAGTCTGAGGGTGAAAAGCAGATGAAAAAGACAAATCTATGCCCATCCTAGCACAGAATGCCCGCCAAAATCTAGACACAAATTGGGTACCTCTGTCAGAAACAATATTCTCAGGAATACCGTGCAATCGGACAACATTCTGAAAAAACAGAGGAACCAACTCAGAAGAAGAAGGCAACTTGGGCAGAGGAACCAAATGGACCATTTTAGAGAAACGGTCACAGACCACCCAGATGACAGACATCTTCTGGGAAACAGGCAGATCTGAAATAAAATCCATCGAGATGTGTGTCCAAGGCCTCTTAGGAATAGGCAAGGGCAACAGCAGTCCGCTAGCCCGAGAACTACAAGACTTGGCCCGAGCACAAATGTCACATGACTGCACAAAGACTCGCACATCTCGTGACAGGGAAGGCCACCAGAAGGATCTTGCCACCAAATCCCTGGTACCAAAAATTCCGGGATGACCCGCCAATGCAGAAGAATGTACCTCAGAGATGACTCTACTGGTCCAATCATCCGGAACAAACAGTCTATCAGGCGGACAACGATCCGGTCTATCCGCTTGAAACTCTTGCAAGGACCGCCGCAGATCAGGAGAAACGGCCGACAAAATTACTCCCTCCCTAAGGATACCTGTGGGTTCAGTATTACCAGGAGAGTCCGGGTCAAAACTCCTAGAAAGGGCATCTGCCTTAACATTCTTAGAACCCGGTAGGTATGACACCACAAAATTAAAGCGAGAAAAAAATAAAGACCAGCGCGCCTGTCTAGGATTCAGGCGCCTGGCAGTCTCAAGATAAATCAAATTTTTGTGGTCAGTCAATACCACCACCTGATGCTTAGCCCCCTCTAGCCAATGGCGCCACTCCTCAAACGCCCACTTCATGGCCAAAAGCTCCCTATTCCCAACATCATAATTCCGCTCTGCGGGCGAAAATTTGCGAGAAAAGAAGGCACAAGGTCTAATGACGGAGCAGTCGGAACCTTTCTGCGACAACACTGCCCCAGCTCCGATCTCCGAAGCGTCAACCTCAACCTGAAAAGGCAGATTCACATCAGGCTGACGTAACACAGGGGCAGAGGCAAAACGGTGCTTAAGCTCCTGAAAGGCCTCTACAGCATGAGGGGACCAATTAGCAACATCAGCGCCATGTCTGGTCAAATCAGTCAGTGGTTTAACGACATCCGAAAAACCAGCAATAAATCGGCGGTAAAAGTTGGCAAAGCCCAAAAATCTCTGAAGACCCTTAAGAGAGGAGGGCTGAGTCCAGTCACAAATAGCTTGCACCTTGACGGGATCCATCTCAATGGAAGAGGGAGAAAAAATATACCCCAAAAAGGAAATTTTCTGGACCCCAAAAACGCACTTAGACCCCTTCACACATAAAGAATTAGACCGCAGAACCTGAAAAACTCTCCTGACCTGCTGGACATGAGAGTCCCAGTCATCAGAAAAAAATCAGAATATCATCCAGATATATTATCATAAATTTATCCAGAAAATCGCGGAAAATATCATGCATAAAAGACTGGAAAACTGAAGGGGCATTAGAAAGACCAAAAGGCATGACCAAATACTCAAAGTGGCCCTCGGGCGTATTAAATGCGGTCTTCCACTCATCCCCCTGCCTGATCCGCACCAAATTATACGCCCCACGAAGATCAATTTTAGAGAACCACTTAGCACCCTCTATACGAGCAAACAAATCAGTAAGCAATGGCAATGGGTATTGGTACTTAACAGTGATCTTATTCAGAAGCCGATAATCAATACATGGTCTCAAAGAGCCGTCCTTTTTTGAGACAAAGAAAAACCCAGCTCCCAAGGGAGAAGAAGATGGACGAATATGTCCCTTTTCCAAAGACTCCTTTATATATTCCCGCATAGCAGCATGTTCCGGCACGGACAAATTAAACAAACGACCCTTTGGATATTTGCAACCCGGTATCAAATCTATGGCACAATCGCACTCACGGTGCGGAGGTAACGACCCAAGCTTGGGTTCGTCAAAGACGTCTTGATAATCTGAGAGGAACTCAGGGACTTCAGAGGGAATGGACGACGAAATAGAAACCAAAGGTAAGTCCCCATGAATACCCTTACATCCCCAGCTCAACACAGACATTGCTCTCCAGTCCAAGACTGGATTGTGAGACTGCAACCATGGCAATCCCAGTACCAAATCGTCATGTAAATTATACAGCACCAGGAAACGAATAATCTCCTGGTGATCCGGATTGATACGCATGGTTACTTGTGTCCAGTATTGTGGTTTATTATTAGCCAATGGGGTGGAGTCAATCCCCTTCAGAGGAATAAGAGTCTCCAAAGGCTCTAAATCAAAACCACAACGATTGGCAAAGGACCAATCCATAAGACTCAGAGCGGCGCCAGAGTCAACATAGGCGTCCGTGGCAATGGATGACAAAGAGCAAATCAGGGTTACAGACAAAATAAACTTAGACTGAATGGTGCCAATGGAAACAGACTTATCAAGCTTCTTTGTACGCCTAGAGCATGCTGATATAACATGAGTAGAATCCCCACAATAGAAGCACAATCCATTCTTCCGTCTAAAATTCTGTCGCTCGCTCCTGGACAGAATTCTATCACACTGCATACTTTCTGGCGTCTTTTCCATAGACACCGCCAGATGGTGCACCGGTTTGCGCTCCCGCAGACGCCTATCAATCTGAATAGCCATTGTCATGGACTCATTCAGACCTGCAGGCACAGGGAACCCCACCATAACATCCTTAACGGCATCAGAGAGACCTTCTCTGAAAGTTGCCGCCAAGGCGCACTCATTCCACTGAGTAAGCACAGACCATTTACGGAATTTTTGGCAGTAAACCTCAGCTTCGTCTTGCCCCTGAGATAGTGCCATCAAAGTTTTTTCTGCCTGAAGTTCCAAATGAGGTTCCTCATAAAGCAAGCCCAAGGCCAGAAAAAACGCATCCACATCGCGCAACGCAGGATCCCCTGCTGGCAATGAGAAGGCCCAATCTTGAGGGTCACCCCTGAGCAAGGAAATCACAATCCTAACCTGCTGAGCAGGGTCTCCAGCTGAACGAGACTTCAGGGACAAATAAAGCTTACAATTATTTCGGAAATTCTGGAAGCTAGCTCTATTCCCTGTGAAGAACTCCGGCAAAGGAATTCTCGGCTCAGATACTGGAGCATGTACCACAAAATCTTGTAAATTTTGTACTTTCGTGATGAGATTATTCAAACCCGCAGTTACACTCTGAAGATCCATTATTGTCAGGTGCACACAGAGCCATACAGAGATGAGGAGGAGAGAGAGAAAAAAGACTGCAGCAAGGCAAACTGGAGGGAAAAAAAAAAAAAAAAAAAAAAAATTCCAGCAGACTTCTTATAACTCTCCTTTCTCAACCTGGGTCTTTAACACTTTATTGGCCGGTCAAACTGTCATGATCTCTGCAAGCAGAGATCATAGCAAGCCTATAGAGGGACAAGCTCTCGGAAGATGGAACTATACTGACCATGAACTAAGCCTGCCGCGCAACTAGAAATAGCCAGGTAGCATTTCCTATTTATTGCTAGATGCCCAGCTCTGGCCTAAGACCTAAATAGCTAGCAGAGGGAAATATAAGACCTGGCTCCCCTCTAGAGAAATATTCCAAAGAAGACAGTAGCCCCCCACATATAATGACGGTGAGTTCAGATGAAACAACAAACGCAGCAGGAAAATAGTCTTAGCAAATTTGAGGTCCGCTTACTAGATAGCAGAAGACAGATAGTATACTTTCATGGTCAGCAGAAAAACACTAACAAAACACCATCCAGAGATTACCTTAAACTCTGGCATTAACTCATAACACCAGAGTAGCAATCCCTGATCAACGAGAGCTTTCCAGACACAGTAACAAAACTTCAGCTGTGAACTGGAACAAATAGGCAAACGAAACATGGACAAAAGTCCAACTTATCTAGTAGTTGTCAGAAGCAGGAACAAGCACTGAGAGGCATCAGATAACATTGTTGACCGGCAAGAAACCACCAGAGAAATGAGCTTAAATAGCGACACCCACTACTGATGGAACCAGGTGAAACAGGAAAGAGGATGACAAGTCCAATTCCACAAGCGGCCACCGGGGGAGCCCAGAATCCAAATTCACAACAGTTCCCTGGCTGCAAATTTCAGAGAAGGTCTTTCTGAAGCCATTAAGAATGTCATGGTGGGGTTCCCTACACCTGCAGGTCTGAATGAGTCAATGACTCTGGCCATTCAGATTGATTAGCGGTTGCGGGAGCGCAAACCTGTGCACCATTTGGCGGTGTCTTCTGAACAGACACCTGAATCTATGCAATGTGACAGAATTCTGACCAGAAGTGAACGGCAAAATTATAGACGGCAAAATGGGTTGTGCTTTTACTGTGGTGACTCAGCTCATGTTATCTCAGCATGCTCTAAGCGCAAAAAAAAGGTTGATAAATCTGTCACCATTGGTACTTTACAGCCTAAGTTCATTTTGTCTGTTACCCTGATTTGTTCCCTGTCATCTTACCCGGTTAATGCCTTTGTAGATTCAGGTGCTGCCCTGAGTCTGATGGATTGGTCATTTGCCAGGCGCTGTGGTTTTGATTTGGAGCCTTTAAAATTCCCTATTCCACTAAGGGGAATTGACTCTACGCCATTGGCTACGAATAGACCTCAGTACTGGACACAAGTGACCATGTGCATGACTCCTGTTCATCAGGAGGTGATTCGCTTTCTTGTATTGCATAATTTGCATGATGTTGTCATGTTGGGTCTACCATGGTTGCACACTCATAATCCAGTCCTGGATTGGAAAGCTATGTCTGTGTCAAGTTGGGGTTGTCAGGGAATTCATGGTGACGCTCCTGTGGTTTCGTACCTGCCTGGTTCGAAGAATGTGAAGGCTGATGCTCTTTCTAGGAGTTTTGTGCCTGACTCTCCTGGAGATTCAGAGCCGGCTGGTATTCTTAGAGAAGGGGTGATTTTGTCTGCCATCTCCCCAGATTTGCGACGTGTGCTGCAAGAGTTTCAGGCGGATAGACCTGATCGCTGTCCACCGGAGAGACTGTTTGTCCCGGATAGATGGACCAACAGAGTCATCTCCGAGGTTCATTCTTCGGTGTTGGCGGGCCATCCTGGAATATTTGGTACCAGAGACTTGGTGGCCAGGTCTTTTTGGTGGCCTTCCTTGTCGCGGGATGTGCGTTCCTTTGTGCAGTCTTGTGGAATTTGTGCTCGGGCTAAGCCTTGCTGTTCTCGAGCCAGTGGTTTGCTGTTACCTTTGCCTGTCCCGAAGAGGCCTTGGACGCACATTTCCATGGATTTTATTTCAGATCTCCCTGTCTCTCAGAGAATGTCATCTGGGTGGTGTGTGATCGTTTTTCTAAGATGGTCCATTTGGTGCCCTTGCCTAAGTTGCCTTCCTCCTCCGAGTTGGTTCCACTGTTTTTTCAAACTGTGGTTCGTTTGCACGGGATTCCTGAGAACATTGTTTCTGACAGAGGATCCCAGTTTGTGTCTAGATTTTGGTGGACCTTTTGTGCTAAATTGGGCATTGATTTGTCTTTTTCGTCGGCCTTCCATCCTCAGACGAATGGCCAAACCGAGCGAACTAATCAGACCTTGGAGACTTATTTAAGATGTTTTGTTTCTGCTGATCAGGACGACTGGGTTACTTTTTTGCCGTTGGCCGAGTTTGCCCTTAATAATCGGGCTAGTTCTGCTACTTTGGTTTCTCCTTTCTTTTGTAATTCGGGGTTTCATCCTCGTTTTTCCTCGGGTCAGGTGGAGCCTTCTGACTGTCCTGGAGTGGATGCTGTGGTTGATAGGTTGTATCAGATTTGGAATCATGTGGTGGACAATCTGAAGCTGTCTCAAGAGAAGGCTCAGCTCTTTGCCAACCGCCGTCGCTGTGTGGGTCCCCGACTTCGCGTTGGGGACTTGGTGTGGTTGTCTTCTCGCTTCGTTCCTATGAAGGTCTCCTCTCCTAAGTTCAAGCCTCGGTTTATCGGTCCTTATAAGATTCTGGAAGTCCTTGGCCCTGTGTCATTTCGTCTGGACCTCCCAGCATCATTTGCTATTCATAATGTGTTCCATCGCTCGTTGTTGCGGAGGTATAGGGTGCCTGTGGTTCCTCCGGTTGAGCCTCCTGCCCCGGTGCTTGTTGAGGGAGAATTGGAATACGTGGTGGAGAAGATCTTGGATTCTCGTATTTCTAGACGGAGGCTCCAGTATTTGGTTAAATGGAAGGGTTATGGTCAGGAGGATAATTCTTGGGTTGTCGCCTCTGATGTTCATGCAGCCGATTTGGTTCGTGCCTTCCATGTGGCTCATCCTGATCGCCCTGGTGGTTTTCATGAGGGTTCGGTGACCCCTCCTCAAGGGGGGGGTACTGTTGTGAACTCTGTGTTCAGGCTCCCTCTTGTGGTCACTGGTGGTATGGTGTGACTTTTGCTTTGGGCTCCCCCTGGTGGCTTTGCCTGTTATCCTGCTGGTCTCTGGCTATCAGCTGGTTCATTATCCTCTGGGAGGTTCCTATATAGCTCTGTTTTACTTTCACTTGTTGCCGGCTGTCGATGTAATCAGTGCTACTCAGATTCCTTCTGACTACCTTGCTCCCAGTCCATCCAGGATAAGCTAAGTTTTGTTTGCTCATTTTTTGATCAGCAGTGTTTATTATGTTTTCTGTTCCAGCTTGCTAATATGTAATTCCCTCGCTTGCTGGTTGCTCTAGTGGGCTGAGTTTCTCCCCACACACCGTTAGTTGGTGTGTGGGTTCTTGAAATCTCAGGATGGATATTTTGTAAGGGTTTTTTATTGATCGCATAGACCCCTGCTCTATTTTCTGCTTTCTAGTACTAGTGGGCCTCTTTTGCTGAATCTGATTTCATCCCTATGTATGTGCCTTCTTCTTACTTCACCATTAATATTTGTTGGGGGCTTCTATATCTTTGGGGATTATTTCTCTGGAGGCAAGCGAGGTCTTTCTTTCTCTTTAGGGGTAGCTAGTTCCTCAGGCTGGCTCGAGACGTCTAAGAATTTTTTAGGCACGTTCACCGGCTACCTCTAGTTGTTTTGGATAGGTTCAGATTTGCGATCAGTCCAGTTACCATCTCCCTAGAGCTCGTCCTTAGTTTAATCACTTGCTGATCTATTTGTGATCCTCAGCCACTCGGGATCATAACAGTACAGCCGGACAGCAAAGTGTTAATTGCATGGCAGAAGCAGGAGAAAAGAAGCCTTGAGAATTTTTTTTTTTTTTTTTTTCTTGTTGTTGCCGTGTGTCTAGCTTCTGTGCTAGCTTCTCTCCTCCTCTTAATCTTGGTGTGGCTCTGAGTTCAGCTGCTGACATGGATGTCCAGAGCTTGGCTTCCAGTCTGGATCATCTTGCTGCTAGAGTTCAAAGTATTCAGGATTTTGTTGTTCACAGTCCTATGTCTGAGCCTAGGATACCTATTCCGGAGTTGTTTTCTGGAGATAGATCTAGGTTCCTGAATTTTAAGAACAATTGTAAGTTGTTTCTTTCTTTGAAACCTCGTTCCTCTGGTGATGCCGTTCAGCAAGTTAGGATTATTATTTCCTTTTTGCGCGGTGACCCTCAAGATTGGGCCTTCGCATTGGCGCCAGGGGATCCTGCATTGCTCAGTGTGGATGCGTTTTTTCTGGCCCTTGGATTGCTCTATGAGGAACCTAATCTTGAGAACCAGGCTGAAAAAGCGTTATTGGCCCTCTCGCAGGGGCAAGATGAAGCAGAGGTGTACTGCCAGAAATTTCGGAAATGGTCGGTGCTTACTCAGTGGAATGAGTGTTCCCTGGCTGCAAATTTCAGAGAAGGTCTTTCTGAAGCCATTAAGAATGTCATGGTGGGGTTCCCTACGCCTGCAGGTCTGAATGAGTCAATGACTCTGGCCATTCAGATTGATCAGCGGTTGCGGGAGCGCAAACCTGTGCACCATTTGGCGGTGTCTTCTGAACAGACACCTGAATCTATGGAATGTGACAGAATTCTGACCAGAAGTGAACGGCAAAATTATAGACGGCAAAATGGGTTGTGCTTTTACTGTGGTGACTCAGCTCATGTTATCTCAGCATGCTCTAAGCGCAAAAAAAGGTTGATAAATCTGTCACCATTGGTACTTTACAGCCTAAGTTCATTTTGTCTGTTACCCTGATTTGTTCCCTGTCATCTTACCCGGTTAATGCCTTTGTAGATTCAGGTGCTGCCCTGAGTCTGATGGATTGGTCATTTGCCAGGCGCTGTGGTTTTGATTTGGAGCCTTTAAAATTCCCTATTCCACTAAGGGGAATTGACTCTACGCCATTGGCTACGAATAGACCTCAGTACTGGACACAAGTGACCATGTGCATGACTCCTGTTCATCAGGAGGTGATTCGCTTTCTTGTATTGCATAATTTGCATGATGTTGTCGTGTTGGGTCTACCATGGTTGCAGACTCATAATCCAGTCCTGGATTGGAAAGCTATGTCTGTGTCAAGTTGGGGTTGTCAGGGAATTCATGGTGACGCTCCTGTGGTTTCGTACCTGCCTGGTTCGAAGAATGTGAAGGCTGATGCTCTTTCTAGGAGTTTTGTGCCTGACTCTCCTGGAGATTCAGAGCCGGCTGGTATTCTTAGAGAAGGGGTGATTTTGTCTGCCATCTCCCCAGATTTGCGACGTGTGCTGCAAGAGTTTCAGGCGGATAGACCTGATCGCTGTCCACCGGAGAGACTGTTTGTCCCGGATAGATGGACCAACAGAGTCATCTCCGAGGTTCATTCTTCGGTGTTGGCGGGCCATCCTGGAATATTTGGTACCAGAGACTTGGTGGCCAGGTCTTTTTGGTGGCCTTCCTTGTCGCGGGATGTGCGTTCCTTTGTGCAGTCTTGTGGAATTTGTGCTCGGGCTAAGCCTTGCTGTTCTCGAGCCAGTGGTTTGCTGTTACCTTTGCCTGTCCCGAAGAGGCCTTGGACGCACATTTCCATGGATTTTATTTCAGATCTCCCGGTCTCTCAGAGAATGTCATCTGGGTGGTGTGTGATCGTTTTTCTAAGATGGTCCATTTGGTGCCCTTGCCTAAGTTGCCTTCCTCCTCCGAGTTGGTTCCACTGTTTTTTCAAACTGTGGTTCGTTTGCACGGGATTCCTGAGAACATTGTTTCTGACAGAGGATCCCAGTTTGTGTCTAGATTTTGGCGGACCTTTTGTGCTAAATTGGGCATTGATTTGTCTTTTTCGTCGGCCTTCCATCCTCAGACGAATGGCCAAACCGAGCGAACTAATCAGACCTTGGAGACTTATTTAAGATGTTTTGTTTCTGCTGATCAGGACGACTGGGTTACTTTTTTGCCGTTGGCCGAGTTTGCCCTTAATAATCGGGCTAGTTCTGCTACTTTGGTTTCTCCTTTCTTTTGTAATTCGGGGTTTCATCCTCGTTTTTCCTCGGGTCAGGTGGAGCCTTCTGACTGTCCTGGAGTGGATGCTGTGGTTGATAGGTTGTATCAGATTTGGAATCATGTGGTGGACAATTTGAAGCTGTCTCAAGAGAAGGCTCAGCTCTTTGCCAACCGCCGTCGCTGTGTGGGTCCCCGACTTCGCGTTGGGGACTTGGTGTGGTTGTCTTCTCGCTTCGTTCCTATGAAGGTCTCCTCTCCTAAGTTCAAGCCTCGGTTTATCGGTCCTTATAAGATTCTGGAAGTCCTTGGCCCTGTGTCATTTCGTCTGGACCTCCCAGCATCATTTGCTATTCATAATGTGTTCCATCGCTCGTTGTTGCGGAGGTATGTGGTGCCTGTGGTTCCTCCGGTTGAGCCTCCTGCCCCGGTGCTGGTTGAGGGAGAATTGGAATACGTGGTGGAGAAGATCTTGGATTCTCGTATTTCTAGACGGAGGCTCCAGTATTTGGTTAAATGGAAGGGCTATGGTCAGGAGGATAATTCTTGGGTTGTCGCCTCTGATGTTCATGCAGCCGATTTGGTTCGTGCCTTCCATGTGGCTCATCCTGATCGCCCTGGTGGTTTTCATGAGGGTTCGGTGACCCCTCCTCAAGGGGGGGGTACTGTTGTGAACTCTGTGTTCAGGCTCCCTCTTGTGGTCACTGGTGGTATGGTGTGACTTTTGCTTTGGGCTCCCCCTGGTGGCTTTGCCTGTTATCCTGCTGGTCTCTGGCTATCAGCTGGTTCATTATCCTCTGGGAGGTTCCTATATAGCTCTGTTTTACTTTCACTTGTTGCCGGCTGTCGATGTAATCAGTGCTACTCAGATTCCTTCTGACTACCTTGCTCCCAGTCCATCCAGGATAAGCTAAGTTTTGTTTGCTCATTTTTTGATCAGCAGTGTTTATTATGTTTTCTGTTCCAGCTTGCTAATATGTAATTCCCTCGCTTGCTGGTTGCTCTAGTGGGCTGAGTTTCTCCCCACACACCGTTAGTTGGTGTGTGGGTTCTTGAAATCTCAGGATGGATATTTTGTAAGGGTTTTTTATTGATCGCATAGACCCCTGCTCTATTTTCTGCTTTCTAGTACTAGTGGGCCTCTTTTGCTGAATCTGATTTCATCCCTATGTATGTGCCTTCTTCTTACTTCACCGTTAATATTTGTTGGGGGCTTCTATATCTTTGGGGATTATTTCTCTGGAGGCAAGCAAGGTCTTTCTTTCTCTTTAGGGGTAGCTAGTTCCTCAGGCTGGCTTGAGACGTCTAAGAATTTTTTAGGCACGTTCACCGGCTACCTCTAGTTGTTTTGGATAGGTTCAGATTTGCGATCAGTCCAGTTACCATCTCCCTAGAGCTCGTCCTTAGTTTAATCACTTGCTGATCTATTTGTGATCCTCAGCCACTCGGGATCATAACAGTACAGCCGGACAGCAAAGTGTTAATTGCATGGCAGAAGCAGGAGAAAAGAAGCCTTGAGAATTTTTTTTTTTTTTTTTTTTCTTGTTGTTGCCGTGTGTCTAGCTTCTGTGCTAGCTTCTCTCCTCCTCTTAATCTTGGTGTGGCTCTGAGTTCAGCTGCTGACATGGATGTCCAGAGCTTGGCTTCCAGTCTGGATCATCTTGCTGCTAGAGTTCAAAGTATTCAGGATTTTGTTGTTCACAGTCCTATGTCTGAGCCTAGGATACCTATTCCGGAGTTGTTTTCTGGAGATAGATCTAGGTTCCTGAATTTTAAGAACAATTGTAAGTTGTTTCTTTCTTTGAAACCTCGTTCCTCTGGTGATGCCGTTCAGCAAGTTAGGATTATTATTTCCTTTTTGCGCGGTGACCCTCAAGATTGGGCCTTCGCATTGGCGCCAGGGGATCCTGCATTGCTCAGTGTGGATGCGTTTTTTCTGGCCCTTGGATTGCTCTATGAGGAACCTAATCTTGAGAACCAGGCTGAAAAAGCGTTATTGGCCCTCTCGCAGGGGCAAGATGAAGCAGAGGTGTACTGCCAGAAATTTCGGAAATGGTCGGTGCTTACTCAGTGGAATGAGTGTTCCCTGGCTGCAAATTTCAGAGAAGGTCTTTCTGAAGCCATTAAGAATGTCATGGTGGGGTTCCCTACGCCTGCAGGTCTGAATGAGTCAATGACTCTGGCCATTCAGATTGATCAGCGGTTGCGGGAGCGCAAACCTGTGCACCATTTGGCGGTGTCTTCTGAACAGACACCTGAATCTATGGAATGTGACAGAATTCTGACCAGAAGTGAACGGCAAAATTATAGACGGCAAAATGGGTTGTGCTTTTACTGTGGTGACTCAGCTCATGTTATCTCAGCATGCTCTAAGCGCAAAAAAAAGGTTGATAAATCTGTCACCATTGGTACTTTACAGCCTAAGTTCATTTTGTCTGTTACCCTGATTTGTTCCCTGTCATCTTACCCGGTTAATGCCTTTGTAGATTCAGGTGCTGCCCTGAGTCTGATGGATTGGTCATTTGCCAGGCACTGTGGTTTTGATTTGGAGCCTTTAAAATTCCCTATTCCACTAAGGGGAACTGACTCTACGCCATTGGCTATGAATAGACCTCAGTACTGGACACAAGTGACCATGTGCATGACTCCTGTTCATTAGGAGGTGATTCGCTTTCTTGTATTGCATAATTTGCATGATGTTGTCGTGTTGGGTCTACCATGGTTGCAGACTCATAATCCAGTCCTGGATTGGAAAGCTATGTCTGTGTCAAGTTGGGGTTGTCAGGGAATTCATGGTGACGCTCCTGTGGTTTCGTACCTGCCTGGTTCGAAGAATGTGAAGGCTGATGCTCTTTCTAGGAGTTTTGTGCCTGACTCTCCTGGAGATTCAGAGCCGGCTGGTATTCTTAGAGAAGGGGTGATTTTGTCTGCCATCTCCCCAGATTTGCGACGTGTGCTGCAAGAGTTTCAGGCGGATAGACCTGATCGCTGTCCACCGGAGAGACTGTTTGTCCCGGATAGATGGACCAACAGAGTCATCTCCGAGGTTCATTCTTCGGTGTTGGCGGGCCATCCTGGAATATTTGGTACCAGAGACTTGGTGGCCAGGTCTTTTTGGTGGCCTTCCTTGTCGCGGGATGTGCGTTCCTTTGTGCAGTCTTGTGGAATTTGTGCTCGGGCTAAGCCTTGCTGTTCTCGAGCCAGTGGTTTGCTGTTACCTTTGCCTGTCCCGAAGAGGACTTGGACGCACATTTCCATGGATTTTATTTCAGATCTCCCTGTCTCTCAGGGAATGTCATCTGGGTGATGTGTGATCGTTTTTCTAAGATGGTCCATTTGGTGCCCTTGCCTAAGTTGCCTTCCTCCTCCGAGTTGGTTCCACTGTTTTTTCAAAATGTGGTTTGTTTGCACGGGATTCCTGAGAACATTGTTTCTGACAGAGGATCCCAGTTTGTGTCTAGATTTTGGTGGACCTTTTGTGCTAAATTGGGCATTGATTTGTCTTTTTCGTCGGCCTTCCATCCTCAGACTAATGGCCAAGCCGAGCGAACTAATCAGACCTTGGAGACTTATTTAAGATGTTTTGTTTCTGCTGATCAGGACGACTGGGTTACTTTTTTGCCGTTGGCCGAGTTTGCCCTTAATAATCGGGCTAGTTCTGCTACTTTGGTTTCTCCTTTCTTTTGTAATTCGGGGTTTCATCCTCGTTTTTCCTCGGGTCAGGTGGAGCCTTCTGACTGTCCTGGAGTGGATGCTGTGGTTGATAGGTTGTATCAGATTTGGAATCATGTGGTGGACAATTTGAAGCTGTCTCAAGAGAAGGCTCAGCTCTTTGCCAACCGCCGTCGCTGTGTGGGTCCCCGACTTCGCGTTGGGGACTTGGTGTGGTTGTCTTCTCGCTTCGTTCCTATGAAGGTCTCCTGTCCTAAGTTCAAGCCTCGGTTTATCGGTCCTTATAAGATTCTGGAAGTCCTTGGCCCTGTGTCATTTCGTCTGGACCTCCCAGCATCATTTGCTATTCATAATGTGTTCCATCGCTCGTTGTTGCGGAGGTATAGGGTGCCTGTGGTTCCTCCGGTTGAGCCTCCTGCCCCGGTGCTTGTTGAGGGAGAATTGGAATACGTGGTGGAGAAGATCTTGGATTCTCGTATTTCTAGACGGAGGCTCCAGTATTTGGTTAAATGGAAGGGCTATGGTCAGGAGGATAATTCTTGGGTTGTCGCCTCTGATGTTCATGCAGCCGATTTGGTTCGTGCCTTCCATGTGGCTCATCCTGATCGCCCTGGTGGTTTTCATGAGGGTTCGGTGACCCCTCCTCAAGGGGGGGGTACTGTTGTGAACTCTGTGTTCAGGCTCCCTCTTGTGGTCACTGGTGGTATGGTGTGACTTTTGCTTTGGGCTCCCCCTGGTGGCTTTGCCTGTTATCCTGCTGGTCTCTGGCTATCAGCTGGTTCATTATCCTCTGGGAGGTTCCTATATAGCTCTGTTTTACTTTCACTTGTTGCCGGCTGTCGATGTAATCAGTGCTACTCAGATTCCTTCTGACTACCTTGCTCCCAGTCCATCCAGGATAAGCTAAGTTTTGTTTGCTCATTTTTTGATCAGCAGTGTTTATTATGTTTTCTGTTCCAGCTTGCTAATATGTAATTCCCTCGCTTGCTGGTTGCTCTAGTGGGCTGAGTTTCTCCCCACACACCGTTAGTTGGTGTGTGGGTTCTTGAAATCTCAGGATGGATATTTTGTAAGGGTTTTTTATTGATCGCATAGACCCCTGCTCTATTTTCTGCTTTCTAGTACTAGTGGGCCTCTTTTGCTGAATCTGATTTCATCCCTATGTATGTGCCTTCTTCTTACTTCACCATTAATATTTGTTGGGGGCTTCTATATCTTTGGGGATTATTTCTCTGGAGGCAAGCGAGGTCTTTCTTTCTCTTTAGGGGTAGCTAGTTCCTCAGGCTGGCTCGAGACGTCTAAGAATTTTTTAGGCACGTTCACCGGCTACCTCTAGTTGTTTTGGATAGGTTCAGATTTGCGATCAGTCCAGTTACCATCTCCCTAGAGCTCGTCCTTAGTTTAATCACTTGCTGATCTATTTGTGATCCTCAGCCACTCGGGATCATAACAGTACAGCCGGACAGCAAAGTGTTAATTGCATGGCAGAAGCAGGAGAAAAGAAGCCTTGAGAAATTTTTTTTTTTTTTTTTTTTTTTCTTGTTGCCGTGTGTCTAGCTTCTGTGCTAGCTTCTCTCCTCCTCTTAATCTTGGTGTGGCTCTGAGTTCAGCTGCTGACATGGATGTCCAGAGCTTGGCTTCCAGTCTGGACATCTTGCTGCTAGAGTTCAAAGTATTCAGGATTTTGTTGTTCACAGTCCTATGTCTAAGCCTAGGATACCTATTCCGGAGTTGTTTTCTGGAGATAGATCTAGGTTCCTGAATTTTAAGAACAATTGTAAGTTGTTTCTTTCTTTGAAACCTCGTTCCTCTGGTGATGCCGTTCAGCAAGTTAGGATTATTATTTCCTTTTTGCGCGGTGACCCTCAAGATTGGGCCTTCGCATTGGCGCCAGGGGATCCTGCATTGCTCAGTGTGGATGCGTTTTTTCTGGCCCTTGGATTGCTCTATGAGGAACCTAATCTTGAGAACCAGGCTGAAAAAGCGTTATTGGCCCTCTCGCAGGGGCAAGATGAAGCAGAGGTGTACTGCCAGAAATTTCGGAAATGGTCGGTGCTTACTCAGTGGAATGAGTGTTCCCTGGCTGCAAATTTCAGAGAAGGTCTTTCTGAAGCCATTAAGAATGTCATGGTGGGGTTCCCTACGCCTGCAGGTCTGAATGAGTCAATGACTCTGGCCATTCAGATTGATCAGCGGTTGCGGGAGCGCAAACCTGTGCACCATTTGGCGGTGTCTTCTGAACAGACACCTGAATCTATGGAATGTGACAGAATTCTGACCAGAAGTGAACTGCAAAATTATAGACGGCAAAATGGGTTGTGCTTTTACTGTGGTGACTCAGCTCATGTTATCTCAGCATGCTCTAAGCGCAAAAAAAGGTTGATAAATCTGTCACCATTGGTACTTTACAGCCTAAGTTCATTTTGTCTGTTACCCTGATTTGTTCCCTGTCATCTTACCCGGTTAATGCCTTTGTAGATTCAGGTGCTGCCCTGAGTCTGATGGATTGGTCATTTGCCAGGCGCTGTGGTTTTGATTTGGAGCCTTTAAAATTCCCTATTCCACTAAGGGGAATTGACTCTACGCCATTGGCTACGAATAGACCTCAGTACTGGACACAAGTGACCATGTGCATGACTCCTGTTCATCAGGAGGTGATTCGCTTTCTTGTATTGCATAATTTGCATGATGTTGTCGTGTTGGGTCTACCATGGTTGCAGACTCATAATCCAGTCCTGGATTGGAAAGCTATGTCTGTGTCAAGTTGGGGTTGTCAGGGAATTCATGGTGACGCTCCTGTGGTTTCGTACCTGCCTGGTTCGAAGAATGTGAAGGCTGATGCTCTTTCTAGGAGTTTTGTGCCTGACTCTCCTGGAGATTCAGAGCCGGCTGGTATTCTTAGAGAAGGGGTGATTTTGTCTGCCATCTCCCCAGATTTGCGACGTGTGCTGCAAGAGTTTCAGGCGGATAGACCTGATCGCTGTCCACCGGAGAGACTGTTTGTCCCGGATAGATGGACCAACAGAGTCATCTCCGAGGTTCATTCTTCGGTGTTGGCGGGCCATCCTGGAATATTTGGTACCAGAGACTTGGTGGCCAGGTCTTTTTGGTGGCCTTCCTTGTCGCGGGATGTGCGTTCCTTTGTGCAGTCTTGTGGAATTTGTGCTCGGGCTAAGCCTTGCTGTTCTCGAGCCAGTGGTTTGCTGTTACCTTTGCCTGTCCCGAAGAGGCCTTGGACGCACATTTCCATGGATTTTATTTCAGATCTCCCGGTCTCTCAGAGAATGTCATCTGGGTGGTGTGTGATCGTTTTTCTAAGATGGTCCATTTGGTGCCCTTGCCTAAGTTGCCTTCCTCCTCCGAGTTGGTTCCACTGTTTTTTCAAACTGTGGTTCGTTTGCACGGGATTCCTGAGAACATTGTTTCTGACAGAGGATCCCAGTTTGTGTCTAGATTTTGGCGGACCTTTTGTGCTAAATTGGGCATTGATTTGTCTTTTTCGTCGGCCTTCCATCCTCAGACGAATGGCCAAACCGAGCGAACTAATCAGACCTTGGAGACTTATTTAAGATGTTTTGTTTCTGCTGATCAGGACGACTGGGTTACTTTTTTGCCGTTGGCCGAGTTTGCCCTTAATAATCGGGCTAGTTCTGCTACTTTGGTTTCTCCTTTCTTTTGTAATTCGGGGTTTCATCCTCGTTTTTCCTCGGGTCAGGTGGAGCCTTCTGACTGTCCTGGAGTGGATGCTGTGGTTGATAGGTTGTATCAGATTTGGAATCATGTGGTGGACAATTTGAAGCTGTCTCAAGAGAAGGCTCAGCTCTTTGCCAACCGCCGTCGCTGTGTGGGTCCCCGACTTCGCGTTGGGGACTTGGTGTGGTTGTCTTCTCGCTTCGTTCCTATGAAGGTCTCCTCTCCTAAGTTCAAGCCTCGGTTTATCGGTCCTTATAAGATTCTGGAAGTCCTTGGCCCTGTGTCATTTCGTCTGGACCTCCCAGCATCATTTGCTATTCATAATGTGTTCCATCGCTCGTTGTTGCGGAGGTATGTGGTGCCTGTGGTTCCTCCGGTTGAGCCTCCTGCCCCGGTGCTGGTTGAGGGAGAATTGGAATACGTGGTGGAGAAGATCTTGGATTCTCGTATTTCTAGACGGAGGCTCCAGTATTTGGTTAAATGGAAGGGCTATGGTCAGGAGGATAATTCTTGGGTTGTCGCCTCTGATGTTCATGCAGCCGATTTGGTTCGTGCCTTCCATGTGGCTCATCCTGATCGCCCTGGTGGTTTTCATGAGGGTTCGGTGACCCCTCCTCAAGGGGGGGGTACTGTTGTGAACTCTGTGTTCAGGCTCCCTCTTGTGGTCACTGGTGGTATGGTGTGACTTTTGCTTTGGGCTCCCCCTGGTGGCTTTGCCTGTTATCCTGCTGGTCTCTGGCTATCAGCTGGTTCATTATCCTCTGGGAGGTTCCTATATAGCTCTGTTTTACTTTCACTTGTTGCCGGCTGTCGATGTAATCAGTGCTACTCAGATTCCTTCTGACTACCTTGCTCCCAGTCCATACAGGATAAGCTAAGTTTTGTTTGCTCATTTTTTGATCAGCAGTGTTTATTATGTTTTCTGTTCCAGCTTGCTAATATGTAATTCCCTCGCTTGCTGGTTGCTCTAGTGGGCTGAGTTTCTCCCCACACACCGTTAGTTGGTGTGTGGGTTCTTGAAATCTCAGGATGGATATTTTGTAAGGGTTTTTTATTGATCGCATAGACCCCTGCTCTATTTTCTGCTTTCTAGTACTAGTGGGCCTCTTTTGCTGAATCTGATTTCATCCCTATGTATGTGCCTTCTTCTTACTTCACCGTTAATATTTGTTGGGGGCTTCTATATCTTTGGGGATTATTTCTCTGGAGGCAAGCGAGGTCTTTCTTTCTCTTTAGGGGTTGCTAGTTCCTCAGGCTGGCTCGAGACGTCTAAGAATTTTTTAGGCACGTTCACCGGCTACCTCTAGTTGTTTTGGATAGGTTCAGATTTGCGATCAGTCCAGTTACCATCTCCCTAGAGCTCGTCCTTAGTTTAATCACTTGCTGATCTATTTGTGATCCTCAGCCACTCGGGATCATAACAGGAGTCCTCCCTCTGCATCCAGTAATGCAGCCTGTATTGTGCACAGCAGGTCATTATGTAGTGATTAGGAGTCCTCCCCCTGCAGCCAGTGTAGCAGCCTGTATTGTGCAGAGCAGGCTATTATACAGTGATTAGGAGGAGTCCTCCCCCTGCATCCAGTGTAGCAGCCTGTATTGTGCATAGCAGACTATTATACAGTGATTAGGAGGCGTCCTTCCCCTCCAGCCAGTGTAGCAGCCTGTATTGTGCAGAGCAGGCTATTATACAGTGATTAGGAGGAGTCCTCCCTCTGCAGCCAGTGTAGCAGCCTGTATTGTGCAGAGCAGGCTATTATAGTGATTAGGAGGAGTTCCTCTGCAGCCAGTGTAGCAGCCTGTATTGTGCAGAGCAGGTCATTATGTAGTGATTAGGAGTCCTCCCTCTGCAGCTAGTGTAGCAGCCTGTATTGTGCAGAGCAGGCTATTATGTAGTGATTAGGAGGAGTCCGCCCTCTGCAGCCAGTGTAGCAGCCTGTATTGTGCAGAGCAGGCTATTATACAGTGATTAGGAGGAGTCCTCCCTCTGCAGCCAGTGTAGCAGCCTGTATTGTGCAGAGCAGGCTATTATACAGTGATTAGGAGGAGTCCTCCCTCAGCAGCCAGTGTAGCAGCCTGTATTGTGCAGAGCAGGCTATTATGCAGTGATTAGGAGAAGTCCTCCCTCTGCAGCCAGTGTAGCAGCCTGTATTGTGCACAGCAGGCTATTATACAGTGATTAGGAGGAGCCCTTCCTCTGCAGGCAGTGCAGTAGCCTGTATTGTGCAGGTCGGGTCATTATGTAGTTATTAGGAGGAGTCCTCCCTCTGCATCCAGTAATGCAGCCTGTATTGTGCACAGCAGGTCATTATGTAGTGATTAGGAGTCCTCCCCCTGCAGCCAGTGTAGCAGCTTGTATTGTGCAGAGCAGGCTATTTGTTATGAACTGGTGGTTTAGGAGCAACATGGGACGAGCTCTGGAGGAGATGGTACCTGTACTAACCGCAGTTCCTGAGCTTATCACAACACTAGAAGTAGCCGTGGGATGTTCCTGTCACTCCCTAGACACCTCGTCACAGCCGGAGGACTAACTACCCCTAAAGATGGAAACAGGAAAGCTATCTTGCCTCAGAGAAAATCCTTAAAGGAAAGGCAGCCCCCCACAAATATTGACTGTGAGTGGAGAGGGAAATGACATACGCAGAATGAAATCAGAATGTAGCAAAGGAGGCCAGTCTAGCTAGATAGATAGAACAGGACAGAATACTGTGCGGTCAGTATAAAAAAAACTAGAAAAATCCACCACAAAGTTTACAAAAATCTCCACACCTGACTAAAGGTGTGGAGGGTAAATCTGCTTCCCAGAGCTTCCAGCTTAACTGAATAAATCCATATTGACAAGCTGGACAAGAAAAAACATAGAAAGAGCTGAACGATTAAGTCCACAATATGTGGACAGCAAAAGAACAAGCAAGGACTTATCTTTGCTGAACTGGTCAGAATATCAGGGAAATCCAAGCAGAGATGTGAATCCAACCAGGAACCATAGACAACTGGCCCAGGCTGAAGGATAGAGCCAGGATAAATAGCCAAGCCAGAAAGACGATCAGTGGAAGCAGCTGCTGACTGCTAAATCCAAGGAGCAGCAGTTCCACTCAAAACCACCGGAGGGAGCCCAAGAGCAGAACTCACAAAAGTGCCACTTACTACCACCGGAGGGAGCCCAAGAGCGGAATTCACAACAGTACCCCCCCCTTGAGGAGGGGTCACCGAACCCTCACCAGAGCCCCCAGGCCAATCAGGGCGAGCCAAGTGAAAGGCACGAACCAAATCGGCGGCATGGACATCGGAGGCAACAACCCAAGAATTATCCTCCTGGCCATAACCCTTCCACTTGACAAGATACTGAAGCCTCCGCCTCGAAAAACGAGAATCCAAAATTTTCTCCACCACATATTCCAACTCCCCCTCAACCAACACCGGGGCAGGAGGATCAAACGAGGGAACAACGGGCACCACATATCTCCGCAACAAAGATCTATGGAAAACATTATGGATGGCAAAAGAGGCTGGAAGGGCCAAACGAAAAGACACTGGATTGATTATCTCAGAGATCTTATAAGGACCAATAAACCGAGGCTTGAACTTAGGGGAAGAAACCTTCATAGGAACATCACGAAAAGATAACCAGACTAAATCCCCCACCCGAAGCCGGGGACCAACACACCGACGGCGGATAGCAAAACGTTGAGCCTTTTCCTGAGACAATGTCAAATTGTCTACCACATGAGTCCAAATCTGCTGTAATCTGTCCACCACAGAATCCACACCAGGACAATCAGAAGGCTCAACCTGCCCCAAAGAAAAACGAGGATGAAAACCAAAATTACAAAAGAAAGGCGAAACCGAATTAGCCGAACTAGCCCGATTATTAAGGGCAAACTCGGCCAACGGCAAGAAAGCCACCCAATCATCCTGATCAGCAGACACAAAGCATCTCAAATAGGTTTCCAAGGTCTGATTAGTTCGCTCAGTTTGGCCATTTGTCTGAGGATGGAACGCCGAAGAAAAAGACAAATCAATGCCCATCCTAGCACAAAAGGTCCGCCAAAACCTAGAAACAAACTGGGAACCTCTGTCAGACACAATATTCTCCGGAATGCCATGCAAACGAACCACATGCTGAAAAAACAATGGAACCAAATCAGAGGAGGAAGGCAATTTAGGCAAAGGTACCAAGTGGACCATTTTAGAGAACCGGTCACAAACCACCCAGATAACAGACATCTTCTGGGAAACAGGAAGATCCGAAATAAAATCCATGGAAATATGCGTCCAGGGCCTCTCAGGGACCGACAAAGGCAAAAGCAACCCACTAGCGCGGGAACAGCAAGGCTTGGCCCGGGCACAAGTCCCACAGGACTGCACAAAAGAATGCACATCCCGCGACAAGGAAGGCCACCAAAAGGACCTAGCAACCAAATCTCTGGTACCAAAAATCCCAGGATGACCAGCCAACACTGAAGAATGAACCTCAGAAATTACCTTACTAGTCCATCTATCAGGAACAAACAGCTTCCCCACTGGACAGCGGTCAGGTTTATCAGCCTGAAATTCCTGAAGCACCCGCCGCAAATCAGGGGAGATGGCAGAAAGAATCACCCCTTCCTTAAGAATGCCAACTGGCTCAAGGACTCCAGGAGAATCAGGCAAAAAACTCCTAGAGAGGGCATCAGCCTTAACATTCTTAGATCCCGGAAGATACGAGACCACAAAATCAAAACGGGAGAAAAACAGGGACCATCGAGCCTGTCTAGGGTTCAGCCGCTTGGCCGACTCGAGGTAAATCAGATTCTTATGATCGGTCAAGACCACAACGCGATGCTTGGCTCCCTCAAGCCAATGTCGCCACTCCTCAAATGCCCACTTCATAGCCAACAACTCCCGATTGCCAACGTCATAATTGCGTTCCGCAGGCGAAAACTTTCTGGAAAAAAAGGCACACGGTTTCATCAAAGAACCATCAGAATTCCTCTGAGACAAAACGGCCCCTGCCCCAATCTCAGAAGCGTCAACCTCAACCTGAAAAGGAAGAGAAACATCCGGCTGACGCAACACAGGGGCAGAAGTAAATCGGCGTTTAAGCTCCTGAAAGGCCTCAACCGCCGCAGAGGACCAATTCGTCACATCAGCGCCTTTCTTCGTCAAATCGGTCAGGGGCTTAACCACACTAGAGAAGTTGGCAATGAAACAGCGATAAAAATTAGCAAAGCCCAAAAATTTCTTAAGGCTCTTCACCGATGTGGGTTGAATCCAGTCATGAATGGCTTGGACCTTAACAGGATCCATTTCTATAGACGAGGGAGAAAAAATAAAACCCAAAAAAGAGACCTTCTGAACTCCAAATAGGCACTTAGACCCCTTCACAAATAAAGCATTATCACGAAGGATCTGGAATACCATCCTGACCTGCTTCACATGAGACTCCCAATCATCGGAAAAAATCTAAATATCATCCAAATACACAATCATGAATTTATCAAGATAATTGCGGAAAATATCATGCATGAAGGACTGAAATACAGAAGGAGCATTAGAAAGCCCGAAAGGCATCACAAGGTATTCAAAATGGCCTTCGGGCGTATTAAATGCAGTTTTCCATTCGTCACCCTGTTTAATGCGAACAAGATTATATGCCCCTCGAAGGTCAATCTTAGTAAACCAACTAGCCCCCTTAATCCGAGCAAACAAATCAGAAAGCAAAGGTAAAGGGTATAGGAATTTGACCGTGATCTTATTAAGAAGGCGATAATCAATACAGGGTCTCAAGGAGCCATCCTTCTTGGCAACAAAAAAGAATCCCGCTCCCAATGGTGATGAAGACGGCCGAATATGCCCCTTTTCCAAAGACTCCTTGACATAACTCCGCATGGCGGCATGCTCTGGCACAGACAGATTGAAAAGTCGGCCCTTGGGGAACTTACAGCCAGGAATCAAGTTAATAGCACAATCACAGTCCCTATGTGGAGGAAGGGAACTGGACTTGGGCTCATCAAATACATCCTGGAAATCCGACAAAAACTCAGGGACTTCAGAAGAGGGGGAAGAGGAAATTGACATCAAAGGAACGTCACAATGTACCCCTTGACAACCCCAACTAGTCACAGACATAGATTTCCAATCCAGCACCGTATTATGTTCCTGTAACCATGGAAAACCAAGTACAACAACATCATGCAAGTTATGCAACACCAGAAAACGGCAATCTTCCTGATGTGCTGGAGCCATGCACATGGTCAGCTGAGTCCAATACTGAGGTTTATTCTTGGCCAACGGTGTAGCATCAATGCCCCTCAAAGGAATAGGGCTCTGCAAAGGCTGCAAGGAAAAACCACAGCGCCTGGCGAACTCCAAGTCCATTAAGTTCAGGGCAGCGCCTGAATCCACAAATGCCATGACAGAAAAGGACGATAATGAGCAAATCAGGGTCACAGATAAGAGAAATTTAGGCTGTACAGTACTGATGGTAACAGACCTAGCGACCCTCTTAGTACGCTTAGGGCAATCAGAAATAACATGAGCAGAATCACCACAGTAAAAACACAGCTTATTCTGACGTCTGAATCCCTGCCGTTCTACTCTAGTCAAAATCCTATCACATTGCATAGGCTCAGGACTCCGCTCAGAGGACACTGCCATATGGTGCACAACTTTGCGCTCGCGCAGGCGCCGATCAATCTGAATGGCTAGAGACATAGATTCGCTCAAACCAGCGGGTGTGGGGAACCCCACCATAACATCTTTAATGGCTTCAGAAAGACCCTTTCTGAAAATTGCTGCCAGAGCATCCTCATTCCATTTAGTGAGCACAGACCATTTTCAAAATTTCTGGCAGTATAATTCTGCCGCTTCCTGACCCTGACATAGGGCCAACAAGGTTTTTTCTGCATGATTCACAGAATTAGGTTCGTCATACAATAATCCGAGCGCTTGAAAAAATGCGTCTACATTAAGCAATGCCGGATTCCCTGATTCAAGGGAGAATGCCCAGTCCTGAGGGTCACCACGCAGCAGAGAGATGACAATCTTAACCTGCTGAATGGGATCACCAGAGGAACGGGGTTTCAAAGCAAAAAACAATTTGCAGTTATTTTTAAGGTTCAAAAACTTAGATCTGTCCCCAAAAAACAAATCAGGAGTAGGAATTTTAGGCTCTAAAGCCGGAGTCTGGACAACATAATCTTGGATACTCTGTACTCTTGCAGCAAGTTGATCCACACGAGAAAACAAACCCTGAACATCCATGCCAGCGCCAAAATCCTGAACCACCCAGAGATTAAGAGGAAAAAAAGACAAAACAGACTGCAAAAAAAAAAAAAATGGCTCAGAACTTTTTTTTTCCTTCTTTTGAGATGCATTTAATTCATTTAGGGCCAGTTGTACTGTTATGAACTGGTGGTTTAAGAGCATCATGGGACGAGCTCTGGAGGAGATGGTACCTGTACTAACCGCAGTTCCTGAGCTTATCACAACACTAGAAGTAGCCGTGGGATGTTCCTGTCACTCCCTAGACACCTCGTCACAGCCGGAGGACTAACTACCCCTAAAGATGGAAACAGGAAAGCTATCTTGCCTCAGAGAAAATCCCCAAAGGAAAGGCAGCCCCCCACAAATATTGACTGTGAGTGGAGAGGGAAATGACATACGCAGAATGAAATCAGAATGTAGCAAAGGAGGCCAGTCTAGCTAGATAGATAGAACAGGACAGAATACTGTGCGGTCAGTATAAAAAAAACTAGAAAAATCCACCACAAAGTTTACAAAAATCTCCACACCTGACTAAAGGTGTGGAGGGTAAATCTGCTTCCCAGAGCTTCCAGCTTAACTGAATAAATCCATATTGACAAGCTGGACAAGAAAAAACATAGAAAGAGCTGAACGATTAACAGCAAAAGAACAAGCAAGGACTTATCTTTGCTGAACTGGTCAGAATATCAGGGAAATCCAAGCAGAGATGTGAATCCAACCAGGAACCATAGACAACTGGCCCAGGCTGAAGGATAGAGCCAGGATAAATAGCCGAGCCAGAAAGACGATCAGTGGAAGCAGCTGCTGACTGCTAAATCCAAGGAGCAGCAGTTCCACTCAAAACCACCGGAGGGAGCCCAAGAGCAGAACTCACAAAAGTGACACAACCACCGGAGGGAGCCCAAGAGCGGAATTCACAACAGCTATTATACAGTGATTAGGAGGAGTCCTCCCCCTGCAGCCAGTGTAGCAGCCTGTATTGTGCAGAGCAGACTATTATACAGTGATTAGGAGGAATCCTCCCCCTGCAGCCAGTGTAGCAGCCTGTATTGTGCAGAGCAGGCTATTATACAGTGATTAGGAGGAGTCCTCCCTCTACAGCCAGTGTAGCAGCCTGTATTGTGCAGAGCAGACTATTATACAGTGATTAGGAGGAGTCCTCCCCCTGCAGCCAGTGTAGCAGCCTGTATTGTGCGGAGCAGGCTATTATACAGTGATTAGGAGGAGTCCTCCCTCTACTGTCAGTGTAGCAGCCTGTATTGTGCAGAGCAGGCTATTATACAGTGATTAGGAGGAATCCTCCCTCTACAGCCAGTGTAGCAGCCTGTATTGTGCAGAGCAGGCTATTATACAGTGATTAGGAGGAGTCCTCCCCTTGCAGCCAGTGTAGCAGCCTGTATTGTGCAGAGCAGTGTATTATACAGTGATTAGGAGGAGTCCTCCCTCTACAGCCAGTGTAGCAGCCTGTATTGTGCAGAGCCGGCTATTATGCAGTGATTAGGAGGAGTCTTCCCCATGCAGCCAGTGTAGCAGCCTGTAATGTGCAGAGCAGGCTATTATACAGTGATTAGGAGGAGTCCTCCCCCTGCAGCCAGTGTAGCAGCCTGTATTGTGCAGAGCAGACTATTATACAGTGATTAGGAGGAGTCCTCCCCCTGCAGCCAGTGTAGCAGCCTGTATTGTGCAGAGCAGGCTATTATACAGTGATTAGGAGGAGTCCTCCCTCTACAGCCAGTGTAGCAGCCTGTATTGTGCAGAGCAGGCTATTATAGTTATTAGGAGGAGTCCTCCCTCTACAGCCAGTGTAGCAGCCTGTATTGTGCAGAGCAGGCTATTATACAGTGATTAGGAGGAGTCCTCCCCCTGCAGCCAGTGTACCAGCCTGAATTGTGCAGAGCAGGCTATCATACAGTGATTAGGAGGAATCCTCCCTCTACAGCCAGTGTAGCAGCCTGTATTGTGCAGAGCAGGCTATTATACAGTGATTAGGAGGAGTCCTCCCCCTGCAGCCAGTGTAGCAGCCTGTATTGTGCAGAGCAGTGTATTATACAGTGATTAGGAGGAGTCCTCCATCTACAGCCAGTGTAGCAGCCTGTATTGTGCAGAGCAGGCTATTATGCAGTGGTTAGGAGGAGTCCTCCCCCTGCAGCCAGTGTAGCAGCCTGTATTGTGCAGTGCAGGCTATTATACAGTGATTAGGAGGAGTCCCTCTGCAGCCAGTGTAGCAGCCTGTATTGTGCAGAGCAGGTCATTATGTAGTGATTAGGAGTCCTCCATCTGCTGCCAGTGTAGCAGCCTGTATTGTGCAGAGCAGGCTATTATGTAGTGATTAGGAGGAGTCCGCCCTCTGCAGCCAGTGTAGCAGCCTGTATTGTGCAGAGCAGGCCATTATGCAGTGATTAGGAGGAGTCCTCCCCCTGCAGCCAGTGTAGCAGCCTGTATTGTGCAGAGCAGGCTATTATACAGTGATTAGGAGGAGTCCTCCCTCTACAGCCAGTGTAGCAGCCTGTATTGTGCAGAGCAGGCTATTATAGTTATTAGGAGGAGTCCTCCCTCTACAGCCAGTGTAGCAGCCTGTATTGTGCAGAGCAGGCTATTATACAGTGATTAGGAGGAGTCCTCCCCCTGCAGCCAGTGTACCAGCCTGAATTGTGCAGAGCAGGCTATCATACAGTGATTAGGAGGAATCCTCCCTCTACAGCCAGTGTAGCAGCCTGTATTGTGCAGAGCAGGCTATTATACAGTGATTAGGAGGAGTCCTCCCCCTGCAGCCAGTGTAGCAGCCTGTATTGTGCAGAGCAGTGTATTATACAGTGATTAGGAGGAGTCCTCCATCTACAGCCAGTGTAGCAGCCTGTATTGTGCAGAGCAGGCTATTATGCAGTGGTTAGGAGGAGTCCTCCCCCTGCAGCCAGTGTAGCAGCCTGTATTGTGCAGTGCAGGCTATTATACAGTGATTAGGAGGAGTCCCTCTGCAGCCAGTGTAGCAGCCTGTATTGTGCAGAGCAGGTCATTATGTAGTGATTAGGAGTCCTCCATCTGCTGCCAGTGTAGCAGCCTGTATTGTGCAGAGCAGGCTATTATGTAGTGATTAGGAGGAGTCCGCCCTCTGCAGCCAGTGTAGCAGCCTGTATTGTGCAGAGCAGGCCATTATGCAGTGATTAGGAGGAGTCCTCCCCCTGCAGCCAGTGTAGCAGCCTGTATTGTGCAGAGCAGGCTATTATGTAGTGATTAGGAGGAGTCCTCCCCCTGCAGCCAGTATAGCAGCCTGTATTGTGCAGAGCAGGCTATTATACAGTGATTAGGAGGAGTCCTCCCTCTGCAGCCAGTGTAGCAGCCTGTATTGTGCAGAGCAGGCTATTATACAGTGATTAGGAGGAGTCCTCCCTCTGCATCCAGTAATGCAGCCTGTATTGTGCACAGCAGGTCATTATGTAGTGATTAGGAGTCCTCCCTCTGCAGCCAGTGAAGCAGCCTGTATTGTACAGAGCAGGCTATTATACAGTGATTAGGCGGAGTCCTCCCTCTGCAGCCAGTGTAGTAGCCTGTATTGTGCAGATCGGGTTATTATGCAGTGATTAGGAGTCCTCCTTCTGCAGCCAGTGTAGTAGCCTGTATTGTGCAGAGCAGGCTATTATGTAGTGATTAGGAGGAGTCCTCCCTCTGCAGCCAGTGAAGCAACCTGTATTGTACAGAGCAGGCTATTATACAGTGATTAGGCTGAGTCCTCCCTCTGCAGCCAGTGTAGTAGCCTGTATTGTGCAGAGCAGGTTATTATGCAGTGATTAGGAGTCCTCCTCCTGCAGCCAGTGTAGTAGTGAGTTGCCCACCAGGACAGCGGGGTACTCGGTATCAGGTTCGGTCTTAAAGGGGAAGTCACAGTGGCTGCGACCCGGTCCGTGGCCCTGGGCACCCAATTAAGGGGACGGTCTTTTAAGGGAAAAGTGTTTATAATTCTGTCGTGACGCCACCTTTGGTGTTCAGTCAATAGTGGGACTGACGCTGCGTTAAAGGGGTCCTCTGGGGGATGTTATTGCAGCACTGATGGTACACTTCCCACAGGTGAAGCTGGGTCCCCACGGGTCCTAAGGTGTATGGTGGTGATGACGATTGCCAGTAAATGAGTAAAGGACCCAAGTTGTAAGTCTTTACCTGCTATACTGTAGTTGGCAGGCCACAGTCCAGGGCACTGACAACAGGTACATAGGAGTCCAGGCAGCCCGGAAACAAGCGGAATCCCCTTGGCAAGTCAGGATAGGAGCCTTCCTCTCTGCGCTTGCTAAAGTCCCTTGCTGCCTGAAGTGTTCCAAACAAGGTCCTAATTCCTTCGGTTCTTTCTCCTGTCCTGGGACAGGTACCTGTTTGGCAGGCAGCTTGAGCCGTACTTTCTGGGGTCTCTACACGGTGACTCCAGGCTCCAAGATGCTGCTGTGCCACAGGCGTAATTTGGGCAATGTCTGTATGATCTTATGCCCTCCTGTTCTGCTGAGTGTCCTGTAGTTCCACTCTAGCCTCGGGCTCCCAGTACCCGGTCTTTGAGCACTGACTCCTCGGAGGCCTATTCTCAGCCTCCTTGAGCCCTGAATCTCTTCTCTGCTCCTTTCCTGTCTGTCCTCACTCAGACTGTCTGCACCAGACTGAACTAGCTCCTCCTCCAAACCAGGATCTTTATTCAGCGAAGCTGCCCTATAACCAGATTTTGAGCTCCCCCTCCTGGCCTGGATTTGGAAGGTGTTGTGTGTGTGATTTACCTGCCAAAGAGATCCCTCTTGTTTCCAGGCATAACACTACCCTCCCCGAGAGGAAGGCAGCACTACTGTGGTACCCGAACTCCTGAGGTGCCACATTAGCCTGTATTGTGCAGAGCCGGCTGCTAAATAGTGATTAGAAGTCCTGCAGCGAGAAATGCAGCCTGTATTGTGCAAAGCAGTCTATTATGTAGTGATTAGGAGAAGCCCTCTCTTTGCCGCCAGTGTAGCAGCCTGTATTGTGCAGATCAGGCTATTATGCTATGATTAGGAGGAGTCCTCCCTCTGCAGCCAGTAGTGTCTACCTTGTCATGGTGGCGGCTTAAAAAATATATTTTAGCCAAAACAAAATCTGCTGGCTATGTATGTGAGCTGGTGTTAGATGGGAACTGATAATGTATGATAGGTGAGGACATGGTGCAGAAGTGGAGTTTTTCTATGAGTGGACGGTGGTACTGTGGAAGGTTCGAGGGTTGGAGGCTGAGCTGGGGTGGAGACTGGGCGGAGTTTCAAGTGGGCCCGAAAATTTTGCCATTATGGGGCCCCGAAATTCCTGGTGGCAGCCCTGCATGTTGCTGCAGTCTGTTTTTCCCAAATGAGAACTTGTTGGAGATCAGTTGGAGGTTGGGCAGTAATGCAGCGACATCTGCAGGATATATGCAGTATTACATGGTGCTTTTTGAAGACAATGTGTTGCTATTAGTGTTGAGTGATACCTTTCGATATTGAAAAGTATCGGTATCGGATTGGATCGGCCGATATTCAAAAAATATCGGATATCACCGATACCCGATACAAATGCAAGTCAATGGGACCAAAATATCGGAATTAAAATAAACCCTTTCTTTCCTTGTAGGTTCATTCTACATGAAGGAAAACAACTAAGAATAATGTAGGATGTATTGGGGGAGGTGGCGGAGACATTAAAGGCATAGAGTTTAGCCCAATCAAATGGAATAGCAGGAATTAATTTTTTTTTTTAAGACGTTCGGAGGTCCAAAGATATTGACTGTTAAGATTTTTTTATATATTTTGTCAGATATTGATGTTTCACTAATTCCATGCTCTTCACCTTCTTTTTTAATTCTCCGACACTTTCTTCTTCATCATCCTCAGCAGCAGCATCTTTTACATCAACTTCTTCTTCACCTTATTCATCTTCTTCATCTTCTTCCTATTATTCTTTTTTGTTACATTCTTCATATTCTTTTATTAAACTGTTATTCTTCTTCATATTCTACTTCTTCATCATATTCTTATTTGTGACAGGCATTCCTGTAGTTGTTATCTATAAAAGTTTGAAGATTACACCTTCCGTTCTGCCTGTCACAAAAGAGGTACAACAGGATTTGTCCGCGTTCAGTTTGGCCTGCAGCATCAGGCTTTTTCCAGGGGCACCACGAGGAGGAACGGACTCACCCCCATACACTGCTTAGTGTTCTTCTGCTTATAATTTAGATAATATCTTTTGCTCAGAATTTTAGTCTTAAGCCCCCGTCACACTAAGCGAGGTCGCTAGCGAGATCGCTGCTGAGTCACAAGTTTTGTGACGCAACAGCGACCTCAGTAGCGATCTCGCTATGTTTGACACGTAGCAGCGACCAGGCCCCTGCTGTGAGATCGCTGGTCGTGTCGGAATGGCCTGGACCTTTTTTTCATCGTTGAGGTCCCGATGACATCGCTGAATCGGTGTGTGTGACACGGATTCAGCGATGTCTTCGCTGGTAACCAGGGTAAACATCGGGTTACTAAGCGCAGGGCCGCGCTTAGTAACCCGATGTTTACCCTGGTTACCATCGTAAATGTAAAAAACAAACAAACAAAAAACAAACAAACACTACATACTCACATTCCGGTGTCCGTCAGGTCCCTTGCCGTCTGCTTCCCGCACTGACTGACTGCCGGCCGTGAAGTGAAAGCACAGCACAGCGGTGACGTCACCGCTCTGCTGTTAGGGCCGGCGCTCAGTCAGTGCAGGAAGCGGACGCCGGGGGACGCGAAGGTGAGTATGTACTGTTTGTTTTTTTACATTTTACACTGGTAACCAGGGTAAACATCGGGTTACTAAGCGCGGCCCTGCGCTTAGCAACCCGATGTTTACCCTGGTTACCCGGGGACCTCGGCATCGTTGGTCGCTGGAGAGCTGTCTGTGTGACAGCTCCCCAGCGACCACACAGCGACTAAACAGCGACGCTGCAGCGATCGGCATCGTTGTCTATATCGCTGCAGCGTCGCTAAGTGTGACGGGGCCTTTATGCTTAATGTTCTTCTGCTGTTTGTTCTGCAGCTTCTTGTTCTTCTGCTTCTCTGTCTCCAGGGTCGTCGTCTCCGGGGTGGTCTTCAGGGTCGTCGTCTCTGGGGTCGTCATCTTAGGGGTGGTCTTCAGGGTCGTCGTCTTTAGGGTCTTGAACTTGGAAATGTAGCAGAAGGTGCAAGAAGGCTGAGGAAATGCCGAGAACCAGCTGACGGTACTGGAACCCGGATGGCTACCCGAAGGTCCAAGAGCCAATGGAACTACCAAGGACCAGCTGACGGTACTGGAACCCGGTTACTAAGCAGGAGGTACCCGTGCCAGAAAGCACTACCAAGGACCACCTGACGGTGGAACTCGGATACCCAGTTGGAGGCACCTAAGCCAAAGGCTCTGCCCGGAACCAGCTGACGGTACTGGAACCAGGATGGGGAGCAGAAGGTACAAGAGCAAAAGACACTGCCGAGAACCAGCTGACGGTACTGGAACCCGGATGGGTAGCAGATGGTACAAGAGCAAATGGAACAACCGAGGACCAGCTGACATTACTGGAACCCGGTTACTAAGCAGTAGGTACCCGTGCCAGAAAGCACTACCAAGGACCACCTGACGGTGGATCTCGGATACCCAGAAGGAGGCACCTAAGCCAAAGGCTCTGCCCGGAACCAGCTGATGGTACTGGAACCAGGGGGACCTATTCAAGTTTGTCTTCCTAAGAACCAGCTAATGGTGCTGGAACTCAGATAGGCAGCAGAAGGTCCACAGGAAAAACAAAAGTTGCTAAGCCGCGAGCCGGCCGTAGTTACCAAAAATCCACAGTCCTACAGGGGGAGCTTGTCCTATTGGCACTACGGAACCAGCCTTGATTGCCAGTTCCCGCAGCCCACATAGGAAGCACCTAAACTGCAGGCACCATAGAGTCGGCTAACCAGACCGCAACACGACAGGACAATGTATTGGAGGCAAAGTGACCTTGACACTACCCGGAAAAAGCTGGCGTGCTGGAACCGGGCTGTTATGTCGGACGCTGTTCACACTAGGGCGTCCGACAGACAGTGGTAATTCCTCATTCGTCCACTATATGTTCAGTGGCGCCGGCTAGATTGATCCAGATTGTTCGGGGTTAATCTGACTGGTACTCGGGTTGGAGGCTTAGTCACGCCCACTGCCTTTAAATAGTTTTGCTGGGCTTTGGGCGTCGCCGATTATAGCTTTTGCCTGGTGATCTCGGTCTGGAGTGGTGGTCTAGGAGAGGAAATATCGTATCTGGTGGTGTATTATCCTTCGTTATATTTCTCCTTCCTATATTTGTATTGTTTTGCCCTGTGCACATTATAGTGTTTTCCTGTGTGTCTGCGGCGTGGTGCGTTTTTTAGTTTTCCCTGTCTGTGCTTTCTGTAGGGGTTGGTGAGAGGTCTTATCACTGGTTGGCGGGTGGAGATTTCAGCTTAGTACTGTAACAGGACTCAGGGTCAGGCCTGGCGGCCCAGACATGCACACCTTCAGTGTGAACTCTGGGAGAGGGACAGACAGGGTTTCCCTAGTTTGAGGGATATTGCAGGGGCCCGGGTAATCAACTGTAGTCTACCCAGTACCCCCGTGACATTATAATCGGCCATATTTTTTTGTATTCCATGGATCCCATGACTTCCATAACCCGCCAGTTGGAGGCGCTGTCCCTGCAGGTCACTGAGCTGAAGGGGGCAGTTCAGCAACAGGGTCTAGTAGTATCTAATGTGCAAGCTGAATCTGCAGGCAGAGTTCCTGAGCCAAAGTTTCCTTTACCTGAAAGGTTTGCTGGGGAACGCAGTAAATTTGTTACTTTTCGTGAATCTTGTAAACTATATTTTCGTATGTAGTAAATATAGGAAAACTGACTGAACAGCAATCTAGTCTGAACTGGTACATAACCAAAAAGTCTTACATAGCAAATAGATAATGGCTGCACTCAATTTTACTGTGCTAAAGCAAGGAAATGTGCGATACATGAAATGTGAATAGCATAATGGCTTGTGAAATCTATGAAAAAAACACATGAGATGCTTAGCACAAGATTTGGCCAAAAATTGTGAGCCCATCCACCAAACGTCAAGGTGATCTCAGATCGGATGGGTAACTGACCTGTCTGCCTAGTGTGAACACTTACCTATGGCTAATAACATGGTAAAGCCTGCATTTATAGGAAGGTCAGAACCGACTGTGTTTGGATGTAATTAAAATCATAGCATGGTGAAGGGCGGGGCGTTCAAGTCAGAAAAAAGTACATAGTAAATATAGGAAAACTGACTGAACAGCAATCTAGTCTGAACTGGTGCATAACCAAAAAGTCATACATAGCAAATAGATAATGGCTGCACTCAATTTTACTGTGCTAAAGCAAGAAAATGTGCGATACATGAAATGTGAATAGCATAATGGCTTGTGAAATCTATGAAAAAAACACATGAGATGCTTAGCACAAGATTTGGCCAAAAATTGTGAGCCCATCCACCAAACGTCAAGGTGATCTCAGATCGGATGGGTAACTGACCTGTCTGCCTAGTGTGAACACTTACCTATGGCTAATAACATGGTAAAGCCTGCATTTATAGGAAGGTCAGAACCAACTGTGTTTGGATGTAATTAAAATCACAGCATGGTGAAGGGCGGGGCATTCAAGTCAGAAAAAAAGTACATAGTTCACACTAGGCAGACAGGTCAGTTACCCATCCGATCTGAGATCACCTTGACGTTTGGTGGATGCCATTATGCTATTCACATTTCATGTATCGCACATTTCCTTGCTTTAGTACAGTAAAATTGAGTGCAGCCATTATCTATTTGCTATGTAAGACTTTTTGGTTATGCACCAGTTCAGACTAGATTGCTGTTCAGTCAGTTTTCCTATATTTACTATGTACTTTTTTCCTTGCTTTAGCACAGTAAAATTGAGTGCAGCCATTATATATTTTCGTATGCGCACGATCTCCTCAGGTAATGAGGCTCAGCGTGTGGGCCTGGTGTTGTCATTACTGAACGGGGATCCTCAAGCATGGGCGTTTTCTTTACCATCTGATTCTGCTGCATATAACTCAGTGGAGAGTTTTTTTTCTGCTCTTGGACTCATTTATGAAGATCCTGACAGAATGGGTCTAGCAGAATCTAAAATTCGCGCTATCCGCCAGGGGGAGCGTATGGCGGAGGATTACTATTCTGAATTTCGCCGCTGGGCAGTAGATACACAGTGGAATGATCCTGCGCTGCAGAGTCAGTTTGTTCATGGGGTTTCAGGAAGGGTTAAAAAAGCCCTTCTGATGTACGAGACTCCTGCTTCTCTAGAATCCGCTATGAGTCTTGTTATCCGCATTGATCGCCGTCTGTGTCAGGGGGTGCAAGAGACGCCGCCTATGGGAGAAAGCGTAGGTACACGTGAGGTTGCTGCAGGTGAGCCCACGGAGCCTATGCAAATCGCAGGGGTGTCACATGTGAAGTATCGTGCCCCTTTGCTCAGGAAGCAGAGAGCCTGTTTTTGCTGTGGTAAAACTGGTCATTATGTTAATACTTGTCCTCTGCTATCTAAGAAAAGCGCAACGGCGGAAAAACTACTAAGCTCAGAGGGTGTGGAGGACGCCAATCTGAACTTATGCATATCCTCCATTATGGTTTCTCAATGCATGCTCCCTGCCAAAGTTATAGTTGCTGGCAGAGAGCTGCCAATCACTGTGTTTGTGGATAGTGGTTCTGTCACTAATCTTATTGATGAGTGTTTGCGTGCACAGCCGGTTTCAGGATCGAAAAACTGCCTCATCCTATCCGGGTGGTCACCATCAATGCCGCTCCTCTCCCACAGGGGGAGATTACTGAGTTTGTGGCTGAGGTTAAACTCCACATCGGGGTCCTACATTCAGAGCAAGTTACATGTAGGGTGCTCAGTAATCTGCCTGCACAAATGGTTCTGGGTTTTCCATGGTTGGCTATGCACAACCCGGTGATTGACTGGAAAACCCAGGACATCATCCAGTGGAGCGGATTCTGCCAGGAGAATTGCCTGGCTACGTGTGTGTCCGCTGTGACTCCTAGTATTCCTGAGTCTCTGCTGGATTTTGCGGATGTGTTCTCAGAGAAGGGTTGCTCAGAATTGCCACCACATCGTCCCTATGACTGCACTATTAGGTTAAAACCAGGGGCCAAATTGCCGAAAGCTAGGATGTTTAACATCTCTGGTCCTGAGAGGCAAGCCTTAAAAGACTACATCGCTGAGAGTCTGAGCAAAGGGCACATCAGGCCTTCGTCCTCGCCTGTGGCAGCAGGGTTCTTCGTTAAGAAGAAAGATGGCAGTTTACGCCCGTGTCTGGATTTCAGGGAGTTAAACCAGATTACGGTTCGTGACTCATACCCTATGCCGCTGATACCCGATCTGTTCATAGTTACATAGTTATTAAGGTTGAAGAAAGACTTTAAGTCCATCTAGTTCAACCCATAGCCTAACCTAACATGCCCTAACATGTTGATCCAGAGGAAGGCAAAAAAAACCCATGTGGCAAAGAGTAAGCTCCACATTGGGGAAAAAAATTCCCGACTCCACATACGGCAATCAGACTAGTTCCCTGGATCAACGCCCTATCAAGGAATCTAGTGTATATACCCTGTAATATTATACTTTTCCAGAAAGGCATCCAGTCCCATCTTAAATTTAAGTAATGAATCACTCATTACAACATCATATGGCAGAGAGTTCCATAGTCTCACTGCTCTTACAGTAAAGAATCCGCGTCTGTTATTATGCTTAAACCTTCTTTCCTCCAGACGTAGACGATGTCCCCTTGTCCCTGTCTCAGGTCTATGATTAAAAAGATCATCAGAAAGGTCTTTGTACTGTCCCCTCATATATTTATACATTAAAATAAGATCACCCCTTAGTCTTCGTTTTTCCAAACTAAACAGCCCCAAGTGTAATAACCTATCTTGGTATTGCAGACCCCCCAGTCCTCTAATAACCTTGGTCACTCTTCTCTGCACCCGCTCCAGTTCAGCTATGTCTTTCTTATACACCGGAGACCAGAACTGTGCACAGTATTCTAAGTGTGGTCGAACTAGTGACTTGTATAGAGGTAAAATTATGTTCTCCTCATGTGCATCTATGCCTCTTTTAATACATCCCATTATTTTATTTGCCTTTGTAGCAGCTGCCAGACACTGGCCACTGAATATGAGTTTGTCATCCACCCATACACCCAGGTCTTTTTCATTGACGGTTTTGCCCAGAGTTTTAGAAATAAGCACATAGTTATACAGCTTATTACTTCTACCCAAGTGCATGACCTTACATTTAGCCCCATTAAAGCTCATTTGCCAATTATCAGCCCAAGCTTCTAGTTTACATAAATCATCCTGTAATATAAAATTGTCCTCCCCTGTATTGATTACCCTGCAGAGTTTAGTGTCATCTGCAAATATTGAAATTCTACTCTGAATGCCCCCTACAAGGTCATTAATAAATATGTTAAAAAGAAGAGGGCCCAATACTGACCCCTGTGGTACCCCACTGCTAACCGCAACCCAGTCCGAGTGTGCTCCATTAATAACCACCCTTTGTTTCCTATCCCTGAGCCAGTTCTCAACCCACTTGCACATATTTTCCCCTATCCCCATTATTCTCATTTTATGTATCAACCTTTTGTGTGGCACCGTATCAAAAGCTTTTAAAAAGTCCATATACACTACATCTACTGGGTTCCCTTGGTCCAGTCCGGAACTTACTTCTTCATAGAAGCTGATCAAATTAGTCTGACATGCATGAACGGTCCCTAGTAAACCCGTGCTGATACTGGGTCATGAGGTTATTCCTCTTCAGATACTCCAGTATAGCATCCCTTAGAATGCCCTCCAGGATTTTAACCACAGTAGAGGTTAAGCTTACTGGCCTATAATTACCGAGTTCAGTTTTTGTCCCCTTTTTGAATATTGGCACCAAATTTGCTATACGCCAGTCTTGTGGTACAGACCTTGTTATTATGGACTCTTTAAAGATTAAAAATAATGGTCTATCAATGACTGTACTTAATTCCTGCAGTACTCCGGGGTGTATCCCATCCGGGCCCGGAGATTTGTCAATTTTAGTGATTTTTAGACACCGCCGTACTTCCTGCTGGGTTAAGCAAGTGACACTTAATGGGGAATTTTTGTTATCACTGATCATATTGTCTGCCATGGGATTTTCTTGTGTAAATACTGATGAAAAAAAGTCATTTAGCATATTGGCTTTTTCCTCATCCTCATCCACCATTTCCCCCAGACTATTTTTAAGGGGGCCAACACTTTCATTTTTTAGTTTCTTACTATTTATGTAGTTAAAGAATATTTTGGGATTATTTTTACTCTCTCTGGCAATGAGTCTCTCTATCTCAATTTTTGCTGCCTTGATTTGCTTTTTACAGAATTTATTTAATTTTCTGTATTTATTTAATGCCTCATCACTACCTACTTCCTTTAATTCTCTAAATGCTTTCATTTTGTCACTTATTGCGCCCCTTACAGCTCTATTTAGCCATATTGGTTTCCTCCTATTTCTAGTATGTTTATTCCCATACGGTATATACTGTGCACAGGTCCTATCCAGGAAGCTAATAAACGTCTCCTATTTTCTTTGTGTATTTTTATGTCTCAGGATATCGTCCCAGTTAATTGCACCAAGATCATCTCTCATCCGTTGGAAATTTGCCCTTCTGAAGTTTAGTGTCCTTGTCACCCCTCTACTACACATCTTATTAAAGGATACACGAAAACTTATTATTTTGTGATCACTATTCCCCAAGTGACCCCCAACCCTTTTATTTGATATGCGGTCTGGCCTGTTTGTTAATATTAGGTCTAGCAGTGCCCCCCTTCTTGTTGGGTCCTGAACCAGTTGTGAAAGGTAATTGTCTCTCATAGTTGTCAAAAACCAATTACCTTTGCTGGAACTGCAGGTTTCTGTTCCCCAATCTATTTCAGGGTAGTTGAAGTCCCCCATAATAATGACTTCTCCTTGAGTTGCAGCTTCATCTATTTGCTTTACGAGGATATTCTCCATTGCTTCCATTATTTTTGGAGATTTATAACAAACCCCTATCAGTAATTTATTATTTTTTCCCCCTCCCCTTATCTCCACCCACAGGGACTCTACATTTTCATTAGATTCACCTATATTATCACACCGGATGGGTTTTAAGGACGATTTTACATACAGACACACCCCTCCCCCTCGCTTATCTGTACGGTCATTTCTGAAAAGGCTATAGCCCTGCAAGTTAACAGCCCAGTCATGGCTCTCATCCAGCCATGTTTCAGATATCCCCACCATGTCATAATTATGCTCCAACAACATTAAATCTAATTCGTCCATTTTGTTGGCGAGGCTTCTGGCATTAGTATACATGCACTTGATGTTCCTCTCTGTACCTCTATTCTTTCTTAAATTATTAACTGTTCTAACCCCACCCCCCATTGCCACCGCCACCCCCAACTTCCTTATTTGTGCCCAGGTCTCTATCTGCCCTATCTCCCCCTTCTATAAATTGAATACCCTGCCCCCCAATCCCTAGTTTAAACACTCCTCCAACCTTCTAGCCATTTTCTCCCCCAGCACAGCTACACCTTCCCCATTGAGGTGCAGCCCGTCCCTAGCGTAGAGCCTGTAGCCCACTGAGAAGTCTGCCCAGTTCTGCAGGAACCCAAACCCCTCCTTCCTATACCAATTCTTGAGCCACTTATTAACCTCCCTAATCTCCCGTTGCCTCTCTGGCGTGGCACGTGGTACAGGCAGTATTTCAGAAAATCAGGTGGCTGGTGCTAGGTGGTTCTCTAAGCTTGACCTCAGAGGGGCTTACAACCTCATAAGAGTCCATCAAGGGGATGAGTGGAAAACGGCTTTTAATACTCCTGAGGGTCATTTTGAAAATCTGGTCATGCCATTTGGTTTGACAAACGCGCCTGCTGTATTTCAACATTTCATAAACGATGTGTTCTCTCATGTCCTGGGAAAATTCGTTATTGTGTACCTTGATGACATTCTCATCTATTCATGCGACCGTGATACTCATTTAGAGCATGTTAGGCAGGTGTTACAGCTACTCAGAGAGAATAAGCTCTATGCTAAATTGGAGAAATGTGTATTTTTGGTTCAGGAGTTGCTTTTCTTGGGTTATATTACGTCCGCTTCTGGGTTTAAAATGGACGCCGCTAAGGTGCAAGTGGTGCTGCGTTGGGAACGGCCTGATAACCTAAAAGCGCTCCAGCGGTTCCTTGGGTTTTCTAACTATTATAGAAAGTTTATCAAAAACTTTTCTACCATTGCTAAACTGCGCACTGACATGACAAAAAAAGGTACCGATTTCTCTGCCTGGTCTGAGCCTGCTGTGCATGCATTCGAGTTTCTGAAGAACAGTTTTGCTTCAGCTCCCATTCTGGTGCAACCGGATGTATCGAAACCATTTACCGTGGAGGTCGATGCGTCTGAGGTTGGAGTGGGGGCGGTGCTGTCTCAAGGCTCATCCTTGAGCGAGTTGCGTCCATGCGCCTATTTCTCCAAGAAACTGTCGCCCGCCAAACGTAACTACGATATCGGCAACAGGGAGTTGTTGGCTATCAAGTTGGCTTTTGAGGAATGGCGACACTTTTTGGAGGGATCGGTTCACCAGGTTACTGTTATTACCGACCAAAAGAATTTGCTTTATTTGGAGTCAGCCAAGCGTCTGTCCCCCAGGCAGGCTCGCTGGGCATTGTTTTTCACGCGGTTCAACTTTTTTGTTACTTACCGACCTGGGTCTAAGAACACTAAGGCGGATGCTTTGTCCAGGTGTTTTCCGAGGGGAGAACCTCGGGAAGAATTGGTACCCATCCTCCAAAAAGGTGTAGTGGTCTCGGCTCTCACGACAGAGGTTGAGGCTGAGATTGCCGAGGCTCAGGAGGAAGTACCACCAGAACTTCCCGTTAACAAATCGTTTGAACCGCTCCATCTTCGCCTAAAGATATTGGCAGAGCATCATGATGCTGTCCCGGCTGGTCACCCAGGGGTTAGGGGTACTTTGGAGTTGGTGTCGCGTCGGTTTTGGTGGCCCAAAATCCGACAGGACGTGGTCTCATACCAGCATATGTCAGCATGCACCACGTGCGCTAGGGCTAAGACGCCCCGCTCCCGTCCTGCTGGCACACTACTTCCTCTCGAGGTACCCAGTAGGCCATGGATGAAGATCTCCATGGATTTTATCACGGACTTGCCCTCCTCAGCTGGGAACACGGTCATCTTGGTGATTGTTGATCGGTTCTCAAAAATGTCGCACTTTGTGTCTTTGCCTTCGTTGCCTAACGCTAAGACTCTGGCTCAGGTATTTGTGCAGGAGGTGGTCAGACTTCACGGGGTCCCGTCTGACATCGTGTCTGATAGGGGTACTCAGTTTGTGGCAACATTTTGGAAAGCATTTTCCTCACGGCTGGGGATCAAGTTGTCGCATTCTTCGGCATTTCATCCTCAGTCAAATGGTCAGACCGAGCGTATGAACCAAAATTTGGAGCAGTACTTACGCTGTTTTGTTTTTGACAACCAGGAGGAGTGGTCGACGTTCCTTCCTTTGGCTGAGTTTGCCATAAATAATCACCTCCAGGAATCTTCTGGGGAGTCTCCGTTCTTTTGTGTTTACAGGCACCATCCTCAATTTTGTACTTTGAGTCAGGGGGGCTCTTCCAGCATCCCGGAGGAGGACCTATTAGGAGCACAACTGTCTTCCGTCTGGAGGAAAGTGAAACAGCGCCTGTTGAGCGTGGGTGCAAGGTACAAACGTGTGGCTGACAGTAGACGTGTGCCAGGTCCGGACCTGAGTGTGGGTGACTGGGTGTGGTTGTCCATAAAAAACATAAGACTCAAAATACCATCCCTTAAATTGGGTCCTAGGTTTATTGGTCCATTTAGGGTCGCCGCCATCATTAACCCGGTTGCCTACCGATTGGAGCTCCCTACGGTATATAAGATTCACTACGTGTTCCACAGATCGTTATTAAAAAAGGTGGTGGGTTCTGTGGACGCGGCGCCGATGCCTCCTCCAGTCTTGGTGGATGGCAGTTTAGAGTTTGAAGTCTCCAAGGTGGTTGACTCTCGAATGGTGTGCCGCACGTAACAGTACCTGGTACACTGGTGTGGTTATGGGCCGGAGGAGAGGTCTTGGGTACCAGCCTCGGATATACATGCGGACCGGCTGGTCAGTATGTTTCACCGCCGCCATCCGGACAAGCCGGGCCCTATAAGTCGTGAGGGCCCTGGGGTCCCTCGTAGAAGGCGGGGTACTGTCATGTCAGACGCTGTTCACACTAGGGCGTCCGACAGACAGCGGTAATTCCTCATTCGTCCACTATATGCTTAGTGGCGCCGGCTAGATTGATCCAGATTGTCCTGGGTTAATCTGGCTGGTACTCGGGTTGGAGGCTTAGTCACGCCCATTGCCTTTAAATAGTTTTGCTGGGCTTTGGGCGTCGCCGATTATAGCTTGTGTCTTGTGCCTGGTGATCTTCGTCTGGAGTGGTGGTCTAGGAGAGGAAATATCGTATCTGGTGGTGTATTATCCTTCGTTATATTTCTCCTTCCTATATTTGTATTGTTTTGCCCTGTGCACATTATAGTGTTTTCCTGTGTGTCTGCGGCGTGGTGCGTTTTTTAGTTTTCCCTGTCTGTGCTTTCTGTAGGGGTTGGTGAGAGGTCTTATCACTGGGTGGCGGGTGGAGGTTTCAGCTTAGTAATGAAACAGGACTCAGGGTCAGGCTTGGCGGCCCAGACATGCACACCTTCAGTGTAAACTCTGGGATAGGGACAGACAGGGTTTCCCTAGTTTGAGGGATATTGCAGGGGCCCGGGTAATCAACTGTAGTCTACCCAGTACCCCCGTGACACAGGCTGGGCAGGAGGGAGTACACGTGCCAAAGACACTTCTGAGCAGCATCTGGCGTTGTTGGAGCTCAGGGAATAAAGGAGAAGCAGAGTGTAGGCTGAGGCCTAATTGGAGCAAGTTGAAAGGGAACCTTTAACCCCCCAGGCGTTAGCAACTAGAAGAGCCACCTTGTGCAGCAGTAATGCTGCACAAGGAAAAGGTGGCTCTTTTAATTATGCTCCTTGCACACGCTGAACGAAACACTTATAAAATTTGGCCCCTCATACCGTGAAACCGTCCCGGAGGTGGGACTTTCCTTCTTAATGAGACGCAGCACAGCTGTCATTCATACCCCCTTGGCGCCGGGCGCAGCCTCCTCAGCATTGTTTGAATCTGTCCCGGAGCCTGCGCTGTTATGTTATCCCTTGGCCATGCGCAGTTAGCGCTGCCCGTCTTCTGACATCATTTGATGTCAGCCTGACTGCGCCTGTGCGGTCGCGCTGCCCGACATCAGTGTCTTCTGATTTATTCACACTGCGGGGCTGGGATTCATGGCCTTGCGCAGTGCATATCTTCGCCTCTCCAACTCATCTCCTTCCGCCTTCTTCAGACTGTGCAGCGTCAGCTGATCCCAAATCACACGCCACGGCCGTGACGCCGCACAGTCTGAAGAAGGCGGAAGGAGATGAGTGAGAGGTGAAGATATGCACTGTGCATGCCCATGAATCCCAGCCCCGCAGTGTGAATAAATAAGACACTGCGGGGCATGATCTCGGGCAGGGCAGCTGCACAGGCGCAGCCAGCCTGACAACAAATGATGTCAGAAGACGTGCAGCACTAACTGCGCATGGCTAAGGGATAAAATAACAGCGCAGGCTCCAGGACAGATTCAAACAACGGTGAGGAGGCGGCGCCCGGCACCAAGGGGGTAGGAATGACGGCTGTGTTGTGTCTCATTATGAAGGAAAGTCCCACCTCCGGGACGGTTTAACGGTATGAGAGGACACATTTTATAAGTGTTAACTTCAGCGTGTGCAAGGAGAATAACTAAAAGAGCCACCTTGTCCAAATGCAGCATTAGTGCTGCACAAGGTGGCTCTTCTAGTTACCAACGCCTGGGGGGGGTGAACAGGTTCCCTTTAATTTCTGTTGTTGTGTCAGCGTGGAGGTCGCAGGACTCATTGCCGGATACACAGCTGGGGATCAGCTGACGTTACTGAAACCCAATAACACGGCAGCAAGTTTTGACTGTGCAGACAGCACTTCCGAGCAGCAACTGGCGGTGTTGGAGCCGAGGGACAGTAGGAGGAGCAGACTTGAGTGATTGCCGCACACACAGCAGTGGAGCAGCTGGCATTACTGAACCCCAATAACACTGGAGCAGGTGTTGACTGTGCAGACAGCACTTCCGAGCAGCAACTGGCGGTGTTGGAGCCCAGGGATTACAGAAAAAAAAGAGTGTAGGCCAAAGCCTAATTAGAGCAAGTTTAATTTCTGAAGTTGTGTGACTTTGGAGGGAGCAGGAGCAATTGCCGCACACACACACACAGCAGGGGAGCAGTTGGCGTTACTGAACCCCAATAACAGAGGAGCAACTGTTGACTGTGCAGACAGCACTTCCGAGCAGCAACTGGCGGTGTTGGAGCCCAGGGACAGCAGGAGGAGCAGACTTGAGTGATTGCCGCACACACAGCAGGGGAGCAGCTGGCATTACTGAACCCCAATAACACGGCAGCAAGTGTTGACTGTGTAGACAGCACTTCTGAGCAGCAACTGGCGGTGTTGGAGCCCAGGGAATGCAGGAGAAGCAGAGTGTAGGCTGAGGCCTACTTGGAGCTAGTTGAAAGAGAACCTTTAACCCTCCCCAGGTGTTTGTAACTGAAAGAGCCATCTTGTGCAGCACTAATGCTGCACAAGGAAAAGGTGGCTAATTTTATTATGCTCCTTGCAAACCCAGAACTAAACACTTATAAAATGTGTCCCCTCATACCGTTAAACCGTCCCGGAGGTGGGACTTTCCTTTGTAATGAGACGCAACACAGCCATCATTCCTACCCCCTTGGCGCCGTGTGCTGCCTCCTAAGCGTTGTTTGAATCTGTCCCGTAGCCTGAGCTGTTATGTTAAACCTTGGGCATGCGCACTTAGCGCTGCCCGTCTTCTGACATCTTTTGGTGTCAGGATGACTGCGCCTGTGCGGCCGCGCTGCCCGAGATCCCGCCTCACAGTGTCTTCTGATTTAATCACACTGCGGGGCTGGGATTCATGGACATGCACAGTGCATATCTTTGCCTCTCACTCATCTCCTTCCGGCTTCTTCAGACTGTGCGTCGTCACGGCTGTGGCATTCAATTAGGGATCAGCTGACGGCCCACAGTTTGAAGAAGGCGGAGGGAGATGAGTGAGAGCCTGAGGTGAAGATATGCACTGCGCATGCCCATGAATCCCAGCCCCGCAGTGTGAATAAATCAGAAGACACCGCGAGGCGGGATCTCGGTCAGCACGGCCGCAAAGGCGCAGTCATCCTGACACCAAATTATGTCAGAAGACGGGCAACGCTAACTGCGCATGCCCAAGGTTTATCATATCAGCGCAGGCTCCGGGACAGATTAAAACAACGCTGAAGAGGCGGCTCACGGGGCCAAGGGGGTAGGAATGATGGCTGTGTTGCCTCTCATTATGAAGGAAAGTCCCACCTCCTGGACGGTTTAACGGTATGAGGGGACATATTTTATAAGTGTTAAGTTCAGCACGTGCAAGGAGCATAACTAAAAGCCACCTTTTCCTTGTGCAGCATTACTGCTGCACAAGGTGGCTCTTTCAGTAACAAACGCCCGGGGGTGGACAGGTTCCCTTAAATTTCTAGTGTAGTGTCAGCGTGGAGGTAGCAGGACACATTGCCGGATACACAGCTGGGGATCAGCTGACATTACTGAAACCCAATAACACTGGGTCATGTGTTGACTGTGCAGACGGCACTTCCGAGCAGCAACTGGCGGTGTTGGAGCCCAGGGATTACAGTTCAGGTGGTAGAAGCATGAACACAACAGGAGACCTGAAACTGTAGCCAACCAATTATTTAATCTGGAAGAGGAGTGGCAAATTCCTGCTAGATCCAGGCCTTGTTCATTTTCAGAAAAGTAAGCCGGTCAACGTTATCGGAGGATAGTCGCATGCGACGGTCTGTTAGTACACCACCTGCGGCACTAAAGACGCGTTCCGATAATACACTAGCAGCAGGGCAAGCCAGCACCTCCAATGCATACTGGCTTAGCTCTGGCCATGTATCCAGCTTAGAGACCCAAAACTTGAAGGGGGAAGAGCCGTCTGGGAGTACACTGAGAGGGCAAGACATGTAGTCTATCACCATCTGACGGAAACGTTGCCTCCTGCTGACTGGAGCTGTCTGTGATGGTGTAGACATTTGTGGCAGGCACACAAAACTGTGCCACAGTTGGGCCATACTGGTCTTGCCTTGTGCTGAGGCACTGCTTCTGCTCCCTCTTTGTGCAGAGCTTCATCCACTGAGCTGCTTTGTAAAGCACTAGCAGCACTGCTCTCAGTTGGACTGGAGAAGATGATGGAATTCACCAGTGTGTCTTGGTACTCCCGCATTTTACGCTCCCGGTTCAACGGTGTTATGAGGCTTTGTAAGTTGTCCCGGTAGCGAGGATATCGAGGATCTAGGAGGGTGTACACCCAATAATCATCCGTGTTGAGAATGTGGGCGATGCGGCAGTCGTTTCTCAGGCACTGCAGCATGAAATCAACCATGTGCTCCAGACTCCCAACTGGCCAAGAAACGCTGTCCCCTGCTTGAGGCGTGATCTCTACACACTGACTACTGGAGAATTGTGTAACTCCCTCCTCTGGACAGATGTCTTCCTCCTCCATTGACTCCTCCTCATCCTCTTCACAAAGTGTCCCCTGCCTAGGCCTTTGTGAGGAACCACATCGTTCTGACTGTCCAGAAGCAGATGGAATTGGTGACTCCTCATCCTCCACCTCTTCCACAACATCATCCCTTAGCACTTGCAGTGTTCTTTCAAGCAGGCAGATAAGGGGGACAGTCATGCTGACTAGTGCATCATCACTCGCCATCCGCGTGGAATCATCAAGGGCACGCAAAACCAGGCAGACGTCCTTTATAGTGGCCCACTCAGTGGTTGTGAAGTCTGAATGGCGCGGAGTGCGACTTCTTTGCGCCTGATGCAGCTGGTACTCCATTACTGCTGGCTGCTGATCACACAACCGCTCCAACATATGTAACGTGGAATTCCACCTGGTGGGTAGGTGACATATGATGCGATTTTCCGAAAGGCGGAATCGGCGCTGGAGAGCTGCAATGCACGATCTTGCCATGCTGCAATGACGCAAGTAAGCACACTCTAGGCGGACCTTGTGCAGCAGTGCATCAAGATCCGGATAGTCCCTCAAAAAACTCTGAACGACCAAGTTAAGCACATGTGCCAGACATGGGATGTGAGTGAGTTTGATTAGGGCCAGAGCTGCCACCAGATTTCGGCCATTGTCACACACTACCATGCCTGGCTGGAGATTCGCTGGCACAAACCACACGTCGCTCTCCTGCTTGATGGCATTCCAGAGCTCCTGCGCTGTGTGGCTTCGATTCCCCAAAGATATTAATTTCAATACGGCCTGTTGACGTTTGGCCATGGCTGTGCTCATATTGGTCGTAACAGGTAAACGTTCACGGGTCCATGTGCAGGTGGACTGTGACGGCTCCTGCAGCGCTGATTCAGAGGAACTTGAGTATGAGGAGGAGTCAATGTGTACAGAGTGGATTCCTGCAATCCTTGGAGTTGGCAGAACACGTCCTGCTCCACTCGCACGATCTGTACCCGGCTCCACAACATTTACCCAATGGGCAGTGAGGGAAAGGTATTGCCCCTGTCCATGGTGACTGGTCCATGCATCAGTGGTGAGGTGGACCTTGCTACTGACGGCGTTCAGTAGCGCGTGTTTAATGTTTCCCTCCACATGCTTTTGCAGGGCACGGACGGCTTGCTGTTGTGAATTTACCTTTTGGCTCCCTCTAGTGGCTACTAGTGATTTTACTCTGGGTATGTCTTTCATCCCTTGTATGCTCACCTGGGTCGTTAGGTCAGGGGTGTTGCTATATAAGCTCCCTGGACCTTCAGTTCAATGCCTGGCAACGTTGATATCAGAGCTAATCTGTAGTGCTCTTGTCTACTGATCCTGGTTCCTGCGTGATTAAGCTAAGTCCGCTTTCTTGCTTTTTGCTATTTGTTTTTGTTTGCATTTTTGTCCAGCTTGTTCATTATCTGTATCCTTTCCTTGCTGGAAGCTCTAGGGAGGCTGGAGTTCTCCCCCCGGGCCGTTAGACGGTTCGGGGGTTCTTGAATCTCCAGTGTGGAATTTTGTTAGGGTTTTTGTTGACCATATAAGTTATCTTACTACATTCTGCTATTAGTAAGCGGGCCTCTCTTTGCTAAACCTAGTTCATCTCTGTGTTTGTCATTTCCTCTTACCTCACCGTTATTATTTGTGGGGGGCTTGTATCCTACTTTTGGGGTCTATTCTCTGGAGGCAAGAGAGGTCTTTGTTTTCCTCTTCAAGGGGTAATTAGTCCTCCGGCTGGCGCGAGACATCTAGCGACCAACGTAGGCATGTTCCCCGGCTACTTCTAGTGTTGGCGTTAGGAGTAGATATATGGTCAACCCAGTTACCACTGCCCTATGAGCTGGATTTTTGTACTTCGCAAGACTTGCTGATATCTCTGAGACCCTCGCCATTGGGGTCATAACAGTTTGCCAGGCCCGTATTAAATGTTAAATGCATTGCAGAAGCGGGATTATAAGAAAGAAAGTTCTGAGTTTTTTTTTTTTCTCTCTCATTTTTTTTTTCTTTTCCCCTTTAACTCTGAGTGGCTTGTGTTTGCTGCAGACATGAATGTCCAGACCTTGATTACAAGTGTGGACCAGCTTGCTGCTCGTGTGCAGGGCATACAAGATTATGTTATCAGAAATCCTATGTCAGAACCTAAGATACCGATTCCTGAACCATTTTCCGGAGACCGATTTAAATTTAGAAATTTCAGGAATAATTGTAAATTGTTTTTGTCCCTGAGACCCTGTTCATCTGGAGACTCCGCTCAGCAAGTAAAAATTGTTATTTCTTTTTTACGGGGCGACCCTCAGGATTGGGCCTTCTCGCTGGCGCCAGGAGATCCGGCATTGGCTGACATTGATGCGTTTTTTCTGGCGCTCGGTTTGCTTTATGAGGAACCCAATCTTGAGATTCAGGCAGAAAAAGCCTTGCTGGCGATGTCTCAGGGCCAGGACGAGGCCGAAGTGTATTGCCAAAAATTTCGGAAATGGTCCGTGCTGACCCAGTGGAACGAGTGTGCATTGGCTGCAAATTTTAGAAATGGCCTTTCTGAAGCCATTAAGAATGTGATGGTGGGTTTTCCCATTCCCACAGGTCTGAATGATTCTATGGCCCTGGCTATTCAAATCGACCGGCGGTTGCGGGAGCGCAAAACCGCAAATCCTCTCATGGTGTTGTCTGAACAGGCACCTGATTTAATGCAATGTGATAGAATCCTGACTAGAAATGAGCGGAAAATTCATAGACGCCAGAATGGCTTGTGTTACTACTGTGGTGATTCTACACATGTTATCTCAGCATGCTCTAAACGTCTTACTAAGGTTGTTAGTCCGGTCGCCATTGGTAATTTGCAACCTAAATTTATTCTATCTGTAACTTTGATTTGCTCACTGTCATCGTATCCTGTCATGGCGTTTGTGGACTCAGGTGCTGCCCTGAGCCTTATGGATCTGTCATTTGCCAAGCGCTGCGGATTTGTGCTTGAGCCATTGGAAAATCCTATCCCTCTTAGGGGCATTGACTCTACGCCATTGGCAAAAAATAAACCGCAGTTTTGGACACAGGTTACCATGTGCATGACTCCCGAACATCGGGAGGTAATACGTTTTCTTGTTCTACATAAAATGCATGATTTGGTTGTTTTGGGTTTGCCATGGTTACAGACCCATAATCCAGTCTTGGACTGGAAGGCTATGTCAGTGTCAAGCTGGGGCTGCCATGGAATTCACGGAGATTCCCTGCCCTTGTCTATTGCATCTTCTACGCCTTCGGAAGTTCCGGCGTATTTGTCTGATTATCAGGATGTCTTCAGCGAGTCTAAGTCCAGTGCACTGCCTCCTCATAGGGAATGTGACTGTGCAATAGATTTGATTCCTGGCAGTAAGTTTCCTAAGGGGAGACTGTTTAATCTGTCGGTACCTGAACATACCGCGATGCGTTCATATATCAAGGAGTCTCTTGAGAAGGGGCATATCCGTCCTTCTTCTTCCCCTCTTGGTGCGGGATTCTTTTTTGTGGCCAAAAAGGACGGATCTTTGAGGCCTTGTATTGACTATCGGCTTTTAAATAAGATCACTGTCAAATTTCAGTATCCTTTGCCGCTGTTGTCAGATTTGTTTGCCCGGATTAAAGGTGCCAAGTGGTTCACCAAGATAGACCTTCGTGGTGCGTACAACCTTGTGCGCATTAGGCAGGGCGATGAATGGAAAACCGCATTCAATACGCCCGAAGGTCATTTTGAGTACTTGGTGATGCCATTTGGGCTCTCTAATGCACCTTCAGTTTTTCAGTCCTTCATGCATGACATTTTCCGGAAGTATCTGGATAAATTTTTGATTGTTTATCTGGATGATATTCTGGTTTTTTCTGATGATTGGGACTCGCATGTGGAGCAGGTCAGGATGGTTTTTGAGATTCTGCGTGAAAATTCTTTGTTTGTAAAAGGCTCAAAGTGTCTCTTTGGTGTACAGAAGGTTCCCTTTTTGGGGTTCATTTTTTCCCCTTCTGCTGTGGAGATGGATCCAGTCAAGGTCCGAGCTATTCATGATTGGACTCAACCCTCGTCAGTTAAGAGTCTTCAGAAGTTCTTGGGTTTTGCTAACTTCTACCGTCGTTTTATCGCAAATTTCTCTAGCGTTGTTAAACCGCTGACGGATATGACCAAGAAAGGCTCTGATGTAGCTAACTGGGCTCCTGCTGCCGTGGAGGCTTTCCAGGAGTTGAAACGCCGGTTTACTTCGGCGCCTGTTTTGTGCCAGCCTGACGTCTCACTTCCCTTTCAGGTTGAGGTGGATGCTTCGGAGATTGGGGCAGGGGCCGTTTTGTCGCAGAGAGGCCCTGGTTGCTCTACTATGAGACCTTGTGCCTTTTTCTCTAGGAAATTTTCGCCGGCAGAGCGAAATTATGATGTGGGCAATCGGGAGTTGTTGGCCATGAAGTGGGCATTTGAGGAGTGGCGTCATTGGCTCGAGGGTGCTAAGCATCGTGTGGTGGTCTTGACTGATCACAAAAATTTGATGTATCTCGAGTCTGCTAAACGCCTGAATCCTAGACAGGCCTGCTGGTCATTGTTTTTCTCCCGTTTTGACTTTGTGGTCTCGTATTTACCAGGTTCTAAGAATGTGAAGGCCGATGCTCTGTCTAGGAGCTTTGTGCCTGATGCTCCTGGAGTCGCTGAACCTGAGGGTATTCTTAAGGAAGGAGTTATCTTGTCAGCTATTTCTCCAGATCTGCGACGTGTGTTGCAGAGATTTCAGGCTGGTAGGCCTGACTCTTGTCCACCTGACAGATTGTTTGTGCCTGCTAAATGGACCAGCAGAGTCATTTCCGAGGTTCATTCCTCAGTGTTGGCAGGGCACCCGGGAATTTTTGGCACCAGAGATCTGGTGGCCAGGTCCTTTTGGTGGCCTTCCTTGTCAAGGGATGTGCGGTCATTTGTTCAGTCCTGTGGTACTTGTGCTCGAGCTAAGCCTTGCTGTTCTCGTGCCAGCGGGTTGCTCTTGCCCTTGCCTGTCCCGAAGAGACCTTGGACACACATCTCTATGGATTTCATTTCGGATCTTCCGGTGTCTAAGGGCATGTCTGTCATCTGGGTGATATGTGATCGTTTCTCCAAGATGGTACATCTGGTTCCTTTGCCTAAGCTGCCTTCCTCTTCTGATCTGGTTCCTGTGTTCTTCCAGAACGTGGTTCGTTTGCACGGCATTCCTGAGAATATTGTGTCGGACAGAGGATCCCAGTTTGTTTCCAGGTTCTGGCGATCCTTTTGTGGTAGGATGGGCATTGATTTGTCGTTTTCCTCCGCTTTTCATCCACAGACTAACGGACAAACGGAACGAACTAATCAGACTCTGGAGGCGTATTTGAGGTGTTTTGTCTCTTCTGATCAGGATGATTGGGTGACCTTCTTGCCGTTGGCTGAATTTGCCCTTAATAATCGGGCTAGTTCTGCCACCTTGGTTTCGCCATTTTTCTGCAACTCCGGTTTCCATCCTCGTTTTTCCTCGGGACATGTGGAGCCTTCTGACTGTCCTGGAGTGGATTCTGTGGTGGATAGGTTGCAGCGGATCTGGAATCATGTGGTGGACAACTTGAAGTTGTCACAGGAGAAGGCTCAGCGTTTTGCCAACCGCCGCCGCGGTGTGGGTCCCCGACTTCGTGTTGGGGATTTGGTATCGCTGTCTTCTCGATTTGTTCCTATGAAGGTCTCCTCTCCCAAATTTAAGCCTCGATTCATTGGTCCTTACAGGATATTGGAGATCCTTAATCCTGTGTCCTTTTGCCTGGATCTTCCGGTGTCGTTTGCCATTCACAACGTATTTCATAGGTCCTTGTTGCGGCGGTACGTTGTGCCTGTGGTTCCTTCTGCTGAGCCTCCTGCTCCGGTGTTGGTTGAGGGCGAGTTGGAGTATGTGGTGGAGAAGATCTTAGATTCTCGTCTCTCCAGGCGGAGGCTTCAGTACCTGGTCAAGTGGAAGGGCTATGGTCAGGAGGATAATTCCTGGGTGGTCGCCTCTGATGTGCATGCGGCCGATTTAGTTCGTGCCTTTCACGCCGCTCATCCTGATCGCCCTGGTGGTCTTGGTGAGGGTTCGGTGACCCCTCACTAAGGGGGGGGTACTGTTGTGAATTTACCTTTTGGCTCCCTCTAGTGGCTACTAGTGATTTTACTCTGGGTATGTCTTTCATCCCTTGTATGCTCACCTGGGTCGTTAGGTCAGGGGTGTTGCTATATAAGCTCCCTGGACCTTCAGTTCAATGCCTGGCAACGTTGATATCAGAGCTAATCTGTAGTGCTCTTGTCTACTGATCCTGGTTCCTGCGTGATTAAGCTAAGTCCGCTTTCTTGCTTTTTGCTATTTGTTTTTGTTTGCATTTTTGTCCAGCTTGTTCATTATCTGTATCCTTTCCTTGCTGGAAGCTCTAGGGAGGCTGGAGTTCTCCCCCCGGGCCGTTAGACGGTTCGGGGGTTCTTGAATCTCCAGTGTGGAATTTTGTTAGGGTTTTTGTTGACCATATAAGTTATCTTACTACATTCTGCTATTAGTAAGCGGGCCTCTCTTTGCTAAACCTAGTTCATCTCTGTGTTTGTCATTTCCTCTTACCTCACCGTTATTATTTGTGGGGGGCTTGTATCCTACTTTTGGGGTCTATTCTCTGGAGGCAAGAGAGGTCTTTGTTTTCCTCTTCAAGGGGTAGTTAGTCCTCCGGCTGGCGCGAGACATCTAGCGACCAACGTAGGCATGTTCCCCGGCTACTTCTAGTGTTGGCGTTAGGAGTAGATATATGGTCAACCCAGTTACCACTGCCCTATGAGCTGGATTTTTGTACTTCGCAAGACTTGCTGATATCTCTGAGACCCTCGCCATTGGGGTCATAACAGCTTGCCTGCTGGAATAAAAGCGGCTGGGCACATTGTATTGTGGGACTGCCAATGCCATCAAGTTACGGAAGGTGTCAGTCTCCACCAGCCTGAATGACAGAATTTCAAGGGACAGTAGTTTTGCAATGTCAGCATTCAGAGCCTGTGCACGGGGGTGGTTTGCTGAGAATGACCGCCTTTTCTCCCATGCCTGTGCTACCGATGGCTGTAGACTGGGCTGGGAGTGTGTGGATGACTGGGAACATGGTGCTGTGGGTGGAATTACAGTGGGTCTTTGGACAACAGTGCCAGAGGTTCTTCCATGGCAATCCTGTGAGGAAGCCGAACCAGCTTTGTGTAAGCTGGAGGAAGAGGCAACAACACGAGCTGAAGAGGTGGTAGGTGCCGCTGTAGGTTGGCCTAGGTCTTCAGTGTGTTTTTGTAACTCCACCGCGTGCTTGGTCCGCACATGTTTCCACATATTTGTGGTATTGAAGTTGCTGACACTTTTCCCTCTTTTGACTTTCTGATGACACACCTTGCATTTGACAAAGCAAATGTCATCTGCAACTGTGTGAAAAAGGACCAGGCACTGCAAGTCTTGGGAGCACCCGTTTTGGCTTTTGGAAGAGGCATGCTCCTAATGGGTGCCAAAGTGGAGGCTACAGGCACCGCAGTCTTCCCCCTCCCTCTCCCTCTTTGGGCCGTTTGGGGAATCTCTTCCTCAGAGCTGCTCCCACCACCTTCCTGTACCTCACGCCATGATGGGTCAAGGACCTCATCATCTACACTACCCTCTTCCACCAACTGCTTCTCCTGGGTAGTCTCGGCAGCACAGTACGCACCGGAAAGTGGCACCTGAGTCTCATCATCAGATGCGTACTGAGGTGTTCTGACCGGAGGCACTGGCCCACCCATCTCTTCAGAGTCAGAGAGAAAAAGCTGTTGGGCATCACTGCCTACTGCCTCTTCTTCCATTTCTCCAATGCTGCTTGGCTGGCCCCCTCTTTCCAAGCCAAGAGATTTAGAGAACAGAAGTAGAGATGGCTCCTGTCCTGGGCTCTCTGACTGCCTGGGCAATTTGGCAGGTGGTGAAGAGACAGATGGGTGCTCTTCAGTGCTCTTTGCCTGAGAGGATGTGGCACTAATTAAATTCGATGCGTTAGCTGCCATCCATCCTACAATGGCTTCAATTTGTTCGTCCCGCAGCAGCGGATCACGGCGAGCTCCTACAAAGCTGCGCATGAAGGACTGTTCCCTGCTAAAACTGGGGGATGATGAGTCACCGGTGCCCACAGCAGGCACAGAATCCCCACGTCCTCTCCCTGCTCCACCTCCACGCCTATGCCCACGTGCCTTACTCCCTGCCTTCTTCATCTTGGTAGACTGATAAAGATAGGCAGAAAAGTACTAAGGGCTTAGTGTGCTTATTCCTGAACAGCTGCTAACAGGTATAAGGAACACTAATTTTATCAAGTGTGGACTGGACTTTAATATGAGCTAATGTGGCCTACACAACTCTAAAGTGGAGTGTTTGGTGAACTTTATAAACTGTTTGTTTTTTCCACAGAACAGACTACAGAGTGAGCTGCACTCACACAGAGACCGTGCAGACAGCTGTAAACGGCGCTGCAAGGCCAAAATAGCTCCTCTATGTAATCCTATGTAGTGTTTTTCCACAATCTAGCTGGATACGGATGGAAAGCCACTAATAGGATAAATTTGAAAAAATGTGCAGCAGGCTGCACTAATTGAGAAACAGACAATGGAACGGTATGAGGCAGTGACGCACTCTGAGCTGACTACAACCGGCTGTGGCGGCAGAACAGACTACAGAGTGAGCTGCACTCACACAGAGACCGTGCAGACAGCCGTAAAAGGCGCTGCAAGGCCAAAAAAAACTCCTCTATGTAATCCTATATAGTGTTTTTCCACAATCTAGCAGGATACGGATGGAAAGCCACTAATAGGATAAATTTGAAAAAATGTGCAGCAGGCTGCACTATTAGAAAAACGGATGGAACGGTATGAGGCAGTGACGCACCCTGAGCTGACTACAACTAGCTGCACTCACACAGACACCTTGTTAGACAGCCGTGAACAGCGCTGCAAGGCAAAAAAAAGGTTCTCACGCAGCGGTTGCTATATTAGCCTGGGTAAAGCACAATGAAGCAAATCACTATCTCTAAACTGGCCCTCAGTCAGAACACAGCATTTTGTCCCTAACTGAATTCACAGCAGAGTGAACCCAAAATGGTGGCGGCGACATTTATACTGCATCATGAAATCATTTCAGCAGCCATGCCAGTAGTGCCTACCATGCAGAACAGGATGTGCCCACACTTCTAATTATTCCTCATTGGCTGAATTCTGGCTCTTTGAATTATGGGAACTTCCGATTCCGGTATCCGATATACTGAAAGTATCGGAACTCGGTATCGGAATTCCGATACAGCAAATATCGGCCGATACCCGATACTTTCGGTATCGGAATGCTCAACACTAGTTGCTATATAATATGTGATATCTCGGAGTAGTCCAGAACAAGATAATGGAAGACAGGTAATGATTTATCAACTTCCTGCCTCTAGTGCTGAAACACATTGGGCTGATTTCTCATCTTTATTACAATATTACAAGCTCTATAATGAGCCTTCATTGCAGATTTCATCACATTTCACATAAAAGGTAGTGCTACATGTAATGCTATTTTTCCTTTCAATGGAACTAATAACTAATGGACACTTTAGTTGAATTTCCGGCTGATCATACATGTGTAATAGTCAGGAGAAATGCCGCCTGTTGGTGGACGAGTGCTCTGCATACAGCTATTTGGGCATCATTCACATAACGAAAGCCTCTGAGTTGCACATCTTTAAAATCTCAGATTTTTTCCCTTCTGGGAAGATGGCAATATATCACACTGTGCAGTCATATGGTGGGATTCACTGCTAATATTCTATTTTTTTAAACTGGGTACTTTTGTATACTATAGAACAATGTAAACTACTACCCTGTTATATTGTAATTAAAAGATGCACAGGTGTAATTGGGCCAAAAGCTCACTATTCTTGGTGAACACAGCCCTGGCTGTTGATTTACATTGTGTCTGTAAAGTCATGGTGCACTTTTGACCAGTCACAGGATCTCTTTATAGTTTACATTTTGGCGCCCGTTCTCTGGCCCAACCATATCAGACCTGTTCATGAGGAGAGATAACAAGAACCAATCAAACAACACAAACTCATTTAAGCTGTTGCTGAGCCCCCAGTCATATTAACCCCTGATAAACTGAGCTCTGATTAATACACTGCCAGGTCTGTGACATCATGCAACCACAAGCTTATGCCAGCTGGGTGGGTTTCCATGCCAGTCGAGATGAGGACAGTACAGAGGAAAGTTCAGTGTGTTCTGTGGCTCCCTAAATTCAAATCCGTGACCAAAGTGCTACGTGAATATCGGCCTGTTTATAACGAAGCGCCACCACATATGAATAGGGATAAGCAATTGAAAGAAATCGGCAGTTTGGTGGAGAAACCCCGTGACAGGCCCATTTTTTTTCGTCGAGCGGTCTATGACGGCAAACATGTATCTTGACATTTTGGAATTGTATATAGTGCCACAATTTCCAGAAAGTGTCATCTTTCAACAGGACGGCGCTCCTCCACACTACGCCACCATTGTTTGTGAGTTTCTGGATAGAACATTCCCCCAGCGGTGGATAGGCAGGGGTTCCGTCAAGCCATGGCCACCACGATCCCCGGATCTGAAGCCCTTAGACTTTTACTTTTGGGGTTATGTGAAGCAACATGTGTACATTGAACGTATAAACAGCATTCATTACTTAAAACAGAGAATCATAGACGTTATTCAATTTGTTATACACCAGACGTCCTTACCAGTGCGTGGCAAGAACATCGCTTGGATGTGTGTAGGGCAACAAATGGAGCCCACATCGAACTGCACTTAATAGGTATGAAACTGGGAGCGTTTTTCTTTTATTTGGAGCAGATTTCACATTTCTATTTTTTTTTTGTTGCTTTCCAGTGACTGGTCAAAAGTGCACCATGACTTTACGGACACACTGTATTTGGGGTATAAGCCAGAAGATTTTCCCAGTGTATACACCAATTATAGGCTCTAATCGTGATGTGAACAGTGACATAGGTGTATTAGACTGTAATCTTCTGGAGCAGGGTGCACATAATCCTCATTCAGACATGAATGATTTCTTACATACTCAAAAAAAAGGTCTGAGAGTCATCAGTGTTTAGTTAGTGTGTCATCAGCATACCTCCCAACTTTTGAAGGACAAATAATGCGCCAGGGCAAATTGTGACCACGCCCCTAACCACTCCCATTTACCATTTGTTTCTACTCTGGTAGGAGTAGATGTCAGAGGGGGTGGTAGCAATGAGGAACATTCAGTAGACGCCTGAGACTGCAGGATGTAGACCCAAGTCTGGGACTGTTCTCTGTTTCCAGGATGGTTGGGCCTAGAGATGAGCGAATCAATTCACATGAATCTGGTCCAGTATCCAGGTCAGGGGTACTTGGCAGCTGGGTGGGAAGTCACAAATCTCTTGTCTTCCATTGTCCCTGGTGCAGCTTTTAATTAGTCAGGAACGGCACAACGTGATCAAGTGTGTCCTGCCCATCTCTAGTTGAGACCTGTGAATTTATTTTATGTTCATTGAATCATAGTCGTATGATATCTGGTTTTTGTGTATGTAAGGTTGTGCTCACACATTGCATAAATACTGTGGTTTTTGTTTTCTACAAGTATCCAAACCAACAACCTTATCTGATTATTGTATCTTTGCTGCATTTTTATGCATTTTCCCATTATTTGATACTGTTTTGGTGCAGATGCGAAACCGTTTTATTAAGTGGGATTTTTTATAGCACAGAAAAGCTTAAATTCACTTAGCAACATCCTGCTGACAGATTTGCGCTAAGTAAATTACAGACATTGTCAGATTGGCAGTGTTAGGCTGGGGTCACACTTGCAAGTGCAATGCGAGAAACTCGTGCAAGTCTCTCGCATCAATACCCGGCACAGCTGTCGGCACTCGGGACACGAGCGTTCAACTGCATAGAAATACATGCAGCCGCACGCTCCGGTCCCGAGTGCCGGTGGCTGTGTCAGGTATTGATGCGAGAGACTCATGCGAGTTTCTCGCATTGCACTTGCAAGTGCGACCACGGCCTTAAACTGATTAAAATGATACCTGGGGTGAAGAAATTCATCTTGTGGTTCTTGTTTAATCAGTGTTAGAGGTTTTCAGTTAATGATATGCCCGTGCTCCGGGGCGGCCTGTAGGCATAGTCTTATGTTCCTGCTCGAAGCCAGAGAAACCAAGGAAGGACCTGCCCACAGGCCACCCCCGAGGCACAGACATGTTCCTCATCATAGAGACAGACTGTTTGTGCTCCAAGCGGCCTATGGGCAGGTTTCTCCTTGGTGTCTCTGGCTTGGAGCAGGAAGATAAGACTCTGCCTACAGTCCTGCATCGGAACATGGGCACTTGTAACACGGACTACACAAGAACCACAAGATGATTTCTTCACCGCAGGTATCAGTTTAATCAGTATAACAGCGTCACATGTGAACAAGTTAATTTAGGAAACTCTTGTTGAAAAAAGCATTACTGTAGACATGATGTTATCTTCAATATATATATATATATATTTATATATGTGTATATATATATATATATATATATATATATATATATATATATACTGATCAAAAAAATAAAGGGAACACTTAAACAACAGAATATAACTCCAAGTAACTCAAACTTCAAACTGTGAAATCAAACTGTCCACTTAGGAAGCAACACTGACTGACAATCAATTTCACATGCTGTTGTGCAAATGGAATAGACAACAGATGGAAATTATTGGCAATTATCAAGACACCGTCAATAAAGGAGTGGTTCTGCAGGTGGGGACCACATCTCAGTACCAATGCTTTCTGGCTGATGTTTTGGTCACTTTTATTGGATGTTCACACTCGTGGTATCATGAGATGGACTCTACAACCTACACAAGTGGCTCAGGTAGTGCAGATCATCCAGGATGGCACATCAATGCGAGCTGTGGCAAGAAGGTTTGCCGTGTCTGTCAGCGTAGTGTCCAGAGGCTGGAGGCGCTACCAGGAGACAGGCCAGTATACCAGGAGACGTGGAGGGGGCCGTAGGATGGCAAAACCCCAGCAGCAGGAATGCTACCTCAGCCTTTGTGTAAGGAGGAACAGGAGGAGCACTGACAGAGCCCTGCAAAATGACCTCCAGCCAGTCACATTGTGCATGTGTCTGCACAAATGGTTAGAAACCGAATCCAGGAGAATGGTCTGAGTGCCCAACGTCCACAGATGGGGGTTGTGCTCACAGCCCATTTGCCACAGAACACCAGGATTGGCAAATTCGCCACTAGCACCCTGTGCGCTTCACAGATGAAAGCAGGTTCACACTGAGCACATGTGGCAGACATCAGTCTCGAGACGCCGTGGAGAGCGATTTGCCTGCAACATCCTTCAGCATGACTGGTGTGGCAGTGGGTCAGTAATGGTGTGGGGTGGCATTTGTTTGGAGGGCCGCACAGCCCTCCGTGTGCTCATCAGAGGTAGCCTGACTGCCATTAGGTACCACGATGAGATCCTCAGACCCCTTGTGAGACCATATGCTGGTGCAGTTGGCCCTGGGTTCCTCCTAATGCAGGACAATGCCAGACCTCATGTGCCTGGAGTGTGTCAGCAGTTCCTGCAAGATGAAGGCATTGAAGCTATGGACTGGCCCGCCCATTCCCCAGACCTGAATCCGATTGAGCACATCTGGGACATCATGTCTCACTCCATTTGCCAACGTCACGTTGCACCACAGACTGTCCAGGAGTTGGCGGATGCTTTAGTCCAGGTCTGCGAGGAGATCCCTCAGGACACCATCCGCCGACTCATCAGGAGTATGCCCAGGCATTGTACAGTAGGGAGGTCATACAGGCACGTGGAGGCCACACACAATACTGAGCATCTTTTCCTTGTCATGAGGCATTTCCACTGAAGTTGGATCAGCCTATAATTTGATTTTCCACTTTGATTTTGAGTATCATTCCAAATCCAGACCTCCATGGGATACTTATTTTGATTTACATTGATAATTGTTATGTTTTATTGTTCTGAACACATTCCACTATGCAATGAATAAAAATTTGCAACTGGAATATTTCATACAGAGATATCTAGGATGTGGTATTTTAGTGTTCCCTTTATTTTTTTGTGCAGTGTAGTTATCTACCAGATTACCTCCAGTAAAATCCAAGCTGCCTCTGTCATCTCTGGGGAAATATCTACTTATAGTCAGTCGGCTCATCGCATTTTTTTTTAGTTTGTCACCACCATTGAACTGAACTTACTCTACTGTTTGATCTGATTTAAAGGAGAAAAATGCCCCGACAGTGTATCAATCATCTGAACAGATTTTGCTGTGTGTGTGGTTCTTTTACACCAAAAGGCCAAGTACATTCAATCACACATAATATTAAATAGATGTACCAGATATACTTTAAGTGTCCACTTGGTGATCAACACAAAAGCTGGGCCCCTCATGTGATATGCTCCAGTTGTTCAAATGGTCTTCGTAACTGGTTGAATATGAGGAAAGAGGCTTTGCCATTTGCTGTTCCCATGATTTGAAGAGAACCCAAAAATCATAATGATGACTGCTACTTTTGTTTTGTCAAACTGAAAGGCTTTTCTACAAAGAACAAACATAAGATTAATTACCATGAACTTGAATCTGTGATTAGGCCAGTTCCACATGAAGGTACCTTGCCAGTTGCTGTACCACCATTGTCTGGATTGGATGAAAATGAAGTAGAATATGAAGACTATGGAGCTGAAGCTACTGGCGAAGACATGGAGACATCAAGTCAAGATGAGTATGTACATGATGGAGCTGCCGAGCAGCCAGAACGCTTTACTCGACATGAATTAAATGATCTCATGAGAGACCTTTCATTGTCAAAAGATAAAGCTTAACTTTTGCCATCTAGGTTGAAACAGAAGAATCTTCTTCATGAAGATGTCAAAGTGTGTTATTACTGAAACAGAAGTAACACTTTAACACAATTTTTCAAAGTTGATGGACCAATGGTGTACTGTAACAATGTGAATGGCCTCTTTGAAGAACAGAATCAAGAGTATTTTGTTGCAGATTGGCGATTGTTTATTGACTCATCCCAGAGAAGTTTGAAAGCAGTGTTGCTTCACAATGGAAATATGAAAACAACAATCCCTATTGCTCACTCATGTCATCCAAAGGAAAGTTATGAAAATCTGTCAGTTGTTTTGGATGCTATACAATATAAGCATCATTAATGGAATATCTGTGGAGATTTAAAAGTGATTGGTTTGCTAATGGGAATGCAAGGAGGTTTCACAAAATATTGTTGCTTCTTGTGTTTATGGGACAGTAGAAATACAGTAGAGCATTATGTTCGTCGTGATTGAAGACAGAGAAACATCTATGCTCCAGGCAAAGACAATGTTCTGCATAATCCTTTAGATGCTCCAACAAAAATCTTTCTTCCTCCACATATAACACACATACAGTTGGGATTGATTAAAAACTTTGTGAAAGCCATAGCAAAGACAAATTCACAAGGGTTCCAGTACATTTCACAGAAATTCTCCAGCTTTTCACCAGCAAAACTGGAGGAAGTGGTATCTGTTGATTCTCAGATCAGAGAGCTTATGAGAGATGATGTGTTTGAAGGAACTTTAAATGATAAGGAATTGAGATCTTGGAAAAGCTTCAAGTGGATCTGTGAAAACTTCTTAGGAAAACAAAAATTTCCGGAATATGTTGAAGGTGTTGAGGAACTGCTAAATGCATACCCGTGTCTTGGATGTCGCATGTCTCTGAAAATGCACTTTTTGTATTCACATTTAGATTTCTTCCCACTTGTGGATGTAAGCGATGAACAAGGCGAGTGGTTTCACCAAGACATTAATGTAATTGACCACCGCTACCAGGGTTTTTGGAGTGACTCAATAATGGCAGATTACTATTAGATGTTATATAGGGACAACCCAGAAAAATCGTATCAATGACAGTCTAATGTCAAGCACTTTTAATTTCTGCTCATATTTTGGTTTCTATTTTGCATGTGAAATTATTTTGATTCAATAAAAACTGTTTTGTAAGGTGAAGCATTTTTCTGATATGTATATTACTGTTTTCTTAATGTCGCCAGTATATTTACTATACCTTATAATGATGCTTCTCCATGGAAACTATACGTGCTACAGAAAAACTATACACATTTTTTAAATCAGGACAAAAAGATGATTCAGAAAAGTACAAAGTCCCCTGCGATGATTACAAAAAATATTTTTTGTAGACCTGTGTTATTATTATTTTTTGTATAGCATACTTACTTTTGCAGTCATGTTCCAAACATAAGTCCTGGGGTTGTTTCTAGATTTAGACTTTTGAGAGTGGAACATAGGGGAAGGATAGGTAGGAGAAAACAAATAGGAGAGGATGAGGATAAGCATGCAAACCATCGCCAAGCAAAGATTTCCTGAACAATTTCCTAACTGCCTATTCCAAACACTGATTTCTCCTCCAACACCTAACCAGTAAGTCAAATCTATCATTATTATTATTATTTATTATTATAGCGCCATTTATTCCATGGCGCTTTACATGTGAGGAAGGGTATACATAATGAAAACAAGTACAATAATCTTGAACAATGCAAGTCAAAGCTGGTACAGGAGGAGAGAGGACCCTGCCCACGAGGGCTCACAATCTACAAGGGATGGATGAGGATACAGTAGGTGAGGATAGAGCTGTCGTGCAGCAGTTTGGCCGATCGGTGGTTACTGCAGGTTGTAGGCTTGCCGGAAGAGGTAGGTCTTCAGGTTCTTTTTGAAGGTTTCGATGGTAGGTGAAAGTCTGATATGTTGTGGTAGAGAGTTCCAGAGTAGGGGTGATGCACGCGAGAAATCTTGTATGCGATTGTGGGAAGAGGAGATAAGATAAGAGGGGAGTAGAGAAGGAGATCTTGTGAGGATCGGAGATTGCGTGCAGGAAAGTAACGGGAGACGAGGTCACAGATGTATGGAGGAAACAGGTTGTGGATGGCTTTGTATGTCATGGTTAGGCTTTTGTACTGGAGTTTCTGGGTAATGGGGAGCCAGTGAAGGGATTGACAGCGGGGAGAGGCCGGGGAATAGCGGGGGGACAAGTAGATTAGTCGGGCAGCTGAGTTTAGAATAGATTGGAGGGGTGGGAGAGCGTTAGAGGGGAGGCCACAGAGCAGGAGGTTACAGTAGTCGAGGCGGGAGTTGATGAGGGCATGGACTAGGGTTTTTGCAGATTCTTGGTTTAGGAATGTACAGATCCATGAAATATTTTTGAGTTGAAGACGGCAAATGGAAAGGGCTTGGATATGAAGTTTGAAGGAGAGATAAGTGTCAAGGATTACCCTGAGGCAGCGAACTTGTGGGACTGGGGAGTGTGGGCAGCCGTTTACTGTAATGTGTTATGGTTCTCAATGGCAAGAGAACATAGCCCAGCATACATAGGAACTAGCTCTTGGAAGGATGGAAACTTAAACTGACCATGAACTAAACCTGCCGCACAACTAACAGTAGCCGGGTAGCGTAGCCTGCGTTTTATCCCTAGACGCCCAGCGCCGGCCGGAGGACTAACTAATCCTGGCAGAGGAAAATATAGTCCTGGCTCACCTCTAGAGAATTCCCCGAAAGGCAGACAGAGGCCCCCACATATATTGGCGGTGATTTAAGATGAAAAATGACAAACGTAGTATGAAAATAGGTTTAGCAAAATCGAGGTCCGCTTACTAGATAGCAGGAAGACAGAAAGGGTACTTTCATGGTCAGCTGAAAACCCTATCAATACACCATCCTGAAATTACTTTAAGACTCTAGTATTAACTCATAACATCAGAGTGGCAATTTCAGATCACATGAGCTTTCCAGACACAGAAACGAAACTGCAGCTGTGAACTGGAACAAAATGCAAAAAACAAACAAGGACAAAAGTCCGACTTAGCTGGAAGTTGTCTGGTAGCAGGAACATGCACAGAAAGGCTTCTGATTACAATGTTGACCGGCATGGAAGTGACAGAGGAGCAAGGTTAAATAGCGACTCCTGTCATGATCTCTGCAGGCAGAGATCATAGCAAGCCTATAGAGGGACAAGCTCTCGGAAGATGGAACTATACTGACCATGAACTAAGCCTGCCGCGCAACTAGAAATAGCCAGGTAGCATTTCCTATTTATTGCTAGATGCCCAGCTCTGGCCTAAGACCTAAATAGCTAGCAGAGGGAAATATAAGACCTGGCTCACCTCTAGAGAAATATTCCAAAGAAGACCGTAGCCCCCCACATATAATGACGGTGAGTTCAGATGAAACAACAAACGCAGCAGGAAAATAGTCTTAGCAAATTTGAGGTCCGCTTACTAGATAGCAGAAGACAGATAGTATACTTTCATGGTCAGCAGAAAAACACTAACAAAACACCATCCAGAGATTACCTTAAACTCTGGCATTAACTCATAACACCAGAGTAGCAATCCCTGATCAACGAGAGCTTTCCAGACACAGTAACAAAACTTCAGCTGTGAACTGGAACAAATAGGCAAAACGAAACATGGACAAAAGTCCAACTTATCTAGTAGTTGTCAGAAGCAGGAACAAGCACTGAGAGGCATCAGATAACATTGTTGACCGGCAAGAAACCACCAGAGAAATGAGCTTAAATAGCGACACCCACTACTGATGGAAACAGGTGAAACAGGAAAGAGGATGACAAGTCCAATTCCACAAGCGGCCACCGGGGGAGCCCAGAATCCAAATTCACAACAGTACCCCCCCCTCAAGGAGGGGGCACCGAACCCTCACCAGATCCACCAGGGCGACCAGGATGAGCCCTATGGAAGGCACGAACAAGATCAGAAGCATGAACATCAGATGCATTGACCCAAGAATTATCCTCCTGGCCGTAACCCTTCCAATTGACCAGATACTGGAGTCTCCGTCTGGAAACACGAGAGTCCAAAATTTTCTCCACAACGTACTCCAACTCACCCTCAACCAACACCGGAGCAGGAGGCTCAACTGAAGGTACAACAGGTACCTCATACCTGCGCAATAACGACCGATGAAAAACGTTATGAATGGAAAAGGACGCAGGGAGGTCCAAACGGAAAGAAACAGGATTAAGAATCTCCAATATTCTATAAGGGCCGATGAACCGAGGTTTAAACTTAGGAGAAGAGACCCTCATAGGGACAAAACGAGAAGACAACCACACCAAATCTCCAACACAAAGCCGAGAACCAACACGACGATGACGGTTGGCAAAACGCTGAGTCTTCTCCTGGGACAACTTCAAATTGTCCATAACCTGCCCCCAGATGTGATGCAATCTCTCCACCACCGCATCCACTCCAGGACAATCCGAGGATTCCACCTGACCGGAGGAAAATCGAGGGTGAAACCCCGAATTACAGAAAAACGGGGACACCAAGGTGGAAGAGCTGGCCCGATTATTGAGGGCGAACTCTGCCAATGGCAAAAAAGCAACCCAATCATCCTGGTCAGCAGAGACAAAACACCTCAGATATGTCTCCAGGGTCTGATTCGTCCGCTCGGTCTGGCCATTAGTCTGAGGATGGAAAGCAGACGAGAAAGACAAATCTATGCCCATCCTAGCACAGAATGCCCGCCAAAATCTAGACACGAATTGGGTTCCTCTGTCAGAAACGATATTCTCCGGAATACCATGCAAACGAACCACATTTTGAAAAAACAGAGGAACCAACTCGGAAGAAGAAGGCAACTTAGGCAGGGGAACCAAATGGACCATCTTAGAGAAACGGTCACACACCACCCAGATGACAGACATCTTCTGAGAAACAAGAAGATCCGAAATAAAATCCATCGAGATGTGCGTCCAAGGCCTCTTCGGGATAGGCAAGGGCAACAACAATCCACTAGCCCGAGAACAACAAGGCTTGGCCCGAGCACAAACGTCACAAGACTGCACAAAGCCTCGTACATCTCGTGACAGGGAAGGCCACCAGAAGGACCTTGCCACCAAATCCCTGGTACCAAAGATTCCAGGATGACCTGCCAACGCAGGAGAATGAACCTCAGAAATGACTTTACTGGTCCAATCATCAGGAACAAACAGTCTACCAGGTGGGCAACGATCAGGTCTATCCGCCTGAAAATCCTGCAAGGCCCGCCGCAGGTCTGGAGAAACGGCAGACAATATCACTCCATCCTTAAGGATACCTGTAGGTTCAGAATTACCAGGGGAGTCAGGCTCAAAACTCCTAGAAAGGGCATCAGCCTTAACATTCTTAGAACCCGGTAGGTATGACACCACAAAATTAAACCGAGAGAAAAACAACGACCAGCGCGCCTGTCTAGGATTCAGGCGTCTGGCGGACTCAAGATAAATTAAATTTTTGTGGTCGGTCAATACCACCACCTGATGTCTAGCCCCCTCTAGCCAATGGCGCCACTCCTCAAACGCCCACTTCATGGCCAAAAGCTCCCGATTCCCAATATCATAATTCCGCTCGGCGGGCGAAAATTTACGAGAAAAAAAAGCACAAGGTTTCATCACGGAGCAGTCGGAACTTCTTTGCGACAAAACCGCCCCAGCTCCGATTTCAGAAGCGTCGACCTCAACCTGAAAAGGAAGAGCAACATCAGGCTGACGCAACACAGGGGCGGAAGAAAAGCGGCGCTTAAGCTCCCGAAAGGCCTCCACAGCAGCAGGGGACCAATCAGCAACATCAGCACCCTTCTTAGTCAAATCAGTCAATGGTTTAACAACATCAGAAAAACCAGCAATAAATCGACGATAAAAGTTAGCAAAGCCCAAAAATTTCTGAAGACTCTTAAGAGAAGAGGGTTGCGTCCAATCACAAATAGCCCGAACCTTGACAGGATCCATCTCGATGGAAGAGGGGGAAAAAATGTATCCCAAGAAGGAAATCTTTTGAACCCCAAAAACGCACTTAGAACCCTTCACACACAAGGAATTAGACCGCAAAACCTGAAAAACCCTCCTGACCTGCTGGACATGAGAGTCCCAGTCATCCGAAAAAATCAGAATATCATCCAGATACACGATCATAAATTTATCCAAATAATCACGGAAAATGTCATGCATAAAGGACTGAAAGACTGAAGGGGCATTTGAAAGGCCAAAAGGCATCACCAAATACTCAAAGTGGCCCTCGGGCGTATTAAATGCGGTTTTCCACTCATCCCCCTGCTTAATTCGCACCAAATTATACGCCCCACGGAGATCTATCTTAGAGAACCACTTGGCCCCCTTTATGCGAGCAAACAAATCAGTCAGCAGTGGCAACGGATATTGATATTTAACCGTGATTTTATTCAAAAGCCGATAATCAATACACGGCCTCAAAGAGCCATCTTTCTTAGACACAAAGAAAAAACCGGCTCCTAAGGGAGATGACGAAGGACGAATATGTCCCTTTTCCAAGGACTCCTTTATATATTCTCGCATAGCAGCATGTTCAGGCACAGACAGATTAAATAAACGACCCTTAGGGTATTTACTACCCGGAATCAAATCTATGGCACAATCGCACTCCCGGTGCGGAGGTAATGAACCAAGCTTAGGTTCTTCAAAAACGTCACGATAGTCAGACAAGAATTCAGGAATCTCAGAGGGAATAGATGACGAAATGGAAACCAAAGGTACGTCCCCATGCATCCCCTTACATCCCCAGCTTAACACAGACATAGCGTTCCAGTCGAGGACTGGGTTATGAGATTGCAGCCATGGCAATCCAAGCACCAACACATCATGTAGATTATACAGCACAAGAAAGCGAATAATCTCCTGATGATCCGGATTAATTCGCATAGTTACTTGTGTCCAGTATTGTGGTTTATTACTAGCCAATGGGGTGGAGTCAATCCCCTTCAGAGGTATAGGAGTTTCAAGAGGCTCTAAATCATACCCACAGCGTTTGGCAAAGGACCAATCCATAAGACTCAAAGCGGCGCCAGAGTCGACATAGGCATCCGCGGTAATAGATGATAAAGAACAAATCAGGGTCACAGATAGAATAAACTTAGACTGAAAAGTGCCAATTGAAACTGACTTATCAAGCTTCTTAGTACGCTTAGAGCATGCTGATATAACATGAGTTGAATCACCACAATAAAAGCACAACCCATTTTTTCGTCTAAAATTCTGCCGTTCGCTTCTGGACAGAATTCTATCACATTGCATATTCTCTGGCGTCTTCTCAGTAGACACCGCCAAATGGTGCACAGGTTTGCGCTCCCGCAGACGTCTATCGATCTGGATAGCCATTGTCATGGACTCATTCAGACCCGCAGGCACAGGGAACCCCACCATAACATCCTTAACGGCATCAGAGAGACCCTCTCTGAAATTCGCCGCCAGGGCGCACTCATTCCACTGAGTAAGCACAGACCATTTACGGAATTTTTGGCAGTATATTTCAACTTCATCTTGCCCCTGAGATAGGGACATCAAGGCTTTTTCCGCCTGAAGCTCTAAATGAGGTTCCTCATAAAGCAACCCCAAGGCCAGAAAAAACGCATCCACATTGAGCAACGCAGGATCCCCTGGAGCCAATGCAAAAGCCCAATCTTGAGGGTCGCCCCGGAGCAAGGAAATCACAATCCTGACCTGCTGAGCAGGATCTCCAGCAGAGCGAGATTTCAGGGACAAAAACAACTTGCAATTATTTTTGAAATTTTGAAAGCAAGATCTATTCCCCGAGAAAAATTCAGGCAAAGGAATTCTAGGTTCAGATATAGGAACATGAACAACAAAATCTTGTAAATTTTGAACTTTCGTGGTGAGATTATTCAAACCTGCAGCTAAACTCTGAATATCCATTTTAAACAGGTGAACACAGAGCCATTCCAGGATTAGAAGGAGAGAGAGAGAGGAAGGCTGCAATATAGGCAGACTTGCAAGTGATTCAATTGAAAGCACACTCAGAACTGAAGGAAAAAAAAAAAAAAAAATTTTCAGCAGACTTCTTTTTTCTCTCCTTTCTCTGCCAATTAATTTAACCCTTTGTTGGCCGGTCAAACTGTTATGGTTCTCAATGGCAAGAGAACATAGCCCAGCATACATAGGAACTAGCTCTTGGAAGGATGGAAACTTAAACTGACCATGAACTAAACCTGCCGCACAACTAACAGTAGCCGGGTAGCGTAGCCTGCGTTTTATCCCTAGACGCCCAGCGCCGGCCGGAGGACTAACTAATCCTGGCAGAGGAAAATATAGTCCTGGCTCACCTCTAGAGAAATCCCCGAAAGGCAGACAGAGGCCCCCACATATATTGGCGGTGATTTAAGATGAAAAATGACAAACGTAGTATGAAAATAGGTTTAGCAAAATCGAGGTCCGCTTACTAGATAGCAGGAAGACAGAAAGGGTACTTTCATGGTCAGCTGAAAACCCTATCAATACACCATCCTGAAATTACTTTAAGACTCTAGTATTAACTCATAACATCAGAGTGGCAATTTCAGATCACAAGAGCTTTCCAGACACAGAAACGAAACTGCAGCTGTGAACTGGAACAAAATGCAAAAAACAAACAAGGACAAAAGTCCGACTTAGCTGGAAGTTGTCTGGTAGCAGGAACATGCACAGAAAGGCTTCTGATTACAATGTTGACTGGCATGGAAGTGACAGAGGAGCAAGGTTAAATAGTGACTCCCACATCCTGATGGGAACAGGTGAACAGAGGGGATGATGCACACAAGTTCAATTCCACCAGTGGCCACCGGGGGAGCCCAAAATCCAATTTCACAACAGTAATGGATAGGTTTGTTGGGGGGGTCGCGTGAGATGGGGGAAGGACGATGAATTCTGTTTTGTCCATGTTAAGTTTTAGAAATCTAGTGGAGAAGAAGGATGAAATAGCAGACAGACATTGAGGGATTCTGGTTAGTAGGGTGGTGATATCTGGTCCAGAGATGTAGATCTGTGTATCATCAGCATAGAGATAATACTGAAAACCGTGAGATTCTATGAGCTGTCCCAGGCCAAAAGTGTAAATGGAGAAGAGCAGGGGCCCTAGAACTGAACCTTGCGGGACTCGGACAGATAGGGGGCGAGGTGAGGAGGTGGTGTGTAAATGGGAGACGCTGAATGTTCGGTCAGTTAGGTATGACGTGATCCAGGATAGGGCCAAGTCTGTGATGCCAAGGGATGAGAGGGTCTGTAGTAATAGGGAATGGTCCACTGTGTCAAAGGCAGAGGACAGGTCCAGGAGGAGGAGGATAGAGTAGTGTCGCTTGCTCTTGGTGGTTAATAGGTCATTGGTGACCTTAGTTAGGGCAGTTTCAGTGGAGTGGTGTGACCGGAAGCCTGATTGTAAGCGGTCGAAGAGGGAGCAGGAAGATAGATGGGAGGACAGTTCAAGATGGACATGTTGTTCCAGTAGTTTTGAGGCATAGTGGAGAAGTGATATAGGGCGATAGCTAGATACAGAGGATGGGTCAAGAGAGGGCTTTTTGAGGATAGGTATGATTGAGGCATGTTTAAAGCTTGAGGGGAAAACACCAGTTGTTAGTGATAGGTTGAAGAGATGGGTTAGAGTTGGGATGAAGACTGTGGCGAGGTTTGGGATGAAGTGGGAAGGGTTCGGGTCAAGTGCACAGGTGGTGAAATGTGATCTTGAGAGTAGAGTGGAGAGTAGATCTTCTGTAACGGTGGAGAAGTTGGTTTTGGAGGGGGAGGGCTGGGTAGTTGGGAGGAAGGGCTCTGGGGGTTGTCAACTAAAACTGTCTCTGATGTTCTCAATCTTCTGCTTGAAAAATGAGGCAAAGTCTTCAGCTGAGATGAGTGGGGAGGGAGGAGGTGCTGGGGGAAGGAGGAGAGAGTTGAAGGTGTTGAATACCTGTTTAGGGTTGTGAGACAGGGAAGATATGAGAGATGAGAAGTAGGTTTGTTTTGCTGTGGCGAGTGGGGTCTTGAAAGTAGTGAGGGACTGTTTGAATGCGATGAAGTGCTCGTTGGAGTGGGATCTTTTCCATCTCTGCTCAGCAGCCCTGGAAGCTCGCCTCAGTTCTTTGGTCAGGCTGGTGTGCCAGGGCTGTCTGTTGATTTTGCGAGCTTTGGCATGTGTGAGAGGGGCAAGAGATTCCAAAGCTGCAGATATTGTGGTGTTATATAGAGCGGCAGCATCATCCGCATTGTGTAGGGAACTTATGTCTGTGAGAGGGAGGAGGGATTCAGAGAGCAAGTGTAGATCAAGGTGTTTAAGATTTCTGCGAGGGTGTGCAAGTTTGTGGGGTGGGCATTGTAGACAAGGAGTGGAGAGGGAAGAGAATGTGAGTAGACTGTGGTCAGAAAGAGGAAGAGGTGAGTTAGAGAGGTTAGATAGGGAGCAGAGGCGGGTGAAGGTGAAGTCTAGTGTGTGACCATCTTTGTGAGTGGCTGCAGAAGACCATTGAGTGAGGCCGAAGGAGGAAGTGAGAGATAGAAGTTTAGTGGCAGCTGAGAGGGAAGTGTCAATGGGGATGTTGAAGTCGCCCATGATGATAGTGGGGATGTCCGCAGAAAGGAAATGAAGTAGCCAGGTCGTGAAGTGGTCAAAGAAGGTGGTGGCTGGCCCTGGGGGGCGGTAAATGACAGCCAGTTGGAGGTTGGAGGGGGAGTAGATGCGCACAGAGTGCACCTCAAAGGAAGGGAGGGTAACAGAGTATGGCAGTGGGATTGGGGTGAAGAAGCAGTTATCTGACAGGAGTAAACCAACTCCTCCGCCATGCTTGCTGCTGGGGCGGGGTGTGTGAGAAAGGTGAAAGCCACCATACGAGAGTGCAGCAGGAGAGGCTGTGTCAGAAGGGGTGAGCCAGGTTTCGGTGATGGCAAGGAAGGAAAATTTGTGAGTAATAAAAAGATCATGGATGTAAGAAAACTTGTTGCAGACAGAGTGAGCGTTCCACAGAGTTCCTGTTAGTGGGACTGGGGAGGCGGGGGCCGGGCTAATGGGTATAAGGTTATAGAGGTTACAGAAATTTGTGGTAGAGCGTGGATGGGAGGTAGAACTGACTGTGGGAATGTGGTGAGGAGGACCAGGATTTGGAGAGATATCACCAGCAGTGAGAAGGAAAGTGTTAGAAGGTGGGAGCAGGAGAGGGCATGAGGTGGCTGTGCTTTGAGACAGAGGATTGTATGTTGAGCAATAGTTCTGAGGAGGAGGTGAGATGGATGGGGAGAATTGAAGAAGAGATGAACAGTTCCTTACTAGGTGTAGGGATTAGGGGAGTTAGCAGAAAGTGAAGGATTATAGGGGTGAGAGTGAAAGCAAACAAACATTGTTTACAGTGACTTGTCAGTTACCTTCAGTTCCCTTCTGGTTCAATTCTGGTTTTAATTCTAAATTAATCTTCACACTTCTAGGACACACTTATAGGAATCACACAGCAGACTGAAGTCATTGCAGACTTGTGCTATGCAATATATGTACAGCTAAGTGCATTCAGGTGTGAAGCAGAGAGGAGTGGTCTCTGCTCATCTTGGTCAGAGAATTAAGGGTGGACCAGATGCATACAATCAAGCCAGAGTAAACAAGGTCATAAATAACACTGGGGTAAGCTGGGGTTCACTGAAAGGCATACCATGTGAATGCTAGGAGCAGGGGAAAGTCTGTGTGGAAAGTTGGGTGATGTACTATGTGCACTTCATAGACATGGCAGGAGAGCAGGCTGGAGAGCTGGGTGTATGTGGATCGCCCCCATGGGGCCGTGGGGTACTCGGTACTGGGTCCTTCAGTTCACAGGGGGATGTCACAGTGGCTGACCCGGTCCGTGGCCCTGGGACGTCCGTGTAAATGGGAAAGGTGTTTAAAGGGATACAGTTTGTGTTTGTGTTTGTGATGCCACCTGTGGTATTCGGTCAGGGTGACCGACGCTGCTTTAAGGGGTCCGCTGGGGTGATGTTATGGCAGCTAGATGGTATACCTTCCCACAGGTGATGTATGTCCCCAGGGCTTCCCAATGTGTAGATGGTGGATGGTGAGAGGCGCAGTGAAGAACGAGGACACAAGGTTGCAGTCTCTTTACCCTTACTGAAGCCTTCAGCATCCACAGTCCAGAGCACCAGATCACAGGGCAGCCAGAGTCCGGCCGATTTGGAGGCAAGTCCAAAGTCCCCTTGTCCATGTAGAAATCAGTAGCCTTCCTCTAGCGCCGTGGTGTTCTAGTTCCTAACTGCTAAGCTTCTCATAAGGTCCTCACAGATGTTGTAGATGTTATGTCTCTCTCTCTGTCCCCCAGATAGGACAAACCCGTATGACCGGTGGCTTGAGGTGTTTTACGGGGACTCTATCATGCCCCAGCCTCTAAAGCTTGCCTCCTGGGTATAGGGGCGGACAAGTAACGTGAAATTAGCTGTCCTGCCGGTCTCTGGATCAAGGCATAAAGGATCGTTGCTCCCTCAGTGTTCCGGCTACCGGGATCCTGCGCCTCAGAAGGAGGCAGCCTGTGTAGGGCTGTTCCCCTCCTGAAATTCATTCCTTTGCTACGACTTCTTTCACCCTCTCTGCAATACAGTTCTCCTTCAGTGTCTCTTTCTAGAAGCTGCAGCTCTCAAGGCATGCACAGCTCCGTGTCCTTCTGTCTCGATCTCTGACAGGATCCCACCCCTGTCAGGGACCAGCTACCTGAGCGAAGCTGAGCCAGCAACTAACTAACTACCTCCCCAGGCAACCAGTTTTACCTAAGTGTGAGGATGGTTGTCATCTAGGAACACTAAACTTAAAGTGCCATTGGCACAGTTAGGTCCAAAGTTTATCGGTCCCTATGCGATCCTAGAAGTGATGATTAAAGTTTCCTCCATCCTTTCGCATCCATAACGTCTTCCATAAATCCTGATACAAAGGGGAAGCAAAGAGACATGCAAACCAGCAGGGATCAACAATATGTAAAAATTTCACAAATTTTATTAAATGTCCGTTAACCATTAACCATTAACATTTACTAGGGTTGAGCGAAATGGATCAGACAAATTAAAAAATCGCTGACTTTCGGCAAAGTCAGGTTTTATGAAACTCGACCCTATCCTAGTGTGGGATCGGCCATGAGGTCGCCGATCTGCGCGCAAAAGTCACGTTTCGTATGACGCTTTCAGAGCCATTTTTCAGCCAATGAAGGAGGACGCAGAGTGTGGGCAGCGTGATGACATAGGTCTCGGTCCCCACCATCTTAGAGAAGGGCATGACAGTGATTGGCTTGCTTTCTGCGGCGTCACAGGGGATATAAATGGGCATGCACGCCGACCGCCATCTTACTTCTGCCGATCTTAGCATAGGGAGAGGTTGCTGCAGCTTCATCAGAAGAAGGGATATAGTTAGGGAGGGAAGATTAGCCCCCAAACTGCTTGTGCTGTAGCGATTTCCACTGTCCAACACCACCTTTTTTTGCAGGGACAGTGGAGGCTAAATTTTTGTGCATCAGCTCTGTAGCTTATTAGGCTGCCTTATAAGGCTCCCTGATAGCTGCATTGCTGTTTGCACGGTGCTGTGTAAACCAACTGCTTTTTTAAAAGCAAAAATCTTGTTGCTCCTTTCTGCAGTTATCTTGTTTATTTGTCCACACTTTTGTGTGCAGCAGTCCTTTTTATTGCTGCCATACTTGTCCTGAGATCATTGTAGGGAGATAGAAATTGTACTACAGTCCTTGTATTTTTCGTATATCTTCCAGCCACTTGCTGCCACTTACATTGTGGTGTTTTCTACACTGGGCCTGAGTTTTGGTTCAGTCTCCAAAAAAAAAAGTGAGATTCAAATTCTCACAAAGTAGATATTCTTCAGTCCTGTTAGTTTGTCGTATGTCAGCCAGCCACTTTCTGCCACTTAGATTGCGTTGTTATATACACTGGGCCTGAGTTTTGGTTCAGTCTCCCCCCCAAAAAAGTGAGATTCAAATTCTCACAAAGTGGATATACTTCAGTCCTGTTAGTTTGTCGTATATCAGCCAGCCACTTTCTGCCACTTACATTGTGTTGTTTAATGCACAGGGCCTGAGTTTTGGTTCAGTCTCCCAAAAAAAAGGGAGATTTAAATTCTCAACAAGTTTATATACACCTTCTACCTTGTTTTATGGTACCATATAATGGTTGTTATTTTGGTTAGATTTTCCAAAAAATGAGGAAGTCTGGTGGAAGAGCCCGTGGGCGGTGGTTGCCAGCTGGTACTGATGGTGGTGGTGCATCTGGTGGTAGTGGCAAAAGCACAATAGCACCTAAGGCTGCCTTCAATTTTGAATAAATCCCCCCCAGTGTCATCAGCAAAGCACCCCCACACCATCACACCTCCTCCTCCATGCTTCATGGTGGGAGCCAGGCATGTAGAGTCCATCCGTTCACCTTTTCTGCGTCGCACAAAGACATGGTGGTTGGAACCAAAGATCTCAAATTTGGACTCATCAGACAAAAGCACAGATTTCCACTGGTCTAATGTCCATTCCTTGTGTTCTCTAGCCCAAACAAGTCTCTTCTGCTTGTTGCCTGTCCTTAGCAGTGGTTTCCTAGCAGCTATTTTACCATGAAGGCCTGCTGCACAAAGTCTCCTCTTAACAGTTGTTGTAGAGATGTGTCTGCTGCTAGAACTCTGTGATGGGATAAAGAACACCTGGAGACGCCTACCAGTCCCAGAATAGACAGCCAAGCTGTCAATCAACAAACTAACAGTTCCTACACCAGACTGAACGACTGGACTGAGCTGTCAATCAAAGTACTGACAGCTTCAGCACACCCCTGTACCAGATTGGATGGGAGCACTGTCAGTTGCTGGATCCCAGACACACTGAGGGATGGAACCGTGACAATCGCTAAGTGCACATAGTTGACAGCAGTCTGCCTGTGTAATCTGGCTATTTGATGACAGCAGTGAATGAGCCACTGGCTCCTTCTTACACCAATCAGCGTGTGTGACTTAGACAGCAGACATGATGATGTCACTACATTGTGTCTGGTGTTCGGAGTGTCAGTGCACCCAGCAAAGACTGGAGCAGAGCTCCGGAGGAATAGGAGCAAGGTGAGTATGTGGTTTTTTTTATACGTGTGTGAATGTGTGTGAGATTTGTGGCTGCATATGGGGGGGGGGGGGGGGGCTACGTGTGGGCTCATATTGTATATAGGGGGCTTTGTGGGGGCTCATACTGTATATAGGGGGACTGTGTGGACATATACAGTATGTAGGGGGTGTCAGCATACTTAATTCTGCTCAATATTAAGTGACACAATTAAAATACAATAATAATTATAATGAATTTGTTAATATTAATATTGAGCAGAATTAATTTCAGCACATTGGTTCAGCCCTTCACAACAGTCATGGTCTTTCATGTAGCTCTGTGAGGAAAAAAATGAAAAAACACTCCCTGCTTTGCTCATGTTCTCAACCACATGTTGTATACATTTTACAAGGCTCATTCCAATGAGGCAAAGGGTCCAAAGGGTCTTGTCAATGTGCAGGAGAGAATACTTTAGTTTTAGCAGATTCTACGCTGTAAAAAAGTCTTCCTGGTGGTGATCTGTTGTGTGAAATTTACACATTGGATAGTTTCACACTCCACTTGTCGGACAGAAAGCCCCAGCAGTGTAGAGCTGTCATTGCAGCACAGTATCAAAGTGTGAACAGTGTCTGCAGCCAAGGCATTGCCAGCTCATCTGCATCCCCTGGCCTTTAGAAGAGCTTTCAATGCTTGTCAGGAGGTTCAACACCTAAGGGGAGATAACAAACATGGGAAACATAGGGGACATAAGAAACAGGACTCATTTTCTGGAGGATTTCTGAAGGTCTGGTGTTGTTTTTGTTCTTTACAGCATTTATCAGTTAGGTTAATTCATTTTATATTATTATAGATTCAGCTTTACTGCTGATACCAAATATGCACATTTTTTTACATTTCTTTATTTTTAACTGGGGAAAAGGAGAGTGATTCAAATTTTTATTTATTCATATTTTTAAAGGTAAGATTATTTTTTTTTAACTTTCGGGTACATCTAGTGCTTAGAGATAAGCGGATGCTTTGTAATTCTAATTTAAAAAAAATTCCATGTGATTTGCAGTGAATAAATTTGTACAGATCTCAATACTGGAAAGTATGTAATTGGAAAATACACATGGTGGTGAGAGAGCGAAAGAGGACCCCACTGACCATAAGAGCATACACTCTACAAGAGAAAGAGGACCCTGCTGACCATAAGAGCTTACACTCCACAGGAGGGAGAGGACCCCACTGATCATAAGATCTTACACTCTACAGGAGAAAGAGGACCCCACTGACCAGAAGAGCTTACACTCTACAGAACAGAGAGAGGACCCCACTGACCGTAAGAGCTTTCGCTCTACATGAGAAAGAGGACCCTGCTGACCATGAGCTTACACTCTACATGAGAAAGTGGACCCTGCTGACCATAAGAGCTTACAATCTACAGGATAGAGAAGACCTTGCTGACCATAAGAGCTTACAATCTACAGGATAGAGAGAGGTCCCTGCTGACCATAAGAGCTTACACTCTACAGGAGAGAGAGGACCCCGCTGACCATAAGAGCTTACACTCTACACGAGAAAGAGAGGACCCTGCTGACTATAAGAGCTTACAGTCTACATATGAGGGAGGATCCCGCTGATCATAATAGCTTACACTCTACAGGAGAGAGAAAGGACCCCACTGACCGCAAGAACTTACGCTCTACAGGAGAGAGGACCATGCTGATCATAAGAGCTTACACTCTACTGGAGAGAGAGGACCCTGCTGACCATAAGAGCTTACACTCTACAGGAGAAAGAGGGCCCCACTGACCATAAGAGCTAACAATCTACAGGAGAAAGAGGACCTTGCTGATCATAAGAGCTTACACTGTACAGGAGAGAGAGGACCCCACTGATCATAAGAGCTTACACTCTACAGGAGAGAGAGGACCCCATTGATCATAAGAGCTTACACTCTACAGGAGAGAGCGGACCTTGCTGACCATAAGAGCTTAAACTCTGCAGGAGAAAGAGGACCTTGCTGACCATAAGAGCTTACACTCTACAGGAGAGAGAGGACCTTGCTGACCATAAGAGCTTACACTCTACAGGAGAGAGAGGACCCCACTGACCATAAGAGCTTACACTCTACAGGAGAGAGAGAGAGGACCCCACTGACCATAATAGTTTACACTATGCAGGAGAAAGAGGACCCCACTGACCATAAGAGTTTACACTCTACAGGAGAAAGAGGACCCCACTGACCATAAGAGCTTACACTCTACAGGAGAGAGAGGACCCCACTGACCATAAGAGCTTACACTCTACAGAAGAAAGAGGACCTTGCTGACCATAAGAGCTTACACTCTACAGGAGAGAGAGGACCCCACTGACCATAAGAGCTTACACTCTACAGGAGAGAGAGGACCCCACTGACCATAAGAGCTTACACTTTATAGGAGAGAGCGGACCTTGCTGACCATAAGAGCTTACACTCTACAGGAGAGAGCGAGGAAATGAGGGCACTGATGATCAGAGTTACTGCATTGTTTCATACCTGTCATTGTTCTGATGCCTGTTTCATGAATTGTTGTAGTCTCTTCTCTCTTTTCTTGTTGCAAATCAACAAAGATCTATCAAAATTTCAATTTGGAAAAATATTTTTTCACCATTACATAAAATAAGTCCAGTATGTACCAAGACGCTGTGGACAAATTAATTACACATATGCAAACATACTAAGAATTGTTCTCTTTATTTTACAGAAATTGCATAGAATTGTAGATTTTTTCATCAAAAAATATCATTATACTTCTTTCATACACAGCTTTAATGGACTTCTGGAGTGGATTTTTTTGTTATAAGGAGTAGATTTACCAAATGTAGCATTATGAAAGTCATATGTTCATGATTTTTTTTTCAGGAAAAGTGGTACATAACAACTATTTTATGAGTTTAACCCTTTTGGTGTTTCTAGAGTTGTGCTGTACCCCTAATCCTATGGAATATTTAACAGTTCTCTATGTCACCATACCAACATGTGAGGATGGAATTTTTCTTCTTTCATTTACTTTCACAAATGACCATTTCGTAAATCTAGCTCTTATCCTCATGACACAATGACGAAGCTCTATATTTACATGACGGTCATGAGTATTTATAACCCATGACACCAGTTTTTCACGTGGCCAGGATGTACACTTCATATAGGGCTTGACTTTCTCTACAAAACATGAATACTGGTATAACACAAACCTTCAAAGACACACATGAAGCCATGGTAAAAACATTCTCAACCGATTAAAACACCAAAAACGGTTCCCATGAACACAGAACAACCCTATTCTCACCAGATCCGAGTTATCATTTTAGACCAAATGTTTCAATACTACAGACATTGTGGGTATCCAAATAAAAGCCTCTAGGTGTTTATGACTTTGGGAAAAGGAAGACAATGGCCCTCAATATCCAAAAATAACAATATTATGTGACTAGGTTTAGTCCTCTGCTAATTTTTACGAGAAATTGGTAGCTTTGTGATGTCATCAGCAGCTCGGATCATAGAAATCCATTGTGGGAGATTTTTTAAATTTTTTGTACTGTGTATAATTCACTAACAGTATTTTCTTCTAGCTGTAAAAAGTTTATTTGTATAATTAAATGATGACTAAAAAAATCGCACTGGATGTTTTGTATCCTCTTTGACTGTGCTCGTGACTTTCTACTCTGGCTCACTGCTGTTTGTTGTCTTCTCCCATAAACTCTCCTCACTTTGTGCTGGAGATCCGGCAGAGGTTCGCACTCTGAGTCCTTGAAAGCGGCGGCACTCCGGACATACTCGAATATGCGTACATTCTCTGGCTACCAGAGCTGCTTCTTGCGCCAGTCTCTGTGCCAGTGGGTCAGGCCCACTTCCACCACATAGTTTACCATTGCTGAGAATACTAGTATTGCGTCCTCTTCTATCATCTTGAATGGTAGATCTAGAACGTATAACACCCCCACGCCTACGACGTGGTAGGAGACTGTCCTTGCAGAGTATTATGTTGCTTAATTCTGTCGCCATTTCTTTGCACACAGAAACCTAGGAAAAAAATACAAGATAAGTACCATGTAATGGACAACTGGGCAATTGGGAGCATAAGTAGATATTTCAAGCTATTGTACACAATATCTAGTTATAAAATTAGCCTCTTAGAGACCGCTGCCCTGCTATCAGTGTATGGCCGGAGTCACACATAGCGTATAAAAAATCGGTCCGTTTTTCACAGCCGAGAATCGTACAAATGTTCCCTGAAAAGTGATTCATTAGTCGGCTTTTGCTAAATCAATACAGAACCCGACAGGATATGACATGGTTTGCATACAGTGAACCATTGCATATTCGTTAGATTTTTATATGTCCCTCACTAATAATGTTAGTAGTGTGTGTGTGTGTGTGTGTGTGTGTGTGTGTAAAATTTTGGAGCTGTAGGTGTTAAATTAAAGGATTAATTCACGGAAAAAACTGGTGTGGGCTCCCCAGCAATTTTCTCCCTCAGAAAGGGAAAGCCAGTGACTGAGAGCAGATATTAATAGCCTAGAGAGGGACCATGGTTATTGGCCCCCCTGGCTAAAACAATCTGCCCCCAGCCACCCCAGCAAAGGCGCATCTATTCCGGCACTTAGCCTCTCTCTTCCCATTGCCCTGTGGTGGTGGCATATGGGGTAATAAGGGGTTAATGTAACCTTGCTATTGTAAGGTGACATTAAGCCTCTTTAATAATGGAGACGTGTCAATAAAACACCTATCCATTATTAATCCAATAGTATGAAAGGGTTAAAAATACACACATTAAGAATAAAGTCTTTTAATGAAATAATGAAACACGCAGGTTTTAACATCTTTATTGCACTCTCAATCCAAGCGAAGCCCTCGTTCTTCTGTTAAAAAAAATGCAAAATAAAAAAGCAACAGTATCCCATACCTGTTCGCAGTACAGTCAAGTCCCACACTGCAATCCATCTCAAGAGGGTAAAAAGTTTACAACCCGGAGCGGAGCTAATGCTACCGGCGGGGCTGTAAACCATGAAGGAATGAATGAAAAGCTGCCTGCGCAGTCTCCCCGCCTGACCGGACATGAACTCATTAGTGTGGGAAAGTTTCTGGACATTTTCCCACGCTGTCAGTTCACCGCGGGTCAGGCGGAGTATGCCAGCCTCATTGACTACCGCTGAAGTCACTGAGGCTGCGCAGAGTCCCTTCCTGATGCGGTGAACTTGATTTACATCATGGGATATGACTACGTGGACAGGTATTGGATATTGTTGCTTTTTTATTTTGCATTTTTTTTACAGAAGAACAAGTGCTTCCATTAGATTGAGAGTGCAATAAAGATGTTAAATCTTTGTGTTTCATTATTTCATTAAAATACTTTATTCTTAATGTGTGTGTGTATTTTTAACCCATTCATACTATTGGATTAATAATGGATAGGTGTCTTATTGACTCATCTCTATTATTAACCAGGCTTAATGTCACCTTACAATAGCAAGGTGTCATTAACCCCTTATTACCCCATATGCCACCGCCACAGGGCAACAGGAAGAGAGAGGCTACAGATGTGCCTTTTCTGGGGTGGCTGGGGGAAGATTTTTGTAGCAGGGGGAGGGGGGCAATAACCATCGTCCCTCTCTAGGCTATTGATATTTGCCCTCAGTCACTGGCTTTCCTCTCTGGCAGAGAAAATTGAGTGGGAGCCCACGCCGTTTTTTCCGTGAATTAATCCTTTAATTTAACACCTACAGCACCAAAATTTTACACACACACACTACTAACATTATTAGTGAGGGACATATAAAAATCTAACGGATATGCAATGGTTTACTGTATGTAAACAATGTCTCATATCCTGTCAGGTTCTGCATTGATTTAGCAAAAGCCGACAAATGAATTATCGGCTATTCTGCTATCTAACTCTCTATGAAATATAAATATATAGATATATACAGTACAGACCAAAAGTTTGGAAACACCTGCTCATTTAAAGATTTTTCTGTATTTTCATGACTATGAAAATTGTACATTCACACTGAAGGCATCAAAACTATAAATTAACACATGTGGAATTATATACTTAACAAAAAATGGTGAAACAACTGAAATTATGTCTTATATTCTAGGTTCTTCAAAGTAGCCACCTTTTGCTTTGATGACTGCTTTGCACACTCTTGGCATTCTCTTGATGAGCTTCAAGAGGTAGTCACCGGAAATGGTTTTCATTTCACAGGTGTGCCCTGTCAGGTTCAATAAGTGGGATTTCTTGTCTTATAAATGGTGTTGGGTGCATCAGTTGTGTTGTGTAGAAGTCTGATGGATACACAGCTGATAGTCCTACTAAATAGACTGTTAGAATTTGTATTATGGCAAGAAAGAAGCAGCTAAGTAAAGAAAAACGAGTGGCCACCATTACTTTAAGAAATGAAGGTCAGTCAGTCTAAAAAATGGGGAAAACTTTGAAAGTGTCCCCAAGTGCAGTGGGAAAAACCATCAAGCGCTACAAAGAAACTGGCTCACATGAGGACAGCCCCATGAAAGGAAGACCAAGAGTCACCTCTGCTTCTGAGGATAAGTTTATCCGAGTCACCAGCCTCAGAAATCGCAGGTTAACAGCGGCTCAGATTAGAGACCAGGTCATTGCCACACAGAGTTCTAGCAGCAGACACATCTCTACAACCCTTGTTAAGAGGAGACTTTGTGCAGCAGGCCTTCATGGTAAAATACCTGCTAGAAAACCACTGCTAAGGACAGGCAACAAGCAGAAGAGACTTGTTTGGGCTAAAGAACACAAGGAATGGACATTTGACCAGTGGAAATCTGTGCTTTGGTCTGATGAGTCCAAATTTGAGATCTTTGGTTCCAACCACCGTGTCTTTGTGCAACGCAGAAAAGGTGAACAGATGGACTCTACATGCCTGGTTCCCACAGTGAAGCATGGAGGAGGTGTGATGGTGTGGGGGTGTTTTGCTCGTGACACTGTTGGGGATTTATTCAAAATTGAAGGCATACTGAACCAGCATGGCTACGACAGCATCTTGCAGCGGCATGCTATTCCATCCGGATTGCGTTTAGTTGGACCATCATTTATTTTTCAACAGGACAATGACCCCAAACACACCTCCAGGCTGTGTAAGGGCTATTTGACCAAGAAGGAGAGTGATGGGATGCTACGCCAGATGACCTGGCCTCCACAGTCACCAGACCTGAACACAATTGAGATGGTTTGAGGTGAGCTGGACCAACAAGTGCTAAGCATCTCTGGGAACTCCTTCAAGATTGTTGGAAGACCATTGCTGGTTACTACCTCTTGAAGCTCATCAAGAGAATGCCAAGAGTGTGCAAAGCAGTCATTAAAGCAAAAGGTGGCTACTTTGAAGAACCTAGAATATAAGACATAATTTCATTTGTTTCACACTTTTTTGTTAAGTATATAATTCCACATGTGTTAATTCATAGTTTTGATGCCTTCAGTGTGAATGTAAAATTTTCATAGTCATGAAAATACACAAAAATCTTTAAATGAGAAGGTGTGTCCAAACTTTTGGTCTGTACTGTATATGTGTGTCAATGACACATATATATATCTACCTATACTATGTGTAGACATTTATTTTATCTATTCTATTTTAACCTGTCAGTGTGATTTTACATTACACCGCACTGAATTGCCAGCTTTTCGAAAGGACACCGGTGCATATTTCTCGCAAATCACACTGATGGTCCGTGTGGTGTGCGAGTTTCTCGTACCCATAGACTTTCATTGGCAAGTCTCGGCCGACATACTGTGCAAATCGCAGCATGCTGCGATTTTACTCGCACGTATATTACGGCTGAGAAAAAACTGATGATGGGAGCTGCCCCATAGATTAACATTGGTCCGAGTGCTATGCGATTTTTTTCTCGCATAGCACTCGTCCGTATTTCTCTGTAGTGTGACTCCGGCCTATAGAGCAGGCTCAGGAGTTGAGCTCGCATCTTGTGGCATGGTTAGCGGTTGTGTTAATTAGTTGGCTGCTATCAGTAACTGAAATGGGAGGTAACACTGATTTAATCAATTTAGCCTCTAAAAATTCTGCTGTTAAGCTTAACAGTCTTCACTTCTGATGGCCATCAACGCCCAAGTGTTGTATCAATCAATTGCAATGGCACCTAGGGGCTTTCTGAAGGCACCCATGTCTGCTATATGACATCTCCCTTGGAGCACAACCTGTGGCTGGGCTTCATAGAGGATTGTCTATTTCAAAATAATATGCAATACTATTGTATTGCATAGGTGAACAAGAGTTATCCGGTTCAAGTCCCCTAAGGGAACTAATTAGAAAATGAAAATTAAATAACAATTAAAAAATTTTTAATGTGTTGCTGGGAGCGTAATTTGCTGAATTAAAATAATTTGGTGTTGCTGGGTGTGTAGTTTACTGAACTAAAATAATATAAAAATATCTCATGCAGTAAATGCTGAAACAGAATGGAAAATCACGATATCAGAATTGGTGTTTTTGGTCACCACAATTCAGCCAAAAATTCAATAAAGAGTTATAAAAATGTCACATGTACCGTATTTTCCGGCGTATAAGACGACTGGGCGTATAAGACGACCCCCCAACTTTACCAGTTAAAAAATAAAATCTTCTTAAAAGTCGGGGGTCTTCTTATACACCCTATGTCGTCTTATAGGACCGGTGAATATGTGCCTTTTGGGGGGGGGGGGGGAGTGATCCTGATGAGGACGAGGGGGCGTCTCACAGGAAAGTGAGTATCCCCCATTACCTTATCATAGCGCTGCAGCGTGGGGTCTCTGTGCTGGGAGCGGCGGCTGCTGTGCTGTGCTGTGGCGGCTCCTCTTCTGCAGTGTGGGGCCTCTGGTGCTGTGGGGCAGTGGCGGCGGCGTATCTTCATACAGTCGGGGCTCCTCCGGCATCTCAAAGACTGGAAGCCCCGCCGGCAACTCCATGGGTACAATGCGGTCAGGTGGCCTCCGGGAAAATGGCCGCTGCTCAGATTCAGATCTCGTCCCGAGATCTCGGGAGACGAGATCTGAATCTGAGCAGTGGCCATTTTCCCGGAGGCAGCTCAATAGGTGCGATGCGGTGGCCCGGCCGCTGGGGGCTGCGCATGCTCAGATTCAGATCTCAACGAGATCTGAATCTAAGCAGCGGCCATTTTCCCGGAGGCCAGTGCATTGTACCGATGGAGTTGCCGGCGGGGCTTCCAGGCTGAGATGCCGGAGGAGCCCCGACTGCATGAAGATACGCCGCCGCCGCCGCCACCGCCCCACAGCACCAGAGGCCCCACACTGCAGAAGAGGAGCCGCCACAGCACAGCAGCCGCCGCCGCTCCCAGCACAGAGACCCCACGCTGCAGCGCTATGATAAGGTAATGGGGGATACTCACTTTTCTGTGAGACGCCCCCTCGTCGTCATCAGGATCACTCCCCCCCCCACCCACCATATACACCCGGCGTACAAGGCGATTCCCGGCGTACAAGACGACCCCCGACTTTTAAGAAGATTTTCAGGGGTTAAAAAGTCGTCTTGTACGCCGGAAAATACGGTACTTACTCCAAAACAGTAACAATGATAACATCAGCTTAATACGTGTGAAAGGCAGGTACATCGACAGAAAAACTAAAAAGTTATGACCCAAACCAATATATTTTTATTTATTTTTTTTACAAATTTCTGAATTTTTTTAAATACTTTATAAATAAATTGTAAACAAAACCCTATGCATGTTTGATATTACTGTGAACATACTGACCTGGAAAATCGTATTGCCATGTAAGTTTAAGTGCATAATGAGCTCTAGAAAAACAATACCTCAAAAACTATAGTTTTCCTAGTACTTAATTTTTTTTGTCAGTACATTATATCATAGGTAAAATTAATTATGTCACTAAAAACTACAACTTGTCCAATAACAAACAAGCAGTTATATGGCCATGTCAATAAAAAAAATAAAAAAATTGTAGGCCCTGGAAAAAGGGAGTAGAAAAATGAAAGAGTAAAAATAAAGAATCTCTGCAGCGGTAAGGGGTTAATAGATAATTAGCAATCAAGAGCTTGAGTAAATTCCCTATCGAGTTAATTTACGGTATATAATACCTAGGTGTAATATTAATACATCATAGGTAATCCGCAGCGTGGGTAGATTCGTTATTGAATTGATGAACAATATTTGGCTATTACGTATTTTGTTGACCATCTGGATCATGGGGATTCTCCTGTTCTCCTGTGGGCCAGTCCAAGCCTGAGCATAGGTAGATGTCTGGAGCATGGGTAGATGTCTGGAGAATGGGTAGATGTCTGGAGAATGGGTAGATGTCTGGAGCATGGGTAGATGTCTGGAGCATGGGTAGATGTCTGAGCACGGATAGATGTCGGGGGCATGGGTAGATGTCAGGAGCATGGGTAGATGCCTTGAGCATGAGTAGATGCTTTGACCATGGGTAGATATCTGGAGCATGGGTAGATGTCTGGTGCATGGATAGATATCTGGAACATGGGTAGATGTCTGGAGCATGGGTAGATGCCTTGAGCATGAGTAGATGCTTTGACCATGGGTAGATATCTGGAGCATGGGTAGATGTCTGGTGCATGGATAGATGTCTAGAACATGGGTAGATGTCTGGAGCATAGGTAGATGTCTGAAACATGGGTAGATGTCTGGAGCATAGGTAGATATCGGGAGCATGGGTAGATGTCTGGAGAATGGGTAGATGCCTTGAGCATGAGTAGATGTCTGGAGCATGGGTAGATATCTGGAGCATGGGTAGATTTTCTGTTTAGTTAATGTACATAACATTTAGGCATAATGTGAATTAAGATGTCATATTTTACCTCAGGTTCTTCAGAATTGCGTATGGTCCACAGGAACTCAAGTACTGCCATGAAAATAGCTACTATTAGACCACAGATTAACACAACAAAGATGCCGCCAATGTTTTCCATTCCTAAACCTAAGAAAAAAAGAAAAAAACTTACAGGTCATAAAAAAATGCATTTGCTCTTTTACCATGTTAGTTTTAGCTATGGGCATTTATAGATTTTACCACAGTAGAGCACTCAGACAATTGCTACTTCAATGATGTTTGAAATAAGTTCTTTGACCGATGCAACAGAGTAGACTCTAGACACCTACTTTTGCATTTTATTTCTCTATTTTTATCAATGAAGATTTCAGCTACAAAGATATAAGACAAGAGACAACACTATTTAGGGGTGTTGTATTTGTACTTTCAACAATTTTACCTTCTGTACCTCATGCCTAAAGGGAACCTGTCAGCTTCCCCAGGGCCCCCAAAATGTAAGGGTTAAATGTCTTTATTTAACCCCTAATATAGTTTTGAACAAGCCCTTTTGGTGGCTTGTTGCTTTGTCTATCACCATAAAAATCGTTTTCATAACTTGACTTGCAAATGTCTGCCTGCCTGACAATGTGCACTGATGCCGGGTGCTTATACCACAGCTTCATCGACACACTGTACATGTCCAGGGAAGCAGCGTTGACACAGGATTTGTAGCTGGCTACAAAGCGCTGCCTCTGGGAATGTACAGTGTTGGAGCTCGGGTGCATACACCTTGCAAATCATGACACTCAAGCCACAAGGATGTGATAATATAATTAGTGGGACTAGTATTTTCATATAGTATAGTATAGTAGATGTTGAATAAAGACATGAGGGTGATTTAGGAGTCCCTGGGGAAGCTGATGACGCGCCCACAGGGCAGTGGGGTACTCGGTACCGGGTCCGGTCGCAAGGGGGATGTCACGGTGGCTGCGACCCGGTCTGTGGCCCTGGGCATCAATGTTAAAGGGGGTTAAATGTTCAAAGTTTGTCGTGACGCCACTTGTGGAATTCAGTCAATAGGGGGACCGATGCTGCATTAGAGGGGTCCCCTGGGGGATGTTGCGGCAGCCCAGATGTTACACTTCCCCCAGGTGAAGCAGGGTTCCCAGGGGTCCTATGGTGTGGCGTAGATGGTAAGGCCGGTGAATAAATGGAGGAGACAAGTTATAAGTCTTTACCTGGTTTACTGTAGGTTGCTGGCCACAGTCCAGGGTACCAGGTATGGAGGATGGTGGTCCGGCCGGCTCATAGGCAAGTGAGAGTTCTCCTGTACCAGTAGAAGTCCGTGAGCCTTTCCAACTAGTGCCTTTCAAGGTGAGGTCCCTGCTGCCGTAGCTTGCTACAGGGTCCTCGGGTTTCTCCCCCTGTCCTGGGACAGGTACCTGCACGACGGGCAGCTTGAGCCTTTTTACAGGGACTCTAACATGCCCCAGGCTCCTCAGGTGCTGCTGCGTCTCAGGCGTGGTGCGGTTCTGCTCTGTGTCCTAGAGTCCCACAAAAGCTTAGGGCTCCCGATTACCGGCTACTGTGCTTCAGCTAATAGGGTGCCCTGCCACAGTTCCCCTCTGAGCTCTGTTCCTCTCCTGTGCTCCTTCCCTTCCGGCTACTCCACATACAACAACCCTTCAGGTTCTTCCTTCTTCCAGAGGTTGCAGCTCCCTCGTGGCTGCCAGGCCTCTCTGTCTGCTCTACGTCTCTCCTACACATCTGCTCTGCTTGGTCTCCCTGGACCAACTGTGTCTGAACAACTGTCTAACTCCTCCTCCAGGTCAGGATCTTTATACAGGGAAGCTCCCCTGAATCCGGGTATTGAGCTCCCCCTCCTGGCCTGGATTCAGAATGTGTTGCATGTGTGTGCCTTACCTGGTGAAGAGAACTCCTTTGCCTCAGAGCATGACATCACCTTCCCCGAAGGAAAAGCAACATCACTGCAGCAACCGGTAACCTGGGGTGCTGCACTGACAGATTCCCTTTAAGCAATATTTTCCTTTTTTTGTTCTGCCTTTTCTTCAGCCAACTCCTTTCCCCATCCACTCCCCATAAAGGTTTGTAGACAGCAAGAGCAATTTGATCCCTCATGGCAGCCAGATTTGTAAAACAGTTTTAAGCATTTTTAGAGAGTAAATGATCGATGCGGAAAACAAAAAGTGACTGATATGGGGGAAAGAGAATTTTTCTCTCATATAAGATATAGTCTTATCTTTGCTATCACTATTGATTTATGAAAAAAATAATTAAACACCCTTCCTGACCAGGCAGTTTTCCATTTTTTGCACTTTCAATTTTTCATCAATCTTTTAAGAGCCATACATTTTTTATTTTTCTGTCAACTTGGCTCTTTGAGCTGAAATGATGAAACAGAAAATGCAATTCTGCTCTTATGGCAATAAAAATGTATATTCTACATATATATATTGTATATACATATATACACAGTGGGTGAAATAGGTAATGAACATGTCACCAATTTTCTAAGTAAATATACTTCAAAAGTTGCTATTGATAGCAATTTTTACCAGGTGTTGATATGAACCTATCCAATCCGCAAAGGCAAAAAAATCAGACCATGGATGTCAATAAAGTAAGTTATGTGTAATCATGAGCAATTGCACAGGGAAAAAAATATTGAACACATGAAGAATGAGATGTCCAAGATGGAGAAGGAGAGAGGGAAAGTCAACTCATCAGATAAACCGTGTTTGTGGTTTAGACGTCGCACAGAGCCGCCCAGGTCCAGGCACAGCAATCAAAGAATAAAAGAAATCCTCCAGTGATGAACAGGTAAGTGGATAAAACTGCACATTTATTTGTTTATTAAAACACATTGCAAACCAACCATGAAGAAAGAGAGGTGTAAAAAGCCATGGAAAGTGATAGCTAAAAATCAGTCACTAATTAGAAAGCAATGCTGCCATTTAGTGAAAAATAATATAAGCTGGTTCAATTGATGGCTTATGAAAAGGAGGGTAAAACCAGTGAGCTGTCTCAAGAACTTTGCAACCTTATTGTTGCAAAGCATATTGATGGCATTAGTTACATTAGAATTTCTAATCAACTGCAGGTTTCAGTGAGCACTGTTGTGGCCATAATCCAGAAGTGGAAAGAACATAATTTCACTATAAACCAGCCACTACCAGGTGCTCACCGCAAGATTTCAGACAGAGCAGTGAAAAAAATTATCAAATGAGTTGTCCAAGAGCCAGGACCACCTGTAGAGAGCTACAGAAATACCTGGAATCAGCAGGTACAATTGTTTCAAAGAAATCTATGAGTAATGCACTGAACCTCCATGGCCTGTATGCACGCTCACCATGTAAGACTACATGGCTTAACAAAAAGCATGTTCAAGCAAGTTTAAAGTTTGCTCAATAACATTTAGACAAAGCTGTGAAATACTGGGAAAATATAGTCTGGCAGACAAGACCAAAATTGATTTCTTTGGATACCATTACACACCCTCTTTATAGACCAAAAGGCACTGCATATCACCCCAAAAACACCATACCAACAGTGACGTTTGGAAGTGGGAACATCATGGTGTGGGGCTTTTTTTCAGCATATGGCACTGGCAAACTTCATATAATTGAAGGAAGGATGAATGTATAAATGTACTTAGACATTCTTGATAAATAATCTCCTGCTGTCTACCAGGATGATGAAGATGAAACAAGGGTGGACATTTCAGCAATGCAATGATCCCAAACACACAACGAAATTCTCAATTGGTTTCAGAGAAAGAAAATAAAGCTGCTAGAATGGCCCAGCCAATCACCTGACCTGAATCCAATAGAAAATTTATGGAAGGGACTAAAGCTCAAAGTTCATAGAAGGAGCCCACTGAACCTTTTGGATCTGAAGAGTGTTTGAGTGGAAGAATGGGCCAAAATCACACCTGAGCAATGCATGCGACTAGTTTCTCGATATAGGAGGCATCTTGCAGCTGTCATCACCAACAAAGGTTTTTGTATGAAGTAGTAAAAAGATTTCAGTAAGCGAGTTCAATACTTTTTCCCTGTGTCATTTCCCACTATTACATATAATATAATATATTATATATAATACTTATAACTGTCATGATCTCTGCAAGCAGAGATCATAGCAAGCCTATAGAGGGACAAGCTCTCGGAAGATGGAACTATACTGACCATGAACTAAGCCTGCCGCGCAACTAGAAATAGCCAGGTAGCATTTCCTATTTATTGCTAGATGCCCAGCTCTGGCCTAAGACCTAAATAGCTAGCAGAGGGAAATATAAGACCTGGCTCACCTCTAGAGAAATATTCAAAAGAAGACAGTAGCCCCCCACATATAATGACGGTGAGTTCAGATGAAACAACAAACGCAGCAGGAAAATAGTCTTAGCAAATTTGAGGTCCGCTTACTAGATAGCAGAAGACAGATAGTATACTTTCATGGTCAGCAGAAAAACACTAACAAAACACCATCCAGAGATTACCTTAAACTCTGGCATTAACTCATAACACCAGAGTAGCAATCCCTGATCAACGAGAGCTTTCCAGACACAGTAACAAAACTTCAGCTGTGAACTGGAACAAATAGGCAAACGAAACATGGACAAAAGTCCAACTTATCTAGTAGTTGTCAGAAGCAGGAACAAGCACTGAGAGGCATCAGATAACATTGTTGACCGGCAAGAAACCACCAGAGAAATGAGCTTAAATAGCGACACCCACTACTGATGGAACCAGGTGAAACAGGAAAGAGGATGACAAGTCCAATTCCACAAGCGGCCACCGGGGGAGCCCAGAATCCAAATTCACAACAGTACCCCCCCCTCAAGGAGGGGGCACCGAACCCTCACCAGATCCACCAGGGCGACCAGGATGAGCCCTATGGAAGGCACGAACAAGATCAGAAGCATGAACATCAGATGCATTGACCCAAGAATTATCCTCCTGGCCGTAACCCTTCCAGTTGACCAGATACTGGAGTCTCCGTCTGGAAACACGAGAGTCCAAAATTTTCTCCACAACGTACTCCAACTCACCCTCAACCAACACCGGAGCAGGAGGCTCAACTGAAGGTACAACAGGCACCTCATACCTGCGCAATAACGACCGATGAAAAACGTTATGAATGGAAAAGGACGCAGGGAGGTCCAAACGGAAAGAAACAGGATTAAGAATCTCCAATATTCTATAAGGGCCGATGAACCGAGGTTTAAACTTAGGAGAAGAGACCCTCATAGGGACAAAACGAGAAGACAACCAGACCAAATCTCCAACACAAAGCCGAGAACCAACACGACGATGACGGTTGGCAAAACGCTGAGTCTTCTCCTGGGACAACTTCAAATTGTCCATAACCTGCCCCCAGATGTGGTGCAATCTCTCCACCACCGCATCCACTCCAGGACAATCCGAGGATTCCACCTGACCGGAGGAAAATCGAGGGTGAAACCCCGAATTACAGAAAAACGGGGACACCAAGGTGGAAGAGCTGGCCCGATTATTGAGGGCGAACTCTGCCAATGGCAAAAAAGCAACCCAATCATCCTGGTCAGCAGAGACAAAACACCTCAGATATGTCTCCAGGGTCTGATTAGTCCGCTCGGTCTGGCCATTAGTCTGAGGGTGAAAAGCAGATGAAAAAGACAAATCTATGCCCATCCTAGCACAGAATGCCCGCCAAAATCTAGACACAAATTGGGTACCTCTGTCAGAAACAATATTCTCAGGAATACCGTGCAATCGGACAACATTCTGAAAAAACAGAGGAACCAACTCAGAAGAAGAAGGCAACTTGGGCAGAGGAACCAAATGGACCATTTTAGAGAAACGGTCACAGACCACCCAGATGACAGACATCTTCTGGGAAACAGGCAGATCTGAAATAAAATCCATCGAGATGTGTGTCCAAGGCCTCTTAGGAATAGGCAAGGGCAACAGCAGTCCGCTAGCCCGAGAACTACAAGACTTGGCCCGAGCACAAATGTCACATGACTGCACAAAGACTCGCACATCTCGTGACAGGGAAGGCCACCAGAAGGATCTTGCCACCAAATCCCTGGTACCAAAAATTCCGGGATGACCCGCCAATGCAGAAGAATGTACCTCAGAGATGACTCTACTGGTCCAATCATCCGGAACAAACAGTCTATCAGGCGGACAACGATCCGGTCTATCCGCTTGAAACTCTTGCAAGGACCGCCGCAGATCAGGAGAAACGGCCGACAAAATTACTCCCTCCCTAAGGATACCTGTGGGTTCAGTATTACCAGGAGAGTCCGGGTCAAAACTCCTAGAAAGGGCATCTGCCTTAACATTCTTAGAACCCGGTAGGTATGACACCACAAAATTAAAGCGAGAAAAAAATAAAGACCAGCGCGCCTGTCTAGGATTCAGGCGCCTGGCAGTCTCAAGATAAATCAAATTTTTGTGGTCAGTCAATACCACCACCTGATGCTTAGCCCCCTCTAGCCAATGGCGCCACTCCTCAAACGCCCACTTCATGGCCAAAAGCTCCCTATTCCCAACATCATAATTCCGCTCTGCGGGCGAAAATTTGCGAGAAAAGAAGGCACAAGGTCTAATGACGGAGCAGTCGGAACCTTTCTGCGACAACACTGCCCCAGCTCCGATCTCCGAAGCGTCAACCTCAACCTGAAAAGGCAGATTCACATCAGGCTGACGTAACACAGGGGCAGAGGCAAAACGGTGCTTAAGCTCCTGAAAGGCCTCTACAGCATGAGGGGACCAATTAGCAACATCAGCGCCATGTCTGGTCAAATCAGTCAGTGGTTTAACGACATCCGAAAAACCAGCAATAAATCGGCGGTAAAAGTTGGCAAAGCCCAAAAATCTCTGAAGACCCTTAAGAGAGGAGGGCTGAGTCCAGTCACAAATAGCTTGCACCTTGACGGGATCCATCTCAATGGAAGAGGGAGAAAAAATATACCCCAAAAAGGAAATTTTCTGGACCCCAAAAACGCACTTAGACCCCTTCACACATAAAGAATTAGACCGCAGAACCTGAAAAACTCTCCTGACCTGCTGGACATGAGAGTCCCAGTCATCAGAAAAAATCAGAATATCATCCAGATATATTATCACAAATTTATCCAGAAAATCGCGGAAAATATCATGCATAAAAGACTGGAAAACTGAAGGGGCATTAGAAAGACCAAAAGGCATGACCAAATACTCAAAGTGGCCCTCGGGCGTATTAAATGCGGTCTTCCACTCATCCCCCTGCCTGATCCGCACCAAATTATACGCCCCACGAAGATCAATTTTAGAGAACCACTTCGCACCCTCTATACGAGCAAACAAATCAGTAAGCAATGGCAATGGGTATTGGTACTTAACAGTGATCTTATTCAGAAGCCGATAATCAATACATGGTCTCAAAGAGCCGTCCTTTTTTGAGACAAAGAAAAACCCAGCTCCCAAGGGAGAAGAAGATGGACGAATATGTCCCTTTTCCAAAGACTCCTTTATATATTCCCGCATAGCAGCATGTTCCGGCACGGACAAATTAAACAAACGACCCTTTGGATATTTGCAACCCGGTATCAAATCTATGGCACAATCGCACTCACGGTGCGGAGGTAACGACCCAAGCTTGGGTTCGTCAAAGACGTCTTGATAATCTGAGAGGAACTCAGGGACTTCAGAGGGAATGGACGACGAAATAGAAACCAAAGGTAAGTCCCCATGAATACCCTTACATCCCCAGCTCAACACAGACATTGCTCTCCAGTCCAAGACTGGATTGTGAGACTGCAACCATGGCAATCCCAGTACCAAATCGTCATGTAAATTATACAGCACCAGGAAACGAATAATCTCCTGGTGATCCGGATTGATACGCATGGTTACTTGTGTCCAGTATTGTGGTTTATTATTAGCCAATGGGGTGGAGTCAATCCCCTTCAGAGGAATAAGAGTCTCCAAAGGCTCTAAATCAAAACCACAACGATTGGCAAAGGACCAATCCATAAGACTCAGAGCGGCGCCAGAGTCAACATAGGCGTCCGTGGCAATGGATGACAAAGAGCAAATCAGGGTTACAGACAAAATAAACTTAGACTGAATGGTGCCAATGGAAACAGACTTATCAAGCTTCTTTGTACGCCTAGAGCATGCTGATATAACATGAGTAGAATCCCCACAATAGAAGCACAATCCATTCTTCCGTCTAAAATTCTGTCGCTCGCTCCTGGACAGAATTCTATCACACTGCATACTTTCTGGCGTCTTTTCCATAGACACCGCCAGATGGTGCACCGGTTTGCGCTCCCGCAGACGCCTATCAATCTGAATAGCCATTGTCATGGACTCATTCAGACCTGCAGGCACAGGGAACCCCACCATAACATCCTTAACGGCATCAGAGAGACCTTCTCTGAAAGTTGCCGCCAAGGCGCACTCATTCCACTGAGTAAGCACAGACCATTTACGGAATTTTTGGCAGTAAACCTCAGCTTCGTCTTGCCCCTGAGATAGTGCCATCAAAGTTTTTTCTGCCTGAAGTTCCAAATGAGGTTCCTCATAAAGCAAGCCCAAGGCCAGAAAAAACGCATCCACATCGCGCAACGCAGGATCCCCTGCTGGCAATGAGAAGGCCCAATCTTGAGGGTCACCCCTGAGCAAGGAAATCACAATCCTAACCTGCTGAGCAGGGTCTCCAGCTGAACGAGACTTCAGGGACAAATAAAGCTTACAATTATTTCGGAAATTCTGGAAGCTAGCTCTATTCCCTGTGAAGAACTCCGGCAAAGGAATTCTCGGCTCAGATACTGGAGCATGTACCACAAAATCTTGTAAATTTTGTACTTTCGTGATGAGATTATTCAAACCCGCAGTTACACTCTGAAGATCCATTATTGTCAGGTGCACACAGAGCCATACAGAGATGAGGAGGAGAGAGAGAAAAAAGACTGCAGCAAGGCAAACTGGAGGGAGAAAAAAAAAAAAAAAAAAAAAATTCCAGCAGACTTCTTATAACTCTCCTTTCTCAACCTGGGTCTTTAACACTTTTTTGGCCGGTCAAACTATCATGATCTCTGCAAGCAGAGATCATAGCAAGCCTATAGAGGGACAAGCTCTCGGAAGATGGAACTATACTGACCATGAACTAAGCCTGCCGCGCAACTAGAAATAGCCAGGTAGCATTTCCTATTTATTGCTAGATGCCCAGCTCTGGCCTAAGACCTAAATAGCTAGCAGAGGGAAATATAAGACCTGGCTCACCTCTAGAGAAATATTCAAAAGAAGACAGTAGCCCCCCACATATAATGACGGTGAGTTCAGATGAAACAACAAACGCAGCAGGAAAATAGTCTTAGCAAATTTGAGGTCCGCTTACTAGATAGCAGAAGACAGATAGTATACTTTCATGGTCAGCAGAAAAACACTAACAAAACACCATCCAGAGATTACCTTAAACTCTGGCATTAACTCATAACACCAGAGTAGCAATCCCTGATCAACGAGAGCTTTCCAGACACAGTAACAAAACTTCAGCTGTGAACTGGAACAAATAGGCAAACGAAACATGGACAAAAGTCCAACTTATCTAGTAGTTGTCAGAAGCAGGAACAAGCACTGAGAGGCATCAGATAACATTGTTGACCGGCAAGAAACCACCAGAGAAATGAGCTTAAATAGCGACACCCACTACTGATGGAACCAGGTGAAACAGGAAAGAGGATGACAAGTCCAATTCCACAAGCGGCCACCGGGGGAGCCCAGAATCCAAATTCACAACATATAACTTACCGTATATACTCAAGTATAAGCCGAGATTTTCAGCCCATTTTTTTAGGCTGAAAGTGCCCCTCTTGGCTTATACTCGAGTCATTGTCCCAGGTGGTCGGCAGGGGAGGGGGAGTGGCAGGAGTGGTGGCTGTCACATCATACTCATCCCCCTCCTGACGTGGTCTCTGTATGTCCCTGCTTCTCAGATGGTCTCTGGCGCTGGCAGCTCTTCTGTGTTCAGCGGTAATGGTAGCTCATTAAAGTAATGAATATGGACGTGACTCCACTCCTATAGGTGTGGAGCGCATATTCATTACTTTAATGAGCGGTACCATGTGACAGCTGAACACAGGAAGAACTGCAGGTGCCAGAGAGCATCTGAGAAGCAGAGACCGCACCAGGATGGGGTGAGTATGACGGGGGAGGGTGAACCATGCGATATTCACCTGTCCCCGATCCACCGCCAGGCTCTGCCTTCCACGTCCTCTGGCTGTGACGTTCAGGTCACAGGGCGCGATGACGTGTTTAGTGTGCACCCACTGTCTGAACAGTCACTGTGTATTCAAAGGGAATTTGAAGTTATACTCCGCGCTGCCACAAAGACAAATTCAGGAAAAGTATCAAGGATTCACAGTGGTTACATGGTTTCTATTGGTCGTGGATGACCTGTGGATCTGCAGCAGCCGCCAACTTTTATGCCTTTATTTCATCCTAACCAGGTGAGCAAACTTCATGATATATTCTCTCCTTTGTAACGTGGATAAGACCCTATTGCGCTTTTCTGTCTCCCTATTTTTTTGCAATAGTGAACAGTCACTGCAAAGACCCGGAAGACACAGCGGCGCACGGTGGTGGAATGGGGACAGGTGAATATCACAAGTGCTGGGGGCCTGAGCCAGCGGTGACTCTGGCACCTGGCCCCCATAGCGCGCCGGTGTCCCCGCCTTCTCAGGACACTGGCACCTCTCCCCCCAGCGACGAGAGGTGAGTATGTAATTTTTTTTTTAATCGCAGCAGCGGCAGCATGTGAGGCATATTATTCTATGGAGCATCTTATGGGGCCATCAACCTTTATGGAGCATTATATGGGGCATATTTTTCTATGGAGCATCTTATGAGGCCATCATTAACCTTTTATGCAGTATTATATGGGGCATATTTTTGTACGGAGCATCTTATGGGGCCCATCATGAACTGTATGGAGCATTATATGGGGCTCCTGATTCAATATGGATATTCAAAAACATTTAACCTACTGATGTCTCAACTAGTTTTACATTTATTGGTATCTATTTTTATTTTTGAAACTTACCTGTAGCTGCTGCATTTCCCACCCTAGGCTTATACTCGAGTCAATAAGTTTTCCCAGTTTTTTGTGGCAAAATTAGGGATCTCAGCTTATACTCGGGTCAGCTTATACTCGAGTATATACTGTAATTTATAGATATTTATGGTTTGATGTCTTTGCCTGTGTGGATTGGATTTGTTGATACAAACAACTGGTGAAAATTTCATGTCAGTAACACTTTTACCTAAATACATTTACTTAGAAAAAATGGTGATATGTTCAATACTTATTTCACCCAAGACAGCAATGATAATAGATATGACAGTGCCAAGTGACAGCAACATCAGAAAGAAGGAATATGAGAATCTGGAGAAATACCAGGGCCTCAAAGGAGAACTAGAGAAGATGTGGAAGGTGAAGGCATCAGTGATTGCAGAGGTGATAGGAGCACTTGGAGCAGTGACCCCTAAGTTGGGAAAATGTCTGCAACAGATTCCAGGAGCAACATCTGAACTCTCTGTCCAGAAAAGCGCAATGCTGGGAACAACTAAGATCTTGCGCAGAACCCTCAAACTCCCAGGCCTCTAGTAGAGGACCCGAGAATGAGAAAGGACAAAAAAAGATCACCCACATTAGGGGGGTGAGAAGGAAGCTTTATTCATGCTTAAAAAATTCAGAGCATTGTAAAAAAAAAAAGTTTGATTTGCATTCCAATTTTCAGAGACCATAATCTCTTTTCTATTCCGTCAATGGACCTATGTTAGGGCTTGTTTTTTGCTGTAGTTTTTATTGATACTATTTTGATATACATATGATGTTTTGGTTGCATTTTCATTGTTTTTTGTTTGTTTTTGTTGTCGAGAAAAGCAGCTACCAAAAAACAGCACTTCCAAAATTTCCATTTTTCTTTTCAGCCTTAAGCATATCGTTTAATCCCTTCATGACTGATGTGATGATGTTAATTTACATCATCCACCGTGTTCCTACCTCTGCCTGTCTACCTCTGCCCCTAAGCCCGCATCTTCCCCAACACCTGATGGCTGATAAACAGTGTAACAAGAAAAAAAATCAAAACGCCAGAATTATGGTTTCCAGTATTTACCCCAAAATGCTATCAATTAAAATGTCAGCTCAAGCCGCAAAAATTAAGCCCTCACCCAGTCGCAGTTCTAGTAAAAAAAAGACAAGGAAATGAGTCTCGGAAAGTGATGACAAATGAAAAACTACAAATTTCTGTTTTTTTTCACTGCTTAAATAAAAAGGAACCTACACGTTTGGTATCTGCGTACTCATAATGGATAATGCTATGGATGGTGCTCTACGGATGCCCGCTTTGAGAGACAGTCCGCCATCCTCACGGAACGGTTTAGGGCACGAGGATACAGTCATCGTAGCATTAGGGCAGGGTATGGAAGGGCCAGACATACACGGAGAGAGGACTTGCTTAGGGGGTCGAACAGATCAGGAGCGAAGGATGAGATGGCAATTAGATTCATTTCTACTGCGAATTGCCAATGGCACCGTATTCGTGAGGTGTTAAGCAAACACTGGTCCGTGTTGCAGACCGATAGTGCCTTGGCCCCATATCTCACAAAATCTCCTCTGATGACACAAAGGAGAGCCAGAAACCTGAAAGATACTCTGGTAAGGAGCCATTATATAACAACAAAAAATAAAACATTTCTTGGTGCGAGGAGTCCCAGACAGGGATGTTTTCCTTGCGGCTCGTGTGTCGCGTGTCCGAACATCCTTAGATGTGGGACCTTCAAGAGTTCAGATGGGAGCAGGGAATTTAGGATAAGAGAGTATATCTCATGCAACACTACTTTTGTGGTCTATTATGCGACCTGTCCCTGCTCCCTGATCTATGTCGGTCTCACATCTAGGGAACTCAAGGTTCGGACGCGCGAACATGTAAGGGATATTTTGGCAGGCAAAGAAGTAGAAGACCCATCGGTCTTAAAAACATTACCCAGGCACTTTCGGCTGTTTCACGGATCAGACCCTAGGGGCTTAAAAGTGAGAGGGATAGATTTAATACATGGAGGTGTCAGGGGTGGCAATCTGACCAAGTTACTCGCACAGTGCGAGTGCAAGTGGATTGTCACCCTTGACACCCTTGCCCCTAAGGGACTTAATGAGCAGCTCAGCTTCGCTCCTTTTCTGTGAGAGTCCCGTAGGTTCTCTGTTGTGTTCGTTACATTACTTGGCTCCAAAAGTATACTTCCATAATTTTCCGGCTTTGTTCTGACATGCAGCGATATAATAGGGATGTAATATGGAAAATATTCCATGACCTTTGACCTGGCTGTCCTCTCTTGGGTGACTCTTTCACCATTCGCTTTTAATATTTTTTTGTATTTACTGTCTTGTTGTGTGTTTTTCTTTTTAGTTTTTATTAGTCGTCCATGGCTACGCACTGGTGATGACGCCGCAGCAAAACCCGGTGAACGTTTCGGAACCTGAAGAGAAGGAGTGTCCTTTACATATTGCCTATATGTTGTCTACATATATATATTTTTTATACGTGGTCTACGTTTTTTCATGAGTTTGCACTTTATGTGGTTTTTATATGCTAACATTATTTTTTAGTGAATGTTTGTATGAGTTGCTAGTATGCTTATATGATTTGGTCTAGTTTAGGGGTTGGGGGTCATTAGTTATTCACTAAGTTTCACTTGACATCCCTGCGTCTTTCAAGAATGTGCAGGATCATATAGCAATTTTAACCTTGTTGGTTTATATCTTAGCACCGTGAGAGGACCCTTTGACATTGAATATGTACTTTGGTACTGTAAGCGACAACTAACACATAATACAATTTATTCCCCAGTGTGTTATGGGGTCTGTTTTATTACATATACACGGAATCACATATATGCTTCACACGCATGATATATGTTTTGTTCACATATTTATATGTATGTTATTGTTTCTTTTTGTATTTTGTCTTTTTATTATAGCGCTCCTTTTTTCTTCTTTTACTTTTTCTGTTATTGTTTCTATGTAACTGTACACACTCTAAACATATGAGGTGCGTTACTATTTTCTGCACCCTTTTAGCGTCCCGCTTTTTCACTCTATTGGGGACGTTTCTAATCTATCTAGCGTTCCGGTTTACGTATATTTCGGGACGCTGCGGCATTCTGTTTTTTGAGCGATCTTAATTTTATCACTAAAAAAATGGCTGTAGCCAGGGCTTTTTATTGAGAATTGGTGGTGCGCATGCCCGGTGTCGTCCATTGTAGCCATCTTCTTGTGGACCTATCACTTACAAGTGGGGAGTGCTACACTTCTTGTGCTTGGAAGGTGGAGCTCCGCCTCTCATACACTCCCCACTGTGATGGCCCTATTGAACGATGCACTCTGGACGCTACTGCGCATGCGCCGGCGTCACCGATTCTACTTCCGGGTCTATGATATTTAAACACAATGAGACACACTATGGATACACCCTGTTGAAAAAGCCACGCGAAACGCGCGTCCGGGGGGACCGAGTGAGGTGGGGAGAACACACCTGATCCATAATGGGTAAGCAGCAATTATATGTGCCTATGAAGATATGACCTTTGCACTTTGGGCTACTTGTGCCATGTGAGTTAGACGTAGTGATTGTATTTGGTCGTACATTCTCTTTACTTTCTGAGCTGACGCTGCCACCCAAAAGGTGTATATGTGAACTCCCCCCCTGACTTGGTCATTGCCACATTTCCTCCTATGTGTCTTCTGCTATATGGCGGTATTAACAATACACCCATGTTTTGTATTTTACATATTTATATTTGTATTGATTACTTAATAAATCTTTTGTATATTGTTTTCTAAATATGTTGAAGTGGACTTTTTTCCTCCGTGTTTTTGTCTATGTACTCATAATGGAGAATCATATTGCCAGGTCAGTTTTACCATATAGTGAATATTGTACATAAAAAACTCAAAAAACAATTGTGAAATAGTACTTTTTTTGCAATTTCAACGCACTTGGAATTTTTTTCCCGCTTTCCAGTGCATCACATGATAAAATAGATGGTGCCATTCAAAAGTAAAACTCATCACGGAAAAAGCAAGTCCTCATATGGCTATATTGACAGGAAAAAAGTTATGGCTCTTGGAAAAAGGGGGTAATCAAAAACGAAAAACGGAAAATCGCCTGGCAGTGAAGGGGTTAAAAAAACTTTCTGTTTTTAATAGATTGAACTTTAACAGACATCATTATATCAAACTTATTGTTTCTTTATTTTTAATCTCTTTGTTTTTGAACTGGAAAACGCGGGATGATTTCAACTTTTTTTAAAATATTTTTTTAAATACAGTTTGCAAACTCGAAGGATATTTGCAAACATTTAGTATTTATTGTGTTTTTGACACATTTTTTCTGTCCACTCTTGTCACAAAAACTGAAACACTGTTTTTCCTGCCAAGAGACACGTTTCTATTATGGAAATGTCTGCGGCAAATCCTTAAATGTGTGCACATACCCTTACTTTATATATTAACATTTGTATCTGATCCTGCTATTGTTTGATGACTCATACTATATACTGTAATACAATAGTATATGGTGTAATTGATGTTCTATCATGAAGCTAAGCCAGGAGCTGGGCTTCATAGGATGACTAAGAGGGCAGCAATGGGGACCTTCAGTAAGCCTTAGACTGCCATATTAGACCTTTGGCGTCATGAAGGAGCTGATGAAAACTAGTGCAATGGCAAACCGGCAACCAGTACATTTGAATGCCTCTGTCAGTGATTGGTAGCAGCATTTAAATGATTAAACAGCAGTGATCAGAGCTCAGTCTGGTAGCTGCTGTGTTACGCTGCCTAATACGCCCTCTCATACTTACCTTTCTGGCCGGCACACTCCCGACGCTCCTCCTCGCTCCTCTGCATCTGGATTCTCTGGTGCTCGTCCCTTCGGCAGTCCACGCATGCGCAGACGCGCTCCTCTCACCGCTGGGGCTTCTGGGAGGTTGTGACCCGGTGGCTCCGCCCCTAATATGGCGGCGCCCATCAGGTATTTCCTCCCTGCATCTCTCCAGGTAAAATGCCTTTGCGTCTATTGCTTTCGCCGGCTTCTTGCCGGCATCTCCTTAGGTTCCTTGGCTCCAGTCTCAGCTCCCCACGCTTAGACTCAGATTTGGCTTGTTACTTATTGTCATTTCTCTGCCGTCCCTGCCAGTCCTGTGTTCCTGCCGTCTCCGCCAGTCCTGTGTTCCTGCCATCCCTGCCAGTCCTGTGTTCCTGTCATCCCTGCCAGTCCTGTGTTCCTGCCATCTCCGCCAGTCCTGTGTTCCTGCCGTACCTGCCAATCCTGTGTTCCTGCCATCCCTGCCAGTCCTGTGTTCCTGCCATCTCTGCCAGTCCTGCGTTCCTGCTGTCTCTGCCAGTCCTGTGTTCTTGCCATTCCTGCCAGCCCTGTGTTCCAGTTGTTCTCCGTCTATCGTGTGTCTCCACCATACCGGTCAGTACTGTGTCTTGCCGTCCCTGCCCGTCTGGTGCCTTCTCCGTTCCGGTCTCCTCTGTGGTCCCGTCCCACTCCTGTCCTCAGTACCATCTTTGGCCCAGCCCTCAGTCACCCCTTTGGCTCTGGCAGTTGCGGCTCCATCCTTCTTGGGCCTGTCCCAAACACTCCCTGTATAGGAGGTGGCACTATCTGGTCCGCTCGCCCTTGGGGGCTCTGAAGTCCCGACCCAGAGGGTCCACTTCTCAGGTTCTTATAGTACGCAAAGGCCATGGATCCCACTGGAGCTGCGGCTGCTCAGAAAGAACTTGTTTTCCTGCAGGGGAATTGGTCCCGGATGATGTCCTTCATGAAATCTATGGACTCCCGTCTTTCTGCTCTCCAGTCCTCTGATCCGGGGAATGCCTCCCAGTTGGCCAGTTTGCAACAAGAACTGGTACAACAGCGGGATACCCAGTCCCATATCCCTGTATGGCATCTGTCGATAGTCGACTTCTTTCTCTTCAGTCTGCGGCGTCTGTTCCTGCACCAGCTCCTGCTCCTCATCCCTCTCCCCGTTTGGCTAAACCACCTCGTTTTAACGGAGACCTCAAACTATGTCGGGGATTTCTTAATCAGTGCCATCTTCATTTCGAGCTCCTCCCCTGCAATACCCTACTGATCGGGCAAAGGTGGCCTTTATTATTTCGCATTTGGAGGGTGAGGCCCTAGCAAGGGTTAATCCTCTTTGGGAGTGGGATGATCCTGTGGTCCTTCAGTTGACTCCATTTTTGGAGACGTTTTGTCGAGTGTTCAATGAACCAGGTCGCTTGGCCTCAACCACTGAGGCTTTGTTTAATTTACTGCAGGGGTCTTTGACTGTTGGGCAATACGCTATTCATTTTTGGACTTTTTCTTCCGACTTGGGTTGGAATAATGAAGCGTTGGTAGGGGCTTTCTGGCGGGGGCTGTCTAGCTGTATCAAGGATGAATTAGCTGGCTGAGATACTCCAACTAATTTGGAGGATTTAATTGCCTTGGCCACACGTGTAGACCTTCGCTTTCAGGAGCAAGTTCGGGAGAGAAGATTTCCTCGTTCTTTTATGTCCTCCCGTAGGCCTCCCAGTCCACGTTCCAGAGTCGCTACTTCGGTTTCTGCTCCTGAGCCGATGCAAATAGATCGTTTAAAACTCTCCGAACAACATCGCAAGGAGAGAAGCACCCAGGGTCTCTGTATTTACTGTGGAAGCTCCTCTCATCTTCTCCGAGCCTGCCCTGATTGCCCGGAAAACTCCTCCGCCTAGGTCAGGTAAGAGAGGCCTCCCTAGATGCATGTGAAACCTCTCTACCCCTCACTCTGCCTGTTATGTTGCATATTCATGATAAACGTTTTTCCCTTGAGGCTTATGTGGACTCGGGTGCAGCGGGAAATTTTATTAAGTTAGAGGAGGTAATTAAATTCTCTGTTCCTGTTAGGTCTTTAGAGAATCCTCTTTTTCTCGCTTTGTAGACGGGAGGCCTCTGCAAGAGACTATAACTCAAGTTACGCAGTTGGTAGAGCTTCAAGTTGGGGCTCTTCATAGGGAGAGGATTTTGTTTTTTGTTTTAGCCAACATCTCTCATCCTATTCTCCTCAGACTTGGGGGGATTCCTGTCGGACTCGTTGTCTGCTGCCGGTGCGTCCTGTTGGTATCCCCTGTCCCTTCCCATCCCTTCCGGGTTGCCCTCTATTTATTCTTCTTTTGTGGATGTTTTTGACAAAAAGGAGGTGGAGACTCTTCCGCCACATCGACCTTGCGACTGTCCTATAGACCTTGTATCTGGTACCACTCCCCCTAGAGGAAGAATCTATCCTCTCTCGCCTGCAGAAACTTAAGCTATGTCGTACTATATTCAAGAGAACCTTACCAAAGGTTTCATTCTAAAATCTTCATCTCCAGCTGGGGCAGGTTTCTTTTTTTGTGAAAAAGAAGGATGGTACCCTTCGTCCTTGCATTGACTACAGAGGGTTAAATAATATCACTGTGAAGAATAAATATCCTTTGCCTCTTATTTCAGAACTCTTCGATCGCCTGAGGGGAGCACGAATTTGTACCAAGCTAGATCTTTGGGGAGCCTACAACTTGGTTCGTATCCGTGCGGGGGACGTGTGGAAAACCGCATTCAACACTCGGGACAGTCACTACAAGTATTTGGTAATGCCTTTTGTTCTTTGTAATGCTCCTGCTGTGTTCCAAGAGTTCGTCAACGATATCTTTCGAGATAGCCTCTATACTAGTGTGGTAGTCTACTTGGACGACATCCTCGTCTTCTCTCCAGATTTATCCACTCATTGATGAGACGTTCGCCAAGTTTTACTATGTTTAAGGGAGAATCATCTCTTTGTGAAGATTGAGAAATGTGTCTTTGAACAGTCTTCTGTACCCTTCCTGGGTTATATTGTTTCTAAGGGTGGCCTGAAGATGGATCCTGAGAAGGTGTCTGCTGTTCTGAATTGGCCACGTCCTTCGGGGGTAAAGGCTATTCAGCGATTTCTTGGCTTTGCCAATTATTATAGACAATTTATCCCTCACATCTCCTCCTTGACTAAACCAATTTCTGCTCTAGTTCGCAAGGGAGTTGACCCTAATCTTTGGCATCCGGAGGCCGAAACTGCCTTCCAAACCCTGAAGCGTAAATTTGCTTCTGCATCTGTGCTTCATTGACCGGATACTAATAGACCATTTATTCTTGAAGTGGATGCGTCCTCTATTGGAGCTGAAGCTGTACTTTTACAGAGGTCTAACTCAGGTCGATTAGTCTCCTGTGGGTTCTTCTCTGAAGCATTTTCTTTTCCAGAGCGTAATTATTCCATCGGTGACAAGGAATTATTGGTCATTAAATTGGCCTTGGAGGAGTGGCGGTATCTTCTTGAAGGGGCTGTACATCCATTCGTTATTTTTACGGATCACAAGAATCTAGCCTATTGTGCAGTCCGCCCAAAGGCTGAAGGTCAGACAGATGGTCTTTGTTATTCAGACGTTTTGACTTCGAGTTACATTTCCGACCTGGAAATAAAAACATCAAGGCTGATGCTCTTTCAAGATCTTTTCAACCACTGGATGAAGAGGAGAGACCAGCGCATATTCTTGATCCTGCTAATATTGTTTTTTTGGCTCCCCTGGATGTGATCAGGAAAAACCTTCGTGTCTAATCGTGACAAGATGAAAGTTTTACATTGGGGTAATTCCTCCTGCTTTGCTGGACATGTTGGGGGCAAGAAGACTCTCTCCCTGATTTCTCGCCATTATTGGTGGCCTTCTCTTCGCGAGGATGTCTTGGATTTCGTTGCTTCCTGTTCCTTGTGTGCTAGGAACAAAGTTCCTAGACAGCTTCCTTCGGGATCTCTGCATCCACTTCCCATGCCTTCTGTTCCCTGGAGTCATATTGCGATGGACTTTGTCACCGATTTACCGAGATCTTCTAATTGCACAGCAATTTTGATGGTGGTCGATAGATTTTACAAAATGGCCCACTTCATCTCTTTACCTGGTCTACCTTCAGCTCCTGACCTAGCGAAGATCTTTTTACATCAAATATTTCGACTTCATGGATTCCCTCAGCATATCGTGTCTGACCGAGGAGTTCAGTTTACCTCCCGTTTTTGGAGAGCCCTTTGTGGACTTATGAAGGTATCGCTGGATTTTTCTTCTGCATACCATCCCCAGTCCAACGGCCAAGTGGAGCGAGTAAATCAAATTCTCACATCTTATCTTCGCCATTTTTCCAATGCTCATCATGATGACTGGGTGTCTCTTCTTCCCTGGGCAGAATTCGCCTATAATAATCACACTAGTGAATCTTCGACTAAGTCTCCCTTTTTTATTGTTTTTGAGCAACATCCCGGCATTCCTCTTCCTGTTCTCCCCACCTCAGGTGTACCGGCGGCGGATTCCTTGTCCTTGGAATTTTCTAAGATTTGGTAGGAAGCTAAGGAGGCGCTTGAGAAGGCTAGTAGCAGAATGAAAAGGTATGCTGACAAGAGGCCTTTAGATGTTCCTCCGTATCAGCCTGGCAATAAGGTCTGGCTTTCCTCTCGCTACATCAGACTCAAGATTCCCTCTCCAAAGTTAGGTCCACGTTACATCGGTCCCTTTGAGATTTCTAGCCGAATTAATGACGTAGCCTATAAGTTGAAGTTGCCCGCTCCGTTACGCATTCCTAATGCTTTTCATGTATCGCTCCTCAAACCCGCAATTTTTTATCATTTTCATTCTGTTCCGTCACGTTCTCATCTACCCATTTCTTCTGATGCCTCTTTTGAAGTTAAGGATATTCTCGCTAAAAAATCTGTTAAAGGTAGGACTTTTTATTTAATTGATTGGAAGGTCTTTGGAGCCGAAGAAAGGTCCTGGGAACCTCTAGAGAATATCAATGCTCCTCTAATCCTGAGGTGGTTCCTTTCCAGTTTTAAAGAGAGGGGGGGGGGGGTAAAAGAGGGGGTACTGTTACGCCCCCTAATACGCCGCCTCATACTTTTTTTCCGGCCGGCGCACTCCCGACGCTCCTCCTTGCTCCTTTGCGTCTGGATTCTCTGGTGCTCGTCCCTTCGGCGGTCTGCGAATGCGCAGACGCGCTTCTCTCACCGCTGGGGCTTCTGGGAGGTCGTGACCCGGTGGCTTCACCCCCAATATGGTGGCGCCCGTAGGGTATTTATTCCCTGCATCTGTCCAGGTAAGACACCTTTGCGTCTATTGCTTTCGCCGGCTTCTTGCCGGTGTCTCCTTAGGTTCCTTGGCTCCAGTCTCTGCTCCCCACGCTTAGACTCAGATTTGGCTTGTTACTTATTGTCATTTCTCTGCCGTCCCTGCCAGTCCTGTGTTCCTGTCATCCCTGCCAGTCCTGTGTTCCTGCCGTCTCCGCCAGTCCTGTGTTCCTGCTGTACCTGCCAGTCCTATGTTTCTGCCATCCCTGCCAGTCCTGTGTTCCTGCCATCTCCGCCAGTCCTGTGTTCCTGCTGTCCCTGCCTGTCCTGTGTTCCTGTCATCCCTGCCAGTCCTGTGTTCCTGCCATCTCCACCAGTCCTGTGTTCCTGCCGTACCTGCCAGTCCTGTGTTCCTGCCATCCCTGCCAGTCCTGTGTTCCTGCTGTCTCTGCCAGTCCTGTGTTCTTGCCGTCTCTGCCAGTTCTGTGTTCCTGCCGTTCCTGCCAGTCCTGTGTTCTTGTTGTTCTCCGTCTATTGTGTGTCTCCACCATACCGGTCAGTTCTGTGTCTTGCCGTCCCTGCCCGTCCGCTGTCTTCTTCGTTCTGGTCTCCTCTGTGGTCCCGTCTCACTCCTGTCCTCAGTACCATCTTTGGCCCAGCCCTCAGTCGCCCCTTTGGCTCCGACAGTTGCGGCTCCATCCTCCTTGGGCCTGTGCCAAACACTCCCTGTATAGGGGGTAGCACTACCTGGGCCGCTTGCCCTTGGGGGCTCTGAAGCCGTGACCCAGAGGGTCCCCTTCTCGGGTTCTTATATGCTGTTACAGGCAGATGTCGGCTCTGTAACACAGCTGGTATCTGCTCTCTATGGAGCAGACTCAACCTCCATACACTTTGTTAGTGCAGAAAATACAATTGTAGAATCCTTTTCAGAAGAGCACAGTTACCTTTTGCTCGGTGGTCTTCTTCTTTTGGACATATACCTCCATCCCACCACTTTCTTTTCAGATCCTCTAAACAGTTGTTTTCTTGAAGTTGTAATATTGCCAGATCAATCTCATCTCGGAAAACTGAGCCTTGAGGACACAGAAATATTAATCAAATTTAACTCACTGCTTACAATAGTTTCTAAAGTTATTTGTGCATTTATGTGCAAAACTTCACTCCAGCATCACTTAAGCATAATTAATGAGGCATCCCCAGAGCTGTAGAAACACCTCTCTAAATCATAATCTTTATTAATATGAATTACAATTGACAATGAGAATTATAATCCTAACATAAAAGAATGTTTTTAAACGTTACTAATGTTTTAACGTTGAATGATATGTTTTACATACCTACTGGCATTCCAATACCATAGCCCTTAGTGTCCAACAGACCTCCGACCTGAGTGAGATTGCAGTTCCGTTGGCGATAGTATTCATTCATGGTGGACTCCAGTAGGAAAGCATAATTGGAGTTCAACACTCTGGCTATACCTTCCTCAGTGCTCTTTACAAATACACTTGGTTGTTTTGAGTGCATGTAATTCCACATCCTTTGATAGGTCTGGTAACGGGAGTTCTATAGGGAAAAATAAGGATTTACATAACTATTTCCTCCTGTTAGGAACACTGAAATGAAATTAAGTGTTAGATCACTCAATATACTATGTGGCAAGACCTTAAAGCTAAATGAAGCAGAAAAAAAATCATATTCCACCTAAGATGGACACACAAAGTGACTAGAAATTCTGCTATGCATCCACTGAGACTCTAGGAATACTTCTATGGATGAATGCCTCTATAATGTAACATGCAATGGAGCATATCATCATCTTTTTTTCTTTAAAAGGGACATTGAACAGAACTTCCCCAATATTGCCTCAAGTGCATCACACTTGGTGTCACGACGCAGCTGTCGGGTGACCCGGGACCAGGTGCTCCTTCTCTGTCCCTACCACTAGGGGGCACCCTAGCTCACCCTATTCTACAGGATACTTCTGAAGGTGTAGATGCCAGGGCCGCCACCCTTGTCTTATCTCCTGAGTTAGGCCTTCGTCTGTTCTATTCCCCCACCCAGGGAAGAGGGGCGCTAATGTCACCGCAGTACACCAACCTGACAAACAAGGCTACACAAACAAGGGGTAACTGAAAATACCAGGCATACAAATATTCACTCATATGTAACAGAGGAATGCACTGGGGAGTGGAGGATGAAGATGGAGGATAAAGAAAAAACAAACTAAGAGGAGAGAAGGGAATTACCACACTTACAAACCACGCACAGTCACAGATAACTTCTCCAAAACTCCTCATATGAACACCTCTCCTCCTAAGCCATGCAGCAAAAGCTAGCTCTGACGTGGATTTAAATCAGGACCCAGATCATAAAGGGGATGGGAGTGGCTAACTGAGCTCAGCTTAGACCTCAGAGTTTCCAACATGACTGATTAACTCCTGTTCTGCCAAAAGAAATAAATACCATTAAAAAGGAGAAGTGCTTCTTCTTAGCGCAGGAGTAGGAGCGATCGGACGCTGCGGTCTTCTGGCTCCTCTCTGTTGTGGAACCCCATGACACGTGGCCAAATTGCAAAATATATGATTAATAACAGGTTCCGCTGGAGACTTTATACACTACATCTAGCTATATTGAGGATTCAGAGATGGATATTAGCCTCTCTACCTGTGAGGTTTATAGTAGGAAACTCTAAAGATACCTTCACACTAAGCGACTTTACAATGATAACGATAGCGATCCGTGATGTTGAAGCATCCTGGATAGCGATATCATTGTGTTTGACACGCAGCAGCGATCAGGATCCCGCTGTGAGATCGCTGGTCGTTGCTGAAAGTCCAGAACTTTATTTCGTCGCTGGATCTCCCGCTGACATCGCTGAATCGGTGTGTGTGACACCGATTCAGCGATGTCTTCACTGGTAACCAGGGTAAACATCGGGTTACTAAGCGCAGGGCCGCGCTTAGTAACCCGATGTTTACCCTGGTTACCATTGTAAAAGTAAAAAAAAAAACCACATACTCACATTCCGGTGCCTGGTGTCCACTTCCCTGCACTCCTCCTGCATCCTGTGTCAGCGCCGAACATCTCCGGCATCTCCCACAGAGCAGAGTGGTGACGTCACCGCTCTGCTTTACGGCCTGCACTTACACAGGATGCAGGAGGAGTGCAGGGAAGCGGACGCCGGGCACCGGAATGTGAGTATGTGGTTTTTTTTTTACTTTTACAATGGTAACCAGGGTAAACATCGGGTTACTAAGCGCGGCCCTGCGCTTAGTAACCCGATGTTTACCCTGGTTACCAGGGGACTTCGGTAGAGTTGGTCGCTGGAGAGCCGTCTGTGTGACAGCTCTCCAGCGACCACACAACGACTAAACAGCGACGCTGCAGCGATCGGCATTGTTGTCTGTATCACTGCAGCGTCGCTTAGTGTGAAGGTATCTTAATTCTCTAGGTTGCATAAGTGTTATATACCTGAAGCAATCATTGACAAGAATTGAGTCATCGCATGCTACATTGTGGATAAGAATAAGCGTTTATCGAAGATTATAAGTTGTTTTCTACGTGTATTTGCAGCTACAGTATATGTGCATCACACTCAGACAGACATACTTTGCTCTACATTGATGAGTAGCAAACATCCAGAAACAGCTTGCCTATTTTTGGGTGGCATTTTTCCCTGAACATGTTGCAAGGGTCAACCTTTGACTTATAGGGTAACTATCTCTCCTAGGTGATTGGGAGAATTGCAAATTGAATTTGCGCTGTAAGATTTGTATACTTGGCTCCATACAACACACATGGAGGACACTGAGAATATAATGATAGGTCCCTCACTGTGTAGCACCCGCTTTTCCTCCCCAGTTAAATGTAATGGAAAGGCTTGCAATATTACAACCTCTATTTCACTCTTATTGTGGCATAGTTGTCCTAGCCTTGTCCTCCTGGTCTAATTCATGTCCCCTGTTGTGCACAACCATTATCTTAATAGTCCACCTCCCCTCAGTGCTCGCACTCTCCCTGTAGGTTCCAGAGGTGATATATCCCACTAACCCTGCCTGTGTCATCAATGTTGTGTTCTTTTTATTGCAGCTAAAGGTGTTGTCCATTACATGGACAACCCCTTTCTCAATTGCTATATTCCCCAGTGTAAAATAAAAGCCTACACGCACCTCTGGCACTGGCGCCATTCTAGTTACCTCGGCACCTGGTCTCCTCGGGCTTCTGTGACAATTTTATGCCATTTGAAGGAAGTCAGAACACAGCTGCAGCCCTCACTACTTCCACTTGTCACTTTCATTCAAAGTAAATTAAAGTGAAGTAGTTGCTAATGGGCTGCAGGGCTCATGGACATAACATCATGCAAGACTTGGAAGACAAGGCACCAACAACACGGAAATGGCGCTGAGAATGGAGATGATGATAGGCTGTTTGTCATGCTGTGACAGTCTTCAGTAAGAGAGAGGGGCCTCAAACTGTCCCTGGAGCTGGGATCCTAACTATCCCTGTCCCGGGGTACTCTTGAAAGTAGAGAGGCCTGGGTCTCTGACCTTGCTATGCTCACTATTAAACCCTAATATGTCCCCTTTTCACCCCATGAGGCATGGGACACAAATGTAAGGTAAACAAGACAACAAAGACAAAACAGGGATAACAGAAAACCTCTATCATAAAAAAGTACAAACCAACAATAGGGAGGAGGATAGGGACAGGGAGGAATAAATTAATGGGAATAGGGACCAGGACATAAACACACACGTCCTAGAGCAAACCACAGATAACTACTACAACAACTCCACTCCAACCACTTAGCTTTAGCACTCAGCACAGGAAGATGAATCTTTCACTGGCCGGGACTAAACACTCAGAGTGAGTAAATGATAAGCATTTGCAGCTGAGAACAACTGGGATGTATGGTCTTGGCCAGCATGGAAAGAGTACTTAACCTTCTCAGCACCAAAGGAAAGGCAATCCATTTAAAATAGAACATGAATTACACCATCTCTAAAGAAGAGTGCGATTCATCACCCAATGTGACCTTCTAACTCCAGGTCTCCCAGGGTAATGTGACACCCTCGTGACACTGTTATTATATTACATGGGGGAATATAGCAATTTAGGAGGGGTTGTTTGAGTAGTGGACAACCCCTTTAGATGACTTGCTATTCAGGACTCTGGTGGTTGCAATATGCTCAATTCCTTATCTTTCATTATATGGTTCAGTATATGCACTACTGTCATGAAATGCCTATGTTGTAAAACTGAGTGATATCATTAAAGTTCATCCTCCAACTATTGTGGTATGATCCTTTTGCTAAAGCAGGAATTGAAGGATAAGACATGGTTAGTTGGGGTCCTCCAGACTTTCAATAAATTGAAAACAGCAAATTTGCAAAAACTTTATAGATACTAAGCAAGCAAATCTGTGTCAGAGATCCAAGACATGTGATAATATTAACGACTCCCATTCCCTTTAGATGGCCACCATAAACCATTGTTTATTGGTGGCCTTTGTAGTGCAATGCTTACTAAATGTATTGGGGGACACTCGCTTGGCAATGGGATGAAGGCACACAGGAACGTTTTCTCGTGTAAACAGTCCATGCAGTTTATTTAGACTCAGCATAAACCTCTGTAGGCCATGTTACACATCACAGATCTCACATAGTCCATAGCACTTCCTTGTATATGGCTTTAACTTGCAGCTACTAAATACGCCTGACTTCTCCTTGTCCAGTTACCATGGGCGACTGCAAGCTGTGTCAATGTCTCTTTCACAGCTTTACTCCGTAACACCCAACATTAGATTGCAGTCTCTAAACACACTGGACCTCACTTCCTCAAGTTACCATGAGTGACCGCACAGTTCATTAACGTCTCATGGAATATAGTAAGTACCAACAATCCGTTCCAATGGCAAATACTTGTCTGTTCTTACTGTAACCTCCCCGAGTTACCTTACAGGAGCTCCTGCTCCACACGCTGACTCCTCGTCAGTCCTGGCTTCTAGAGAAGCTGCCTTACTGGGATAACCATCTCATCAGATGCCTTGGGACAAGGAGACTCCCAATAGTCCAGACCCTCAGAAAGTTGGTAGCTTTCCCAATGCAGTGCCATCACAGACTCTGCGAGTACATTGTCTCACCCTATGCTATTCAGGAATCCAGTCCACCCGCAAGACCTTCCAACACAGAGACCATACAGGTCCACGGCCTCACCATGTGCTCTTCAGGAAGTCTGCCCACTCACAAGACCTTCCAACACACAGGCTTGTCCTCTCTCAGGACCTTACAACACAGAACCATGTGACCCAAGACATAGTCACATTATGTAACTAAAACCACCCCCATAGGTGGGAGGTGTGTGTGGTTAGCCAGTCCCATCCAGCTCTCCGGCTAACCCTGTAAGCCCCCTTATAAACAAAAACAAAGCTCATAGAACTACAGGTCCCAGAGCAACATTTCTGGCTTACAGTGCAGAGGACCTCCTCCTCCGCTACACAAACCGGCCATTTACAATAATGCCGGTCACTGTCTCACACCTTCTTGACTGACTCTCCCATACACAAGAGTACTCAGTCGGAGTGCCGCTGCCCAACATTTTTGGTAACAGCTTTTCTTTTCTACAAAAAAAAGGATCGGTAGTGTAAAATCGGACATGCCAGATCCCTAACTCATCTGACAATAATTGGGCCAGGGCCCCCATACTTGTGAGACCATCAGACGACCCCCATTAATGTCAACGTGTTCAGTCAATTTTAGTTTTATGTGTAAGGGAGGCTTAAATGAAGAGATCTGTGGAGTGCAAGTGACACTCCTAGACTTTTCAGGCCTTTTTACATAAGCAAAGACGGAAGAAGAGGTAAAGGCATTTCCAATTACCATTTCATTGATGTCTGATCCTTAGCATAGGTCATTCATGTCAAATTTGTGAGGCGTGACATCCGTCACCTCCACTGATCAGCTGTTACCAGTTCCGGCAGTGGCCAGATGTAAACATTGTACAGAGTGAAAAATCGCAGCTCCATCATACTCTTTAGCTCAAAAGGAGGAGTTTATCTCCAAAACATGGCAACGGACACTAAACAGTGTGATACGGCTGCAGTGTACCACCCTGCGCTGTTAACTGCTGATCGATGGGAGTGCCGTGTGTCAGCCTCTCCACAGATCTGATATTGATGACTTAGGCATCATTCACACATCAAATTTTTGCATATCAGTGCTATCTGTGGTTTTCATGGATGGAACTCATACCTGTGATACTCTATGGGGCCATTCACACGTCCTGGATTTTTCATGGACCTAGCTATTCATTGAAAATCGTAGAGACATGTCCAATTTTGATCCGAGAGTTGGATAAAAATTGGCAATGCATGTCTGTGGGTCCGTGAAGAAATCGGATGGCACTCGGAAGACATCTGAGTGCTATAAAATTTTCCTAGACTGTCAGAAAGCAGAAGATTGAGAAACTTTTTTTCTCTCCATGTACAAGAAAAACTGATGACACTCAGACCACACTCTGATCAAACTTTCAGTCCACTTTTCTCATACGTGAGTTAAACTGACGTCTGAATGAGGCGTTATACTGAGAACAGGTAATCAATATTACAGTAATGGAAAATCCTTTTAAGTGTTGATCCTGGTTTGACTTGTGAAATTAAAGTTCGCTTTAACAGGTAAAAGCAAGAAACTGGTCAACCTGATGTTTGGGTAAAATCACTCTTCTGAGCCTAAGGCATATTTCATGACTGACAACTGTTTATGTTGTTAACATGAACAGAATAGTTCCCATATCTACTATATGGCAAATGAGTAAAATAAATAAAATAATTACTTGAAAGAAGGTCATGCTGGAGCCTCCGTGTATTGTACCATACTCAATGGTGGTCTGGTCTGCCAGGTCATCCACAGACTCGATGGGCACATCCATTCTTTGCACAGTGAGAAAGGCAGCGAGATTAGCTGTATATGATGATATGATTATTAGGGTGAATGCCCACCTGTAAGAGCAAAATAAAAGCAAATGGAAACTTGGTTATGGTGGCTACATTATGTCTTTTAAGTGATGAATTAGTTCAAAGATAAATACAATTGATGCCTAATTTAAATGCACTGCTCATCTATCTGCGGATAATGTAGAGTAACGGCTCATTCTCGGCACTGCATATTTGAAGCTTGTATTGGATGAAAAACGGAGTTCAAGAAATTACTTATATTTATTTGCCAATGTTTTCGTAATACATCCCCTTAGTTTGGGGATTATTCAATATTATTATTTATCAAAACATGGATGACCTATTAGATTGGTGGAGGCCGGACTCCTCGCACCCTCACTGATCAGCTTTCATTTGCTCTGGTGGCGGCTGGACGTAAACACTGAATGGAGCCAAACAGCACCGCTACGTCTAATGTCCAGTGGACGCTGCTGGTTTCTGCAGAGCATCTCCTGGTCTAATGAGTAGAAACTGATCTGCCGTTCTCAGCATCTGCAGATCCTAAGGATAGGTCATCCACATTTTATGCCCGGACAACTTCTTTAATGAAAAACTAAAATGCACAGACATTTTTTCTTCTTTAGGTTGTCAAAAGAAACTGAAGCTGTAATGTATTGGAACATTTTAAAGAAATATGTATTTTTCTGTAGTCTATTGCAATATTAATCTCCATGAATGATCACATACCCACACTGTAAATTAGATAAACCTTCACAGTGCAATAAAATAAATGTGATTCATACGACACTGGCATCTGTAATTTACATCCCTGGGAAAGATATCGTCTCTTACCAAACTCCGCTGACACATCGTGTAGACAAAGCTCTGGGTGCTATGGTAGATCCTTGTTGCATAAATCCTCCAACTGGAAACCACAGACTGTTTCCAAGAGAATACTGATTTATTAGGAGATTGCACCGTCCCTGCACACATGGATGAGGACTGTACCATTCATATGGAGTCAGGCTAAATAAAGAGCATACAACACAACATGTCAGAGAGATAAATGGGAAAATGTTAAGTAAAAACCTTGACAACCTTACACTGCGCCTAGCTGCATGTTGATGACAAGACTTGAAGCCAGCAGGGTTCTGAACAAATAGTCTTTACTTACTAACTTCCAATATGGAGGCGCGATTACGTAATGCTGGAAGCACAGCTAATCTTCTCAACTTTCTACAGTTTATCTTGCCTCTCTGTCTTCACTTGAGCTTGAGTTCCCAGGAATTCAATGTTAAACTTCACCTGATCTGACAGCTTTACTCACTCCCACTTTTCACAAGGTTCACTCTCACTCAGATACAACTTTCTGGCTGCTCCACATCACTGAAACTCGGATACTTCAAGTTCAGGCCGTTCCCACTCTTGGTGCCTTCCGCACTCACACCTGGATGGTTCCCTCATGATATCCTAACCATATCACCTCCCTCTAGTGGTAGCCACAGAGACTTCCAAATTCTGAACCTGTCTCTAGCCTTCTCTTGGTTTGCTTCGTGACTTGGCCTCCTCCTGTGCTTTGTAGGTTTGGCCTTCAGGCTACTTAGGTAGCTTCTCTGAAACAGAGCTCATTTGAGTGGGGCAATTTCTCAGAACCTCTATGGATAACTCTGCTCCGTGGCACTGCGCAAGCAAACTAGTCTACCTGATTCTACTAACTAACTAACTAACTAACTAACTAACTAACTAACTAACTAACGTATTTTTATTCATATTGATTACGAGTCCTGTGTAGATACCACTTTTGCTCCATCGGTCTCATCCATACCGCACATCTTTCCAGCCGATAGTAGATAACCCTTAACATTTCCCAACCCCAGAGTGATGGTCGGCACATGTTGCATTTCTAATAAGCTTTATATGCGATGTAATGTAGACAATAAAACTGGACAGCGATCAAATTGGCAAAACCATGTAAAATGGATATATAACTGGTTCACAGGAGGAATGGTTCTGGCCCTAAACTGGATAACTTGTAAAAGGTTGACTACTGTCTCTCCACCTTCATTCACGTATTTCAGGCCATTTAAATAATATTTCAACATGATATCCTGTGTATTCAAAACACATTTTGTATACGTAGTGTCACTTTTGCATGGGTCAAATTACCTCATCTTCTATATCAGTGATTCTCAAATCCAGTCCTCATGGCCCTCAACAGAACACGATTTCAGGGTTTCCTTAGCAATGTACGGGTGATGGCATTATTAGCAAGGCATCAGAAATTGCCACAGGTTCTCTCTATAGGATTTCCTCAAATCATTATCTGTTGAGTGATACCTTGTGGACTAGAGTTGAAAAACACTGTTTTAGACAATTGATTAAAGGGGAAGCCTTACTGCTGATCTATTAATGGGTCTGGCATGGTGCAAGGGATAAAAATGCCATTCAGCGCACAAGGAAGAGATTCAATTATTGAATGGAAAAAGTTGTGAGAAGAAAATGCGGTATCGTAATTCGTCACCACCAGCTGGAAGGGGATAACACAGCACTATAAAGACCAGACGGAGTTCACCTGACTGACATTGGCCTCGATATTTTCTTGTCTGACTTACAGAACGGTGTTGAACAGGCCCTAATGTTGATGGGTGGGGTCGGAGTCCCATGTAGGTCATACACGGGATCCTCCGTGGTGGAAGAAGCGGAGGAGGGCAAAGGTTCGTAACTGCTCGATGGCCAACTCGCCTGTCGATCGTGGACAGGAGCTCAGCGACGAGCCGCCCGATACGAAAAGGAATTGCTTTTTCTCTGCTTATGTAATTAATAAACTGTGACCGACCTGTTCAACCCACCTAGACCTGTCAGTGTTTAATTACGGGATTGGTGGGAGGGGGAAAGGCACTGGTTACGACACACAGGTCTCCACAGTCTGGCAGGTGCGGTACTGCATAAGGAACGTGCCTCTGACTGTGGAGCCCATATGACAAACGCCAATAAGATACCGTCAGTGCCCAGTTCCCCCCTTGTACCACTCCCCTTGGTGATGCACTAATTGGGATGCCCTGCCAGCCAATAGTTCTTAAATGGGAAGGTTCCTATGGACACACTTACAGGGGTTAAATTCAGGTGTTCAGGCCAGTAACTTCCTCTTTCCCTAGGCAGACACCTGGAAGCTTTTCGGGAAAACCCGAGCAACGAGTACACTCGCTCATGACTAATGGTCACTAATCTGGAATATTTACAATTTTCACTCGGCAACATGAAGTCCATACTTTTCTGGAAAGCAAAAAATAAAAATAAAATAGTTCATGTATTCATAGATGAATTCATTGAGGATGTAATTTCCAAAATGTGGTCACCTTTGGGATAAAAATGCTCACCACACCACTAGTTGAGTTTCTTTAGATGCTTAGTATTCATAATGACATCACTTGTGAGAAATTTCTGGCAGCGAGCCTTATTCCAGGTATGTATCACTTAGTGGACTGCTTGGTACAGTTTAGAATGAATGCCTATTTTTTCTGCTGTAGATCTAGCAGTTCTCTGAATGCTGATCTCTGTATAACACTGCCCACACCTCTGATTGTTAGCTTACTGTGTTCACTGTATGTTGTCAGCATGCTGCCAATCAGTAGTGGGGAGCAGGGTTACACACATTACCTGGACTGTCTAGCACACAGCCCATAGTCCTGCAGTGATCATCTGCTTGTAACGGGGCTCGGAGTGGTAACTGCGGGCGAGGTACTCATACCCCTCGCCTGGCTCACTACAGGAAAATGGGGTCTTGCTTTTTTGTGTGTGCGGCCATGTTACTGTAAAGGGCACCTCCCAGCCCTAGTCTGCCAGGCGTTGCACAGTTGCGGTTTCCATCAACCCAACAAACAGGAGACCACACGAGTCCATAAAACAAAAAGCACAACTTTAAGCTATGTTTTTCCCAGTGACCACTATCCTTCAGCCAACTTCTCTGAACCATGTAATGATGCGTCTAGGGCTGTCATCTTACTGAGCATGTCCCAGTCTTGTTGTCTCTCTCAGACCCAAAGCTTCCAAAGCCTGGCCCACACTTGTCTGTTCCCCACAGACCAGTAGGGACTGTAATAAAGTTCCTGGCTGTACGTTCCCCTTGTCTTGCCTGCTAAACAGAATTCTGCTGCTGATGGGTTTTTCTTAATCAATTTCGCTCTGCTTTCTACTGTCTTCACCACACAACACACCCGGTGATGATTGCCTATTTTCTGAGGTTGTTCTTTCTTCTCTCTTCCTGTTCCTTAACTGAACTAATCCATCCCAAACTATCCCACAGATCTCCAAAACTCTTTCCCACTATGGGCCTGCCCTACAGTTAACCCTATTACCTCTGACTAGCAGGAACTGCAGCCCACAGGAGAATAACAATAAAACAGAATGTACCTAAAACATAGTTATCAGAGTGTTGGAACACCATCCTCTCCGCCCTCACATCCACGGATTTTGTTGAAACTACAGTGAGCTGCTGAGCAAGTGACAAATTCCTAGAATCAAGCTTTCTGCTCCTGCATTATGCCGCTCTCAGATTAAATGGCAAAAAAACTGCTTACAGATTTCCTTTAACTATATTATTTGGTGTGACTATCTGCTATAATGGGCATGAAAATTTAAAGTCTGAAAATTGAAAATTTTTCTAAATTTTCACAAACTTTCAGATGATTTCGTAAATAATCACAAACTTTATTGGCCTGAATTTAACAGTAACATGAAGTCCAAAGTGTCCTAAAAAAATCTCAGAATCACGGGGATATGTAGACGCATTCCAGAGTTTTTACCTTAAAAAGTGAAATAGGTCGGATGTAAAAAATGGGGTTTGGTAATTAAGGCCCAAAGTGACTAGACCATTAAAGGGTTAAATATATGCATGTATATATGCTTTCAAGTTGACATTTTTCTCTTGAGATATAGTTAATATATTAATTTGTTAACTCAACTTTTTATCTACATTTCAACTAGACTGAGAGAGTGTTATTGTGTAATTTGGAAAACGTTTGGACGCATATATCGCTGTCAAGGTCTTTTAGGTCATAAAATCAGGAGGTATCGGTATTGTTTACTTGTCTTAAATATAACGTCTCACATCCTTACTGATAATTGTGCAGCCTTACAATGCTTAATTAGTGTGCTGCCAGGGAATGCAAGCATGGTTAATTTACATTATGATTTTAGTGAAGCATAGTGACATGCCACCAATTATGCATCCCAAGGTGACTGCAGCTCGTCAGCCCACACACTCCGCACACTGCAAAATCATTGACTGCAATAGGAAAAGAAAAAAAAACAGATATGCCAAAGGTGCCTTATTATGCTTGGTGTACACCCAAGCAATCATAATATATTTTGATGGACTGGTCATCGGGTGAATGAAAACATAACCGAGTGCTAAAATTACCGAACATTCTACGTCTGCAGAAGAAATGGAATGCTTTGTCAAAATCATTTATTGCTTAATATTATGAATTGTATGGAAAATAGGAATATTTAATACTGCTTGACCTCTGCATAATCAGTCAGATACAATGCAAAAAGCAAAATTAATATATATTTTTTCGATGAGCGCACGGAACCTTTGTAGTGGCGTCTGGGATTCCGATGTGTATTGTGTCTGCTGTCAGATGGGACCTTCATGTGGTGCTGATTTCCTAACGCCTCTAGTAAAATGTCATGCAATGTAGTGCATCATGCAATATTTTTTTTCCCAAGAGGTGCCCTATTATGGATCCATACAACATGAATCTGTAATATGTCAATTTATGTGAAGCCTTAAATGAAATTTCTGTTTTTGATGATTGTATTGTAAAGGTATGAAATTCGTTACTGCTCATTTTTGTAACCACTTCACACCCTGGCCATTTTCCTTTTTTCATTTTTTCCTCCCTTTCTGCCGAGAGCCACAAATTTTTTTATTTTTCCATCAATATAGCCGTATGACAGCTCGTTTTTTTTGCGCCAAGAGTTTTAACTTTGAATGAAACCATTGATTTCATCATATAGAGTACTACTGGAAGATGGGGAAAAAATTCCAAGTGCGTTGAAATTGCAAAAAAAGTGCAATTCCACAATTGTTTTCTTTGGGTTTTTATTTACCATGTTCCCTATATGGTAACTGATCAGGTGATTTGATTCTCCAGGTCAGTATGAGTACGCAGATACCAAACATGAATAGTTTATTCTTGTTATTTTAACGGTGAAAAAAAATTCTGAATAGGTATTAAAAAAGTTTTAGCGTTTGTCGCCATTTTCGGAGACCCGTAGCATTTTCATTTTTCGGGATCTGGGGCTCGGTGAGGGCTTATTTTTTGCACCCTGAGCTGACGTTTTTATTGATACCATTTTGAGGTAGATACAATGTTTTTCTTGCCTCTCATTGCAATGTTGCGGCAGCCAAAAAAACATAATTATGGCATTTCGATTTTTTTCCTCCTTACGCTGTTTGCTGATCTGATTAATTGTTTTTAGATTTTGATAGATTGGGCATTTCTGAACTCAGCGATACTGAACCTGTGTATTATTTATTATTGCTTTATTTTCAAGGGGCAAAAGCGGGGTGATTTGAAATTTTTTTCACTTTTTACTGTCTTCGATAGTCCATTTAATTGACCAGAAGCAGTGACCATCCAATTGCCTGGGCTATACATGTATGTCTAGTAAAAAGCATGATCTCTTATGAGATTCACGACCTCCTATGCAATTCACAATGACAGGCACAGGAGTCTTTTGCAGACCCCCAGCTATCATGACAATTACCTATCAGCACCCCCTGGTCAGGTGACATGGGAGCAGATGGTCGGTGATGTGATTCCGGCTGGTGCGTGTTAAATCCCGGGATTTAACTGGTTAACAGCCATGGGTGGAGCTCCTATCCACCCACAGCTGTTAAAGGGACATGACAGCTGATTAAATCAGCTGTCATGTGCGAGGAAAGATGCAGGTTCAGCGCTGGAGCCTGCATCAAAGTCGGGAACACAACATATGACATAAATATACATCATATGTTGTGAAAGGGTTAATATATCTATGCAGTGGTCGGTACTCATCTTCTTTTCATACAGAGCTACAAAGCCCCTACATCAGCATAGATTAAAATGATAACATTCTGACTGCCTATTGTCAGCACCAGAGGGAGCTGAGTTGCCTACCGAATACTGTCTTCTCACTGAGCTTACTGTAAAACCTGTATACTATACTATACTAAAGGTGCATGGTCCCTGGCTCTCTCTCCTCTCCTCTGCACAGATGGATCACCCGCCAGGGCCGTGGGGATACTCGGTACTGGGCCGGTTCTTAAAGGGATGTGTCACGGCAGCAGTGACCCAGTCCGTGGCCCTGGCGTCCAATAAAAAAGTCAATGAAATTAAAGGGGAATAAATAAACTTTATTATAGGGAAATAGGGAAATTGTTTGTGACGCCACCCGTGGTATTCGGCAATGAGATGGTGGCCGACTCTGCAGTTCAGGTCCTCTGGGGCAGATGGTGATGCAGCAGAGTTGGTAGAGCTCTCCACGGGTAGAGCTAGTCCCCAGGGCAGATATAGGTGTTAATTGTGATGATTGTAGTTGTGGTAGTTGTAGGGTAGGGCAAGTGGCGCAGGAATAATTCAGAGGACACAGCTGGGTGCAGTTTTCAATGCTTTACTCACAGTTCTGCAGATTACTGTCTCTAGCCGTGGACTGTGTCCTCCGGGTCTGTGGTCCAGCCAGCCCCCAGATGATTTGGGGTACACTTTTCCAGGACTCCTCTCTTATGTTCCTTTCATGGCTGTCTCACTGCGCTGGTTCCCACCTCTCCTGCCCTGTGCCTTCACACACAGTGTCCAAAGCCAGCAGCCGCGGACCATGTCGGGCAACATCCTCTGAGTCCCCTTTGCTCCTATGTGGCCACCTTTTCAGCGAATGTATGTGGATGTGGCTGTGGCACGTACAGATACCACAGCCTATGGCTGGCTAGCTGAGTCTTGTAGTTCTCCACTAGTCTAGGGGGCTGGTTTCCCACTGCGACATGGACTCTGCACCTGGCGATGGTCAGCGTGGATGCGGGCCCCACGGGAGGATTGCTCACTACCCATGCCCCTAGGACCCCTTCTTTCTCTCTGACTTTCTGCAACTTCTCTCTCTCTCTGTCTTCTGGTGCTGGGACGAGCTCCTCACTGCTCAAGTCCCCAGCTCCAACTATCTAACTCACTAACTAACTCCTCTCTCTTGTTTCCATGACAACTTTACCTTCTCCACCCACACCCTCTACCTGGTAACCCTCTCCAGACTGGGATGAGGCCATCCTGCCATAGGGTACGCCCAGGTGCCCTGACTGGAGTGGTGAGGTGTTGGATGCTGGTGTTAGAGTCCTGGGTAGTGCCCCCCTCCTTACCTGAGAGTGGGATACCACACCTCTGGATGAGGTGCAGTACCTCTGTGGTGACTGAACCCTCAGGGGCGCCACACAGACACCTCACAGTTTTCTAATCAGTGGGCCCAGGAGGGTCCATGGCCACCTTTTTCATACTAGTCTACTGCTTGAAAAGAGACTTAGGAAAGCTGGGGCAACCTGGAGAGTGGGTCTGAAAGCTCAGACCAGCCCAGGTGGTGTGTGTGGGGAGCAACAAGTTTACCTGCAAAGTAGTAGGGGACCTCAATACTAAGGGAGCTAGAGAATCAGGTGGGACAGCCAGCTACAACCCAACAGATCTATAGTGGTAGACTTCTAGAAGCTGCAGTACACACCATCTCTCTTTGTTACTAGCAGGAAGAAGTTGTCAGGGGGACATGACTCTACTGGTCACACCTGACTTCTAAGTATAAGATGGAGGCACTTTATAAGCAAGGTTTTTTTTCTTGCTAAATACTGACTTACGGCCCAATAAGTGGGGTAAATCAGTTGACGGTACTCAAAAGAGAATAATAACTGTAAATGAACATAAATACTGGAAATCAAAGATGTCAAATATAATAGCTAAGGACAATGTATTTTATGCTTACATATAAATCAAAGGGAATAAATGTAGTAATTTTTACCGAGCCACAAGGAACAACACACAGCTGACAGCCAAGTAGCCAAGAAGCATGAAGAGCCACACACCAGGTGAGAACGGATCCAGGAAAGAAAAGTAGCCAGGCTTCCTTCCCTATGAAACAAGTAAAATCAATAAGTTTTAAGCTTTCCATTTTGTAGTTGTTTCCTTTTTAGGTATAATTGTAGACCAGTCTAGCGCTCAAGAAGTATTCCCAAACTTTATTCTATAACTATACACTAGATCATGTCCTATAAAATATTTCCAGCTCTGTTCAAATGTTCACTTCTTATTCTTGGCATATTCTTTAGTTCTCAGTCTCCCCCGCTTTTTGTCATCTCTTTATTGTCACCACAGCATTATTCTAATAGACTTATGATAAACGGAGCCAATGTACTTCCAAATGGAGCTATCAATAGCATCACATAAAAAGTATCAGACAAAACAAGGGTTTAATCTTTTTGACAAGTTGCTCTCTCCAGATTGTGGGTAAGAATGACTGCTTCTTGGTGCGGAGTAAAATTCTATGCTTCTGCCATCATACTGGCCAGAATGGACTGGGGTAGGAGGCAGAAGCATATCTTTAGATCAGACCCAGAGACATCACGTGAATAAAGAAGTAATAATATTATAGAATCATACAGGGTACATCCAGGGAAAATTAAAATAAATCCCAACGCTCCATTTATACTACCTTTCAGAAGCCCTTACCGGAAAAGCATTTTTTCCTTATTTATATATATTTCTCCCCTCTATTTAGTCCCTTGAAACGTGGTTCCTCCGCGTCCATTCCCCGTCATTGTAAGATTGCTATTTAGCCCTGCCCCTTGCACACTTCGCCATAGTATAGGTATATACACTCTTTGTCAGTGGGTGCGCAAGTCGATCTAGCTGTTCCTTGATTTCCGGTCCTGCGCACTACGGGACGGCTTGCGTTCCATGCATGCGTTCCAGTGTGGTTTGACCCGGAAGTCATTGTTAATAGGAGACGCAGCATGTGACTGACATGCGCCGAATCAACACTGACCCAGACAGGAGATGCCTTTTACAGCCTCAAAACCACTTGGTATCATTACGACCTATAATGACCAGTGGAAGGATATTAGAGGCATCCTGACCAAATACTGGGGCATCCTTCGTAGTGAGCCTAGACTCAAGCCGCATGTCTCTGTACAACTGAGTTTGATAGCAAGGAGGGCCAAAAATCTCAGGGATTGCCTGAGCCATAGTCACTTCAAACGACTGGTTATTAATCTAATCTGATCAATTTCTATGAAGAGGTAAGTACCGGACAGGACCAAGGGAACGCAGTGGACGTAGTGTATATGGACTTTTCAAAAGCTTTTGATACGGTGCCACACAAAAGGTTGATACATAAAATGAGAATAATGGGGATAGGGGAAATATCTGTAAGTGGGTTAAGAGCTGGCTCAGGGATAGGAAACAAAGGGTGGTTATTAATGGAGCACACTCGGACTGGGTCGCAGTGGGGTAACACAGGGGTCAGTATTGGGCCCTCTTCTTTTTGACATATTTATTAATGACCTTGTAGGGGGCATTGTTATGATCCTTAGTGGCTGAGGATCACAGAATGGACTAGCTAAGTTACTGAACATAGAACAAGCTCTAGGGAGGTGGTAACTGGACTGACCGCAACCTGATCCTAACAAACACACTAAAGGTAGCCGGTGAACGTGCCTAAATTCCTGGACGTTTCGACGCAGCCTGAGAAACTTGCTACCCCTATAGAGAAAATAAGACCTCACTTGCCTCAGAGAAATGACCCCAAAGATATAGGAAGCCCCCAACAAATAATAACGGTGAGGTAAGGGGAAAATACAAAATGTAGAAATGAAAACAGATTCAACAAATGAGGCCCACTAATACTAGATAGCAGAAGACAGGCAGGGAACTGTGCAGTCAGTAAAAAACCCTATACAAAATATCCACGCTGAGAATTCAAGAACCCCCACACCAACTAACGGTGTGAGGGGAGAAACTCAGCCCCCTAGAGCTACCCGCTCAAGGAAATCACATATTAGCAAGCTGGACAAGGACAAGTAAATACCCAAAAAAACATATTGAACACTGATGAGCAAAAAATAACCAAACAGAAAACTTAGCTTCTCTTGGAGAGACTGATAACGGATGTAGACAGGAGGAATCAGAATAGCACTGAATTCATAGACAGCAGGCAAACACTGAAAGTCCAGGTGAGCTAAATAGGAAACCAGCTAACAGATAACGAGACAGCTGATCCAGCCTCAGACGTGCAGAATGACACAAAGAGCCACCAGAGGGAGCCCAAAGACAGCACTCACACAGTACCACTCGTAACCACAAGAGGGAGCCCAAAAACAGAGTTCACAACAGTACCCCCCCCTTGAGGAGGGGTCACCGAACCCTCATCAAAACCCCCAGGGCGATCAGGATGAGCAACATGGAAGGCATGAACCAAATCAGCCGCATGAACATCAGAGGCGACAACCCAGGAATTATCCTCCTGACCATAGCCCTTCCACTTAACCAAATACTGAAGCTTCCGTCTAGAAATACGAGAATCCAAGATCTTCTCCACCACGTACTCCAATTCGCCCTCAACCAGCACCGGGGCAGGGGGCTCAACAGAAGGAACCACAGGCACCACATACCTCCGCAACAAAGACCTATGGAACACATTATGAATGGCAAACGACGCTGGGAGGTCCAAACGAAATGACACCGGGTTAAGGATTTCCAAAATCTTATAAGGACCGATGAAGTGAGGCTTGAATTTAGGAGAGGAGACCTTCATAGGAACATACCGAGAAGACAGCCATACCAAATCCCCAACACAAAGTCGGGGACCCACACCGCGACGGCGGTTGGCAAAGCGCTGAGCCTTCTCCTGTGACAACTTCAAATTGTCCACCACATGGTTCCAAATCTGCTGCAACCTATCCACCACAGAATCCACCCCAGGACAGTCAGAAGGCTCAACCTGACCCGAGGAAAAACGAGGATGAAAACCAGAATTGCAGAAAAACGGCGAAACCAAAGTAGCAGAACTAGCCCGATTATTAAGGGCAAACTCGGCCAATGGCAAAAAAGTCCCCCAATCATCCTGATCAGCAGAAACAAAACATCTTAAATAAGTTTCCAAGGTCTGATTAGTTCGCTCGGTTTGGCCATTCGTCTGAGGATGGAAGGCCGACGAAAAAGACAAATCAATGCCCATCTTAGCACAAAAGATCCGCCAAAATCTGGACACAAACTGGGATCCTCTGTCAGACACAATATTTTCAGGGATGCCGTGCAAGCGAACCACATCCTGAAAAAATAGAGGAACCAAATCGGAGGAGGAAGGCAACTTAGGCAAGGGCACCAAATGGACCATTTTGGAAAAACGATCACACACCACCCAGATGACAGACATTCTCTGAGAGACTGGAAGATCCGAAATAAAATCCATGGAAATGTGCGTCCAAGGCCTCTTCGGGACAGGCAAAGGCAAAAGCAAACCGCTGGCACGAGAACAGCAAGGCTTAGCCCGAGCACAAATCCCACAGGACTGCACAAAGGAACGCACATCCCGCGACAAGGAAGGCCACCCGAAGGACCTAGCCACCAAATCTCTGGTACCAAAAATCCCAGGATGGCCTGCCAACACCGAAGAATGAACCTCGGAAATAACTCTGCTGGTCCATCTATCTGGGACAAACAGTCTCTCTGGTGGGCAACGGTCAGGTCTATCCGCTGAAATTTCTGCAGCACTCGTCGCAAATCTGGGGAAATGGCAGACAAAATCACTCCCTCTCTGAGGATACCAGCCGGCTCTGAAACTCCCGGAGAGTCAGGCACAAAACTCCTAGAAAGAGCATCAGCCTTCACGTTCTTCGAACCAGGCAGGTACGAGACCACGAAATCGAAACGGGAGAAAAACAACGACCAACGAGCCTGTCTAGGATTCAGCCGCTTGGCAGACTCGAGATAAATCAGATTTTTGTGATCAGTCAAGACCACCACACGATGCTTAGCTCCCTCGAGCCAATGTCGCCACTCCTCAAATGCCCACTTCATAGCCAACAACTCCCGATTACCAACATCATAATTCCGCTCGGCAGACGAGAACTTTCTTGAAAAGAAAGCACAAGGTTTCATCACAGAGCAATCAGAGCTTCTCTGCAACAAAACAGCCCCTGCTCCAATCTCAGAAGCATCAACCTCGACCTGAAAAGGAAGAGAGACATCAGGCTGACACAAAACTGGAGCCGAAGAAAACCGGCGCTTCAGCTCCCGAAAGGCTTCCACGGCCGCAGGAGACCAATTAGTCACATCAGAACCCTTCTTGGTCAAATCCGTCAAGGGTTTAACCACGCCAGAAAAATTAGCAATGAAGCGACGGTAAAAATTAGCAAAACCCAAGAACTTATGAAGACTCTTAACAGATGTAGGCTGAGTCCAGTCATGAATAGCCTGGACCTTGACTGGGTCCATCTCAATAGTAGAAGGAGAAAAAATAAAACCCAAAAAGGAAACCTTCTGTACTCCGAAGAGACATTTTGAGCCCTTCACAAATAAGGCATTAGCACGCAGGACCTGAAATACCATCCTGACCTGCTTCACATGGGACTCCCAGTCCTCCGAAAAGACCAAAATGTCATCCAGATACACAATCATAAATTTATCCAGATATTCTCGGAAGATGTCATGCATGAAGGACTGGAACACAGAAGGAGCATTAGAGAGTCCAAAAGGCATCACCAAGTACTCAAAATGGCCTTCGGGCGTATTAAATGCTGTTTTCCATTCATCCCCCTGCTTAATACGCACAAGGTTATACGCACCACGAAGATCTATCTTGGTGAACCAACTGGACCCCTTAATCCGAGCAAACAGATCAGATAATAATGGCAAAGGATACTAAAATTTGACCGTGATTTTATTTAGAAGATGATAATCTCTACAAGGTCTCAGAGAACCATCCTTTTTGGCCACAAAAAAGAATCCTGCACCAAGAGGGGAGGAGGACGGGCGAATATGTCCCTTCTCTAAAGACTCCTTTATATAACTCCGCATCGCGGCATGTTCTGGTACAGACAAATTAAAAAGTCGTCCCTTAGGGAACTTACTACCAGGAATCAAATTTATAGCACAATCACAATCCCTGTGAGGAGGCAGGACACCGGATCTGGGCTCATCAAATACATCCTGGTAGTCCGACAAAAACTCAGGGACCTCAGAAGGAGTGGAAGAAGCAATTGACACCAAAGGAGCATCGCCATGAATCCCCTGGCAACCCCAACTTGAAACAGACATAGCTTTCCAATCCAGAACTGGATTATGGGCCTGCATCCATGGCAGACCCAAAACGACAACATCATGCAAATTATGCAGCACAAGAAAGGGAATCACCTCCTGATGTACAGGAGTCATGCACATGGTCACTTGAGTCTAATACTGAGGCTTATTCTCAGCCAATTGTGTAGCATCAATTCCCCTCAGTGGAATAGGGAATTCCAAAGGCTCCAGAACAAAACCACAGCGCCTGGCAAACGACAAATCCATCAGGTTCAGGGCAGCACCTGAATCCACAAAAGCCATAACCGAGTAGGATGACAAAGAACAAATTAAAGTAACAGACAAAATGAATTTAGGCTGGATAGTACCAACGGTGACAGATTTAGCGATTTTTTTTACGCGCTTAGAGCATGCTGAGATAACATGAGTTGAATCACCACAGTAAAAGCACAACCCATTTTGACGTCTATGATTTTGCCGCTCAATTCTGGTCAGAATTCGGTCACATTGCATAGACTCAGGTCTCTGTTCAGAAAACACCGCCAGATGGTGCACAGATTTGCGCTCCCGCAAACGCCGATCAATCTGAATGGCCAAAGCCATTGAGTCATTCAGACTTGCAGCCGTGGGGAACCCCACCATAACATTCTTAATGGCTTCAGAAAGACCTTCTCTGAAATTTGCAGCCAGGGCACACTCATTCCATTGAGTAAGCACCGACCATTTCCGAAATTTTTGACAATACACCTCAGCTTCATCCTGGCCCTGAGAGAGAGCCAGCAAGGCCTTTTCTGCCTGGTTCTCAAGATTAGGTTCCTCATAAAGCAATCCAAGTGCCAGAAAAAACGCATCCACATTCAGCAATGCAGGATCTCCTGGCGCCAGGGAGAAAGCCCAATCTTGAGGGTCGCCACGTAACAGGGAGATAACAATTCTAACTTGCTGAGCAGAATCACCAGAGGAACGAGGTCTCAAAGAAAGAAATAATTTACAATTATTCTTAAAATTCAGAAACCTACATCTATCTCCAGAAAACAACTCAGGAATAGGTACTTTTGGCTCAGACATAGGACTGTGAACAACAAAATCCTGAATGCTTTGCACCCTTGCAGCAAGATGATCCACACTAGAAGTCAGACTCTGAATATCCATGTCTGCAGCTGAACTCAAAGCCACCCACAGATTAAGGGGATGAGAGAAGCTGGACAGACTGCAGCAAAGGGAGAGGAAAAAAAGAAAAAAAAAATTGTACTCAGGACTTCTCTTATCCTACTTCTGCGATGCATTAAACACTTTTGGGCCTGCTGTACTGTTATGATCCTTAGTGGCTGAGGATCACAGAATGAACTAGCTAAGTTACTGAACATAGAACAAGCTCTAGGGAGCTGGTAACTGGACTGACCGCAACCTGATCCTAACAAACACACTAAAGGTAGCCGGTGAACGTGCCTAAATTCCTGGACGTCTCGACGCAGCCTGAGAAACTTGCTACCCCTATAGAGAAAATAAGACCTCACTTGCCTCAGAGAAATGACCCCAAAGATATAGGAAGCCCCCAACAAATAATAACGGTGAGGTAAGGGGAAAATACAAAACGTAGAAATGAAAACAGATTCAGCAAATGAGGCCCACTAATATTAGATAGCAGAAGACAGGCAGGGAACTGTGCGGTCAGTAAAAAACCCTATACAAAATATCCTCGCTGAGAATTCAAGAACCCCCACACCAACTAACGGTGTGAGGGGAGAAACTCAGCCCCCTAGAGCTACCCGCTCAAGGAAATCACATATTAGCAAGCTGGACAAGGACAAGTAAATACCCAAAAAAACATATTGAACACTGATGAGCAAAAAATAACCAAACAGAAAACTTAGCTTCTCTTGGAGAGACTGATAACGGATGTAGACAGGAGGAATCAGAATAGCACTGAATACATAGACAGCAGGCAAACACTGAAAGTCCAGGTGAGCTAAATAGGAAACCAGCTAACAGATAACGAGACAGCTGATCCAGCCTCAGACGTGCAGAATGACACAAAGAGCCACCAGAGGGAGCCCAAAGACAGCACTCACACAGTACCACTCGTAACCACAAGAGGGAGCCCAAAAACAGAGTTCACAACACGGCATACAGAGCAGAATTTCAATCTTTGCAGATGACACTAAACTCTGCAGGGTAATCAATACAGAGGAGGACAATTTTATATTACAGGATGATTTATGTAAACTAGAAGCTTGGGCTGACAAATGGCAAATGAGATTTAATGGGGATAAATGTCAGGTCATGCACTTGGGTAGAAGTAATAAGATGTATAACTATGTGCTTAATTCTAAATCTCTGGGCAAAACCGTCAATGAAAAAGACCTGGGTGTATGGGTGGATGACAAACTCACATTTAGTGGCCAGTGTCAGGCAGCTGCTACAAAGGCAAATTAAATAATGGGATGCATTAAAAGAGGCATAGATGCTCATGAGGAGAACATAATTTTACCTCTATACAAGTCACTAGTGCGACCACACTTAGAATACTGTGTACAGTTCTGGTCTCCCGTGTATAAGAAAGACATAGCTGAACTAGAGCAGGTGCAGAGAAGAGCGACCAAGATTATTAGAGGATTGGGGGGTCTACAATACCAATATAGGTTATTACACTTGGGGCTATTTAGTTTGGAAAAACGAAGGCTAAGGGTTGATCTTATTTTAATGTATAAATATATGAGGGGACAGTACAAAGACCTTTCTGATGATCTTTTTAATCATAGACCTGAGACAGGGACAAGGGGGCATCCTCTACATCTGGAGGAAAGAAGGTTTAATAACTATAACTGACGCAGATTCTTTACTGTAAGAGCAGTGAGACTATGGAACTCTCTGCTGTATGATGTTGTAATGAGTGATTCATAACTAAAATTTAAGAGGGGACTGGATGCCTTTCTTGAAAAGTATAATGTTACAGGGTATATACACTAGATTCCTTGATGGGGCGTTGATCCAGGGAACTAGCCTGATTGTCGTATGTGGAGTCGGGAAGGAATTTTTTCCCCCAATGTGGAGCTTACTCTTTGCCACATGTTTTTTTTTTTGCCTTCCTCTGGATCAACATGTTAGGGCATGTTAGGTTAAGCTATGGGTTGAACTAGATGGACTTATAGTCTTCGTTCAACCTTAATAACTATGTTAGGCCGGTTTCACACTTGCGTTTGTAGCAGCTGCGGAGGGCTGCGGATTTCCTCCGTGAAGCCCCGCCCTCCGCCGCTAGCTCGGCCTATTTCTGCATGCGGCCGGCATGCGGCCTGTGTACCTATATTTAACATTAGGTACGCAGGTCGTGCCGCAGTATGCGGATGCTTCCGCATGCGTCGTTTTGACGATGCGGAGACCAGCGTAGGACGCAGCTTGTAGCAATTTTTTTTTTCCGCACAGTCAAAACGACACATGCGGAAGCATCCGCATACTGCGGCACGACCTGCATACCTAATGTTAAATATAGGTACACAGGCCGCATGCCGGCCTCATGCAGAAATAGGCGGAGCTAGCGGCGGAGGGCGGGGCTTCACGGAGGAAGTCCACAGCCCTCCGCAGCTGCTACAAACGCAAATGTGAAAGTAGCCTTACTATGTTACTATGTTAAGTTAAATAGGGGACACAGCTCACTGGCACATTTCTGTGCGGTAACTGCAATATATGCCCCTTTACTATTGGAGACAGAGTTTTGACTTTACCTCTTTTTCTGTTTCAGATTGGCACTAAAACTTATTTTAATTGCAAATCTTGCAACTTGATCTACACTTTAATCTGTCCATGCCCAAAAATATACGTTGGACAAACAACGCAAGAGTTGAGAAGAAGGAAACAGCAACATTTTTCTAACATCACAAAGGAAAAAAAAGAAATGGAGAAGGGCAAAACGCTTACGTCTGTAGCCTCGCATTATTTGGCCATACATAACTCTCAATGGAGTGGAACCAGAATTCGGGGACTAGAAGCTGTTCAACCGGATATCAGGGGAGAGGACATTACCCTGGAACTTCTCAGACGCGAGTCGAAATGGATCTTCAACTTGAACTGTTTGGTCCCCCTTGGTCTAAATGAGGACTTATTATTTACCGGGTTTTATAAACAAACCTGATTCTTGATATTTAGGTATAGATCTATCATTTATAGACTATATAGACTCTTCTGTGGGACATTTTTCTAAGTGCTCTATTAAGTTTGTTTTTTTAGGGTTGCCTATATAAACAGCATATTGTTCCTCTTCCCTATAACCTTGCCTATTTTGCCTTACTTCCAATACCTGTGCGCCCTCTGCCCCTATTATTCTGACCCTATGGTCTGTCTGTGCAGTTACGTGTTTGTTCTACTAGACTCTAGCATAGGCAAAATGTGGGGTGAATGACATTTGTCGTTGTATCCCCTGGTGTTCTAAGCCTCTTTTTAAGAGGTACATATTTGTCACACCGGGTGTAGCCCAGGTAACAGTTTCTCTGTTATAGCTGAATGTTTGGCAGGCAACTGGTATTAAAAGTCTTTTATTAACAACTGAGGAACATCTGGCGTTTATGCCACTGGGTCAACTCACGGATTGTGGACGCAGGGTGCACCTGGTTATCCACTACCCCTTAGTCTCTTGGGTTACTCAAACAGGTTTGTCTAGTCCTGTAATGTAGGCCATACGGCGGTACATGGAGGGTATTGGCTTGTGTATGTATAGCAAGGTTATTGGTATCCTTTACGTTCCATATGCGGTCTTACAACACCCCCTCCCCTTCCTCCCCCCACCCTTTTTTGAGTCTAGGCCCTTCTTAAATCTACACCTCCCCTAATAAAAATAATTAGGGAAAAAGAGGGTCCATACAAAATAAAATAATAAGTATTTATTTCAAATATTAAAACATATTTAAAAATTCAAGCAGGACTAACATACAGTGAGTCAGTGACACATACCAATCAAAGAACCCATATAATTAATCCAAGTGGACATCAGCTCATAGGTTTAATGAAATATATCACTCATAGTCCTTTTTAGTGTGTTTAGGTACCGCCCATAATTACCATATAAAATGCATGTGCAAAGCAGTGATAGGGCTTCCTTGTGTCTAACACTACACAAAAACAGAGAGGTTTGCACTCACTGAACAGGACAAAAGTGAAACATACAGTACTTTCAGATACTCACATAAAGTGTCTGAGAGCTAATGAGGTAGAAGATTTAGGTGGTGACCTTACCTGAGAGTTGTGTCTCTTTTTCACTATAGTTTATAGGTTACATTAAGCTTTGTGATATTTGGCACATGCACTATATACAATGATCATTAGCTTTACCTATACTTATGCTATATACAGTTCAGACCAAAAGTTTGGACACACCTTCTCATTTAAAGATTTTTCTGTATTTTCATGACTATGAAAATAGTCATGAAAATAAAGAAAAATCTTTAAATAAGAAACTTTTGGTCTGTACTGTATATAAAATGGACTATTAGTGATAGCCTTTACCACATTTGATACATCTGCTATGCCTATGAGCTGCTATTTACTTGGATTAATTTATCTGTGAATCGGAGTATATAGACTTGCACCTGTCACTTTTGTTATTCCTGCTTGAATTTTTAATATTGTTTTAAATTACTGAAATAAATATTGGTTATTTTAAATTATCCTTTGGTGGAATGGATCCTCTTTCCCTAAATTAAATTATTTGGGGATGTGTTGATAGCAGAGATTTACGGCCTGAGTGCAGAGGCTGCTGAGATAACAGGACAAACTAGCAAGTACCCTCTATAGAGACACAAGCAATTTGCCTTTCTGTTTGGGAAAACCATTCAGTGTGTACATGGTCTAAAGCTTTCATTTATGATTAATCTCACCTTCGTCATGAGGGTGGTTTCACACTTTGTGTGTTACAGACTTTTGTTTCTTATTAATTGGCTAACAGTATGTTTTTAATTTTCACTCAAAAAATGTAGTAGAGGTGTCTTGGCCACTATTTTTTCATGTCTACTAGCCTACTTTACATTAGTCACTCCTTTGATCTCCTATCTCACCTGTTTGTACATTACTGGGTTCATACCCCTGTTATACAGCAGAGATTCACTGCTTTAGCGCAGAGGCTGCTGAGATAACAGGACAAACCATCAAGTACCCTCTATAGAGACACAAGCAATTTGCCGCTCCTTTTAGGAAACATATTCAAAGTGTACATGGTTCATCGCTTTCATTTAGGATTGATCTTGTCTTCAGTATGAGGGTGGTTTCACACACAGTGAGGTGTACTAGGTATGCTAAGCTCCATATTCTCATCTTGCTTTCTTAGGAATATCTTTTTATGTATGTCTCTCTCATAGGGATGAAAGTAAAGTGCCGAAATTTTTCAAGCACCGTTCTATCTTGATTGATTAATCAAAAGAATATATTAGGAGAAGGTCAATTTTTCAAATACACGCCAGGCCTAAAATTCAGCACAATTCACTCTGTTAGATCTCATTATTATCTCTAGGGATTTTGGCTCAAAGCAGAGTGGCAGAGAGCTAAATCATTTAAATGTGATCTGTACAGCCACGATTGAGATGTCAAAAGTAGGCAAGGGAACAAAAAACATAATAAACTGAGGATCATGGACTCCATCATTCAAGGATATTCTTCAGGTACATTAGCCACACATTTTCATTATTGGTGCTACAAATCCTGAGCATTAGGGCAAAGGCAGACTGCCGTATTTCTCGGTCGAGGATCACATCGCACTGCACGGACAGTCCTGGCACCTCTCCTGACCTGAGCAAGACAGCATGATGTATTTCTCTGCAGCTGACAAGCTAAGGTCAGGAGAGCCGACAGCCAGTACGAGGTTTACGATGCGATTCTCCCACAAGAAATACGTCAGTCTGTCTCTGCCCTCAGGCATGCAACACTGAGATATCAGTTACAAGTTGCTTGCTTGGGTGTTTCCACGACTCCTACAGAATGCAATGTAGAGAGCCATGTACATGTGTGGCCCCTGCCAGCCCACTTGGCTTTCAATTTGCATAGGACTTCTGAGGGTCCCAAAAGAGGAAAATTCCATCAAGCTTAATTAAAAAGCAAGGTGCAATACTTTTCTGGTTCTGTTCAGAATTTGCAGAGTTTTTTTTAATCATGATTGGAAAGATATAAAAAAAACGAGAACAGACTTGAGCCAGGTTCACACAGTGTAGATTTGATATCAGTGGGAAAAATAAAACGTTTCCTGTATAGCTGTACAGTTTTCACACTGAAGGTTCCTAGGTATAACCATTTACAACAAACTCCCTACCACAGTGTGCACATGGCCTAAAACTTTCATTTATGATGATTAATCTCGGCATCAGTATGAGGGTGATTTCACACAAAATGAGTCCCATGGATTCTCCTAGATCCCCCAACTGAAGAGACAATTTGCATATTTCCCAGAGGAGCATTGCGGCTTTAAGTCTCCTCACCTCGACATGCTTATCATGTCACTCTCTGGAGCAGCCCCCAGACGCAGGACAGCGGGGTACTCGGATCCGGGTCTCTCTCGGTTCTGAGGATGTCACGGTGGCCCGACCCGGTCCTTGGTCCTGCTAAGGGGCGCCCAATAAAAGGTGTAAGTGGTGGTGTAGGTCACAGTAAATAACGAGGACACAGGGTTGCAGTCTCTTTACCTCTTTACTGGAGGCTTCGGCATCCGCAATCCAGAGCACTGTTAACAGGGCTGGCTGAGTCCGGCCGGTCCGAAGGCACATCCAGAGTTCCCTTTGCAGGTGGAAATCAGTGCCTACCTACTAGCGCCTGGGTGTTCCCTGCTGAGCACCACGGGATAGTCCTCACAACTGTCGTGTATGTTTCTGTTCTTTCTCTCCGTTCCCCAGATGATATGGATAGGACGCACCCGTATGACGGGGTAGGCCTGGAGTTATTTTATAGGGACCCTAGAGACGCCCCTCTCCCACAATTGCCTCCGTTGTCTTCATTAGGTGATTAAGGTGAGGCAGCCAAACTAAAATTAACTGCCCTGCCGTTCGTTTGAAGTAATGCGTAGAGCCCAATACTTCCTCGGCGTTCCGGCCACCGGCTACGCGCCTCAGTAGGATGTTGCCGATATCGGGGCACGACTCCTACTGGTTCTATCGCCTTTGTGCTGTGATCTCGTTTCTCACTTCTCCACAGTATACTTCGCTTCGTGTCCTTTCTTAAGATGCCGCCGCAATGAAGTGCAGGCGCGGCTAACAATCTGTCCTTTCGCTAGGCCTCTGTCAGGATCCCACCCCTGACAGGGACCCCCCTGGATCTTCCCAAGCAACGCTCTTCTCTCACTAGATGTTACCTGGGCAAAACCCAGTCAGCTTCTCCCTAACTTCCTATCCAACCCCCAGTTTTACCAGAGTGTGAGGAGTGGCCTAATACATAGAACCCTTTGCTCCCCCTGGTGGCCGGAGTGTGAAGTGTAATGTGTGACTGTGATACCTGGTCAGGTGAACTCCTTTAGTGCAATCAGACGTACCATCACTCCCCTTAGTGGCGGAGCAACAGTACTGCAATGACCAGGACTCTGGGGCGCTGCACTCTCCACAAGGAGAAACGATAATTCTTGAATCCCGGTCAGACGCCTCTCAATCAGCCAAACCAGATCTCCACTTTGCACTGACGAGGGGCAGTACCCCGAAACACAGTGTCTGCAAATTGAGATTCTGGTTTGGCTATTATCCTAAGTCATGTGACAAGGCTCGTGTCATGGGAAGACTAGGTGAGCGAGAGCTAATTACCCGGGCCCCTGTAATTTCCCTCAGACTAGGGAAATCCTGACTGACCCTCTACCTGGAGTTTACACTGATGGTGTGCATGTCCAGGCCTCGAACCTCACCCTGTCTCCTGCTTCAACCCTACGCTGAAACCTCCGCCCACCACCCAGTGAAGAGGTAATACACCAATACCCACAGTTAGCACAGACAAGGATAAAGGAAAATATACACCACGCCGCAGTCACTCAGGAATACACTATAAATGTGCAGGGCAAAATAAATACAAATATAGGAAGGAGTAAATAAGACTAAGGAAAATACACCACCAGCAACGAATCTCCAACAACCAGCTCTCCACTCCGGACCGAGAAAACAACGCACAAGACAGAAGCTATAATCGGCGACGACCAATGATCAGGAGAACTATTTAAAGGCAATGGGCATGGCCCAGCTTCCAATCCGAGGATCAGGTAAATTAACCCCGGAACAGCTAGATAAAATCTAGCTGACGCCAATGAGCAAATAGTGGTCAAAAGCAGAATTACCGCTGTCTGTCGAATGACCTGGTCTGAACAGCGTCCGACATGACAGTACCCCGCCTTCTACGAGGGACCCCAGGGCCCTCACGGCTTATAGGACCCGGCTTGTCTGGATGGCGACGATGAAAAAACCTGACAAGCCGATCCGCATGAATATCCGAGGCTGGTACCCAGGACCTCTCCTCAGGCCCATAACCATGCCAGTGCACCAAGTACTGTAAAGTGCGACGCACTACACAAGAGTCAACCACCTTGGAGACTTCAAACTCCAAATTACCATCCACCAAGACTGGAGGTGGCATAGGCGCCGCGTCCACAGAACCCACCACCTTCTTTAGAAGAGACCTTTTTGTGTATCTTATACACCGTAGGGAGCTCCAATCGGTACGCTACTGGGTTAATGACGGCGATGACCCTAAATGGACCAATAAACCGTGGACCCAATTTAAGGGACGGTATTTTGAGTCTTATGTTTTTTGTGGATAACCACACCCAGTCATCCACACTCAGGTCCAGACCTGGCACACGCCTACTGTCAGCCACACGTTTGTACCTAGCACCCACACTCAACAGGCGCTGTTTAACTCTCCTCCAGACTGATGACAATTGTGCTCCTAACTGTTCCTCCTCCGGAACGCCGGAAGAGCCCCTCTGACTCAAGGTACAAAATTGAGGATGTAGCCCGTAAACACAAAAAAACGGAGACTCCCCAGACGACTCCTGGCGGTGATTATTGATGGCAAACTCAGCCAAAGGAAGAAAGGTAGACCACTCCTCCTGGTTATCAAAGACAAAGCAGCGTAGGTACTGTTCCAAATTTTGGTTCATACGCTCAGTCTGACCATTTGACTGAGGATGGAACGCCGAAGAATGAGACAACTTGATCCCCAGCCGTGAGCAAAATGCTTTCCAAAATTTTGCCACAAACTGAGACCCCCTATCAGGCACGATGTCAGACGGAACCCCATGAAGTCTGACCACCTCTTGCACAAATACCTGAGCCAGAGTCTTAGCGTTAGGCAACGAAGGCAAAGACACAAAGTGCGACATTTTAGAAAACCGATCAACAATCACCAAGATGACCGTGTTCCCAGCTGATGAGGGCAAATCAGTGATGAAATCCATGGAGATTTCCATCCATGGCTTACTAGGTACTTCAAGAGGAAGTAGTGTGCCAACAGGACGGGAGCGGGGCGTCTTAGCCCTAGCGAACGTGGTACAAGCTGACACGTATGAGACCACGTCCTGTCAGATCTTGGGCCACCAAAACCGACGTGACACCAACTTCAAGGTACCTCTAACCCCTGGGTGGCGAAAATCTTTAAGCGGAGATGAAGCGGTACAAAAGATTTGTTGATGGGAAGCTCAGATGGTACCTCCTCCTGAGCCTCGGCAATCTCAGCCTCAACCTCGGTAGTGAGAGCCGAAACCACAACACCCTTTTGGAGGATGGGTACTGGATCTTCCCGAGGTTCACCCTCCGGAAAACACCTAGACAGAGCATCCGCCTTAGTGTTTTTAGACCCCGGTCTGTAAGTGACAACAAAATTGAACCGCGTGAAAAACAATGCCCAGCGAGCCTGCCTGGGGGACAGATGCTTGGCTGACTCCAAATACAGCAGATTCTTATGATCGGTAATAACAGTATCCTGATGTACCGACCCCTCCAAGAAGTGTCGTCATTCTTCAAAGGCCAACTTGATTGCCAACAACTCCCTGTTGCCGATATCGTAGTTACATTCGGCGGACGACAGTTTCTTGGAGAAATAGGCGCACGGACGCAAACCACTCAAAGATGAGCCTTGAGATAGTACCGCCCCCACACCAACCTCAGACGCATCGACTTCCACAACAAAGGGTTTTGATACGTCTGGCTGAACAGGAATGGGGGCTGAAACAAAACTGTTCTTAAGAAATTCAAATGCGCGCACAGCAGCCTCAGGCCAAACGGAGAAATTGGTACCCTTTTTAGTCATGTCAGTTAGCGGTTTAGCAATGATGGAAAAATCCCTCATAAATTTCCTATAGTAGTTAGAAAACCCAAGGAACCACTGAAGTGCTTTCAGGTTATCAGGACGTTCCCAGTGCAGCACCGCTTGCACCTTAGCGGTGTCCATTTTAAAACCAGAAGCAGACACAATATAACCCAAGAAAGGCAACTCTTGAACAGAAAATACACATTTCTCAAGTTTAGCATACAGCTTATTCTCTCTGAGAAGCTGTAACACCTGCCTGACATGATTTAAATGAGCATCACGGTCGCAAGAATATATGAGGATGTCATCTAGGTACACGATAACGAATTTCCCCAAAACATGCGAGAACACATCATTGATGAAATGTTGGAACACTGCAGGTGTGTTAGTCAACCCAAAAGGCATCACCAAATTTTCTAAATGACCCTCAGGGGTATTAAAAGCCGTCTTCCACTCATCACCTTGACGGACTCTTATGAGATTGTACGCCCCCCTGAGGTCAAGCTTGGTAAACCACTTAGCACCCGCCACCTCGTTGAACAAATCTGGTATCAGTGGCATCGGGTAAGAATCACGAACCGTAATCTGGTTCAACTCCCTGAAATCCAAACACGGGCGTAATCCGCCATCTTTCTTCTTCACGAAGAAGAACCCTGCTGCCACCGGCGAGGATGACGGCCTGATGTGCCCTTTGCTCAAGCTTTCAGCAATATAATCTTTTAACGCTTGTCTCTCCGGACCGGAGATGTTAAACATCCTTGCTTTCGGCAACTTGGCCCCTAGTTTAAACCTGATAGAACAGTCATAGGGACGATGTGGCGGCAACTCTGAACAACCCTTTTCAGAGAACACATCCACAAAATCCAGAAGTGACTCCGGAACGCTTGAAGTTACCGCAGCCACACATGTGGCCAGGCAATTCTCCTGGCAGAACTCGCTCCACTGAATTATGTCCTGAGTTTTCCAGTCAATTACCGGGTTGTGCATGGACAACCAAGGAAAACCCAAAACCACCTGAGCAGGAAGACTCCTGAGCACCTTACATGTAACCCGCTCGGAATGTAGAACCCCAATGTGGAGTTTCACCTCAGCCACAAATTCAGTAATCTCCCCCTGAGAGAGAGGAGCAGCATTGATGGTGACCACGCGGATAGGATGAGACAGTTTTTCAATCCTAAAACCTGCTGTGCGCGCAAACTCCTCATCAATGAGATTTGTGGCTGAACCACTATCCACAAAAACAGTAATTGGCAGCTCACTGCCAGCGATAAAAACCTTAGCAGGGAGCATGCATTGAGAAACCACCATGGAGGATATACATAAGCTCAGATTGGTCTCCTCCACACCCCCTGAGCTTAGAAGTTTTCCGCCGTTGCGTTTTTCTTAGACAGCAGAGGACAGATGTTAATAAAATGACCAGTTTTACCACAGTAAAAACAGGCTCCCTGCTTCCTGAGCTCAGGGGCTCGACGCTTCACATGTGACACCCCTGCGATTTGCATAGGCTTCGTGGGCTCACCTGCAGCAACCTCACGTGAACCTAAACCCTCTCCCATAGGCGGTGTCTCATGCTCCCCCTGACGCAAACGGCGATCAATGTGGACAACCAGACTCATAGCGGAATCTAGAGAAGCAGGAGTCTTGTACATCAGAAGGGCTTTTTTAACCCTTCCAGAAACCCCATGAATAAACTGACTCCGCAATGCTGGATCATTCCATTGTGTATCGATCGACCAGCGACGAAATTCAGAACAGTAATCCTCTGCAACTCGCTCCCCCTGGCGAATAGTGCGTATCTTAGATTCTGCTAGAGCCATTCTGTCAGGTTCATCGTAGATTTTTCCAAGAGAGGAAAAAAACTCTCCACAGAGTCAAATGCAGCAGAATCAGATGGCAAAGAAAACTCCCATGCTTGGGGATCCCCGCTTAACAATGACAACACCAGGCCCACATGCTGAGCCTCATTACCCGAGGAGATTGGGCGCATACGGAAATATAGATTGCAAGCTTCACGAAAAGAAAGAAATTTACTGCGTTCCCCAGCAAATTTTTCAGGCAAAGGGAATTTAGGCTCAGCAACTCTTCCTGTCGCTCCAGCTTGCACATTAGATACTGCTAGTCCCTGCTGCTGAACTGCCCCCTCAGCTCAGTGACCTGTAGGGACAGCGCCTCCAACTGGTGGTTTATGGAAGTCATGGGATCTATGACAAAAGAAAAAAAAAGAAACCCCCTTTTTTTTTTTCTTTTTTGTTGTTAGGCCGATTATAATGTCACGGGAAGACTAGGTGAGCGAGAGCTAATTACCCGGGCCCCTGTAATTTCCCCCAGACTAGGGAAATCCTGACTGGCCCTCTACCTGGAGTTTACACTGATGGTGTGCATGTCCAGGCCTCGAACCTCACCCTGTCTCCTGTTTCAACCCTAGGCTGAAACCTCCGCCCACCACCCAGTGAAGAGGTAATACACCAATACCCACAGTTAGCACAGACAAGGATAAAGGAAAATATACACCACGCCGCAGTCACTCAGGAATACACTATAAATGTGCAGGGCAAAATAAATACAAATATAGGAAGGAGTAAATAAGACTAAGGAAAATACACCACCAGCAACGAATCTCCAACAACCAGCTCTCCACTCCAGACCGAGATAACAACGCACAAGACAGAAGCTATAATCGGCGACGCCCAATGATCAGGAGAACTATTTAAAGGCAATGGGCATGGCCCAGCTTCCAATCCGAGGATCAGGTAAATTAATCATGTCACTCTCCGCAAGGAGAAACAATACTTCTTGGATCCTAGATCCCCCATAAATTGATGGCATATCCTGACAGTTTTAGTAAATCGGGCCAAGTGTTCTTTGGAAAAAGGCTGCAACAGGAAGGATATTTTTTTGCTTCACATTTCCCATTTCCTTTGAATCCACTCCTGACTTTAGCTCCAAAAATGACGTAAAAAAAACCTAAAATGGTAAAAAATAGTGTGTGAAACTAGGTTTTTGGCCAAAAAGAAAAATACCTCTCAAACATAAAGTGGGCATCAGAATGACAAAAGATTCAATTCGACTCAGTTCCCATTCCGTATTTTTGGTCCATGTGTTAATGCCATTCTTTTCAATCATAGGCAGCAGGGAGCGAAAGGAAAGAAAAAGTGTGACTGAAAACTGCATCGTTCTTTGCTCATTTTGGATCTATTCCCAGTATTGGCTGAAAAAGTTTCCTGCCAAAAACTGCAAAAGTGAACTAGACCCTTGGTGTATCTAAATTATAAAGTGCAGGACATAAAGTCTGTCAAATAAAAGCAGGCTTCAGAGATTGCCCATAATCCTGGGTCATCGGCTATTGTACCTACAGACTATGATTTTATTGACAAAAAAGAAAGATGATCCTGTCAAGAGGCTTACCATATGGACACGGTACAGAATGCTGATTCCTAAAGTCATGAATGGTTTTGAGAAGTCGATCACCTTTTCTCTTTCTGCTGTTATTGTCAGTCCAGCAACCGCCAGATCTGCCTTCTGGGGAGAGAAAGTCATCAGACACATCATTTCTTATAAATACACACAGAATATCAAAGAATTCTAACAATGTTGCTAAAAACCTTGACACATGTATGTTAGAGGTTTATTACCAAAGTAGCTGAACACTGCGCTCATATTTTTCTCTGACAGCGCCATAGACAATCAAAGCCCAGTTCCAGGGAGACATTCTTGGGATCTTTGGGGGTCCCAGTGATCAGACCCCTGTGCAATCGGGATGCTAAATGGCAACGCTGAGATAAAACTAACATTCCCTGCAATCTATAAAATCACAGACGGTTCCAAAGCTATAAAATAAGGACAGACCATGCAATTTTGGAGAAAAGGGGAACCAGTAAGGCAGAAAATGTCTGTTCCTTTCCACAATCACAGCAACAATGGCAAACAGGTGAAGAGGGAAACTGACAGTTTAATTTGGCATTAATGGAGTTGTAAAGCCAATACGAGATCATCTTGATTCCTGCCGTCGGATCTCCTCTCCTCCCTGTTATGACTTTTCTGTTCCGCAAGTCTGGGGGAACTTTCTGTGGAAAAAAGTGACCATCCGCACAGAGTCCAGACCTTAACTCTATCCAACACCTTTCGGATGACCTAAAACGGAGATTGGGAGCCTCTTCTCCAATATCAATGTCTGACCTCACAATTGATGTTCTGGATAAATGGGCAAATATTCCCACCGACATTTCCAAACACTTGTAGAAAATCTTCCCAGAAGAGTGGAAGCTATAATAGCTGTAGATAGGGGGGAGCATGGACTAACTTATATTAATGTCTATGGCTTTATAATGGGAGGTCAGAAAAGCTCCTACAGGGGTAATGTGTAGTGTCTAGTGATGAGCAAGTTGTGCTCGTTACTCCAGTTTTCCGAGCATGCTCTGGTGGTCTCCGAGTATTTTGGGCGTGCTCGTACATTATATTTGTGTCCCCGCAGCTGCATGATTTGCGGCTGCTAGACAGCCTGAATACATGTGGTTATTCCCTAACAAACAGGCAATCCCTGCATGTATTCAGGCTGCCTAGCAGCCGCAAATCATGTAGCTGCGGGGACACAAACATAATCTACGAGCATGCCCAAAATACTCGGAGACCACCGAACATGCTCGGGAATCTCGAGTAATGAGCACATACTTCTGTCCATATGGTGTAGGTATAAAGATAGATCTCATATATATGAGAGGGCCACCTCCAGCCCAATATGAAAGCATAGCCTATAACTATATTCTTCTGACTCCTAGTAAAGGTGGCTTTATTCTGTATATGCCACTAATCCATTGTGATATATTGATTTATGGCAGCTATCCCCTGCTGCTTTCTGAGGACTTTTCCAGTGAGCAGTAATGAGAAAATGATATGTAGCGCACAGGCACTTTGTGATGAATAAAGCTGCGGCTGGTTCTCCGCACGCACAGTATGGTAATCTCTGTAAGTTTATGCAGACGTGCAATGTGCAGCTCTTCTTTGAGGCAAGTATATAACAAGCGTACGGGAATAATCAGCGTCCTGCCCTGGGGATACAGCTGGCATGTCTGATGGCTATTTGCTCTGAAAAGCAGCATTTTGTGTGTTGGTGCAAGAACTAGAGTGAGGAAAATAAAGCGGGCTCCTGAGAGCCAGGCATGCTCCATGAGCAATAAGCATTACCGAAAGCTGCTGGATATCGGGAGAGCCCAGGACAAATCACCCACTTGTTTTTGGTACTTGGAAACTTTTTCTTGGATTTGTTACAAAGTAACTTCACAGTAATAATGTGGAGTTATTACCTCTACGTAATGGTGGGATTAGTACAGTTCAGTATATACACAATGCCAGAATCTACTAGGATGATGTAGACACAGAGACCCTGATTCCAGAGATGTATCACTTACTGGGCTGCTTGCTGCAGTTTTGATAAAATCACAATTTCATCTACTGCAGATCTAGAAGTACTCGGAATGCTGAACTCTATACATAACCCCGCCCACACCACTGATTGGCAGCTTTCCAGGTACACTGTGCATAGGCTGAAAGCTGCCAATCAATGACATAGCAGTCCAAGTAGTCCTTTAGTGATAATCTCCTGCTGATAAAGCAGTGGTTTTATAAAAACTACACTAAGTAACTCAGTAAGTGACACATCTCTGGAATCATGATCCTTGGCTCTACATTAGGTGGCAAATATAAGATTCCCTTCAAAGTGCATTTACAATGACTGATTAGCCTAGGAACACTCAATCCTGATATGCGGGGCAAGAAGCCTGTGGATCATTCAACAAACAATTTAAACTCTTTTTCATCGGTTGAAATTATTTTTAAGCCTACTTAAATATCATCATTGTAGACAACAGCTCATTCTGAATAAACAAGACCTGTACTGGTGAAAAGGATGACAGCGTAGTGTGTTACTAACGGTAATGTTTGGCACTGTGGTCCCAGCTGTCTTCAGGTCATTGACCAGGTTCTCCTGTGTAGTTCTGGGCTGATTCCTGACCTTTCTCAGAATCACACTTACCCCACGAGGAGAGATCTAGCATGGAGCCCCAGACTGAGGAAGGTTTAGGCCATGTTCACACTTTGCGGGTGACCTCTGCGGGTTCTCCCGCAGCGGATTTGATAAATCTGCAGGGCAAAACCGCTGCGGTTATCCCTGCAGATTTATCGCGGTTTGTTCCGCGGTTTCCGCTGCGGGATTACTCCTATACTATTGATGCTGCATATGCAGCAATATGCAGCATCAATAGTAATGTTAAAATAAAAAAAAAGTTTATATACTCACCCTCTGACGTCTCGATCTCCTCGGCGCTGCACCCGGCGCTCCGGTTCCAAAGATGATGTGCGAGAAGGACCCTTCGTGACGTCACGGTCATGTGACCGCGATATCACGGTCATGTGACTGCGACGTCACCGCAGGTCCTGTTCGCACAGCAACTCTGACCGGACGGCCGCGTGCAGCGCTGAGAGGTGAGTATAACATGATTTTTTATTTTAATTCTTTTTTTTACCCCAAATATGGTTCCCAGGGCCTGGAGGAGAGTCTCCTCTCCTCCACCCCGGGTACCACCCGCACATGATCCGCTTACTTCCCGCAACGTGGGCACAGCCCCATGCGGGAAGTTAGTGGTTCAATGCATTCCTATGGGTGCAGAATCGCAGCGATTCTGCACAAAGAAGTGACATGCTGCGAGTTGTAAACCGCTGCGTTTCTGCACGGTTTTTCCCGCAGCATGTGCACTGCGGTTTGCGGTTTCCATAGGGTTTACATGTTAATGTAAACGCAATGGAAACTGCTGCGGACCCGCAGCATCAAAATCGCCGCGGATCCGCGGTAAAAACCGCAAAGTGTGAACATGGCCTAACAGTCATCTTGTGTTTCTTCCACTTTCTAATAATTGCAACAAAGTTGTTACTTTCTCACCAAACTCCTTGCCTATTGTCCTGTAGCCCATCCCAACTTGTGCAAGTCTACAATTTTGTCCCTGGTGTTCTTAGACAGCTCTTTGGTCTTGCCCATGGTGGATAGGTTGGAGTGTGATTGATTGTGTGGACAGGTGTCATTTATACAGGCAACAAGTTCAAACACGTGCAATTAATACAGGTGAGTGCAGAGTATAAGGGCTTCTTATAGAAAAACTAACAGGTCTGTGAGACAGAATTGTTGCTGGTTGGTAGGTGATCAAATACTTATTTCATGCAATAAAATGCAATTTAATTATTTAATAATCATACAATGAGAATTTCTGGTTTTATTTTTAGATTGTATCTCTCACAGTTGAAGTGTACCTCTGATAAAAATTACTCACCTCTCCACTCTTTGTAGGTGGGAAAACTTGCAAAATCGGCAATGTATGAAATACTTATTTTCCCCACTGTGTATATGTACAGTGAAGGAAATAATGATTTGACCCCTTGCTGACTTGGTACGTTGTTACGCCCGGTCCGGTTCCTGTACCTTCGCGGGGTCCCCATCGGGACTCCCGCTCTGTGCCGGCTCCACGCTGTCCGGACGGGACCTCTGCTTTTCCTTCCTCCTCTGCTCCCTGGCGTGCAGCCAGCAGGTCCTTGCACTGTGTGCTTAGGTCGCGTGCGCACTCACTCCTGGTCTCTTAAAGAGACAGTGCACATTTTTCAAAAGGTGCTTCTGACCAATGGCGTGTGAATGATTGCTATTTATAGTTCCTCCACCATAGGGAGGGTGCCGGATCAACAAGTATCCTCAGCTGCTAACTTCCTGTTCCTGCTAGCACATACCTCCCAACCGTCCCGGATCCCGCGGGACTGTCCTGATTTTGACAGTCAGCCCCGGATTTAGTTGTCCCGCACTACGTGCCTAGGGCGGGGACAATGCAGGGGGCGGCACCTGAGTAACTTAGGTTTGTGGCTGTTTTTTTTTTTTTTAAAAGCTGCCTCCTGACCGACCGTGTGCCCCCCCCGCCCCGCCCCCTGTGCGGCCCTGCCACGCTGAGGGAGAGAGCCAGCAGCGATCAAGATGAAAGGTCAGCGATTCACTACCTATGGCTGTGTGTGCACGGAGCTCCGGCTTCTCCTGCTCTTATCTGCTATCCCAGCAGAGAAGGAGAGACGGGGGAGGTGCCGGGATAGTGCAGAGCTGTGAGCAGGAGACTGAAGACTTCAGCAGAGAGCTGCACATGGACATCAGCCGCCCCTGCATCACAGAGGAGATTGTGTGTGTGTGATGTGTGTGATGCTGCATGTGTGTGTGTGTGTGTGATGGCTGCGTGTGTGTGTGTGATGGCTGTGTGTGTGTGATGGCTGTGTGTGTGTGTTATGGCTGCGTGTGTGATGGCTGCGTGTGTGTGTGATGGCTGTGTGTGTGTGATGGCTGTGTGTGTGTGTTATGGCTGCGTGTGTGATGGCTGCGTGTGTGATGGCTGCGTGTGTGTGTGATGGCTGCGTGTGTGATGCATTTGTGTCAAAGCTGCATGTGTTTGTGAGCTGCATTTGTGATGCTGCGTGTGTGAGCTGCGTGCGTGTGTGAGCTGCGTGCGTGTGTGAGCGTGTGTGTGAGCTGCGTGCCTGTGTGTGAGCTGCGTGCCTGTATGTCATTATACAGTATGGAGCATCATGTGTGGTCATTATACAATATGGAGCATCATGTCCGGTCATTATACAGTATGGAGTATCATGTGCGGTCATTATACAGTATGGAGCATCATGTGCAGTCATTAGACAGTATGGAGCATCATGTGCGGTCATTAGACAGTATGGAGCATCATGTGTGGTCATTATACAGTATGGAGCATCATGTGCAGTCATTAGACAGTATGGAGCATCATGTGCAGTCATTAGACAGTTTGGAGCATCATGTGTGGCCATTATACAGTATGGAGCATCATGTGCGGCCATTATACAGTATGGAGCATCATGTGCGGTCATTATACAGTCTGGAGCATCATGTGCGGTCATTATACAGTCTGGAGCATCATGTGCGGTCATTATACAGTATGGAGCATCATGTGCGGTCATTATACAGTCTGGAGCATCATGTGTGGTCATTATACAGTATGCAGCATCATGTGCGGTCATTATACAGTATGGAGCATCATGTGCGGTCATTATACAGTATGGAGCATCATGTGCGGTCATTATACAGTCTGGAGCATCATGTGTGGCCATTATACAGTATGGAGCATCATGTGTGGTCATTATACAGTCTGGAGCATCATGTGCGGTCATTATACAGTATGGAGCATCATGTGCGGTCATTATACAGTCTGGAGCATCATGTGTGGTCATTATACAGTATGCAGCATCATGTGCGGTCATTATACAGTATGGAGCATCATGTGCGGTCATTATACAGTATGGAGCATCATGTGCGGTCATTATACAGTCTGGAGCATCATGTGTGGTCATTATACAGTATGCAGCATCATGTGCGGTCATTATACAGTATGGAGCATCATGTGTGGCCATTATACAGTATGGAGCATCATGTGCGGCCATTATACAGTATGGAGCATCATGTGCGGTCATTATACAGTCTGGAGCATCATGTGCGGTCATTATACAGTATGGAGCATCATGTGCGGTCATTATACAGTCTGGAGCATCATGTGTGGTCATTATACAGTATGCAGCATCATGTGCGGTCATTATACAGTATGGAGCATCATGTGCGGTCATTATACAGTCTGGAGCATCATGTGTGGTCATTATACAGTATGCAGCATCATGTGCGGTCATTATACAGTATGGAGCATCATGTGCGGTCATTATACAGTATGGAGCATCATGTGTGGTCATTATACAGTATGCAGCATCATGTGCGGTCATTATACAGTATGGAGCATCATGTGCGGTCATTATACAGTATGGAGCATCATGTGCGGTCATTATACAGTCTGGAGCATCATGTGTGGCCATTATACAGTATGGAGCATCATGTGCGGCCATTATACAGTATGGAGCATCATGTGCGGTCATTATACAGTCTGGAGCATCATGTGCGGTCATTATACAGTATGCAGCATCATGTGCGGTCATTATACAGTATGGAGCATCATGTGCGGTCATTATACAGTATGGAGCATCATGTGCGGTCATTATACAGTCTGGAGCATCATGTGTGGTCATTATACAGTATGCAGCATCATGTGCGGTCATTAGACAGTATGGAGCATCATGTGTGGCCATTATACAGTATGGAGCATCATGTGTGGCCATTATACAGTATGGAGCATCATGTGCGGCCATTATACAGTATGGAGCATCATGTGCGGTCATTATACACTCTGGAGCATCATGTGCGGTCATTATACAGTATGGAGCATCATGTGCGGTCATTATACAGTCTGGAGCATCATGTGTGGTCATTATACAGTATGCAGCATCATGTGCGGTCATTATACAGTATGGAGCATCATGTGCGGTCATTATACAGTATGGAGCATCATGTGCGGTCATTATACAGTCTGGAGCATCATGTGCGGTCATTATACAGTATGCAGCATCATGTGCGGTCATTATACAGTATGGAGCATCATGTGCGGTCATTATACAGTATGGAGCATCATGTGCGGTCATTATACAGTATGGAGCATCATGTGCGGTCATTATACAGTATGGAGCATCATGTGTGGTCATTATACAGTATGGAGCATCATGTGCGGTCATTATACAGTATGGAGCATCATGTGCGGTCATTATACAGTATGGAGCATCATGTGCGGTCATACAGTATGGAGCGTCATGTGTGTTCATTATATATTATGGAGCGTCATGTGTGGTCATCGTACAGTATGGAGCATCATGTGTGGCCATTATACAGTATGGAGCATCATGTGTGGCCATCATACAGTATGGGGCACTGTGTGGCCATATTTTTTTGTTTATAATTATTGTATATGAAACAGTGTGATCGGCAGTGCTAAATGGGTGTGGTTGGGATGTGGATATGGGTGTGACTAATTATGAATGGGTGTGGTCAGACGCGTGGCCTAAAATTTGCCGCGGCAAAAAATTGTCCCTCTTTCCCATCTTCAAAAGTTGGGAGGTATGTGCTAGCATGTGCTTCTGTTCTGAAATCTCTGTCAGTGTTTCGCTTACACTGTTTGTCTCCACAGACTATCTGCTACCTGTTACCTGGCTATTCTGGACGATCTCCAGCCTGCTTACTCCGGTTCCATCTCGTCCCGCCATTCAGTCACCTGAACCTCAGGGCAACGTCGGTACCACTGGAACCAGTCTCTACCCGTACCCCTGGTATCCACCGGTTAGCTCTACGTCACCTGCTAACCCTGTTTGTCCATCTGTCCCGCTGGGTCAGCTACCATGAGTCTGGGGTCTAACTGGAGGTAGCACCCGTGTCCCCCAGGTGTCCCATTCTGACCCTATTCGAGGGGTCTTACTACAGGTGTCTGGGGCTCACGTAGTCACACCCCCTTCAGAGCCCCCCGGACCGTGGTCCAGAGGTTCCTCTGTGACAATAAAAACGAATGTGAACTTTACTACCTGTGCCTCTGTTTCCATTCATTACAGATTGCTCCAGCCATGGAACCCGCTGGATCCCAGGTACCACCGGCCATGGAGCTGTCTGGAGGTTACCCATCTGAGGAGTCAACAGGACAAGCTCACGATTTTTCTGCACAACTGGTGTACTCGCATGGAATCCCTGGTCTCTTCTCCTGCACCCGATTCTGCCACTGGCATCCAGGTGTCTAGCTGCACAGCAAGTAGAGGTCCTCGCTTGGCGGCTCCCACTCGCTTCCGTGGTGACCCCGTTCAGTGTCGGGGGTTCATTAATCAGTGCACGCTGCACTTTGAACTCTTGGGGCATATGTTTGCTTCTGATCGGGGCCAAGGTGGGCTTCATCATGTCTCTGTTATGACCCCAATGGCGAGGGTCTCAGAGGAACGTGGAAGTCTGCAGAATACAAAAATCCAGCTCATAGGGCAGTGGTAACTGGGTTGACCATATATCTACTCCTAACGCCAACACTAGAAGTAGCCGGGGATCATTCCTACGTTGATTCTAGATGACACGCGCCAGCCGGAGAATCTAGCTACCCCTAGTAGAGGAAAACAAAGACCTTTCTTGCCTCCAGAGAAGGGGACCCCAAAGCTGGATAGAAGCCCCCCACAAATAATGACGGTGAGGTAAGAGGAAATGACAAACACAGAAATGAACCAGGTTTAGCACAGAGAGGCCCGCTTACTGATAGCAGAATAAAGAAAGGTAACTTATATGGTCAACAAAAACCCTATCAAAATCCACACTGGAAATTCAAGAACCCCCGAACCGTCTAACGGTCCGGGGGGAGAACACCAGCCCCCCTAGAGCTTCCAGCAAAGGTCAGGATATAGTTTTGGAACAAGCTGGACAAAAATACAAAACCAAAACAAATAGCAAAAAGCAAAAGGCAGACTTAGCTGATATAACTGGAACCAGGATCAGTAGACAAGAGCACAGCAGACTAGCTCTGATAACTACGTTGCCAGGCATTGAACTGAAGGTCCAGGGAGCTTATATAGCAACACCCCTAACTAACGACCCAGGTGCGGATAAAAGGAATGACAGAAAAACCAGAGTCAAAAAACTAGTAACCACTAGAGGGAGCAAAAAGCAAATTCACAACAGTACCCCCCCCCTTAGTGAGGGGTCACCGAACCCTCACCACGACCACCAGGGCGATCAGGATGAGCGGCATGAAAGGCACGAACTAAATCGGCCGCATGAACATCAGAGGCGACCACCCAGGAATTATCCTCCTGACCATAGCCCTTCCACTTGACCAGGTACTGAAGCCTCCGCCTGGAGAGGCGAGAATCCAAGATCTTCTCCACCACGTACTCCAACTCGCCCTCAACCAACACCGGAGCAGGAGGCTCAGCAGAAGGAACTACAGGCACAATGTACCGCCGCAACAAGGACCTATGAAATACATTGTGAATAGCAAACGACACAGGAAGATCCAGACGAAAAGATACAGGATTAAGGATTTCCAATATCTTGTAAGGCCCAATAAAACGAGGTTTAAATTTGGGAGAGGAGACCTTCATAGGAACAAAGCGGGAAGAAAGCCATACCAAATCCCCAACGCGTAGTCGGGGACCCACACCGCGGCGGCGGTTGGCAAAGCGCTGAGCCTTCTCCTGTGACAACTTCAAGTTGTCCACCACATGATTCCAGATCTGCTGCAACCTATCCACCACAGAATCCACCCCAGGACAGTCAGAAGGCTCCACATGACCCGAAGAAAAGCGAGGATGGAAACCAGAGTTGCAGAAAAAAGGTGAAACCAAGGTGGCGGAACTAGCCCGATTATTAAGGGAAAACTCAGCCAACGGCAAGAATGTCACCCAATCGTCCTGATCAGCAGAGACAAAACACCTCAAATAAGCCTCCAAAGTCTGATTGGTTCGCTCCGTCTGTCCATTAGTCTGAGGATGGAAAGCAGACGAAAACGACAAATCAATGCCCATCCTACTACAAAAGGATCGCCAGAACCTGGAAACGAACTGGGATCCTCTGTCAGACACAATATTCTCAGGGATGCCGTGCAAACGAACCACGTTCTGGAAAAACACAGGAACCAGATCGGAAGAGGAAGGCAGCTTAGGCAAAGGAACCAAATGGACCATCTTGGAGAAGCGATCACATATCACCCAGATAACGGACATGCCCTGAGATAGCGGAAGATCAGAAATGAAATCCATGGAGATATGTGTCCAAGGTCTCTTCGGGACAGGCAAGGGCAAGAGCAAACCGCTGGCACGAGAACAGCAAGGCTTAGCTCGAGCACAAGTCCCACAGGACTGCACAAATGACCGCACATCCCTTGACAAGGAAGGCCACCAAAAGGACCTGGCCACCAGATCTCTGGTGCCAAAAATTCCCGGGTGACCTGCCAACACCGAGGAATGAACCTCGGAAATGACTCTGCTGGTCCACTTATCCGGGACAAACAGTCTGTCAGGTGGACAAGACTCAGGCCTATCAGCCTGAAATCTCTGCAACACACGTCGCAGATCCGGAGAAATAGCTGACAAGATAACTCCATCTTTAAGAATACCAACAGGATCAGCGACTCCAGGAGCATCAGGCACAAAGCTCCTAGAAAGAGCATCGGCCTTCACATTCTTTGAACCAGGTAAATACGAGACAACAAAATCAAAGCGGGAGAAAAACAATGACCAGCGGGCCTGTCTCGGATTAAGGCGTTTAGCAGACTCGAGATACATCAGATTTTTGTGATCAGTCAAGACCACCACACGATGCTTAGCACCCTCGAGCCAATGACGCCACTCCTCAAATGCCCATTTCATGGCCAACAACTCCCGATTGCCCACATCATAATTTCGCTCGGCAGGCGAAAACTTCCTAGAGAAAAAGGCACAAGGTTTCATAACAGAGCAACCAGGGCCTCTCTGCGACAAAACGGCCCCTGCCCCAATCTCCGAAGCATCCACCTCAACCTGAAAGGGAAGTGAGACGTCAGGCTGGCACAAAACAGGCGCCGAAGTAAACCGGCGTTTCAACTCCTGGAAAGCCTCCACGGCAGCAGGAGCCCAGTTAGCTACATCGGAGCCCTTCTTGGTCATATCCGTCAAAGGTTTCACAATGCTAGAAAAATTAGCGATAAAACGACGGTAGAAGTTAGCGAAGCCCAAGAACTTCTGAAGACTCTTAACTGACGAGGGCTGAGTCCAATCAAGAATAGCTCGGACCTTGACTGGGTCCATCTCCACAGCAGAAGGGGAAAAAATGAACCCCAAAAAGGGAACCTTCTGTACACCAAAGAGACACTTTGAGCCCTTGACAAACAAAGAATTTTCACGCAAAATTTTAAAGACCAACCTGACCTGCTCCACATGCGAATCCCAATTATCAGAAAAAACCAAAATATCATCCAGATAAACAATCAAAAATTTATCCAGATACTTCCGGAAAATGTCATGCATAAAGGACTGAAAAACTGAAGGTGCATTGGAGAGACCAAAAGGCATCACCAAGTACTCAAAATGACCTTCGGGCGTATTGAATGCGGTTTTCCATTCATCACCTTGCTTAATGCGCACAAGGTTGTACACACCACGAAGGTCTATCTTGGTGAACCACTTGGCACCCTTAATCCGGGCAAACAAGTCAGACAACAGCGGGAAAGGATACTGAAATTTGACAGTGATCTTATTTAAAAGCCGATAATCAATACAAGGTCTCAAAGATCCGTCCTTTTTTGCCACAAAAAAGAATCCCGCACCAAGAGGGGAGGAAGACGGACGAATATGTCCTTTCTCCAGAGACTCCTTGATATATGAACGCATAGCGGTATGTTCAGGTACCGACAGATTAAACAGTCTTCCCTTAGGAAATTTACTGCCTGGGATCAAATCTATAGCACAGTCACAGTCCCTATGAGGAGGCAGTGCACTGGACTCAGACTCACTGAAGACGTCCTGATAATCAGACAAATACTCCGGAACTTCCGAAGGCGTAGAAGAAGCAATAGACACAGGCAGGGAATCCCCATGAATACCACGACAGCCCCAACTTGAGACTGACATAGCCTTCCAGTCCAGGACTGGATTATGGGTCTGTAACCATGGCAGCCCTAAAACAACCAAATCATGCATTTTATGAAAAACCAGGAAACGTATCACCTCGCGGTGTTCAGGAGTCATGCACATGGTAACCTGTGTCCAATACTGCGGTTTATTTGCAGCCAATGGTGTAGCATCAATACCCCTAAGAGGAATAGGATTTTCTAATGGTTCAAGAGTAAAACCACAGCGCTTAGCAAATGAGAGATCCATGAGACTCAGGGCAGCACCTGAATCTACAAACGCCATGACAGGATAAGATGACAGTGAGCAAATCAAAGTTACAGACAGAATAAATTTAGGTTGCAAATTACCAACGGTGACAGGACTAACAACCTTAGCTATACGTTTAGAGCATGCTGAGATAACATGTGTAGAATCACCACAGTAGTAGCACAAGCCATTCCGGCGTCTATGAATTTTCCGCTCATTTCTAGTCAGGATTCTATCACATTGCATTAAATCAGGTGTCTGTTCAGACAACACCATGAGGGAATTTGCGGTTTTTCTATCACATTGCACCGAATTAGGTGTCTGTTCAGACAACACCATGAGGGAATTTGCGGTTTTGCGCTCCCGCAACCGCTGGTCAATTTGAATAGCCAGTGCCATAGTATCATTCAGACCTGTGGGAATGGGAAAACCCACCATAACATTCTTAATGGCTTCAGAAAGGCCATTTCTAAAATTAGCGGCCAGTGCACACTCGTTCCAATGTGTCAGCACGGACCATTTCCGAAATTTTTGGCAATACACTTCAGCCTCGTCCTGCCCCTGAGACATAGCCAGCAAGGCCTTTTCTGCCTGAATCTCAAGATTGGGTTCCTCATAAAGTAAACCGAGCGCCAGAAAAAACGCATCAAGATCAGCCAATGCTGGATCTCCTGGCGCCAGCGAAAAAGCCCAATCCTGAGGGTCGCCCCGTAAGAACGAAATAACAATTTTTACTTGCTGAGCAGAATCTCCAGATGAACAGGGTCTCAGGGACAAAAACAATTTACAATTATTCACGAAATTCCTAAACTTAAACCTGTCTCCGGAAAACAGTTCAGGAATCGGTATTTTAGGTTCTGACCTAGGATTTCTGATAACATAGTCTTGTATGCCCTGCACACGAGTAGCCAGCTGGTCCACACTTGTAATCAAGGTCTGGACATTCATGTCTGCAGCAAGCATAGCCACTCTGAGGTAAAGGGGAAGAAGAAAAAAAAAAAAAAAAACTCAGAATCTTCTTTCTTATAATCCCTCTTCTGCAATGCATTAAACATTTAATACTGGCCTGGCAAACTGTTATGACCCCAATGGCGAGGGTCTCAGAGGAACGTGGAAGTCTGCAGAATACAAAAATCCAGCTCATAGGGCAGTGGTAACTGGGTTGACCATATATCTACTCCTAACGCCAACACTAGAATTAGCCGGGGATCATTCCTACGTTGATTCTAGATGACACGCGCCAGCCGGAGAATCTAGCTACCCCTAGTAGAGGAAAACAAAGACCTTTCTTGCCTCCAGAGAAGGGGACCCCAAAGCTGGATAGAAGCCCCCCACAAATAATGACGGTGAGGTAAGAGGAAATGACAAACACAGAAATGAACCAGGTTTAGCACAGAGAGGCCCGCTTACTGATAGCAGAATAAAGAAAGGTAACTTATATGGTCAACAAAAACCCTATCAAAATCCACACTGGAAATTCAAGAACCCCCGAACCGTCTAACGGTCCGGGGGGAGAACACCAGCCCCCCTAGAGCTTCCAGCAAAGGTCAGGATATAGTTTTGGAACAAGCTGGACAAAAATACAAAACCAAAACAAATAGCAAAAAGCAAAAGGCAGACTTAGCTGATATAACTGGAACCAGGATCAGTAGACAAGAGCACAGCAGACTAGCTCTGATAACTACGTTGCCAGGCATTGAACTGAAGGTCCAGGGAGCTTATATAGCAACACCCCTAACTAACGACCCAGGTGCGGATAAAAGGAATGACAGAAAAACCAGAGTCAAAAAACTAGTAACCACTAGAGGGAGCAAAAAGCAAATTCACAACAGTCTCACCTTGATGGAGAGGCTCTCGCCTGGCTGAAACCGCTGTGGGAGAGAATGGACCCTCTGGTTACTAATCGTCAGTCTTTTCTTGAGACATTCCGCAGGACCTTTGACGAACCTGGTCGTGCTACGTTGACAGCTTTGGCTCTTCTTCGACTACGCCAGGAGGCTTTTACTGTGGCTCAGTATGCAGTGCAGTTCCATACCCTCTCATCTGAATTATCCTGGAACAATGAGGCCTTGGTGGCTATCTTCTGGGAAGGTCTTTCTGAAAGAATTAAGGATGAGCTGGCGGGACGGGACGTTCCTACAACACTGGATGACTTAATTTCCCTGGCAATTCGGATTGACTTATGGTTTCAAGAACGATCCAGGGAGATTGTAAGTGAAAAAACTTCCTACCACCTTGTTGCTAGTACTCTAGAATCAGCGAGTTCCCCAACTTCGTTCTCCTTGCCTGTGGCTATGGAAGTAGATCGGGTAAGCTTGGGTAATCGCTGCCAGGAGGCGCGACGCTAGGAGGAGAGCTGTTCAGGCAATTCCAAAGAAGTCGGGAAGATCCAGTGCCTAGGGTCTGTAGGAGAGGCAGCCCTTGGCAAGGATCATCTCTCTCCACCACTGCAAATAACAGTTTCCGTGGTCTTTGGCAAGGTAAAATTTTCTGAACTCTGTCACCTGGACTCTGGAGCTGCCGGAAATCTCATTCAGCAGGCGGTCGTGGATCATTATCGCATACCAGTTCAACGCCTTCCAAAACCATTGTAGGTGACATCCGTGGATGGCAAACCCTTGTCCAAGTCCATTCGGTTCCAGACTGAGCCAGTGGAGCTCCGGGTAGGTTTAACGCATTCAGAAAGAATTCGCTTTTATGTCCTGCCTGGTTCCTCTCACCCCTTGCTTTTAGGTCTACCCTGGCTTCGGATGCATGAACCATTCTTAAATTGGAAGACGGGATAGGTTCTGCGGTGGGGTGACTCCTGCTTGGATAGATGTATCATTCCAGTGTGACCTGTTCATTCACTAATTCAGCCCACTGCTCTGCCGGGTCTACCCTCTTCTTACTGGGCCTTTGCAGACGTCTTCAGGAATAAGGAGGCAGAGAAATTACCTCCACACAGGTCATATGATTGCCCGATTGATCTGCTCCCTGGAACGTCACCTCCTCGGGGGCGAATCTATCCTCTTTCTCAAACAGAGACCCAGTCCATGTAGGACTACATTCAGGAGAACCAGGCCAGAGGATTTATCCAGAAGTCTTCCTTGCCAGCTGGAGCAGGATTCTTCTTCGTGAAGAAAAAAGATGGATCTCTTCGGCCCTGTATCGATTACAGACAGCTGAACCAGATTACGGTAAAGAACAGGTATCCGTTGCCACTTATTTCAGAATTGTTTGATCGTCTTAGGGGTTCTAAAATCTTCACTAAACTGGACCTCAGAGGGGCCTACAACCTCGTTTGTATTCGTAAAGGAGATGAGTGGAAAACCGCTTTTAACACCCGGGACGGACACTACGAATACCTGGTTATGCCGTTTGGTTTAAGTAGTTTTGTCAGGAATTCGTAAATGATATTTTCAGAGATCTGCTCTATTCGTGTGTTGTTATTTACCTGGACGACATTCTGATCTTCTCTGATCGCAGATTTAGCCTCCCACCAGAGACAAGTTCGTCTGGTCTTACAAAGACTTCGGGAGAACAGACTTTATGCTAAATTTGAAAAATGTCTCTTTGAACAATCCTCTCTGCCTTTCCTTGGTTATATTGTCTCGTCCACAGGATTAAAGATGGATCCGGAGAAGGTATCTGCCATCCTTAAGTGGCCTCTCCCATCCGGTCTGAAAGCCATACAACGGTTCCTGGGGTACGCCAATTATTACCCATTAGGTTGTCATCTTATGACAACTCACCATGAGTCCGGGGTCTAACTGGAGGTAGCACCCATGTCCCCCAAGCGTCCCATTCTGACCCTGTTCGAGGGGTCTTACTATGGGTGTCTGGGGCTCACGTAGTCACGCCCCCTTCGGAGCCCCTCGGACCGTACTCCAGAAGTTCCACGTTCTATGACAATAAAAACGAATGTGAACTTTACCACCTGTGCCTCCGTTTCCATTCGTTGCATATGTTTGCCCACTGGCAAAGACATGAACAGTCTATAATTTTAAGGGTAGGTTAATTTTAACATTGAGATTCTGGTTTGGCTTTTATCCTAAGTCATGTGACAAGGCTCGTTAAAGGGTCGACATTGACTGTTAGGATTGCTACTTCCAATAGGTGGCACTAGAGTTTTAGTCTTCTTCCTCTCTGAAGAGACAATTTGCATATTTCCGAGAGGAGTATTGTGGCTTTAAGTCTCCTCACCTGGACATGCTTAACATGACACTCTCCGCAAGGAGAAATGATAACTTTGAGAGATAGAATATCAAAAATAAAATTCAGAAAATCACACTGTATAAATTATATAAATTTATTTTGCAGTGAGAAATAAGTATTTGATCCCTCTGGCAAACAAGACTTTTGTTGGCAAGCACAGCAGTCAGACGTTTTTTTGTAGTTGAAGATGAAGTTTGCACACATGTCAGGAGGAATTTTGGTCCACTCCTCTTTACTGATCATCTCTAAATCATTAAGATTTGCATGCTGTTGCTTGGCAACTTGGAGCTTCAACTCCCTCCATAAATTTCTATGGGATTAAGGTCTGGAGAAGGCCAATCCATGACCTTAATGTGCTTCTTTTTTAGCCACTCCTTTGTTGCCTTGGCTGTATGTTTTGGGTCATTGTCTTGCTGGAAGACCCAGCCACGACCCATTTTTAATGTCCTGGTGGAGGGAAGGAGGTTGTCACTCAGGATTTTACGGTACATGGCTCCATCTATTCTCTCATTGATGCGGTGAAGTAGTCCTGTGCCCTTAGCAGAGAAAAACCCCCAAAACATAATGTTTCCACCTCCATGCTTGACAGTGGGGATGATGTTCTTTGGGTCATAGGCAGCATTTTCTTCCTCCAATATATATACAGTATATCTTAATTCTCCTGGTCCCCCTAAAAATCTTTTACTAATAATAGTCATGATGTAAAAAATGGGAGAGGGAGATGTTTGACTCTCAGGGTCACTGTTGGCAGAAAAAGCAGCTCCATGACAGGTAATATTGCTGTTAGTGGTAGCTGTCTGCCATTGTTAGCTACTTTCTGTGTAACAAACAGATGGCAAGATAATCATAAAGCCCAAACAGTTTAGGTGAGGTTCACATCTGCACTGTAAGCTTTGTTAGGGTATGTGCACATATATATTTTTTGTAGCATCTGCAAATTGCCTCTTGTGAGAAAAAGAGGACTTAAACTCTATAGCGCCACCTGTTGGAAGTAGCGATCCTACAAGTCACAATCAACCCTTTAACGAGTCGTACAATATGACTTAGGATAAAGGCCAAATCAGTATCTCAATTCGCAGACACGGTGTTTCGGGCTGTTGGCCCTTGTCAGTGCGAAGCATGAGAACTGATTTGGCTAGGTGAGAGGCTCTGGACTGGGGTCTAAGGGGTAAGGTTTCTCCTTATGGAGAGTGACATACGATCTCTGGCTTGTCAAGGTAAGGAGGCTTATTCGCCGTGCAATGCTCCTCTGGGAAATATAATATGCAAATTGCCTCTTTTTCTCAGAAGAGGCAATTTGCATATTATATTTCCCAGAGGAGCATTGCACGGCGAATAAGCCTCCTTACCTTGACAAGCCAGAGATGGTATGTCACTCTCCATAAGGAGAAACGTTACCCCTTAGACCCCTTTTGTAGCATCAAAATTTGCTGAAACAACCAGAGTGATGGTGGGAAAACCACTGCATAAAATAAGCATGTCTTTACTTGTATATTTACGTGTTGTTTCCCAGTCATTTGAATGGGTGCAAAACACTTAAAAAACGCTGAAGCAGTGGACATGCTAAAGGTTTGCAAAACATTTTGAAGGTTTAAATCTTCAAAGAAAAAAATAAGCAGCATGTGCAGGAGATTTCAGAAATCTCATTCACTTTGCTGGTACCGTAAAACCCAGTGTTTTTTCTGCAGCAAAAGAATATGGAACATAATGCAACATGTGAATAAGCCCTTGGGAGGTTGTGATGCAGGTTCTGATCATTTTCCCCAGAAGAAATAGATGATAACTCAAGGAGGCTCGCCAGGTGCCTCATGTGACAAAGCTATGCCTGTCATTAGTTTTTTTATGTTCCTAATGTGGACAGGAAAAGTAGATTTCATAAAGCAGATGTGAATCTAGCCTATTACTCAAAATTTTACAACATTTTTGACACATGGATTCAGGAGAAAAGTTATTTTTGGCTGGACAAGTGCATGATGTTGGTTTGACATGTTTCAACATTCATGGTCCGAGTCAGGGCCGGACTGGCCATCGGGCACTTCTGGCAAATGCCAGAAGGGCCGGTGCCAGTAGTGGGCCGCTCGATCCGCCTCCCCCCGCCCCCGCCGTCGCATTCAACTATACCGGCGTATAGACGCCGGTACAGTTGAACGCAATGATGGAGGAGAGAGCGTCTACAGACGCTCCCTCTCCCATCATTCCCGCTCTGCCTCTGACACTGCGGGTGCGCGATGACGTCATATCATCGCGCACCTGCTGTGTCCCGGTCAGACTGCAGCTGCTGAGAGTGAGACAGGAGCAGGAACCAGGAAGCAACGCGGGGCACGAGGAGAGGTGAGGAGAATTTTTTTTTTTTTACTGAACTGTGTGGGGCCATTCTCGGGGGGGGGGGGGGGGTGGAGGAAGAGAAGAGATGCGGGCTGTGCTCTGTGCTGTATACTACTGTGTGGGCTGTGCTGTATATAGTGCTCTGTGGGCTCTGCTGTATATAGTGCTCTGTGGGCTCTGCTGTATATAGTGCTCTGTGGGCTCTGCTGTATATAGTACTCTGTGGGCTGTGCTGTATATATTACTCTGTGGGCTGTGCTGTATATATTACTCTGTGGGCTGTGCTGTATATAGTGCTCTGTGCGCTCTGCTGTATGTAGTGCTCTGTGGGCTGTGCTGTATATAGTACTCTGTGGGCTCTGCTGTATTTAGTGCTCTGTGGGCTGTGCTGTATATAGTGCTCTGTGGGCTGTGCTGTATATAGTTCTCTGTGGGCTGTGCTGTATATAGTGCTCTGTGGGCTGTGCTGTATATAGTGCTCTGTGGGCTGTGCTGTATATAGTGCTCTGTGGGCTGTGCTATATATAGTTCTCTGTGGGCTGTGCTATATATAGTGCTCTGGGCTGTGCTGTATATAGTTCTCTGTGGGCTGTGCTGTATATAGTGCTCTGTGGGCTGTGTTATATATAGTTCTCTGCGGGCTGTGCTGTATATAGTGCTCTGTGGGCTGTGCTGTATATAGTACTCTGGGCTGTGCTGTATATAGTGCTCTGTGGGCTGTGCTGTATATAGTGCTCTGTGGGCTGTGCTGTATATAGTGCTCTGTGGGCTGTGCTGTATATAGTGATCTGTGGACTGTGCTGTATATATTACTGTGTGGGCTGTGCTGTATATAGTACTCTGTGGGCTGTGCTGTATATATTACTCTGTGGGCTGTGCTGTATATAGTGCTCTGTGGGCTGTGCTGTATATAGTGCTCTGTGGGCTGTGCTATATATAGTACTCTGGGCTGTGCTGTATATAGTGCTCTGTGGGCTGTGCTGTATATAGTGCTCTGTGGGCTGTGCTGTATATATTACTCTGTGGGCTGTGCTGTATATAGTGATCTGTGGACTGTGCTGTATATATTACTGTGTGGGCTGTGCTGTATATAGTACTCTGTGGGCTGTGCTGTATATATTACTCTGTGGGCTCTGCTGTATTTAGTGCTCTGTGGGCTGTGCTGTATATATTACTCTGTGGGCTCTGCTGTATATAGTGCTCTGTGGGCTCTGCTGTATGTAGTGCTCTGTGGGCTGTGCTGTATATAGTACTCTGTGGGCTCTGCTGTATTTATTGCTCTGTGGGCTGTGCTGTATATAGTGCTCTGTGGGCTGTGCTGTATATAGTGCTCTGTGGGCTGTGCTGTATATATTACTCTGTGGGCTCTGCTGTATTTAGTGCTCTGTGGGCTGTGCTGTATATAGTACTCTGTGGGCTGTGCTGTATATATTACTCTGTGGGCTCTGCTGTATTTAGTGCTCTGTGGGCTGTGCTGTATATAGTACTCTGTGGGCTGTGCTGTATATATTACTCTGTGGGCTGTGCTGTATATATTACTCTGTGGGCTGTGCTGTATATAGTACGCTGGGCTGTGCTGTATTTAGTGCTCTGTGGGCTGTGCTGTATATAGTACTCTGTGGGCTGTGCTGTATATAGTGCTCTGTGGGCTGTGCTGTATATAGTTCTCTGTGGGCTGTGCTGTATATATTACTCTGTGGGCTGTGCTGTATATAGTGCTCTGTGGGCTGTGCTGTATATATTACTCTGTGGGCTGTGCTGTATATATTACTCTGTGGGCTGTGCTGTATATATTACTCTGTGGGCTGTGCTGTATATATTGCTCTGTGGGCTGTGCTGTATATAGTACTCTGTGGGCTGTGCTGTATATAGTTCTCTGTGGGCTGTGCTGTATATAGTGCTCTGTGGGCTGTGCTGTATATAGTGCTCTGTGGGCTGTGCTGTATATAGTGCTCTGTGGGCTGTGCTGTATATAGTTCTCTGTGGGCTGTGCTATATATAGTGCTCTGGGCTGTGCTGTATATAGTGCTCTGTGGGCTGTGCTATATATAGTTCTCTGTGGGCTGTGCTGTATATAGTGCTCTGTGGGCTGTGCTGTATATAGTATTCTGGGCTGTGCTGTATATAGTGCTCTGTGGACTGTGCTGTATATAGTGCTCTGTGGGCTGTGCTGTATATAGTTCTCTGTGGGCTGTGCTGTATATAGTACTCTGGGCTGTGCTGTATATAGTTCTCTGTGGACTGTGCTGTATATAGTGCTCTGTGGGCTGTGCTGTATATAGTTCTCTGTGGGCTGTGCTGTATATAGTACTCTGGGCTGTGCTGTATACTACTGTTTGGTCTGTGCTGTATACTACTGCGTGGGCTGTGCTGTATACTGCTGTGTGGGCTGTGTTATCTACTACACGTGCTGTGCTATGTTATGCAGGCTGTGCTATATACTATACGGTTTGTGCTATATACTATGCGGGCTTTGCTATATACTATGGGGAGTATATTATATTCTATGGGGGAGGCCATGTTATGTACTATGTGGCTGTGTTATATACTATTGTGGGGGTATATTATATACTATGGGGGAGGCTGTGTTATATACTATGGGGGAGGCTGTGTTATATACTATGGGGGAGGCTGCGTTATATACTATGGGGGGCTGCATTATATATTATGGGGAGGTGGGCTGTATTATATTCTATGGGGGGTTACATTATACTCTGTGGGGTGGCTGCATTATACTATATGTGGGCTGTATTATACTGTATCGAGGACTATGGGGAATACGTTATACTATATGAAGAACTATGGGGTGCATTATACTATAGGAAGTGAATTGTAGTACATGGATGACTATGGCGGTGCATTATACTATATGGAGCACTGTGAGGAGTGTATTATACTATGTGGAGGACTGAGCAGTGTATTTTAATATGGAGGACTATAGGGAGTGTATTATACTATATGGAGGACTGTGGGGCACATTATAATATATGGAGGACTATGGGGTGTATTTTACTAAACAAGTAAAATGCTGCATATTCAGATTGTTCTTGCTGGAACAAAAATCATTGTTCTCAGCAGCACATCGCCAGCGTAAACGGTAGATGTGCTGCTGATAGCATGATACTGTATGGTGATCTGTTAGTGATCTATTAGTGATCGTTCTGTCCCATCATTATTCCTCAGTTGGTGGAGAGACGCCGGGAAACAAGCGTTGAACAACTTCCGTATTGTCGATCAAACTCATTTAGCGGCCTGAGCTCAGCGCACGTAAATACAACAGAAATGCTTTTGTGTGATGTGCAATATGTTAGCATTTGGGGCCCCATTTTAAACTTTACCTAGGGCCCCACTTTGCCTAAAACCGGCCCTGCCTACAAGTGTACAAAGATATTATACAGTCACCATGTGACAAGTGGGCCTGTGTAACTTCAAATGCCAGGGCTGAATTTGAGTCCCAGTCCGGCCCTGGTCCGAGTTTGGACCAAGATGTTCTGACCAGCTGCAGGTCTCCTGATCTGAGCTCAACAGTGTCATACATGTCTATGAGGATGATGAATTTGTGTCAGAAGACCTGCAACCGGTCCGGACATCACAGTCCGTACTCAGACCCGTGAATGTTGGACATTTGAAACCGACTTCCTTTTGTTATACAGAGGAAGAAAAAAAAATTCTAGGATAATGTGTGTGTCAGGAATATCCAGATTTTATTACTGTTCTCTTACCCTCGATATCAGTTCTCCCACCATTCCATTCCAGGTGCCATTCAACTCTGAAACCCCATAAAGTCCATCAGCTACCAGGCGGATCTTATAATTAAAGTGCAGGGTCTTGGATAGCTCCTGTAGCATGTCCACACAAAATCCTTCATATCGGTCATTACCTTCAAGTTCCTGATGGTTTGGCTTTAGCATCAAATATGGATTTTCCTGAAAAATAACTGGGCTTGGTTATTGCAATCATTTCAGATTCTGTTGTTTCCATTACTTTTGCGTTGTAGATTACAATTGATTTCCGGTAACCATTAATGAATGAATATTACATCACATGACAAAAATATACACAAAGCTGTTCGGAAATTGAAGTGTTTTAGATGTAAATTTACAGGGGGTTTCTGAAAATCTTTTAGTGTAAAAAATACTCCTCAATACTCCTGGAAGTAACTTTGTACTTTATACCCTGCCTAAATTGCTTACCGCTGCTGAGCTTTTGTTTCCCGTAATATCACGGTGCTGTCATGTTTATTCTAGTCCTGTCTCACAACTAATATCGCGGTTGTGATGGTGCGAAAGGGTGCTGGAAGAGGACAATGAACTTGATGTCAATAATGACAACACGTGTATTATGGGAATAGTGAAGCCGGCACAGTCCACAGATCAAAGCGCTATTAATGACAAAGTGACCTGAGGCAGGAGCAAGAGAGCTGGTGGGGACAGGGATCAGAATCTGGGCAGTGGTAAGCAATCTTGACAAGGTGTAAATAACGAAGATACTCAGGCTTGCAGAGAGACATTTTGACAATGAAAAGCTGTACTTGCAACAAACCCCTTTTAGGATGGTGTCACGCGTCCATGACATATGGACTGAGCTCAGACCATCATGTATCCAGACCTGAGCTAACTGCTCAGACCCTTAGTTTTCCTGTGTCCTGTCTGTCTGCAGCCTCCTGCACTTCTAGTCCTTGTTTCCTGTGTACCTTACCTGTCTGCTGCATCAACATCCAAGATCCGTATTGCCATCCAGATCTGGGCTAAGACGACCCACCTCATAAAGTGAGCCCGTAACACATATGGAAAGAAATGACAGAAGAGACATTGCATCTGGCCAGACTCCTCACCCCACACCTGTTCTCCAGGCACATTACCTGGTCCTTCCACACCAAACATATCTGCAAATAGTCTGTAGGTTTTTCATGGAGTCACTTGCAAATGCCCTATAAAAAGACTACTCGTGCTTCAGTTGCACTTTTCATCTGGACATAATCCTTTTTTTGTTTTCCAGTTAGACATAGAATAGTCAATGTGTTTAGAGAGGAGTTACTGCTCCAACTGAATGAAACTCAGACTGCAGACCACGTGATTTGCAATGTTTCATGGAAGCATGAGGCCTTCATCAAGTGTAACAAGTCTACTTGTTGTGAATTTGCAAGTTTGCCCAAGAGACTCATGGAGATACATTAAAAGCCAGTAATGCGGAGATATTCACATCTAAAAGCAATGATTGTTGGAAAAATACGTGTGTACTATGACTTCCATCTGTTGCATTCCATGTAAATGACAAAACAATACATGCCTTTGTAATCGGAGATAAACAGATGTACAATAGGTCCCTATAGCTTTCTATGGATGTCAAATGAAAGCAGTCAGAGTAAACCAAGATGTCATACAGTCACATGTATGGACTCCTAACAGATAATAAAAACCTATAATTTTTTATTTGAGACTAGTCAAGTTTGTTTCATTCTCCAATTTTTTTGTAGCCTAAGAGCAGTGGCATAGTGCCAATGATGGCAGTCCGTGTGGCCACAATGGGGCCCATGAGCTGGGGGGGGGGCCGATGTTTGCGCCGGCATCAGGTCCCTCCATCCATCATTGCATGTTCAACTGTATCGGAATCCAGAATGCTGATACAGTTGAACATGCGATGACAGATGTTGAAAGCAATGATGAACAAGGGAATGTCAGCTGACGATCCCACCTCCATCATTCTTCGTCTGCATCTGACGTCTCAGTTCAGCAGGTGCGATGACATCACTACATGGCTACTACTGTGCTGAGATGTGTAGAGCTTCAGAACGCAAGCTGCAGAGACCGGAGTAGCGGAGGAACAAGGAGGAGATGTGAGTATTTTTTTTAAATCAGTGAATACATTTTGGGGGCCATAATATTAAATGGAGGACTATGGAGAGCACAGTATACTACATGGAGGACTATGGCGAGTGCATTATGCTATATGGGGGAGTTCATTATACTACATGGGGGACAATGGGGAGTTTGCTATACTACATGGAGGACTATGGGGAGTGCATTTTACTATATGGAGGACTATGGGGAGTTTATTATACTACACGGAGGACTATGGGGAGTGCATTATACTTTATGGAGGACTATGGATGCATAATATTATATGGAGGACTATGGTGTGCATTATACTACATGAAAGATTATAGGATACATTATACTATATGGAGGACTATAGGGAGTGCAGTATACTGTAGGACTGTGTGGTGCATTGTACCATTAGGAGGATTATGGAGTGTATTATGCTCTATGGAGAACTATGGGGTACATTATACTATAAGGAGGCCTATGGGGTGCATTATACTATATGGAGGACTATGGGATGCATTGTACTATATGGAGGACTTTAGGATGCATTATACTATATGGAGGACTATGGGATGCATTATACTATAAGGAAGGCTATGGGGTGCATTATACTATATGGAGGACTATATAGTCTCCATATCTAGGAACCATGTGTAAATGGGGAAGACTAGGCAGTGAGGAAGTGGGGAGAGCACCTTATCGACGCGCACTCCGGAGGTCACTGGAGCAGAAGTCGCTGGCGCCTGCTCAGAAGATCCCTGAATGAAGGTGCCCATAAAAATAAGGATGAGGTATACATTTCTGAGGGAGTGCAGGGTGCAGGCGTGGGATTCCAGGGCCGTAACTGAAGCTGATGGGAAGGGGTAGTGTTGCAATGAAGACAGGAGGCAGGGATTTTGCCCCGGAGCCTGGAAGAAATCATTAACATAAAGAATCTAACATTTCTCAGCAACAAGACCATTAATATGAGGCCTACAGGTAGGATGAGTGTAACATTTCTATTACCTGTATGCCCATATTAATAGGCTATATACGTCCCGGGGGGTGACAGATTCCCTTTAATGGTGGGTGACGGTCAGCAGCATATTCCCCATCACCTTACAGTTACTTATATCAATCCTATTATCTTAATGTTATTATCATATTAGCTTTGAGCAGAGATTATAGTTTTATTTTGCTGATGTATTTTTGCTGTTTTTTAGTCTATTTGAAGAGAAGCTTCACCTTTTTCTGTTTGTGTGAAAATAATAAACTTTATAATATATATGCATTTACGATTTGAGCAGTCGGCTTACTGAACTCCAGCCTCATGCAGCCTATTGTCAGGAATCTTTAGAGTAAAGCTACTGCTAATTGCCTTGGTAGAGGCTGTCACAGACTGATAAGCAGCATCTAACAAAGTCACACAGGATACTTCAGCTGGGCTAAGATAACATCCATAGTTGTGTTAACCTTCTGAATGCCAATGCTTCACAGCAGACCAGCTTCTTTGTAGTTATATTATGTCAGTTATAAAGAATGGCTTCTAAGACGTATACTAATTTACGTAGTGGTGTAATATAGTTAGGTTTTGGGACAGATGGGCACCCCATTGATCCTTGAGTTACTACACCACTTCTTGGACTATACAATGGGTATAGGCTGTCCCCCTTACACTTTTCCCTCATACTGTATCCTTACACATTTCTCACCACATAATGTCCTCTCACACTTCCATCCCATGTTGTCCCCTACACTCCCCCTATACTGTCCCCTCACATTCGCCATCATACTATGCCCTCATACTTTTCCCCACCATATTATTCCCTTAAACTTTCCCCCTATACATTCCCCTCATACTTTCCCCTGATATATTTCTCTCACCCACCATACTGCCACTAACATTTCTCCCTCCACATGGTCTCCTCACAGTTTCCTTCCAATACTGTCCCCTAACACTTCCCCTGACTTCGCCCTCTCACAATCTCCCCCATATTATCTCCTAACAGTTCCCTAATGTTTCCCCCTCACACTCTCCCTCATACTGGCCCCTCACATATTTTTCCCCATCGTGCCCAGTCACATTTCCCCCACATACTGTCCCCTTAAACTGTCTTCGTCCACACTATTCCCATCGATGAGACTGCTTTGTATCCTTCTCTGTGGTGGAGGAGTGAAATCAGCAGTGTAATCATTGCCCTTACCCCAGAAGTGCTAGCAGTTAGGGCCGCAATTGAATATGAGCCTGAAAGATGTGAGTACAATTGACAGCAGAGAGCGGTCGCCTGCATGAGGCGGCCAGATGGTGCCCCCTTCCTGGCTGTGCCCGGGGCAAATGTCCTGCCTCTTACTTCACCCTAGTTTCACCCCTAGTTTAAACAGTGGAGGATAACCAACTTATCTATACAACAAATGGGTACACTGCAAAAGGCATGTGGGTCACACAAAGTACATGAAAAATCCAGTAGAGATGAGTGAGCACTTAAACGCTCAGATGCTTGTTGCTCGAACCAAGCAATTCCTAATGCTCAAATGCTCATTTTGAGTAACAAGTATATTGGAAGTCAAAGGGAAATCCGAGTATTTTTCTGTCAGACTTGCATATAAAGATAAATTTAAAAAGGATTTTAAAAAAATTATAATTTAAGTTAACTAAAATTGAATTTTTTTATAAAAAATTGGAAATGTCAGTGGAATTAATGAAGGAAGCAAGAAGTGCCAAAATTAGGGACTCAGCTACACCCTGTATTGGACATAAAGGAGGGTCTCATACACATTCTGTTCAAATTGTAATGTAGTGGTACTCCTAGACTCATAAACGCTATTCACTAAGTGAAAATTCTGCCCAAAATTAGAAGCAGGGTCATCCATACAACTTGAAGGCACCAACTCTAGTACCTCATTCAAATATTGTGATCAAAGTATAGTTGTGGAACTTGTCCACTCATAAAAGTTCTGCACAGTGCAAAGCCAGCCAAAACTTACAAGCATGGTCATCTATACACCCTTGAAGGCAACAACTGGGAGGCCTAATTAAAATATTAAGAAAGTGTACACTTCTATCAGGTCAATTTTCATTTTTATTTCAAACCAATTAAATTTCACACAAAGCAGGTGTTTACAATATATATGACAACAGTCATTTTTTTACCAGAAAAATGTTATGAACTGTACCAGGCCAAGCATTTTTTAAAAATGTTAACTCATCGTAATTTTACACAAAGCACGTTAAACTGTATGGATCAATCATTAAATCCATATAAAGTTTTGGAAGCTTTTTTTGTAGTTTAATACACCAGCGAAATGTAACAAGAACCAAGTTACAATATATGGATGAGTCATTGAATCCATGTACATGTATTCAAGGTTTTTTTTTATTTCTATATAACACTGAAATGTAACAGAAAGCACATAATGCTGTATGGATCAGTAATTGAATCAATAAAAATGTTTTAAATTTTTTTTGAGTTTTATATCACACCAAAATGTAACAGAAAGCATGTAAAACTGTATGTGAGTAATTGAATCCAGAAAATGTTCTCAATGCTTTTTTGTAGTGTTATATACCACCGAAATGTACCACAGAACATGTAATACTCTATGGATGAGCAATATAATACCAATACATTTTGGAACAATTTTTTGGAAGGTTAGATACGTCCGAAGTGTACCCAAGAAAAGTTAATACTGTATGGATAAGCAATCTAATACTGAAAAAAATGAGACAACTTGTTTTGAGGGTTAGATTCCACTTATAATCTACCCAAGAGCATGTAATTCTCTATGGAAGAGCAATATAATATTGAAAAAAATGAGACAAGTTGTTTTGAGGGTTATATACCACCGAAATGTACGAAAGAACACGTAATACTCTATGGGTGAGCAACACAATAAATACATTTTTGATCAATTTTTTTAAGGGTTATATACCAACGAAATGTACCCCAGAACAAGTTATGCTCTAAGGATTACTAATTTAATCCAGATACATTTTTAAACCTTTTTTGGAGTGTTAGATATAACAGAAATGTATCCCAGACCACGGAACACTATATGGCTGAGAAATGTAATCCAGAAAAAAATTTCAACACTTTTTGAAGTGTTGTATAACACCAAAATGTAGCACAAATCATATAATACGCGATGGATCAAACAATATATTCAGTTTTTTCACATTTACACAAAAAATGCTTAAGCTATATATTTTGCAAGGGACTGCGCAGCCCTAATTACTGTCTACAGACTAGATTCTGAAACTGTTCTGCTCCTGTAACTCTCTCTCCCTCCCTAGACTAAATGCAGATTGTATGTGATACAAACAGAAAAGCAAACGATTAGCCCTTAGATGGTGTTAGGGCTAGCGGAACGCACCGGGTAAATATAGACGTTTATTATAATTGGTGCGTTTGCAGCCCGGGGTCCACCGTGCAGGAGGAACCTGCTGCTAGCTAATGGTGGCATTGTTTGGCAGTATAGACTAGCTCTGTTACTTCACAGAGTAGCCGAGAAAGGAAAGCTCTGCGCCCTGTTAGCCTCACAGGAGCACAAGCTAACTGCCGAACTGATAGCAGTCAGTGGTTATGCATACATGCAATCTCCTCACCGGAAGAGCCGGTATTCTAGGGGCTTATTTCAGCCGGGTCCCTGAATACATTCATACAATCTCCTCACCGGAGGTGCCGGTATTCTAGGGGCTTATTTCAGCCGGGTCCCTGAACACATTCACACATAACCACACTGGCACAACGCACATACTTGGATTGATACTAGCGCATGGCAGTGCAGCCATGCAAATCTTTTATAGCTGCAGCACGTACAGGACCTTCCCATAAGGACCAATGAGAGGCTGCCACAGAGCCTGAGCAACTTTAGGACCTTCCTGGAGAACCAATGGGTTTTGCTGCAGTATCTGAGCATGTGACCCTCGATCTCCAATGAGAGATCTTACCCTGGGCATGCTCAGAAGGGAAAAAGCAGGACTTAGTCCCAAAAGCATCTGCTCGCCGCTGCCCAGCACTGGCTTCAATGGCAGAAGCTGGAAAAGCAGCAGTAACTCTTTGCACAGAGTCAGACTGAGCGAGACGCGGGGACCGACGTCTCCGCTGAGCAGGCTCCACTGCGGCAGGAGAAGAATGGGAGACCGCAGCGGAGATGGCCCGAGATTCCCCCTGTGCAGAGGCGGGAACTCGACCCCTAACAGATGGGCTTTTAGTTTGATGGCTCAGCATCATTACCAGAATGAACACTACAGGCCTCTGATTTGTTATACTGTGCACACACAGGCCTAGACAAGCACTCTCTCCCTCCAATACAAAGTGTCACAAGGCTGTGCAATGGGTCAGTGTGCTGAGCCAGGCGCCGCCGGTCCTTTTATAACCTCTGATGATGTCACACGGCCTGACAGTCACGATAATACCACAACTAAAATGGTTACGACGTTACAGTGATGGCAAGGGAGTTCCCGCATGCTTATTGACTATGTAGAAGGTGCTAAACATATGGGGCGGGGATTCGAGTTTTAAATAAAGCATCGCCCATTACTTGCTCAGTAATGATCACATCCAAGCACCCAGATACTCCAGTGATATCTGAGTATCACATGTTCGCTCATCCCTAAAATCCAGTCTAAACAGCAAGTTATTTCTGCTAAGGAAACTGTACACAATTAAACTAAGCAAAGAATATGATATACAGGAGCACATACATTCAATGTTGGAAGTGACCACATAACTCCAGCCATATTGCTACACAGTTTACCTGACTCGTAATGTGTACTAGTTAATACACTAGAGACAAGATGTGACACAGGCCTGACATGAGAACTTAAAGACCACATGTCTAGGAGATTGATACCAGAAAAGAAAGGAACTTGTGCAGGACTCCACAAAAAGTGACAGTGGAATCACTCTTAAAGTGATGGACGCAAGGTCACACAAGAAAGAAACAGATGGCACAGACAGGAGCACTTACAGTGAACCTGTCATCAGGATTTTGCTAAGTAAACTACAGGCATTGTCAGGTTGGCTCTGTTACACTGATTAAAATGATACCTGGGTTGAAGAAATCTGTCTTGTGGTTGTTGTTTAATCTGTGTTTGCAGTTTTGAGTTAATGAGATGCTCGTGCTCCGGGGCGGCCGGTGGGGGGTCTTTTCTTAGTGCTCTGGCCTAATCGACATCATTTTGGCTTAAATAATAGGTTACTGAATCTTCAGTGACCTGCCTATTTTAAATACTGCATTTACGTAGTTAATATTGTGGTCTTTAAAAAAAAGAAAAAAAGCAACTCCAGCAAGATGGTGCCAGTGCAGTGCATGCGCAGTATCATCTATCATTGTCCCTTTCCCCACCCGCTGCCCTAGATTGACAGGTCTCTGCCAACATGTGCATAGAGATAGAGACCTGTTGATCCAGAGCAGCTATCCCGGAAGGCAGTTAAATTATGTTTCTCCCTGAAACACCGCAGCTTTTCAAAGTTAAACATGCCAGATACATACTGTCCGCTGTCAGGGTCTCTTTAACCAACAGTTATTATAAATTTCTAGAGTTGTTAAGCACTGTGTGATGGTGCAATTTGCCGGTTTCTGAGCTGGGACAGGAGAGTATGTATGCGTTATACAGTACAGACCAAAAGTTTGGACACACCTTCTCATTTAAAGATTTTTCTGTATTTTCATCACTATGAAAATTGTACATTCACACTGAAGGCATCAAAACTATGAATTAACACATGTGGAATTATATACTTAACAAAAAGTGTGAAACAACTGAAAATACTGTATGTCTTATATTCTAGGTTCTTCAAAGTAGCCACCTTCTGCTTTGATGACTGCTTTGCACACTCTTGGCATTCTCTTGATGAGCTTCAAGAGGTAGTAACCGGGAATGGTCTTCCAACAATCTTGAAGGAGTTCCAAGAGATGCTTAGCACTTGTTGGCCCTTTTGCCTTCACTCTGCGGTCCAGCTCACCCCAAACCATCTCGATTGGGTACAGGTTTGGAGACAGGCCAGTACACCAGGAGAGGTGGAGGGGGCGGTAAGAGGGCAACAACCCAGCAGCAGGACCGCTACCTCTACCTTTGTGCAAGGAGGAACAGGAAGAGCAATGCCAGAGCCCTGCAAAATGACCTCCAGCAGGCCACAAATGTGCATGTGTCTGCACAAATGGTTAGAAACCGACTACATGAGGATGGTCTGAGTTCCTGACGTCCACAGATGGGGGTTGTGCTCACAGCCCAACACCGTTCAGGACGCTTGGCATTTGCCACAGAACACCAGGATTGGCAAATTCGCCACTGGTGCCCTGTGCTCTTCACAGATGAAAGCAGGTTCACAAAGAGCACATGTGACAGATGTGACAGTGTCTGGAGATGCCGTGGAGAGCGATCTGCTGCCTGCAACATCCTTCAGCATGACAGATTTGGCAGTGGGTCAGTAATGGTGTGGGGTGGCATTTCTTTGGAGGGCCGCACAGCCCTCCATGTGTTCGCCAGAGGTATTCTGACTGCCATTAGGTACCGAGATGAGAACCTCAGACCCCTTGTGAGACCATATGCTGGTGCAGTCGGCTCTGGGTTCCTCCTAATGCAGGACAATGCCAGACCTCATGTGGCTGGAGTGTGTCAGCAGTTCCTGCAAGATGAAGGCATTGAAGCTATGGACTGGCCCGCCCGTTCCCCAGACCTGAATCCGATTGAGCACATCTGGGACATCATTTCTCAATCCATTCATAGTAACATAGTAACATAGTAACATAGTTAGTAAGGCCGAAAAAAGACATTTGTCCATCCAGTTCAGCCTATATTCCTATATTCCATCATAATAAATCCCCAGATCTACATCCTTCTACAGAACCTAATAATTGTATGATACAATATTGTTCTGCTCCAGGAAGACATCCAGGCCTCTCTTGAACCCCTCGACTGAGTTCGCCATCACCACCTCCTCAGGCAAGCAATTCCAGATTCTCACTGCCCTAACAGTAAAGAATCCTCTTCTATGTTGGTGGAAAAACCTTCTCTCCTCCAGACGCAAAGAATGCCCCCTTGTGCCCGTCACCTTCCTTGGTATAAACAGATCCTCAGCGAGATATTTGTATTGTCCCCTTATATACTTATACATGGTTATTAGATTGCCCCTCAGTCGTCTTTTTTCTAGACTAAATAATCCTAATTTCGCTAATCTATCTGGGTATTGTAGTTCTCCCATCCCCTTTATTAACTTTGTTGCCCTCCTTTGTACTCTCCCTAGTTCCATTATATTCTTCCTGAGCACCGGTGCCCAAAACTGGACACAGTACTCCATGTGCGGTCTAACTAGGGGTTTGTACAGAGGCAGTATAATGCTCTCATCATGTGTATCCAGACCTCTTTTAATGCACCCCATGATCCTGTTTGCCTTGGCAGCTGCTGCCTGGCACTGGCTGCTCCAGGTAAGTTTATCATTAACTAGGATCCCCAAGTCCTTCTCCCTGTCAGATTTACCCAGTGGTTTCCCGTTCAGTGTGTAATGGTGATATTGATTCCTTCTTCCCATGTGTATAACCTTACATTTATCATTGTTAAACCTCATCTGCCACCTTTCAGCCCAAGTTTCCAACTTATCCAGATCCATCTGTAGCAGAATACTATCTTCTCTTGTATTAACTGCTTTACATAGTTTTGTATCATCTGCAAATATCAATATTTTACTGTGTAAACCTTCTACCAGATCATTAATGAATATGTTGAAGAGAACAGGTCCCAATACCGACCCCTGCGGTACCCCACTGGTCACAGCGACCCAGTTAGAGACTATACCATTTATAACCACCCTCTGCTTTCTATCACTGAGCCAGTTACTAACCCATTTACACACATTTTCCCCCAGACCAAGCATTCTCATTTTGTGTACCAACCTCTTGTGCGGCACGGTATCAAACGCTTTGGAAAAATCGAGATATACCACGTCCAATGACTCACCGTGGTCTAGCCTATAGCTTACCTCTTCATAAAAACTGATTAGATTGGTTTGACATGAGCGATTTCTCATAAACCCATGCTGATATGGAGTTAAACAGTTATTCTCATTGAGATAATCCAAAATAACATCCTTCAGAAACCCTTCAAATATTTTACCAACAGTAGAGGTTAGACTTACTGGCCTATAATTTCCAGGTTCACTTATAGAGCCCTTTTTGAATATTGGCACCACATTTGCTATGCGCCAGTCCTGCGGAACAGACCCCGTCGCTATAGAGTCCCTAAAAATAAGAAATAATGGTTTATCTATTACATTACTTAGTTCTCTTAGTACTCGTGGGTGTATGCCATCCGGACCCGGAGATTTATCTATTTTAATCTTATTTAGCCGGTTTCGCACCTCTTCTTGGGTTAGATTGGTGACCCTTAATATAGAGTTTTCATTGTTTCTTGGGATTTCACCTAGCATTTCATTTTCCACCGTGAATACTGTGGAGAAGAAGGTGTTTAATATGTTAGCCTTTTCCTCATCATCTACAACCATTCTTTCCTCACTATTTTTTAAGGGGCCTACATTTTCAGTTTTTATTCTTTTACTATTGATATAGTTGAAGAACAGTTTGGGATTAGTTTTACTCTCCTTAGCAATGTGCTTCTCTGTTTCCTTTTTGGCAGCTTTAATTAGTTTTTTAGATAAAGTATTTTTCTCCCTATAGTTTTTTAGAGCTTCAATGGTGCCATCCTGCTTTAGTAGTGCAAATGCTTTCTTTTTACTGTTAATTGCCTGTCTTACTTCTTTGTTTAGCCACATTGGGTTTTTCCTATTTCTAGTCCTTTTATTCCCACAAGGTATAAACCGCTTACAGTGCCTATTTAGGATGTTCTTAAACATTTTCCATTTATTATCTGTATTCTTATTTCTGAGGATATTGTCCCAGTCTACCAGATTAAGGGCATCTCTAAGCTGGTCAAACTTTGCCTTCCTAAAGTTCAGTGTTTTTGTGACTCCCTGACAAGTCCCCCTAGTGAAAGACAGGTGAAACTGTAACAGCAACGTCACTTTGCACCACAGACTGTCAGGAGTTGGCGGAAGCTTTAGTCCAGGTCTGGGAGGAGATCCCTCAGGAGACCATCCAACACCTCATCAGGAGCATGCCCAGGCGTTGTATAGTAATGAGGTCATACAGGCACGTGGAGGCCACACACAATACTGAGCATCTTTTCCTTGTCATGAGGCATTTCCACTGCAGTTGGATCAGCCTGTAATTTGATTTTCCACTTTGATTATGAGTATCATTCCAAATCCAGACCTCCATGGAATATTCATTTTGTTTTACATTGATAATTGCTATGTTTTATTGTTCTGAACACATTCCACTATGTAATGAATAAAAATTTGCAACTGGAATATTTCATTCAGAGATATCTAGGATGTGGTATTTTAGTGTTCCCTTTATTTTTTTGAGCAGTGTATTTTGTTTAGGTGTTGCTTAATTATTGCTGATGTGCTGTGCAGAAGAACAAAGGTTGTGCACCAGAGTTTTGAGTTAAATACTGTGCCCTTTGTGGGACAATTCAGGCATTTTTTTTCACCATGGTATTAAGTCTCTATGAACATATTTCTTTTACACCTTATCATTATCACTTTCGAGATAAAATCCTGCGATCCCAAGGTATTATTACCACTTTATAAATCACTGGTGAGGCCTCATCTGGAATATGGGATCCACTTTTGGGCTCCACATTTTAAAAAGGATATTCAGAAGTTAGAATTAGTTCAAAGTCGAGCAACTAGATTATTACAACGGATGGAGGCCTCTCATATGATGAGAGGTTGGAAACGTTGGGCTTGTTTAGCTAGCTTAGAAAAAAGATGTCTCAGAGGAGATCTCATTTACATGTATAAATATATGTGTGGTCAGTACAGAGTACTGGCACATGACTTATTCCTTCCAAAGACCATACTGAGGACCAGGGGGCACTCATTACTGGTGGAAAAATGGCAATTCCGGCAACTAAATAGGAAAGGATTCTTTACAGTAGAGCAGTCAGACTGTGGAATGTCCTATGTTACTACAAAAGGTAGTAAAGGCAGACACTAAAGGTATGTGCACATGTTGCGGATTTCCTGCGGATCCGCAGCGGTTTTTACCTTGCAGAAACGCTGCAGATCCACAAGTGATTTACACTACAATGTAAATCAATGGTAAAAAAAAATGCTGTGCTAATGATGCGGAAAATTCAGTGCGGAAATGCTGCGGATTAAAAGAAGTAGCATGTTACTTCTTTTTTGGGGATCTGCAGCATTTTTGTACCCATTCTATTACAGAAATCCGCAGGGGTAAAAAACGCATTAAATCTGAACAAAATCCGCACAAAATCCGCAGCAAAACCGCACAAAATCTGCTCAAAACACGCGTCAAATCCACACCTGTGTTTTCTGCCAAGAGATGCAGAATCCGTACCAGAAATTCCTAAGCCTAATCCGTAACGTGTGCACATAGCCATAGCAGTTTTTGAAAAAGGGCCAGACAATTTCTTCATTGCACATGACATTGTGGGTAATAGGTAAATTAGTGAGAAAATGAACAATTGGTGGAGGAAGGTTGAACTTAATGGACCGGGGTCTTTTTTCAACCTATGTAACTATGAGTGCTTCTCGCTAAATTAGAATATCATCAAAAAGTAAATTTATTTCAGTTCTTCAATATAAAAAGTGAAACTCATATTATATAGTCATTACAAACAGAGTGATCTATTTCAAGTGTTTATTTCTGTTAATGTTTATGATTATGGCTTACAGCCAATGAAAACCCAAAAGTCATTATCTCAGTAAATTAGAATACTTTATAACACCAGCTTGAAAAAGGATTTTACAATCCAAAATGTTGGCCTACTGAAATGTATGTTCAGCAAATGCACTCAATACTTGGTCGGGGCTCTTTTGGCATCAATTACTGCATCAGTGCAGCGTGTCATGGAGGCAATCAGCCTGTGGCACTGCTGAGGTGTTATGGAAGCCCAGGTTGCTTTGATAGCAGCCTTCAGCTCGTCTGCATTGTTGGGTCTGGTGTCTCTCATCTTCCTCTTGACAATACCTCATTGATTCTCTATGGAGTTAAGGTCAGGCGAGTTTACTAGCCAATCAAGCACAGTGATACTGTTGTTTTAAACCAGGTATTGGTACTTTTGGCAGTGTGGACAGGTGCCAAGTCCAGCTGGAGAATGAAATTTCCATCTCCAAAAGCTTGTCAGTAGAGGGAAGCATGAAATGCTCTAAAATTCCTGGTAGATGGCTGCGCTGACTTTAGTCTTGATAAAACACAGTGGACCTACACCAGCAGATGACATGGCTCCCCAAACCATCACTGATTGTGGAAACTTCACACTAGACCTCAAGCAGCTTGGATTGTCTGTCTCTCCACTCTTTCTCCAGACTCCAGGACCTTGATTTCCAAATTAAATGCAAAATTTACTTTCATCTGAAAACAACCTTGGACCACTAAGCAACAGTCCAGTTCTTTTTCTCCTTGGCCCAGGTAAGACGCTTCTGGCGTTGTCTATTGGTTATGAGTGGCTTGACACAAGGAATGCGACACTTGTAGCCTATGTCCTGGATGCATGTGTGTGTGTTGGCTCTGGAAGCAATGACTCCAGCAGCAGTCCTCTCCTTGTGAATCTTCACCAAATTTTTAAATGGCCTTTTCTTAACAATCCTTTCAAGGCTGCGGTTATCCCAGTTGCTTGTGCACCTTTTTCTACCACACTTTTCCTTCCACTCAACTTTCCATTAATATGCTTGGGCACAGCACTCTGTGAGCTGCCAGCTTTTTTAGCAATGATCATTTGTAGCTTACTCACCTTGTGGAGTGTGTCAGTTACTGCCTTCTGGACATCTGTCAAGTCAGCAGTCTTCCCCATGATTGTGGAGCCTACTAAAACAGACTAAGGAACCTTTTTAAATGCTTAGGAAGCGTTTGCAGGTGTTTTTTGGTTAATTATTCTAATTTATTGAGATAGTAACTTTTGGGTTTTCATTGGCTGTAAGCCATAATCATCAACATTAACAGAAATAAACACTTGAAATAGGTCACTCTGTAATGACTCTTTATAATATCTGAGTTTCACTTTTTGTATTGAAGAACTGAAATAAATTAACTTTTTGATGATATTCTAATTTAGTGAGAAGCACTTGTATGTAATTGTAACTTATTTCTAAACAAATTTTGTTTTTATTCAAATCTCGTTTGATGATTGGATCTTTTACTAGGAGTGCAGGTTTCCATATCACAAGCAAAACAGTTCATTTTCCTACAATGTGTGAATGAGCGCTGCGGAATGATTCCGCTGAAAGCTGAAATCTGCAATACCATTATGCAGGGAAACTTAACTTAAGGTGGGGGATTTTACTCCAGTCAGTATAGCCATCAGTAATGGGAAATGTACAAAGTTGAAGTTTGATTTCATGAAATAATCGAATGCTGATGCCGGACACTGAGCAGAAGATAATAACGCTAGCTTCAGAAGTCTAGTGTAATGTGTAAAAATATAAAAGCCATATCTGTCAAATAGATATAGTATGTGCTTGCTGCTCTAAAGGCGTGCACTTACAGATAGCACATAAAGCAGCAGAATGCATTTTGTGATGAATAATAAATATTGGTGTCCACTTGATTTATGGTTAGTGCTCCAGAGAAGGGTAAGTTCCATGATCGTGGCAAATAAAATCTTTATTTGTATTTATTCCCTTTATTTTTAGTCCTGAGCTCTCATGATGGGAGAAAAGGTGATAAATGGCTGGTACTTCGGAGGCCATAATGCAGGTCCATTTCAGTGTCTGTTTTACACTCTCAATAACAGACCTCCTGTAGTTCTACCAGACTGAACATAGATCACCATAAGGATCCTATGCTGATTGAAGGCAAGCCAGTTAAACCAGTCCGTTGAAGATGGAAAGTCGGTCTTCTCTTTTTTAGGGTATAATTTGTACAGGCACCCTTAGAAATATGAGACCAAGCTGTATTTCTATATGCTTCTGGCATATATGGTGATGAATATAGGTGTTTTCTACTGTATTCCATTAGCGTCTCCAAACAAATAGCAAAGGCACCATATACCATGTTATAATGTAACTACATCATTGTCGTACCCTAAGAAAGTCCTTACAGATTCTAACATGAACATTAATCTGTGAAATCCCTGTGATTATGATATTTGAAGAGTGAAATATTGCAGATAACTGCATCCATACTTAATTTTAATCTTAAAGAATAATTAAATTTATTTTTTATCTAATCATCCTGCAGACATTGCAAAGGTATTTCTTTTTGTAATATACAGTACTTTATTAACTTATTTTCCCTTCTTATTCCCCAAACTTTATGCTGCAGTGCTGTTTTGATTCCTAGTTTCTGCTCCTTTAGAATTTCATTTTAACTGCTGCTAAGTAAGATCCCTAAATACAGTCTGTATTGATGCTCCCCAGTCTGAGTACAGGGGTGGACAGCAGATAAAGCTCAGACAGGGAAAGTCCCATACACCGACTGTATGAATGCAGAAAAAAGATCTTGTTTAGCAGAAGATTAAATGCTTGAATATAGTATACAAATCTTTTTACCGAGCAGCAGTTGAAAGCAGCTTATAAAGGAGCATGAATTGGACATTGAAAAAGCACTCCAGCATACTGTATAGGAGAGAAGGAAGCAGCATAGATAATTAAGTATATTATAAAAATGCCTAACATTGCAATGCTTTGAGGATAATTAACCCCATAATAATCAAGGACCATACATTTACAACTCTTGTTTCTTGACTTCAAAGTGAACCTGACAGCTGATACATGCTGTCGAATCCACAGGCAACACGTATCAGACATTGGCTGCAGGATTCCAGCGATATATGTTTAACTCTGAAATGCTGCAGGGTTTCAGAGAAAGACCTGGTTTAATAGCCGTAGATGATGAAGCCACGCTGGAGACTAGTTCAACAGGAGAGTCCCCGGCGGTGTCCCCTTGCCTGCTGCCCTAGATTGACAGAGCTCTGCCAACGTGTGCATATAGATGGAGACCTGTTGATCCAGAGCCGCTATCCCCAGCGGCTATTAAATTATGTTTTTCCCTGAAACACCGCAGTGTTTCAGTTAAACATACAGTATATACAGTAGCTGGAATACTGCAGCCACTGTCTGATACATACTGCCCGCTGTCAGGGTCACTTTAACCAAAACTTATTCTGTACTTCTAGAGGTGTGTGAAGCATTGTGCACTGGGGCGGTTTGCCGGTTTCTGAGCTTGGACAGGAGGGTATGTTTGCATTATACATACTTCCGGCCAGAGCCAGTCCAGTGGATGTGGCCTCACTCCATACACTTGTATGGAGTAAGGCTGCACCCTCTACTCTGGACGGCGGTATCTCTAGTTGGGGTGCGACCTCGCTCAATACAAGTTTATGGAGGTCACACCCACTGGACGAGCTCTGATCTGGTTTATTACTGCTTCTGCCTTCTTTTTTGCTGATTATAACAGCACTGAGCCAGTGCTATGTATTGTATAGAAACATTGGCACTGCCAATTCTTCTGTAGTACCTGTTGATCACATTATTGCTCTTCTGTAGTACCTGTCAATCACAATAATTGCCAGGTCTCTGCCTGGCATAGCAAAGCAGCTGGATCACAGCAGACCCAGATCAGCTCTACCACTAACTTATGTCACTGTCGTGGACTTTTCTCATGTAACTGGAACATGTATGCCCAGTTACAGTGGAAATAAAATATCAGTAATAGAAAAAAATGTTTCTCAGAGGTCTTCAATAAGCTGTTGTGAAACAAATTATGCAATAATAATACAGCTGGTGAAATAAGTATCGAAAAATTCACCAATTTTCTAAGTAAATATATTTCTTAAGGTACCATTGACATGGAATTCTCACCAGATGTCAGTAACAACCCTTCCAATCCACACAGGCAAAGAAATCACACCAAAGATATCTCTAAATTATTTTATGTGGAAAAATGGGAAATTACACAGTGAAAAAGTATTTAACACTTGAAGAAAGAAAGGTGCAAAAAGCCATGGAAAGTGATGATTCCAGCTGAAATCTATCAGTAATTACAAAGCAATCCTACCAATTAGTAAGCAATCCTACCATTTAGTAAAAAAATATCAGCTGGTTCAACTGATTGCCTGTAAAAAGGTGTCTCATCACCAAGGTGTCAAACAAGAAACATCTCGTGATGGGCTGAGCTGTCTCAAGACCTTCGCAACTTTATTGTTGCCAAACATACTGATTGCACTGGTTACAGAAGCATTACTAAACTACTGAAGGTTCCAGTGAGCAATCTTGGGGCCATAATCCAGAAAAGGAAAGAACATAATTTCACCATAAACAGGCCACGATCCGGTGTTCCCCACAAGATTTCAGACAGAGGAGTGAAAAGAATTATGAGAAGACTTGTCCAAGAGCCAGGGACCACCTTTGGAGAGCTACAGAGAGGATCTAGAATCAGCAGGTACAATGGTTTCAAAGAAATCTATAAGTAATACAATCAACCTCCACGGCCTGTATGCATGTTCACTATGCAAGACCCCATTGGTTTGTGTTTAAAAAGCATGTTCAAGCGCGTTTACAGTTTGCTCAACAATTTTAAGACAAGCCTGTGAAATACTGGGAGAATATAGCCTGGTCTGATGAGAGCAAAAGAGAACTCTTTGAAAGCCATAATACACACCCTGTTTGGTTGCCAAAAGACACTCCATATTACCCCAAAAACACCATACCAACATCATGGTGTTTTTGGAGGTGGGAACATCATGGTGTGGGGCTGTTTTCCAGCATGTGGCACTGGCAAACTTCATATCATTGAAGGAAGGATGAATAGACAAATGCATTGAGCTATTCTTGATAAAAATTTGCTGCCCTCTACCATGATGATGAAGAATGAAGATGAAACGAGTGTGGACATTTCTACAAGACAATGATCCCAAACACACAGCCAAAAAAACTCAACTGGTTTCAGAGAAAGAAAATAAAGCTTCTAGAATGGTCCAGCCAACCACCGGACCTGAATCCAATAGAAAAGTTATGGAAGAAACTAAAGCTCAGAGTTCATAAAAGGAGCCCATGGAGCCTTTAAGATTTGTAGAGTGTTTTGTGGAAGGATGAGTCAAAATCAGACTTGAGCAAAGCATGAGACTAGTTACTCCATACAGGAGGCGTATTGAAGCTTCATCACCAACAATGGCTTCTATACGAAGTATTACATATATTTCAGTTAGTGTGTTCAATACTTTTCCCTGTGCCATTTCCTATTGTTACACATAACTTAATTTATGGACATCTATGGTTTGATTTTTATGCCTGTGTGGATTGGATGGGTTGTTACTGACATCTTGTGAGAATTTCACGTCAATAGCAATTTTAGAAGTATATTTACTTATAGAATTGGTGACGTGTTCAACACCCATTTCACGCACTGTATATACAGTATGTAAAAAAAAATTCATTTAAAATGTCCCTACTGTAAAAGAATAAGAAAAACAACATTTTTCATATACAATACATTTAATTACGAACGTGTATCAAAAAAATAGAAAAAAGTAAAAATGTTATAGCTGGTGAAAAGCAAAGGGAAAAACGAAGGAAAAAAGATGGACCACTATTTAGGCTCTTTCTTGCTTGGTCCTTAAGAGGTTAATTTAAGTATCTAAAATACGGTATTAGAGTTTGTATTCAAACAGTAGCGATTCGGGAGTGTGTAATATTTTATGGTTCTGTCATAAAAAAAAACCCACAATACCAGTGTACAGTATATAATGAGGTAATTTGGGGAAGACATATCCATAAAATATTCAACAAATGTATAAACAAGAAAACCATGAATAAATAATAGCTCATGAACTACAAGACCTAGTGCTGAAAAATCCGGGAGATATAAGGGAATAAGAAAAATAAGTATAAGGAGAAGATGTGTCAAGGTGGAGAACATCCTTCCTTGTGGAGATAAGCCAAGTTGGAAGGCCGTGGATTTCTTAAATTCTCAGATCCATTTCTTAAGAAGCAAGATAACTGAGCTGAGCCTTTCAAATGCCAAGGAATAACTAATCTAGAAGCCTTGGGTGAACATGGAAAGGAGGGCCATAGCTAGTGTGTGTCTGTTAATTGGTGACTTGTTACCTGAGTGGGAAGTTCCTTCAGCACTTTCAAGAGAGCGGCAACAATTCTACATGAATTTTATATAAGTGAGCACCATCTCCAGCAGATCCTTGTGTTCTGGGGATATATTTCACATCAACATGCTGGCGTTCTGCACCACCAAGATAGTAATTTATAATTTTTCTCCTGTAACCTGAACTGATTAGAGGAGTTCCTGAGGTCAATGCCTTCACCCAAGCCTCAGAGTCAAACAATTGTCCTAGTCCAATTCTCATGCTTTAGACATGTTAAAGAACTGAAGTCGTCTCAACTTTGTTCTGTACATTAGCACAGAGGTGGGCATATCATTGGTGCATCCTATGCAGCTGCACAAGGGCCCAAGAGGTAATGGAGCCCAGGTTCCCCTCCAATGCAGGTGGAATTGTACATTATGACGGACTATTGGGTTGCTAGGGGACCATATACTGTTCATGCACAGGGGTCTCCTTTATCTGAGTCCAAGAGTGCATCAAGGAAACCAAGTGAGTAGGGTGACCAGATTTGTAGCAAGGTGACAAAGTAATTGTAGAGCTAATATTGTGACTTTGTTCTATGGAGTGATAATAGGTCTTCTATACATGTGCATGGAGCCTTTATTGACTTTATCATAAAAAATATAGTGCCAGGTCGTATGTATGAAGGATAGGGAAGCATTGATTCTAGAGAAGAATTTCTGAACACATCCATCATCCAATGGGTCCTGTATAGCACTATTATCAGACTTGGCACATTGGCCGCTGACTTGCTCATGAGGCTTTAATCTGCTCGTTTTAGTGTAAATCCACCAACAGTTTCTCCAGTTTTGATAAATAGTTGTAAGTGCTTCAGATAGATAATGAGCACTTGTCAGGTGGTGGATACTGCAGTTTTCAAATGTTCGTTTTTGTTTCTCAGACTTCTGGATAGTTAATTACTGCAAGTGTTTGGCTTGTTAGGCAGCACTTGCAGAAGCATGGGCAACAGCCAAAACACGGGAACTACCGACGGCGGGCGACACCTCCATCTCTCATGATCTCAGTACCACTAAAAAGACATGGAACCAGCACTTGAGCTCTCCTGGTTTCGACTGTAGATTTTTAGAGGAGCGTGTTTTTTACTCTTTATACTTTTGTTCAGGCGAAAGAATGGCTCTGGGAGGAGAGAAAGGAAGTGTTTGGCTTAGTCAGGCTTAGGGATTGTAACGGCTTAGTCACATGAAGCCACAGAAACGTAATATTACAAATCTACTCTCTTCAAGTTGCACACTGAGATTTTCAAAACTTGTTTCACATTCTTCAAGTGCGAGAATGAAGTCTCCTGCACAGATTATTCATTAATACTGATAATCGGCAGAGTAGAATCATGGTCACTACCAAGCAGGTCTAGTACCACCGGCTGCTCTCAATGAGACTTGTGCCAGTCTGTACAGGAAATTGCCTTATACCATTTACACACGTACATTGCTTTTAAAAACTACCTAAAAATAAATATATAAATGAGAAGCAAATTGTGTTCTGGTAGTTGTGGCGGGAGTACAGCAGTGCGGAAGCATGATGAAAATGTCCATCACTGTGCAACATCTGACCGCAATCCCCCGACATACATTTTTGGCATTTTGTGGCAAATTAGTTCATTGTACTATTTGTTGCACTGGTGAGAAAATAAATGAAAATGGACAATAATACTTTTGATAGAGATAAAGGCATTGCCAGAATGTTTTATAACCAATGGAAACTTACTAGAATTGTAGTAATTATAAGCGTTTTATTAGCCAGACTGTCGGAGACATTTTGGAAGAAATATCTTTTGTCCATGGAGATGCCGTTAGTGACGTGCCACTGTCCAATCTAGTCAGAAAACAGAAGATCCATGTAAGTATATTTTAAGGATTCCAAACAAAGAACTATGGATGGTAAATGGTGACCACAATTACTTCTCATGTTCACAAATGCTACGGCGATTGGCTAGCAAGTTGTGTAGGAGGACTGGGATAAATCCACATCCGAGTCCTGTACACACCACTGTGCCGATGAGATTGTCACACTGACTGCACTGCGAGCGGCTCTCTGCTCAAAGCCACAAGAACTGATCTATTTGCATTGAAGTTAATTATTTTGATACATTTCAAAATATGTCACAAAATATCTGCCCGAAATATTGACTTTGGTAACAGAGAAGCCATTTTTCCATTAATGTCGTCTTTGAAGCGGCGGTGCTTACATGCATTTTCAGTTTCATAAATCAAATGCGTCCTGCTAGGAGAAAGATTGCGATTCTGCAGGACTCCACTGCTGTATCCCTTCAGATGTCCAAGTGCCTCTAGCTTTATCTCTTCTGCAGCTTTTTTATAAGCCAGAAGATATATTTTCCACCTCCCATAGCAATGGCAGACAGAGGAAAGTAGACTCCGTAACAAAGATCAATATAGGTCATCACACTTGATGCCTGGGCTACACTGTGACTTCTTGTAGCGCTACTGGTTGATTTAAAGGGGATAGCCAGGTCTTTAAAAGAAAAGCGTGTAGTTGTTAACAGAGGCAACTACCTGCTGCCTGTTGTGCCCGCTGCCAGTCATTGACCACTCATGTCAGAGATTTAGTTGCTCCCTGTCAAAAAAGCAGTGGTTTCTCTTCCTGTTGATAGGGTGGAACTACTGGTGTCATGCTGATTTAAAGCCAGCTTCCCCAATTAGGCAGCCGAGAGCCGGCTATCAATCAGCATGACACCAGCAGTCCTGCCCTCTCAACAGGAAAAGAAACTGCCTCCCTGTTCAAGCAATGTCAGTGGAAGTCTGTGACCACTCTGTGCTGGAGGAGAAAGGCGCCAGGCAGAACAGGCAGGTAGGTGGTAACTATCTGCCAGTTAGTGCTTAGGCATTTTTTTTTTTTTTTTAAAGTCCCAGATACCCCCTTTTAACTTTTTAGCTGCAGTCCAAAGTAACACATTGAAGTGTATGTAATTACGTGGACTGTAGAGGACACTTTATAGTCAATATCAATCAGTTGGGTAACAAAAAGTCACAGAGTAGCCCAGGCAATAGGGAGTTATAATTTACTATCCATGAAAGAAGGGTCAGGTGTTTGCTTTCTGTGCATAACCTTTACTAGTTTCTAATCCCCCAGGTCTCAGTAATAATACAGTTCTTATGGAGAATGCCGTTGCACATGGCGCTGTTATCACCCAACAGCAAAGGTGCTGGTACCACCCAGGGTTGGGCCACCCAGTATCAGCAGCATAGTTTACCTGTACAATATATGGCTTGTCCTCTTATATAGCTTCAGGGAAGTAGGGTCTTTCCTTAAGGAGACCACTTACATACGGAGATTCATGGAATGTTAACACTTGACATTTTTTGCTGAGTTTTTGGAGCAGAAACTGTCCAAGCATGTGTGCACAGATTCTGCCTAGCCTCTCAGAAAATTAACAAAGTGCACAGCAATGTAAAAATGACATTGCTGTGCACATTTCTGTCTTGTGTCACTTCTGTTAACTGTTTCATGGTTCAGAAACCCTGAAGAGGTTAAAAGAGTTGACATGCCCATTCCTCGGGTTGTTTCAGGCTCTCTATTCTTCACCATGTAGAGTAAAAAACATTGGTGCAAGAATGACAGCAAAACCATCAGCGATGCCACTTCAGGCAAATGACCACCAGCATTTTCCTGAAGAATCTTTGCCTGCAGTTGGACTAGCATCTAAAAGGCACCGTGTGCACATATCCAACTCTCCAACCAAAACTCTTGGTTTTTTAACTCCTTGTGGTGTTTGGATAGTTTCTGCTCTGAAAACTCAGCAAAAGAGAAAATTAACATGGCCACAGCCTTACGCTATGCGCACAGTGAGGCTTTTTGCAGAGTTTTCGGAGCAGAAACTGTCTATGGTCACAGAGTTTTTTGAGGATTATTTTGAGCAGAAAATGATCGGAAACTTTCCAAGTACTCCTCCTAACTCCTCAAAAACGTGGAGTTTCTGCTCTGAAAACACAGCAAAAAGACTCTGTGTGCACATAGCCACTAATTGAAAACTCAAAGTTTTTGAGGCATTTTGACACTTGGAGGAGTATTTTGAGCATTTCCTTTACCTTTCTGCTGTTTCTGCTCCATATACTACTTCAAAAATTCTGTGCACACATAGCATTAGGATATGTTTAGACAGAGGGTTTTTTGGGGGGCCCTTTATTTTCCAGGAGGAACCAACTTCAAGAAATGTGCCTTCTTTGGAGGAGTGTTTCTTTTACTAGAGCATTTCCTGAAGAGTTTTTGAAATGTTTTGGAAGAGTTTTTTTCTCTGGAGTGTTTTTTGTTGCCTTTTAATTAGACAGTGCCTAATTTGGAGAAGTTTATTTCACGATATTCTTCAAAGAAGTGAAATGCACTTTTTTTTCATTAAGTATTTTTCAAAATCTGAAGTGGGGAAAAAATGCTTAAACTCTTAAGGAGAATTAATATTGAAATAAATAGTAAGAATCTATTAATTAGTTTTGAGGTATTCTTCGTAGTGGATCTGCACTAAAAAACACCCACAAAAAATTCAGTCTGTCCATAACCTTAAGCTGGCCATAAGTGTGAAATATCTGTCTCCTGAACGTATCTACAGCTTCACCATATGCTTGAGCACTCATGGTGTGAGGCTTCACCTATATAACTCAACATATAAGGCAGTCACATTATTTCAGTGTCTGGAAAGAAATGGGCATTAACGATAAGATAAAAAGAAGAAAACTTTACGCCTTACCTCCTGAAACCCTATCTTGGTGTATTGCAGAATGTTGAGATCATAATTTGATCTTTGACCTTTGCTATTGAATTCCACATGTCCAGTAAGACCTTCCAACTCTACCTGTGCAAGAGAAAGACAATAACAGAAAGCCAAGGGCAATACACCTGTTTCCAAATGCTCACAGTTGTACTACTTTGTTTTTGCCTATTTCAGCTGAGTCCTTATGTGGTACGGTTATAAGAGAAGGTAGGAGTGTCCAAGGATAGGCCCTACCACGGTACTCAGTAGGGTGGTCAGCAGGCCCAGGATTGAGAACCGCACAGGTGTAGTAGGGATAATGGTGGGGGAAAAATGAGGACTATTTGCTAAAAATTGTAGAATTATAATTAGATTAGTAACACTCTATCAGTCAGAAGTCATCATGTTATGAATTTCAGGGACTGATGGTGGTTTTGTGCACTAGCCAACCCATGCTTGGGACATGAAGAACACTTAATATAGAAATAATCAAATACGAATTAGAATCAAACACAATTAAAAGTCAGGTTGTCAGGGGAATATAATTATTTTTAAAAGAGGTAAAAACATAAAAGAAGTAATATTCAACTTCACAGCTCCTGTTCCTGAACACACCAATGCCCACATGTCTCTACTTCAATGGAGAGTACTGATAACTGCAACCAGTGATCAGATTGCTGGGCATTCCTGGTGAGACAAGTTTGTACTGAGAAGTAGAGAGACCTGGTAAGCAGAGTAATGTGGGATGGGGCTGTAGTATTACTACTTTTATTGCTTTATATCAATCTGAGCACATTTAAAAATAATTTTCATCCATAAAACTGATAACCTAGCTGTAAGGCTCTCTTGAAAAAAGTCAAGAGTCTCAAAAGTTTTTGGAAAACGTATTTATTAAAACCCGAATTTTGAAACTTTTCGTCCTGGACTCAGCATGTTTCTTCTAAAAGTTGGCGTACATTTACAGTCGCTAATATCTCGCTTCAGTTGCGTATGCCGAATTTATCGGCACAAGCCCTATTTACCTAGCATACAGTATGCCAAAATGTTGGCATTTATCGTACTCTTCTATCAGCAGTATAGGATGGAAAATTGTAAGGACCAAATAGGTGTGATATGAATACAGGACATTCAAGATTTTTTTTCTTATATTACTATATAATAAAAGCCATTTGAAAAATGAGAATCCCTCACCCTTCCTCACCATTCTCAAGTAGTTCATAAGGCTGGTACCATGTTGCCATATTTGTGCAGAGCCACATGAAAGGGGTTTAACACCAATTTCTTGACTTCGGTTTAGTTCCTGCACAGCACTCACAATGCTGTACACAGCATCGAATAGTAATGCAGCAGACAGCTAAAACGACAATGGGAAAGTTATATTAATTTCGATATCTATGTAACAATCTTTGTGTCTGGCGTCCTCTCTGTATATCATCTACCTATGCAGATCTAGTTATCTTTACACTTATCTGCCTATAATTATGAGGAATGTACAGTCGGCAATGCAAGATGCAAATAAAACATGATTAGAGGATAATTTAAATATTAAATTGGTCATATAATATATAAAAAAAGTCTGCTTTCACTTCCATACTTACAATTATGTATCTGATATTGCAGCATTGAACCATTCACTTAAATAGAGTTGCTGGTCTATTTTGTTTTTTTGCCTATACAGTAACATTCATCGTAGACTTAAAAAGGGTTTATCCAAGAATATTTTTTCTGCTATAGACCTAAAAACTAACAGGCAAGTGGTTGCTATCTACCTGCCTGTTGTGTCCGACGCCAATCTATCACAGACCACTCCTGCCGGCAATTCAGCAGCTTCCAGTGAGTTCACGTTGACAGAGCAGTGGTTTCTCTTCCGCTCTGCTCTGCTGATGGGGTGTGACTGCCGACATCATGCTGATTGACTGCCGGATTCCCGCTGCATAACTACAGACAGAGCAGTGGTTTCTTTTCTGCTCTGCTCTGTTGAGGGGGTGTGACTGTAGACGTCATTCTGATTGACTGCCGGGTTCCCGCTAACTATAGACAGAGCAGTGGTTTCTCTTCTGCTCTGCTGACGGGGTGTGACTGCCGACATCATGCTGATTGACTGCTGGATTCCTGCTGCCTAACTACAGACAGAGCAGGGGTTTCTCTTCTGCTCTGCTCTGTTGAGGGGGTGTGACTGTAGATGTCATCCTGATTGACTGCCGGGTTCCCACTGCCTAACTACAGACAGAGCAGTGGTTTCTCTTCTGCTATGCTCTGCTGACGGGGTGTGACTGCCGACATCATGCTGATTGACTGCCGGATTCCTGCTGCCTAACTACAGACAGAGCAGTGGTTTCTCTTCTGCTCTGCTCTGCTGACGGGGTGTGACTGCCGACATCATGCTGATTGACTGCCGGATTCCTGCTGCCTAACTACAGACAGAGCAGTGGTTTCTCTTCTGCTATTCTCTGTTGAGGGGGTGTGACTGTAGACATCATCCTGATTGACTGCGGGGTTCCCGCTGCCTAACTACAGACAGAGCAGTGGTTTCTCTTCTGCTATGCTCTTTTGAGGGGGTGTGACTGTAGACGTCATCCTGATTGACTGCTGGGTTCCCGCTGCCTAACTACAGACAGAGCAGTGGTTTCTCTTCTGCTATGCTCTGTTGAGGGGGTGTGACTGTAGTCATCCTGATTGACTGTCGGATTCCCCCCTGCCTAACTTCAGACAGAGGAGCCTGGAATAGGAAGAGCTAATCTGTTGACATTGAGCAGCTGAATCGCTGACAGTCAATGACTGCTCTGTGCTGGGTAGTTACCAAGTACTTGCCTGTTTTAGTTTTTAAGCACAAGTAGAAAAAGTACTGGATAAGCCCTTTAATGAGGGTTTCCACACCTTTGCTTTATTTTAGCTATGGTCTGAATGTGTTGTCAAAATAATAAACAGCACGTACTCGTCTGCCGATTCCCAACGTTCCTCTGTCCCAGTATCTAGTCCCACGCTGGTCTCCTCTACTCTTCAGCAGAGGCTGCTGCAGCCAATCAGTATCCACAGCGCTGATACATTAATCAAACTTGTGATCACTGTATTGCTGCAGTTGTCCCCACAGAAGAGTAGAGGAGACCGGTGTGGGACCCCACGGTGGGAATCGGCAGGTGAATAGGTGCTGTTTATTATTTTGATAGCACACTCAGGCTATAAATAAAATAGAAAGGGCTTTTTAAGTTGGAGGAATAGGTCAGACAATAGTCTGGAGTCCTGACATATAACTCCCAAAAAATAATGAAATGTGACCAGACTCTAATTTGTGATAGCAGACACGGCCTATTAAGAAACGTGGCATGATTTTCTAATCTTGGGAATCCCCATTTAGAAACCTACCTAATATATTATTCCTCATACTTGAAAATTCCTAAAGTAAGGACCCCAAACAAGTACTCACGGCCGGACCAGTGAAGGGGGCGTGATCACAATTCTCTTCCCAAGAGTGTTGGAGTATTTGTGTAAATTCCTGATAGTAGCTGTGAGACTGATTAAACATAGAAAAACTCAAGATGTTCACTCGGTCATCCAACGGGCTGTCAAATCGTTGTAGAGAAAATTCCTGATAAAAATGAAGTTAACCATGTAAAGGCTCATCAGCACCAATAAATGACTAGTATGTATTTGATAATAAATGTTCTAGAATTTCACACATTTTATGCAATAAAATCATACAATCTAGTCTAATAAAACACACTGCGCAATAACCGCCTAATAGGTTACACTACACAGTAAGGATCTGTTCACACTGCACTTGAGCCGTTCATTAAAGAGAACCTATCAGGGGATTCATGTTGCCCACGTCACAGGCAGCATGAACTGAATGATTGTGGCCTAGTAAATTATACTTTGAAACGCTCTTTTCGGTGGAGATTTTAGTGCAGAAAAATCTGCTACAAACACTCAATGTGTGAACATACCCTTAGTAAGATTTGCTCCAGGTGCTTTTCTACATGGAAGGGTATTGAATGAGGTAAGCTGTGCAATGGCTGAGAGAAACATGTGCCCGGCTAGCAAGAGAGTAAGTATAGTGGGCGCAGGATTACAGACATATCTGAGCTCGGGACCTACAGATGCCCAAAAGGTCCCTATGGCCCATATGAGAAGACCAATATTATTAATGACTTGTGAGAGTTGGGGATCCTGTTAAAGATTTTGCATTGGGTCCCACAAGTTCGAAGTTACATCACTGCCTGATAGTTATATTAGAATATTAACGTAGAAAAGCATTTGGGAATACTGTATTAGTGAATAAAAAAAATGAACTATTGTAGTAGGGCTTGACAACCTTCCAAGGACGGTCCCTAAAAATACGGTCCGTAACATTTTTTTTAGGAGTCCGTGATTTTTTTTAAGCTGAAGAAACTTATGCAAACTATGTTACTATAATTATGAACCATTTTATAGTTCACAGTGAACGCAGCTAATGTTTTCATATCAGAATTATGGGCTGTAGACATGTATCACTTATAATCAAAATGATTTGTTATGGTTTTCCAATGTGTCCATAAAAAATATTGTCTCTCCGTGATTGTTTGGTAAGAAGTCCAGAAAAAATAAAAAGTCAAGTTATATAGATATATAGATAAAGAGATAGATAGATTGATATGATATTAATACAAAAAATGAAACAGCAAACGTGCATTTGTAGGTGCCAGCACGCAGGTTGGGACCCATCAACCTATGGCACATAAAAAGCAAAAGTGCACGGCACTCACTTGTAAATTCTATGCAAAAATTGGTGTCCTTATTGGACTATGTAAACAGGTGGCAATGTGTCGGCTAAAAAAATAGATAGATAGATAGACAGATAGATAGATAAGAGGAAGAAATTTAGAACAGCACAAAGAAAGAGTCCGGGTGCAGAACCCCCCAGGCAAATACCAAATGTCAATTATAAAAATCCAGAAAAATTGGAGGCAGCACTCCGTTCGTAGTGAAAAGGAGCTATTTAATCAGCCCAGAAGTCATTATCTCAGTAAATTAGAATAATTAACAAAAACACCTGTAAAGGCTTCCTAAGCGTTTTAAAAGGTCCCTAAGGGTACCGTTACACAAAACGATTTACCAATGATCACGACCAGCGATATGACCTGGCCGTGATCGTTGGTAAGTCGTTGTGTGGTCGCTGGGGAGCTGTCACACAGACAGCTCTCCAGCGACCAACGGTGCCGAAGTCCCCGGGTAACCAGGGTAAACATCGGGTTACTAAGCGCAGGGCCACGCTGCGATACCCTGGTTACAAGTGAACGCATCGCTGGATCGGTGTCACACACACCGATCCAGCGATGACAGCGGGAGATCCAGCGACGAAATAAAGTTCCAAACGATCTGCTACGACGTACGATTCTCAGCGGGGTTCCTGATCGCTGCTGCGTGTCAGACACAGCAATATCGTATGGATATCGCTGGAACGTCACGGATCGTGCCATCGTAGTGACAAAAGTGCCACTGTGAGACGGTACCCTAAGTCTGTTTCAGTAGGCTCCACAATCATGGGGAAGACTGCTGACTTGACAGATGTCCAGAAGGCAGTCATTGACACAGTCCACAAGGAGGGTAAGCCACAAAAGGTCATTGCTAAAGAAGCTGGTTGCTCACAGAGTGCTGTATCCAAGCATATTAATAGAAAGTTGAGTGGAAGAAAAAAGTGTGGTAGAAAAAGGTGCACAAGCAACTGGGATAACCACAGCCTTGAAAGGATTGTTAAGAAAAAGCCATTCAAAAACTTGGGGGAGATTCACAAGGAGTGGACTGCTGCTGGAGTCATTGCTTCAAGAGCCACCACACACAGTCATATCTAGGACATGGGCTACAAGTGTCACATTCCTTGTGTCAAGTCACTCATGTCTATCAGACAACGTCAGAAGCGTCTTACCAGGGCCAAGGAGAAAAATAACTGGACTCTTGCTCAGTGGTCCAAGGTGTTGTTTTCAGATGAAAGTAAATTTTGCATTTCATTTGGAATTCAAGGTCCCAGAGTCTGGTGGAAGAGTGGAGAGGCCACAATCCAAGCTGATTGAGGTCTAGTGTGAAGTTTCCACAAACAGTGATGGTTTGGGGAGCCATGTCATCTGCTGGTGTAGGTCCACTGTGTTTTATCAAGATCAAAGTTAGTGCAACAGTCTACCAGGAAATTTTAGAGCACTTCATGCTTCCCTCTGCCGACAAGCTTTTTGGAAAGGAAAATGTAATTCTCCAGCAGGACTTGGCACCTGTCTACACTGCCAAAAGTACCAATACCTGGCTTAAAAACAATATTATCACTGTGCTTGATTGGTCAGCAAACTCACCTGACCTTAACCCTATAGCGAATCTATGTGGTATTGTCAAGAAGAAGATGAGACACCAGATCCAACAATGCAGACGAGCTGAAGGCTGATATCAAAGCAACCTGGGCTTCCATAACACCTCAGCAGTGCCACAGGCTGATCGCCTCCATGCCACGCCGCATTGATGCAGTAATTAATGCAAAAGGAGCCCTGACCAAGTATTGAGTGCGTTACTGAACATAATCTCAGTAGGCAAACATTTCGGATTGTAAAATCCTTTTTCAAGCTGGTGTTATAAAGTATTCTAATTTACTGAGATAATGACTTTTGTGTTTTCATTGGCTGTAAGCATAATCATCAACATTAACAGAAATAAACACTTGAAATACATCACTGTTTGTAATGACTCTGTATAATTTATGAGTTTCACTTTTTGTATTGAAAAACTGAAATAAATGAACTTTTTTGATGATATTCTAATTTTGTGAGAAGCACCTGTAGATAAATATGAGATAGATACTAGATTGATAGATACTAGATGGATAGATCTTATCTCACCAGGTTTGTGAAGATGTACGTATAATAAGCTGATACCATTCCTAACTCCGCAGCCTGCACAACAGTAAAAAAAAACATAGAAACATTTAATTAGAACTAGCGAGGCTTTTTTTAACCACAGACCAATTATTACATTTGTTGAAAACAGATAGAAAGCAGATGAAAGGCATTTTAATGTTCTGCTTTTACAGTAATAAAATGAAGCCGAGTGGTATTAATGAGTGGAATAGCCGATTGGTATTAATGAATGTAAATTACTCATAAGCTGTAGCATTGGCTGCGACTCAATAGTATTATTACTTTTCTATGTAATTAATTAAGTAAATGGTTCATCCACTTAAAATTGTTTTCATTGCATACATGGGAAAAATTACTAGATAGTGATCGTGTTTAGTAAACTAATCCCGCCAGTGTCTATACTCAGGACAACGGCCATCGTGCAGCAATAGCTAAGAGGCATCTTCCTTAAGAGCATGGAGTGAATTTTAGTATTTAGCATTTTTTTCTCATAATTATCGGTTTATGTCGTATGAACCAGTTTTTATCAGTTTTATTTTTCACTAGGTTCTTCCGTATCATAACTCCTGATTAAGCTAATAAGCCTATTAGTCAGAATTACCCTTGGTCCTATTTGCTTTCAGGCTCATGCACATTTTGAATGGAGCTTTAATAGAGATATGCAGTTTCATATGGAGATATCCAGATGTTTTCTTTGGATTCTGTGAACCCAGCTAAAGATAACAGTTTTGTAACAAAAAAAATGTATTGGATTGAAGCATAAATGAATCAGGTTTCCTGCTATTAATTAAATTTAATAGATGGATGAATTCGCTAAAAAGTACCTTCATCAGAATGGTGTGGGACATTGACGCATTAGCATGAATGATGATAGTGCCAGTCTTGTCATCACGGATTTCCTTTAAAAGGGGCGTTGGATCCCAAGTGTCATCAAGCATCCTGACTGATAGACAGTCCTTGGATATCAGAAATTGACGAAGGAGTTTTTCAAGATTTAGGAGACCTGAAATGGAAACTCCTGTTATTGAACAGGTAATGGTTTACAAACTCAGAAAAAAAGAGAAACTTTTGGTACAGGAAAAGTCAGCAAAGTAGTGTCTCAGTCTCTGGCATGGGAAAAATAAAGCGCCATCAACAATAAAGCTTCTCTGACGTCATTTCCTCCTCTGCAATTATTGCCTGAAATTTCATCTCACTGACTTCCTGCTCTGTCCGCCCCAACATACACTCTACACACTTCATAGCTAATATTGAAAGCTCTTTTCTCCATTTTAATTGCTTCCCCCTACAAACAAGTAGAGAGAATCACCTAAAAGGGAGTTGGGGGCTTTCCTCATCGATAGTTTTATGTGTATACAGGTGGTGGAAAGAGCAGAAAGTCCAAGAAGCTCAGCTCGGGCAATGCTAAAAACCAGGCCAACTTTACTAATTATATATACATACATATACATACATACATACATAGAAATTAAGGGCCCCCATGCAAAAAGTGCAAATTAGACACCACCCCAAAAATATATATATCGTATATTCAACAGAGCAGGAAGGGTCACTGCACACAGGTGCTGTCACAGAAGGGCATACCTCTCAATTTTTCAAAAAACAGGGAAAGGGACAATCATTGCGGCTTGTACAAAGAAATAATACCCACACGAAAGTTCCTTAGTGCACTCATCGATTAGAAGTCCCCCCCAAATTACCCTCATACATCTTGTTAGGGCTAGCGGAACACACTAAATAATTAGAGAAAAGGAATAAGGTGCGTTTGCAGCCCGGGGTCCACCGTGCAGAGATGGAACCTGCTGCTAAGCAATGACGGACTATATGGCGGTACAATGAGGATACACACGAGTTAGCTTCACCCTGTGTGAAAGAAACGAACCCTGTTGCGTCACAGGGCCGCAGTACCGCACGTAACAGAAACAATAATAAAGTAGCACGAGAGTGCATGCGGTGCAGCACTGACGGACGCCACTAACCACCCAGACTTGGGTTTGGAAAGCGCAGTGATAGCGCACGGAGCCGCTCTGGCGGTCACAGCAATAGACGCTGTTTGTGTACTAATGTTGGTAAAGTCGGGTGCTAGATTACAATCATCCTCCTTACGCGAACATTCAAACACAAGGGAGGGGATGATTAACCCCTTAATGACCCCCAATACGTCTTTTAACTGACCTGAGATATAAGAGAATAGCCTCCCCATACAGGTGACAATCCAGCAGCTGTCGCTTGTACACTATAGCTGACAGCTTGCTGTATCAGCCACATCAGTGTTTGCACCCTCCAAATCTGTTTAACCCCTTAGATGCTGGTGTAAATAGTGACTACATCATTATATATGGTTAACAGAGTGTGGGGGCTTCCTCTTTATCCCAATTGGTGCCCTCCGATCATGATTTTGTGGTCCTGATGTTTGCCATGGCAATTCACGACCAATTAGCAGCCTTACAGTCTGACTGCTGTAGTAATCTGTTCAGAAGTCAGAGGCATTTAGGTGGTAAAAATGCACATTTTCATTTCTGTCATGCCACTCTGCATTAATTCCTGTAAAGCACCTGAAGGGTTAATAAACTATCTGACAGCAGTTTTCGATATGTCAGGGGGTGCTGTTTTTAAAATGGTATCACGTTTGGGGGTTTCCCAACAGATGAGACCCCTAAAGTCACTTCAAACACGGATAAGTCCCTAAAAAAATACATTTTGTAAATTTCCTTGAAAAAATGAAAAATTGCTGCTACATTTTTAAACCTCCTAAAATGCTACCAAAATAAAATAACATTTTACAAATGGTGCTGATGTAAAGCAGGCATGAGGGAAATGTTATTTGTTAATGGTTTGCTGTGGTATGACTATCTGGATTAAAGGGATAATCATTCAAATTTTGAAAAATGCTACTTTTTTAACATTTTTCTCAAATTTTTGATATTTTTTATAAATAAACACAAAACATATTGACCTAAATTTACCATTATCATAAAGTATAATGTGTCACGAAAAAACATTCTCAAAATCGCTGGGATTTGCTGAAGAGTTATTACCACATAAAGTGACACTGTTCAGATTTAAAAATTTTGGCTCCGTCACTAAGTTAAAGAGCGACTTTCACTCACAACACACACACGTAAGCAAGTGTATACTAGCGCATGGCCATGCGGCCATGCAAACCTTTTATAGCTGCAGCAAGTTCAGGACCTTCCTAGAGGACCAATGAGAACTGCTACAGTAACTGAGCAACTTCAGGACCTTCCTAGAGGACCAATAGGAGCTACTGCAGTACCTGAGCATGTGACCCCAGACCTCCACTGAGAGATCTTCCTTTGGGCATGCTCAGAAGGGGAAAAGCAGGACTTAGGCTGGTTTCACACTTGCGTTTTTGAACGCATGCGTTTTTTTAAAAAAACGCATGGTGCAAAAACGCATGTAAACGCATGTAAACGCTGCGTTTTTTTGACGCATGCGTTAAACGCGTGTGTCCAAAAAACGCAGCGTTTACACGCGTTTACATGCGTTTTTGCATGCGTTTGCGTTTTTTTAACATTTTTCCAAAAAAAAAATAAATAAATAAAAAAAACCCCAGACACAACCAATGGGAATAGAGAGGGCGTATATGATTGTCTCTCAATATATTGACCCTAGGGGAACAGAAATTTTCAGAGCTTGCTACTGTTTCCGGTGTCACGATGGATCTTTCTATGGATAACTTTTATTTCAAACTGGAGTTCAGCTTCAAGATTTTCATTGCCTGTGTTTTTGCTTGGGAGCAAGACCGAAACCGCCAAAGATGGAGAAGGAGACAGCGTCGGCGTTTTTGGAGGCACCCCATCATTGAAGTGCGTGAGAGCCGTGGAGCATATCACACGCTCTATGCGGAGCTGAATGCCAACCCGGAGAAATTCCAGGATTATACCAGAATGTCTCAAGATTCTTTCCGGGATTTACTGGCTCGTGTTGAAGGATCCATAAGGCGACAGGACACACGGCTCCGTAGAGCGATTCCACCTGAGGAACGTCTGTTAGTGACATTACGGTACGTTCCTAAACTAAACCAATGACCGTCAACTTTGTTGTTATGACATGTTTTCTATGTTTTTTTTTTTTTATTATTTATTTTTTTTTAAAACACACCATTAGAACCGATTTTTAATTTTTTTTGTTTTTGTTTCTTTTTCTTCTAGATTTCTTGCCACAGGAGAGAGTTTATCTTCCCTGCACTTCCAATATCGCCTTGGAATCTCAACCCTCTCCGGAATTGTTGTGGACACCTGTCGTGCGTTATGGAATGCACTCCGTGAGGAGTTTATACCCGTACCCACCGTGGACATGTGGCGGGAAATTTCAACTACATTTTTGAACGTGTGTGATTTCCCAAACTGTTTAGGGGCGGTGGATGGAAAGCACATCCGCATTGTCAAACCGGCCAGAACCGGATCTGAGTTTTATAATTATAAAAAATATTTTTCGGTAGTGCTTATGGCAATAGCGGATGCGGAGTGTCGCTTCATCGCCGTGGATATTGGAGCTTTTGGCCGTGGCAATGATTCCCAAACCTTCAAGAGCTCGGATATGGGCCGTCGGTTGTATGGCAACAATTTTAATTTTCCCCCTCCACAGCCTCTCCCCAACACTCAAGGCCCACCGCTGCCATTTGTTATGGTTGGGGATGAGGCCTTCCAAATGTGTGAAAATCTCCTGAAGCCCTATTCTAGTAGGGACTTGGACCACACTAGAAGAATATTCAACTACAGACTGACCAGGGCCAGAAGAACCGTAGAGTGCAGCTTTGGCATTCTTGTTGCTAAATGGCGCATTCTTGCAACAGCCATCAATCTAAAAGTGGAAACAGTGGACGAGGTGGTCAAAGCCTGTGTGGTGCTACACAATTATATAATGGCTAAGGAGCGACCCCACATTGAACTTGATGAACCTGTTGCACACCCATTGCCTGATTTTCAGCATCACCCGATGCGGTCAACTGCAGCCGTTGGTCTTATGCGGGACCAATTTGCGGCCTATTTTGTGTCCGATATTGGACGTGTGTCATGGCAGGACAATGTTGTTTAAATGTCCTGTTGTATGTTTATGTTTACCAATTATTAAACACTGATAAACATTTTTCTAATTAATAAACTTTTTTGTGTTCACCATGTCTAATATCTTTTTCCTGTCTAAACAAAGGTTGACCAAAGATGGGCAGTAGATATGTATATCATATTTTGTAATCCAAAACCAGGAGTGGGTGATAGTTGTTGAGGTAATAAATTTTAAATTTTTCATCGTAATTTACCTATGTTGCACTCCCTATTTTGGTTTTCAAAGAATGATATAAACCACGGGCCCCATACTTATAATAATGGTACAAAATTTTTAATTATTTTTATTTATTAATTCTAATATTGTTGACGTCATTGCGTCAAGACTGTCACGGTCTCTATATCCATCAAGTCAAGTGTAAGCAATAATAAATTCATGATAAACATATACATGATCATGAATTCACAATTTCTTACACCTGGCCTGGTGAGCATAGATATGTAGAGTGTGAGAACACTTGTCCCATCTGTTTGACAACCATTGTCACATAATGAGCTATATAGAATATGGTGAATATACAAGGCAGTAATCAACTTAATCGGTCAGGTATATATTTTGACATATGACCGTTTCAGTTAATTTCTGAACTTGATTTCCACCATTTTCTCTTTGTACATTGACACTACACTAGGTACAAAAATAAAAGAGTATGGAAATAAATACTATTTTTTTGGCCAACTCATATCTGTATACTAAAGAAACACATATAGATGTTGTCTTGTATTTTATACTACTGGAGATATGTGTAGGCCAAAAGAATAAGTGTGTGATGAAGTTTATTGGTGTGTATTGAGAGAGGTGATAGACACAATAAACCAAACATAATTTTTTCAAATAAACTTTTTTTTTATTGAGGAAAAAGAAAACAAATTTATTTTTTGGTACCGCGCCGGGTTGAACCACGCCGGCTTGGGGTTGAGTAACGTAACTGGGGGGTATTCAGAACTGAAGCCTGGCTCACCATGGAGGAGGCAGAGGTGGCAGGAGAATGGGCAACAAAACTTGAAGGGTCTGGAAGTTCGGGGATGGGGCTTAAAACATGAGGGGCTTGAGACACACTGGAATGTTGAGACACATCGGTAGGTGATGGGGGAGGAATAATCAAAGTTTTTTGTTTTTTATGCGTTTTGCCAGTTTTACGTTGGGTTTTCCGGGTTGGGGGAAGTCTTCTTGGGCTATGTTGTACAGTGTGGGCGGGAGACACGTCAGGACCCGGCTCCACACAGTCAGTCTCCATTGTGGAGCGCTCGGCAATGTCTGAGTCCAATGGGGGGAAAGATAAACTCACGCCTGGGTCCTGGTGCCTCGTTGGGGGTGGGGAAACAAAAACCCTTCCAGGATCCTGGTGCCTCGTTGGGGGGGGGGGGGAAACAAATCCCATAACAGTGTCCTGCTGCATTGCTGGTGGGGGGGAACATAAAGCCATGGATGTGTCCTGCTGCATCAGGGTGGGTCCTGCCTGGAAAGGTATGGCTTGGTCGTGCTGCATCATGGGGGGCCCGGTGCGATACGCCATGGATGGGTCCTGCTGCATCGGGGGGTGTCCTGCCAGGAAAGCAACGCCTCGGTCCTGCTGCATCGGGGTGGGTCCGGTCCGGTATGCAACGCCTCGGTCCTGCTGCATCGGGGTGGGTCCGGTCCGGTATGCAACGCCTCGGTCCTGCTGCATCGGGGTGGGTCCGGTCCGGTATGCCAGGCCTCGGTCCTGCTGCATCTGGGGTGGGCCGGTCCGATATTGCATGGATGGGTCCTGCTGCATCGGGAGGGTGCCGGCCCGATAAGCCATGCCAGGGTCCTGCGTCCTCGTGGTGTCAGCGGAGGAGGTCCAAGCCGGAGCAGCGGTCGTCACGGTGGTGGCGGTGGGATGTCCAACAGCACTCGTCATCGTGTTGGCGCTGTAGTGGAGTACACCTGTAGAGGGAATAGAGGTGGCCGTGCAGTGGTATGCAGCAGAGGTAGGAATAGTGTTTACTTGTGACAGTGACGGCACAGTTGGATAGGCCGCCACATTACGACTCTGACTCTGCTGCATAGCCTGCACAAAAGCAACATTGCAGGCCTGCATCACACTCAGCTGGAGATCAGGGCTAAGGTGTTCCGACATGCCCTCTAGGATTTGATTGAAAAAATGCTGAGCTGGCTTATTGAGGTCGGCTTTCAATTGATCAACGCTTTTGGCGACATCCTGGATGCGGCAATTTAAGAGATTATGGTTCGCATCCATTCTGTCACCTAAAGCCTTGATAGCATCATGTAAAACCGAGCTCAAGTGTAAAAACTCGGGCATGAGGGACCTATCCGAAGCCCTCTGTCGCTGCCGGGATGAGCCCGCCAAAATGGGTGCAGCGAAAGAGGACTGCGAAAGGGGAAGACCTGATGGGCCAGCCCCCTGGTCTCCAGTGAGTGTGGAAGACCCACCTGGTGCTGCGCTGCTGGATGGCTGGGATGGGTCCGTGGCTTCCGGCTGAAGGACCGCTCCAGCACCTGTGGCGACAGTCGTGCAGTGTGTGCTGTGAAAAAACAAAACAGAAAATTAATACCAAACTACAACAAGACGGTACATCCTGTGGAATTAAAAGTGACAGATTATGTCAATGCAATACAACCGGAGGCATGTGAGAAATACTTACGTTCTCATGAGAAGGACCGGTCTCAGGAAGGCCAACACACGGTGGTATTTGTAGAGCCGGTGCCTTGCTCCGGAACCACTAGCTGCACTCTTCTCTGCACGTAGGTCACAGTTGAAGCGGTCCTTCATGGAACGCCAACGTATCCTTACTTTTTCCACTGTGAAATAACAATAAAATATAATGGTCAGAATAAGAACTTTTGGCCGTGCTCTTGTGACTGTGTGTGATGACAGAAACTACGAAAAGTTTCTTTCATCACACACAGTCAAGAGAGCATGGCCAAGGTCTGTTGCTTCACACTACCGTGCAATACTTACCAAATGCATTACGGACCCGTGGCGTGGAATTCTCCCAGCCATCCCACAACGCTTGGGCCACCTCACTCCACAAACGACGGAGAACACTATTGACGGCGTGCTGTTTATCCCGGCTGTCCCACAACGGGACTCGCTCCTGGACCAGACTGATCAGCAGGTCATTATCAATCCGGTCGTCGTCCCGTTGTGAAACCTAAAATTAAAACAAAATCATTTAAGTTTGCTCAACCACATTTGTAAAAAATAAGACACGAAGATGAGAAAGGGCAGGAATATGAAAGACAACTTTCAGAAAAGGATGATATAAGAAATATGTATAGAAAAACAAGGGTACAGAAAGGAAGTTAAAAGAATATTACAATAAGGACAGTCTGCCTGGTATACATACCCGCTGCCGTCTTCCACCTGGACCTTGACTCCGCTGCTCAGTACCTCTCTGTCCCTCTGTTGAAGTGCTCTATAAAATTAAAAAAAAAAAATTGCCTCATGTGTCGATGTGACAGTCAATACTTACCAAGCTGACGTACAAAAAACATACCTCGCTCACGTGATCCACTTCTGATTGACGTGGCTGGAACTCCTCATCAGACGAGGAAACCGGAGAAGACATTCTGATGCGTGTTGAAAGAAAAAAAATAGAAGAAATTAGGAGATGTAGATCCAAAAAATTGAAAATGAATGCATTGGCTAGGATATACTCACATTGCTCTGTGTCTTGTCCAAGAATGCGTCCGGGCAGGGTGCTGTCTTCTTTGGAGTCTGATGAGAAGTGACCAGAAACTTCCCCCCACCTTCCCTTTATAACCTTGCTGCTATGGGAGAGTCTTATCAGTGTCTAGACATCTTTATCTACAGTTAATTCAGTGGTGCCAAAAAAAACGCATGCGTCAAAAAAACGCATGCAAACGCATGCAAACGCATGTCAAAAAAAACGCATGCGTCTCCATTGACTCCAATGCATTTTTTTGTCCAAAAAAAACGCATGTAAACGCATGCGTTTTTTTAGGAAAAAAAAACGCCCCTCAAAATACTACAAGTTGCATTTTATAAAATGAACGCATGCAGTTAAAAAACGCATGCGTTCACAAACGCATGCAAACGCGGACACCAAAAAACGCATGCGTTTTCAATGTTAAATATAGGGGAAAAAAACGCATGCGTTTTTTTGGTAAAAAACGCAGCGTTCAAAAACGCAAGTGTGAAAGCAGCCTTAGTCCCAGAGACGTCTGCTAGCTGCTGATCAGTACAGGCTACAATGGCAGAGCCTGGAAAGGCAGCAGTAACCCTTTGCACAGAATCAGACTGAGTGAGATGCTGGGACCGATGTCTCCGCTGAGCAGACTCCACTGCAGCTGATGCAGAATGAGAGACCGCAGCAGACATGGTTCGAGATTCCCCCTGTGCAGCGGCGGGAACTTGACTCCTAACACATGCATTGTGATATTGTGATATCCCCGCAGTGAATTCCTTCATACAATTTACCCCTATTCTACCATCGCATGCACAGGAGACCTGTGGGGGCATCATACTAACACACAGTTCCCCTATGCACATTATGAACCCCTTCATTCCCCCATAGCATGATGCCCCTACATTGACCCTCACACAGTACAACGTTCCTACAGTTCCCCCACACACAGTATGATGCCCACAAGTAACACAGAATGATTCCCCTTCAGTTACCACAATACTTACGGTGTGATGCTCTTACACTATAACCAACAAAGTAAGTTGTCCCTACACTGCTCCCCCACACAGCGCAATGTTCCCACAGTTCCCCTAAAACACTATGATGCTCCCATTGCATTCACCACAGTGTGATGCCCCTATATATTATGACAACTCACTGTATAATCCACAAGTACTGATTAACAAAGTAAACAAAACAAAAAACTACTCAACTCCATATGCGCTGCTCTAGTTTATGTTGTGTGAAAACCGAGGCCGCACAGCAGGTGCCTGCTGTGCTGTGACTCAGATGTACTGGCTGAATAATGGAGCATAGAGCTGATGGCTCCCTGTTCCACCATTTTATTTAACCGTATCTGCATGGTCAGGATGCAGAACAGACATCTTTATAATTGAGATGGTGGAGGGAGGCCCATTCCCCTACTCACGGGCCGTGCTGCCTGCTGCTATTATTGGTATGCGCTGCTCAGTAGGTATTATCATTCTCATATTTTGCTGGAGAACCTTGGCAGAAGCATGCCTCATTCATAAATATTTTTAATCATGAGTAGATGTGAGCAAACCATTAATAACGGAATGCAATTCATTAAAGTGATTTTCACGTAGAGTTGGTACACAGCTCGATGGTCACAGTCTTGGATAAACAGCCGGGTGGAACCACCTCAGCTAACTTTGCCACAATATGCCTTTTTTTGTTACACCATTCATGGTGGCATGCGCTATACAGAATGCAATGGAAAGGTAAGCAGAATAGTGCTGGAAGCGTCCACAACTGCTAAAGGTTGGCTGCACAGAGTTTCTTCTGTTCTTCACATCTTCATTGGTGAGTCCAAGTCACTCTCCATAGCTCCATGCTATATGTTGTTGGTGCACTCTTTATCTATCACTGTCATTGTCCACAAATATTTTTTTTTAATCCACGCATCATAAACCTAGACCTTATTCACCCAGGTGACTTTACACGCACCCCAAAAAATGCAGAAATTCCCACCATCACCATTCTCTGCATCATATGACCCTTTCACGTGACCTAAACTTCTCAGAAGCCCATAGAGTTTGGACTTTACCCTCACAAAATAAAATATAAAAGCCTATATCTTGGGAACAACCCTATGGGTGATAAAAAAAAACAAAAAGCCAGCAACAATCCCCCCATCTCCCCCCCAAAAAAACAAACAAAACAAACAGAATACTCAGGGGAGCAGCAGGAATTAAAAAACAAAACAAAAACCGGACACTTGATTGGGTGACAGGTCCTATTTAACTTTAAAGGGAATCTGTCATCAGGATTTACCGCTACAAGGTATCAGGACCTCGTTTTTCTGTCTCCTTCTACGTTCCTTAATGATGCGTGCATTAGCCCTAAACACCAAATGTAAGTGTTTAAATACAAAGTTTAATTGTTCCCACTGTCCCTGCTGGAGGTCTCCTTGTTCTTGAGGATCAAACCAAAGATGGATCATTTTAAATTGCTTTGGGTCCCTGTCATCAATGTTTCCTACCAGCACTAATGACTATAGTATCGAACTAACATTATCTGTATTTTTCGTAGGAGAGTTTTACTGTGTAGTAAAGAGCAAAATTTTAAAGAAATGACAAATTTCATATTATATGTCACTTTTCCCACATTAAATTCCAGAAATATGACTTTTACCGAATGAATCCCTAAAGCATCATAATTTAAAGTACAGCTTAACCTTTGATTCACAGTGGCTTTATAGTCAGCAAATGTGAAATCTAATGGCTTTGTTATAAATCTTCATTACCCTTTTTGCTGGTTTGACTTACCTTTTAGCGTATTTTTATTCTCTATAGATTATATATATAAAACACAGAGTTTACAGTCTGGTATCATCAACAAGTAGAATCGCTGCTACGGGCAGATCGTATTCTGTTGTGACTCTTTTATTCGAATTATGGCTAATTTGATTACCCAGGATGGCTTGGACTGTTACCAAATTACAGTTTCATGTTTATCGTCTTTTATTAATACATTGCTACTTAAACTGCAATGACAATGGGTTTTTGGCTTTATGGTATTAATGCTTTACAAACGAATAAGTAAAAGCAAAATTCCATATTCCACCCCGAGCATATTCAAAAAGCTTTTTTATTTAAAGTTCTTATCCAGCACTGTTGTATATGTTCTGACCCAGAGGATTAAACACCTGTGAGTAGTGAAATCCCTGAAAAATGAAGGCTACAATACAAGGGAAGACCCATTAGTGTATAATAAAAGAGAAACTGTCTCCTGTGTCTACCCCTAAAAACCATTTATACTACAGCAATAAAAGAAATCCACAAGCTCATTTACCATTTTCTGTATAGGATATCTATATTACAACCAGAGATGTGTCCTTCTGTCTGAAGCCTCCGGCGCATGCCGCACAATGGCGTCATTATCTCCAGGATGTTAGTTGGAGCAGCTTCAATGGCGGTATGGAGAGAGAGTGAGGAGAGAGAGGGGTGAGCAGAGAAAGAGAGAGGATGTGATGAGAGAGAGAGGGGGTGAGGAGAGAGAGAGGGTGAGCAGAGAGAGTGAGGGGGTGAGGAGAGAGAGAGGGTGAGCAGAGAAAGAGAGAGGAGGTGAGGAGGGAGAGGGGGGTGAGCAGAGAGGGTGAGCAGAGAGAGTGAGGAGAGAGAGAGAGAGGGTGATGAGAGAAAGAGGGTAAGGAGAGAGAGGGGAAGAGAAGAGAAAGAGAGAGGAGGTGAGGAGAGAGGGGGTGAGGAGAGAGATAGGGGGTAAGGAGAGAGGAAAGAGAGGGTGAGGAGAGAGAGGGTGATGAGAGAGAAAGGGTGAGGAGAGAGAGAGGGGGTGAGGAGAGAGAGAAGAGAGAGCGTGAGGAAAGAAGGAGAGAGAGAGGGGTGAGGAGATGAAAAGTGAGTAGTGAGACAAAAATTTACCAATAAAAATGTTCACCACCTGGGCGTAGAACGGGTTCAATAGCTAGTATCTATTTATGTATAGATACACACATATACCACAGCTGTGACTGGCAGTCACATTCTAGCTGCAATCCCTTAGTACCCAAGCTACTTATGTAATAATGAAAAAATGCCCACAGTGATCAGCACTGATTGTACTGTGTAACGGGTTTTATCCCAGAGGATGATAATAAAATAAATCTTCCAAGAGCCGCACATTTTTTGCCTGAAGACACAAATTAATGAGCAGGAAGCTTCTTTTTAAGATGCGTTCAGACGCTTTTCATCATACATATTCATAGACACCACACCCAGACCCCTACGGTGCTACTGAACAGTACCTATATAATGCCCTATGGTGACAGAAATTAAGTTGTTAAGCGAATGGATCGGAAAAATTCAAAAATCGCCGACTTTCGGCAAAGTCGGGTTTCATGAAACCCGACCCGATCCCACTGTGGGATCGGCCATGCGGTTGTCGATCTTCGCGTCAAAGTCGCGTTTCGTATGACGCGTTCAGCGCCATTTCTCAGCCAATGAAGAAGGACGCAGAGTGTGGGCAGCATGATGACATAGGTCTCGGTCCCCACCATCTTAGAGAAGGGCATGACAGTGATTGGCTTGCTTTCTGCGGCGTCACAGGGGCTATAAAGGGGCGTGCACGCCGACCGCCATCTTACTTCTACCGATCGTAGCATAGGGAGAGGTTGCTGCAGCTTCATCAGAATAAGGGATATAGTTAGGGAGGGAAGATTAACCCCCAAACCGCTTGTGCTGTAGCGATTTCCACTGTCCAACACCACCTTTGTTTTGCAGGGACAGTGGAGGCTATATCTTTGTGCATCAGCTCTGTAGCTTATTAGGCTACCTTGTAAGGCACCCTGATAGCTGCATTGCTGTTTGCACTGCTGCTGTGCAAACCAACTGCTTTTTTAAAAGCAAAAATCCTGTTGCTCCTTTCTGCAGTTATCTTGTTAATTTGTCCTTTTTGTTGCTGGCATACTTATCCTGAGATCGTTGTAGAGAGATTGAAATTGTACTACAGTCCTTGGATTTTTTTCAGATATCTTTCAGCCACTTTCTGCCACTTACATTGTGTTGTGTTACACACTGGGCCTGAGTTGTGGTGCTGTCTCCGCCCAAAAAAAGGGAGATTCAAAGTGTCACAAAGTGGATATACGTCAGTTCTGTTAGTTTGTCGTATATCAGCCAGCCACGTTCTGCCACTTTAATTGTGTTGTAAAATACACTGGGCCTGAGTTTGGGTTCAGTCTCCCCCCCAAAAAAGTGACATTGAAAATCTCACAAAGTGGATAAACCTCAGTCCTCTTAGTTTGTCGTATATCAGCCAGCCACGTTCTGCCACTCACATTGCATTGTAAAATACACAGGGCCTGAGTTTGGGTTCAGTCTCCCCCCCAAAAAAGGGAGATTGAAATTCTCACAAAGTGGATATACCTCAGTCCTCTTAGTTTGTGGTGTATCAGCCAGCCACTTGCTGCCACTCACATTGCATTGTAAGATACAAAGGGCCTGATTTTGGGTTCAGTCTCCCCCCCAAAAAAGTGAGATTGAAATTCTCACAAAGTGGATATATACCTCAGTCCTTTTAAGGTACCTTCACACTAAACGACGCTGCAGCGATATCGACAATGATGCCGATCGCTGCAGCGTCGCTGTTTGGTCGCTGGAGAGCTGTCACACAGACAGCTCTCCAGCGACCAACGATGCCGAGGTCCCCGGGTAACCAGGGTAAACATCGGGTTACTAAGCGCAGGGCCGCGCTTAGTAACCCGATGTTTACCCTGGTTACCATTGTAAATGTAAAAAAAACAAACAGTACATACTTACCCTCTGATGTCTGTCACACGTCCCTCGCCGTCTGCTTCCCGCACTGACTGTGAGTGCCGGCCGGAAAGCAGGGCACAGCGGTGACGTCACTGCTGTGCTCTGCTTTCACTTTACGGCCGGCGCTCACAGTCAGTGCGGGAAGCGGACGCCGGGGGACGTGTGACAGACATCAGAGGGTGAGTATGTACTGTTTGTTTTTTTTAAATTTACAATGGTAACCAGGGTAAACATCGGGTTACTAAGCGCGGCCCTGCGCTTAGTAACCCGATATTTACCCTGGTTACCACTGTAAAACATCGCTGGCATCGTTGCTTTGGCTGTCAAACACGACGATACACGCCGATTTGACGACCAAATAAAGTTCTGAACTTTCAGCAACGACCAGCGATATCACAGCGGGATCCAGATCGCTGCTGCGTGTCAAACACAACGATATCGCTATCCAGGACGCTGCAACGTCACGGATCGCTATCGTTATCGCTGCAAAGTCGTTTAGTGTGAAGGTACCTTTAGTTTGTGGTGTATCAGCCAGCCACTTGCTGCCACTCACATTGCGTTGTAAAATACACTGGGCCTGAGTTTGGGTTCAGTCTCCCCCCAAAAAAAGGGAGATTGAAATTCTCACAAAGTGGATATACCTCAGTCCTCTTAGTTTGTGGTGTATCAGCCAGCCACTTGCTGCCACTTACATTGTGTTGTGTTATACACTGGGCCTGAGTTGTGGTGCAGTTTCCCCCCCAAAAAAGGGAAAATTTAATTCTCAACAAGTTTATATACACCTTCTACCTTGTTTTACAGTATAAAACGGTTGTTATTTTGTCTAAATTTTCCCAAAAATGAGGAAGTCTGGTGGAAGAGGCCGTGGGCGGTCATTGCCAGCTGGTACTGATGGTGGTGGTGGAGCATCTGGTGGTAGTGGGAAAAGCAAAATAGCAGCTAAGGCTGGAGGTGTCGAGCCAGCGTCATCGTCTGCCTACACAAGGCCTCAAAGGCTCCCTTATCTGGGAGTAGGAAAACAAGTTTTAAAGCCGGAGCAGCAGGAAAAAGTTTTGGCTTTCATTGCTGACTCAGCTTCTAGCTCCTTCGCCTCCTCTTCCGAAAGTTCCAAATATAAAAGCAGCGAGTCGTCAGTGGATGCTCCCAGTCAGGAACAAGTCGCTTCCTTGTGTCCTTCACCCAAACCTAAAGTGAAGGATGCGGCAGGCGACACTACAGTTTACTACATGGAGCTCTTTACACATACCGTGCCTGGGTTAGAAAGGGAAATTGTTAACAGCCCATTACAAGATGAATCGGACATGGAGTGCACTGATGCAGTGTACTGAGCCAGAAACTGACCCTGATGAGACTATGGTGCCTCGTCCCGAATGCTATAGCACCTTACACGGTGACACAGAGAAAGGTGCACATGACATTGAAGAGGAGGTGTGAATATAGGTATAGATGACTCAGTTGTTGACCCAGATTGGCAGCCATTGGGGGAAGAGGGTGCCGCTGACAGTAGCTCAGAAGCGGAGGAGGATGATCCGCAGCAGCCATCAACATCACAACAGCTTTCATCTGGCAGGCCCGTCTCAGTCCAAAAAAGTTTGTCAACCAAAAAAACAGTTTTAGGATAGCGTGGCCATCCGGTGAAAGTAGCACAGCGTGCAATGCCTGAAAAGGTATTGCATAGTAGGAAGAGTGGAGTGTGGCAATTTTTTAACCAAGATCCGAATGATCAGTGAAAAGTTTTCTGTAAGAAATGCTCAAAGACCTTTAGCAGAGGGAAGAATCCCCTAAATTTAAATACAACGTGCATGCGTAGACATTTAACCAGCATGCACTTGCAAGCCTGGACTAACTACCAAACGTCCTGTACCGTTGGTGCACCTTAACAGAATGAAGGTAGTCAGCAACGCTACATTGCTTCCCTCACTGTAAGCCCACCTGTTAGGACACCACCAGCAGCAAATGTGGAGGTATCGTCGCAAGGCCAAAGCAGTCAGGGAATCACAAGGTTTTTGGTAGGAAACACTGTATGTAGGTCAACATCAAGAATACCATCACCAACCCTCTCTCAATCGGCCATGTCCACCACCACCACCGCTAGTTCCACCATATGCACCTCTCCAGTCCAGCTCACTCTACAAGAGACTCTCGTTAGGAAAAGAAACTACTCATCCTCTCATCCGCGTACACAGGGTTTGAACACCCACATTGCTAGACTAATCTCGTTAGAGATGATGCCCTACCGGTTGGTTGAAAGCGAAGCTTTCAAAGCCCTGATGGCCTACGCAGTACCACGCTATGACCTACCCAGTCGACACTTCTTTGTGGGAAAAGCCATCCCAGCCCTCCACCAGCATGTCAAAGACCGCATTGTCCATGCACTGAGGCAATCAGTCAGTAGAAAGGTGCACCTCACAACAGATGCATGGACCAGTAGGCATGGCCAGGGACATTACATGTCCATCACGGCACACTGGGTTAATGTGGTGGATGCAGGGTCCACAGGGGACAGCCGTAGTGGGACAGTTCTGCCTAGCCCACGGTCTAGGAAACAGTTGGCTGTAGGCGTTCGCCCCTCCTCCTCCTCCAGAAACGAGAGCTCGTCCACAGAGCGCAGTCGCACGACCACTCCATCCGCAGCTGCCAGTGTTGCACACGAGGTGTCCCATTATGGAACAGCTAGTGGTAAGCGTCAGCAGGCTGTGTTGGAAATGAAGTGTTTGGGCGAAAACAGACACACCGCGGAAGTTCTGGCCGAGTACTTGCAGCAAGAAACTCAGTCATGGCTGGGCAGTGTACATCTTGAGGCTGGCAAGGTAGTCAGTGATAACGGAAGGAATTTTATGGCGGCCATAGCCCTTTCAGAACTGAAACACATACCTTGCCTGGTCACACCTTGAACCTGGTGGTGCAGTGCTTCCTGAAAAATTATCCGGGGTTACCAACCCTGCTCCTGGAGGTGCGAAGACTTTGCTTGCACATCCGCCGGTCACCCGTACACTCCAGCCGTATGCTGAACCATTAGCGATCGCTGAGGCTTCCCCAGCACCGCCTAATAATCGACGTTGCAACAAGGTGGAACTCCACACTGCACATGGTTCAGAGGATGTGTGAACAGAGGCGTGCTGTAATTAATTTGTGGGAGGATACACACACACAGGCAGGCAGTTGGATGGCAGACATGGAGTTGTCATGTGTGCAGTGGTCGAAGCTACAAGAGCTCTGTCAAGTCCTTCAGTGTTTTGAGGAATGCACACGGCTGGTAAGTGCAGACGATGCCATCATAAGCATGAGCATCCCACTAATGCGTCAGCTGATGCAAAGTTTGACGCACATTAAGGAGCAGGTGTCTGCAGCCGAGGAGGAGGGAAGCCTTGATGACAGTCAGCTATTGCCTGCTCAGGGAACTCTCCTGGACGAGGTGGTGGACGAAGAGGAGGAGGAGGAGGATGATGGGGATGAATATTTATGGGAGGAGGATGCTTCTCAGGGGGCAATAGAAACTGGTGGCATTGCAAGGTCAGGTACAGGGTTTTTGCGGGAGACAAGTGATGTTGATTTGCAAGAAAGTGCTCCTCAACCCAGCACAAGCAGTGAATTGACACCTGGAACATTGGCCCACATGGCTGAGTATGCCTTGCGTATCCTAAAAAGGGACCCCTGCATTATCAAAATGATGACCGATGACGATTACTGGTTGGCCTGCCTCTTGGATCCACAATATAGAGGAAAATTACAAAATATCATGCCACATGAGAACCTTGAGCAAATATTGGCTACCAAACAAGCAACTCTTGTAGACCGTTTGGTTCAGGCATTCCCAGCACACAGCGGCGGTGATGGTTCTCACACGAGCTGTAGGGGACAACATGGCAGAGGTGTTAGAGGTGCACAAATCAGAAGTGGCGTTGGACAGAGGGGTTTTATGACCAGGTTGTGGAGTGATTTCGCAATGACCGCAGACACGACAGGTACTGCTGCATCAATTCAAAGTGACAGGAGACTGCATTTGTCCAGTATGGTTACGAACTATTTTTCCTCCCTTATTGATGTTCTCCCTCACAGGTCATTCCCCTTTGATTACTGGGCATCTAAAATAGACACCTGGCCTGAATTGGCCGAATATGCATTACGGGAGCTCGCTTGCCCTGCTGCTAGTGTGCTATCAGAAAGAGTCTTCAGTGCTGCTGGTTCAATACTGATTGAAAAAAGGACTCGTCTGGCTACCCAAAATGTTGATGATCTAACCTTCATTAAAATGAACCAATCATGGATTTCAAATTATTTTGCCTCACCTTCCCCTGCTGACACGTAGCTTTCTTTTGGCCTCCTCTGACTGACTGACCCAATTCCTCCATTTGCAGCTGCTGAATGTCCACCATAGGCCATTTTTTTACCTCCCTAAATGGGCTGACTCCCCCCACAGGGCCATGGTCACCACCTGGCACAAGCACCCGTGCGAGTGCCGTTTGCCTGGACAGGTGGGTGTTCCCACTCTTGGGCGACGGCACTGGCACAGGGTCCCTCATAGTACAATGAAGTGTCTCTGACGGTGGTGGTGCACAACCAATGTCAGACACACCGTCGTAATATGAGGGTCCCTGTGCCAGTACCGCCGCCCACGAGAGAGTGTTCCCCCTCAGGTCGAACAGTGCTCTACCACTTGCCAAACTTACCTCTTCCTGCTTCACCACTGTGTAGTCTGTGCTGTTAAATCCTTCACTGGCACTGCCAAAACAATTTTTTTGAAATGATAGATGATAGCAAAAATATATAGGGGCCCTGGCCTCCATTTAGACCAGTTAATACTTTGCACCAACTACCACTGTCTGCTACTCAGCAGAGGAGCCCACCCCTGTACCTAGCTATGTCACCTGTTTATTTATGAACATTTTTTGGGCAGACATTTACCTCACTTTATTATTTTGGCCTACTAACTGTGTCAGCCACTCCTTACAGTTGTCCTCCACTGAACAAAGCTATGCCACCTGTGTACTCCTGTAACCAATTTTGAACTGCATGTAGCCTACTTTTTTATTTTAGGCCTACTAAGTCTGTCTGCGCCACTCCTTACAGTTGTCCTCCACTGAACAAAGCTGAGCCGCCAGTTTACTCCTGTTTCGAATACTAAACTGCATTTGGCCTACTTGTTTGGTTGGACCTACTAAGGCTAGTTTCACATTTGCGTTTAAATCCGCAGCGTTTAAAACGCATCCGCAAGTGGTGGAAAAAACACATATAAACGCGTACAAACGCGGCGTTTTTTTTTACGCATGCGTTGACGCATGCTGTTAAAAAACGCCGCGTTTGTACGCATTTACATGCTTTTTTTCCTGCGTTTCGTTTGCGTTTATGGTGCGCATGATGAGAAATTTCACAAGAGAAAACTCAAGCTGGTTATTCAGCGCGATGTACAGTAAAATCACACTGACAGGTTAGAATAGAGTAGATATATACACATAGAATAGGTATATATACATATATATATGTCAGTGAGACACCTATTTATTTATTTATATTTAATGCAACGCTAGATAGCATAGAAGCCACTAATTCAATTACCGGCTTCTGCTATCTCCTTCACAAACCCGACAGGATATGAGACATGGTTTACATACAGTAAACCATCTCATATCCCTTCTGTTATTACATATTCCTCTTCAGTAATGTAAGAAGTGTCTGTGTGTCAAATTTGGGGGCTCTAGCTATTAAATTAAAGGGTTAAATGGCGGAAAAAATTGGTGTGGGCTCCCGCGCAATTTTCTCCGCCAGAGTGGTAAAGCCAGTGACTGGGGGCAGATATTAATAGCCTAGACAGGGTCCATGGTTATTGGCCCCCCCTGGCTACAAACGTCTGCCCCCAGCCACCCCAGAAAAGGCACATCTTGAAGATGCGCCTATTCTGGCACTTGGCCTCTCTCTTCCCATTCCCGTGTAGCGGTGGGATATGGGGTAATGAAGGGTTAATGTCACCTTTCTATTGTAAGGTGACATTAAGCCAGGTTAATAATGGAGAGGCATCAATTATGACACCTATCCATTATTAATCCAATAGTACAAAATGGTTAAGAAAACACACACACATTATTACAAAGTCCTTTAATGAAATAAAGACACAGGTTGTTGTAATATTTTATTATACTGGTAATCCACCTGAAGACCCTCGTTCTGTAGCAAAGGAAAAATAAAAAAACAACAATATCTCATACCTTCCCTCGCTCAGGTCAAGTCCCACGAAGTAAATCCATCTGAAGGGGTTAAATCATTTTATAGCCAGGAAATGTGCTAATGCACTTGCTCCTGCCTGTAAAACCCCGAGTACTGAATGGAAAGCAGGGTGACCTGTAGTTACCTTGAGTCGCGGTGAGGCGCCCTCTGCTGGATGTCCTCATATGAACTCGAGCCTGGTAAAAGTTCCCACGCTTGAGTTCATATGAGGACATCCAGCAGAGGGCGCATCACCGCGACTCAAGGTAACTACAGGTCATTCCCCTCCAATCCATTCATTCCCTGGGTTTTTACATGCAGGGGCGGCTGCATTAACAGGCTTCTGCTTGTAAAACTAGTTAACCCTTTCAGATGGATTTACAACGTGGGACAGAACGACGGAAGGTAAGGAAAATTGTTGTTTGTTTTTTTAAACTTTGTTTCAGGTGGATTAAGAGTCTAATAAAATATTACAACAACATGTGTCTTTATTTCATTAAAATACTTTGAAATAATGTGTGTGTGTGTTTTATTAACCATTTCGTACGATTGGATTAATAATGAATAGGTGTCATAATTGACACCTCTCCATTATTAACCTGGCTTAATGTCACCTTACAATAGCAATGTGACATTAACCCTTCATTACCCCATATCCCACCGCTACACGGGAATGGGAAGAGAGAGGCTAAGTGCCAGAATAGGCGCATCTTCAAGATGTGCCTTTTCTGGGGTGGCTGGGGGCAGATGTTTGTAGCCAGGGGGGGCCAATAACCATGGACCCTCTCTAGGCTATTAATATCTGCCCCCAGTCACTGGCTTTACCACTCTGGCGGAGAAAATTGCGTGGGAGCCCACACCAATTTTTTCCGCCATTTAACCCTTTAATTTAATAGCTAGAGCCCCCAAATTTGACACACAGACACTTCTTACATTACTGAAGAGGAATATGTAATAACAGAAGGGATATGAGATGGTTTACTGTATGTAAACCATGTCTCATATCCTGTCGGGTTTGTGAAGGAGATAGCAGAAGCCGGTAATTGAATTAGCGGCTTTTATGCTATCTAGCGCTGCATTAAATATAAATATATATACATAGGTGTCTCACTGACATATATATATGTATATATACCTATTCTATGTGTATATATTTACTCTATTGTAACCTGCCAGTGTGATTTTACTGTACATCGCATGCGTTCAAAAAAGCAACAAAACGCATGTGCTTAAAAACGCATGCGTTTACATTGACAGCAATGCGTTTTTTGTCGCAATCCTTGCGCGATCGAACGCATGCGTTTCCTGGTGGCAAATAGACGCCTCTAGAAATTACTACATGGTGCATTTCCGCGCCAAGCCGCAAACGACGAGACGACGCATGCGTCGTCAAACGCGGCAAAACGTGAACAAAAAAAACGCATGCGTTTTGAATGTTAAATATAGGAAAACACGATGCATGCATTTATATGCGGTACAAACGCTGTGGCCACAAACACAAATGTGAAACCAGCCTAACTGTGTCTGCCGCTCCTTGCTTTTCTCCTCCACTGATCAAAGCTGAGCCGCCACTTTACTCCTGTTTTGAATATTAGACTGCATTTGGCCTACTTGTTTGGTTGGGCCTACTAACGGTGTCTGCCGCTGCTTGTTGTTCTCCTCCACTGAACAAAGCTAAGCCACCACTTTACTCCTGTTTCGAATATTAAACTGCATTTTGCCTACTTGTTTGGTTGGGCCTACTAACGGTGTCTGCCGCTGCTTGTTGTTCTCCTCCACTGAACAAAGCTGAGCCGCCACTTTACTCCTGTTTCAAATATTAAACTGCATTTGGCCTACTTGTTTGGTTGGGCCTACTAATGGTGTCTGCTGCTGCTTGTTGTTCTCCTCCACTGAACAAAGCTGAGCCACCACTTTACTCCTGTTTCGACTATTAAACTGCATTTGGCCTACTTGTTTGGTTGGGCCTACTAACGCTGTCTGCCGCTGCTTGTTGTTCTCCTCCACTGAACAAAGCTGAGCCACCACTTTACTCCTGTTTCGAATATTAAACTGCATTTGGCCAACTTGTTTGGTTGGGCATACTAACGGTGTCTGCCGCTCCTTGCTTTTCTCCTCCACTGAACAAAGCTGAGCCGCCACTTTACTCCTGTTTCGAATATTAAACTGCATTTGGCCTACTTGTTTGGTTGGGCCAACCACCGATGTCTGTCGCTCCTTGCTTTTCTCCTCCACTGAACAAAGCTGAGCCGCCACTTTACTCCTGTTTCGAATATTAAACTGCATTTGGCCTACTTGTTTGGTTGGGCCTACTAATGGTGTCTGCCGCTGCTTGTTGTTCTCCACTGAACAAAGCTGAGCCGCCACTTTACTCCTGTATCGAATATTAAACTGCATTTGGCCTACTTGTTTGGTTGGGCCTACTAACGGTGTCTGCCGCTGCTTATTGTTCTCCTCCACTGAACAAAGCTGAGCCGCCACTTTACTCCTGTTTCGAATATTAAACTGCATTTGGCCAACTTGTTTGGTTGGGCCTACTAATGGTGTCTACCACTCCTTGCTTTTCTCCTCCACTGAACAAAGCTGAGCAGCCAGTTTACTCCTGTTTCAAATATTAAACTGCATTTGGCCTACTTGTTTGGTTGGGCCTACTAACTGTGTCTGCCCCTCATTACAGCTGTCCTCCACTGCACAAAGCTATGCCGCCTGTGTACTCCAGTTACCAATTTTGAACTGCATTTAGCCTACTTTATTATTTTAGGCCTACTAATTCTGTCTGCGCCACTCATTACAGCTGTCCTCCATTGTACAAAGCTAGGCCGCCTGTTTACTCCTGTTACCATTTTTGAACTGCTTGGAGCCTACTTTTTTAACCCCTTCCCGACCTTTGACGCATACGCTGCGTCATGAAAGTCTGTGCCAATCCGACCTATGACGCAGCGTATGCGTCATAGAATGATCGCGTCCCTGCAGATCGGGTGAAGGGGTTAACTCCCATTTTACCCGATCTGCAGGAACAGGGGGAGTGGTGCTTCAGCCCAGGGGGGGTGGCTTCACCCCCCGTGGCTACGATCGCTCTGATTGGCTGTTGAAAGTGAAACTGCCAATCAGAGCGATTTGTAATATTTCACCTAAAAAACTGGTGAAATATTACAATCCAGCCATGGCCGATGCTGCAATATCATCGGCCATGGCTGGAAATACTTAAGTGACCCCCCCCACACCCACCGATCGCCCCCCCAGTCCTCCGTTATGGGGTCCGGTCCCCTCCGTCCGCCTGCCGGCTCCCCCGTCCTCCTGTCCACTCCCTCCTTGTTTGTATTCACCCCCCCCTGTGGTCCGATCACCCCCCCTGTGCTCCAATCCACCCCCCCACCACCCCTTCATACTTACCGATCCTCCCGGTGTCCGTACGTCTCCTCGCTGGGCGCCGCCATCTTCCAATATGGCGGGCGCATGCTCAGTGCGCCCGCCGAATCTGCCAGCCGGCAGATTCCTTACAAGTACATTTTGATCGCTGTGATAGAACCTATCACAGCGATCAAAATAAAAAAATAATAAATAACCCCCCCCCCCCCTTTATCACCCCCATAGGTAGGGACAATAATAAAATAAAGAAAATATATATATATATATTTTTTTTCGTTTTCCACTAGGGTTAGGGGGTTAGAACTAGGGGTGGGGTTAGGGGTAGGGTTACGGGTAGGGTTAGGGGTAGGGTTAGGGTTATGGCATGTGCGGATTTGGCTGCGGATCCGCAGCGGATTGGCTGCGGATCCGCAGCGGATTGGCCGCGGATCCGCAGCGGATTTGGCTGCGGATCCGCAGCGGATTGGCCGCTGCGAATTCGTTGCAGTTTTCCATCAGGTTTACAGTACCATGTACACCTATGGAAAACCAAATCCGCTGTGCCCATGGTGCGGAAAATTCCGTGCAGAAACGCTGCGTTGTATTTTCCGCAGCATGTCAATTCTTTGTGCGGATTCCGCAGCGTTTTACACCTGTTCCTCAATAGGAATCCGCAGGTGAAATCCGCACAAAAAAACACTGGAAATCTGCTGTAAATCCGCAGGTAAAACGCAGTGCCTTTTACCTGCAGATTTTTCAAAAATCGTGCGGAAAAATCTCACACGAATCCGCAACGTGGGCACATAGCCTTAGGGTTAGGGTTGGAATTAGAGTTAGGGTTGGAAATAGGGCTAGGGTTGGAAATAGGGTTAAGATTAGGCTTGTGGTTAGGGTTACGGATAGGGTTAGGGGTGTGTTGGGGTTACAGTTGTGGTTAGGGTTGGGATTAGGGTTAGGGTTGGGATTAGGGTTAGGATTAGGGTTGGAATTAGGGTTACGGGTGTGTTGCGGTTAGGGTTGTGGTTAGGGGTGTGTTGGGGTTAGGGTTGTGATTAGGGTTATGGCTACGGTTGGGATTAGGATTAGGGGTGTGTTGGGGTTAGTGTTGAAGTTAGAATTGAGGGGTTTCCACTGTTTAGGCACATCAGGGGTCTCCAAACGCAACATGGCGCCACCATTGATTCCAGCCAATCTTGCGTTCAAAAAGTCAAATGGTGCTCCCTCCCTTCCAAGCCCCAACGTGCGCCCAAACAGTGGTTTACCCCCACATTTGGGGTACCAGCGTACTCAGGACAAACTGGGCAACAACTGTTGGGGTCCAATTTCTCCTGCTACCCTTGCAAAAATAAAAAATTACTTGCTAAAACATAATTTTTGAGGAAAGAACAATTATTTTTTTATTTTCAGGGCTCTGCGTTATAAACTTCTGTGAAGCACTTGGGGGTTGAAAGTGCTCACCACACATCTAGATAAGTTCCATCGGGAGTCTAGTTTCCAAAATGGGGTCACTTGTGGGGTGTTTCTACTGTTTAGGCACATCAGGGGCTCTGCAAATGCAACGTGATGCCCGCAGACCATTCCATCAAAGTCTGCATTTCAAATGTCACTACTTCCCTTCCGAGCCCTGACATGCGCCCAAACAGTGGTTTACCCCCACATATGGGGTATCAGCGTACTCAGGAGAAACTGGACAACAACTTTTGGGGTCCAATTTCTCCTGTTACCCTTAGGAAAATAAAAAATTCTGGGCTAAAAAATCATTTTTGAGAAAAGAAAAATTATTTTTTATTTTCATGGCTCTGCGTTATAAACTTCTGTGAAGCACTTGGGGGTTCAAAGTGCTCACCACACATCTAGATTAGTTCCTTGGGAGGTTTAGTTTCCAAAATGGGGTCACTTGTGCGGGAGCTCCAATGGTTAGGCACACAGGGGCTCTCCAAACGTGACATGGTGTCCGCTAATGATTGGAGCTAATTTTCCATTCAAAAAGCCAAATGGCGTGCCTTCCCTTCCGAGCCCTGCCGTGCGCCCAAACAGTGGTTTACCCCCACATATGGGGTATCATCGTACTCAGGATAAACTGGACAACAACATTTGGGGTCCAATTTCTCCTATTACCCTTGGGAAAATAAAAAATTCTGGGCTAAAAATCATTTTTGAGGAAAGAAAAATTATTTTTTATTTTCACGGCTCTGCGTTATAAACTTCTGTGAAGCACCTGGGGGTTATAAGTGCTCACTATGCATCTAGATAAGTTCCTTGGGGGGTCTAGTTTCCAAAATGGGGTCACTTGTGCGGGAGCTCCAATGTTTAGGCACACAGGGGCTCTCCAAACGCGACATGGTGTCCGCTAACGATTGGAGCTAATTTTCCATTCAAAAAGTCAAATGGCACGCCTCCCCTTCCGAGCCTTGCCGTGCACCCAAACAGTGGTTTACCCCCACATATGAGGTATCAGCGTACTCAGGACAAATTGGACAACAACGTCCATGGTCCAGTTTCTCCTTTTACCCTTGGGAAAATAAAAAAATTGTTGCTAAAAGATCATTTTTGTGACTAAAAAGTTAAATGTTTATTTTTTCCTTCCATGTTGCTTCTGCTGCTGTGAAACACCTGAAGGGTTAATAAACTTCTTGAATGTGGTTTTGAGCACCTTGAGGGGTGCAGTTTTTAGAATGGTGTCACTTTTGGGTATTTTCAGCCATATAGAACCCTCAAACTGACTTCAAATGTGAGGTGGTCCCTAAAAAAAATGGTTTTGTAAATTTTGTTGTAAAAATGAGAAATCACTGGTCAAATTTTAACCCTTATAACTTCCTAGCAAAAAAAAAATTTGTTTCCAAAATTGTGCTGATGTAAAGTAAACATGTGGGAAATGTTATTTATTAACTATTTTGTGTCACATAATTCTCTGGTTTAACAGAATAAAAATTCAAAATGTGAAAATTGCGAAATTTTCAAAATTTTCGCCAAATTTCCGTTTTTTTCACAAATAAACTCAGAAATTATCGACCTAAATTTACCACTAACATGAAGCCCAATATGTCACGAAAAAACTTTCTCAGAATCGCTAGGATCCGTTGAAGCGTTCATGAGTTATTACCTCATAAAGGGACACTGGTCAGAATTGCAAAAAACGGCAAGGTCATTAAGGCCAAAATAGGCTGGGTCATGAAGGGGTTAATGTGGGCCTACAAACTGTGTCTGCGCCACTCATTACTGCTGTCCTCCATTGAACAAAGCTTTGCCGCCTGTTTACTCCTGTTACCAGTTTTGAACTGCATTTAGCCTACTTACTTTTTTGGGCCTACTAACTGTGTCTGCCACTCCTTACAATTGTCCTCCGCTGAACAAAGCTATGCCGCCTGTGTACTCCTGTAACCAATTTTGAACTGCATTGAGCCTACTTTTTTATTTTAGGCCTACTATGTCTGTATGCGCCACTCCTTACAATTGTCCTCCTCTGAACAAAGCTATGCCGCCAGTTTACTCCTGTTACCTATTTTGAACTGCATTTAGCCTACTTACTTTATTGGGCCTACTAACTGCCAGCCTCTCATTACAGTTGTCCTCCGCTGAACAAAGCTATGCTGCCAGTTTAGTCCTGTTACCGATTTTGAACTGCATTTAGCCTACTTACTTTATTGGGCCTACTAATTGTCAGCCTCTCATTACAGTTGTCCTCCGCTGAACAAAGCTATGCTGCCTGTTTAGTCCTGTTAACAGTTTTGAACTGCATTTAGCCTACTCTATTATTTGGGCATATATCTGTGTTTCCTTGTCATCCTGCCCATTGCCCAGCCACTGCTAGATGACTCTGCTGGTACATTGACCCAGACCACTACATTCCCCTTGCACTACACAGCCAGAATCTGACCCTGCTGAAAGTCAGGTTCCCCTTCCCGCATACTATACCACCTTACACGGGGACAAAGAGGAAGGTGCAGATGAAAGTGCAGGTTCCTTCATCAGGTGGGGGCCATACTCATTGGCAACGTCACTGGCACAGGGCCCCTCATAGTACGCAAAATTGTCTCTGCCGGTGGGAGGCGCCCCTGCCGTCATACACACCGCCGTACTTTCAGCGGCCCTGTGCCAGTGCCAATGCGAACGAGTGGGACCCCCCTTCTTGCTCAGGATCACAGCACTTGCAAAGTTTAAATGCTTACCTCTCCCTGCTCCACCGTCGTGACGTATTCTGCATTTCCTGGGCCAACGAAAAATTTGAGCCAGCCCTACCCCCCCACAAATTTAGTCAAATGACCCCCAGTTTTCAATGCCTAACTATTATTATAAAGTAAATTAAGATTGACAAGCTTCAGTAATAAGAATTGAAGTTTTTGGCATTAAAATGGGCACTGTAGGTGTTTTCCTGTCCTCCACTCTCTGCCGACTTTGATTCCCCATTGACTTGCATTGGGTTTCGTGTTTCAGTCGGCCCCCGACTTTTCGCAATAATCGGCCGATTTCACCCGACCCGACTTTTGAGAAAGTCGGGTTTCGCGAAACCTGACTCGATCCTAAAAAAGTAAAAGTCGCTCTACTCTATTGTTGACACTTGCAGGCAATCTAGTTGTGGTTGTAAGACCAAAAATGTCCTCTAAGGGTATGTGCGTGCTTTAAGTATTTGCTTGCAGGAATTTCTGCAAGGTTTCTCATCTCTTGGCAGCAAAAACAAGTGTTTTCAGTGTGTTTTGCCACAGTTTTGTATGCATTTTTGCATGCTTTTTTGTACAGCAATGAATGCTTTTTTGAGCTAAATAAAGATATTTTCATATGCCTATGTAGGAGCGTTAACAGAATGAACCTACAGTTAGGTCCATATATATTTGGACAGAGACAACATTTTTCTAATTTTATACATAAACATGAACGTCAGTTAATTACTGCACACGGCGACTCAATAGCATATAACTAGCATGGGAGAAACAAGAGTCAAAAAACTGGCCAAAAGAGTGACATAAAATTATATTTATTAATAATTCATTATCCACTAAAAGACATCATATATAGTAGTACAACGTTTGTAAACAGTGACTAAATCCAAAGTGCAACCAGTGCTCCAGGTTCACAAGATGGGACAATAGTATCCAAATTATTGCGGTAACAGTAACTTATAGTCTCTGCATATATGCAATTAGTTCTGATGCGTACTAAAATGTATACCATAGTGGCGCAATATCACCAACCATATAACGCATCATACACTGACATCCCGCAATATGTAACATATTGGTAACAAAACAAAGGGGATTAGTTACCCATAGATGTCCGTAGTGGCCCGTCCGGATCCTGGATTCGTGCCCCAACGCGCGTTTCGCGTTCGTATGTGACCGCTTCCTCAGGAAGCGGTCCCCCCTGAGGAAGCGGTCACATACGAACGCTAATTGCATATATGCAGAGACTATAAGTTACTGTTACCGCAATAATTTGGATACTATTGTCCCATCTTGTGAACCTGGAGCACTGGTTGCACTTTGGATTCAGTCACTGTTTACAAACGTTGTACTACTATATATGATGTCTTTTAGTGGATAATGAATTATTAATAAATATAATTTTATGTCACTCTTTTGGCCAGTTTTTTGACTCTTGTTTCTCCCATGCTAGTTATTTTTCTAATTTTGGTTATAGACATTACCACAATGAATTTTAAACAAAACAATTCAGATGCAGTTGAAGTTCAGACTTTCAGCTTTCATTTGAGGGTATCTACATTAAAATTGGATGAAGGGTTTAGGAGTTTCAGCTCCTTAACATGTGCCTCCCTGTTTTTAAAGGGACCAAAAGTAATTGGACAATTGAGTCCAAGGCTATTTCATGGACAGGTGTGGGCAATCCCTTCGTTATGTCATTCTCAATTAAGCAGATAAAAGGCTTGGAGTTGATTTGAGGTGTGGTGCTTGCATTTGGAAGGTTTTGCTGTGAAGTAAACATGCGGTCAAAGGAGCTCTCCATGCAGGTGAAACAAGCCATCCTTAAGCTGCGAAAACAGAAAAAACCCATCTGAGAAATTGCTGCAATATTAGGAGTGGCAAAATCTACAGTTTGGTACATCCTGAGAAAGAAAGAAAGAAAGAAAGAAAGAAAGCACTGGTGAACTCATCAATGCAAAAAGACCTGGGCGCCCACAGAAGACAACAGAGGTGGATGATGGCAGAATAATCTCCATGGTGAAGAGAAACCCCTTCACAACAGCCAACCAAGTGAACAACACTCTCCAGGAGGTAGGCGTATCAATATCCAAATCTACCATAAAGAGAAGACTGCATGAAAGTAAATACAGAGGGATCACTGCACGGTGCAAGCCACTCATAAGCATCAAGAATAAAAAGGCTAGACTGGACTTTGCTAAAAAACATCAAAAAAAGCCAGCACAGTTCTGTAAGAACATTCTTTGGACAGATGAAACCAAGATCAACCTCTACCAGAATGATGGAAAGAGAAAAGTATGGCAAAGGCGTGGTACAGCTCATGATCCACAGCATACCACATCATCTGTAAAACACGGCGGAGGCAGTGTGATGGCTTGGGCATGCATGGCTGCCAGTGGCACTGGGTCACTAGTGTTTATTGATGATGTGACACAGGACAGAAGCAGCCGAATGAATTCTGAGGTATTCAGAGCCATACTGTGTGCTCAGATCTAGCCAAATGAAGCCAAACTGATTGGTCGTCGTTTCATACTACAGATGGACAATGACCCAAAACATAAAGCCAAAGCAACCCAGGAGTTTATTAAAGCAAAGAAGTGGAATATTCTTGAATGGCCAAGTCAGTCACCTGATCTCAACCCAATTGAGCAGCATTTCACTTGTTAAAGACTAAACTTCAGAGAGAAAGGCCCACAAACAAACAGCAACTGAAAACCACCGCAGTGAAGGCCTGGCAGAGCATCAAAAAGGAGGAATCACAGCGTCTGGTGATGTCCATGAGTTCAAGACTTCAAGCAGTCATTGCCAACAAAGAGTTTTCAACCAAGTACTAAAAATGAACATTTTATTTAAAATGATTGAATCTGTCCAATTACTTTTGGTCTCTTTAAAAACAGGGTGGCACATGTTAAGGAGCTGAAACTCCTAAACCCTTCATCCAATTTTAATGTGGATACCCTCAAATGAAAGCTGAAAGTCTGAACTTCAACTGCATCTGAATTGTTTTGTTTAAAATTCATTGTGGTAATGTCTATAACCAAAATTAGAAAAATTTTATCTCTGTCCAAATATATATGGACCTAACTGTACATAGGCTGTAACCAAACAGCAACTGCTGGAAATCAGCGTGCACAGCGATACCTGTTAATTTTTGCAAAAAAATGAAAAAACTAATTGTGTGGGCTCCCGTTTACTTTTCATACCGAGCCGAGGGAAAGCCAACGGCTTAGGGTTGATGTTAATATTTTTTATTTACCAAGTAACTATAGGATTAGTAAAGGATAGGTGTTTTATAGATGCCTCTCCATTACTAATCCGTGGGCTTGATGTCAACTGACAATACAAAGGTGACATCAACCACACAAATATGAATCCCACTTGCCACCATTACAGGGCACGTGGGAAGAGTCGGGTAAAGCGCCAGAATTGGCGCATCTAATAGATGCGCATTTTCTGGGCAGCTGCAGGCTGCTATTTTTAGGCTGGGGGCCTATATCAATAGCCCCTTACCAGCCTAAGAATAGCAGCCCCAGCTGTGAGCTTTAGTAAGGCTGATTGTCAAAAATGGGGGGGACCCCACGCCTTTTTTTTATTGTTTATTTAAATAATTTAAAGAACAGCGAGGGGACCACTCTATTCTTGATAACCAACCTTGCTGAAGCTGACAGCTGCAGCCCCCAGCTGTGAGATTTGCCTGGCTTGTTATCAAAAATAGGGGGAACCCACACCGGGTTTTTCATTCATTTATTTAATTATAGCGCAAGCAGCGGCTGAGGAATACCCCCATCATCCGCTCCTGCTGTCACTGTTATTAGCGGCAGGAGGTGTAGGTTGATGGGAGTAATAGTCCCAAAAGCCCCCATCTGCTGTCATTGTTCTGACTTGAATATAACTCTCATCATTCTCCTCTGCTTGCGCCGATCCCTGGCAGAGCAGGGGAGAATGATGAGAGCTGTCTTCAGCACCTAGTGCCGGGGAACAGCGCTTACTGTAGCGCTTCTTCCCCGGCGCCGATGCGTGTCACATAGATGACATCCATTTGTGTTCTCCATGTGCACATGTGGGGGACATTTTGCGGCCCGTGCTGAAGGTAAAAAAATGGACATGTCTACATGTGGGGCACACGGACACACGGTCCGTGGAAACACACTAACTTGTCCACAGACCTTTTCATTTGCATTCGGTATCCTGTTGTGTTTTAATATGTGATTCTTCAGATTTTGCGTTAGTCTTTGCCTGATGAAGAGACCTGAGTAGTCTCTAAGGCTACTTTCACACTAGCGTCGTGCACTGCACGTCGCTAAGCGACGTCGCGGCGCACTGACGCTAGCAGTGAAAGCGCCGCACAACGGGGGCAGCGGATGCTGTTTTTCAACACATCGGCTGCCCCATTGTGAGGTGCGGGGAGGCGGGGGTGGAGTTCCGGCCGCGCATGCGCGGTCCGAAATGCTGCAGACGACGCACCAAAAAACATTACATGCAACGTTTTTTGGTGGCGACGGTCCGACGCAACACGACGCAACCGTCGCACGACGGTTGCGACGTGTGGCAATGCGTCGCACTGCATCGCTAATGCAAGTCAATGGAGAAAAAACGCATCCTGCAAGCACTTTTGCAGGATGCGTTTTTTCTACAGTGCACGACGCTAGTGTGAAAGTAGCCTAAAGCTTGCAAATTGTTACCATCTTTTAAGTTAGCCATTAAAATGTATCAACCACTGAGGACTCTCAAATCTTAATATTTCCCTTTCCTAGGGATATTCTTTCCTAGGGACATTTTTCCTTAGGGACATTTCTTTTAAAGGAGAATATAATGCTGTACGACACTCAGCAGAACGTCTGTGGCTTCCGTAAATTGGCACCATAGGGACTCTACATACAGACTCTATGCACATGGTATTCTCTTGTGCATAAGACCTTAGCAATAAGCCACCCCCATATGTTCAGAGCGGTTTCCTGATACAAAAAAAAAAATCTGGAATTGAACTCTGCCAAGCTTTTTTAACCTTCAGTGACACCACTCTCATTCTCTGTGTATGAAACTGCCAACCCACACACTGCTTTTAAAGCCTGTCAATTACTGTCTAAGTGCTGAATTAGGTAAATGCTCTCTTCCTCCCCAACAGTTAACTGCTGCAGAGGAGTAAATAAGTGCATGATGGACACACAATATATTTATCAAAGAATAAACCCTGAATTTACAGTTAGGTCCATATATATTTGGACAGAGACAACATTTTTCTTATTTTGGTTATAGACATTACCACAATGAATTTTAAACAAAACAATTCAGATGCAGTTGAAGTTCAGACTTTCAGCTTTCATTTAAGGGTATCCACATTAAAATTGGATGAAGGGTTTAGAAGTTTCAGCTTCTTAACATGTGCCACCCTGTTTTTAAAGGGACCAAAAGTAATTGGACAGATTCAATAATTTTAAATAAAATGTTTATTTTTAGTGCTTGGTTGAAAACCCTTTGTTGGCAATGACTGCCTGAAGTCTTGAACTCATGGACATCACCAGACTCTGTGTTTCCTCCTTTTTGATGCTCTGCCAGGCCTTCACTGCGGTGGTTTTCAGTTGCTGTTTGTTTGTGGGCCTTTCTGTCTGAAGTTTAGTCTTTAACAAGTGAAATGCATGCTCAATTGGGTTGAGATCAGGTGACTGACTTGGCCATTCAGGAATATTCCACTTCTTTGCTTTAATAAACTCCTGGGTTTCTTTGGCTTTATGTTTTGGGTCATTGTCCATCTGTAGTATGAAACGACGACCAATCAGTTTGGCTGCATTTGGCTGGATCTGAGCACACAGTATGTCTCGGAATACCTCAGAATTCATTCGGCTGCTTCTGTCCTGTGTCACATCATCAATAAACACTAGTGACCCAGTGCCACTGGCAGCCATGCATGCCCAAGCCATCACACTGCCTCCGCCGTGTTTTACAGATGATGTGATATGCTTTGGATCATGAGCTGTACCACGCCTTCGCCATACTTTTCTCTTTCCATCATTCTGGTAGAGGTTGATCTTGGTTTCATCTGTCCAAAAAATGTTCTTCCAGAACTGTGCTGGCTTTTTTAGATGTTTTTTAGCAAATTCCAGTCTAGCCTTTTTATTCTTGATGCTTATGAGTGGCTTGCACCGTGCAGTGAACCCTCTGTATTTACTTTCATGCAGTCTTCTCTTTATGGTAGATTTGGATATTGATACGCCGACCTCCTGGAGAGTGTTGTTCACTTGGTTGGCTGTTGTGAAGGGGTTTCTCTTCACCATGGAGATTATTCTGCGATCATCCACCACTGTTGTCTTCCGTGGGCGCCCAGGTCTTTTTGCATTGATGAGTTCACCAGTGCTTTCTTTCTTTCTCAGGATGTACCAAACTGTATATTTTGCCACTCCTAATATTGTAGCAATTTCTCGGATGGGTTTTTTCTGTTTTCGCAGCTTAAGGATGGCTTGTTTCACCTGCATGGAGAGCTCCTTTGACCGCATGTTTACTTCACAGCAAAACCTTCCAAATGCAAGCACCACACTTCAAATCAACTCCAGACCTTTTATCTGCTTAATTGAGAATGACATGACGAAGGGATTACCCACACCTGTCCATGAAATAGCCTTGGAGTCAATTGTCCAATTACTTTTAGTCCCTTTAAAAACAGGGTGGCACATGTTAAAGACCTGAAACTCCTAAACCCTTCATCCAATTTTAATGTGGATACCCTCAAATGAAAGCTGAAAGTCTGAACTTCAACTGCATCTGAATTGTTTTGTTTAAAATTCATTGTGGTAATGTCTATAACCAAAATAAGAAAAATGTTGTCTCTGTCCAAATATATATGGACCTAACTGTATGTCCTAATTTTATCGCTACCCAAAATCTTATGTTTCTGTGTCAAACTATTATCTGCATATTTGGCTATTTTTTAAGGGTTTATTTCAATGTAGTTATGCTTCTATAAAATTTATACATGAAATAATAAAGCCCCATGTTTATTTTTTATGGTTAAGGTAGTGGAAGTTACTATAATTTTTTTTTTTTGTTCATAAATCTTCCTATTATGTGCCACTGAAAACATATACTGTGTTTATTTTAGCAATATTACCTTTTATCATGCTGTAGCAACACATCTTTAGTGCTGGATCCAGCTCTCATGGGGTTAATCGACAACTTCCTTTCTCCTGACTTATTGTGCTCTAATACTACAAGTTCCATGATGCATTGCACTCGCCTGTAACTCTGCACCTGGCACACCCACTCCAAAACACACCCCAACCCCTCCCTCCTCTATCTTCAAAAAGATTTGTGATGTCATTTCTGTCCAACCTCCTCTTTTACATTTGTCCAACCCACACTCCATTACACATGGATAGATGGATGGATAACAAATAGATAGATGAATACATACAGATATATCTATATATCTATGTCTATTTCCATAGCTATGTCCATATCCATGTTTCTAAACCCCTTCACCCCTGGAGCTTTTTTCGTTTATCGCTCCCCTCCTTTCCAGAGCCATAATTTTTCCATCAATATGGCCATGTGAGGGCTTATTTTTTGCGGGATAAGTTCTACTTTTGAACGACACCGTTTGTTTTACCATGTCATGTAACAGAAAATGTGAAAAAAAATCAAAGTGCGATGAAATTGCAAAAAAAGTGCAATCCCACACTTGTTTTTTGCTTGGCTTTTTTGCTAGGTTCACTAAATGCTAAGGCTGTGTGCACACGTTGCGGATTTGATTGCAGAGCCGCAGCGTTTTTTGCCACACAGAATTGCATCAAATCCGCAGTGTAGTGCACAACCAATGTAAGTCTATGGGAGCCGCAGACTTGTTGTGCACATGCTGTGGAAAAAGTTGCACCGAAACGCAGCTTTTATTCCCCGCAGCATGTCACTTCTTTTGTGCGGAACTGCAGCGTTTCTGCACCCTTAGACTTTCATTGAGTCCGGCACATACGCAGCAAAACCGCAGATGTAAAAAAGATCTGCAGTATAGATGCGGATGTGGGTCCGAGAAACGCTGCAGTTCGGGAGGAGGGAAGTGTGTGGGTGGAATGTGGGCGGTGACTGTGTGCGTGTATGTGTGTGCTGGGTCTGCGGGCTGTTCGGATGTGTGCGGGACTGTTCGGATGTGTGCGGGACTGTTCAGGTGTGTGCGGGACTTTTCAGGTGGGTGCCTGGCTGTTCGGGTGTGTGCGGGGCTGTGCGGGGGGTCTTTTGGGGTGTGTGCAGGCATCATCCGAAGGGACTACAAGTATGCATCATCCAATCTGCAGCTCATTCGGATGTAATCCGGACAGTGGACACACACCCTACGCTATCCATACATCTATCAATAGATATATCTATCCAGATATATCTATAGATAGTTATATGAATAGATAGATGTATGCATCTATAGATATATCTATATGTAGATCTGTCTATCCATTTCATTTATCTGTCTATCTGTGTGTAATGGAGTGTGGGTTGGACAAATGTAAAAGAGGAGGTTGGACAATAATGACATCACAAATCTTTTTTTTGTTCAATAATACATCTTTATTTAGCTTTCAAACGCACCAAAACCGTGCAAAAACCGCACCAAAAGCGAATTAAAAAATGCATCAAAACCGCGCAAAAAACGCACCAAAAGCTGCACCAAAAGAGCATCAAAACTGCACAAAAAACTGCATCAAAACCGCACCAAAAACTGCATCAAAAGCGCACAAAAACTGCACCAAAAACTGCATAAAAATGCATCAAAACTGCATCAAAACCGCACCAAAAACTGCATCAAAACCGCGCAAAAACCGCACCAAAAACTGCATCAAAAATGCATCAAAACTGCATGAAATCCGCACAAAAACCGCACCAAGAACTGCATCAAAACCGCACCAAAAACTGCATCAAAACTGCACAAAAAACTGCATCAAAACCGCACCAAGAACTGCATCAAAACCACACAAAAAACTGCATCAAAAACGCATCAAAACTGCACGAAAACCGCACAAAAACCGCACCAAGAAATGCATCCAAACCGCACCAAAAACTGCATCAAAACTGCACCAAAAACTGCATCAAAACAGCACCAAGAACTGCATCAAAACCACACAAAAAACTGCATCAAAAACGCATCAAAACTGCACCAAAAACTGCATTAAAACTGCACCAAAGACTGCATCAAAACCGCACCAAAACTGCAAAACTGCACCAGGTTTTGATGCAGTTTTTGGTGTAGTTTTGATGCAGTTTTTGGTGCAGTTTAGCCCCTCTCTTCCCACTTCCGTGTAGCGGTGGGATATGGGGTAATAAGGGGTAATTGTCACCTTGCTATCGTAAGGTGACATTAAGCCGGGTTAATAACGGAGAGGCGTCAATAAGACGCCTATCCATTATTAATCCAATACTAAAAAAGGGTTAATAAAACACACACATTAGGAAAAAAGTATTTTAATATTCTTCATTTCACCATACTTACCATACTTCAGCGCCTGCAAAAACCGTAAAATAATAAACCGTATACTACCTGTCCACCGTAGTCCAATTAATAACGAGTGTCCCACGACGATCTCCCCTATAGAACAGTGACATCAGGTGATGTCACTGCTCTATAGGACCTTCAGTGACACACTGACAGGAGACAATGGCTCCTGCAGTGCATCACTGAGAGGTTACCGTAGGACAAAGTCTCATTTTATGGCAATTGCTGCCTGGGAAAATTTCTCACACAGCAATGCCATAAGTGAGACTAGGGACTATTTTCTCACATGGGCGTAGGAATACATTGTGAGGAATACATTGTGGAAGGATACCTTCCATCATTGTATTTCTGGAGCCCCTGGAGAGCGGTCGCATCAGCTGATGCTCCTGCTCTCCACGGGAGATCGTCGAGGGACACTTGTTTTAATTGGATTTCTGCGGATCAGGGAGTATAGTGTTTGTTTACTATTTTAATATTTTTTACAGATGACACTGGCTTCAGGGATCAAAGTGACAAGTGATGGTGAGTATGTACTCTATGTTATATGTACTGTATGTCTATATGTATGTTGTATGTATGTGCTGTATGTATGTACTGTATGTGGCATGTTGCATGTCGCATGTCACATGTTGCATGTCGTCGCATGTTGCATGTCATCGCATGTCGTCACATGTTGCATGTCGCATGTCATCGCATGTCGCATGCTGCATGTCATCGCATGTTGCATGTCGTTGCATGTCGCTGCATGTCACATGTTGCATGTCGTCACATGTCATTGCATGTAGCATGTCATCGCATGTTGCATGTCGCATGTCATCGCATGTTACATGTCATATGTTGCATGTTGCATGTCATCGCATTGTGGATGTTGCATGGTGCATGTCACATGTTGCATGTCGTCGCATGTTGCATGTCGCTGCATGTCACATGTTGCATGTCGTCGCATGCCATCGCATGTTGCATGTCATCGCATGTTGCATGCTGCATGTCGCATGTCATCGCATGTTGCATGTCATATGTTGCATGTCGCATGGTGCATGTCGTCGCATGGTGCATGTCGTCGCATGGTGCATGTCGTCGCATGTTGTCACATGTCGCATGTCATCGCATTGTGGATGTTGCATGGTGCATGTCACATGTTGCATGTCATTGCATGTCATTGCATGTCATCGCATGTCGCATGTCGCATGCTGCATGTCACATGTTATCGCATGTTGCATGTTATATGTTGCATGTCGCATGTTGTCGCCTGGTGCATGTCGTATGGTGCATGTCGTCGCATGTCGTCGCATGGTGCATGTTGCATGGTGCATGTCGTCGCATGGTGCATGTCGTCGCATGTTGTCACATGTCGCATGTCATCGCATTGTGCATGTCGCATGTCACATATTGCATGTCGTTGCATGTTGCATGTCGTCGCATGGTGCATGTCACATGTTGCATGTCATCACATGGTGCATGTCGTCACATGTTGTCACATGTAGCATGTCATCGCATGTTGCATGTCGCCGCATGTTGCATGTCGCATGCTATCGCATGTCACATGCTGCATGCTGCATGTCATCTCATGTCGCATGCTGCATGTTGCATGTCGCATGTCACATGTTGCATGTCATCGCATGTTGTATGTTGCATGTCGCAGCATGTTGCATGTCGTCACATGGTGCATGTCGTCGCATGTTGTCACATGTCGCATGTCATCGCATGGTGCATGTCACATGTCATCGCATGTTGCATGTCGTATGTTGCATGACGTCGCATGTTGCATGTCGTCGCATGGTGCATGTCGTTGCATGTTGTCACATATCGCATGTCATTGCATGTTGTATGTTGCATGTCGCATGTTGTCACATGTTACATGGTGTGTGTTGTATGTATGTATGTACTGTATATGTGTTTTTTATTTTACATTCAACAAATTAGCCGGATGATGGGACTACTACTGTCCCATCATTGGCTAATGTGTCACTCACTGTCACTGTAGCAGGCAGAGCCCGATGGGACTTGTAGTCCCATCGGACGATGCCTGCACACAGAGACACACACACCAATGACCACCCCCCGCAGCAGACCCACCGCAGACCCCAGCACCGCCTGCACATACCGGCGCTGGCACGCAGACCCCCGGCGCTCGCACATACTGGTTGCCGGCCCGCACATACCGGCGCCGGCACAATCATCCCTGCCTAGCCCCGCCCACCCCCAGCACAGCCCCACAGGCAGCCCCCAGCCTCGCCCACAGCCCAGTCACTCTTGATGAGTGACTGCTGACTGTGAGGCTGGGTCATGCCTGCTGCTGACGTCACGTCAATTTCCAGAGTCTGGAAATTGACGTGACATCGGCGGAAATAAGCAGCGGATGCAGCCTGGGGGTCACGTGACCCGGACTCAGCCACCAGAATAGCACCGCTCACAGGCGAAAACGGCAACGGAAGGTATTTGCACAATTCATTAGGGGCCCCGGAGGAATACATTGGGGGGTTAATTGAAAGTAGTGGACAACCCCTTTAACTATGTAATCTTCTCCACACAAGCAGCGGCATATAAAGGTGCAGTCATGATGTGGTCAATATACCGGGAGCCCCAACCCTGCGGTCCTGCTGCATCAACTGTATTGAGTTCTTTGTACATGTAAGTTCAGTTATTTAGAACTTATTCTATAGAACTTTTTATAGACTTATTCAAGTTTGTGACTGTGAAATGCAGCTCAATCATTGTTACATACATGTTATGCCTAATGCTGAGCCTAAAAGGGAGCTTTTTCTCTAAAGTGTTTTCTTATTACCACATGGAAACCGAAGAATGATGGCAGAAGAAGAGCCCACTGATCCATATAATCTGTCCTTTATAATATTTTATTTTTATTTTTTTTTTATCTCCGATTCGATATATTTTTTTATCTAAGGTAGGTATTAATTCACTTAGTGTTGATTTTCCAAACACATCTGCTGGGTATTTGTTCCAAGAGTCTCAAGTTACAATCAAAGTTATCCAACACCATTGACAATTAGTTTTATTAGCTATATGGGTAGACGGAATTCCCAAGCCATCCTCATGGTATAACAGGCCATAGTATACCCCTGGGCCAGACTATACCTGAGGTAAAATCAACCTAGGCTTTATTATACCTCAGATATTTTATGGCCTAAGCCATTTAATACCCTATCATGCCAGATTATATCCCCCTTGATATCAGCAGCGTAGAGTGATATGCACAAGAATTACTGAATTTTTCTCTGTCCCCCATGATGGCACCACGGAGAGAGGGGATCCCCCCACCAAGTACAGGAAACCTACTGATAAAAAGGCGGTACCTTTCTCCCGCATCAGTTTGGTTTCCTGTCCTTGATGGGAGATATACAGAAGCCTACCTCGTTCGTCGTGGGATTCCGGGGCCAATCAGTCCGATTCAGGCAGCGGGGGTCCCCCTGCCTCGGCTGGTGGGATGACCCGAGGCACCACCGCTGGGGTTAGTGGGCCTCCAGGGTGTGCGAGGAGAGGCGGTAAGGAGGGATCGCAGCCGCCTCTCCAGGTAAGGAAACTCTGCAGCAGCAGCATCACCAGCACGGGGGTCCCTGTTGTGAATTTGCTTTTTGCTCCCTCTAGTGGTTACTAGTTTTTTGACTCTGGTTTTTCTGTCATTCCTTTTATCCGCACCTGGGTCGTTAGTTAGGGGTGTTGCTATATAAGCTCCCTGGACCTTCAGTTCAATGCCTGGCAACGTAGTTATCAGAGCTAGTCTGCTGTGCTCTTGTCTACTGATCCTGGTTCCAGTTATATCAGCTAAGTCTGCCTTTTGCTTTTTGCTATTTGTTTTGGTTTTGTATTTTTGTCCAGCTTGTTCCTAATCTATATCCTGACCTTTGCTGGAAGCTCTAGGGGGCTGGTGTTCTCCCCCCGGACCGTTAGACGGTTCGGGGGTTCTTGAATTTCCAGTGTGGATTTTGATAGGGTTTTTGTTGACCATATAAGTTACCTTTCTTTATTCTGCTATCAGTAAGCGGGCCTCTCTGTGCTAAACCTGGTTCATTTCTGTGTTTGTCATTTCCTCTTACCTCACCGTCATTATTTGTGGGGGGCTTCTATCCAGCTTTGGGGTCCCCTTCTCTGGAGGCAAGAAAGGTCTTTGTTTTCCTCTACTAGGGGTAGCTAGATTCTCCGGCTGGCGCGTGTCATCTAGAATCAACGTAGGAATGATTCCCGGCTACTTCTAGTGTTGGCGTTAGGAGTAGATATATGGTCAACCCAGTTACCACTGCCCTATGAGCTGGATTTTTGTATTCTGCAGACTTCCACGTTCCTCTGAGACCCTCGCCATTGGGGTCATAACAGTTTGCCAGGCCAGTATTAAATGTTTAATGCATTGCAGAAGAGGGATTATAAGAAAGAAGATTCTGAGTTTTTTTTTTTTTTCTTCTTCCCCTTTACCTCAGAGTGGCTATGCTTGCTGCAGACATGAATGTCCAGACCTTGATTACAAGTGTGGACCAGCTGGCTACTCGTGTGCAGGGCATACAAGATTATGTTATCAGAAATCCTAGGTCAGAACCTAAAATACCGATTCCTGAACTGTTTTCCGGAGACAGGTTTAAGTTTAGGAATTTCGTGAATAATTGTAAATTGTTTTTGTCCCTGAGACCCTGTTCATCTGGAGATTCTGCTCAGCAAGTAAAAATTGTTATTTCATTCTTACGGGGCGACCCTCAGGATTGGGCTTTTTCGCTGGCGCCAGGAGATCCGGCATTAGCTGATCTTGATGCGTTTTTTCTGGCGCTCGGTTTACTTTATGAGGAACCCAATCTTGAGATTCAGGCAGAAAAGGCCTTGCTGGCTATGTCTCAGGGGCAGGACGAGGCTGAAGTGTATTGCCAAAAATTTCGGAAATGGTCCGTGCTGACACATTGGAACGAGTGTGCACTGGCCGCTAATTTTAGAAATGGCCTTTCTGAAGCCATTAAGAATGTTATGGTGGGTTTTCCCATTCCCACAGGTCTGAATGATACTATGGCACTGGCTATTCAAATTGACCGGCGGTTGCGGGAGCGCAAAACCGCAAATTCCCTCATGGTGTTGTCTGAACAGACACCTGATTTAATGCAATGTGATAGAATCCTGACTAGAAATGAGCGGAAAATTCATAGACGCCGGAATGGCTTGTGCTACTACTGTGGTGATTCTACACATGTTATCTCAGCATGCTCTAAACGTATAGCTAAGGTTGTTAGTCCTGTCACCGTTGGTAATTTGCAACCTAAATTTATTCTGTCTGTAACTTTGATTTGCTCACTGTCATCTTATCCTGTCATGGCGTTTGTAGATTCAGGTGCTGCCCTGAGTCTCATGGATCTCTCATTTGCTAAGCGCTGTGGTTTTACTCTTGAACCATTAGAAAATCCTATTCCTCTTAGGGGTATTGATGCTACACCATTGGCAGCAAATAAACCGCAGTATTGGACACAGGTTACCATGTGCATGACTCCTGAACACCGCGAGGTGATACGTTTCCTGGTTTTACATAAAATGCATGATTTGGTTGTTTTAGGGCTGCCATGGTTACAGACCCATAATCCAGTCCTGGACTGGAAGGCTATGTCAGTCTCAAGTTGGGGCTGTCGTGGTATTCATGGGGATTCCCTGCCTGTGTCTATTGCTTCTTCTACGCCTTCGGAAGTTCCGGAGTATTTGTCTGATTATCAGGATGTCTTCAGTGAGTCTGAGTCCAGTGCACTGCCTCCTCATAGGGACTGTGACTGTGCTATAGATTTGATCCCAGGCAGTAAATTTCCTAAGGGAAGACTGTTTAATCTGTCGGTACCTGAACATACCGCTATGCGTTCATATATCAAGGAGTCTCTGGAGAAAGGACATATTCGTCCGTCTTCTTCCCCTCTTGGTGCGGGATTCTTTTTTGTGGCAAAAAAGGACGGATCTTTGAGACCTTGTATTGATTATCGGCTTTTAAATAAGATCACTGTCAAATTTCAGTATCCTTTACCGCTGTTGTCTGACTTGTTTGCCCGGATTAAGGGTGCCAAGTGGTTCACCAAGATAGACCTTCGTGGTGCGTACAACCTTGTGCGCATTAAGCAAGGTGATGAATGGAAAACCGCATTCAATACGCCCGAAGGTCATTTTGAGTACTTGGTGATGCCTTTTGGGCTCTCCAATGCGCCTTCAGTTTTTCAGTCCTTTATGCATGACATTTTCCGGAAGTATCTGGATAAATTTTTGATTGTTTATCTGGATGATATTTTGGTTTTTTCTGATAATTGGGACTCGCATGTGGAGCAGGTCAGGTTGGTCTTTAAAATTTTGCGTGAAAATTCTTTGTTTGTCAAGGGCTCAAAGTGTCTCTTTGGTGTACAGAAGGTTCCCTTTTTGGGGTTCATTTTTTCCCCTTCTGCTGTGGAGATGGACCCAGTCAAGGTCCAAGCTATTCTTGATTGGACTCAGCCCTCGTCAGTTAAGAGTCTTCAGAAGTTCTTGGGCTTCGCTAACTTCTACCGTCGTTTTATCGCTAATTTTTCTAGCATTGTGAAACCTTTGACGGATATGACCAAGAAGGGCTCCGATGTAGCTAACTGGGCTCCTGCTGCCGTGGAGGCTTTCCAGGAGTTGAAACGCCGGTTTACTTCGGCGCCTGTTTTGTGCCAGCCTGACGTCTCACTTCCCTTTCAGGTTGAGGTGGATGCTTCGGAGATTGGGGCAGGGGCCGTTTTGTCGCAGAGAGGCCCTGGTTGCTCTGTTATGAAACCTTGTGCCTTTTTCTCTAGGAAGTTTTCGCCTGCCGAGCGAAATTATGATGTGGGCAATCGGGAGTTGTTGGCCATGAAATGGGCATTTGAGGAGTGGCGTCATTGGCTCGAGGGTGCTAAGCATCGTGTGGTGGTCTTGACTGATCACAAAAATCTGATGTATCTCGAGTCTGCTAAACGCCTTAATCCGAGACAGGCCCGCTGGTCATTGTTTTTCTCCCGCTTTGATTTTGTTGTCTCGTATTTACCAGGTTCAAAGAATGTGAAGGCCGATGCTCTTTCTAGGAGCTTTGTGCCTGATGCTCTTGGTGTCGCTGATCCTGTTGGTATTCTTAAAGATGGAGTTATCTTGTCAGCTATTTCTCCGGATCTGCGACGTGTGTTGCAGAGATTTCAGGCTGATAGGCCTGAGTCTTGTCCACCTGACAGACTGTTTGTCCCGGATAAGTGGACCAGCAGAGTCATTTCCGAGGTTCATTCCTCGGTGTTGGCAGGTCACCCGGGAATTTTTGGCACCAGAGATCTGGTGGCCAGGTCCTTTTGGTGGCCTTCCTTGTCAAGGGATGTGCGGTCATTTGTGCAGTCCTGTGGGACTTGTGCTCGAGCTAAGCCTTGCTGTTCTCGTGCCAGCGGTTTGCTCTTGCCCTTGCCTGTCCCGAAGAGACCTTGGACACATATCTCCATGGATTTCATTTCTGATCTTCCGCTATCTCAGGGCATGTCCGTTATCTGGGTGATATGTGATCGCTTCTCCAAGATGGTCCATTTGGTTCCTTTGCCTAAGCTGCCTTCCTCTTCCGATCTGGTTCCTGTGTTTTTCCAGAACGTGGTTCGTTTGCACGGCATCCCTGAGAATATTGTGTCAGACAGAGGATCCCAGTTCGTTTCCAGGTTCTGGCGATCCTTTTGTAGTAGGATGGGCATTGATTTGTCGTTTTCGTCTGCTTTCCATCCTCAGACTAATGGACAGACGGAGCGAACCAATCAGACTTTGGAGGCTTATTTGAGGTGTTTTGTCTCTGCTGATCAGGACGATTGGGTGACATTCTTGCCGTTGGCTGAGTTTGCCCTTAATAATCGGGCTAGTTCCGCCACCTTGGTTTCGCCTTTTTTCTGCAACTCTGGTTTCCATCCTCGCTTTTCTTCGGGTCATGTGGAGCCTTCTGACTGTCCTGGGGTGGATTCTGTGGTGGATAGGTTGCAGCAGATCTGGAATCATGTGGTGGACAACTTGAAGTTGTCACAGGAGAAGGCTCAGCGCTTTGCCAACCGCCGCCGCGGTGTGGGTCCCCGACTACGCGTTGGGGATTTGGTATGGCTTTCTTCCCGCTTTGTTCCTATGAAGGTCTCCTCTCCCAAATTTAAACCTCGTTTTATTGGGCCTTACAAGATATTGGAAATCCTTAATCCTGTATCTTTTCGTCTGGATCTTCCTGTGTCGTTTGCTATTCACAATGTATTTCATAGGTCCTTGTTGCGGCGGTACATTGTGCCTGTAGTTCCTTCTGCTGAGCCTCCTGCTCCGGTGTTGGTTGAGGGCGAGTTGGAGTACGTGGTGGAGAAGATCTTGGATTCTCGCCTCTCCAGGCGGAGGCTTCAGTACCTGGTCAAGTGGAAGGGCTATGGTCAGGAGGATAATTCCTGGGTGGTCGCCTCTGATGTTCATGCGGCCGATTTAGTTCGTGCCTTTCATGCCGCTCATCCTGATCGCCCTGGTGGTCGTGGTGAGGGTTCGGTGACCCCTCACTAAGGGGGGGGTACTGTTGTGAATTTGCTTTTTGCTCCCTCTAGTGGTTACTAGTTTTTTGACTCTGGTTTTTCTGTCATTCCTTTTATCCGCACCTGGGTCGTTAGTTAGGGGTGTTGCTATATAAGCTCCCTGGACCTTCAGTTCAATGCCTGGCAACGTAGTTATCAGAGCTAGTCTGCTGTGCTCTTGTCTACTGATCCTGGTTCCAGTTATATCAGCTAAGTCTGCCTTTTGCTTTTTGCTATTTGTTTTGGTTTTGTATTTTTGTCCAGCTTGTTCCTAATCTATATCCTGACCTTTGCTGGAAGCTCTAGGGGGCTGGTGTTCTCCCCCCGGACCGTTAGACGGTTCGGGGGTTCTTGAATTTCCAGTGTGGATTTTGATAGGGTTTTTGTTGACCATATAAGTTACCTTTCTTTATTCTGCTATCAGTAAGCGGGCCTCTCTGTGCTAAACCTGGTTCATTTCTGTGTTTGTCATTTCCTCTTACCTCACCGTCATTATTTGTGGGGGGCTTCTATCCAGCTTTGGGGTCCCCTTCTCTGGAGGCAAGAAAGGTCTTTGTTTTCCTCTACTAGGGGTAGCTAGATTCTCCGGCTGGCGCGTGTCATCTAGAATCAACGTAGGAATGATTCCCGGCTACTTCTAGTGTTGGCGTTAGGAGTAGATATATGGTCAACCCAGTTACCACTGCCCTATGAGCTGGATTTTTGTATTCTGCAGACTTCCACGTTCCTCTGAGACCCTCGCCATTGGGGTCATAACAGGTCCCTCTGCGGAAAGGAGGCAGTATATAGGCTGCCTCCCCAAGAGTAAGTCTGCATGGCTGGGGCTCCCGGGGGTTCCGGGAACCAGTATACATGCGCGGCGATGCATGGCACCAACTTGAGGGCGATGCCACGGTGATGGCGTTCTCGGCAACTCTGCGCATGCATGAAATTTGAATGAGATTTGGCGCAATGCATAACTGGGATCCAGTCATTGCGCATGCGCGGGCGTCAATATCGTGCGGGCGCAAGGCAGGGCTGGGTAATCCTGTCTCTGCTACTTAAAGGGGGCAGCCCTCAGGTTGAATACTTCTGATGGAGCTCGACCAGCATTCCCCCAGCATCATGAGCGACCTGGACCCACAGGGATCACCCCTATCCAGATCCCCACCGCCGCCGCCGTCACAGCAGCAGCAGAAACGACGGCCAAAAAAAGGACAAGCCTCAAATCACAAGGAGGTTACCGGTAAAGGACGCTCTGGATCGCAGCACAGTAAAGGCTCCAGCGCAGCGTCCGGCACAAGGGATAATCCGGTGGCAGATACAGATCATCCCCAACCGGTATTAATGGGTCCATCAGGTGGTGAGTGATCTTCATGAAAGGTAGTGGTTAATGAGGCCCTATATTTGTTTCTTTTATTTTTCCTAGGGGAAGAAAAGCTCAGAGAAAACTAAACAAAAAAAATATGCTCCCTTTGTAGAGAGGATCTTCATCTACTTGGGAAAAAAGACTTTGCAGCTCGTGTACAGCAGACAGTGTGTGAAGGGCTTCCCGGGTTCGCAGCAGATCTCAAAACCTTGATAAAAAACCAGGTGGAAGACACCTTTAGATCCCTACAGGAGGGGAGAAAGCTAAAAAAGACCAGACACAGATCCCCAACACCTGAGACCAGTGATACGGGTAGCGATGATGGGGACTCTGACACCTCCAACTCTTCCTCAACGTCATCTTTATCTCCCACTGGGGGTCGTAGCTGTTTTCCTCTAGAAGAGACTGATAGCCTCGTTAAGGCAGTTAGGAACACCATGGGGCTAACTGACCCTCACCCAATAAAATCAGTACAGGACATTATGTTCGGGGGTCTCGAACAAAAAAAAAGGAGGGCCTTTCCGCTTAATGAGAAAATCCAGGCCTTGATTAAAAAGGAGTGGAAAAAGCCCATAAGAAAGGCCCTGCTTACACCGAAGAGAAAATACCATTTTGATGATCAGTCTTGCTCCTTTTGGGAAAAAGCTCCCAAACTGGACGTTGCCATCGCAAAGGCATCTAAAAAATATGCCCTTCCGTTCGAGGACATGGGAGTCCTGAAGGATCCCATGGACAAAAAAGCGGACGCGTTCCTAAAAAGCTCATGGGAGGCAGCTGGGGGAGGTCTAAAACCGGCGGTGGCCGCCGCCTGCACATCCCGTTCCACAAAGACCATCAGAAATTCCTCAGGATAGCAGTCCATGTCAAGGGGGTGATAAGACATTTCCAATTCGCAGCCCTCCCCTTTGGACTAGCCATAGTACCTCGAGTTTTCACCAAGCTGGTAGCGGAGGTAATGGCACACCTGATCGTGCCTTATCTCGACGATTTCCTAGTAATCGGCAACTCTCCTCAGCATTGCGAAAGCCAGTTAAAAAAGATCATGCACTCCTTAGAAAACCTAGGCTTGCTGGTGAACTTAACGAAGTCCAAATTAGTACCGTGCCAAGTTCAGGAATATGTGGGCATCACATTGGATTCTATCAGGCAGGAATGCCGTCTTCCCTCAGAAAAAATACAAAGGATGGTGGGACTAGTATCCAGAATGAGGGATATCCCCTCCATATCCCTACGTCAAGCTATGTCCCTCCTGGCATCCATGATGGCTGGCATTCCTGCAGTCCAATGGGCTCAACTTCATTCGAGAGATCTTCAATGGCAAATTTTGTCAGAAGAAGTTTCGGTCGGTTCAGCTTATCTCCAAATGCAATTCTTTCGCTAGGTTGGTGGATGTCGCAGAACAATCTGTCCCGAGGTGTCCCTTGCATAACCCCGGTCTCAAAAGTAGTGACTACAGACGCAAGCCCCAGTGGGTGGGGGGCCCATCTGAATGATCTTATAGCCCAGGGGGTCTGGTCAGAAAACCTGAAGGGTGTATCTTCCAACATGAAAGAACTACTTGCAGTCAAGTTTGCACTCTTAGAGTTCCTAAATCCCCTTCACCCTCATCATGTCAGCATTATGTCAGACAACAGAGTAGTGGTAGTGTACCTGCAGCGCCCCAGAGTTCTGGTCGTTGCAGTACTGTGGCTTCGCCGCTAAGGGGAGCCATGGTACGTTCGATGGCACCGAAGGAGATCCTCCAATCAGGTATCACAGACACCAATATGTTTCACAGCTGGGCCTCCGGGGGGAGCTAAGGGTGCTATTCATTAGGCCACTCCCCACCATAGTGGGTAAACTGGGGGTCAGGCAGAAAGTTAGAGAGAACGCTGACGGGATTGAACGGAGCAACACCCTGTGGCAGGGGGTGTTGTGAAGGGAGAGACTGTAGGGTCTCTGCCAGGGGTGGGATCCTGGCAGAGGCTTGGCATTGAAAGAACGTAACGGGTCCGCGCAGGCTCCTGGAAGCGGCGGGACTCAAGGAAAGGATTAGAAGCGAGACAGATTGTGCTGAGTGAGAAACGAGATCAAGCAGAAGGAGAATACCAGCAGGGGTTGTGCTGAAAGAGGCAGCACCTTGCTGAGGCGCAATACCGGTGGCCGGAACACCGAGGGAGTGGATTAGAATACAGCTTCAAGCCATACTCCAAACAGCGGCAGGACAGTCGGTCTCAGGCTGGCTGTCTACCACATATCACCTATGAAGTCTTGGGGGGCAACTGCGGGAGAGGGGCGTCTCTAGGGTCCCGGAAGAACTCCAGGCCTACCTGACAAACGGGTGCCATTCCAACCTGAATACAGGGAAGGGGTGGATTTCAGAGGAACATCAAATCGAGTTGTGAGGGAACTTAAGAAACAGACACAACCGTTGTGGGGTTACTTTCCGTAAGCACAGCAGGGAAGGACTACAACACATAGCGCTAGAAGGAAGGCACAGATTTCCACCTGAGAGGAGAACTCTGGAGGTGCCATTGGACCGGCCGGACTTGCGCAGCCTGGTGAACCGTATTCTGGACTGAGGACTCAGAGATCTCCAGTAAAGAGGTAAAGAGACTGCAAACTGGTGTCCTCGTTATTTACCGTGACTTACACCCCACAACCGCACCGTTACATCGCTACTATTACTACCACCTATTTCACCGGACGTCCCCCACTGACGGACAGGGCCACGGACCGGGTCTAGCCACCGTGACAACCCCCAGAGCAGAGACTCAGAGGCCCGGCTCCGGGTACCCCTCGGCCCTGCGGCGGTGCGGGGGCGCTCCAACTTGGCGTCACGAACAGGATCTACTTAAGCCTGAAGAATCGGGTCATGTGTGCCTAGAGACTGTGATTCACTGTGCTTGGACTGTACTGTATTGCAAGACTGTGTGCTGTGCCATTTGCCGCCAAAATCCGCCGCCATTGCAGCGCTGAGGAAAGCGCAGGAAGAGAAGAGGGGCGTGGAGTGGGCGTAGACGAGCTGGAGAGCGCGAAGAATAATGGCCGCCCAGTCTAAATATTTCTGTGCAGTGAGGACGTGTCCGTCAGCAGCAGAGATCCGCCTCCTAATCCTTAATGGGGGGCGGAGGCAGAGAAAACGAAACTGCTCACGCAGGAGAGAGCGGGAAAAAGACCAGGAAGCGACCCACGTGGAGGACGCTATGGCCAGCAGCTCCGAACCCGACAGCGGGGTTGAAGTGGAAGTCTCCCCTGACTACCCGGCTGAGCCCAGCAGCTTGTCCTCCGTGGATAACACCAAATTCCTGAGAGCCGAGATGGAGGATTTATATAACCAGCTCCTCCAACTGCATGTAAGAGTCCAGGCCCCGCATCAGGTGGGACCGGCAGTGGATTCCCGGACATCGGAAGAACCAGCGGGACCTGTCGCGGAAAGTGGAATCGTACCAGTGGGTGAGTCCGCCAATCCTACCCCACTAGCAGAGGGTGTGTTAGTGGGTCCCGTAGCAGCACCACCCCTCCCGGGGACCCATAGACTTCAGCGCCTGTTACCATGGGAGGAAGCCACGGGCATGGAACACCGTATGCGAGCCCCAATCACCCCTACTCCCTTGCCGTGTGAGGTCAGCGCGGAGCGCACGGTGTGCCGCTGGGTGAACCCTGGATCCAATCTCATGGGGTTCCCCGGGGTGGAGACCCAGAAGGGAGAAATGGTGCAGGCCCTAAGCTGGGGGGAATACCAGATCCAGCTAGAACAGCGGTGGCGAGAGGAAGAGAAAACACATCAGGCTAAACGGGAGGCCTATCATCAAAAAGATTTGGCGGTCAAGGACCGGGCCCGTAAGGACCCCACCACTCACCAGGCCCCGCGCAGGCAGGGCATCATCACCGTCTTTAAACTCCAAGGAGGCTGGGGCTTCATTAAAGAACCGGGGCTATACGCAGAGGTCTTTGTTAACCGACGGGATGTCGAGTCACACCTTAGAGAGGGTCACCCCGATCGAGACCTCTATCCGGGAGACAGTGTTACCTACACCCGGCACCTTGGGGAAAAGGGGTGGTTCGCTCTGAACGTCTACAAGAAAGAGAAACCAGCCCCTGTGGCCAAAGTGCCGCCGTGTGACCGATCTGTAACCACCCTGGTCGGCCCCACCTGCCTGACCACAGAACTTGCGATCCGCCACCCGATCGCCGCCACCACTGTCGTGCCTAAAGAGGTGCCCCTTCGAGTGACCGATGTTCCGGATGTGCCAGCACAGAGAGAAGTGGGAACACAGACCTTGATCGCCGCACACGACCTGGTCGTGCAACAGACCCGAACCCATGGGGTGTATCTGGCAGCGGGAGTGGACCTGAAACCTGGATTGCAGGGGTCCGCCCGCCAGGAGGCGCCTCATGGAAACTTCTGAAAGAAGAGTCACTTTGTGAAAATGTAAATAGTTACTGTTTGTCTTTTGTTCCTGTTGCTGCTAAACCCGCCCAGGGTTAATGGATCCCTCTGTTGACCCGGGATCCTCTTTGTTTGTTTTCCTTTTCTGAAGTTGTTGCACAAGAGTTATACAAACTGCAGAAATCATGGACTGTGCATGATTCGAACTTCCCTTGTAAATAGTTTGCACCTTCTTAAAGGTGCTCCCTACTGGTTTTAGCCAAAGACACTTTGCGAAGATATTTGCCCTATTTGCTTGAGCCAAAGACACTTTGTGAAGATATCTTTCCTACCGGTTCTAGTTAAAGACACTTTGCGAAGATACCATGCCGGAACCTTTGCATGGGCCGGTAGGCTGAGAAGACGAGCTACCTTAGGGAGACTTGGTCTCCTCTTAAAGGGGATGTGAGAAACTGAACTTGAGAGAGATACTGTTGCAGAACAGTAATGCCATAATGATGCCTTGAAAAGAAATGTAATTGTTTTACATGCTAAGTTATATGTGTTGAATTTGTTGAAATGTCTAAATAATGTTTTGAAGAAAGAAAAGATGCAGAGAGCCCGTAGGGGTAGAGATAGAGGTCTGCATAGTTGAAAGTAAGCGAAGTAATAATGAAGGTGAGGATAGAAGGTAAACCCCGCGTCCCCATTGAAAGTTACTTTGTTACTAAGGACAGAGAGTGAACCCGTAGGGGTTAGAGAGTGAGTCCTTAAAGGAGCCGAGTAGAGCTGGCTCAGAGTTCTTTAAACGAAAGGAATGTTATGTCTATACCATGTATAGTAGAGAAAGGCAGTAGGCCCTGGATGAACAGGGCGGTCCTGTAAAAGAAAGGAGAGGCAGTAGGTCTGGTGCCATAGGGACAGGCGGTCCTGCAGGTTCAAAGTAGGAGAATGTGAAGTTACCTTACCCTGTAATGTGATTATAGGAAGGCCTTTGGTAAACTAAGAGTGTATGTTTCCTAAAGGCAATGTTAATTTATTGTTCCAGAATTTGCACTAAGTAGAATACCCGGTTGGGTAACAGGAGTTATGCATAGCCTGTAATTTATAATGTTGACTATGTTTGTAACGTTAAAAGTGTCCTCACCTCCCATAAAGGGAAGCCTGTTCAAGTATACTTATTGTTTTGCACTCAACAAAATTGTATGTCTGTTTACTAATCTGTATTGTTGTTTTTCTTCCCAGTCCCGGAGTACTGTGTTTAACCAGGGGGGAGTGCAGCGCCCCAGAGTTCTGGTCGTTGCAGTACTGTGGCTTCGCCGCTAAGGGGAGCCATGGTACGTTCGATGGCACCGAAGGAGTTCCTCCAATCAGGTATCACAGACACCAATATGTTTCACAGCTGGGCCTCCGGGGGGAGCTAAGGGTGCTATTCATTAGGCCACTCCCCACCATAGTGGGTAAACTGGGGGTCAGGCAGAAAGTTAGAGAGAACGCTGACGGGATTGAACGGAGCAACACCCTGTGGCAGGGGGTGTTGTGAAGGGAGAGACTGTAGGGTCTCTGCCAGGGGTGGGATCCTGGCAGAGGCTTGGCATTGAAAGAACGTAACGGGTCCGCGCAGGCTCCTGGAAGCGGCGGGACTCAAGGAAAGGATTAGAAGCGAGACAGATTGTGCTGAGTGAGAAACGAGATCAAGCAGAAGGAGAATACCAGCAGGGGTTGTGCTGAAAGAGGCAGCACCTTGCTGAGGCGCAATACCGGTGGCCGGAACGCCGAGGGAGTGGATTAGAATACAGCTTCAAGCCATACTCCAAACAGCGGCAGGACAGTCGGTCTCAGGCTGGCTGTCTACCACATATCACCTATGAAGTCTTGGGGGGCAACTGCGGGAGAGGGGCGTCTCTAGGGTCCCGGAAGAACTCCAGGCCTACCTGACAAACGGGTGCCATTCCAACCTGAATACAGGGAAGGGGTGGATTTCAGAGGAACATCAAATCGAGTTGTGAGGGAACTTAAGAAACAGACACAACCGTTGTGGGGTTACTTTCCGTAAGCACAGCAGGGAAGGACTACAACACATAGCGCTAGAAGGAAGGCACAGATTTCCACCTGAGAGGAGAACTCTGGAGGTGCCATTGGACCGGCCGGACTTGCGCAGCCTGGTGAACCGTATTCTGGACTGAGGACTCAGAGATCTCCAGTAAAGAGGTAAAGAGACTGCAAACTGGTGTCCTCGTTATTTACCGCGACTTACACCCCACAACCGCACCGTTACATCGCTACTATTACTACCACCTATTTCACCGGACGTCCCCCACTGACGGACAGGGCCACGGACCGGGTCTAGCCACCGTGACAACCCCCAGAGCAGAGACTCAGAGGCCCGGCTCCGGGTACCCCTCGGCCCTGCGGCGGTGCGGGGGCGCTCCATACCTAAATCACCAGGGGGGTACCCATTCCCAGTCTCTAATGGAAGTGACAAAATCAATCTTCCAGATAGCCGAGGGCAACCTACGGTCCTTGTCCTTCACATAAAGGGGGTGAACAATTACAGGGCAGACTTTCTGAGTCGATCCCGTCTGAAACAGGGGGAATGGTGTTATGACCCCAATGGCAGAGGGTCTCAGAAATAGTTTCTAAGTCTGCAAACACAAAAACCAGCTCATAGGGCAGTGGTAACTGATCTGACCATATATCTAATCCTAGCACCACAAATACCAGCAGCCGGGGAACGTGCCTACGTTGATTCTAGACGTCTCGCGCCAGCCGGAGAACTAACTAACCCTAGAAGGGAAAAGAAAGACCTTTCTTGCCTCCAGAGAAAAGACCCCAAAAGTTGGATACAAGCCCCCAACAAATAATAACGGTGAGGTAAGAGGAAAAGACAAACGTAAGGATGAGCTAGGTATTTAGCAAAGAGAGGCCCACTAGCTAATAGCAGAATATAGTAAGATAACTTATATGGTCAGCAAAAACCCTATCAAAAATATCCACGCTGGATATTCAAGAACCCCCGAACCGTCTAACGGCCCGGGGGGAGAACACCAGCCCCCTAGAGCTTCCAGCAAGGTCAGGAGTCACATTTAGTACAAGCTGGGCAAAAATGAGAGCAAGCAAATAACCCAAAAAAACAAAGAAGCAGGACTTAGCTTAATTTTGCAAGAACCAGGACCAGCAGATAGGAGCAAACAAAAAGGATCTGATTACAACGATGCCAGGCACTGGACTAAGGATCCAGGAGGTTTATATAGCAACACCCCTGGACTAACGACCCAGGTGGGTGCAAACTGAGGAAAGAAAATCCCAGAGTCATATCACTAATAACCACCAGAGGGAGCCAAGAAGTCTAATTCACAACAGTACCCCCCCCTTAAGGAGGGGTCACCGAACCCTCACCAAGACCACCAGGGCGATCAGGATGAGCAGCGTGAAAGGCACGAACTAAATCGGCCGCATGCACATCAGAGGCAACCACCCAGGAATTATCCTCTTGACCATAGCCCTTCCACTTGACCAGATACTGAAGCCTCCGTCTGGAGAGACGAGAATCCAAGATCTTCTCCACCACGTACTCCAACTCGCCCCCAACCAACACCGGAGCAGGAGGCTCAACAGAAGGAACCACAGGTACAACGTACCGCCGCAACAAGGACCTATGGAACACGTTGTGAATGGCAAACGACACCGGAAGATCCAAGCGAAAGGACACAGGATTAAGGATTTCCAATATCTTGTAAGGACCGATGAAGCGAGGCTTAAATTTAGAAGAGGAGACCTTCATAGGAACAAATCGAGAAGACAGCCATTCCAAATCCCCAACACGAAGTCGGGGACCCACACCGCGGCGGCGGTTGGCATAACGCTGAGCCTTCTCCTGTGACAACTTTAAGTTGTCCACCACATGATTCCAGATCTGCTGCAACCTATCCACCACAGAATCTACCCCAGGACAGTCAGAAGGCTCCACATGTCCCGAGGAAAAACGAGGATGGAAACCAGAGTTGCAGAAAAATGGCGAAACCAAAGTAGCGGAACTAGCCCGGTTATTAAGGGCAAACTCAGCCAACGGCAAGAAGGTCACCCAATCATCCTGATCTGCCGAAACAAAACACCTCAAATAAGCCTCCAGAGTCTGATTAGTTCGCTCCGTTTGTCCATTAGTCTGAGGATGAAAGGCAGACGAAAACGACAACTCAATGCCCATCCTAGCACAAAAGGATCGCCAGAACCTGGAAACAAACTGGGATCCTCTGTCAGACACAATATTCTCAGGAATGCCGTGTAAACGAACCACATTCTGAAAGAACACAGGAACCAGATCGGAAGAGGAGGGCAGCTTAGGCAAAGGCACCAAATGGACCATTTTGGAAAAGCGATCACATACCACCCAGATGACAGACATGCCCTGAGACACCGGGAGATCAGAAATGAAATCCATGGAAATGTGTGTCCAAGGCCTCTTCGGGACAGGCAAGGGCAAGAGCAACCCGCTGGCACGAGAACAGCAAGGCTTAGCTCGAGCACAAGTCCCACAGGACTGCACAAATGACCGCACATCCCGTGACAAGGAAGGCCACCAAAAGGACCTAGCCACCAGATCTCTGGTGCCAAAAATTCCCGGATGACCTACCAACACCGAGGAATGAACCTCGGAAATGACTCTGCTGGTCCACCTATCAGGAACAAACAGTCTGTCAGGTGGACAAGAGTCAGGTCTACCAGCCTGAAATCTCTGCAACACGCGTCTCAAATCAGGAGAAATGGCTGACAAGATAACTCCCTCTTTAAGAATACCAACTGGTTCTGCGACTCCAGGAGAGTCAGGCACAAAGCTCCTTGAAAGAGCATCAGCCTTCACATTCTTTGAACCTGGTAAATACGAGACCACAAAGTCAAAACGGGAGAAAAACAATGACCAGCGGGCCTGTCTAGGATTCAGGCGTTTAGCAGACTCGAGATACATCAGATTTTTGTGATCAGTCAAGACCACCACACGATGCTTAGCACCATCGAGCCAATGACGCCACTCCTCAAATGCCCACTTCATGGCCAGCAACTCCCGATTGCCGACATCATAATTCCGCTCAGCAGGCGAAAACTTCCTGGAGAAGAAAGCACATGGTCTCATTACCGAGCAACCAGGGCCTCTCTGTGACAAAACGGCCCCTGCCCCAATCTCAGAAGCATCCACTTCGACCTGAAAGGGAAGTGAGACATCAGGCTGGCACAAAACAGGCGCCGAAGTAAACCGGCGCTTCAACTCTTGGAACGCCTCCACGGCTGCAGGAGCCCAGTTAGCAACATCAGAACCTTTCTTGGTCATATCCGTCAAAGGTTTAACAACGCTAGAAAAATTAGCGATAAAACGACGGTAGAAGTTAGCAAAACCCAAGAACTTCTGAAGACTCTTAACTGACGTGGGTTGAGTCCAATCATGAATAGCTCGGACCTTGACTGGGTCCATCTCCACAGCAGAAGGGGAAAAAATAAACCCCAAAAAGGGAACCTTCTGTACTCCAAAGAGACACTTTGAGCCCTTAACAAACAAAGCATTCTCACGCAAAACCTGAAACACCATCCTGACCTGCTCCACATGTGAGTCCCAATCTTCAGAGAAAACCAGAATATCATCCAGATAAACAATCATAAATTTATCCAGATACTTCCGGAAAATATCATGCATAAAGGACTGAAACACTGAGGGCGCATGAGAGAGCCCAAAAGGCATCACCAAGTACTCAAAATGACCTTCGGGCGTATTAAATGCAGTCTTCCATTCATCTGCTTGCTTAATGCGCACAAGGTTGTACGCACCACGAAGATCTATCTTGGTGAACCACTTGGCACCTTTAATCCGGGCAAACAAGTCCGACAACAGAGGCAAAGGATACTGAAATTTAACAGTGATTTTATTCAGAAGCCGATAGTCAATACAAGGTCTCAAAGATCCGTCCTTCTTGTCCACAAAAAAGAATCCCGCACCAAGAGGGGAAGAGGATGGACGGATATGCCCCTTCTCCAGAGACTCCTTCATATACGAACGCATTGCGGCATGCTCAGGTACAGACAGATTAAATAATCTTCCCTTAGGAAATTTACTACCTGGAATCAAATCTATGGCGCAGTCACAGTCCCTATGAGGAGGCAGAGCACTGGATCTGGACTCGCTGAATACATCCTGATAATCAGACAAATACTCAGGAACTTCCGAAGGAGTAGAGGAAGCAATAGACACCGGCGGGGAATCAGCATGAATTCCCTGACAGCCCCAACTTGACACAGACATTGCCTTCCAATCCAAGACTGGATTGTGGGTCTGTAACCATGGCAGACCCAAAACGACCAAATCATGCATTTTATGCAGAACAAGAAAACGAATCACCTCCCGATGTTCAGGAGTCATGCACATGGTTACCTGCGTCCAAAACTGCGGTTTATTTTCCGCCAATGGCGTAGCATCAATACCTCTAAGAGGAATAGGATTTACCAACGGTTCAAGAACAAAACCACAGCGCTTGGCAAATGACAGATCCATAAGACTCAGGGCAGCACCTGAATCCACAAACGCCATAACAGGGTAAGAAGACAATGAGCAAATTAAAGTCACAGACAAAATAAATTTAGGTTGCAAATTACCAATGGCGACAGGACTGACAACCCTTGTTAGGCGTTTAGAGCATGCTGATATAACATGTGTAGAATCACCACAGTAAAAACATAACTAATTCTGACGTCTATGATTTTTCCGCTCATTTCTAGTCTGAATTCTATCACATTGCATTAAATCAGATGTTTGTTCAGACAACACCACCAGAGGATTAGTGGTTTTGCGCTCCCGCAAACGCCAGTCAATTTGAATAGCCAGCGCCATAGAATCATTCAGACTTGTAGGAATGGGGAAACCCACCATCACATTCTTAATGGCTTCAGAAAGGCCATTTCTGAAATTTGCGGCCAGAGCACACTCATTCCACTGAGTAAGCACGGACCATTTCCGAAATTTTTGGCAATACACTTCAGCTTCATCCTGGCCCTGAGAAATAGCCAGCAAGGCTTTTTCTGCCTGAACTTCAAGATTGGGTTCCTCGTAAAGCAATCCGAGCGCCAGAAAAAACGCATCAATATTTGCCAATGCCGGATCTCCTGGCGCTAGCGAAAAAGCCCAATCCTGAGGGTCGCCCCGTAAAAAAGAGATAACAATTTTCACTTGCTGAGCTGGATCTCCAGATGAACGGGGTCTCAGAGAAAGAAACAATTTACAATTGTTCCTGAAATTCCTAAACCTAAATCGGTCTCCAGAAAACAGTTCAGGAATAGGTATTTTAGGTTCAGACATTGGACTACTGGTAACAAAATCTTGTATGCCCTGCACACGAGCAGCAAGCTGGTCTACACTTGTAATCAAGGTCTGGACATTCATGTCTGTAGCAAGCACAAGCCACTCAAAGGTAAAGGGGAGGAAGAGAGGAAAAAAAAAAACAAAAAAAAACTCAGAATTTCCTTTCTTATTATCCCACTTCTGCAATGCAATAAACATTCAATGTTGGCCTGGCATACTGTTATGACCCCAATGGCAGAGGGTCACAGAAATAGTTTCTAAGTCTGCAAACACAAAAACCAGCTCATAGGGCAGTGGTAACTGATCTGACCATATATCTAATCCTAGCACCACAAATACCAGCAGCCGGGGAACGTGCCTACGTTGATTCTAGACGTCTCGCGCCAGCCGGAGAACTAACTAACCCTAGAAGGGAAAAGAAAGACCTTTCTTGCCTCCAGAGAAAAGACCCCAAAAGTTGGATACAAGCCCCCAACAAATAATAACGGTGAGGTAAGAGGAAAAGACAAACGTAAGGATGAGCTAGGTATTTAGCAAAGAGAGGCCCACTAGCTAATAGCAGAATATAGTAAGATAACTTATATGGTCAGCAAAAACCCTATCAAAAATATCCACGCTGGATATTCAAGAACCCCCGAACCGTCTAACGGCCCGGGGGGAGAACACCAGCCCCCTAGAGCTTCCAGCAAGGTCAGGAGTCACATTTAGTACAAGCTGGACAAAAATGAGAGCAAGCAAATAACCCAAAAAAACAAAGAAGCAGGACTCAGCTTAATTTTGCAAGAACCAGGACCAGCAGATAGGAGCAAACAAAAAGGATCTGATTACAACGATGCCAGGCACTGGACTAAGGATCCAGGAGGTTTATATAGCAACACCCCTGGACTAACGACCCAGGTGGGTGCAAACTGAGGAAAGAAAATCCCAGAGTCATATCACTAATAACCACCAGAGGGAGCCAAGAAGTCTAATTCACAACAGTACCCCCCCCTTAAGGAGGGGTCACCGAACCCTCACCAAGACCACCAGGGCGATCAGGATGAGCAGCGTGAAAGGCACGAACTAAATCGGCCGCATGCACATCAGAGGCAACCACCCAGGAATTATCCTCTTGACCATAGCCCTTCCACTTGACCAGATACTGAAGCCTCCGTCTGGAGAGACGAGAATCCAAGATCTTCTCCACCACGTACTCCAACTCGCCCCCAACCAACACCGGAGCAGGAGGCTCAACAGAAGGAACCACAGGTACAACGTACCGCCGCAACAAGGACCTATGGAACACGTTGTGAATGGCAAACGACACCGGAAGATCCAAGCGAAAGGACACAGGATTAAGGATTTCCAATATCTTGTAAGGACCGATGAAGCGAGGCTTAAATTTAGAAGAGGAGACCTTCATAGGAACAAATCGAGAAGACAGCCATTCCAAATCCCCAACACGAAGTCGGGGACCCACACCGCGGCGGCGGTTGGCATAACGCTGAGCCTTCTCCTGTGACAACTTTAAGTTGTCCACCACATGATTCCAGATCTGCTGCAACCTATCCACCACAGAATCTACCCCAGGACAGTCAGAAGGCTCCACATGTCCCGAGGAAAAACGAGGATGGAAACCAGAGTTGCAGAAAAATGGCGAAACCAAAGTAGCGGAACTAGCCCGGTTATTAAGGGCAAACTCAGCCAACGGCAAGAAGGTCACCCAATCATCCTGATCTGCCGAAACAAAACACCTCAAATAAGCCTCCAGAGTCTGATTAGTTCGCTCCGTTTGTCCATTAGTCTGAGGATGAAAGGCAGACGAAAACGACAACTCAATGCCCATCCTAGCACAAAAGGATCGCCAGAACCTGGAAACAAACTGGGATCCTCTGTCAGACACAATATTCTCAGGAATGCCGTGTAAACGAACCACATTCTGAAAGAACACAGGAACCAGATCGGAAGAGGAGGGCAGCTTAGGCAAAGGCACCAAATGGACCATTTTGGAAAAGCGATCACATACCACCCAGATGACAGACATGCCCTGAGACACCGGGAGATCAGAAATGAAATCCATGGAAATGTGTGTCCAAGGCCTCTTCGGGACAGGCAAGGGCAAGAGCAACCCGCTGGCACGAGAACAGCAAGGCTTAGCTCGAGCACAAGTCCCACAGGACTGCACAAATGACCGCACATCCCGTGACAAGGAAGGCCACCAAAAGGACCTAGCCACCAGATCTCTGGTGCCAAAAATTCCCGGATGACCTACCAACACCGAGGAATGAACCTCGGAAATGACTCTGCTGGTCCACCTATCAGGAACAAACAGTCTGTCAGGTGGACAAGAGTCAGGTCTACCAGCCTGAAATCTCTGCAACACGCGTCTCAAATCAGGAGAAATGGCTGACAAGATAACTCCCTCTTTAAGAATACCAACTGGTTCTGCGACTCCAGGAGAGTCAGGCACAAAGCTCCTTGAAAGAGCATCAGCCTTCACATTCTTTGAACCTGGTAAATACGAGACCACAAAGTCAAAACGGGAGAAAAACAATGACCAGCGGGCCTGTCTAGGATTCAGGCGTTTAGCAGACTCGAGATACATCAGATTTTTGTGATCAGTCAAGACCACCACACGATGCTTAGCACCATCGAGCCAATGACGCCACTCCTCAAATGCCCACTTCATGGCCAGCAACTCCCGATTGCCGACATCATAATTCCGCTCAGCAGGCGAAAACTTCCTGGAGAAGAAAGCACATGGTCTCATTACCGAGCAACCAGGGCCTCTCTGTGACAAAACGGCCCCTGCCCCAATCTCAGAAGCATCCACTTCGACCTGAAAGGGAAGTGAGACATCAGGCTGGCACAAAACAGGCGCCGAAGTAAACCGGCGCTTCAACTCTTGGAACGCCTCCACGGCTGCAGGAGCCCAGTTAGCAACATCAGAACCTTTCTTGGTCATATCCGTCAAAGGTTTAACAACGCTAGAAAAATTAGCGATAAAACGACGGTAGAAGTTAGCAAAACCCAAGAACTTCTGAAGACTCTTAACTGACGTGGGTTGAGTCCAATCATGAATAGCTCGGACCTTGACTGGGTCCATCTCCACAGCAGAAGGGGAAAAAATAAACCCCAAAAAGGGAACCTTCTGTACTCCAAAGAGACACTTTGAGCCCTTAACAAACAAAGCATTCTCACGCAAAACCTGAAACACCATCCTGACCTGCTCCACATGTGAGTCCCAATCTTCAGAGAAAACCAGAATATCATCCAGATAAACAATCATAAATTTATCCAGATACTTCCGGAAAATATCATGCATAAAGGACTGAAACACTGAGGGCGCATGAGAGAGCCCAAAAGGCATCACCAAGTACTCAAAATGACCTTCGGGCGTATTAAATGCAGTCTTCCATTCATCTCCTTGCTTAATGCGCACAAGGTTGTACGCACCACGAAGATCTATCTTGGTGAACCACTTGGCACCTTTAATCCGGGCAAACAAGTCCGACAACAGAGGCAAAGGATACTGAAATTTAACAGTGATTTTATTCAGAAGCCGATAGTCAATACAAGGTCTCAAAGATCCGTCCTTCTTGTCCACAAAAAAGAATCCCGCACCAAGAGGGGAAGAGGATGGACGGATATGCCCCTTCTCCAGAGACTCCTTCATATACGAACGCATTGCGGCATGCTCAGGTACAGACAGATTAAATAATCTTCCCTTAGGAAATTTACTACCTGGAATCAAATCTATGGCGCAGTCACAGTCCCTATGAGGAGGCAGAGCACTGGATCTGGACTCGCTGAATACATCCTGATAATCAGACAAATACTCAGGAACTTCCGAAGGAGTAGAGGAAGCAATAGACACCGGCGGGGAATCAGCATGAATTCCCTGACAGCCCCAACTTGACACAGACATTGCCTTCCAATCCAAGACTGGATTGTGGGTCTGTAACCATGGCAGACCCAAAACGACCAAATCATGCATTTTATGCAGAACAAGAAAACGAATCACCTCCCGATGTTCAGGAGTCATGCACATGGTTACCTGCGTCCAAAACTGCGGTTTATTTTCCGCCAATGGCGTAGCATCAATACCTCTAAGAGGAATAGGATTTACCAACGGTTCAAGAACAAAACCACAGCGCTTGGCAAATGACAGATCCATAAGACTCAGGGCAGCACCTGAATCCACAAACGCCATAACAGGGTAAGAAGACAATGAGCAAATTAAAGTCACAGACAAAATAAATTTAGGTTGCAAATTACCAATGGCGACAGGACTGACAACCCTTGTTAGGCGTTTAGAGCATGCTGATATAACATGTGTAGAATCACCACAGTAAAAACATAACTAATTCTGACGTCTATGATTTTTCCGCTCATTTCTAGTCTGAATTCTATCACATTGCATTAAATCAGATGTTTGTTCAGACAACACCACCAGAGGATTAGTGGTTTTGCGCTCCCGCAAACGCCAGTCAATTTGAATAGCCAGCGCCATAGAATCATTCAGACTTGTAGGAATGGGGAAACCCACCATCACATTCTTAATGGCTTCAGAAAGGCCATTTCTGAAATTTGCGGCCAGAGCACACTCATTCCACTGAGTAAGCACGGACCATTTCCGAAATTTTTGGCAATACACTTCAGCTTCATCCTGGCCCTGAGAAATAGCCAGCAAGGCTTTTTCTGCCTGAACTTCAAGATTGGGTTCCTCGTAAAGCAATCCGAGCGCCAGAAAAAACGCATCAATATTTGCCAATGCCGGATCTCCTGGCGCTAGCGAAAAAGCCCAATCCTGAGGGTCGCCCCGTAAAAAAGAGATAACAATTTTCACTTGCTGAGCTGGATCTCCAGATGAACGGGGTCTCAGAGAAAGAAACAATTTACAATTGTTCCTGAAATTCCTAAACCTAAATCGGTCTCCAGAAAACAGTTCAGGAATAGGTATTTTAGGTTCAGACATTGGACTACTGGTAACAAAATCTTGTATGCCCTGCACACGAGCAGCAAGCTGGTCTACACTTGTAATCAAGGTCTGGACATTCATGTCTGTAGCAAGCACAAGCCACTCAAAGGTAAAGGGGAGGAAGAGAGGAAAAAAAAAAACAAAAAAAAACTCAGAATTTCCTTTCTTATTATCCCACTTCTGCAATGCAATAAACATTCAATGTTGGCCTGGCATACTGTTATGACCCCAATGGCAGAGGGTCACAGAAATAGTTTCTAAGTCTGCAAACACAAAAACCAGCTCATAGGGCAGTGGTAACTGATCTGACCATATATCTAATCCTAGCACCACAAATACCAGCAGCCGGGGAACGTGCCTACGTTGATTCTAGACGTCTCGCGCCAGCCGGAGAACTAACTAACCCTAGAAGGGAAAAGAAAGACCTTTCTTGCCTCCAGAGAAAAGACCCCAAAAGTTGGATACAAGCCCCCAACAAATAATAACGGTGAGGTAAGAGGAAAAGACAAACGTAAGGATGAGCTAGGTATTTAGCAAAGAGAGGCCCACTAGCTAATAGCAGAATATAGTAAGATAACTTATATGGTCAGCAAAAACCCTATCAAAAATATCCACGCTGGATATTCAAGAACCCCCGAACCGTCTAACGGCCCGGGGGGAGAACACCAGCCCCCTAGAGCTTCCAGCAAGGTCAGGAATCACATTTAGTACAAGCTGGACAAAAATGAGAGCAAGTAAATAACCCCAAAAAACAAAGAAGCAGGACTTAGCTTAATTTTGCAAGAACCAGGACCAGCAGATAGGAGCAAACAAAAAGGATCTGATTACAACGATGCCAGGCACTGGACTAAGGATCCAGGAGGTTTATATAGCAACACCCCTGGACTAACGACCCAGGTGGGTGCAAACTGAGGAAAGAAAATCCCAGAGTCATATCACTAATAACCACCAGAGGGAGCCAAGAAGTCTAATTCACAACAGAATGGGAATTGAACCAGGCAGTGCTCAATCAAATCTCGGAAAGATGGGGAGTACCAGACATAGACCTCTTTGCGAACAATCTGAACAAGAAGGTAGACACCTTTTGCTCCATAACACCATTGGGGAACCTCGTAGTATTAGACACATTCCTGATTCCTTGGTACCACCAGCTGGCATATGCCTTTTCAACAATCGCTATAATACCAGCAGTTCTGAGGAAAATACGGGAAGACAGAGCTCGTGAAGTCTTGATAGCTCAATTCTGGCCAAAGAGGGCATGGTTTTCCTGGATGAGAAGGATGTCTATCTCTGACCCCTGGGTATTTCCTGGACCTTCTAAATCTCCTCTCCCAGGGACCACTGCAACATGCGCAGGTTGCAAGTTTACACTTGACAGCCTGGAATTTGAAAGGGAGTTGTTAGAGAATAGAGGTTTTTCACCGGGGCTGGTGTCTACCCTGCTGAAAAGTAGGAAACCAATTACAACTAAACAGTACGGGAAAATATGGAAATAATTCCTGTCGTCATCAGGTGCCAAGCTAGGTGAAAAAGTTCCTTTAAAAGCCATACTAGAGTTCCTGAAAAAGGGGTCAGTGATAGGTCTGGCACAAGTACCCTAAAAGTCTTTATAGCAGCTTTGGGGGCACTATTCAATTGCGATCTGGCGGGGAATCGTTGGGTTTCCAGGTTCATTAGAGCAGCAGGAAGGTCAAGACCTCTACCCTCACGGAGCACCCCTCAGTGGGATTTAAATCTACTCCTTACGGCCCTGACTAAACCTCCCTTTGAACCCCTGGCAGATGTCTCATTAAAAATTCTCTCTCTTAAAACATCCCTATTGGTCGCCCTCAACTCTGCGCATAGTGTTAGTGACATACAAGCCTTGTCAGCCAACCCCCCTTTCACTCAATTCCTGGATGATAGGGTTGTTCTCAAAACTGATCCGGCCTACCTCCCAAAAGTAGCTTCTCGTTTCCACAGAGCACAGGAGATATCTCTTCCCTCCTTTTGTTCTAACCCCAAAAACAAGGAGGAAGAGTCCATACACACATTGGATGTTAGGAGATGCTTGATCCACTACATAGAAGCCACTAGGGAGTGTAGGGAGGATGGATCTCTTTTTGTCTGTTTCCAGGGTCCCCGAAAGGGGAAAAAAGCCTCCAAAAGCACCCTAGCAAGATGGATCAGAGACACCAGCCAGTCTTATTCATCAAGTTGGGCGCCAGTCCCGGGAGAAATCAGAGCACACTCAATGAGAGCAGTAGCAACCTCCTGGCAGAAAGGGCCGGTGCTTCTATTGATCAGATATGTAGAGCTGCTACCCGGTCTTCACCCTCTACATTGTATAAGTGCAGCGCCCCAGAGTCCTGGTCGCTGCAGTAATATTGTTCTTCCACCAGGGGGAGTGATATTACATCTGACGGCAATAAAGGAGATCTTCCTGCCAGGTATCACAAACCATACACCACACTTCACACTCCAGTCCACCAGGGGGAGCCTTGCTCCTATCTACTAGGGCACTCCTCACAGAAGGGTAAAACTGGTGGGCTGAATAGAAAGATAGAGAGAAGCTGGCTGGGTTTTGTCCAGGCAATACCTGTCAGGCAGACAGGGGGAAAGGAGGAACATCGGAGCTGCAGACAGAGGGTCCCTGACAGGGGTGGGATCCTGTCAGAAGCCTAGCTAGACAGAAGGCTACGGAGCTGCACCTGCCCCACGTGCGGCAGCATCCTAAGAAAGGACACAAAGAAATTGTATTGTATTGTAGAGGGTGAGAAATGAAGTCATAGCACAATGAGATAACACCAGAAGGAGTTCTGCCCTGAAATAGGCTGCCTCCTTCTCAGGTGCGTAGCCAGTGGCCGGAACACCGAGGGAGCAACCGTCTCCAAGCCTTGCTCCAGAGACCGGCAGGACAGTCAATTCCAAGTTGGCTGCCCAATCTTAATACCTAGGAAGACACGGTGGCAACTTGTGGGGGTCGGGGCGTCTCTAGGGTCCCTATAAACAAGCCTCAGGCCATCAGTCATACGGGTTTGTCCTATCCATACCATCTGGGGGACAGAGAAGAAGAAATAACATCTAGAACATCTACAACAGTTGTGAGGACCTTACCGAGAAGCTCAGCAGGGAGGTACTACAACACACAGGCGCTAGAGGAAGGCTACTGATTTCCACCTGGATAAGGGAACTCTGGATTTGCCTTCGGACCGGCTGGACTCTGCCTACCCTGTGGTCTGTACCCTGGACTGTGGATGCTGAAGTCTTCAGTAAAAGGAAAAGAGACAGCAACCTTGTGTCCTCGTTATTCATTGTGCCTTACATCATCCACCATCACCATCTACACTTCTGGGAAGCCCTGGGGATCCACTTCACCTGTGGGAAGGTATACCATCTTGCTGCGATAACATCACCCCAGCGGACCCCTAAGCAGCGTCAGTCACCCTGACCGAATACCACAGGTGGCGTCACGAACATTTCCCCTTTTAATACGGACACCCCTAGGGCCACGGACCGGTCAGCCACCATTACATCCCCCTTGAGGACCGAAGGGCCCGGTACCGAGTACCCCACTGCCCTACTGGGGGCGCTCCATAAATTTTGGCGTCACGAACAGAATCTACTTAAGCCTGAAAATCGGGTCATGTGTGCCTAAGAACTGTGCCGGAACTGTATTTGAACTGTGATTTGCTTAAGGACTGTGTATTGCCATTTGCCGCCAAAATTCCCACCAAAACTGCCGCCATTACAGCGCCACGAGGAGCGCTGGAGAAGAAGAAGGGCGTGGAGTTGTGGGCGTGAATGAACTGAGAAGCGCGAAAAACAATGGCCGCCCAGTCTAAATATATCTGTACCTTGAGAACGTGTCCGTCAGCAGCCGAAATCCGCCTCCTGATCCTCAATGGCGGGCGGAGACAAAGAAAACAAAACCGCCCAAGAAGAAGAGAGCAGGAAAAGAACGAGGAAGGAGCCAGCCACGTGGAGGACGCCATGGCCAGCCGCCCGGGACCAGAGCATGGGGTCGGAGCAGAGGACTCCCCCAGACACCTGGAGAGACACCGCGGCCAGGCATCACCCATTGGCCCTGACTTCCTGCAGGCCGGCGTGGAAGAGCTCAGTGACCAACTCCTGCGGATGCTGCTGAGCATTGCGGCTGGGTGGAAGAAGACCTTTATTGGGAGCCTCACCAGATGCCTGTCGGCAGCCTCGTCTAGTCCAGAGCCAGAACGAAGTTCCAGCGCTCCGAAGCAAGAAAGCAAGGCCCTGCCGGAAAGCGAGATGCTGCAAACAGAGATGACAATGCTGCTGCCCAAGGCCCTGCGACCAGCATTCCAGACCCCCCAGCGGAGACAGAGCAGACCAGCACCGGAGGAACCGCATCTGAAGCAGGTATGAGGAACGACCCTGCCCCGGTGACCGACCCCGCTCCCACAACTGCTCCTGCCACAGCTGCTGACTCCGTTCCAGTGACTGATCTTGTAGCAGCCGCTACCTCTGCTGCAGCAAATGCCCATACTCAAGCTACGCAGACCTCCATCGCTGCGCATGATATGACAATCCATGAAAGACAAACAAATGGTGTTTATCTGGCACCGGGTGTAACCCTGGATCCTACCCTTTCCAGGCCAGGAAGGGTTATGTGCCAGGTGCAGCCCTGGAAGAAGTTCTGCCCTGAAATAGGCTGCCTCCTTCTGAGGCGCGTGGCCGGTGGCCGGAACACAGAGGGAGCAACCGTCTCCAAGCCTTGCTCCAGAGACCGGCAGGACAGTCAATTCCAAGTTGGCTGCCCGATCTTAATAAATAGGAAGACACAGTGGCAACTTGTGGGGGTCGGGGCGTCTCTAGGGTCCCTATAAACAAGCCTCAGGCCATCAGTCATACGGGTTTGTCCTATCCATACCATCTGGGGGACAGAGAGGAAGAAATAACATCTAGAACATCTACAACAGTTGTGAGGACCTTACCGAGAGGCTCAGCAGGGAGGTACTACAACACACAGGCGCTAGAGGAAGGCTACTGATTTCCACCTTGATAAGGGGACTCTGGATTTGCCTTTGGAACAGCAGGACTCTGCCTACCCTGTGGTCTGTACCCTGGACTGTGGATGCTGAATTCTTCAGTAAAAGGTAAAGAGACTGCAACCTTGTGTCCTCGTTATTCACTGCACCCTACATCATCCACCATCACCATCTACACTTCTGGGAAGCCCTGGGGATCCACTTCACCTGTGGGAAGGTATACCATCTTGCTGCCATAACATCACCCCAGCGGACCCCTAAGCAGTGTCGGTCACCCTGACCGAATACCACAGGTGGCGTCACGAACATTTCCCCTTTTAATATGGACGCCCCTAGGGCCACGGATCGGGTCAGCCACCGTGACATCCCCCTTGAGAACCGAAGGGCCCGGTACTGAGTACCCCATTGCCCTTCTGGGGGCGCTCCAAAAGCACTATAGATTGGACCTTATCTCTTCCTCAGACCTCACCTTTGGGAAAAGGGTTCTGGAAGCGGTGGTCCCTCCCTAATGTACAGTGTCTGCAATTCTCTCCGTGGTGCCATCATGGGGGACAGAGAAAAATATTGTTATTTACCGATAACGGTATTTCTCTGAGCCCATGACGGCACCCGTACATTCCCTCCCTCCACGTATGGGTGTGCACACAAATAAAACGTCTCTATGCTAATACCTAAGTAAATAGCCATGCGGTATCTCGGTTAAGACTTCGAATAATGTTGAAATTATATTTTGTTATTAACCTAAGCTACCATTATGCTCTGTAAACAACTGATGCGGGAGAGAGGTACCGCCTTTTTATCTGTAGGTTTCCTGTCCTTGGTGGGCGGATGCCCTCTCTCCGTGGTGCCGTCATGGGCTCAGAGAAATACCGTTATCGGTAAGTAACTATATTTTTCAACATCTTATTGGGGGTTCAGGTTTGTCAGGTGAGTTATAAGAGAACATAACTGACTTAAATCTTAACGTTCTAAGCACATAGACTTTTATTACTTGAAGCAGAAAAATGTCAATCAGTAAAAATATTAGATTTCCACAAAGATATAATGAGGTAAAGAATCCTACCGCACTTCTCAGTAGTTAAGCATTAAATGCAGATGTGTGAGTATGATAGAATTAGATTTGCACACTTTCAACCAGAGACAGGGTGAGAAAAATAGTGAAATGATAAGATCAAGTTACAATTGTATTCTAAAGTTTTAGATAAGTGCTTATAATTTAATGTGTAAACACTACTGAGAAGTGTGCTAGTCATCTTTTATCTTTTTGGAACTCTAATATCAAGCCATTGCAACAAACATCACACATCTCAGATGTTAGGGTATGTGCACACGTCAGGATTTCTTGCTGAAATTTTCCTGACAAAAATCCGGATATTTCTGCCAGAAATCCGCATGCGTTTTTTGCGCTTTTTTTGCTCGTTTTTGACGCGGTTTTTTTTGCGGAAAATTTGTAGATTTTTTGCGTTTTTCTCCTGACACTCCAAAATCAGGGGAAATCCGCAAAAAAATCCGCAAAAAGAATGAACAAGTTCATTGAACAAGTTCTTTCTTTTTGCGGATTGCGTTTTTTTTTGCGGAAAAAACACAACATCTGCACAAAAATTGCCAAATGCATTCTAAATGATAGGATGCATAATGTAAGCTTTTTTGTGCAGAATTATAGCGTTTTTATCGGGGATATCCGCAAAAAAAATGCTAAAATTCCTGAAGAAATCCTGACGTGTGCACGTACCCTCAGACTTCCAGAAAGACAAAAAGTTGACTAGGACACTTCTCAGTAGTGTTTACACATTAAATTAAAAGCACTTATCTTACTGGACAGTAGGGTTGAGCGAAACGGGTCGATTATTTTCAAAAGTCGCCGACTTTTGGCTAAGTCGGCGTCTCATGAAACCCGATCCGACCCCTGTGCTTGTCGGCCATGCGGTACGCGACTTTCGCGCCAAAGTCGCGTTTCAATGACGCGAAAAGCGCCATTTCTCAGCCAATGAAGGTGAATGCAGAGTGTGGGCAGCGTGATGACATAGATCCTGGTCCCCACCATCTTAGAGAAGGGCATTGCAGTGATTGGCTTGCTGTCTGCGGCGCCACAGGGGCTATAAAGGGGCGCTCCCGCCGACCGCCATCTTACTGCTGCTGATCTGAGCTTAGGGAGAGGTTGCTGCCGCTTCGTCAGAAGCAGGGAGAGCGTTAGGCAGGGTCCACTAACCACCAAACCGCTTGTGCTGTAGCGATTTCCACTGTCCAACACCACCTTCGGTGTGCAGGGACTGTGGAAGCTATTTTTTTTTTTTTTCCCCTCAGCGCTGTAGCTCATTGGGCTGCCCTAGAAGGCTCCGTGATAGCTGTATTGCTGTGTGTACGCCACTGTGGAAACCAACTGCTTTTTTCAAAGCACATATCCTCTTGTTCCTTTCTGCACAGCTATCTTTTTTGTTTGTCCACACTTTTTATTTAATTTGTGCATCAGTCCACTCCTATTGCTGCCTGCCATACCTGGCTTAGATTACTGCAGGGAGATAGTAATTGTAGGACAGTCCCTGTTTTTTTTTTTTTTTTTTTTTGTGGGAGATTAAGATTGGCATTTCTGCTCCAGTGCCATCCCTGTGTGTGCCATCTCTCACTGAGTGGGCCATAGAAAGCCTATTTATTTTTTCCGTGATTTGTGTTCTAAATTCTACCTCAACACAAAAACACTACATCAATCAGTGGTAGAAAAATATTGGCCTCAGTCAGGGCTTGTGTGCCACTGCTGTGTGTGCTATCTCTTATTCAGTGGGCTATAGAAAGCCTATTTATTTATTTATTTTTTTTCTTATTATTTGGTTTCTAAAGTCTCCCTGAAAAAAAATAAATAAATAAAAAAACAGTGGGAGAGTAATATTGCCCTTTCAGCTTGTGTGCCAGTCTTGACTCCTGGGTGTGCCACCTCTCTCTCTCTAATTGTGGGCCATAGAAAGCCTTTTTTTGTTTGTTTTTTTTTTAATATTATTTGGTTTCTAAAGTCTCCCTGAAAAAAAAAAAAACATAAAAAAACAGTGGGAGAGTAATATTGCCCTTTCAGCTTGTGTGCCAGTCTTGACTCCTGGGTGTGCCACCTCTCTCTCTCATTCAGTGGGCCATAGAAAGGCTATTTATTTTTTTGGTTTTTTTAATATTATTTGGTTTCTAAAGTCTCCCTGAAAATAATAAAAAAAAAAACTTAAAAAAACAGTGGGAGAGTAATATTGCCCTTTCAGCTTGTGCGCCAGTCTTGACTCCTGGGTGTGCCACCTCTCTCTCTCTAATTGTGGGCCATAGAAAGCCTTTTTTTTTTTTGTTTTTTTTTTTGTTTTTTTTTAAATATTATTTGGTTTCTAAAGTCTCCCTGAGGAAAAAAAATAAATAAATTAGGTGGGAGATTAATATTGACATTAGTGCTTGAGTGACAGTCCTGCGTGTGTGTCATCTCTGTGATTTTGTGCCACAGAAAACAGAGTGTGTAACATTGTGCCTGATTTTCCTTGTGGTCTCACCAACCTGTTAAGGGATATTGAAATCATACTGAAGTTATAGCTCACCGTGTAAGTTGTTTGACAGCAACAAATAAAGTTACTTTGGTTAAGATTTTAAAACAATGAGGAAGTCTGGTGCAAGAGGTCGTCGTGGGCGTTCATTGTCAGCTGGTAATGATGGTAGTGGTAGTGGAGCATCAGGTGGTCGTGGGGATAAAAATATTCCACCTAAGTCTGGAGCTGTGGAGCCAGTTTCGTCGTCAGGCTACACAAGGCCTCGAACGCTCTCTTTTCTGGGAGTAGGAAAACCGCTTTTAAAGGCGGAGCAGCAACAGCAAGTTTTGGCTTACATTGCAGACTCAGCCTCTAGCTCTTTTGCCTCCTCTTCCGAAACTGGTAAATGTAAAAGCAGCGCGTCGCTTGTGGATGTTCACGGTCAGGGACAAGTCGCTTCCTTGTCCTCCTCAGCAAAAACTACAACAAGAGAGAAGGATGCAGCAGGCGACACAACGGGTCACTCCATGGAGCTCTTTACACATACCGTCCCTGGCTTAGAAAGTGAAACATTTAACAGGCCATGCCCATTACAAGTAGATTCTGACATGGAGTGCACTGATGCACAGCCACAGCCAGAGTACTATGCTGCTCCTTTGACTCAGACCACCACATTGCCCTCTCAGGGTACAGATCCACAATCAGACCCTGATGAGACTATGTTGCCCCGCCACGAACGCTATACCACCGACCGACACAGTGACACAGACGAAGTTGCACACGAGCTCGAAGAGGAGGTAATAGATGACCCAGTTATTGACCCCGATTGGCAGCCATTGGGGGAACAGGGTGCAGGCGGCAGTAGTTCAGAAGCGGAGGTGGAGGAGGGGCCGCAGCAGGCATCAACATCGCAACAGGTTCCATCTGCCGGGCCCGTATCTGGCCCAAAATGCGTGTCAAAGCCAAAACCTGTTGGAGGACAGCGTGGCCATCCGGTTAAAGCTCAGTCTGCAATCCCTGAAAAGGGATTCGAGTCTAGGAAGAGTGCAGTCTGGCATTTTTTTAAACAACATCCAACTGATCAGCGCAAAGTCATCTGTCAAAAATGTTCAACTAGCTTAAGCAGAGGTCAGAATCTGAAAAGTCTAAATACTAGTTGCATGCATAGACACTTAACCACCATGCATTTTCAAGCCTGGACTAACTACCAAACGTCCCTTAAGGTTGTAGCACCCTTGGCCAATGAAGCTAGTCAGCAACGCAACATCCCTTCCGTCACTGTAAGGCCACCATTTTCCGCACCACCGGCAGTATCTGTGCAGGTTTCTTTGCCAGCCAAAAGCAGTCAGGGTCAGGGAACCACCAGTTTTGTAGGAGGAAATATTGCATCTAGGGCACCGGCGGAAACAATACCGTCTCCAACCGTCTCTCAGTCTGCCATGTACACCGGCACACCCGAAAGTTCCACGATCTCCAGCTCTCCAGTCCAGCTCACCCTACATGAGACTCTGGTTAGAAAAAGGAAGTACTTATCCTCGCATCCGCGTACACAGGGTTTTAACGCCTACATAGCTAGACTAATCTCGTTAGAGATGATGCCCTACCGGTTAGTTGAAAGCGAAGCTTTCAAAGCCCTGATGGAGTACGCTGAACCACGATACGAGCTACCCAGTCGACACTTTTTTTCCAGAAAAGCCATCCCAGCCCTGCACCAGCATGTTAAACAGCGCATCGTCCATGCACTCAGGCAATCTGTGAGTACAAAGGTGCACCTGACTACAGATGCATGGACCAGTAGGCATGGCCAGGGACGTTATGTGTCCATCACGGCACACTGGGTGAATGTGGTGGATGCAGGGTCCACAGGCGACATCAATTTAGGGACAGTTGTGCCTAGCCCACGGTCTAGGAAACAGTTGGCTGTAGGCGTTCGCACCCCCTCCTCCTCCTCGTCCTCCTGCAGAAGCTACAGCTCTTCCACAGAACGCAGTCTGCCAACCACTCCATCGGCAGATGACACTGTTGCACACCAGTTGTCCCATTATGGGCCAGCTACTGCCAAGCGTCAGCAGGCTGTATTGGCTATGAAGTGTTTGGGCGACAACAGACACACCGCGGAAGTTCTGTCCGAGTTCTTGCAACAAGAAACGCAGTCGTGGCTGGGCACAGTAGATCTTGAGGCAGGCAAGGTAGTGAGTGATAACGGAAGGAATTTCATGGCTGCCATCTCCCTTTCCCAACTGAAACACATTCCTTGCCTGGCTCACACCTTAAACCTGGTGGTGCAGTGCTTATTGAAAACTTATCCTGGGTTCTCCGACCTGCTCCTCAAAGTGCGTGCACTTTGCTCACATATCCGACGTTCGCCTGTACACGCCAGCCGTATGCAGACCTATCAGCGGTCTTTGAACCTTCCCCAGCATCGCCTCATCATAGACGTTGCAACAAGGTGGAACTCAACACTGCACATGCTTCAGAGACTGTGCGAACAGAGGCGTGCTGTTATTTATTTGTGGGAGGATACACGGGCAGGCAGTAGGATGGCAGACATGGAGTTGTCAGGTGTGCAGTGGTCTAAGATACAAGACATGTGTCAAGTCCTTCAGTGTTTTGAGGAATGCACACGGCTGGTTAGTGCAGACAACGCCGTAATAAGCATGAGCATCCCCCTAATGCGTCTGCTGATGCAAAGTTTGACGCACATAAAGGAGCAGGCGTCTGCACCAGAGGAAGAGGAAAGCCTTGATGACAGTCAGCCATTGTCTGGTCAGGGCAGTGTACAGGACGAGGTAGCGGGCGAAGAGGAGGTGGAGGACGAGGAGGATGATGGGGATGAGTATATTTTTAATGCCGAACCTTTCCCGGGGGCACAGGAAATTGGTTGCGTGTCACGGCCGGGTTCTGGTTTTTTGAGGGACACAAGTGACGTAGATTTGCCTGCAACTGCCCCTCAACCAATCACAACCGGAGATTTGACAACTGGAACTTTGGCCCACATGGCGGATTATGCCTTACGTATCCTAAAAAGGGACACACGCATTACGAAAATGATGAACGATGACGATTACTGGTTGGCCTGCCTCCTTGATCCACGCTATAAAGGCAAATTGCAAAATATTATGCCACATGAGAACTTGGAACTAATATTAGCAACCAAACAATCAACTCGTGTTGACCGTTTGCTTCAGGCATTCCCAGCACACAGCGCACGTGATCGTTCTCACACGAGCTCCAGGGGGCAGCAGACTAGGAGTGTTAGGGGTGCACACATCAGAAGTGGCATTGGACAGAGGGGTTTTCTGACCAGGTTGTGGAGTGATTTTGCTATGACCGCAGACAGGACAGGTACTGCTGCATCAATTGAAAGTGACAGGAGACAACATTTGTCCAGTATGGTTACTAACTATTTTTCATCCCTTATCGATGTTCTCCCTCAACCGTCATTCCCATTTGATTACTGGGCCTCCAAATTAGACACCTGGCCAGAATTGGCAGAATATGCATTGCAGGAGCTTGCTTGCCCGGCAGCAAGTGTCCTATCAGAAAGAGTATTCAGTGCTGCAGGTTCAATATTAACCGAAAAAAGGACTCGTCTGGCTACCCAAAATGTTGACGATCTAACATTCATTAAAATGAACCACAACTGGATTTCGAAATCTTTTGCCCCACCTTGCCCGGCCGACACCTAGCTTTCCTATGAAAAGCTCTTGCCTGTGAATTACTTTTCTAATGTCTAATTTGCTGCAGCTGATTGTACAGCATACGACATGTTTACACCTCCCTAAATGGCAAAACTCCCACACGGGGCCGTGGTATCGCGACTTGGCGCAAGCACCCGTGAGACTGCTGTTTGTCTGAAGAGGTGGGTGTGCTCGCTTTTGGTTGACGGCATTGCTACTGGGTCCCTCATAGTACAATGTAGTGTCTCTGGCGGTGGCGGTGCGCACCCAACGTCAGACACACCGTTGTAACATGAGGGGCCCTGGGGCGGTCCCGCCGGCCTCAAGAGAGTTCCCCCCTACCCCAGCTCAAAATGTGCTCTACCACGTGCAAAATTATGTCGCACAGCTCCACCAATCTTTAGTCTATTCACTGACATCATTCAATGTCTGGCACTGACAATACAAATTTGTAGACATCTATGATGCAACTTAAAGTAGTCTGTGTCTGTGTCCTATATTGGCACCATTAAATAGTTACTGCCAAATTACTATGTCAGAAACTCAGTAGATGAGCCCACCCCTGTACCTAAGTATGCCACCTTTTTTTTTGTTTTGGTTGTTTTGCGAGACATTAACATCTATTTATATTTTGGGAGTACTGGGACAGACACTCCTTGCACTACTCCTCCACTCACCACCAAGCTGCCTGTGTATCCATGTAACCGCTGTAAAGCTGCCATGAGCCTATTGTTTGTTATTTTAGGCCTTTGATAGCCTGTCTGCGGTCCCTACTTTAAATACTCCTCCACTCATCACCAGCTGCCTGCCCGTGTATCCATGTAACCGCTGTAAAACTGCCATGAGCCTATTGTTTGTTATTTTAGGCCTTTGATAGCCTGTCTGCGGTCCCTACTTTAAATACTCCTCCACTCACCACCAAGCTGCCTGTGTATCCATGTAACCGCTGTAAAACTGCCATGAGCCTATTGTTTGTTATTTTAGGCCTTTGATAGCCTGTCTGCGGTCCCTACTTTAAATACTCCTCCACTCATCACCAGCTGCCTGCCCGTGTATCCATGTAACCGCTGTAAAACTGCCATGAGCCTATTGTTTGTTATTTTAGGCCTTTGATAGCCTGTCTGCGGTCCCTACTTTAAATACTCCTCCACTCATCACCAGCTGCCTGCCCGTGTATCCATGTAACCGCTGTAAAACTGCCATGAGCCTATTGTTTGTTATTTTAGGCCTTCGAAGCCTGTCTGCGGTCCCTCCTTCCACTAGGCCTCCACTGATCAGACCACTGCTGCCCGTGTACCCCTGGAACCAATTTTAAAGTGCCTACAGCCAGCCCATTTTATTGTGTTAGGCCTTCGAAGCCTGTCTGCGGTCCCTCCTTCCACTAGGCCTCCACTGACCAGACCACTGCTGCCCGTGTACCCCTGGAACCAATTTTAAAGTGCCTACAGCCAGCCCATTTTATTGTGTTAGGCCTTCGAAGCCTGTCTGCGGTCCCTCCTTCCACTAGGCCTCCACTGACCAGACCACTGCTGCCCGTGTACCCCTGGAACCAATTTTAAAGTGCCTACAGCCAGCCCATTTTATTGTGTTAGGCCTTCGAAGCCTGTCTGCGGTCCCTCCTTCCAATAGGCCTACACTGACAAAGGTACACCTGACAACAGACACATGGACCTGTAGGCATGGCCACGGAAGGTTACGTGTCCTTTGTGGCTCAATGGGTTAATATATTGGATGCATGGTCCACACAGGGGACAGCCTGCTAAGTCTGTATGCAGTCCCTAATTCAAGTTGTCCTTAACTGAATAAAGCTGAGCTTCTACCTTCTGGCTCTCATTAAGTGTTTTTTAAAAAACAAAATGGTGGTTAGGGCCTACTAACGGCTTCTGCCCCTCCCTGGTGTTGCCCTCAACTGAATAAAGCTGAGCTTCTACCTTCCGGCTCTGATTAACTGCTGTTTTTAAACACATTGCTGGTTCCGGCCTACTAACGGTGTCTGCCCCTGCCTGGTGTTGCCCTCAACTGAATAAAGCTGAGCTTCAACCTTCTGGCTCTCATTAAGTGTTTTTTAAAAAACAAAATGGTGGTTCCGGCCTACTAACGGTGTCTGCCCCTGCCTGGTGTTGCCCTCAACTGAATAAAGCTGAGCTTCAACCTTCTGGCTCTCATTAAGTGTTTTTTAAAAAACAAAATGGTGGTTAGGGCCTACTAACGGCCTCTGCCCCTCCCTGGTGTTGCCCTCAACTGAATAAAGCTGAGCTTCTACCTTCCGGCTCTGATTAACTGCTGTTTTTAAACACATTGCTGGTTCCGGCCTACTAACGGTGTCTGCCCCTGCCTGGTGTTGCCCTCAACTGAATAAAGCTGAGCTTCAACCTTCTGGCTCTCATTAAGTGTTTTTTAAAAAACAAAATGGTGGTTCCGGCCTACTAACGGTGTCTGCCCCTGCCTGGTGTTGCCCTCAACTGAATAAAGCTGAGCTTCAACCTTCTGGCTCTCATTAAGTGTTTTTTAAAAAACAAAATGGTGTTTAGGGCCTACTAACGGTGTCTGCCCCTCCCTGGTGTTGCCCTCAACTGAATAAAGCTGAGCTTCAACCTTCTGGCTCTCATTAAGTGTTTTTTAAAAAACAAAATGGTGGTTCCGGCCTACTAACGGTGTCTGCCCCTGCCTGGTGTTGCCCTCAACTGAATAAAGCTGAGCTTCAACCTTCTGGCTCTCATTAAGTGTTTTTTAAAAAACAAAATGGTGGTTAGGGCCTACTAACGGCTTCTGCCCCTCCCTGGTGTTGCCCTCAACTGAATAAAGCTGAGCTTCAACCTTCTGGCTCTCATTAAGTGTTTTTTAAAAAACAAAATGGTGGTTCCGGCCTACTAACGGTGTCTGCCCCTGCCTGGTGTTGCCCTCAACTGAATAAAGCTGAGCTTCAACCTTCTGGCTCTCATTAAGTGTTTTTTAAAAAACAAAATGGTGTTTAGGGCCTACTAACGGTGTCTGCCCCTCCCTGGTGTTGCCCTCAACTGAATAAAGCTGAGCTTCAACCTTCTGGCTCTCATTAAGTGTTTTTTAAAAAACAAAATGGTGGTTAGGGCCTACTAACGGTGTCTGCCCCTCCCTGGTGTTGTCCTCAACTGAACAAAGCTGAGCTTCCACATTCTGGCTTTCGGCCTATACTATCAGATATTAAACTGCATTTGGCCTACTAGTGTGGTTAGGCCCTTGAAACAGTGTCTGCTGCTCTTGGGTTTGCTACTCCACTGAACAAAGCAATGCCGCCTGTTTAGTCCTGTTACCAATTTTGATCTGCATTTAGCCTACTTTATTCTTTGGCCCTATATCTGTTTCCTCATCATCCTGCCCATTGCCCAGCCACTGCTAGATGAGTCTGCTGGTACATTGACCTAGACCACTACATTCCCCTTGTACTCTACACAGCCAGAATCTGACCCTGCTGAAAGTAAGGTTCCCCTTCCCGCATATTATACCACCTTACACAGGGACAAAGAGGAAGGTGCAGATGAAAGTGCAGGTTCCTTCATCAGGTGGGGGGGCATACTCATTGGCGACGTCACTGGCACAGGGCCACTCAGAGTACGCAAAAGTGTCGCTGCTGGTGGGAGGCGCCCCCGCCATGCAAACACACCGCCGTACTTTGAGGGGCCCTGTGCCAGTGCCAATGCGAACGAGTGGGCCCCCCCTGCTTGCTCAGGATCACAGCACTTGCAACGTTGAAATACTTACCTCTCCCTGCTCCACCGCCATGACGTAGTCCATGTTTCCTGGGCCCACTAAAACCTTGAACCAGCCCTACCCCCACAACTTTTGCCAAATGACCCCCAATTTCCAGTGCCCAACTATTATTATAAAGTTAATTAAGATTGACAAGCTTCAGAAAACAAGAATGGATGTTTTTGGCAGTAAAATGTGCACTGTAGGTGTTTTCCTGGCCTCCACTCACTGCCGGCTATGCTTCCCCATTGACTTGCATTGGGTTTCGTGTTTCGGTCGATCCCCGACTTTTAGCGATAATCGGCCGACTTCACTCGACTCGACTCTGGACTAAATCGGGTTTCACAAAACCAGACTCGATCTTAAAAAAATGAAAGTCGCTCAACCCTACTGGACAGCAATGTGATCTCAGATGTAATGACTGTTGTCCGTTACCAGTCACATTGTATTGTAAGATCAATCTTCATCATGTGATTAACAACACAACTACAGTACCTTCCTTCACATTTCGTGTAAGTCAGTTTTAAGTTATTAAAAAATGGCATCTAAAATCTATCTAATTTACAGTACAATGGCTCATAAAATAGAGGCATATATGGTAGCTGGGAGGGGTATAGTTTGGCGTAGGCTATTTTACACCCCTGGGTATAGTTTGTCCAAGGACAATTTATCCCCTGGGGTATATTCTGGTCTAGACCAAACTATACCTGGGTTTAATCTGGAGAGAGGTTAATTTGGCTTGTTACACCAGGGGGAGTTACAGGCGAACCTGATCCTTTGGCATCACTTTATTAATGATATCTTTTTTATCTGGATGGGGTCAGAGGAATTACTTATGGAATTCCTCAGTGACATTAAACATTAATGAGTTCTTTCTCAAATTCAGCCCTACATGCAGCTATTCTAGCCTTAATTTTTTATTGAGAAGCAGTCTATACTAACTGTTATCATAAACCTGTAGACTCCAAAAGTTATATCTCCACTAGATGCTGCCACCTTCCAGTATAGTTGGCCAAAATTCCAAAAGGTCAGTTTACCAGACTGTGATGAAATTGTACCACCGTAGTACCATAGGCTTCCTAGCGGAGGCTTCACATTTAACAGCTCAATTTTTTAATAGAGGGTACAAATTAAATATATTGAATGATTTGATTCAGGATACTTTTCACTTACCTAGAGTAAACTTATGTGGAAACTCACACAAAATATTGAAACCACTCTTTCATTAACCCCTTCACCACCTTGGGATTTTCCATTTTTTGCATTTTCGTTTTTTGCTCCCCTTATTCCTAGAGCCATAACTTTTTTATTTTTTCATCAATATGACCATATGAGGGCTTGTTTTTTGCAGGACGAGTTGTACTTTTGAACGACAGCATTGATTTTACCATATAGCATACTAGAAAACGGGAAAACAATCCAAATGCGGTAAATTGCAAAAAAGTGCAATACCACAGTTGATTTTTTTTTTACCATGTTCATTAAATGCTAAAACTGACCTGCCATTATGATTCACCAGGTCATTATTAGTTTGAAGATATCAAACATGTAGAGCTTCTTTTTTTATTTAAGCGGTGAAAAAAAAATCCAAAGTTTAAGGGTCACCTCCTCTCTCATAATGTTTTGACATGGTGGTCTAGGTCAATGTACCAGCAGACTCATCTAGCAGAAGTTTTTTAGGATTGGAAAAAAATTCCGATAGATTGCAAGAGTAATATCAATGTGGCAAGAGTGTCTTGGGCAGAATCACGGTGGGATTTTAACTTAAATACCTTAGCACCCAGTGGTTTAAATTATGATATATAATTGTTTGCCTTCAACTAGTGCTATATGTTTTTTTTTTTAATATGGGACTTTATAGGGTTTTTCAATCATCTTGCCCCACATCTTTATAGATATTTTTCTATTATCTTTTATTTTTAATATTTTTTTGTTCATTTTTCTTTTTCTATTTTATTTTGTATTTTTCATTTTTTCTTTTACAGATTTCTAGTTTTCCTCTTGTTGTTTTTTATTTATATTTTATTTGCTTTTTACCTCTATTTTATTTTGTATTTTATTTGTTACTTTTTTCTATTGTATTGTCATTTTCATTTTTATTTATTTGTACTTATTTTTTGTCCTTGTATTTGTTTTTCACGTTTTTATTTTTTCTTCATTTTCAGTTTCTTTTTCCTTTTTTCATTATCTTTTCATTGCCTCTTTTTATTATTTAATTTGTGTCTCCCCTTTTTTTTGCATTGTTTGAATAAAGCAATTTTTTCTATCATTGTCTATAGATACATATACGGTAAGTATATAACAGCTGTGGAGCACTTTTACCTTTCTGGCCCTTCAATGCATTAACCATTTAGGAGAATCGGAGGGTATTTATAGCCCATCAGAACAGAGCTACCACAGTCTCCTCTGACGAAGGAAACAATGTTTTCTGAAATGCATAATGAAGTGTGGACCCAAGTGGCTACCACACTCATCTGACTGTGTGACTTCATACACTGTTCGTGGCTTCAGCGCTTTGCCTTTGTTCAAGGGACACTCCTGGACTATGTGGGGTTCATTACACTGCATGAAGGACTATGTGGGGCCCATTACACTGCATGGAGGGCTATGTGGGGCCCATTACACTGTATGAAGGACTGTGTGGGCCTCATTACACTGTATGGAGGACTATGTGGGGCTCATTATACTGTATGAAGGGCTATGTGGGACCCATTACACTTTATGGAGGACTATGTGGGGCCCATTACACTGTATGGAGGACTATGTGGGGCCCATTACACTGTATAGAGGATTATGTGGGCCCATTACACTGTATGGAGGACTTTGTGGGGCTCATTATACAGTGTGATGGACTATGTGGGGCTCATTACACTGTATGGAGGATTATGTGGGACCCATTACACTGTATGGAGGTCTATGTGGGGCCCATTACACTGTACCGAGGACTATGTGGGGCCCATTACACTGTATGGAGGACTATGTGGGGCCCATTACATTGTAAGACTCTAGTGTCCTGTGCTTGGTGTGCTCCACCATAATTTTATTCTGCATTGATTCTTGCTTTGTTTCTCTCCACCTGTACTACTAGTCCAGAGTTTCCTGCATGTGCCAAGTCTTTGCTTTCCATGTGCCTCCCTGCCTGTTGCACCAATGCCCAGGGTCTTTGTCCCCACCCAGACCTGTGGCTTAGTGGATCCACCTCATAAGATAAGCCAAACAGATTGACTGACAAATCCTTTGGAGTGTGACTTCAAGCAATGGAGCTGTCAGTCAAGCAAGAGGAGGCAGGTAACTTTTGAAAGATCACAAATAAGCAAAGAAAAAGATCGAGTGGTATAAGTACATTCAACATCTCAACCAAAAATCATAAAGCCCTTTTCTAAAAATGAATACCAATAATAATTTAAGAACATATGAATTGTATTCGCTGTCTCTAAATTGCAATTAGGGTAGTCAGAAATTTGTGGATGTAACTATTTTTGTACATAAAAGCTGAGCATGACGTATCCTGTGAATAATCATAAATTTAATATTTTCTTTGATCAGTGTAGAGAACGCGACATTTGCGCAATTGAAGAATATTTCTTAGCTATTATTAAAGTTAAAACCGAACTGTGAATCTTAAAACATTCTAGATTTTATCACAGCATCTTCAAAAATGTAATTGTTCAAATATTTATATAAAGTTTTGATCTCACTCTTACAGGTTTCATGAGATAATAATAAGTTTATAAGAGGGGTATGCTCCTCCAAAGTGGAAAACTGGGATGAGTATTGCATCGTATGTTTTAGCTGCAGATATCAAACATATCTAGACTCCCCAACTCCACTTGTAGCTTTAGAGTCTTAAAAGAGAAAATGTCATCTTTTACTATCTGTGAGGCTTCTACTATTCATTTTTCTTCTCAGAATTTAACGCAGGAACGTTGAGTCACTTCAGGAAGGTTAAGACTGTCCCAAAATGGATATTTAGAAGATGAATGCCCCACCAAAAAATACTTTTTTTAAAAATCCCTTTCAGATTTTGATTAGCTTGGAGGAAAAGGAATACAAATTATTTCCTTCAAGAGCCTGGAAAATGTTCTGTCTAGATGAAATTTGACAAATATTGATTAAAAATGAGGTTAAACAAGGTGCGATACATTGTGGAGAACTGGGATGCTAGGGAATAAGCAAAAAGATTCGGAACAATAAATCCCCCTTATTAAATGGATAAGTAAAAGTTAATAATTTTCAGTCTATGTTTCTTCCCATGCTAGATTAGATTAGACAGGAGAGAATTAAAAGATTTAAATACGCTATTATCCAAGCAGATTTCAGAATTTTCTTTTAAAAAATAGAATAATATTTGGAAAAAATAATAATTTTATATACAGCAATTCTATCTGCAGTGGACCAAGGGAAGTTCTTTTAAATCCTTATTTTTTCTGAATATTGTTATTGTCACTGTTTGAATATTAAGTGTTGTATATTCCTCTAGTTTGGCAGATGCTGCTTCACCAAAATAAAAATAGTCAACTGGTTGCTCCACCGTAATCATGGGGAGGTTTTCTTCCCTTTTCAATCTGAAGGGGAGCAGAACTGATTTGCTCTAATTTACCACCATACCCGAAAATCATCCAAACTTATCTAGGAGATCAAAATGAATTGGAAGCTCACTTCAGCCAGAAAGCATTGGTACTGAGATGTGGTCTGTGGTTCCCACCTGCAGAACCACTCCTTTATTGAGTGTATCCTGATAATTGCCAATAATTTCCATCTGTTGTCTATTCAATTTGCACATCAGCACGTGAAATTGATTGTCAATCAGTGTTGCTTCCTAAGTGGACAGTTTGATTTTACAGAAGTTTGATTTACTTGGAGTTATATTCTGTTGTTTAAGTGTTCCCTTTATTTTTTTGAGCAGTGTATATATATACAGTTAGGTCCATATATATTTGGACAGAGACAACATTTTTCTCATTTTGGTTATAGACATTACCACAATGAATTTTAAACAAAACAATTCAGATGCAGTTGAAGTTCAGACTTTCAGCTTTCATTTGAGGGTATCCACATTAAAATTGGATGAAGGGTTTAGGAGTTTCAGCTCCTTAACATGTGCAACCCTGTTTTTAAAGGGACCAAAAGTAATTGGACAGATTCAATAATTTTAAATAAAATGTTCATGGAGAGCACTTTTGACCGCATGTTTACTTCATAGGAAAACCTTCCAAATGCAAGCACCACACCTCAAATCAACTCCAGGCCTTTTATCTGTTTAGTTGAGAATGACATAATGAAGGGATTGCCCACACCTGTCCATGAAATAGCCTTGGAGTCAATTTTCCAATTACTTTTGGTCCCTTTAAAAAACAGGGTGGCACAGGTTAAAGGGCCACTGTCACCCCCCCCCCCAGGCGTTATAAACTAAAAGAGCCACCTTGTGCAGCAGTAATGCTGCAGTCTAACAAGGTGGCTCTTTTAGTTTTTGATTAAGTTATTACCGCAATAAAACGTTTTAAAAATTGGCCAAACGTACCAGCGATTGTACCGGGAGGCGGTCCGAAGCGTCCTCTATGAATCTTCAAACTGCCGTCACTCTTCTCTTCAGGGCCGATGGTACCCGCCCCCTTCGCGTTGTTGCTTCAAATCCGGCGCCTGCGCTGTGCGTGCCTGCCTGGGGCCTGCGCAGTCTTCTTTGGCCGTCATCACTCACACGCAGGGTGCCTGACTGCGTCTGTGCGGGCAGTGCGGCCGCCCTGTTACTGAATCCCCGCCCCGCACTGTGTTATTCATTATGCACACTGCGGGGCTGGCATTCCTGGGCATGCGCACTGCACTGCGCTGTTCAGGCCCTCCCCCAGCTCGGACGTTCTCCCTTGTCTGACGTTGCCCCTGCTCCCCCGCCTTCCGGCATTATTTTCGGCTGCCAGATTCCAAAATCTGGTGAGGATTAGTGTATATGGCGGCAAGCTGCTGTGTGCTTTGTCTCTCTCTATGTGTTTGTATGTTTTAATGCAAATGCATATTTACACCAGCAGCAATGAAAATTAGGTACTTGTGTGGGTGGCCATAAATTACAAAGCACTGATGATCAATACTGTTTTTTTGGGGAGCATTATAGGTTTACATTGCGTTTGGGCAATACGTTTTGCGAATATAGCTAGCGTATTGCACCAGCGCAATGTCTTTAGCGGGATTGCTTTTGCCGATCCCGCTATCGCAGATCCACAATCTGCGCTAGCGAGGAACGGAGCTGGGACGCTGAAAGCAGCATCTGAGGTCCGACTGAAAATAACGGCACATCGCAAGGGCGTGCCTAAAAAATGGCATGCGCTAGCGATGCGATCCAGATCCTAAACACATTGCCGTCAATGGGTGCGCTAACGGACCCGTTGCATGGCGTAACTTGCGACAATCACGCCATGCAGCGTACTCCTTTAGCGTTAACCCATTAACGCTTAGTGAACCTATTCGTAACGCACTGAACATCACTAAAGGAGGAGGGGTCTGCATTATACCACATCAAAGAACAATAAACGTTGAGGGGTGACCATTATTACACCGTACTGCAGATCAATGCACGGTCAGGGGTCTGCATTATTATACCGCACTGATCATCAATAAACGGTGAGGGGGATCATTATTATTCCGCACTATAGATCTATAAACGGTCATGGTGGAGCATTGAGTGGAGCACTTAAATACGTGGCACTGAAATACGTGGCACTGAAATACGTGGCACTGAAATACGTGGCACTGAAATACGTGGCACGTGGCACTGAAATACGTGGCACTGAAATACGTGGCACTGAAATACGTGGCACTGAAATACGTGGCACTGAAATACGTGGCACTGAAATACGTGGCACGTGGCACTGAAATACGTGGCACGTGGCACTGAAATACGTGGCATTGAAATACGTGACACGTGGCACTGAAATACGTGGCACGTGGCACTGAAATACGTGGCACGTGGCACTGAAATACGTGGCACTGAAATACGTGGCACGTGGCACTGAAATACGTGGCACGTGGCACTGAAATACGTGACACGTGGCACTGAAATACGTGGCACTGAAATACGTGGCACTGAAATACGTGACACGTGGCACTGAAATACGTGGTACGTGGCACTGAAATACGTGGTACGTGGCACTGAAATACGTGGCACTGAAATACGTGGCACGTGGCACTGAAATATGTGGCACGTGGCACTGAAATACGTGACACGTGGCACTGAAATACGTGGCACTGAAATACGTGGCACTGAAATACGTGACACGTGGCACTGAAATACGTGGCACGTGGCACTGAAATACGTGGTACGTGGCACTGAAATACGTGGCACTGAAATACGTGGCACTGAAATACGTGGCACTGAAATACGTGGCACGTGGCACTGAAATACGTGGCACTGAAATACGTGACACGTGGCACTGAAATACAGGGCACTGAGTGCCACGTGCCACGTCAGTGCCACGTGCCACGTATTTCAGTGCCACGTATTTCAGTGCCACGTGCCACGTATTTCAGTGCCACGTGCCACGTATTTCAGTGCCACGTGTCACGTATTTCAATGCCACGTATTTCAGTGCCACGTGCCACGTATTTCAGTGCCACGTGCCACGTATTTCAGTGCCACGTATTTCAGTGCCACGTGTCACGTATTTCAGTGCCACGTGCCACGTATTTCAGTGCCACGTGCCACGTATTTCAGTGCCATGTATTTCAGTGCCACGTGCCACGTATTTCAGTGCCACGTGCCACGTATTTCAGTGCCACGTGTCACGTATTTCAATGCCACGTGCCACGTATTTCAGTGCCACGTGCCACGTATTTCAGTGCCACGTATTTCAGTGCCACGTGCCACGTATTTCAGTGCCACGTGCCACGTATTTCAGTGCCACGTGCCACGTATTTCAGTGCCACGTATTTCAGTGCCACGTATTTCAGTGCCACGTGCCACGTATTTCAGTGCCACGTGTCACGTATTTCAATGCCACGTATTTCAGTGCCACGTGCCACGTATTTCAGTGCCACGTGTCACGTATTTCAGTGCCACGTGCCACGTATTTCAGTGCCACGTGCCACGTATTTCAGTGCCACGTATTTCAGTGCCACGTACCACGTATTTCAGTGCCACGTACCACGTATTTCAGTGCCACGTGTCACGTATTTCAGTGCCACGTATTTCAGTGCCACGTATTTCAGTGCCACGTGCCACGTATTTCAGTGCCACGTGCCACGTATTTCAGTGCCACGTGCCACGTATTTCAGTGCCACGTGCCACGTATTTCAGTGCCACGTATTTCAGTGCCACGTATTTCAGTGCCACGTGCCACGTATTTCAGTGCCACGTGCCACGTATTTCAGTGCCACGTGCCACGTATTTCAGTGCCACGTGTTACGTATTTCAGTGCCACGTATTTCAGTGCCACGTATTTCAGTGCCACGTGCCACGTATTTCAGTGCCACGTATTTCAGTGCCACGTATTTCAGTGCCACGTGCCACGTATTTCAGTGCCACGTGTCACGTATTTCAGTGCCACGTATTTCAGTGCCACGTATTTAAGTGCTCCACTCAATGCTCCACCATGACCGTTTATAGATCTATAGTGCGGAATAATAATGATCCCCCCTCACCGTTTATTGATGATCAGTGCGGTATAATAATGCAGACCCCTGACCGTGCATTGATCTGCAGTACGGTGTAATAATGGTCACCCCTCAACGTTTATTGTTCTTTGATGTGGTATAATGCAGACCCCTCCTCCTTTAGTGATGTTCAGTGCGTTACGAATAGGTTCACTAAGCGTTAATGGGTTAACGCTAAAGGAGTACGCTGCATGGCGTGATTGTCGCAAGTTACGCCATGCAACGGGTCCGTTAGCGCACCCATTGACGGCAATGTGTTTAGGATCTGGATCGCATCGCTAGCGCATGCCATTTTTTAGGCACGCCCTTGCGATGTGCCGTTATTTTCAGTCGGACCTCAGATGCTGCTTTCAGCGTCCCAGCTCCGTTCCTCGCTAGCGCAGATTGTGGATCTGCGATAGCGGGATCGGCAAAAGCAATCCCGCTAAAGACATTGCGCTGGTGCAATACGCTAGCTATATTCGCAAAACGTATTGCCCGAACGCAATGTAAACCTATAATGCTCCCCAAAAAAACAGTATTGATCATCAGTGCTTTGTAATTTATGGCCACCCACACAAGTACCTAATTTTCATTGCTGCTGGTGTAAATATGCATTTGCATTAAAACATACAAACACATAGAGAGAGACAAAGCACACAGCAGCTTGCCGCCATATACACTAATCCTCACCAGATTTTGGAATCTGGCAGCCGAAAATAATGCCGGAAGGCGGGGGAGCAGGGGCAACGTCAGACAAGGGAGAACGTCCGAGCTGGGGGAGGGCCTGAACAGCGCAGTGCAGTGCGCATGCCCAGGAATGCCAGCCCCGCAGTGTGCATAATGAATAACACAGTGCGGGGCGGGGATTCAGTAACAGGGCGGCCGCACTGCCCGCACAGACGCAGTCAGGCACCCTGCGTGTGAGTGATGACGGCCAAAGAAGACTGCGCAGGCCCCAGGCAGGCACGCACAGCGCAGGCGCCGGATTTGAAGCAACAACGCGAAGGGGGCGGGTACCATCGGCCCTGAAGAGAAGAGTGACGGCAGTTTGAAGATTCATAGAGGACGCTTCGGACCGCCTCCCGGTACAATCGCTGGTACGTTTGGCCAATTTTTAAAACGTTTTATTGCGGTAATAACTTAATCAAAAACTAAAAGAGCCACATTGTTAGACTGCAGCATTACTGCTGCACAAGGTGGCTCTTTTAGTTTATAACGCCTGGGGGGGGGTGACAGTGGCCCTTTAAGGAGCTGAAACTCCTAAACTCTTCATCCAATTTTAATATGGATTCCCTCAAATGAAAGCTAAAAGTCTGAACTTCAACTGCATCTGAATTGTTTTGTTTAAAATTAAATTGTGGTAATGTCTATAACCAAAATGAGAAAAATGTTGTCTCTGTCCAAATATATATGGACCTAACTGTATATATATATATATATATATATATATATATATATATATATATATATATGTATTCTATGTGTATATTTCTATTCTATCTATTCTATTCTAACCTGTCAGTGTGATTTTCCTGTATACCGCACATGAATAACCGGCTTTTTAAAGGACACCGGTGCTTAAAAAAACGGACAGCACTTGCATGCTGCGAGTGCTGTGCATTTTTTCTCGCTCCCATAGACTTGCATTGGTGAGACTCGGCCGATATACACGTAAAATCGCAGCATGCTGCGATTTTACTCGCATGCAGAATACGCCCGAGAAAAAAAACGGACGGGAGCTTCCCCATAGATTAACATTGGTTTGAGTGCTATGCGATGTTTTTTTGCATAGCACTCGTCCGTAATATATGCTAGTGTGACTCCAGACTTACTGGTAGAGAATATAGATTACGAACCCCAATGGGGATAGAAATGATTATGTCTGTAAAGCACTGTGGAAATTAATGGCTCTATATACTGTAAGTGAGTTTAATAAGTAAATAAATTAGACCCAAGGATGATTTGCCAAGTAAGAATTACAATGACCTTACCTTTAAAGGGAACCTGTCAGGTGATACATGCTGCTCAAACCATGGGCAGGATCGGTTTTAGAAAGAGTGGGGTCCTGGGCAAAAGTTTAAAGGGAACCTGTCACCCCGTTTTTTGAAGATGAACTAAAAATAGCGTTAAATAGGGGCAGAGCTGGGCGTTACATTAGTGTCTTTGTGTGCCTTTATTACCCACCTATGCTGCTGAAATACCTTTGTAAAGTCGCCGTTTTCTGCTGTCACTCACGCTGGTCTGGTCCTATGGGCGTGGTGACAGCGCTGTTTCTCCCCCAGATCAGGCTCATCATTACGTTGGTGGCGTAGTGGTGTGCGTATGTCCAACAGAGAATATCCACTGCCCAGGAGATGAAAAAGAGCGCGATCTGCGCTATTCAGCCGTTTACCGGTGGGCGCGGCCATCTTTCCTGTGGCCGCGCGTGCGCAGATGGAGCGCTCTGCTGCCCAGGGCTTCAGGAAAACGGCCGTGGGATTCCGCGCGTGCGCAGATGGAGATCGCGGCGGCCATTTTCCTGAAGCCCCGGGCAGCAGAGCGCTCCATCTGCGCATGCGCGGCCACAGGAAAGATGGCCGCGCCCACCGGTAAACGGCTGAATAGCGCAGATCGCGCTCTTTTTCATCTCCCGGGCAGTGGATATTCTCTGTTGGACATGCGCACACCACTACGCCACCAACGTAATGATGAGCCTGATCTGGGGGAGAAACAGCGCTGTCACCACGCCCATAGGACCAGACCAGCGTGAGTGACAGCAGAAAACGGCGACTTTACAAAGGTATTTCAGCAGCATAGGTGGGTTATAAAGGCACACAAAAGACACTAATGTAACGCCCAGCTCTGCCCCTATTTAACGCTATTTTTAGCTCATCTTCAAAAAACGGGGTGACAGGTTCCCTTTAAAGTGGGCCCTAAACACTAACATATTGCACCATCACACAGAAACATTTGCGTTGCATTTAGATGGGCTGAGTTTAGGCCTTTAAACAATCACGATTGACAATATTGAAGTCCTTCAACGCTTGTTTCCCTGCTTTTTTTAACAGGCTGAGGAAGAATAATGGGCACAAAGCGATCACTAATAGATGAATCTGTCCCAATACAGTATCATGTTATCAGCAGCACATCTGCAGTTTGCACTGGGTGATATACTGCTGAGAATAATAATGTTTGTTCCGGCATAAACACTTCAATGACCAGATGAAAGAGAAACATTTGCTCAATCGTTGAATGACTGCTGATGTTTACACCTATGGAGTCCAGTCTATGATGCCGGTATTTATAAATGTGGATGCTAAATACACACAGTATGTGACACACATATACACAAACTACATGTTACACACACATTTATGTACACATAGCACACACATATACATAAAGCACATACGTACAGATACACAGAGCACATACCTACAGGCAAGTTTGTACATACAAATTCATGGATACGTAGCAGCCACATACATACACATGCATGGACGGAGCACATACATACCGACACATGCATGGACGGAGCACATACATACCGACACATGCATGTGTAAACAGGTTACTTGGATGCAACGAGGCAGACAATGAGGATTGAACCAACAACGATATGTTTAGTTTGCACAGATCAAGGATTAGTGCCTAGACTATGAGATTGAAAAATGGCTTGAGCAAAAACAGTAAAACAGCTCATATTGCAATACAGAATTTGGCAACACAGATATACAGAACATAATTACAATATTATTCACTCATTATTATTCCTATCCCTGAGTAGCGGTCACCGTCAACGTTATCTTATGTCAGTGTTACTCTACTCTTCACTGTCAATGGCTATCTGAACAAAACTAAATGGTACACAGGTCCTAATGGGGGTCATGACACTACTTGTTAGGCCAGAAGTCCAATTAAAGGGAACCTGTCAGCAGGATTGTGCACAGTAACCTACAGACAGTGTCAGATCGGCTTCATTATACTGATTAAAATGATACCTTGGTTGATGAAATCCGTCTTGTAGTTATTGTTTAATCTTTATTTTCAGTTTTGAGTTAATGATATGCTCTTGCTCCAGGGCAACCTGTGGGGGGTTTGAATGTGGTGCTCTTATTAGCTATTCATACTGGAGACTGCTGACTGCCCCCTAGTTTGCATAATGAATACCTGTACATACTGAAGAAAAAAAAAAGTTCTGCAGGCAGGTGCCCGCCGTGGCAACTGCGTGCAGCATAATGACATGTTTATTGTGTAGTCACTACATGTGGTTGAGCTTTTTCTGAGGTGTATAACAAAAAAAAAAATTTTTTTAAATGTCGCAGTAGCAGCTATCGGTGTACATAGCTGTGATTTGAAAGCTGCGGCGCCATCTTGCTAGAGAAGAAAAAAAATCCTGCTGACAAGTTCTCTTTAAGGGTCAGTTTCTCTCACACAACTTGCTGGTCGCCTTCGCTACTTGAAGTGTGGCACCAGTCCACTTCTAGTACTGTACATCTGCACAGGAAAGCAGCGGCCCACAGGAACGGTCCTCCACTACAGTAAGATCATCTGTTGAACTTTTTCTCTGGTCAATGTTTTGTACTGGAGGGGGTCACAGTCTTCTACTGAGCTCGGGTCTCCCATCTTCCACTCAACTCAGGTCACAGATCTTCCTCTTAGCTTAGGTCACAAAGCTTCCTCTTAGGTCAGGTTATGGATCTTCCTCTCAGCTCTGGCCTTGTCTGGGATCTGACAGCTCTCGAAACCCTTCTGTGGCAATGGTGACTGCAAGCCCACTTCACAGCCACACTACCTGCCTGGTACAGGCTCTGATGCCAACTGCTTCCTTCTAGGCCCGGCCAGGCCAGGCCTTTTATATTTAGTAACTACAACAAAGCTGTCACTTGACGTGTCTCTTCTAAACTCTTCCCCAGGGGGCACAGGTCCTTCACTCTTGAGTTCCTACTACTGTGATCCTTTTTGTTTTCACTTTCTTTATAGCCTTTGACCAGCAGATTGCGGTGCTCGCTTGCAGTTTATTCTCTAGACACTAACTATACTTGTTTTTTTTTATATCTACCTCCTTACACATAGAGGGATCACATACATACCGACACATGTATGGACGCAGAACATAAATACAGAGACATAGTACAATTGACTCCACACAGCCCTTCAAACAGTATAATTGGCCTCCACACAGCCCTGCAATCTGTATAATGGTCCCCACACAGCCCTCTACACAGTATGATGGACCCAATACAAACCTTCATACTGTATAATTGCTTGCATACAGTATAATGGACCCACATTTCCCTTCATAAAGTATAAAGGCTCCCATATAGCCCTCCATATAGTATAATAGCCCTCACATACCCTCCAAATAGTATACTGTAATTTCCCCCACGTAGTCCTCCAAATATTATAATGGCCCTCCAAATACTATAATTGCCTACACATAGCCCTCTAAATATTATAATGTTCCCCACACAGCTACTGTATAGTATAAGGGGTCCCATATAGTCCTTCAAATATTATAATGGTCCCCACATTGCTTTCCATATACTGTAATGGGCCTCACATTGCCTTCCATATAGTATAATGCACCCCCACAGTCCTCTATATAGTATAATGAGATCCATGGTTCATCATATGGTATAAGGCACTCCTCACAGTCCTCCATAGGGTATATTGTACCACATAGTCCTCAATATAGTATAATGCACTCCACTCCACAGGCCTTTAAATTGTATAATGCACTCCCCATAGTTCTCCGTATAATATAATGTACTCCCCTTAATCCTCCATATAGTGTAATGTACTCCCCTTAGTTCTCCATATAGTATAATGTACTCCCCTTAGTCCTCCATATAGTATAATGTACTCCCCTTAGTTCCCCATGTAGTATAATGTACTCTCATAGTCCTCCATATAGTATAATGCACACCCCATAGTCCTCCATACAGTATTATAACCACCTCCAATATACTCACTGGATTAAAAAATATATATACTCACCTCTCCCCATTCTCCCACTGCTCCAGTCTCCTCAGCAGCTCCACTTTTCGGCACAGTGTGGGGGTGATGAAATTACATAATTGCACCCACTGGCTGAGACATCAATCACAGAGGGAGAGTGATGGGGAGGCAGTGGACGGTTTCCCTCCTCTAAAATTTCTTTCAACTGTATTGTTATCCTGGATGCCAGTATAGTTGAATGCGTGATGCTGGATGGGGGTCGCCCGGTGCCGGCAGTGGCACTGAGCCTCACAGACTCACGGTTTTCATAGTGGCCATGTGGTCTACCACTGTTAGTTGCACGCCACTGGCTGGGGGCCCATGGGGGAGTTGGGGCCCTGGGCATTTGCCCAACCCCCCTAACGCTGGTCCTGACCATGGCAACATCTACCAGCTTCTGACTGTACAGTCACAGCCATGTATATTTGTCTCTGAAACGCTGCATATTTTTACAAGCTATCAGGGACCGAGGTGCCCATGTGACTAATCACCTGCGCCTTCTCTCTGCCATCTGACAATGACTGGCAAGCCTTTGCCTATATGCATTTATTGGCTGAGACTTGTCAGTCAGTGTCAGTGTGTGGAGAGAAGCCACCGGGGACTCGCCTGTACGACTAGTCACCTGCACATCTCGGTCCCCGACAACTATTATGAGTATATTTTTATTTGAAACGCAGCGCCATTTCAGAGACAAACACACCTGGCTGTGATCGTACAGCCCATGGCTAATACACAGGGCCCATGGTTTGTGAGCATGTATCACCTGTCAGGTTCCCTTTAAAATTGATTTTTTTTAAATTTATTTTCTGTCAAAATATAAGTAATAACTTATTCTTATACGGGTGTCGTCAAATATATATTACGTCTCTTTTCCACAAACTGTAGTATATTTATGAAATCACGTACATGGTTTTAGCAGAATCTAGGCATGGAGCACTCATTTTTATTCCAGATTATATCAATATTCTAGGTGGTAAAACCAGAAAGGTACAATATCACTGAGAGTTCTCTAGTTTTCTGCGGATATTTTTTTTTTGTAAGAAGCCCTGCTGCAGTATTAGCTCAGCATGGAGGTAATGTCAATGAATCACTTGCAGATAAACCATATATTAAATGAAGTCTGCAAGAGCAAGGTTGTAATACATCTCTTTATATAGTTTTCATTTCATCGTGTCGGTTCTTGCGTGAATGTTTGCTTACAAGGATAATTCTCATATACGGTGAGGGGATATGAACATAGACCACATCATTGCCTGTCTGTATTCCTTATTCATAAAGGTTTTTATGGCCGTCAGCTAGAAATCTCCAGCATGGAGCATTCCTCGTGGTGGAGGCAGCAGTCCACGTCATATATTACAGTGATAATAATGAAAATAGTCAGGAGAAATTTATCAAAACTGTCATAGACAGAAAAGCTTCCCATGTTGCCCACAGCAACCAATGAGAACTCAGTTTTAATTTAAAAAGCTACTATGAATAAATAAAAGCTGCGCAGTGATTGGTCGCTTTGAGTTACAAGATCGATTTTGATAAATGAGGCCTAGTATTTGTGCTAGAAGATGCCTGCTGGTAACTACAGCATTGAAAATATGGATGGACCTACCATGAAGTAAATGTAACGAATCGCATCTGATATCCTTTATTTTTCTGTAAATTGTAGAAGTCATCAATGTGTAATGTCCAAACGAAAAATAGGATGTGATGTATTGGCAAGAGATGGAGTTGTAGACAAAAGCTATTTTTTTTTAAATTTAGCTGCAAAAAGTTGGAATATTACCGCACTTTATTTATCCCCATCTCTATGCCTCATGTCTGATTGTGTGCTGACCGTGAAAGGCTACTTTCACACTTGCGTCGGTACGGGGACTTCGCAATGCGATGTGCCGACGTACCGACGCATACAGTGAAAAAAAAACACAACGGGGGCAGCGGATGCAGTTTTACAACGCATCCGCTGCCCCATTGTAAGGTCCGGGGAGGTGGGGGTGGAGTTCCGGCCGCGCATGCGTGGTCGGAAATGGCTGACACGACGCACAAAAAAAGTTACATGGAACTTTTTTTGTGCCGACGGTCCGTCACAACACGACGCATCAGTCGCACAACAGATGCAACGTGTGGCAATCCGTCGCTAATGCAAGGGCATGGAGAAAAAACGCATCCTGCGGGCAATTTTGCAGGATGCGTTTTTTCTCCAAAACGACGCATTGCGACGTACGTCACACAACGCTAGTGTGAAAGCAGCCTAACAGAAAAATGTGCAAACTTAGTTTATGTGGGTATACAGATACTACCATAAAGGGGTTGTCTCAAAGGGGCCATGTCTTTAGGGCTACCTCTAGTAGACCCATAGTCAATGGAAGGAGCACAGCCATCTCAGGAGAAACTTCAGAAGCTCATTCACAGGATGGAATCAGAGGTACATACCCAGGAATCAACAAGTTTACACCTATCCTGTAGACAGACAATGACTTGCTAAAATACGTCAACTTGTTTGTGTGGTTTAATCCCCACCAACTTTAAAACTATGTCATTCTCTGAAACACTGCAGTGTTTCAGAGTGACACATACCTGGCTGAGATCATTCAGCAACTGCCGAATACAAGCTGCCTGTGTGGATTGGGCAGGATTATCAGCTGTCAGGTTCTCTTTAAAAATATTTCTCTTTAGGTATGAGAAAAATATGATAAACAAATTATCATATTAGGATTTCCTGTACCGTCATTGCTGTTATATATTATTATTAAGGAACTCTGTCAGCACAGAATGACTCTTCAAACCCAATACAGGCGCTCTGTGCTTCACGGTGGGGCCAATCATATATACATCTTCCCACCTGCTTGTTTTCTCTCTATCTCTGCTCACCTCTTTTCATTGACAGTTCTGGCTTCATAGAGCCAAAGAAGGGAGGAGATAGATATAAAACAAGCGAGTGGGAAGGTGTACGTAAATGTTTGACCACGCCTTAGTACTCTGAGCGCCTGCACTTGGCTTGAACAGTCATATTTAAGTCAGCTCACTATGGAAACGGCTATGATCACTGACTTAGGTCAGAGTCATATAAGCGATGATTTTCTCATGCGAGAAAATCGGGTTAATTATGCTAATGACACTTTGCTCAAACTCTGTCACAGTTTGATCCAAGTATCATCTTAGTGTGATCCAATTTTTTTTACATGAGATAATCCAATCACAGGGGCTGAGATAATGGATAACTTAATTTCTCCATCTTCTCCACTGTCTGAGCCTGCTGATGTCGGCCTGCATTCAGATATTATCCAAATGCAGTTGATGTTTCATACACACCCAGGGCTGGACGGGCCATCTGGCAATTCAGGCAAATGCCAGATGGGCCAATGACAGTTGTGGCAGCTGCTTCACTCCAAGGAGTCACATGGAAACCTTCCCCCTGGCCCCCTATTTGTTCTATTTAGATTCCTGTGCTGCACAGGGATTAATTCCAATGGTGACCTGACCTCCACTTTTTCATATTCCCATTCAATACATGAAGGCGGGGATGATGCCAATGCAACCAGTCATCTTAATCATGTTTAGTTACTCAGCTTGCCCAGCAAGACCAGCCGAGGCATAGACAGAAGAGCAGCATAGTGACAGTCATGCTCAGCTGAGTTCTGATGATTACATGGCCCTCCCATCAGAGGCATATCTAGGGGGTGCAGCTGGGGCATGTGCCCTAGGCGCAGCCGGAGGAGGGCGCAGTCCTCGTAATGTGGCAGTCCGAAGTGTTTGCTGCCCTCCCAGACTCGGAGTTGGCAGTTCTCTGAGCTGACTGTCAAGCTGACAGCTAGCTCAGAGAAGCTGCAGCTCTCGCCAGCTCTCAGTGATCAATCGTACTTGCGTCTTACAGATACGAGTCCAATTGTAGCTCTTCCAATCACGTCAGAGCGACATTAGCAGCATGATCAGGTCATGTGATCACACTGGTGAGCATTGGTGGTAAATGCTCCACGTTAGTGAAGCTGAAGACACCGAAGATGGGGGGGTGGAAATTTACTGCTAGGTTGATATTTACTGGGTGTTGGTGGTGTTTACTGTTTGGGGTGTGTGTGTGATTATTCACTGTGTGTGTGTGTGTGTGGGGGGTATTTACTGTGTGTGTGTTTGGAGGGTATTTACTGTGTTTGGCGGGTATTTACTGTGTGGGGGTATTTTCTGTGTGTGTATTTACTGTGCGTGGGTATTTACTGAGTGTGGGGGAGATTTACTGTAATGGGGCTGGGGGAGATTTACTGTGATAGGGTATTTAGTGTAATGGGACTGGAGGAGATTTCATGTAACGGGGATGATGTGAGGACACAGGTTTGGTGAGCAAAGAAGGGACAGGTGCAGACACAATATGGTGAGCAGGAGAAATTTGAAGACACAATATGAGGAGGAAGGTATGAGATGAGGACATGTATGGGGGGAATGGATGCAGACACAGTATGAGGAGCGAGGAAAAATGTGTGCGGACACAGTATGGGGAGTTGGAGGGATGTGTGAGCAGGCAGTATGGAAAGTAAAAGGGTAAATGTATGAGGAGGGAGGGGGAAATGTGGGAGGAGACTATTGAGGGGAATAATGTGAGGAGACAGTATGGGGGAAGAAAAGTGTTAGTGGGTACATAATAGAGACTGAGTAGTGTGGGGGTGTAGCATGGGGGAACAGTGTAAGGACACAGCCAGGAGGTGACAGTATAAAAGGAGGGGGAATGTTGCGAGGGGACACAGTATAGAGACTGGGCCCTATAGGGGGGCCCAGTGTGAGAGGACAGTGTGAAGAGGGGGACCCACTATGGAAAAGAGTGTCAGTGTGGAGAGCATATACCATAAGAGGGACGGTGTGGGGGTCAGATTTTGTACAGGTAATATAGTGAGGGTCAATTATTTATTCAGGGGCTCCGTGTAGGGCAGATATGTTTATTGAGTAGCATTGTAATAAAACTGCTATGTTTAACATGTCCCTAGAAAAAAGAAAAGGCAATAGCACTCCCCGATCCTTAAAATGGGTAATCCTTTATTCAAGCACTTTAAGTTTTGCGCCGGGACCTGTAGAAGCGCCATATCGGGCACGAAACGGCCGTCATCGGAACCTGCACACTCTTTTCTCAGCACACCCCCGAGCCATGAAGGTTTTTAAAGTGCTTGAATAAAGGATTACCCATTTTAAGGATCGATGAGTGCTATTGCCTTTTCTTTTTTCTATGGACATGGTATGCATCTCTGATATTTTGGCTTAAGCACCCGAGATCCGAAGGCAAGCTTCCATTACAACCAGGTGTGTCACACACCATTACTCGGAGGTACTGGCGGTGCTGTCTACTTTATCTCTGACTGCTATGTTTCAGGGCATCGTGTGGGGATGTGCTGCAGAAGACCTGAGAAGATGGAAGTCTTCAGAGGCGAGATGTGGATGAGATAAGTCATCATCATGATGTCTGGACAAGATGAAGAAGAAAAGAAAAAGAACAACTCCAATCAGAGACAGCATTATCTATAAGGTTTATAAACTACAGCCATCAATGAATTTATCTAGAGGTGTAGTGAGCAGCTTGAACCCACAGGTGCTTCACAGAATTTTATAACGTTGAGCTGTGAAAATGAAAAAAATACATTTTTCCGGCAAAAATGTTGCTTCTGCCCCACATTTTTCATTTTCACAAGGGTAACAGGAGAAAATGGACTCTACAAATTGTTGTGCAATTTGTCCTGAGTAGACCAATACCCCATATGTGGTGGAAAACTAATGTTTGGGCACACGGCATGGCTTGGAAGAAGGAGTGCCAATTGAATTCTGGAGATCAATTTTGGCTGGAATAGATTGCAGATGCCATGTAACCTTTGAAGAACTGCTGACATACCAATACAGCAGAAACTCCCACAAGTGACCCCATTTTGGAAACTGCACCTTTTCAGCAATTCAGTTAGCTGTGTAGTGAGCATTTTTGACCCTAAAGCGATTCATACCAAATTGTATAACTTTGGGCTGAGTCAACAGAAAATTTCCATTTTTTCCTCTAAAATGTTACTTTGGCCTCAAGTTTTCAATTTTCAAAAGGGATAATAGGAGAAAGTGGACCCCAAAGTATGTTGCACAATTTTTTCTGAGTATGATAATACCTCATATGTGGTTGAAAACTACTTTAGAAGCACAGTGAAAAGCTCATAAGATAAGCCATTGCTAGAATGGCTTGAGGGTGCTATGTCACATTGGCACAGCCCCTGAGGTGCTAAAACAGTTGAAATCTTCCCAGATGTGACCTTATTTTACAAACTACACCTTGCAATGTATTAATCTAGTGGTGCAGTGGTCATATTTAAACTACGTGTGTGTCAAATAATTTTATACCATTTGGTGGTGAAGAAAAAATAATTTAATTTTACCCCAAAAATTTTAGCTCCAGATTTTACATTGTCACACAGGAAAATTGGTAAAAATTGCACCAAAATTTATCCCACAATTTCTGCTGAACATGACATTACCCCACATGTGGCTGTGCAGTACTGCTTAGCCATACGGCGAGACTTGGGAGGGAAAGAGCGGAGTTTGCAGACTCCATATACAGAGCCACTAAGTACCAGAACAGCAGAATCACCCCTCAAGTGAACCCATTTTGGAAATTACACTCCTCTGGGACTTTATATACAGGGGCAGTGATGATTTTGACTCCTTGAATGTTTTCCTGAAACAAGCAGCAGTGGATGTTGCTGAGTGAAAAAGGCAAATCTGCCAGTGTAGTGCTCATACATTGTAGTACCCGTACATTATGCCCAGCCTGTGCTTCTGGAGACATGGACACCGTAAATTAAGTGAGCTCTCATTGCTACAGAAATGCCAATCATGGATGTTAGCTTTGGTTTAGGCACACTGTGAGGCTCAGAAGGGAGGGAGGCATTTGGGTTTGGGAGAGCAGAATTCGCTGAATTTCTTTTGGGGTGGGAGGAGCCATAGCGCATTTCCAGAGCCTTCGTGCTACCAGTAATATGGAAGCTCCCTATATTTCCATTTACAGATGATCAGTATTTTACATCAATATTTCTAAGCCAAAATCAGGAGAGGAACAATCAGAAGAAAAGTATAATAGTAGCTTGTGCACATGGAGCGCCCCCAGACGCAAGGCCGCGGGGCACTCGGTACCGGGCCTCTCTGTCTCGGTCCTGGGGTTGTCACGGTGGCTAGGCTCGGTCCGTGACCCTGCTAAGGGGCGTCCAATGAAAGGTGTGATGGTGGTGCGTGGTGCAAGGCGCGATGAATAACGAGGACACAGGGTTGCAGTCTCTTTACCTCTTTACTGAAGGCTTCAGGATCCGCAATCCAGAGCACTGCTAACAGGGCTGGCTGAGACCGGCCGGTCCGAAGGAACATCCAGAGTTCCCTTTGCAGGTGGAAATCTGTGCCTACCTTCTAGCGCCTGTGTGTTGTAGTACCTCCCTGCTGAGCACCACGTGATAGTCCTCACAACTGTTGTGTCTGTTTCTGATGTTCTTTCTCACAACTCGTATCTGTTCTGATGTTCTTCTCCGTCCCCCAGATGATATGGATAGGACGCACCCGTATGACGGGTAGGCCTGGAGTTCTTCCGGGACCCTAGCGTCGCCCCTCTCCCACAATTGCCCCCTATGTCTGCTTAGGTGATTTAGGTGAGACAGCCAACCTATAATTAACTGTCCTGCCGCTGTTTGAAGTAATGCTTGTAGCCTAGTACTTCCTCGGCGTTCCGGCCACCGGCTAAGCGCCTCAGTAGGATGTTGCTACGATCTTAAGGCACGACTCCTACTGGCTTTATCTCCTTTTTGCTGTGATCTCATTTCTCACTTCTCCACAATAAACCTCGCTTCGTTTCCTTTCTTAGGATGCCACCGCAACGGGTGCAGGCGCGGCTCCGTAACGTTCTGTTCTGTTCGCTGGGCCAGTGTCAGGATCCCACCCCTGACAGAGACCCCCCTGAATCTTCCCCTGCAACACCCTCTGCCACAGGATGTTGCCTGGATCCAACCCAGTCAGCTTCTGACTAACTTCTTATCCGGCCCCAGTTTTACCAGATTGTGAGGAGTGACCTAATACATAGAACCCTTTGCTCCCCCTGGTGGCCAGAGTGTGACATGTAATATGTGACTGTGATACCTGGTCAGGTGAACTCCTTAAGTGCCATCAGACGTACCATCACTCCCCTTAGTGGCGGGGCGTCAGTACTGCAAAGACCAGGACTCTGGGGCGCTGCACTCCCCCCCGGTTAAATCCAGTACTCCCGGACTGGGAAGAAAACAACAATACATGTCAGCAAAAGACATACAAAATTTTGAAATGCAATGAACAAGTAAATATAACAGTGCTTCCCTTTATGGGAGGTGAGGACTCTTGAACGTTACAAACAAAACATGGTTAAATATTTTAAATAACATACTATAAATAACTTCTATTACCCAGCCGGGTATTCTACTAGGTGCAAATTCTGAACAATAATTTAACTTTTCCTTTAAGGGTGTATAGGCTGAACCCACTAAAGGCTGACTATAAAACTCTAAAATATAAATTAACTTTTTCTTTATTTCTCTCTTCCAAGTGCAACACTCTTCTTTTCACTCTCTGATTTTTCATATGCAGGACCGCCTGTCTATCTGCCCAGGCCTACTGCCTCTTTTCTTAGTACAGGATCACTGAGCCAGTGCAGCGCCCCAGAGACCTGGTCGTTGCAGTTTCATCGCTCTGCCGTAAGGGGGGTGATGGTACGTCTGATGGTACTGAAGGAGTTCACCTGACCAGGTATCACAGACACCAATACACTTCATAGTCTGGCCTCCAGGGGGAGCTAAGGGCGCTATGTATTAGGCCACTCCTCACAATCTGGTAAAACTGGGGGTTAGATAGAAAGTTAGGGAGAAAGCTAACTGGGTTGGAACCAAGCAACATCCTGTGGCAGAGGGTGTTGCAGGGGAAGATTCAGGGGGGTCCCTGTCAGGGGTGGGATCCTGACAGAGGCCTGGCGAACAGAAAAGAACGTTAAGGAACCGCGCCTGCACTACATCGCGGCGGTATCTCAAGAAAGGCCAAGAAGCGAGGTTTATTGTGGAGAGTGAGAAACGAGATCAAAGCAAAAAGGAGATAACACCAATAGGAGTCCTGCTGTAAGATCGAGGCAACATCCTATTGAGGCGCGTAGCCGGTGGCCAGAACGCATAGGAAGTATTAGGCTCCAAGCAATACTTCAAACAGAGGCAGGACAGTTGATTTTAGGTTGGCTGTCTCACCAAAATCACCTAAGAAGACATAGGGGGCAACTGTGGGAGAGGGGCGATGCTAGGGTCCCGGAAGAACTCCAGGCCTTCCTGTCATACGGGTGCGTCCTATCCATATCATCTGGGGGACGGAGAAGAACATCAGAACAGACATAAGTTGTGGGAAATAACATCAGAAACAGACACAACAGTTGTGAGGACTATCCCGTGGTGCTCAGCAGGGAAGTACTACAACACACAAATGCTAGAAGGTAGGCACAGATTTCCACCTGCAAAGGGAACTCTGGAGGTGCCATCGGACCGGCTGGTCTCTTGCAGCCCTGTTAACCGTACTCTGGATTGAGGACCTTGAAGCCTTCAGTAAAGAGGTAAAGAGACTGCAAACCTGTGTCCTCGTTATTCTCCGCGAACTGCACTACGCACCACCACCTACACCTTTCATTGGACGCCCCTTAGCAGGGTCACGGACCGGGTCTAGCCACTGTGACGACCCCAGAACCGAGACAGAGAAGCCCGGTACCGAGTACCCTGCGGCCCTGCGTCTGGGGGGCTCCAAAATTGGCGTCACGAACAGGATCTACTTAAGCCTGAACAATCAGGTCATGTGTGCCTTGGAACTGTGATTTACTGTGCTTGAACTGTGATTTATTGCAAAGACTGTGTATTGCCACTTGTCGCCAAAAGTTCCCGCCAAAACCGCCGCCATTGCGGCACCATGTGGCGTGCAGGAAGAGTGGGGCGTGTCATCGTGGGAGTAGCTTGGAAGAATGGCGCGAAGGTTGAGCCAGCCCCTCACAGGTACTACTATGTCCGGGAGATATGCCCATCAATGAGGAAGGTCCGCCTCCTAGTCTGGGATGGTGGCGGAAAAAGGAACCGCCCTCCGGACGGGGGAAAGCCAGAAGCCCTGGACGATGCGAGACAGAGTCGGATTGGCAACATGGCGAGCGGAGGTCGCTGGAAGAGGGGGAGAAGGTCCGCACCAGTCCCAGCCAATGGGAGCTGAGCAAACTCTCACCAGGCTGCGAGGACCAGGAAATCCTCGGGGCGGAAGTGGAAGAACTATGCCGTCAACTCCGGAGTCTGTGTCGGCGTAAAGCTGCTGCCAGTGAGGGTCCACGTCATCCCCAAGCGCTGACACCGCAATCTGTGGAGAAGGAGGCTGATGCCGGAGGTACCGCGGAGGCGGATGGCGCCATTGACCCGGCCCGGGTGGCCGAGGAACTCCTGCTTATCGACATAGACTCCCCTCCACCACGACCACCTGGATGGGTGTGTAGCCGCCTTGAATGTGAAAGGCCGTGGGAGAAGCTCGAAACCATTGATGTCCCCTTGCGGCCCATTACACAGCCGGTGAACCTCCAGGTTGATTGGATGACCTTTAAGTGGACCCGCGCTACCACCAGCTTGATCGGGTTTCCCGGAGAGGCTCAGCCGGAGGGGGAAAGCATCGAGGTCATCCACCAACGGGAGTATCACCAACAGCTACGCCAACAAGAGGAGGAGTGGGCCCGTAAGAAAGATCTCCGCCGACGGGCCGAACGGGAAAAGGACCTCCGGGCCAAGATTCGGGTTAGACAGACGGCTGAGGAGAACTGGGGCCCGCAACGCCATGGAGTCATCAGCACTTTCCGTTTGCAGGGAGGTTGGAGCTTCATCAAAGAGTCCGGTCTCGCCTTGGAGGTATTCGTGAACTGGCGGGACGTGGAGGCGCATCTCATCGAGGGACACCCAGGCCGGGATCTTTACCCGGGGGACCGCGTTCGGTACACCCGCCACTGGGGAGACAAAGGGTGGTATGCTTTGCACGTGCGCAAGTACAAGCCAGAAGTGACTGTGCCACCATCCTGCGATTCTCCGGGACCGGCGGCCATTGCTCCGATCTCCCTGTGTGCCAAGTGCCTGCGGACCATCACCCCGAGGAGAACTGTGAGTACCCAGACCCCTATCCAGCGTGCGGACGCACTCTATGTGGTAGTAGGTGGTGGGCAGTACCCACGGAAGCCACCCCCAGACTTAGAGGGATAAACCTCGATGCCACGAAAATGTAAATAGTTAATTGTTTACTTTCTGCTGTTATTTTGCTACTGATACCCGACCAGGGTTGTTCTTAAGGGGGTCCCTTTGTTTACCCGGGACCCCTATCACTTTTTATTTTGTTGTTGTTTCTCTTTTTGCTCTATTACACCCCTATTTTGAAAAGACTGCCGAATCATGGACTGTGAATGGTTCACAAACTGTTTTGTAAATAGTTTGCACCTTATTAAAGGTGCCCCCTACTGGTTTTACAAGAAAAAGAACTCTTTGCGAAGAAACTGTTCCTGGAAACAGTACAGGAGTTCCTACCTTACGCGAACTTGCAGCTTGAGAAGTTGCGCTACCTCCAAGAGACTTGGTTCCCTCTTAAAGGGAACATTCACCAATAGCATTCAAAGTACAATGTTGCCTTAAGAGAAGTAGCAATAATGTTTATATGTAGAAGTAATATGTAGTTAGTTAGTTATAAGAAAATGTTTGATAATGTTGCTAGAGATTGAGGACAGGGAAGTGAACCCGTACGGGGTTAGATGGTGAGTCCTCCTAGGAGCCATAGAGAGATGGTTCAGTGTTCCTGTGCTAAGAAAAGAGGCAGTAGGCCTGGGCAGATAGACAGGCGCTCCTGCATAAGACAAATCAAGAAGAAAGTGTTGCACTTAGAAGAGAGAAGGGATAAAAGGTAATTTATATTTTTGGAGTTTTATAATAAGCCTTTAGTGGATTCAGCTTATACATCCTTAGAGGCAAAGTTAAATTATTGTTGAGAATTTGCACTAAGTAGAATACCCGGCTGGGTAAGAAAAGTTATTTATAGGATGTTATTTAAAATATTTAACCATGTTCTGTTTGTAACGTTCAAGTGTCCTCACCTCCCATAAAGGGAAGCTCTGTTCAAATGTACTTGTTTCTGCATTTCAAAAACTGTATGTCTTTTTGCTGACATGTATTGTTGTTTTCTTCCCAGTCCAGGAGTACTGGATTTAACCGGGGGGGAGTGCAGCGCCCCAGAGACCTGGTCGTTGCAGTAACATCGCTCTGCCGCTAAGGGGGGTGATGGTACGTCTGATGGCACTGAAGGAGTTCACCTGACCAGGTATCACAGACACCAATACACTTCATAGTCTGGCCTCCAGGGGGAGCTAAGGGCGCTATGTATTAGGCCACTCCTCACAATCTGGTAAAACTGGGGGTTAGATAGAAAGTTAGGGAGAAAGCTGACTGGGTTGGAACCAAGCAACATCCTGTGGCAGAGGGTGTTGCAGGGGAAGATTCAGGGGGGTCCCTGTCAGGGGTGGGATCCAGACAGAGGCCTAGCGAACAGAAAAGAACGTTAAGGAACCGCGCCTGCACTACATTGCGGCGGTATCTCAAGAAAGGCTAAGAAGTGAGGTTTATTGTGGAGAGTGAGAAACGAGATCAAAGCAAAAAGGAGATAACACCAATAGGAGTCCTGCTGTAAGATCGAGGCAACATCCTATTGAGGCGCGTAGCCGGTGGCCAGAACGTCGAGGAAGTATTAGGCTCCAAGCAATACTTCAAACAGAGGCAGGACAGTTGATTTTAGGTTGGCTGTCTCACCAAAATCACCTAAGAAGACATAGGGGGCAATTGTGGGAGAGGGGCGACGCTAGGGTCCCGGAAGAACTCCAGGCCTTCCCGTCATACGGGTGCATCCTATCCATATCATCTGGGGGATGGAGAAGAACATCAGAACAGACATAAGTTGTGGGAAATAACATCAGAAACAGACACAACAGTTGTGAGGACTATCCCGTGGTGCTCAGCAGGGAAGTACTACAACACACAGGCGCTAGAAGGTAGGCACAGATTTCCACGTGCAAAGGGAACTCTGGAGGTGCCATGGGACCGGCCGGTCTCTTGCAGCCCTGTTAACCGTACTCTGGATTGAGGACCTTGAAGCCTTCAGTAAAGAGGTAAAGAGACTGCAACCCTGTGTCCTCGTTATTCACCGCGAACTGCACTACGCGCCACCACCTACACCTTTCATTGGACGCCCCTTAGCAGGGTCACGGACCGGGTCTAGCCACCGTGATGACCCCAGAACCGAGACAGAGAAGCCCGGTACCGAGTACCCTGCGGCCCTGCGTCTGGGGGTGCTCCACCATCTCTCTATGGCTCTAAGGAGGACTCACTAACTAACCCCTACGGGTTTACTTTATTGAAATTCGGCTTTCAACTCTTTCCTGTCCTCATTCTCTAGTAATATTATTAAACATTCTCTATAACTGTCTAGCTAACTACATATTACTTCTATCTAAAACATTATTACCATCTACTTTCTTTAAGGCAACATTATACTTTAAGTGCAACTGGTGAACGTTCCCTTTAAGGGGGAACCAAGTCTCTTTGAGGTAATGCAGACTCTCTCTATCTGCAAGTCCGTTTAAGGCAAGAGCTTCCATGCTGTACTCCGGAACAGTCTCTTCAAAAAGCTCTCTCTTCTGTAAAACCAGTAAAGGGCACCTTTAAGAAGGTGCAAACTATTTACAATACAGTTTGTGAACCAGTCACCGTCCATGATTCGGCAGTCTTTGTAACCAATGATGAACAAAAAGCAAAAATAAAATAAAACTAGAGCAAAAATAAAAAGCAATAGGGATCCCGGGTAAACAAAGGGATCCCTTTAAGAATAACCCATGTCGGGTATTAGCAGCAAAAAGCAGGGAAACAAACAGTTAACTATTTACATACTTGTGGTTCCGAGGTTTATCCTTACAGGAGGTTACACTGCATCAGCTGGTGGCGGACACTCTCCAGCCGGTAAGGCTGCGGTTCTCTGTCCTCGGCGGATGCAGGATCGATGTCATTGGCTGGTCTCCCAGGCACGGTCAGATCACCCGGTGTCTGGATTCGAATGTCAACTGTGGTTGCAAGTTCAGTAGCGGTGATAATACACACCGTGGCGACAGTAGTAGCTTTTGTCAAATCAGGGTTAGTCGTAGTCGGGACAGCAGGTAGCGCTACTGCCGGCTCGCATCGTTGGACGTCTCGAGCGCACCACCTCTGCGCACTCCGGTGGCGAGTGTAGGTCACCTGGTCCCCTTTACATGGTAGCTGATTGTCACATCTATTGCGGGATGGGGTTTTCACATTGTAGCTGGTAAAGAAGATTTCAGTCGGCAGTCCCGGTTCTTGTATAGAGCCCCAACCCCGCTTCGGGTGAAAGGCTAGTACAGTCCCCTGCCTTACCGAGTTCCTCTTATTGTGTTCAGTCTTTGGTCTCTGTACTTTTGGTGGGTCATTTGATTCTGTCTCTTTTTGGTTTTGCCATTGTAGAATTAAGCATTGCTTATACTGTTCCCAGGTGAGCGCAGCAATGCTGAGGCCCTCCTGCCTGGCCCCATCCAGCCCAATCCATGGGGTGTCCCACTGGAAGATCACCCCCTCTGAGCTCACATCTAGCGATTTCCCCATCGTTGTTGGTAACGGAGGCACCAGCTTCTCCATCGTGCCTGGGGTTATCACTACCAGCTCAGCGGTGAAAACTCGGTTATTGTCGGGCTGGGGAGCGGTCATGGGAGCAGGATCGGTCGGGGGAGCAGGGTCGCTTTCCATACCTGTGTCTGATGTGGTTCCACCGATGTCGATCTGTTCCATTGACAAGGACACTGGAATCGGCTGCAGCCCGGACTGCAGTTCCTCCAATGCGACCCTCTCGCCTGGCTCCGACTTCCGTGGCATCACAGCGGCTGGCTCCGCGTTCGGGATAGGCTGGCTCGGCTCCGCCGCCTGTAGCTCCGAGAGGTCCGGATCCTCCAGCTGCGGTGGGTTCGGGTCCGTCTCCGGTGGGCGAGGACAGGCCGGGATCACTTCACCGTTGCTCTGGGACTTGCTGGTCGCCATCCCTGCTCCGGGATCTTCAATGGCACATGCACGTTGCCCCTCCATTTTCTGAGGGCGTAGCTTCTTTTTTCTCTCGTTCCCGCCGTTGCAAATCAGGGGGCGGTTCTCCTCTGCTTCTGGGCAGGTCATCATCTCGCAACAGTAGTCAGAGGGGGCGGTCGCCACTTTTGGCGCCACTTTGATAGTCTCCTCCCATGGCACGCCCTTCTTCTTCCTCTGCGCTCCCCGTGGCACTGCAATGGCGGTGGTTTTGGCGGGAACTTTTGGCGGCAATCTGCAATCTTCTCAATAAGTCACAGTTCAAACACAATTCAGACACAGTTCCAAGGCACACATGACCTGATTCTTCAGGCTTAAGTAGATCCTGTTTGTGACGCCAAGTTGGAGCGCCCCCAGACGCAGGGCCGCAGGGCACTCGGTACCGGGCCTCTCTGTCTCGGTCGTGGGGTTGTCACGGTGGCTAGGCTCAGTCCATGACCCTGCTAAGGGGCGTCCAGTGAAAGGTGTGATGGTGGTGCCATGGTGCAAGGCGCAATGAATAACGAGGACACAGGGTTGCAGTCTCTTTACCTCTTTACTGAAGGCTTCAGGATCCGCAATCCAGAGCACTGCTAACAGGGCTGGCTGAGACCGGCCGGTCCGAAGGCACATCCAGAGTTCCCTTTGCAGGTGGAAATCAGTGCCTACCTTCTAGCACCTGTGTGTTGTAGTACCTCCCTGCTGAGCACCACGGGATAGTCCTCACAACTGTTGTGTCTGTTTCTGATGTTCTTTCTCACATCTCCTATCTGTTCTGATGTTCTTCTCCGTCCCCCAGATGATATAGATAGAACGCACCCGTATGACGGGTAGGCCTGGAGTTCTTCCGGGACCCTAGCGTCACCCCTCTCCCACAATTGCCCCCTATGTCTGCTTAGGTGATTTAGGTGAGACAGCCAACCTATAATTAACTGTCCTGCCACTGTTTGAAGTAATGCTTGGAGCCTAATACTTCCTCGGCGTTCCGGCCACCGGCTACGCGCCTCAGTAGGATGTTGCCATGATCGTAAGGCACGACTCCTACTGGCTTTATCTCCTTTTTGCTGCGATCTCATTTCTCTCTTCTCCACAGTAAACTTCGCTTCGTTTCCTTTCTTAGGATGCCACCGCAAAGGGTGCAGGCGCGGCTCCGTAACGTTCTGTTCTGTTCGCTGGGCCACTGTCAGGATCCCACCCCTGACAGAGACCCCCCTGAATCTTCCCCTGCAACACCCTCTGCCAAAGGATGTTGCCTGGATCCAACCCAGTCAGCTTCTGACTAAATTCCTATCCGGCCCCCAGTTTTACCAGATTGTGAGGAGTGGCCTAATACATAGAACCAAAAAGAAAATAATGCGGCAGCACTCACCAGGAGGTGATATACCTCATGGTTCAGTTTCCAAACCGTTTGTGGGTGGGGTTCCCTCTACATTTATGCCGGTTACATCTCCCGGCAATATGGTGGATCTTTTTGAAACCTTGGTTCTTAAGGGTATGGAAGCCCTGATTTATAAGGAGGCACCCCCTAACCTCACTGTGCCAGAAAAAATGGCTTTGAAGGAAATGGCTGGTTGGACCGACGTTGTCATACGTCCGGCCGACAAAGGGGGTAAGACAGTCTTGTTGCCTAGAGAAGCATATCTTCTAGAGGCAACACGATTACTATCTGAGGCTAACATTTACCGTAGGTTATCAAAGGACCTCACTAATAGATTTAAGATTGAATTACAATCATTTTTGAGGACTGCAGTGGAACAACGCATTATTACTCAAAAAAAGGCAGAGAAATTGTTCCCTGCCTTTCCTACAAAGCCATACTGGTACTATCTCCCCAAAGTACACAAGTCCGTCACCCAACCCCCCGGTAGACCCATCGTGTCAGGGGTGGGTTCCCTAACCGAACCCCTTTCCCAATACTTGGAATGGTTGTTGCACCCCATACTCGTCTCCGTCCCGTCCTACATCAGGGACACTAATTCCTTCCTGGATCGCATTCGTGATTTTTGTTGGCAGCCGGTGTTCTCCATGGCATCCATCGATGTGGTCAATCTATACACCATGATTCCATGAACAGATGGGGGTGGACTCCATCAGGTGTGTTTTGTCAACCACTGATAGGAGCCACGACTTCATCGATTTTGTGTGCAATGGGCTTAGTTTTATACTTACCCATAATGCCTTTACTTTTTTGGACTCTTGGTACCTTCAGACCACTGGGACTGCCATGGGGACCCCGGTCGCATGCACATTCGCTAATTTGTACTTGGCGGTTTTTGAAGAGGATTTTGTTTACTCTTCTAACAACTATTTTTTGCGACACATCCGACTTTTTCTCAGGTATGTCGATGACGTGTTCCTGGTGTGGGACGGTACGGAGGACGAGTTTGCACTTTTTGTTAAGTATTTGAATGATATTAACACCATGGGGATGCAATTTACTTCCATTTTCGGGGGTGATTCTCTAGAATTTCTGGACGTGCGGGTTACCATTAATAATGGGGATTTGTGTACATCTATCTATCGGAAACCCACCGCGACGAATTCGGTCTTACATTTCAACAGCTTTCATCCCCCCCATACAAAGCGTTCCCTTCCATTTAGCCAACTATTGCGGACACGTAGGGTCAATAATACATTTCAGGGTTTTGAACAACAATCCGGGGAACTCTGCCAAAGATTACGAGATAGAGGTTACCCCGAGGTCCTGTTGCAGACGGCTAAAAATCGGGTTAATGTCCGCTCATATGAGCAGGATTTGGGTAGGGACACTCCAACGGCACCGCGTTTCAACTTTTGTTTTAAGTACGGTCCTATGGATCGGGAGATAAGGGCCTCAATTAGGAGACATTGGCATCTCCTGGAGAGAGATAAGGAGCTCTCGGATAGGGCGGCTGGAGGTCCCTTAATCTCGAATAAACGCAGTACACGCATTAGGGATGTGCTAGTCCACAATAGGACCCCAAATCCTCAGGTAAAATGGTTGGAATTATCGACATTAAAGGGCAACTACCGTTGTGGACATTGTCATTTTTGCACATACCATGTCACTGGACGGGCCATGGATATAGGCCCTGTGAAGCACACAGTCCAACAATTTATTTTGTGCAAGACTGACTATGTCGTATATGTACTTTTTTGCCCTTGCAAGAGGTTTTATGTGTGTAAAACTATACGTCAATTATACGTACGCTTCAGAGAACATGTTAGATCTATTCAGACAGGCAATGGCGTCCCTAGACTTATCAATCATGTTAGGGATTTCCATGAAGGGAAATCTGAGGTTTTAACTTTTGCAGGAATAGAGAGGGTGGTTTTACCAGCACAAGGAGGGGATTTGCATAAATTACTATTAAGACAAGAAACTAAGTGGATCATCCGTACGCGGGCTATGGGTCCTGCCGGTTTTAATGACCGGATCGATATGTCTGTCTTTTTATAACCGCTGCACGTCCGATTCCCCTCTCTTGGCTTCTTATATTATTTATTTATTACCTGCCCTCTGGTTCTCATCTGTTTCCATCACCCAGGTTTTGTACATAAATATGACACTTTTTTCTATAGGTTAGTACTCATTTGTATATCTATATAAATGACTATAACATTTTCATTTTTCATTTTCCTAATGGCTTTAGGTCCGCGGTCTGTCGCGCTCATAGGTATGCTCCGCCAGCTTGTGTTTTTAATTATTTTCACTTACGTTGTTTATGTATTTTGTATTTTTTGTATTAAGGCACCTGATTTGTGGGCATGTGATGGTGGTGGGTGGGTTTACTCACCTATTTCCGTCAGCGTCAGTTCAGTGCTTTGGACCTGTTGAAGCGCTGCTCTAGCGCGAAACGATCGTCGTCACTCCTGCTCACCTCCTTTCTCCTGCACTCCCCCGAGCCGTGAAGACGCGGCTGTGAACATGCTTCAATAAAAGATTGGACCACACCTCCTGGTGAGTGCTGCCGCATTATTTTCTTTTTGGCTTCATGTATTACCTCCTTGTTTCCATGCGAGCACCTCCAGTCTTCACGTCCGGATCTCCACTCACACCACATTTGAACTACGGTTCACTCTAGGTCAGGCAGGCTGTGCAGCGCCACTTTTTTCTTTTTTCTCGACCTTTAATACATAGAACCCTTTGCTCCCCCTGGTGGCCAGAGTGTGTCGTGTAATGTGTGACTGTGATACCTGGTCAGGTGAACTCCTTAAGTGCCATCAGACGTACCATCACTCCCCTTAGTGGCGGAGCGTCAGTACTGCAGCGACCAGGACTCTGGGGCGCTGCACTCAACTTCTGCATTTTTTAATCCACTCCTGTTTTGCCTTACAAATTCTGATGTGAAATACTAACCAAATACTAAACGTGTGAACGTGGCTTAAATCTCTGAATGACGAGATTCAGCTGAAACCCCCAACAGATCCAATCACTATAATGAGACAGCAGAGTTACTCTGGATTCTGTCTGGCCTCTGTTTAGCATTGTCCTTCTTTTCATGAGTACACAAAACTGTGGCTGACGGCACTTTTAACCCCTTCCTGACGACGGACGGGATAGTACGTCCGACGTCAGGTCCCCTGCTTTGATGCAGGGCTCCGCGGTGAGCCCCCATCAAAGTCGGGACATGTCAGCTGTTTTGAACAGCTGACATGTGCCCGCAATAGCCGCGGGTGAAATCGCGATTCACCCGCCGGTATTAACTAGTTAAATGCCGCTGTCAAACCCAGACAGCGGCATTTAACTACCGCATCCGGCCGGGCGGCCGGAAATGAGTTCATCGCCGACCCCCGTCACATGATCGGGGTCGGCGATGCTTCAGTATTGTAACCATAGAGGTCCTTGAGACCTCTATGGTTACTGATCGCCGGTAGCTGTGAGCGCCACCCTGTGGTCGGCGCTCACAGCACACCTGATTCTCTGCTGCATAGCAGCGATCTGATGATCGCTGTTATGGAGCAGAGGCGATCAAGTTGTGCCTGCTTCTAGCCTCCCATGGAGGCTATTGAAGCATGGCAAAAGGTTAAAAAAAAAGTTAAAAAAAATGTGAAAAAAATAAAAAAAACATAAAAGTTTAAATCACCCCCCTTTCACCCCAATCAAAGTAAATCAATAAAAAAAAAATCAAGCCTACACATATTTGGTATCACCGCGTTCAGAATCGCCCGATCTATCAATAAAAAAAAAAGCATTAACCTGATCGCTAAACGAAAAAAATCCGAAACGCCAGAATTACGTTTTTTTGGTCGCCGTGACATTGCATTAAAATGCAATAACGGGCGATCAAAAGAACGTATCTGCACCAAAATGGTATCATTAAAAACGCCAGCTCGGCACGCAAAAAATAATCCCTCAACCGACCCCAGATCATGAAAAATGGAGGCGCTACGAGTATCGGAAAATGGCGCAATTTTTTATTTATTTTTTTTTTTAGCAAAGTTTGGAATTTTTTTTCACCACTTAGGTAAAAAATAACCTAGTCATGTTAGGTGTATATGAACTCGTAATGGCCTGGAGAATCATAATGGCAGGTCAGTTTTAGCATTTAGTGAACCTAGCAAAAAAGCCAAGCAAAAAACAAGTGTGGGATTGCACTTTTTTTGCAATTTCACCGCACTTGGAATTTTTTTCCCGTTTTCTAGTACACGACATGGTAAAACCAATGATGTCGTTCAAAAGTACAACTCGTCCCGCAAAAAATAAGCCCACACATGGCCAAATTGACAGAAAAATTAAAAAGTTATGGCTCTGGGAAGGAGGGGAGTGAAAAACGAATACGGAAAAACGGAAAATCGCACGGTCATGAAGGGGTTAAGCACACATAAAAAGGCAAACACAACCGGATAATAGGACAGACGACTTTCACAGTGCCTCCAGCTTCCTCATTATAGAGAATCACTGTGGGATCCGTCTGAATTACGTAATTCAGAGATTTACACAGAAACTCTGGTGTAAGCTCTCAGCACAGTGCGCAGGATAAATGTAAGCCGAGTCTTACTGCAATCTTTGGAAGGCAGAATGATTTTGAGATGGTGCAGAATACACTTGCATTGTCGGTCACTAGAGGTCTCTGTCATCTCTTGCACATGACCCTGGTATTGTCGAAGGTGTAGTATATCCGACGGTAAGGGCTACCCCCGCCCCATCATTTCTCCATACTCCGTAGCCCACCAACTATAACCCATATTCTCCCAATAAAAACACGACTAGGTTTATTTCTTTGGAATGATATAGGCCACAGTAGCCTTTTATTAAACATATAACAATAAATACATTGATAACAATACAATAACTTTTTAAAGGCTAGAAGGAGTCCTTGGAGCCCCAAGAATCTGGTGATTGACAACCCATACCTTGAACATACATAACACCAATTTACTCCCAGCCGTTCAAAACCCTGGCTCGGGAGCACCAAAAACCCAAAAGAGGGTTCACTGTCCACGGTAAAAATTCCAGGAGATCCGACCACCCCTGACGGAACTCCCCAACCACCATTCACCAGATCCAAAAGATATTAAACTCCAAAAACAGGGGAGCCATATGCCAAAATGGATCCCCCATACCAATTTCCACCAACTCCCAGGACTCCCCCCAGCCGCCAAGGCCACAATGACCCGAAAAAAGAAAACACCCTTGGCTTTTAACAAACAATACCCACAACCCCCCATCTGAACCCAAAAATAGGGCGGGAGGGCGGGACTGCTCACGATCCCAAAAGAGCGGGAACTGACGAGAGCCCTCCCCCAATCCCCCCATGTACCTACAGAGGAAAACCTTCCCCTCTAGAATTAGCATAATTCCTCCCCCTCTCCAACCCATTGTCATGTAGGCCTCCGCCTACGCTGTGGGGGAGGGTACGGCTCGCTCCGGCCTTTCCTTGACCCTGGTATTGTCAAAGGTGTAGTATATCCGACGGTAAGAGCTACCCCCGCCCCATCATTTCTCCATACTCCATAGCCCACCAACTATAACCCATATTCTCCCAATAAAAACATGACTAGGTTTATTTCTTTGGAATGATATAGGCCACAGTAGCCTTTTATTAAACATATAACAATAAATACATTGATAACAATACAATAACTTTTTAAAGGCTAGAAGGAGTCCTTGGAGCCCCAAGAATCTGGTGATTGACAACCCATACCGTGAACATACATAACACCAATTTACTCCCAGCCATTTAAAACCCTGGCTCGGGAGCACCAAAACCCCAAAAGAGGGTTCACTGTCCACGGTAAAAATTCCAGGAGATCATCCGACCAACCCTGCCGGAACTCCCCAACCACCATTCACCAGATCCAAAAGATATTAAACTCCAAAGACAGAGGAGCCATATGCCAAAATGGATCCCCCAAACCAATTTCCACCAACTCCCAGGACTCCCCCCAGCCGCCACAATGAGAGGCCTTTGAACACCTCAAAGGCCCGAGACCCCACCACACCGAAAAACTGTGGCCCGTTCAATGCCTTCCTGAGTACCAAGGGCCCAAAAATCCATCCCCACCGCATTCAAATGAACTCCGTTGGCCAGCCAAAACGCCCCTTCCCCTCTTTCCAACTCGATATGTTGCACCGCTACACCTCCATTCCTGGCCACAAACGCGGACACCGCCCTATTAACCTTTATCCGGGCCTTATTCAACTTATCCAATGACCGCATGTTCCAACAACGTTTACGCGGCACGATTTCTGACCAAACAATGGTCAAACCCGGGTATAAGACCCATAAACGCAAACAATCCTGTTTGATATCTTTTATTAATTCCCTAAAAGGTCAGACCCCTAATTCATTACCCCCAACGTGCAAAACTAAAATATTAGGAACCCTGTCCAACTTGACACTGTTATTGATCTCCTTTAGAACTCTATACCAGACCATCCCCCTAAAACCAAGCCAACGAATTACCGCCACTCTCCGATCAAAACCAAGTTGTCTACCCTCGTTCCGCACATCGGCGTGCTGTGCTCCCCAGTGAACATACAAGTGGCCGAAAATCCACACCAACAAAGGCAGGGGACCTGAAAAAACACAAAACAGAGACTCAAAAAGTAGCACAGCCGATATAACAACCTTACTGTCCCACACCTGCCAAAAAAAACACCACCAGCCCCACTTTACGGGCACACGTAGCTCCAATATCTATCTGGCGGCCACCTACCAATACGCCGAATTGCAGAAGCCCCAAATCCCCCCAACGCTGTGTCCGTTGCGGCCCCAATCCTAAAAGAGTGAGGAGTGAAACAAGCCTCATCTAAGCCCAGCAACGCAATAGCCTTTCTGAAAACCACCGTAAATTGATAAAGGGATAACAAGGAACCATCCATATGTCATAGCAACGACCGGTCCCAACTAGGCCGAAGCCCCCCAAAATTTGCCAGACAGGTAACTTGACACATAATCGACCCAGGAACCAAACCCAAAACAATCCTACTACCCCTACCTTCCTGATCAGACTTTGATCACCACAACTCGACCTGACCAGCCGACAAAAACACATCTCAAGCCAACAGACCCCCCATAACTTTTTTGCTAGATGATACCAACTCACCAACTCGCAATGCCCCGAAAAAGGCTAGAGAAAAAGCCAAACGAAACAAATACAGTTCAAAAACCGACAAACATAAAAAAGGCAAAACCCCGCCCAACCTTTCCAACAAGCTAAAAGAAATGGGGCTTCTGGCATCCACATGTCGCGGCCACCACCGAAAGCCCTTTACCGCCTGTTTTACCAAAAAGATCTTGGTTAAATCTGGTTGACCACGCAATTTAAAACCAAATGCCAAGGCATTGACTCGAGACACTTTGGCAGAAGACCATCCTGCCAAAGCTCCCCGACTCAACCAAGACAACAATACACCCGCCTGCTCTTGCTCGCTCAACCCACACGACTCAGCCCCAACAATTCCTCCCAATCCGTCCAAATTGCCTGGTAAGCCTCCCACGTTCTAGGAGCCAACGATGACCTGATCAACGCCTCTGCATCCCGGACACCACAAGCCAGAGTTCTGCAGGGCACTCCAACCCGACGACCTCTGCATCCGGAGCCAGTAACCGAAAACGATCGAACTGTAAACAAGAAAGAGAGTCCGCAATGGAATTATGAGCGCCAGGAACATCGCGGTTACTTGTGCATTCAAATTCAAACACGATAAGACCAACTGTCTCAGCACCCGCACAACCGGAGGCGACAATGCGGATAAATTGTTGATCGCAAAAACCACCCCCATGTTGTCACAGTGAAATCGAACCCGCCTGTTTCGAAAAACCTGCTGCCACAAATGCACCGCCACCAAAATGGGAAAAATTTCCAAGAGTGCGATATTCTGAACCAGGCCAGAAGAAATCCAAGACGCAGGCCACGTTGCCGTGCACCATTGTCCCCCAAAATACGCTCCGAAACCTGACCCTCCGGCTGCATCCGTAAACAAATCCAACGACCCATTGTCAACCACTCCCTCAAGGAACAAAGACCAACCATTATAGTTCTGTAAAAACCCACTCCACACCGCCAAGTCTTCCTTATGTTCAGCTGACAACCGTACAAAGTAATGAGGAGCACGAACTCCCGCTGTAGCCCTGGCCAACCTCTTGGAAAAACTCTGCCCATGGGCATAACGCGACAAGCAAAATTAAGTTTTCCTAGGAGCAATTGCAACTCCCTTAATGACAACTTCTTCAAACGATAAGCCCGTAGTACATCCTCCCGCAAACCAACCACTTTCTCCATGGGCAACCTAAACTCCCACTGAATGGTATCAATGACGATACCTAAAAAGCATAAACACGTGCTCGGGCCCTCAGTTTTGCCAGGAGCCAAAGGAACTCCAAAACGATGCGCCACCAATTCAATTGCTCTCAGAATCATTTGACAACATCAGACCCAGCCGGGCCGACGCACAAGAAGTCATCCAGATAGTGAATTACAGAATCGCAAACCAGAAACGTCCCGAACCACCCACTCCACAAAGGAACTAAAAGCCTCAAACAACGCACAAGATAGCGAACACCCTATGGGCAAACACCTTTCGACAAAGAAGCGATCCTCCCAAAAACAACCCAGAAGCCTAACACTATGTGGATGAACTGGCAACAAGCGAAAAGCCGATTCTATATCTGTCTTAGCTAGGAGAGCCCCTTTTCCACATTTCTGGACCCAGTCCATCGCTATGTCAAAAGACGCATAAACCACTGAGCAAAGCCCAGGATCAATCCCATCGTTAACAGACATACCTCTAGGATAAGACAGATGCTGAATCAAACAAAATTTCCCTTCCTCTTTTTTAGGTACCACCCCAAAGGGGAAACAACCAAATCCTCAAAAGGTGGACACTCGAACGGGCCCGCCATCCGACCCAACGCAACCTCCTTCCACAGCTTCTCGGAAACCACGTCGGCATGCAACAAAGCCAACTGCAGATTTTTTCTAACACAAGGAACAGCAAACGAAGGGGCTGGAATCACAAAACCCTTTTGAAAACCTGACAACAGCAGAACAGCTTTATCCCTATCCGGATATCTATTTAGATTAGGGACCATCCTTTCCCACTTCACCGGTGTCTCCCCCATAGGTATTACCGCTTCCTGGTTTCACTTTACCCTTTTTGAAGCATTTTTCCGCCCCATGAGAAGAGCCGCTACAATGGGAGCACAAGTGTTTAAACTTGCAGTTGACTCCGAATTTACACTGACCTTCGTTAAACTGCCAACAGACCCCCAATTTTTGCCCCCCTGCCTGACCAGCGAGACTAGAGGACCCTGCGGTACCGGACTGAAAACCCTGGCCAGAACCTCCGGCCCCTCCGTGAAAGGAATAGCCGAATCTGTAACCATAGTCCGATGTCTTTTTGATCCCATCTAATGGCCGGCTGGACCGCTTTCCTCTGCCTGAACTGCTCATCGTACCTGAGCCACGCCTGACCGCCATAAACCCTGTGAGCCTCGCTAATGGAATCCATATAACAAAACAACCCCGAGCAGTTCTCGGGCGCCTTTTCCCCAATCACACTGGCCAAGATGGCAAAAGCCTGAAGCCAATTAGCAAACGTCTGAGGAATCACGCGCCAACGCCGCTTTTCCTCATCCTCCTTTTTGCTCTCCTCTTTCTTTTTATCAAGATTAAATTTCTCCAATGGGAGCAACGAAAAAACCTCGACATATTCAACATCGCAATCTTTTCCTTAACTTCCTTTTTAAGATGGGCCCCTAACAGACCCTCGAAGCATACATAAACTTCGCCATGAGCCCTATCATCCAAATGGATCCTACACTCCTTCTCCTCATCTGTTTGCACCGAAACCGATACTGGCTCAGCAGCCACCACTGGCACCACTACTGAACCAATGGGCCCCAGCTGCGGGCCCAACCAAGCACCCAAATGTCTCTGAGCGGCCATACCCTGCTCTAGCCTCAACAACAAATCCTGAACATTACCTAAAATCTCGCGGACCCCGCTGAACCTGCGTCACCCGCCACCCTTGAAACACTAACAACCCCCTGACTACCACTAAGAGCAGGTGACGACAAATCTGGAGGACAAAGACCTGACATGGACATATACTCACCGGGCAGCAAGGGATCTGCGGTCCCTCCAGCTGTAGTGCTGGCATCCAGACGTCCCCGACCTGCGGCATCCCCAACCAACCTGTCCGATCCTGGCCGATGGCGAAACCCCAGGAGATCAGCCTGTGTGCCCTTGACCACCACAGGCATGGAGAATAGGGGGCCTGGACTCTGGATCCCCGGGGAAAACTGTGCCTGCGCGGATGAGCCTGCAGCGCACCAGCTCCCATCAGCCTCAGGCCGGATGACACCGGAGTCCCTCTGCCGAAAAGTCCAGGTGCAGGAGAGCTCCCTGCTGCAGGAGACGAGGCCAGCCCGGCTCCGTCCAGCCTCGGACCACCCGCCCCACCATCGTCCACCGCTCCTCCAGCACTCCCAGATGCGGCCGAGGCAGGCCGCGCGATTGGAGCCTCACCGCTGCGGCCTCCCACTCCCACAGGCCCCAGACGCTGACCGACACGCCGAGGCTCCGCCCCCACCGCACTGTGAGGTGGAGGCCTAGTGACCGCCGCTGATCCCCGCCTGGCAGTCGGATTCCTCCCAAGCCGGGGCCTGCTGGCCGCTGATCTTACCGGCGCCTTGCCTGGAGGGTCCCGGGAGGGGCTCCTGCGCTTGCAGGGGGCTCGAGGACCGGATTCCAGGGACAGACGCTCGGGGGGCCGCATCCGCCAAGACCGCCGCTCCAATGGTGCCGCAGTATCCGATGACCCCGCTCCACCAGACATGATGTGTGCCACCTGTGCTTCCAGCCAGCCCTGGGGGTGTAATGCTGCAGCCGCCCTGAGGCCCTCCAGGATCGCATCCACGCCAGACATGTCAGGTATGTCTGCTCACGATCCCAAAAGAGCGGGAACTGACAAGATCCCTCCCCCAATCCCCCCCATGTACCTACAGAGAAAACCTTCCCCCCTAGAATTAGCATAATTCCTCCCCCTCTCCAACCCATTGTCATGTAGGCCTCCGCCTACACCGTGGGGGAGGGTACGGCCTTTCCTGACTCAATGGTAAATCTCATGCTGTTTTTCAGAACTGGGACAGAGCTGAAATTGTGAGGACGTGCATGAGCGAGGTCCGTCGCCATCTTTGGAGCTCGGTGCCGTTGGTGTCCCAGAAACTGTCCAAAGTATCTGAGAATCGTGTACCTGTTTCTGTGATGTCTGTTAGAGAGCGAGTTCCCTTAGGAACAACTACAGTCGGATGCAGAGTCGGCTTCACCACAAGCCGTCTGCTGTGACATGTGTGTAGAACCTCCTAATGGTATAATGGTTAATCTACGCTTCTTGTGACAAGTCCTCCATCCCCTGCTTGGCCTCTCAGTTAACGGCTGAATGGATGACCTGCCTACCTTCACAGCGACCAGGTTACGGTTGTGCAGTCCCCAGCACAGTGATCATGGTGGGAAAGTGCATATGGGCTTGGAGAGAGAGTTAAGCCCCAAAAGTAAATTGTCTGGCAGATATATTGTTTGATAATAGAACTGTATTAGACCTAGTCGCTCACAGCATTAGACAAACTCATATACACACAGCATTAGACAAACTCATATACGTACAGCTGTGGCAAAAATTAAGAGACCACTGCAAAATGTTCAGATTGTCTGATTTTTCTCTTTATAGGTGTATTTTTGGGTAAAATGTAAATTTTTATTTTATTCTATAAACCTCTGACAACATGACTCCGAATTTCCAAGCAATAAATTTTGTATTTTTTTCTGACAAAGAAAAATGGTCAAAATAAAAAAAAATCCAGTGCTTTCAGACCTCAAATAATGCAAAGAAAACAAGTTCATGATTATTGAGAAACAACAATACTAATGTTTTAACTCAGGAAGAGTTCAGGAATCAATATTTTGTGGAACAACCATGAATTTTAATCATAGCTTTCATGCGTCTTGGCATGCTTTCCACCAGTCTTTCACACTGCTTCTGGTGCAAAAATTTAAGCAGTTCTTTGTTTGATGGCTTGTGACTATCCATCATCCTCTTGATTACATTCCAGAGGTTTTCAATGGGGTTCAGGTCTGGAGATTGGGCTGCCCATGACAGAGTTTTGATGTGGTGGTCTCTTAATTTTTGCCGTAGCTGTATATTTAGATAGATAGATAAATAGCAAGAAAGAAAAAAAATGGAACAGCACATACAATTAAATAGGTGCATAGGCCTCCAAGCAACTAATCCATATACTTGCCAAATATACAGGGACCAAAAAAATGGAAGGCAGCACTCCAGGTTTTAGCAAAATTATAAGTGGACTTTATTGGGCCCACATGGCGTGGTGCAACGTTTCGGCTTCCAAAAGTCTTTCTCTGCTCGATTTTTGACAATTTTTTAAAAAACTTTTTTATTTAGTCCCTCTATGAGACTTTAAATGTTATCACTGTAATATAACTGGGAACTTTTCAGAATATTTTCCCAGGCTTGAGTTCATATGAGTTAATCCAGCAGGGGGCACATCACCGCGACTCGAGGTAACTACAGGACTTTCCCCTGCATTCCATTAATTCACAAAGTTTTACAGACAGGAGCACAGCTGCATTAGCAGAGCTCCTGGGTGTAAAATGATTTAACCCGTTCAGATGAATTTACAGCGTGGGACAAGACTGAACGACAGAAGGTATGGTATATTGTTGTTTGTTTTGTTTAACTTTATTTCAGGTGACAAGGGTCTTCAGGTGGATTAAGAGTATAATAAAATATTAAAATACCATGTGTCTTTATTTAATTAAAATACTTTTTAATAATGTGTGTGTTATATTAACCATTTCATTCTATTGGATTAATAATGGATAGGTGTCATAATTGACGCCTCTCCATTATTAACCTGGCTTAATGTCACCTTACAATAGCAAGGTGACATTAACCCTTCATTACCCCATATCCCACCGCTACACAGGAGTGGGAAGAGAGAGGCTAAGTGCCAGAATAGGCGCATCTTCCAGATGTGCCTTTTCTGGGGTGGCTGGGGGCAGCTGCTTTTAGCCAGGGGGGGTCCTATAACCATGGTCCCTCTCTAGGCTATTAATATCTGCCCTCAGTCACTGGCTTTCCCACTCCGGTGGAGAAAATTGCGCGGGAGCTCACGACAATTTTTTTCCGGGATTTAACCCTTTAATTTAATAGCTAGAGACCCCAAATTTTACACAGAGACACTTGTTACATTAGTAAAGAGGAATATGTAATAAAAGAAGGGATATAAGATGGTTTACTGTATGTAAACCATGTCTCATATCCTGTCGGGTTTGTGAAGGAGATAGCAAAAGCCGGCAATTGAATTACCGGCTTTTCTGCTATCTAGCGCTATATGAAATATAAATATATATATGTGTCTCACTGACATAGAATAGGTATATATATATATATATATATATATATATATATATATATATATAACTATTCTATGTGTACACATTTATTCTACCTATTCTGTTCTATTCTGTCAGTGTGATTTTGCTGTACACCGCATTGAATTGCCGGCTTTTCCAGAGAACACCGCTGCGTATTTCTCGCAAGTCACTCACATGGTCCGTGTGTAATCCGTAATTTTCTCGCCCCCCATAGACTTTCATTGGCAGATTTTTTGCGCAATACACTTACAAACGCAGCATGCTGCGATTTTCTACAGCCGTACAAGACCGTATGATACGGATCCATAAAATACGGCAGATAGGAGCTGGGCCATAGAGAATCATTGTACCGTATTCAATGCGTATTTTCTGCGCCTCTCATGTGTCCGTAAAACACGCCAGTGTGACGCCGGCCTAAATGTTACGATTGATATCCATTGAGGCATTTGGGGGTTAAACAGCCGGGGGCAGTGCAGACACCACTCCTGGCTGTGGGAGTCGGGTCTCATCTATCATGTAAACAGACCTCCCAGAGGCGATCTCACAGGCAGAGCTCCTGTGCCCTTATGATCCTCATGATGTAGCTATACATCATGAGTCGGGAACCCTTATCCAACCATGACATATAGGTACATCAAATCTTGTGAAGCGGTAAAGCAAGTGGTCTAAAAAGTAAAACAAACTTCGACATGACCTGTAAGTGTTTAGCGATTTGGGTTGAGGACACTTATTGTATGTGGGCTGGTGAATTTTGTGTGCCAGGGCTGCTTTTTAGTCCCAGTCTGGCCCTGAATCACCTCCATTATCGGAATGTAAAGAAGAGTGTGAACTTCTGCTAATTGTGCAGTAACACTTTTTCATCTCTGCTCTGTCCTGTCTTCCCACACAGGGTTAAAAATGCTCTGACTCAATTTCTGGCTTCATGACTTGATCATAGATGCTGGATCCTGATTCCCAAGAAAATTCCACCAACCCAAGATTGTGAAACAAATGCACAAAACACTTTTATTGGATGTTAAATCGACCAAATTTTATTACAAATCATATTATTTAATTCAGTGTCTAAAATTTAGAATCAGCCAATTACTATGAAATAGACACTGAAAATAGCACAACCCTCGACTCACGAAGAATCATCCGTCAGCACTCAGGAGAGGAAAAACCCCCTGTGGTGGAAACCTTTAGGGAACCATGGTTGGAGGACTACCCTTCCCTTGGGCATAGAAGGTTAATGCTAACACGAAACAGCAAACTGTACCAAAGTTTGTGCATTGTATCATATTTACAGTGAGACATAATATACATCCACTATAGATATGATCTCAGAGACTTCACATAGTCACACAGGTTACACATTACATCAGCTGAAAACAGACAGTAATGGTCAAAGCAGGATCCCTGTGCGGGCACTGTATGGAGATGCCTAATGTGACCTCTCCAGGCCGTACACACAAAAGTGAAGGGGGCGAGTACCGACATGAAGGAGATCTGGCTGCAACATCTGGCACCCCATTGATCGCTAGGGTTAGTTTGATCTGGCTTGCTAGGCGGTATGGCTGATCTGGCTGGCTAGGCGGTATGGCTGATCTGGCTGGCTAGGCATTGTCCCCTTCCTCCCATTCTGGAGTGATGAAGCTCGAGGTCTCCAGACACATCAAGTACGGCTCCTCATTTGGCTGAATGATCTATGGTTCCGGAATCTTCTTTTGTTTCATAGGTGTATCTGTTTACGACATCAGCACGGTTGCTGTAGTTACCATAGGTGTTTCTTACCAATGCTTCATTCGCTAGAAAGTGCCTCTCAGTGTTCCAAAGAATTAACCCTTGAATGACTGGCATTGTGCCTTTCTCTAGAAGCCTGTAAAATAATCTTGTCACTTGGCAGGACCATTATCATTATTGTATTTTAAAGTTGTCTTAATCAAAGTCTAATTAGTGAGTGCATCTACAGATTTAATGTGTAACGAGCGGAATAAATCCTTTAACCCCTTACTGACATCGGACGGGATAGTACGTCCGACGTCAGGTCCCCTGCTTTGATGCAGAGCTCCGCGGTGAGCCCGCATCAAAGCCAGGACATGTCAGCTGTTTTGAACAGCTGACATGTGCCCGCAATAGCGGCGGGTGAAATCGCGATTCACCCACCGCTATTAACTAGTTAAATGCCGCTGTCAAACGCAGACAGCGGCATTTAACTACCGCATCCGGCCGGGCGGCCGGAAATGACGGCATCGCCGACCCCCGTCACATGATCGGAGGTCGGCGATGCTTCTCCATTGTAACCATAGAGGTCCTTGAGACCTCTATGGTTACTGATCGCCGGTAGCTGTGAGCGCCACCCTGTGGTCGGCGCTCACAGCACACCTGATTTTCTACTACATAGCAGCGAACAGCAGATAGCTGCTATGTAGCAGAGGTGATCGTGCTGTGCCTGCTTCTAGCCTCCCATGGAGGCTATTGAAGCATGGCAAAAGTAAAAAAAAAAAGTTAAAAAAAATGTGAAAAAAATAAAAAAAATATAAAAGTTTAAATCACCCCCCTTTCGCCCCAATCAAAATAAATCAATAAAAAAAAAATCAAATCTACACATATTTGTTATCGCCACGTTCAGAATCGCCCGATCTATCAATAAAAAAAAGCATTAACCTAATCGCTAAACGGCGTAACAAGAAAAAAATCGAAACGCCAGAATTACGTTTTTTTGGTCGCCGCGACATTGCATTAAAATGCAATAACGGGCGATCAAAAGAACGTATCTGCACTGCATTGGAATCATTAAAAACGCCAGCTCGGCACGCAAAAAATAATCCCTCAACCGACCCCAGATCATGAAAAATGGAGACGCTACGAGTATCGGAATATAGCGCAATTTTTTTATTTTTTTTTTAGCAAAGTTTGGAATTTTTTTTTCACCACTTAGGTAAAAAATAACCTAGTCATGTTAGGTGTCTATGAACTCGTAATGACCTGGAGAATCATAATGGCAGGTCAGTTTTAGCATTTAGTGACCCTAGCAAAAAAGCCAAGCAAAAAAACAAGTGTGGGATTGCACTTTTTTGCAATTTCACCGCACTTAGAATTTTTTTCCCGTTTTCTAGTACACGACATGGTAAAACCAATGATGTCGTTCAAAAGTACAACTCGTCCCGCAAAAAATAAGCCCTCACATGGCCAAATTGACGGAAAAATAAAAATTTATGGCTCTGGGAAGGAGGGGAGTGAAAAACGAACAGGGAAAAACACAAAATCCCACGGTCATGAAGGGGTTAAAGGGAACCTGTCAGCAGGATTGTGCTCAGTAACCTATATACAGTGTCAGGTTGGCTCTGTTATACTGATTGGTTGAGGAAATCCGTCTCTTGTTATTATTTAATCTTTATTTGCAGTTTTCAGTTAATGATATGCTTGTGCTCTGGTCCAGTTTGTGGGAGGGGCTGTATGTGGTGCTTTGCTTAGATATTCATCATCATTAACCCCTTCATGACCCGGGGTATTTCGTTTTTTGCTCCCCTCCTTCCCAGAGCCATAACTTTTTTATTTTTCCATCAATTTGGCCATGTGAGGGCTTATTGTTTGTGGGACGAGCTGTACTTTTAGTGACATCATTGGTTTTAGCATGTCATGCACTAGAAAATGGTAAAAAAAATTCCAAGTGCAGTGAAATTGCAAAAAAGTGCAATCCCACACTTGTTTTTTGTTTGGCTTTTTTGCTAGATTCAATAAATTTTGAAACTGACCTGCCATTATAATTGTCCAGGTCATTACAAGTTCATAGACACCAAACATGTCTAGGTTCTTTTTTATCTAAGTGGTGAAAAAAATTCCAAACTTTGCAAAAAAAAAAATTGTGCCATTTTCCGATACCCGTAGCATATCCATTTTTCGTGATCTGGTGTCGGGTGAGGGCTTATTTTTTGTGCGCCAAGCTGATGTTTTTAGTTATAGCATTTTGGTGCAGATACGTTGTTTTGATCGCCCGTTATTGCATTTTAATGCAATGTTGCGGTGACCAAAAAAATGTAATTCTGGCGTTTCAAATGTTTTTATCGCTACGTCGTTTAGCGATCAGGTTAATCTTTTTTTATTGATAGATTGGGCAATTCTGAATGTGGCGATACCAAATATGTGTATATTTGATTTTTTTTATTGTATTATTTTGAATGGGGAAAAAAGGGGGGTGATTTAAACTTTTATATTTTTTTATTTTTTTCGTATTTTTAAAAACATTTTTTTTTACTTTTGTCATGCTTCAATAGTCTCCATGGGAGGCTCAGCTACATAGGAGCAAAGCTCAAATCACTCCTATATTGATGAATTCCTGCATTGCTATGAGCGCCAACCACAGGGTGTCACTCACGGCAATCCGGCATCAACAATCATAGAGGTCTCAAGGAGGATCATGACATGCTACAGCGCAGGCGCCGCTACCCACACCTGCATGATGAATGTAATTTTTTTTTCCAAACATTAAGATATACAGCATGTAAAATAGGGGCCAGGTGACTGAGGGATCAGTGACCTGTTATAAGCCATACAGATGAATATGTAAGCAGAGCACCACAAAAAGTCCCACCCACAGGCCGCCCCAGACCACAAGCATATCATTAACTGAAAACTACAAATAAAGATTAACCCCTTAATGACCCAGGGTATTTCAGTTTTTTTATTTGTTTTTTACTCCCCTTCTTCTCAGAGCCATAACTTTTTTTTACTTTTCTGTCAATATGGCCATGTGAAGGCTTGTTTGTGGGACAAGTTGTACTTTTAACGACACCATTGGTTTTAACATATCGTGTACTGGAAAACGTGAAAAAAAATCCAAAAAAGTTCAATTCCTCAGTTATTTATTTATTTTCTTTACCATGTTCACTAAATGCTAAAACTCACTTGCAATTATGATTCCCCTGGTCATTACGAGTTCACAGACACCAAACATGTATAGGTTCTTTTTTTTAATAAGTGGTAACATTTTTTTTTCACAATTTATTTAAAAAAAAAAATGGCACCATTTTCCGGCACCATTTTTTATGATCTGGGGCTGGATAAGGACTTATTTTTTTGTGTACTGAGCTGACGTCTTTACTGATACTATTTTATTGTAGATATGATCTTTCGATCGCCTGTTATTGCATTTTATTGCAATGTTGCGGCGACCAAAAAAACGTAATTCTGGTGTTTTGAATTATTTCTCGTTACGCTGTTTAGTGATTAGGTTAATTCTTTTTTTTATATTGATAGACCGGGCGATTCTGAATCGAGTGATACCACATATGTGTACATTTAATTGTTTTTTATTGTTTCATTTTGAATGGGGCGAAAGGGGGTGATTTGAAGTTTTTTTTTATATTTAAACAACATTTTTCTTTACTTTTTACTTGCTTCAATAGTCTCCATGGGAGACTAGAAGCTGCAATACTTCGATCGCCTGTTCTACACACATGCAATGATCAGATCGCCAGTGTGTAGCAGAAATGCTCACTTGTTATGAGCGCCGACCATGGGGCAGTGCTCATAGCAATCTGGCAATGATAACCATAGAGGTCTGCTGCAGACCTCTGGTTGTTATGCTGACCCATCAGTGACCGACTATAATGTGACGGGGTCACCAATGGGCAGGATTAATGACACGCTTTTGGTAAGCGCGAGTTAAATGCTGCTGTCAGAGATTGACAGTGGCATTTCACTGGTTAACAGCTGCAGGTGGATCACGATTCCACCTGTGGCTGTTTTAGGCACATGTCAAATGTATAGATCAGCTGTCATATGCACAGAAACGTGCGACCTCAGCACCGGAGCCCGCACCAACCAGGGGGAGTCTGACATGGGCGTACTATTACACCTAATATCGGAAAGGGGTCAAACAGCAACCACAAGACGGATTTCATCACCCAGGTATCATTTTAATCAATATAACAGCACCAACCTGACAGTGTCTGTAGTTTACTGAGCACAGTTCCGCTACCAGGTTCACTTTAAGCCCTACTAAATGCATAAATGCACACATGTGAGTACAGAACAGTCCCACAGAGAATAAATGATGCAGAGGTCAATGTAGTTAGATAAAGAAGTAGAAAGCCAAACTGGAATGAGACAATACAGCGTATGCTGCAGAGGAATGGTATGCATAGGTGTTGTAAACAAAGGAAGCCTCTCCTAAAGCCCATGCACAAAAAACCCTGCTTCCAAGTTGCCAGGGTTCATGCTGAAAATTATGAAGACTACACAGACTGTATACTCTGGAGGGATGAGACCAAAGTAAATGTTCTTACAAATGATGGCTTCAAAACTGTATGGCGTCGCAAAGGTGAGGAGTACAAATAAAAATGTATACTGTCTACAGTGAAACATGGTGGTGGCAGTGTCTGTCAAACATTCAAAGATGTACCAATAAGGTCACAAATTCAAAAACCCAACAACATAACCTTATACCAAAGAGATAAATCAGATAAAATTTAACTTTTAATACGTATCTCTAAAACAGACACCACATATCAAAACAATCACCATGCAGCCCACCGTGTGGGCTACTTACACCCTGCACAGCAGATCCTGTTTCAAAGTTTCAAAGCCTATCTACCAGCGGAGGTTAGCACCCTGAACACAAAAAAATGAGAAATGGCGCCCCCGCTCCTCAACTGCTCTCCCTGAATCTCCTGGATAGCCCTGTGCTGGTGAGTCACATTTTCATCCAATTATACACACAGGAAAAAGGAGTAAGGGTACTGTCACACAGTACCATTTTGATCGCTACGACGGTACGATTCGTGACGTTCTAGCGATATCGTTACGATATCGCAGTGTCTGACACGCAGCAGCGATCAGGGATCCTGCTGAGAATCGTACGTCGTAGCAGATCGTGTGGAACTTTCTTTCGTCGCTTGATCACCCGCTGACATCGCTGGATCGTTGTGTGTGACAGCGATCCAGCGATGTCTTCGCTTGTAACCAGGGTAAACATCGGGTAACTAAGCGCAGGGCCGCGCTTAGTAACCCGATGTTTACCGTGGTTACCAGCGTAAACGTAAAAAAACAAACAGTACATACTTACATTCCGGTGTCTGTCCTCCAGCGTCTCAGCTTCTCTCCGCTGTGTGAGCGTCTGCCGGCCGGAAAGCGAGCACAGCGGTGACGTCTGACGTCACCGCTGTGCTTGCCGGCTATGGCGCTTACACAGTGGAGAGAAGCAGAACGCCGGGGACAGACACCGGAATGTAAGTATGTACTGTTTGTTTTTTTTACATTTACGCTGGTAACCAGGGTAAACATCGGGTTACTAAGCGCGGCCCTGCGCTTAGTTACCCGATGTTTACCCTGGTTACCGGGGACTTCGGCATCGCTCCAGCGCCGTGATTGCAACGTGTGACCGCAGTCTACGACGCTGGAGCGATAATCATACGATCGCTGCGACGTCACGGATCGTGCCGTCGTAGCGATCAAAATGGTACTGTGTGACAGTACCCTAACAGAAAGATTGCCAATTTGAGGACTGATAACAAAGAGGTGGACAATGATGATGATGGCAAAGTGCAATAGGGTGAATAGTACCACAATAACAAAGTGATAGGTGCATAGAAATTAGTACCTCCCTATGCTGTTCCCTGCTGATGTAAAACCTGCCTGACAGCGGAGGTAGGTGCCCTACTTGTCAGTGGATATGGCGCCCCTGCTCCACGGCGACTCTCCCCAAGAGTCCCTAATTATTGTCTAGTAGTGTTGAGCATTCCGATACCGCAAGTATCGGGTATCGGCCGATATTTGCTGTATCGGAATTCCGATACCGAGTTCCGATATTTTTGTGATATCGGAAATCGGAATCGGAAGTTCCCAGTGTATGGTTCCCAGGGTCTGGAGGAGAGGAGACTCTCCTTCAGGCCCTGGGATCCATATTCATGTAAAAAATAAAGAATTAAAATAAAAAATATGGATATACTCACTGTCCGGCGGCCCCTGGACCTTACCGATGTAACCGGCAGCCTCCGTTCCCAAGAATGAGGAGTTTAGGACCTGCGATGACGTCGCGGCTTGTGATTGGTCGCGTGAGCGGTCACATGAGCGGTCACACGACCAATCGCAAGCCGCGACGTCATCGAAGGTCCTAAACTCCTCATTCTTAGGAACGGAAGCTGCCGGTTACATCGGTAAGGTCCAGGGGTCGCCGGACGGGTGAGTATATCCATATTTTTTATTTTAATTCTTTATTTTTTACATGAATATGGATCCCAGGGCCTGAAGGAGAGTTTCCTCTCCTTCAGACCCTGGGAACCATCCAGGATACCTTCCGATACTTGTGTCCCATTGACTTGCATTGGTATCGGGTATCGGCGATATCCGATATTTTTCGGATATCGGCCGATACCATCCGATAGAGTGCTGTTGGTATCGGGGAGCTGCATTTCATTGATGATATCATGAATTCGCAGATATACTGCTCTATATTGAAAGAGAAGATGCTACCATAACTCCGTGCCAGATGCGTAGCTAGGGTTTTGATTCAGGGGGCGAAACTTCTGAGTGAGCCCCTAACCAGGTAACCTTGATTACAACTGGGTGACGCACCCTAATAGTGAATGTAGGAGAACCTCAGCAGATGACCGTGGTGTTGCTGAAAATAATCTCTATATAAAGATGAACATTCATATTGCCACCATATGGTCAGTGGTACCGTATTTTTCGGACGATAAGATGCACTTTTTTCCCAAAAATGTTTTTGGGAAAATGGGGGTGTGTCTTATGGTTGGATTATACTTTCAAATACTATGGCCGCAATCCCGGTCCGACGCTGTAGGGCGATGCAGCCACCCTTCCCAGGCTGGTGCGGCTGTGGGGTGGCAGTGCTGCTCTGTAGGGCGGCGGCGGTGGTGATGCTTTGTTCGGCGGCGGGGCTGCGCCGGCATTTCGGGAAAGCCCAGAGGCCCCCACAGATCCAGTGCTGCGATGCGGTGGCCTCCGGGAAAATGGCCACCAGGGGTGGCGCATACTCAGATTCAGATCTCGGCAACGAGATCTTGTCCCGAGATATGAGCATGTGTCGCCCCCGGCACCCATTTTCCCGGAGGCCACCGCATGCTCAGATTCAGATCTCGGCAACGAGACTTTGCCCTGAGATCTCAGGACGAGATCTCGTTGCAGAGATCTGAATCTGGGCATGCGCCGCCTCCAACGGCCATTTTCCCGGAAGCCACCGTATCGCAGCACTCTATCTGCGGGGGCCTCCGGGCTTTCACAAAATGCCGGCGGAGCCTCATCGCCCCACAGAGCACCACCACTGACGCCGCCCACAGAGGAGCACCACAGAGCAGCACCACCACCGCCTCACCACAGAGCACCAGCCTTGGATGGGATTTCCCAGAGGCCACCGCACCAGCCTGGACCACTGAACAACCCCTGTGACCACTCCTCCACCTGTGCCGATCCCCCCTGGTAAGCTGAATTCGTACTGTAAGATGGCCCCCCATTTAACACATTATATTTTTTACTCTATTTTCCTTCTGAAAATTTGGGGTGCTTTTTATGGTCTGGTGCGTCTTATAGTCCAAAAAATACGGTAAATATCAGTCCTACAAAACATATAAGAGATCACAGCACAGTTATAGATGGTAACTTACAGCTTCTTTCTGATGGAATCGTTCACTTTTCACGTCTTTTCTATCTGGCCCAGACTGACATGACAACTTCTTCCAGCCATGACTTGGCTGCAGAGATTGCAACAAAGACATTTCATTTCTTACATTTTCAGCACTGTCCCCAATGGGCCTATTCCCAACCTGCACAAAGTACTCATCCTGCTGATATTCCAATACTGAGCTGCTGCTGCCGTATGATTCCCTATTACTTCACCTATTGTGTGGTTCTCTGTGCCCTCTAAATTCTAAAGCAACCTCTAGAATATAGTAATGCCATGTACAAGTCCCCTAGAAAACAGTGCCCACATTTTGTCCCCTAGAAAGTAATATACTGTATATATACTGACCTGTTATGATCCTAGTGGCAAGGATCACAAGTTTGACTAGCTAAGTAGCTAAACCGACGACCAGCTCTGGGAAAGTGGTATCTGGATTGACCGCAACCTGATCCTATCCGCAAACAACTATAGGCAGCCGTGGAACGTTACCTGGAAATCCTAGACGTCGCTTCACGGCCTGAGAAACTACCTATTCCTAGAGGGAAAGTAAAGTCCTTACTTGCCTCAGAGAAATGACCCCAAAGATATAGAAAAGCCCCCCACAAATATTAACGGTGAGTTAAGGGGAAAGCACAAACGCAGAGATGAAATAGATTTAGCAAATGAGGCCCGCTAACACTAGATAGCAGAAAATAGGAAGGGAGCTGTGCGGTCACTAGAAAACCCTAAGCAAAATATCCACGCAGAGATTGCTCGAGCCCCCGAACCAACTAACGGTGCGGGGGAAGCAACTCCGTACCCCAGAGCTTACCAGCAGCAAGAACTCACATATTAGCAAGCTGGACTAACTCATCATACACTGAAATCATATTGCAGACTGATGAGCAAAAAATAATCAAACAGAAACTTAGCTTCTCCAGAAGAGACTGAAAACGAAGATAATCAGGGGAGATCAGAATAGCACTGAATACATCGACAGCCGGCAACAAGTGGAGGTGAAGCAGAGCTAAATAGGAAACTCCCCAGTGCATAACGAGGCAGCTGATCCAGCCACAGATCAGCAGGATAACAAACAAAGCCACCAGGGGGAGCCCAAAAACAACACTCACACAATACCACCTGTGACCACAAGAGGGAGCCCGAAAACAGAGTTCACAACAGTACCCCCCCCTTCAGGAGGGGTCACCGAACCCTCATCAAAAACCTCCAGGGCGATCAGGGTGAGCCACATGGAAGGCACAAACCAAATCAGCCGCATGAACATCAGAGGCGACAACCCAGGAATTATCCTCCTGACCATAGCCCTTCCACTTAACCAAATACTGAAGCCTCCGTCTAGAAATACGAGAATCCAAGATCTTCTCCACCACGTATTCCAATTCTCCCTCAACCAGCACAGGGGCAGGAGGCTCAACCGAAGGAACCACAGGCACCACATACCTCCGCAACAACGACCGATGGAACACATTATGAATAGCAAACGATGCTGGGAGGTCCAAACGAAATGACACAGGGTTAAGGACTTCCAAAATCTTATAAGGACCGATAAACCGAGGCTTGAACTTGGGAGAGGAGACCTTCATAGGAACAAAGCGAGAAGACAACCACACCAAGTCCCCAACGCGAAGTCGGGGACCCACACAGCGACGGCGGTTGGCAAAGAGCTGAGCCTTCTCTTGTGACAGCTTCAAATTGTCCACCACATGATCCCAAATCTGATGCAACCTATCCACCACAAGATCCACTCCAGGACAGTCAGAAGGCTCCACCTGACCCGAGGAAAAACGAGGATGAAACCCCGAATTACAAAAAAAAGGCGAAACCAAAGTAGCAGAACTAGCCCGATTATTAAGGGCAAATTCGGCCAATGGCAAAAAAGCCACCCAGTCGTCCTGATCAGCAGAAACAAAACATCTTAAATAGGTTTCCAAGGTCTGATTAGTTCGCTGGGTCTGGCCATTCGTCTGAGGATGGAAGGCCGACGAAAAAGACAAATCAATGCCCATCTTAGCACAAAAGGTCCGCCAAAATCTAGACACAAACTGGGATCCTCTGTCGGAAACAATATTCTCAAGGATCCCATGCAAACGAACCACATTTTGAAAAAACAGCGGAACCAACTCGGAGGAGGAAGGCAACTTAGGCAAGGGCACCAAATGGACCATCTTAGAAAAACAATCACACACCACCCAGATGACAGACATTCTCTGAGAGACAGGGAGATCTGAAATAAAATCCATGGAAATATGTGTCCAAGGCCTCTTCGGGACAGGCAAAGGTAACAGCAAACCACTGGCACGAGAACAGCAAGGCTTAGCCCGAGCACAAATTCCACAAGACTGCACAAAGGAACGCACATCCCGCGACAAGGAAGGCCACCAAAAGGACCTGGCCACCAAATCTCTGGTACCAAATATTCCAGGATGGCCTGCCAACACCGAAGAATGAACCTCGGAAATAACTCTGTTGGTCCATCTATCTGGGACAAACAGTCTCTCTGGTGGACAACGGTCAGGTCTATCCGCCTGAAACTCCTGCAGCACTCGTCGCAAATCTGGGGAGATGGCAGACAAAATCATCCCTTCTCTGAGGATACCAGCCGGCTCAGAATCTCCAGGAGAGTCAGGCACAAAACTCCTAGAAAGAGCATCAGCCTTCACATTCTTCGAACCAGGCAGGTACGAGACCACGAAATCAAAACGAGAGAAAAACAACGACCAACGAGCCTGTCTAGGATTCAGCCGCTTGGCCGACTCGAGATAAATCAGATTTTTGTGATCAGTCAAGACCACCACACGATGCTTAGCTCCCTCGAGCCAATGTCACCACTCCTCAAATGCCCACTTCATAGCCAACAACTCCCGATTACCGACATCATAATTCCGCTCGGCAGGCGAAAACTTTCTTGAAAAGAAAGCACATGGCTTCATCACAGAGCCATCAGAGCTTCTCTGCGACAAAACAGCCCCCGCTCCAATCTCAGAAGCATCAACCTCGACCTGGAAAGGAAGAGAGACATCTGGCTGACATAAGACCGGAGCCGAGGAAAACCGGCGCTTCAGCTCCTGAAAGGCCTCCACAGCCGCAGGAGACCAATTAGTAACATCAGAACCCTTCTTGGTCAAATCCGTCAAAGGCTTAACAACACCAGAAAAATTAGCGATGAAGCGACGGTAAAAATTAGCAAAACCCAAGAACTTCTGAAGACTCTTAACAGATGTAGGCTGAGTCCAGTCATGAATAGCCTGAACCTTGACTGGGTCCATCTCAATAGTAGAAGGGGAAAAAATGAAACCCAAAAAAGAAACCTTCTGGACTCCAAAAAGACATTTTGAGCCCTTCACAAATAAAGCATTGGCACGCAGGACCTGAAACACTATCCTGACCTGCTTAACATGGGACTCCCAATCATCAGAAAAAAACAGAATATCATCCAGATACACAATCATAAATTTATCCAGATACTCACGGAAGATGTCGTGCATGAAGGACTGAAAGACAGAAGGAGCGTTAGAAAGTCCAAAAGGCATCACCAAGTACTCGAAATGGCCTTCGGGTGTATTAAATGCAGTTTTCCATTCATCACCCTGCTTAATACGCACAAGGTTATACGCACCACGAAGATCTATCTTGGTGAACCAACTAGACCCCCTAATGCGAGCAAACAGATCAGATAACAATGGCAAAGGATACTGAAATTTGACCGTGATTTTATTTAGAAGGCGATAATCAATACAAGGTCTCAGGGAACCATCCTTCTTAGCCACAAAAAAGAATCCCGCACCCAGAGGGGAGGAGGAGGGGCAAATAAGTCCTTTCTCCAAAGACTCCTTTATATAACTCCGCATAGCAGCATGCTCCGGCACTGACAAATTGAAAAGTCGTCCCTTAGGAAACTTACTACCAGGAATCAAATTTATAGCACAATCACAATCCCTATGAGGAGGTAGAGAACTGAGTTTGGGCTCATCAAATACATCCTGGTAGTCCGACAAAAACGCAGGGACTTCAGAAATAGTGGATGAAGCAATTGACACCACAGGAGCGTCGCCTTGAATTCTGTCATGATTCTCAATGGCGAGAGAACATAGCCCAGCATATATGAGAACTAGCTCTTGGAAGATGGAAACTATACTGACCATGAACTAAACCTGCCGCACAACTAGAAGTGGCCGGGTAGCATGCCTACGTTTTTTTATCCCAAGATGCCCAGCGCCAGCCGGAGAACTACCTAATCCTAGCAGAGGAAAAGACAGTCCTGGCTCACCTCTAGAGAAATTTTCCCAAAAGGCAGACAGAGGCCCCCACATATATTGGCGGTGATTTTAGATGAAATGACAAACGTAGTATGAAAATAGGTTTAGCAAAAATCGAGGTCCGCTTACTAGATAGCAAGAAGACAGAAAGGGCACTTTCATGGTCAGCAGAAAACCCTATCAAAACACCATCCAGAAATTACTTTAAGACTCTAGCATTAACTCATAACACCAGAGTGGCAATTTCCGCTCACAAGAGCTTTCCAGACACAGTAACGAAACAGCAGCTGTGAACAGGAACAAAATGCAAAAACACACAAGGACAAAAGTCCAACTTAGCTGGGAGTTGTCTAGTAGCAGGAACATGCACAGAAAGGCTTCTGATTACATTGATGACCGGCATGAAACTGACAGAGGAGCAAGGTTATATAGCGACTCCCACATCCTGATAGGAGCAGGTGAACAGAGGGGATGATGCACACAAGTACAATTCCACAAGTGGCCACCGGGGGAGCCCAGAATCCAATTTCACAACAGTACCCCCCCCTCAAGGAGGGGGCACCGAACCCTCACCAGAACCACCAGGGCGATCAGGATGAGCCCTATGAAAGGCACGGACAAGATCGGAGGCATGAACATCAGAGGCAGTGACCCAAGAATTATCCTCCTGACCGTATCCCTTCCATTTGACCAGATACTGGAGTTTCCGTCTGGAAACACGAGAGTCCAAGATCTTTTCCACAACGTACTCCAACTCACCCTCAACCAACACCGGAGCAGGAGGCTCAACGGAAGGCACAGCCGGTACCTCATACCTGCGCAACAATGACCGATGAAAAACATTATGAATCGAAAAGGATGCAGGGAGGTCCAAACGGAAGGACACAGGGTTAAGAATCTCCAATATCTTGTACGGGCCGATGAACCGAGGCTTAAACTTAGGAGAAGAAACCCTCATAGGGACAAAACGAGAAGACAACCACACCAAGTCCCCAACACAAAGCCGAGGACCAACACGACGACGGCGGTTGGCAAAAAGCTGAGTCTTCTCCTGGGACAACTTCAAATTGTCCACCACCTGCCCCCAAATCTGATGCAACCTCTCCACCACAGCATCCACTCCAGGACAATCCGAAGATTCCACTTGACCGGAGGAAAATCGAGGATGAAACCCCGAATTACAGAAAAACGGGGACACCAAGGTGGCAGAGCTGGCCCGATTATTGAGGGCGAACTCCGCCAAAGGCAAAAAAGCAACCCAATCATCCTGATCCACAGACACAAAACACCTCAAATATGTCTCCAAGGTCTGATTAGTCCGCTCGGTCTGGCCATTAGTCTGAGGATGGAAAGCAGACGAAAAAGACAAATCTATGCCCATCCTAGCACAGAATGCCCGCCAAAATCTAGACACGAATTGGGTCCCTCTGTCAGAAACGATATTCTCCGGAATACCATGCAAACGAACAACATTTTGAAAAAACAGAGGAACCAACTCGGAAGAAGAAGGCAACTTAGGCAAGGGAACCAGATGGACCATCTTAGAGAAACGGTCACACACCACCCAGATGACAGACATCTTATGAGAAACAGGCAGATCCGAAATAAAATCCATCGAGATGTGCGTCCAAGGCCTCTTCGGGATAGGCAAGGGTAACAACAATCCACTAGCCCGAGAACAACAAGGCTTGGCCCGAGCACAAACGTCACAAGACTGCACAAAGCCTCGCACATCTCGTGACAGGGAAGGCCACCAGAAGGACCTTGCCACCAAATCCCTGGTACCAAAGATTCCAGGATGACCTGCCAACGCAGAAGAATGAACCTCAGAGATGACTCTACTGGTCCAATCATCAGGAACAAACAGTCTACCAGGTGGGCAACGATCAGGTCTATCCGCCTGAAACTCCTGCAAGGCCCGCCGCAGGTCTGGAGAAACGGCAGACAATATCACTCCATCTTTAAGGATACCTGTGGGCTCAGAATTACCAGGGGAGTCAGGCTCAAAACTCCTAGAAAGGGCATCCGCCTTAACATTCTTAGAACCCGGTAGGTAAGACACCACAAAATTAAACCGAGAGAAAAACAACGACCAGCGCGCCTGTCTAGGATTCAGGCGCCTGGCAGACTCAAGGTAAATTAAATTTTTGTGGTCAGTCAATACCACCACCTGATGTCTGGCCCCCTCAAGCCAGTGACGCCACTCCTCAAAAGCCCACTTCATGGCCAAAAGCTCCCGATTCCCAATATCATAATTCCGCTCGGCGGGCGAAAATTTACGGGAAAAAAAAGCACAAGGTCTCATCACGGAGCAGTCGGAACTTCTCTGCGACAACACCGCCCCAGCTCCGATTTCAGAAGCGTCGACCTCAACCTGAAAAGGAAGAGCAACATCAGGCTGACGCAACACTGGGGCGGAAGAAAAGCGGCGCTTGAGCTCCCGAAAGGCCTCCACAGCATCAGGGGACCAATCAGCAACATCAGCACCCTTCTTAGTCAAATCAGTCAATGGTTTTACAACATCAGAAAAACCAGCAATAAATCGACGATAAAAGTTAGCAAAGCCCAAAAATTTCTGAAGACTCTTAAGAGAAGAGGGTTGCGTCCAATCACCAATAGCCTGAACCTTGACAGGATCCATCTCGATGGAAGAGGGGGAAAAAATGTATCCCAAGAAGGAAATCTTTTGAACCCCAAAAACACACTTAGAACCCTTCACACATAAGGAATTAGACCGCAAAACCTGAAAAACCCTCCTGACCTGCTGGACATGAGAGTCCCAGTCATCCGAAAAAATCAGAATATCATCCAGATACACAATCATAAATTTGTCCAAATAATCGCGGAAAATGTCATGCATAAAGGACTGGAAGACTGAAGGGGCATTTGAAAGACCAAAAGGCATCACCAAATACTCAAAATGGCCCTCGGGCGTATTAAATGCGGTTTTCCACTCATCCCCCTGCTTGATTCGCACCAAATTATACGCCCCACGGAGATCAATCTTAGAGAACCACTTGGCCCCCTTTATACGAGCAAACAAATCAGTAAGCAGTGGTAACGGATATTGATATTTAACCGTGATTTTATTCAAAAGTCGATAATCAATACACGGCCTCAAAGAGCCGTCTTTCTTAGACACAAAGAAAAAAACGGCTCCTAAGGGAGATGACGAAGGACGAATATGTCCCTTTTCCAAGGACTCCTTTTTTATATTCTCGCATAGCCGCGTGTTCAGGCACAGACAGATTAAATAAACGACCCTTAGGGTATTTACTACCCGGGATCAAGTCTATGGCACAATCGCACTCCCGGTGCGGAGGTAGTGAACCAACCTTGGGTTCTTCAAAAACGTCACGAAAGTCAGACAAGAATTCAGGAATCTCAGAGGGAATAGATGATGAAATGGAAACCAAAGGTACGTCCCCATGAGTTCCTTTACATCCCCAGCTTAACACAGACATAGCTCTCCAGTCGAGGACTGGGTTATGAGATTGCAGCCATGGCAATCCCAGCACCAAAACATCGTGTAGATTATACAGCACCAGAAAGCGAATAACCTCCTGGTGATCCGGATTAACACGCATAGTCACTTGTGTCCAGTATTGTGGTTTATTACTAGCCAATGGGGTGGAGTCAATCCCTTTCAGAGGTATCGGAGCCTCCAATGGCTCCAAATCATACCCACAGCGTTTGGCAAAGGACCAATCCATAAGACTCAAAGCAGCGCCAGAGTCGACATAGGCGTCCGCGGTAATAGATGACAAAGAACAAATCAGGGTCACAGATAGAATAAACTTAGACTGTAAAGTGCTAATTGAAACAGACTTGTCAGGCTTCTTAGTACGCTTAAAGCATGCTGATATAACATGAGTTAAATCACCACAATAGAAGCACAACCCATTTTTTCGTCTAAAATTCTGCCGCTCGCTTCTGGACAGAATTCTATCACATTGCATATTTTCTGGCGTTTTCTCAGTAGACACCGCCAAATGGTGCACAGGTTTGCGCTCCCGCAGACGCCTATCGATCTGAATAGCCATCGTCATGGACTCATTCAGACTCGCAGGCACAGGGAACCCGACCATAACATCCTTAATGGCATCAGAGAGACCTTCTCTGAAAATCGCCGCCAGGGCGCACTCAGAACTAGAGGGAAAAAAAAAAAAAAAAAAAAAAAATTGTAGCAGACTTCTTTTTTCTCTCCTTTCTCAGCCAGTAATTTAACCCTTTTTTTTGGGCCGGTCAAACTGTCATGATTCTCAATGGCGAGAGAACATAGCCCAGCATATATGAGAACTAGCTCTTGGAAGATGGAAACTATACTGACCATGAACTAAACCTGCCGCACAACTAGAAGTGGCCGGGTAGCATGCCTACGTTTTTTTATCCCAAGATGCCCAGCGCCAGCCGGAGAACTACCTAATCCTAGCAGAGGAAAAGACAGTCCTGGCTCACCTCTAGAGAAATTTTCCCAAAAGGCAGACAGAGGCCCCCACATATATTGGCGGTGATTTTAGATGAAATGACAAACGTAGTATGAAAATAGGTTTAGCAAAAATCGAGGTCCGCTTACTAGATAGCAAGAAGACAGAAAGGGCACTTTCATGGTCAGCAGAAAACCCTATCAAAACACCATCCAGAAATTACTTTAAGACTCTAGCATTAACTCATAACACCAGAGTGGCAATTTCCGCTCACAAGAGCTTTCCAGACACAGTAACGAAACAGCAGCTGTGAACAGGAACAAAATGCAAAAACACACAAGGACAAAAGTCCAACTTAGCTGGGAGTTGTCTAGTAGCAGGAACATGCACAGAAAGGCTTCTGATTACATTGATGACCGGCATGAAACTGACAGAGGAGCAAGGTTATATAGCGACTCCCACATCCTGATAGGAGCAGGTGAACAGAGGGGATGATGCACACAAGTACAATTCCACAAGTGGCCACCGGGGGAGCCCAGAATCCAATTTCACAACAGAATTCCCTGGCAACCCCAACTTGACACAGACATTGCTTTCCAATCCAGGACTGGATTATGAGTCTGCAACCATGGCAGACCCAACACGACAACATCATGCAAATTATGCAGAACAAGAAAGCGAATCACCTCCTGATGAACAGGAGTCATGCACATGGTCACCTGCGTCCAGTACTGAGGTTTATTCATAGCCAATGGTGTAGCATCAATACTCCTTAGTGGAATAGGGAATTTTAAAGGCTCCAAAACAAAACCACAGTGCCGGGCAAATGACAAATCCATCAGGCTCAGGGCAGCACCTGAATCTACAAAAGCCATAACCGGGTAAGATGACAGGGAACAAATCAGGGTAACAGACAAAATGAACTTAGGCTGTAAAGTACCGATGGTGACAGATTTATCAATCTTTTTTGTGCGCTTAGAGCATGCTGAGATAACATGAGCTGAGTCACCACAGTAAAAGCACAACCCATTTTGCCGTCTATAATTTTGCCGTTCACTTCTGGTCAGAATTCTATCACATTGCATAGACTCAGGTGTCTGTTCAGAAGACACCGCCAAATGGTGCGCAGGTTTGCGCTCCCGCAAACGCCGATCAATCTGAATGGCGAGAGTCATTGACTCATTCAGACCTGCAGGCGTAGGGAACCCCACCATGACATTCTTAATGGCTTCAGAAAGACCCTTTCTGAAATTTGCAGCCAGGGCACACTCATTCCATTGAGTAAGCACCGACCATTTCCGAAATTTCTGGCAATACACCTATGCTTCATCTTGCCCCTGAGAGAGGGCCAACAAAGCTTTTTCAGCCTGGTTCTCAAGATTAGGTTCCTCATAGAGCAATCCAAGGGCCAGAAAAACGCATCCACACTGAGCAATGCAGGATCCCCTGGCGCCAATGCGAAGGCCCAATCTTGAGGGTCGCCGCGCAAGAAAGAAATAATAATCTTAACTTGCTGAACGGAATCACCAGAGGAACGAGGTTTCAAAGAAAGAAACAATTTGCAATTGTTCTTAAAATTCAGGAACCTAGATCTATCTCCAGAAAACAACTCCGGAATAGGTATTCTAGGCTCTGACATAGGACTGTGAACAACAAAATCCTGAATACTTTGTACCCTTGCAGCAAGATGATCTACACTGGAGGCCAAACTCTGGATATCCATGTCAGCAGCTGAACTCAGAGCCACACCAAGATTAAGAGGAGGAGAGAAGCTAGACACACAGCAGCTAGACACACGGCAGCAAAAAAAAAAAAAAAAAAATTCTTCAAGGCTTCTCTTCTCCTGCTTCTGCCATGCAATTAACACTTTATGGGCCGGCTGTACTGTTATGATCCTATTGGCAAGGATCACAAGTTTGACTAGCTAAGTAACTAAACCGACGACCAGCTCTGGGAAAGTGGTATCTGGATTGACCGCAACCTGATCCTATCCGCAAACAACTATAGGCAGCTGTGGAACGTTACCTGGAAATCCTAGACGTCTCTTCACGGCCTGAGAAACTACCTATTCCTAGAGGGAAAGTAAAGTCCTTACTTGCCTCAGAGAAATGACCCCAAAGATATAGAAAAGCCCCCCACAAATATTAACGGTGAGTTAAGGGGAAAGCACAAACGCACAGATGAAATAGATTTAGCAAATGAGGCCCGCTAACACTAGATAGCAGAAAATAGGAAGGGAGCTGTGCGGTCATTAGAAAACCCTAAGCAAAATATCCACGCAGAGATTGCTCGAGCCCCTGCACCAACTAACGGTGCGGGGGAAGCAACTCCGTACCCCAGAGCTTACCAGCAGCAAGAACTCACATATTAGCAAGCTGGACTAACTCATCATACACTGAAATCACATTGCAGACTGATGAGCAAAAAATAATCAAACAGAAACTTAGCTTCTCCAGAAGAGACTGAAAACGAAGATAATCAGGGGAGATCAGAATAGCACTGAATACATCGACAGCCGGCAACAAGTGGAGGTGAAGCAGAGCTAAATAGGAAACTCCCCAGTGCATAACGAGGCAGCTGATCCAGCCACAGATCAGCAGGATAACAAACAAAGCCACCAGGGGGAGCCCAAAAACAACACTCACACAATACCACCTGTGACCACAAGAGGGAGCCCGAAAACAGAGTTCACAACACTGACCCCTTAGTATCCCCCAAACAGTTTGATGGTTCCAACACTGTAATCTCCAGACTGTATGATGGCCCCCTAGATAGCCTCCATATAGTATAATGCACCAGACAGTCCTCAATATAGTCCTCAATATAGTATAATGCACTCCCCACAGGCAGACTCTATAGTGTAATGCACTCCCCATAGGCAGACTCTATATAGTATAGTGCAGCCCCCCATAGGCAGACTTTATAGTATAATGCAGCCCCTAATATAATTCACCCCCCATAGGCAGATTCTCTAGTATAATGTACCACCATAGGCAGACTCTATAGTATAATGCAGCCCCCATAGGCAGACTCTATAGTATAATGCAGCCCCTAATATAATGCACCCCCATAGGCAGATTCTATAGTATAATGCAGCCCCTAACATGATGCACCCCACAGGCAGACTCTGTAGTATAATGCAGCTGTGATAAAGAACGCAAGTGAGGGTTCAAAATGCGTCTTGTTCCCTTGCCCTGTCTATGCAACCATTGTAATTTTTGTAATTTTTCAATGGACTTAAAATAAAGAAATAACTATTTTACTAGACGCTGGAACAACAACTCTTTTTTCTTTGAGTATAATGCAGCCCCTAATAATGCACCCCCCATAGGCAGATTCTATAGTATAATGCAGTCCCTAATATAATGCACCCCCATAGGCAGTTTCTATGGTATAATGTAGTCCCTAATATAATGCACCCCATAGGAAGCCTCTATAGTATAATTCAGCCCCTAAGATAATGCACCCCCATAAGCAGACTCTATAGTATAATGCAGCCCCTAATATAATGAACCCCGATAAGCAGACTCTATAGTATAATGCAGCCCTTAATATAATGCCCCATAGGCAGACTCTATAGTATAATACAGCCCTTAATATAATACCCCCATAGGCAGACTCTAGTATAATGTAGCCCCTAATATAATGCACCTCCATAGGCAGCCTCTATAGTATAATGCAGCCCCTAACATAGTGCACCCCCATAGGCAGCCTCTTTAGTATAATGCACCCCTATAGGCAGACTCTATAGTATAATGCACCCCTATTGGCAGACTATGTAAGGACTGGCGGAATGCACCGAGTTAATATAGATGTTATAATTGGTGCGTTGGCAGCCCGGGGTCCACCGTGCAGGAGAGAACCTGTTGCTAGAAGATGACGGCACTATATGGCGGTATAAGTGAACTCAGTTACTTCACTGAGTCGCACTGAAAAGAACACGCTGTGCCCTGTTAGCGTCACAGAGGAACATGTTGTGAATTCCGTTCTGGAGCTCCCTCCTGTGGTTGCTAATGGTATTTTTGCGAGTTCTGCCCTTGGGCTCCCTCTGGTGGTTTCGAGTGGAACTGCTGCTCCTTTAGGTAGCTGTAGCAGCTGCCTCCACTGATCGCCTTGCCTGGGTTTGTTATTTAAACCTGCTCTGGGCTTTAGTTCATGCCAGCTGTCAATGTTCTTGGTTGGATTTGGTTCTCTCCTTGAATTTCTCTTATGGCCTGTCCTTGTCAGCAAAAGATAAGTTTTTGCTAGTTCTTTTTTGTCCATTTGTTTGGACTCTATTGCTCTGCAAATTTGTCTCTTTTTGTCCAGCTTGTCACTATGTCATATCCAGGCTAGCTGGAAGCTCTGGGGAAGCAGATTTGCCCCTCCACACCGTGAGTCGGTGTGGAGTTCATTTTTGTAAACTCTGCGTGGATTTTGTAGTTTTTAATACTGACCGCACAGTATCCTTTTCTCTCTGTCTATCAAGTTTAGTATTGGCCTCCTTTGCTGAAATCTGATTTCATTTCTGTGTACGTCATTTCCCTCTCCACTCACAGTCAATATTTGTGGGGGGCTGTCTTTCCTTTGGGGGTTTTCTCTGAGGCAAGATAGCTTTCTATTTCCTACTTTAGGGGTAGTTAGCTCTTAGGCTGTGACGAGGTGTCTAGGGAGAGTCAGGAACATCCCACGGCTATTACTAGTGTTGTTGTTAGGATTAGGAACTGCGGTCAGTAGAGATACCACCTCCTCAGAGCTCGTCCCATGTTGCGTTTTGGCCACCAGGTCATATCAGTGTGGCCTCTTAACCACCAGGTCATAACAGGACAGCTGGCCCACAATGTGTTAAATGCATCTCAAAAGAGGGAAAAGAAAGTTCTGAGTCATTTTTTTTTCCTTTGTAGCTTGTTTTGTCTTTTTTTTCCCCTTAATCTCTGGGTGGTTCAGGATTTTGATGCTGATATGGAGGTTCAGGGTCTGTCCTTGCATGTGGATCAAATCGCTGCAAGGGTACAGAGTATCCAAGATTATGTTGTCCAGACTCCGGTATTAGAGCCTAGAATTCCTATTCCTGATTTGTTTTCTGGGGATAGATCTAAATTTTTGAACTTCAAAAATAATTGCAGATTGTTTTTTGCTCTGAGACCCCGTTCCTTTGGTGACCCCATTCAGCAGGTGAAGATTGTTATTTCTTTGCTGCGTGGCGACCCGCAGGACTGGGCATTCTCCCTTGAGCCAGGAAATCCTGCATTGCTCAATATTGACGCATTTTTTCCAGCGCTCGGATTGCTGTATGACGAGCCTAATTCTGTGGATCAGGCAGAAAAGACTTTGCTGGCTCTGTGTCAGGGTCAGGAAGCAGCAGAAGTATACTGCCAGAAATTTAGAAAGTGGTCTGTGCTCACAAAATGGAATGAGTATGCTCTGGCAGCGATTTTCAGAAAGGGTCTTTCTGAAGCCCTTAAAGATGTTATGGTGGGGTTTCCCACGCCTGCTGGTCTGAATGAGTCAATGTCTTTGGCCAGTCAGATCAATCGGCGTCTGCGCGAGCGCAAGGTGGTGCACCATATGGCAGTGTCCTCTGAGCAGAGTCCTGAGCCTATGCAATGTGATAGGATTTTGACTAGAGCAGAAAGGCAGAAATTCAGATGTCAGAATGGCCTGTGTTTTTACTCTGGTGATTCTGCTCATGCTATTTCTGATTGCCCTAAGCGTACTAAGAGGGTCCCTAGGTCTGTTACCATTAGTACTGTACAGCCTAAATTTCTCTTGTCTGTTACCCTGATTTGCTCATTGTCGTCCTTTTCTGTTATGGCATTTGTGGATTCTGGCGCTGCCCTGAACTTAATGGACTTAGAATTTGCCAAGCGCTGTGGTTTTTCCTTGGAGCCTTTGCAGAGCCCTATTCCCTTAAGGGGAATTGATGCTACGCCATTGGCCAAGAATAAACCTCAGTACTGGACACAGTTAACCATGTACATGGCTCCAGCACATCAGGAAAATATTCGCTTTTTGGTGTTGCATAATTTGCATGATGTTGTTGTGCTGGGTTTTCCATGGTTACAGGTACATAATCCAGTGCTGGATTGGAGATCTATGTCTGTAACTGGTTGGGGTTGTCAGGGGATACATAGTGATATTCCTTTGATGTCAATTTCCTTGCCCCCTTCTTCTGAAGTTCCTGAGTTTTTGTCGGATTTCCAGGATATATTTGATGAGCCCAAGTCCAGTTCCCTGCCTCCTCATAGGGACTGCGATTGTGCCATTAATTTGATTCCTGGCTGTAAGTTCCCTAAGGGCCGACTTTTCAATCTGTCTGTGCCAGAGCATGCCGCTATGCGGAGTTATGTAAAGGAGTCCTTGGAGAAGGGGCATATTCGCCCGTCTTCGTCACCGTTGGGGGCTGGATTCTTCTTTGTTGCCAAGAAGGATGACTCCTTGAGACCCTGTATACCGTAGATTATCGCCATCTCAATAAGATTACGGTCAAATTCCAGTACCCTTTGCCTTTACTTTCTGATTTGTTTGCTTGGATTAAGGGTGCCAGTTGGTTTACTAAAATCGACCTTCCAGGGGCGTATAATCTCGTGCGTATTAAACAAGGTGATGAATAGAAAACAGCATTTAATACGCCCAAAGGCCATTTTGAATATCTTGTGATGCCATTCGGGCTCTCTAATGCTCCATCGGTATTTCAGTCCTTTATGCATGATATCTTCCGGAATTATCTGGATAAATTCATGATTGTGTATTTGGATGATATTTTGGTTTTTTCCGATGATTGGGAGTCTCATGTGAAGCAGGTTAGGATGGTGTTTCAGGTCCTTCGTGCTAACGCGTTGTTTGTGAAGGGGTCTAAGTGCCTCTTTGGAGTTCAGAAGGTTTCTTTTTTGGGTTTCATTTTTTCTCCCTCGGCTATTGAAATGGACCCTGTTAAAGTCCAGGCCATTCATGATTGGACTCAACCCACATCTGTAAAGAGCCTTCAGAAATTTTTGGGCTTTGCTAATTTTTATCGCCGCTTTATTGCTAATTTTTCTAGTGTGGTGAAGCCTCTGACCGATTTGACGAAGAAAGGCGCTGATGTGATAAATTGGTCCTCTGCAGCTGTTGAGGCCTTTCAGGAGCTTAAACATCGTTTTACTTCTGCCCCTGTGTTGCGTCAGCCAGATGTTTCGCTCCCTTTTCAGGTTGAGGTTGATGCTTCTGAGATTGGGGCAGGGGCCGTTTTGTCTCAGAGAAATTCTGATGGCTCTTTGATGAAACCATGTGCTTTCTTCTCCAGAAAGTTTTCGCCTGCTGAGCGTAATTATGATGTCGGCAATCGGGAGTTGTTGGCTATGAAGTGGGCATTTGAGGAGTGGCGACATTGGCTTGAGGGAGCCAAGCATCGCGTGGTGGTCTTGACTGATCATAAGAATCTGATTTACCTTGAGTCTGCTAAGCCGTTGAATCCTAGACAAGCTCGGTGGTCTCTGTTTTTCTCCCGTTTCGATTTTGTGGTCTCGTATATTCCAGGATCTAAGAATGTGAAGGCTGATGCCCTTTCTAGGAGTTTTTTGCCTGACTCTCCGGGAATTCTTGAGCCGGCTGGGATCCTCAAGGAGGGGGTGATTCTTTCTGCCATCTCCCCTGATTTGCGGCGGGTACTTCAGGAGTTTCAGGCTGATAAACCTGACCGCTGTCCAGTGGGGAGACTGTTTGTTCCTGATAGATGGACTAGCAGGGTAATTTCTGAGGTTCATTGTTCGGTGTTGGCTGGTCACCCTGGGATTTTTGGTACCAGAGAATTGGTGGCTAGGTCCTTTTGGTGGCCTTCCTTGTCGCAGGATGTGCGTTCGTTTGTGCAGTCCTGTGGGACCTGTGCTCGGGCTAAGCCTTGCTGTTCCCGTGCCAGTGGGTTGCTTTTGCCTTTGCTTATTCCTGAGAGGCCCTGGACGCATATTTCCATGGATTTTATTTCTGATCTTCCTGTTTCTCAGAAGATGTCTGTCATCTGGGTGGTTTGTGACCGTTTTTCTAAGATGGTCCATTTGGTACCGTTGCCTAAGTTGCCTTCCTCCTCTGATTTGGTTCCATTATTTTTTCAGCATGTGGTTCGTTTACATGGTATGCCGGAGAATATTGTGTCTGACAGAGGTTCCCAGTTCGTTTCTAGGTTTTGGCGGTCCTTTTGTGCTAGAATGGGCATTGATTTGTCTTTTTCTTCAGCATTCCATCCTCAGACAAATGGCCAAACGGAGCAAACCAATCAGACCTTGGAAACCTATTTGAGATGCTTCGTGTCTGCTGATCAGGATGATTGGGTGACCTTTTTGCCGTTGGCCGAGTTTGCCCTTAATAATCGGGCTAGTTCGGCTACCTTGGTTTCGCCTTTTTTTTGTAACTTTGGTTTTCATCCTCGTTTTTCTTCGGGGCAGCTTGAGCCGTCTGACTGTCCTGGTGTGGATTCTGTGGTGGACAGGTTGCTGCAAATTTGGACTCATGTGGTGGACAATTTGACGTTGTCTCAGGAAAAGGCTCAACGTTTTGCTAACCGTTGTCGGTGTGTTGGTCCCCGGCTTCGTGTTGGGGATTTGGTCTGGTTGTCTTCTCGTCATGTTCCTATGAAGGTTTCTTTCCCTAAGTTCAAGCCTCGCTTTATTGGGCCTTATAAGATTTCTGAAATTATCAATCCGGTGTCTTTTCGTTTGGCCCTTCCAGCTTCTTTTTCCATTCATAATGTGTTCCATAGATCCTTGTTGCGGAGATATGTGGTACCTATGGTTCCCTCAGTTGATCCTCCTGCTTCGGTGTTGGTTGAGGGGGAATTGGAATATGTGGTGGAGAAGATTTTGGATTCTCGTTTTTCGAGGCGGAAGCTCCAATATCTGGTCAAGTGGAAGGGTTATGGCCAGGAGGATAATTCTTGGGTTGTTGCCTCCGATGTTCATGCTGCCGATTTGGTTCGTGCTTTCCATTTGGCTCGTCCTGATCGGCCTGGGAGCTCTGGTGAGGGTTCGGTGACCCCTCCTCAAGGGGGGGGGTACTGTTGTGAATTCCATTCTGGAGCTCCCTCCTGTGGTTGCTAATGGTATTTTTGCGAGTTCTGCCCTTTGGCTCCCTCTGGTGGTTTCGAGTGGAACTGCTGCTCCTTTAGGTAGCTGTAGCAGCTGCCTCCACTGATCGCCGTGCCTGGGTTTGTTATTTAAACCTGCTCTGGGCTTTAGTTCATGCCAGCTGTCAATGTTCTTGGTTGGATTTGGTTCTCTCCTTGAATTTCTCTTATGGCCTGTGTTGTGAACTCTATTTTTGGGCTCCCTCTAGTGGTCACAAGCGGTAGTGTGTAGTGTTGTCTTTCTGCAGGTTGGCTTCATCACCTGGTTCATTATCCTTGGTTGGTTTCCTATTTAGCTCACCTGGATACTCAGTTCCTTGCCTGCTATCAATGTAGTCAGTGCTCTGCAGATTCCTGGTGACTACCTTGCTCCCAGTCTCTCCAAGACAAGCTAAGTTTTTGTTTGTTCAGTTTCTGATTATCAGCATTCATCATGTTTTTTGTCCAGCTTGTTAAAATGTGATTTCTTACTTGCTGGTTGCTCTAGGGGACTGAGTTTCTCCCCTCACACCGTTAGTTGGTGTGGGGGTTCTTGAAATCTCAGTGTGGATATTTTGTAAGGGTTTTTTACTGACCGCACAGACCCCTTTTCTATTTTCTGCTATCTAGAATTAGTGGGCCTCTTTTGCTGAATCTGCTTTCACCCCTGTGTATGTGCCTTCCTCTTACCTCACCGTTATTATCTGTTGGGGGCTTCTATACCTTTTGGGGATTATTTCTCTGGAGGCAAGAGAGGTTTTTCTTTCTCTCTAGGGGTAGTTAGTTCCTCAGGCTGGCTCGAGACATCTAGGATTTTAGACACGTTCACCGGCTGCCTCTAGTATGGTTGGATAGGTTCAGTTTTGCGGTCAGTCCAGTTTTCCACCTCCCTAGAGCTTGTCCTATGTTTAGTCACCTTGCTGGAGTAATTTGTGATCCTCAACCACTAAGGATCATAACAGGCCTGTCCTTGTCAGCAAAAGATAAGTTTTTGCTAGTTCTTTTTTGTCCATTTGTTTGGACTCTATTGCTCTGCAAATTTGTCTCTTTTTGTCCAGCTTGTCACTATGTCATATCCAGGCTAGCTGGAAGCTCTGGGGAAGCAGATTTGCCCCTCCACACCGTGAGTCGGTGTGGAGTTCATTTTTGTAAACTCTGCATGGATTTTGTAGTTTTTAATACTGACCGCACAGTATCCTTTTCTCTCTGTCTATCAAGTTTAGTATTGGCCTCCTTTGCTGAAATCTGATTTCATTATTGTGTACGTCATTTCCCTCTCCACTCACAGTCAATATTTGTGGGGGGCTGTCTTTCCTTTGGGGGTTTTCTCTGAGGCAAGATAGCTTTCTATTTCCTACTTTAGGGGTAGTTAGCTCTTAGGCTGTGACGAGGTGTCTAGGGAGAGTCAGGAACATCCCACGGCTATTACTAGTGCTGTTGTTAGGATTAGGAACTGCGGTCAGTAGAGATACCACCTCCTCAGAGCTCGTCCCATGTTGCGTTTTAGCCACCAGGTCATATCAGTGTGGCCTCTTAACCACCAGGTCATAACAGGAACACAGCTAACTGCTGAGCTGATGGCAGTCAGTGGTCACGCACACAGAGAAGCACACAAACACTCCTCTCCGGTGGAACCTGGAATTCTAGTGGCTATTAGCCAGCCCTGAATACATACATACAATCTCCTCACAGGAGGTGCCGGTATTCTAGGGGCTTATTTCAGCCAAACCCTATCCACCTACAGGCACGACCACAAATAGCAAGCTCATAACATGAAGTGATACTAGCACATGGCTGTTAGGCCATGCAAACCTTTTATAGCTGCAGCAGCTTCAGGACCTTCCTAGAGGACCAATGGAAGCTGCTACAATACCAGAGCAACTTCAGGATCTTTCTAGAGGACCAATGGAAGCTGCAGCAGTACCTGAGCATGTGACCCCTGACCTCCAATGAGAGGTCTTACCTTGGGCATGCTCAGAAGGGAAAATGCAGGACTTAGTCCCAGAGATGTCAGCTCGCTGCTGACCAGTACTGGCTACAATGACTGAGCCTGGGAAAGCAGCAGAAACCATCCGCACAGTATCAGGCTGAGCCAGATGCAGGGACCGACGTCTCCGCTGATCAGTCTCCACTGCGGCTGGAGAAGAATGGGAGACCGCAGTGGAGGTGGTTAGAGATTCCCCCTGTGCAGAGGGGGGAACTCGACCCCTAAAATTACCCCCCCTTCTAGGGCCCCCCTCATTGGGCTTCGCTACGCTCAAAGGCAGCAATGAGCAGCGGAGCTCGAATATTCTCAGCAGGCTCCCAGGACCTGTCCTCCGGGCTATAACCCCTTCAGTCCACCAAATAAAACTTTTTCCCACGTTCCACCTTGCACCCCAAAATAGCATTCACCTCGTAATCGTCCGAAGACGAACCCGATGTCTCGGCAGATGACATGTACACATAAAAGGTGTCAGTGATACCGAGGCGTGGAGGAAGGGCCAGACGGTAGACCACAGGGCTAACCTGTTCGAGGACCTTGAAAGGTCCCAAGTAGTGAGGAGCAAACTTCGTGGACTCAACTCGCAGTCTGATGTTACGGGCGGAGAGCCACACTAAGTCGCCAGGAGCAAAGGTCGGAGTGGGGCGCCAATGTGCATCGGCGGAGGACCTCATTCTCTCCTCGGAGGCCCGGATGGCATCCTGAGTGCGGTTCCAAATGTCCCGTGCCTCCACAGCCCAGTCTGCCACCTTGGAGTCGGCGGAAGACACGGGCATAGGCACAGGAACCCGTGGATGCTAACCATAATTAAGGAGGAATGGAGTCTGACCAGTGGACTCGGCTATGGCGTTGTTAAGTACAAACTCTGCCCATGGTAGCAAGGATGTCCAGTCATCCTGCCTGGCAGAAACGAAATGTCGCAAATATGTGACTAAGGTCTGATTGGTTCCCTCTACCAATCCATTCGTCTCGGCATGATATGCTGAAGAGAGATTTAACTCAATGCTGAGTAAATGACAAAGCTCTCTCCAGAACTTTGTCTGGCATACCGTGTAGGCGGAAAATGTGTCTTATAAACAACGCTGCCAAGGCCTGTGCAGAAGGTAACCATGGAAGCGGCACCAGGTGCACCATTTTAGAAAAGTGGTTGTTGATTACCCAAATGATGGTGCAACCACGAGACTTGGGTAAGCCCACCACAAAGTCCATCCCAACCATCTCCCAGGGCTTGTCTGCCACCGGCAGAGGAAAAAGTAACCCAGCCGGCCGTTGTCGAGGAGACTTATTTTTGGCGCAGGAGACACACGCCCAAACATAGTCTCCGACATCACGGGACATATGCGGCCACCAGTACGTCCTCGCCAACAGCTCAGATTTCATCTTGGTCCCAAAATGTCCAGCCACCCTGGATGAATGAGCCCAATAGAGAACCTCCGGTTGCAAATTAGTAGGTACAAAGTCTCGCCCAGGGGCACCGACTCTAGCGAAACCGGAGCCGCGGTTCTCAGGCTCTCAGAAGGAACAATAAGCCGAGGCTCTTCCTCCTCAGAAGACACAACGGAGGGAGAGAGAGAGAGTCAACACGAATGTTCTTCTCCCCAGAGAGAAAATGGAGGGTGAAATGGAACCGGGAGAAGAATAAGGACCATCTGGCCTGGCGAGAATTTAGCCACTGAGCTGTTTGTAGATACACCAAATTTTTGGGGTCAGTGAAGACTTGGAAGGGAAAGCGAGCCCCTTCCAGGAGGTGTCTCCACTCAGAGAAAGCCAACTTCATAGCTAGCAACTCTCTGTCCCCGATGGAATAATTCCTCTCTGCTAGTGTGAAGGTCTTGGAAAAGAAGAAGCAGGGATGCTTCCGACCTTGAGCATCCTTTTGGAAGAGGACTGCACCAGCACCAACAGATGAGGCATCCACCTCCATTATGAATGACTTATCTACATCGGGGCGATGTAGGATGGGAGTGCTAGCAAAATTAGATTTTATAGAGAGGAAGGCTTTGGAGACTTCCTCCAACTACAATTTGGGATTTGCTCCCTTCTTGGTGAGGGCTACCAAAGGAGCTACCAAAGTCGAGAAATGCGGAATGAACTGACGGTAATAATTAATGAACCCCATAAAACGCTGCACCGCTTTGAGAGAATGAGGTTCCTGCCAGTCCATCACAGCCTGTAGTTTGGCAGGATCCATAGCCAATCCCTGGGCGGAGATGATATAACCAAGGAAAGGCAAGGATTCCTGCTCAAACACACATTTCTCCAACTTGGCATAAAGAGAATTTGCCCATAAGAGGTTGAAGACCTTGCGAACCTCTCTCCGGTGGGAGTCAATATCTGGAGAGTAGATGAGTATATCATCCAGATAGACTACGACCAAGGTGGAGAGCATATCCTGGAAGATGTCATTCACAAAGTCTTGGAAAACGGCTGGGGCATTACAGAGCCTGAAGGACATCACCACATGTTCATAATGCCCATCCCTGGTATTAAAAGCCGTCTTCCATTCATCCCCCTCACGGATGCGAATCAGGTTATAAGCACCCCCCAGATCTAATTTGGTAAATACCCTTGCTCCCCGTAGCCTATCGAAGGGCTCAGATATCAGGGGCAATGGGTACTTATTCTTAACGGTGATGGCGTTAAGACCCTTGTAATCTATGCATAGATGTAGTTCTCCGTTCTTCTTCTGCACAAAGAAGAACCCCGCCCCTGCAGGTGACACTGACTTCCTAATGAACCCTCTTGCCAAATTCTCCTGGATGTATTGGGACATACTCTCCGTCTCCGGAAGAGAGAGGGGATTGACCCATCCCTGAGGATGTTCAGCTACAGGCATGAGGTCAATAGGACAGTCATATGGGCGGTGAGGCAGAAGGGTCTCCGCAGCCTTCTTGGAGAACACATATGCATAGGACCAATAGCACTTGGGAAGGGAAGTAAGATCTGTGGGTATCTCTGTAGTGGAAACCTGAACGGACTCACACATCTGCCCTTACAAGATTCACCCCAACCCAATATCCTCCCTGTGGTCCACTCAATATGTGGGGAGTGGAAACGGAGCCAAGGTATTCCTAGCAGAATCTCGTCTATTCCCTCGGGAATGACAAGAAGGGAGATAATCTCCTGATGGGAAGGGGACATAGATAATGAGAAAGGGATGATCTGATGTGTGATTTGTGAGGTCAGTGTCGACCCATTCACCACTCGAACAGTCACCGCTTTGGCGAGCATCACCTGGGGTATTGCGTGGCGCTGAGCGAAGGCAGAGGACATGAAATTCCCCTCTGCTACAGAGTCCACACAAAGCTCAACTGTTAGAGTGGACGAACCTAAAGAGATTGTCCATTTAAAGGACAACTTGGAGGAAAATTCCGCTGTGTCTATTGAACCTCCTCCAATGGTTACTAGACACGATCGTTTCCCGACCGCTGAGAACATTTATTGTCATAATGTCCTAACTTTTGGCAAATATTACAAACCACGGGTACTCGAGCAGCCCGGGACTTAGGTCCCGCTCGAGAAACCTCCGTGGCCCCATGGGCGTCGGATGCCTGAACAGGAGATTCCAGAGAGCTGGCGAACGTAGGAGCCAACCGGAACCTCTGCCTACACTGGGTCCGCTCTAACCTCTGCTCGTTAAAACGGAGGTCGATGCGGGTAGAGATTGTAATGAGCTCCTCCAGTGTGGCAGGAATTTCCCTGATGGCCAAGGCGTCCTTCACATGGTCTGCCAGTCCCTTCCAGAACACTGGAATAAGGACTTTATCCAGCCACTCCAGCTCTGATGCCAGAGTCCGTAATTGGACGACGAACTGGCTGACCATGGACGAACCCTGTGTAATTGCCAACAGTTGGAGCGCCGTATCGTGGGTGACACGAGGTCCTAAAAAGACCTGTTTCAAAGTGTTCAGGAAGCGAGGAGCACTCTGCACCACACGATCATCACGCTCCCACAGCGGCATTGCCCACTCCAACGCCCTGCCCGACAAAAGGGATATGATAAATCCCACCTTAGCCCGTTCCGTAGGAAAACGTGCAGCCAGAACCTCTAGATGTATGGTGCACTGGCTCACAAATCCCCGGCATAGCTTACTGTCACCAGCAAACTTGTCTGGTAGCGGGAGATGGGATAAAATCGGAGCAGGGGTGGCAGAGGACAAACTGGCTGCAGCTACACTAGCAGCCTGAACAGCGACTGTGGTAACATCCACTGCTGAGGTTGTGCACTCCAGAGCCGCCAACTTAACCTCCAGCTGCTGGATGTACTTCTGTAGACGCTGATCGCCCGCCATTTTCTAGCCATACCCTGGCGCTAGTATTATGTAAGGACTGGCGGAACGCACCGAGTTAATATAGATGTTATAATGGTGCGTTCACAGCCCGGGGGTCCACCGTGCAGGAGAGAACCTACTGCTAGAAGATGACGGCACTATATGGCGGTATAAGTGAACTCAGTTACTTCACTGAGTCGCACTGAAAAGAACATGCTGTGCCCTGTTAGCATCACAGAGGAACATAGCTAAATGCTGAGCTGATAGCAGTCAGTGGTCACGCACACAGAGAAGCACACAAACACTCCTCTCCGGTGGAACCGGAATTCTAGTGGCTATTAGCCAGCCCTGAATACATACATACAAACTCCTCACCGGAGGTGCCGGTATTCTAGGGGCTTATTTCAGCCAAACCCTATCCACATACAGGCGCAATCACAAATAGCAAGCTCATAACATGAAGTGATACTAGCGAATGGCCGTGTGGCAATGCAAACCTTTTATAGCTGCAGCAGCTTCAGGACCTTCCTAGAGGACCAATGGAAGCTGCTACAATACCAGAGCAACTTCAGGACCTTCCTAGAGGACCTTGGGCATGCTCAGAAGGGCAAAAGCAGGACTTAGTCCCAGAGACGTGAGCTCGCTGCTGACAAGTATTAGCTACAATGGCTGAGCCTGGGAAAGCAGCAGAAACCATCCGCACAGTATCAGGCTGAGCCAGACGCTGGGACCGACGTATCCACTGAGCAGGCTCCACTGCGGCTGGAGAAGAATGGGAGACCGCAGTGGAGGTGATTCGAGATTCCCCCAGTCCAGAGGCAGGAATTCGACCCCTAACAGACTGTATACTATAATGCTCCCCCATAGGCAGACTCTATAGTATAATGCACCCCCGTAGGCTGACTGTGTAGTATAATGCACCCCCATAGACCAACTCTATAGTATAATGCAGCTCCTAATATAATGCACCCCCCGTAGGCAGTCTCTATAGTATAATGCACCCTCCATAGGCAGACTCTAATGCAGCCCCTAATATAATGCACCCCCATAGGCAAACTCTATAGTATAACGCACCCCCATAAAAATAAATACAATACTTACCTCTTCTCCTGGTTCCCCCACAGGGTGGCATATTTTTTTTTACATTTTTTGGGGGGTCCAATACCTTAGGGTACAGACCTATTCAATGAAATGTGAGTTTGCTAGGCTAATCGGAGAAATCTTGATTCTGTACATTTTTACATACTGTCAGTCTGTAAAAGAGAACAGACGTGAAAAGAGCCATGTTTGGACAGGGGATAAATGGTCTCCCACCTTCCCATTGTGGCTGGTTAGAGGGGGGTTAGATTTTAGTCCAGTGCATTGCTGGCCTTAACAAGGGGTGGTCAGCTTCCCACCAGGCGTGTCTTCCTGGCATGGGTAGGGGATTTACCTTCTTTGCTACCCCTCTTTGTTCTACGATATTGGTACTGTCCCATAATAAATTCCCCCTTGTTCATTTGTTCTGCCTCTTCACCGGTACCCACCGACTGAGCTTCCCTCCCACCCTTCATCCCTCCATTCCTCAACCCCCACGGAATAATATTGTTCTGAGTGCTATCCGATAAAACATCAGATTGTCCTCTGAGTTATACGCTCATGTAAGCGAGCTCTACAGCTTAATCTAAGCTCAATTCTAAGTTTGGAAATTTCATTTGTGTGTTCAGCTTTAAGAACCGACTGCCAGAATTCATGTCCAAAATGTATCTACTGCAAATAGAAAGAGGGACCCCGTTGATTATTATGGGATCTGTCTGGATTCCTTATGTGTCGGTTTTTAGAAAAAAAAAAACACATCTTGCATTGCAGACCTTTTTTCTTTAGTTCTAAATTCTGACATACAGTATAACAAATCCCATATGGATCTCACAATAAATAATGGACTCTCGGCTTCCTTTTTGCATCAGTTATCTAACATCCATTTTGAACATGGATTCAGGTATTCTGTTACTAAACTGAACAGACAGATGGAATCCCCAAACTCCGGTATAATAATAGTCTGCAGACTGCATTGCCTGCTGGGAGTCTGATATGCATCCCCTGTCTGATTAAAGGTGCAAGCTGCAAGCTGCTGATCTTGGCAGCTGTATTTAGAGAGTTCATGGTCTTTCACATGTTGCTTTCAAATGATGCTGCACAAAGATATTAAAGCAGTTTGTGTATAGGGATTCGCCTGGCTGAACGAAGGGAGTGGGCAGCAGGAGAGTCTAAAAGACAGGAAAAACATAGCCAGAATATAGTGTACAGGTGTCTAAGAGCAGCAGTTGAAAAGGAATTCTAAAGGACTATGAATCGGGCACTAAAAGAGCACTGCAGCACAGTATTTGGGAGAAAAGGGAGCAAAATAAGTAAATGTAGTATATTCTGAGAGTGAAAAAAATCAGTCATCTGCACTGCCTCACTGAATAATTTGGGTCAGTATGCTATCCAATATAAAATCAGATAACACTTGTCAGATTTATAAGCTCATGTGCAGGGCTCATGCGCATGAACGTATAAATCTGATGAGCGCTATCTGATTTTTTTATACTGTTGTTTGATCCTAGTCTAAGTAGATACTGGAAATGTGCTTCAGATTCTTCTTATATCCAATTGTTAACCGTTTCATTTGCAGGGAGTAAATCCACAATTAAAATCTGCAGATTACTGCCGCATAATGCGGATTTAAAAACCCAAAGCATGCGCTTAAATGCCTCACAATATATTCAGCACATTAGTATGAATCAACACCATTACACAATAAATCTGCAATATCTGATCATATCCTCAGAGTAAGGTTTCAGGCTTTAGCAAAAATAATTATAAAGAAACCTTTCATTTTCGCAGCGCTATGTTCAGACCTCAGTTTCCAACTTCTGTTGTTTGCTCTATTGTAGGAGCTAAAAAAACACCTAAATAAATGGAAACGCCAGATTTTTTATATGCTGACAACAGCGGTGCCCAATGGATCTCATAAAAGTAGTATAGTAATTACTAAGATTACTCGTGGCTAAAATCCAAACATGCAGATACTGTCATTGCTGAATGGTTGGCACCATTGAAATTGTTCCAGAAAATGAAGTATTTCTCCCAGAAAATTATTGTAATCACACATGTTTTCTTATACTTATGCTTACTCCCTTTGTGTATATTGGAACAACACAAAAAAACAGAGAAAAAAAGGCAAATTGGATATCATTTTACACAAAATCCCCAAAATGGGCTGGATAAAATTGTAGCCACCTCTCCTCAAAATTGTGTGTAAACAACTTTGTTTCAAGCATGTGATGCTCATTAAAATTCACCTGTGACAAGTAACAGGTGTGGATAATATGAAAATCACACCTGAAACCAGATAAAAAAAGAAGTTGACTTAATCTTTCCATTGTGTGCCAGTGTGTGCCACACTAAGCATGGAGAACAGAAAGAGGAGAAGAGAACTGTCTGAGGACTTGAGAACAAGAATTGTTGAAAAATATCAACAATTTCAAGGTTACAAGTCCATCTCCAGAGATCTTGATGTTCCTTTGTCCAGGATGTGCACATAATTAACAAGTTTACAACCCTTGGCACTGTAGCTAATCTTCCTGAACTTGGATGGCAGAGAAAAATTGATGAAAGGTTTCAATCCATGATAGTCCATATGGAGGATAAGCAGCCCTAATTAAGTTCCAAAGAAATTCAAGTTGTCCTGCAGGCTCAGGGTGCATCAGTGTCAGCACGAACTATCCATCTACACTTGATGAAATGAAATGCTATGGCAGTAGAGGCAAGAGGAACTCACTGCTGACAGGGAGACACAAAAAAGCTAGAGTGCAGTTTGCCAAAATGTAAGTGAGTAAGCCAAAATCCATCTGGGAAAGCACTTTGTAGACAGAATAGATCAAGATAGAGCATTTTGGTAAAGCACATCATTCTACTATTTACTGAAAATGTAATGAGGCATACAAAAAAAATATATAGTACCTACAGTCAAATATGGTGGAGGTTCAAAGATGTTTTGGGGATGTTTTGTTGCCTATGGCACGGGATGCTTTGACTGTGTGCAAGGCATCATGAAATCTGAAGATTACCAAAGGATTTTGGGTCGCAATGTAGCTCCCAGTTTCAGAAAGCTGGGTTTTCGTCCTAGGTCACGGGTCTTCCAGCAGGACAATGACCCCAAGCATACTTCAAGAAGCACCTGGAAATGGATGGAAACAAAGCGCTGGAGAGTTCTGAAGTGGACAGCAATGAGTCCAGATCTAAATCCCATTGAAAACCTGAGGAGACCTGGAGCAAAAGAAGAGTGGACCAAAATTCCAGTTGAGAGGTGTAAGGAACTTGTTGATGGTTATAGGAAGCGATTGATTGCAGTTATTTATTTCAAGGGGTGTATAATCAAATATTAAGTTTAGGGTGTCAACAATTTTGTCAGTGCCATTTTTGCTGTTTTGTGTGAAATGATGTCCAGGTTGCCTTTTTCTTTTTGTTCTTTTTTGTGTTGTTTTAATACACACAAGGGAAATAAATATGTGTATAACAAAATATGTGTAATTGCAAAAATTGTCTGTGAGAAATACTTCATTTTCTGGAACAATTTCAAGGGTGTCAAAACTTTCCGCTGTGACTATATAGTTTTAGTAAATATTAAATTGCAGAAAACAATGATGCTGGTGTACAAAAAGAAAAGAACATCAGTAGTCTACAGCATTAGTTTACATTATACCAGTGCCAAGCACTGCCAATACAGGGACAGAGTTTAGAGGTCTCTCTCTATATATAAGATGGATGGCATCCATTTTTTTGCACATCATTTACATGTGTGGAATATTATCGTCTGGAAAACGAGAAATTGAGATTAACACATTGCATACTCTGATATTTTTTCCCATAAACCATTAGTCCATGTGAAAAATGTTCATGTGTGCTAACACACAAAGGGCCCGATACATGAAGACTGGGGTTAGTTACGCCTTCTTGATGAGGAGATGGGCTGCAGTCAGATGTTTCGGATTCAGGTGTATGCTTCTTCGTGAATCAGGAGCGCCGTATGAGTGTCGTACTTCTCTGTGCCATAAATCATACTCCAGTTCCTACTAGAGTAAGACTTATGGAGTAACGAACATCGCCGCTTGTCATGAATTTGACAAGGGGCAGTCACTACACCCCTGTCCCACCCCACTTTTGCCCACTTTGTCGCAGCTGGGTGAAAATGGCATGAGAATACCAAAAGTCGCATGATTTTAGTGACAAAATGATGACATTTTTCCAAGCTTTTTTGACAGAATACTAGTGTAAAAGCTTTGATGAATCGGGCTTAAAGTGTCTACCACATGGACGGCATCAGACTGAAGATGCATTTGTGTCACCTTACAATACAAGCTCCAAGTTGCACAACGTTGCCATGTGGCACATATGGAATACTATGGGACTAAGCTTTAAATGTTAAACATAGGGAATAATACCAGAAACTGGAGCGTCACACTGCCTCCGCAAACACTGTGTACTCGAACTATTAAATGGACTTAATTTTCAACAATTTCTATAATTTATTAAATTAAAAATCTGGATACGACATGTCAAGTTGTGTTCAAATGTTTTATTTTCTCAACACCGTCTTTTTCACTTGGACAGGTAACCGGACCTCGTTGTTCAGCTGGTGGGTAATATTGTCCACTTTGCATTGTGTTGTGCCTGCTGATCTTACTGTTCTTTCAGGCATCGACATACCAAGTAGACGTATCAATGAGAGAATACCAGCCATTAGCTTTTCTTGTGTTAATCAGCAGGAATTAATTGTTCTTTCAATCAATTCAACATTTTGTTCCAGATTTGTATCACCTACGGCTCTTTGCTAAGTGTTGTGAGTCAGTAAGCTGTATTCCTCCTTTTTAATAATTACTCAAAACATCTGATCCCAAAAATATTCTTTGTATATTTTGCCGTCATTAAGACTCACTCTTCACACTCAACAAGTACAGTATAGAAATCTCTCGTATTTCTAGATGTATATGCATTTACATATGAACATATTCAGCCCAATTCATTTTTGGTGCTTTTCACCAGTTTTTCATGTGTGCTATATTCATCGTTTAATGTGCACTTTGTTTAAAGTCTATTTTTTATGTTCACCTTATTTTATGTTGGTCATTGTGGGAATGGCTCGGGATTTACAGATGTTTTCGATTGATTCCTCAATTGCTTTTAAAAAGTCACAAACTTTATCTGCAAATGTACGCCAAACCCCCAACTCCCCACCCCGGAAAGATTTTATGCATGTCTGAAAACTTTCTGCAAATTTGCTACAAAGTCGCCTAAAAAGTTATAAGGACAAATAAAGAGTAGTTTTTATTTTGTGAAAAATTCAATAACCACATGTTCCATTCTGAAAAATTTGTTGCAAAAAACGTAAATGAATGTACAAATACCCCAATACATAAAAGAGAGAAAAAAAAGGCTGAATCGAGCCTACTGTGCATAAATGACTTCTAGTACAGCAGTGTTGGAATCTCAATTATTTGTACATTGTGAAGCAACCAGGAGACAAATATTCAGTTTCCCTACATGGTGAATCCCTCAAATACTAAGGTTGCTCAGTGGCTAAAAAAAACTAAAAGAAAAACATCCAGAATCCTGTCAAAATAATACAAATAGGTAGCATGCAGCTCTCTGATCTCCTCCTCTATTCTTCCAATGCTTGCCAGATCCACAGGGGTCACTGTACTTCCTATCAAGTGCAGACAGACCTCTGACCACTACAGCCAATCACTGGTTGTAGTGGTGAATCAGTGGTCATCGCTACGCCACTGATTGTCTGCAGCGATCACATGTATCAAGCAGGAAGTACCATGCCAGCTCTCTTCCTTCCCTTCTGCTATGTGAAATGTGACCGCAGAAGTCAGTCACTAGCTACAGTGGTGATGTCATCTCTACAGGCAGTGATTAGCTGCAGCGGTTATATAGCCATCTGTAATATGCATTAATTAAATCTTGTACCTTGTCTCTTTAAGAAAGATGAGATGTAGAGAATTGTGGGTAGTTACAGAGAGGAGGGGGAGAAGTTACTTTCACTTTGTCATGCATGCAGAGACAAGCTTATGCAACGTGCTAAAGAGAAATAAAGATAATGAAGATTTACTAGTGTGGATTACTTGCAAAGTGTGGACACTACAACTGGCGACGAGGATGGGATCGAAAATCTTCTGCTGCAGTGAGTACTAATCCCTATTTTACTGATCCACACGGCTGCACCACTGAAAAACTTCATCATGGCTGAATACTTACACAGTTTCCCACAGTTTGATATAACTGATGTCACTAATCTCTCCCATAACTGGAGAAAATGGTTGAGCAGATTTGAGAACTTTCTAGAAGCCATAGATATAAAAGAGGAGAAAAGAAAGAAAGCATTACTTTTACATTGTGCAGGCACAGGAGTCTATGATATCTACTGCACATTACCTGCATCTGAGACAGATACATACAGCGATTGCAGCAAAGCTCTCACTGATTACTTCAATCCCAAACAAAACATCAGATATGAGAGATACAAATTCAGAATTGCTAAGCAGCTTCCCGAAGAATCCATAGACACCTATGTCACACGACTGAGGGAGCTGGCACATGGATGTGCATTCACAGATATAGATGATGAAATCCTAACTCAGGTAATCGTCACCTGCTCATCTAACAAAATAAGGCGCAAAGCTCTGCAGCAAGATCTCTCTTTACATGAATTACTCAAAATAGCCCGTGCTACGGAAATAGCAGATCATCAGGCTACTACAATGGAGAATGGGGAAAAGTCACAGGTACATAATCTCGTGCATAAAAGTACACAAGACAAGCAAACCCCGAAACAAAAAAAATGTTATAGATGTGGACAGGAGTTCCCTCACCGCCTGGACAGATGTCCAGCTATAGGACAGACATGCAATAAGTGTGGGAAAGGGAACCATTTGGCAGCTGTCTGCAGATCAGCACAATACAAGCCTTCTCTGCCTATGACACGGCCTGCAGATGTAAAAATGGTAAATCGGGATACAGAAGCATCTGGAGCAGAAAACTACGTGTTCACCACCTCTTCCACTGGCTCTGTACAGTCCCCCTGTATCACACTCCCAATCTGCGACACCAATATCACGTTTACAATAGATACGGGAGCGTCAGTGGACATCATAGACAGCACTACCTATGAGCAATTGAAGACAAAGCCAGTTTTGCAGCAAGAACATACTAAAATCTTCCCATATGGATCTAAAATACCTCTAACTACCAGAGGGCAGTTTGATGTTGAACTGAGCTATAAAGACAATAAGCAGAAAACTACCTTTCATGCGTTACAAGGATCAGGAGGCTGTCTTCTCAGCTATCACACTGCCTTGAAGCTAGGTCTCATCCAAATTATCCATACCATAACTGATCCTGCGGACATGGATATACAAACCGTGGTGAATAATTTTCCCTCCCTATTTAGTGGCTTGGGGAAACTAAAAGACTCTCAAGTACATCTTCATGTGGACGATAGTGTTCGCCCAGTGGCCCAGTCACATAGGCGCATTCCATTTCACCTGAGAAGGAAAGTAGAAAAAGAACTCCAATTCCTCATGGATGAGGACGTTATCGAAACCGTTACTGGGCCCACTCCCTGGGTCTCACCACTGGTGGTAGTTCCTAAACCAAAGGCTCCTGACCAGGTGAGATTGTGTGTTGACATGCGCCTACCCAACACTGCCATTCAGAGAGAAAGACATATCTCACCCACAATTGATGACATCATTCATGTGTTAAATGGAGCGACCGTCTTTTCAAAACTCGATCTCAATAAGGGCTATCACCAGTTAGAGCTGAGTCCAGAATCCAGATATTTGACAACATTTTCCACACATGTGGGCCTCAGAAGATATAAAAGATTGACTTTTGGGGTCTGCTCTGCAGCGGAAATTTTTCAGGATGCAATAAGGGGCGTTATTCAGAACATTCCAAATGCCTTTAATTACAGTGATGACATACTGGTGTTTGGCAAAACTCAAGCTGAACACAATCGTGCTCTATATGCCGTCTTTGAATGCCTCCTCTCTGCTGGACTCACCTTAAACAAGGAAAAATGTGAATTTGATAAAAATTCATTAGAGTTTTACGGTCATATTTTTTCGGCAAAAGGGGTACAACCTGATCCCAAGAAAGTGGAATCCATTAAATCAGCCTCAATTCCACAAGATGCCAGTGAAGTACGCTCGTTTCTTGGAATGGCCAGTTATTGTGCTAGATACATTCCAAACTTCTCAACAATTAACAGTCCATTAAGGGAACTTACAAAACAGAGTTGTGTTTTTCAATGGTCTCCAGACTGTCAAAATGCATTTGAAACAATTAAAACTGAACTTTGCTCAACAACCACAATGGCCTATTTTGATCCAGCTCTCCAAACTGAGCTAATTGTGGACGCCAGTCCTGTGGGGCTGGGTGCCATCTTAGCACAATATAAAGATAACAATCAAAATCCTCAGATTATTTCTTATGCAAGTAAAAGCTTAACAAGCACAGAACGGAAATATTCACAACCTGAAAAAGAAAGCTTGGCAGTTGTCTGGGGATGCGAACATTTTCACTTATTTCTGTATGGAGCTCCCTTCACTGTTGTCACAGATCATCAAGCACTCCTTACGATCTTTGGAAATCCCAGAGCTAAAATGCCTGCACGCATAGAACGGTGGGGTCTACGTCTACAGGACTACAACTACAAAATTGTCCACAAGCCTGGAAAATTCAGCAATCCCGCTGACTATCTGTCAAGACATCCGATGACTGATGATCTACCTGAGCATTCCGCCATTGAAGAATACATATGCTTCATTACAGCCCATGCAGTACCAAAAGCTCTTTCCATTGATTATTTTGTGAACGCCACAACAAGTGACAAGACACTACGTGCTTTAATACAAATCATCCGAAATCGAAGGTGGCATGAAATTCAAAGAGAAAAATTTCCCAATCCTGAGATTGATCTGACAGAATTAAAACTATTCTCAAGTGTACGGTATGAACTATCTGTCACTGAGGAATGCCTCATCCTTCGAGGTACCAAATTGGTTGTACCTAAGACTCTGCGCAGCTTAGTAATACAGATAGCGCATGAAGGTCATCTGGGAATTGTTGGCACAAAGAAATTACTCAGAGAAAAAGTGTGGTTCCCAAACATGGATCAATTGGTGGAAGAGAAGGTTAAACACTGTTCCACCTGCCAAGTTATCACTCCATCATCACAGCTGGAGCCTTTACAAATGTCACCTCTACCCACTGCTGTCTGGGAGGAGGTGGCAGTCGATATATATGGACCGTTACCAAATGGCCAATACATTCTAGTAACAATTGACGAATATTCCAGATACCCTGTCATTTCTTTTATCTCTTCAACATCTGCTACTAGTGTGATACCAGAACTGGATAACATATTTTCAGCATATGGCATTCCAAGAGTGGTCAAAACGGACAATGGACCTCCGTTCAATGGACACGTGTTCACACAATTTGCTGAATACTTGGGGTTCAGTCACAGAAAAATCACACCGTGCTGGCCGCAAGCAAATGGAATAGTCGAACGCTTCATGCGCACCATGGGGAAACGAATCAAGGCAGCTAGCCTGGAGCACACCCCACTGAAACAGTCATTGTACAAATTCATGCGCAATTACCGCAATACGCCACATTCTACTACTAATGCTGCTCCAGCGCATCTAATGTTTGGCAGAACTCTGCATATACGAATCCCTGACATAGTCAGTCATCCTGTACCAAGTGACTCCTCTGTGCGCTTAGCAGACTCTTCCAACAAACAAACCATGAAACACTATGCAGACAGAAGGCGAAGGGCACAGCCAAATGCTATCAAAAGAGGTGACGTCGTTGTGGTGCGTCGGAGACCAACCAACAAGACTTCAGCTGCATATTGTCCCGCAAAATATAACGTTATTGACAAGAAAGGCAGCATGGTCACGGCTGAGAGGGATGGACACTCCATAACTCGAAACTCTTCACATTTCAAAATTATTCCTCAAAATAATGACAATGGACATTCTCTGGGGGAAGATTCGGCACTCAACAGTGGAGAGAATCACCAGGAGGCAACAAGTTCTTCATTAATGGACACCATCGCTGAGCCCAGACGTTATCCATCAAGAGAGAGAAGGGCTCCATCCAGACTTATTGAAGAAGCGTGACTTCTTTTCTTTAACAGGGCAAAATGGACATACGTTTTCTTGGACATTTTTCTTGTTGCATCATTAGTTCATGTTATTTTATTTTAGTTTTATTCGTTTAAAAAAAAAAAAAAAAAAAAAAAAAGGGGATGTTGTAATATGCATTAATTAAATCTTGTACCTTGTCTCTTTAAGAAAGATGAGATGTAGAGAATTGTGGGTAGTTACAGAGAGGAGGGGGAGAAGTTACTTTCACTTTGTCATACATGCAGAGACAAGCTTATGCAACGTGCTAAAGAGAAATAAAGATAATGAAGATTTACTAGTGTGGATTACTTGCAAAGTGTGGACACTACACCATCTGGACTCACAGGTAGTACAGAGACCAGTGGGGGATGTGAACAACATTGGAATAGGAGTGGTGAAGATCACTAAGTTAAAGCGGTATTCCCATCTCCAACATCCTAACCCAATATGTAGTAGGTTTATTAATAATAATAATAATAATACCAAATACCTCCAATTAGAAATGTAGTATAGTTCTTCAGATTCGCTATGTTCCTTACCTCATGCAGGCATTGCAGGACCTTAGGCATCCATGGTTTGACCACACTAGCACCTAGCTAACTGTCACTATATCAGTGGTCATAACCATGGATACCTAAGGTCCTGCAATGCCTGCACAGGAGATAAGTGATATAGCGAATCAGAAGAACTATACCACATTTGTAATGAGAGGTATTTACTAATATTATTATTATTATTATTACACCTACTACATGTTGGGGTAGAATCTTGGAGATGGGAATACCCCTTTAAGTATTACTTATTTTATTATTTTGTAGCATTGTGGCGATTTTTATTATTTTTTTAGTGACAGGACATTTGCCTCAACATAGCTTGTAATAAATGTGAACCTTTCACATAATAAATGCACCAGTGAATGTTACTTTGTAGAATAAAGGAAACTGCGAGCGTTAACAAGCTTCAAACGATAATCCATTCTGATTAATGAGAGGCCTATTACACAGCGAGATTATTGACCCAGCACAAATTACACTTACATTTGTAGTGATAATTGTAAAAATGAGATAACAATTTTGGTAAATTGACCATGGGTCCATAAGCTTTTCCACAATCACCACGTCAAAGTTGTAACATTAAGAAGCCACGAGACGTGTGACCATGTAAGTAGAGACATTGCTATGCCTTAGTCTTGTTGGTTATCTCTCGGCATATACAAACTGTGGGGAGGTAGTCGGCAGCAGTGCCGGATAGGGGGCCAAGGGCTCACCAGTAACATTGATTTTCATGTCCCACTCTTCAGCTACATGCCAATATTATTGCCTAGGGTTTGAGGGTACTATATGGATCGCTGCCATTCTTTTATGCTATTTTGCTTCCATAAAATAATAAAATGGGTAGTTCGTTAAAGAAATCATAAGCTGCCTTATGTATTTCTATCTAATGAGATCTGACAACAAAACCTTTGTCTGCATATAATGCATCAAGTATACTGTGACAAACATTTCTCATGTGTAGGGCCCACCAGGGGATTTACCTGTTCCCCCGTGGTCCAGTCCGAACCTGGTCGACAGAATATCTGGATGTTATTTCCGGCGGAGTACTAAATGCATTTCACAATGCTTTATATTGGAGTAATTCAGTCTGTTACTTAAGAGTACGCGGGGACAACTAGACTGAGACAGCTAATTGATTTATAGCGCCAGGTACTTACACTCCGCCTTGGCGCAGATAAGACAGGCAGTGGTGCTGTTGAAGAAATTAAGCAGAGCTGCAATTGCTGCACTGATGTCTGTGTTGCTGGGATGAAGGTTCAAAGTGGTGAATCGCTGAAACTGAAACCTTAAAAATTCCTCGGGTGATACTTTTATGTGAGGCACCTGTTGGAAAAAATAAGAAAACAGTTAACAGGAAAGAAATGGAGGATAGGAGACAGACTGGAGATGAATGGAAGATGTCAAAAGATCTGGCACAAAGGAAAAGAAAGAAAAGAGTAAGAGACTTGGGGGGTCGTAAAATTCTTCTACAGCCGACTACATTACAAGGGTCTAATCTAAATGCAGAAAGAAGCTTATGCTATGGCCTATATTGTATCTAATGGGATAGGTTTGGATGGTTTATACCACAGACTGATATATTTCTATTATGCATCTTTTCTTGATTAGCTGCCATTTTATGCCATTTTTCTAGGCAGCTATAATAAAACACCCAAGGAAATGCATTGTGTACCAGTACGTTTCCATATGCTTCCAATTTCATATGGAGGGTTGCAGAATGTGTGTGTGTTACATTCTGTGCAATGTCGAAAGAAACAAAATGGTGGCATGTTGTATCGCTTCCTGCATTATGGAGAGGGTTATCCCTGAAAGCAATGCTCAAAAGAGCACCATAAAGAGGCACAAAGAGTCCGTGCATACAGCTATGTGCACATCGCTCTGCAGGGTGAATGAAGCCTACGGGAAAGTTAACATCTCATTTTGGTCAATGTGCACCAGGAAAACTCCCACCATTACAGCAAACATATCCACAGATGCTCTTCTTCGCAATTTATGGAAAAAGAGTGGCTCCTTGGCGTATATCCAGCTAGTGTGTATCGTCAAATCTGCTTTTGTAGTATTGATTTTTTTTTACAATAAGGCCTATTAGCAACTTATTCCACTGTATGTCTATATTTTAAGAGATCCTCTCGATCTATACCGCCAATGAAAAGCTATTGTCATGACATGAAAATAGTCTTAGGATTGTAAAATTGTTCATCATCAACCTTGCATCTATAGTGTCCACATTCACACACGTTTGTACTTTCTGCATTGTTTGCGTGCAGGGAAGCCTTTAGGAATTTTTGGGCCCTTGGCAGTCAAGGTGTCTGGACCCCTGCCCCTCCATATTGGTGGCATATAACACAAACACTGCTCACATATTAGACACATACAGCGCACACACCACTCACATATTAGACACATACAGTAGAGCGCACACCGCTCACATATTAAACACATACAGCACACATACCACTCGCATATTAGATACATAGAGGGCACACTGCTCACATATTAGACACATACAGCACACATACCACTCACATATTAGACATGTGGCGCCCCAGGGTCCTGGTCGTCACAGTAGCATTTCTCTCTTCACGGGGAGAGTGATGTTGCGTTTGGAAGCGATGAAGGATATCTTTTATCAGGTAATCACCATACACACAACATGTTCACACTCCAAGCCACAAGGGGGAGCTTTTGATCCTATTTCTAGGTGACTCCCCAAGATATATTGTGGTTTGGAGGGAAAGAGAGATTAGATTATCAGAGAGACAGAAGAGAGCAGACCGACATAGAGTGTCAGAAGGTCTGAAGGGGCCGTGTAGTCTGAAGTACTACAGCCCCTGGAGAAAGGGACATACAGAAGGAAAGGACATTGTTCAGTGAGCGTGCAGGAGAGCGAAGCACAGGAGAGTGACATCAGGGGAGACCAGCTGCGAATGAACTATCTCCCTCTGAAGCGCAGATCACCGGTAGCCAGGACACCGAGGCTTTTGCGGGACTCTAAGACACATAGCAGAGACCAGCAGGACAACTGAATTGCAAGTTACCTGTCCACCACACACTTGAAGACACAGTAACACATAGAGCCCAAGGCGTGATAGAGTCCCTGTATAAAGGCTTGAGTTACCTGTCATACAGGTATTGCCCTATCCTATGTGGGTACAGAGAGAAGAACTGTGAGGACCTTATCTGAAGCCATAGGCAGTTTGGGACTACAACACCACTGCACTAGAGGAAGGCTTTTAACTCCACCTGGTAAAGGGGACTCTGGATTTGCTTCCAAGCTGGCCGGACACTGCCTGACCTGCGATCTTGTACCCTGGACTGTGGCTGCCTGAAGTCTTCAGTAAACCAGGTAAAGAGACTGCAAACCTGTGTCCTCGTTCTTTACTGCAACATTGACCATCTTCCATCTACACACCGGGAGCCCTGGGGATATACTTCACCTGTGGGAAGTTATACCATCTAGCTGCCATAACATCACCCCAGAGGACCTCTTAAAGCAGCGTCCGTCCCCACTGACCGAATACCACTGGTGGCATCACGAACATAAACTCTATTCACCAACTCCCTTTTACATGGGCGCCAGGGCCACAGACCGGGTTGCCACCGTGACATCCCCCTGTGAATACCGGACCTGGTACCGGGTACCCCACAGCCCTGGCGGATGACTCAGACACATACAGCACACACACCACTCACACATTAGAGACATAGAGCTCACACTGTTCACATATTAGACACATACAGCGCATACCGCTCACATATTAAACACATACAGCACACATACCACTCACATATTAGATACATAGAGGGCAGACTGCTCACATATTAGACACATGCAACACACACATAGGTAACATATTAGACACATACAGCCCCCACTGCTTTTACACATTGGACACATACAGCACACACCACTCACACATTAGACACACACAAGATACATACTGCTCACATATTAGGCACAGCACACATACCACTCGCATATTACACATATAGTACACACAACTATAACCAGTGGCGTAACTACAAAGTTATGGGCCCCGGTGCGAACTTCCAAATGGGGCCCCCCCCCACTCCGGGTCCCCCCGCCTCAACCCCCCCCACCCCCGCCCCCCCCACCTCAACCCCCCCCACCTTCCCCTAGATACGCCTTGGACTGTCGCAGTAATCTCCTGCACTGCAACATGGTGTTGGGTGCCAGCACAGCCCGCACAGTGGTATATACAGCACAGCCCGCACAGTGGTATATCCAGCACAGCCCGCACAGTGGTATATCCAGCACAGCCAGCACAGTGGTATATCCAGCAGAGCCCGCACAGTGGTATCTCAAGCACAGCGGTATATCCAGCACAGCCCGCACAGTGGTATATCCAGCACAGCCCGCACAGTGGTATATCCAGCACAGCCCGCACAGTGGTATATCCAGCACAGGGATATATACAGCAGAGCCCGCACAGGGATATATACAGCAGAGCCCGCACAGGGGTATATAGAGCACAGCCCGCACAGAGATATATACAGCACAGCCCGCACAGGGATATATACAGCAGAGCCCGCACAGGGGTATATACAGCACAGCCCGCACAGGGGTATATACAGCACAGCCCGCACAGGGATATATACTGCACAGCCCGCACAGGGATATATACAGCAGAGCCCGCACAGGGATATATAGAGCACAGCCCGGACAGAGATATATACAGCACAGCCCGCACAGGGATATATACAGCAGAGCCCGCACAGGGGTAGATACAGCACAGCCCGCACAGGGATATATACAGCAGAGCCCGCACAGGGGTATATAGAGCACAGCCTGCACAGGGGTATATAGAGCACAGCCCGCACAGGGATATATACAGCAGAGCCCGCACAGGGATATATACAGCACAGCCCGCACAGGGGTATATACAGCACAGCCCGCACAGGGGTATATACAGCAGAGCCCGCACAGGGGTATATAGAGCACAGCCCGCACAGGGATATATACAGCACAGCCCGCACAGGGATATATACAGCACAGCCCGCACAGGGATATATACAGCAGAGCCCGCACAGGGATATATAGAGCACAGCCCGCACAGGGATATATACAGCAGAGCCCACACAGGGGTATATAGAGCACAGCCTGCACAGGGGTATATAGAGCACAGCCAGCACAGGGGTATATACAGCACAGCCCGCACAGGGGTATATAGAGCACAGCCCGCACAGGGATATATACAGCAGAGCCCGCACAGGGATATATACAGCACAGCCCGCACAGGGATATATACAGCACAGCCCGCACAGGGATATATACAGCACAGCCCGCACAGGGGTATATAGAGCACAGCCTGCACAGGGGTATATAGAGCACAGCCCGCACAGGGATATATACAGCAGAGCCCGCACAGGGATATATACAGCAGAGCCCGCACAGGGGTATATAGAGCACAGCCCGCACAGGGATATATACAGCAGAGCCCACACAGGGGTATATAGAGCACAGCCTGCACAGGGGTATATAGAGCACAGCCAGCACAGGGGTATATAGAGCACAGCCAGCACAGGGATATATACAGCAGAGCCCGCACAGGGATATATACAGCAGAGCCCGCACAGGGGTATATAGAGCACAGCCCGCACAGGGGTATATAGAGCACAGCCCGCACAGGGGTATATAGAGCACAGCCCGCACAGGGATATATACAGCAGAGCCCGCACAGGTATATATACAGCACATCTCATCTCCCCCCCCCCCCCGATAATGGCCCCACAGTCCAGTTAAAAAGAAAAAAAAAACTCTCCTCACCTTTCCTCTTGCCCGCACTGCTCCCGGCGGCTGCAGTCTGCCCAGGACACTGCAGGTGCGCGATGATATGACGTCATCGCGCACCCGCAGTGTACTGTCAGAGGCAGAGCGGGGAATGATGGGAGAGGGGGCATCAGCAGACGCTCTCTCCTCCATCATTGCATTGAACTATACCGGTGTCATAGACGCCGGTATAGTTAAATGCGGCGGCGGCACTGGCGGGGGGCGGGGGGAACAGTGCAGCGGCCCACTACTGGCACCGGCTCTTCTGGCATTTGCCAGAAGTGCCCGATGGCCAGTCTGGCCCTGCGACTGACCTGCCAACCCGGGGCCCCTGACCTGCGGGGCCCGGTCGCAATGGCGACCGCTGCGACCGCGGTAGTTACGCCCCTGACTATAACATATAACACACATGCATCACACATACTGCTCACATATTAAATACAAACAGCAGACATACAGCTAACATATCAAGCACATGAAGCACACGCAGCGCTCACATATTAAACACATACAGCAGACACACCGCTCACATTTCAGACACATACAGGACACATACCGCTCACATATTAAGCACATACAGCAAACACCACCCACATATCACACACATACAGCACACACACTGCTCACATGTTAAACACATACAGCACATCACTATCATATCAGACACATACAGCGCACACTGCTTTTACACATTGGACACATGCCGCACACAACACTCACATTTCAGACACATGCAGCATAGCTCTGAGGCTGTGTTGGGAGTTAGGAATTCTATAAGGGCACCATGGTGTGTCACTGCTGGGGTCCTGGGTTCAAATCCCACCAAGAACAACATCTGCAAGGAGTTTGTATGTTCTCCCCGTGTTTACGTGGGTTTCCTCTGGGTTCTCTGGCTTCCTCCCACACTCCAAAGACATACTGATAGGAAATCTAGATTGTGAGCCCCAATGTGGGCAGTGCCGATAATGTCTGTAAAGTGCTGCGGAATTAAAGGCGCTATATAAGTGAGTAAAATAAATTCAAAAAAATTGTCTGTTCTGGTTTAGAAGCAGACAATTGGACTTCATGCCTACAATAAATCAGATGCGTGACTCGTGTTATGTGGAACTGAGGGGTCAATTGGTTTTCATTTAGTGAAAGAAAAAAACAGAATACAGAACTTTTTCTCTTCTTATAAGAACAGACACATAAGAGAGCCCATAAGGACTTCATCGTAATAAGTGAATAAGTGAGGCCCCATTGTAGGCATGAATTTAATTACTGTAGCTGTTTTTTTTTTAAACAGAAGAGACAAATGGATTTGTGAACTTAGCACATGAGATATGCTACAGCACCCATTGCTTACACATTTGGCTTTTATACTAAGTCGTGTGACTAGGAGCGTTAAAGGGTCGATATTGACTTGTAGGATGGCTACTTTCTATAGGTAGCGCTAGAGTTCTAGTCCTTTTCCTCTCTGAAGAGACAGTGTGCACATTAGACAAATACATCCCACTCCCACATCAGACACAAGCCTTATCTAGGCACCCAGCAGTACGACATAGGTGTCATGGGTGCCCTGTTCTAGTCTACACAACAAAAGCTGTGAGTGAGCTGTCATAAATTGGGAGTCAATCATCAGTCTTTACTGCCCTTCACAAAAAAAGCTGCCGACAGCACTTGAAAGGTAAGGTGTAAAAATATGTTCACATAGATGATATCCTAGAGAAATCCACATCTGGAATCCATGAGGGTTTTTGACACCTTTTTGAAACGTTTTTTTTTCTCCACATGGTTTTTTGAATCCTTTTGTTGTGATAGCGCAAAATTTGCAGCAGATTCCACAAGAAAGCTGACTTCTTTTTTTCTTCCAGCATGGTTTTAAAACCTTGTCTGAAATAAACTCGCAAAAAAACTCGCTTCATGAATGTGGATTTTCCATTAAAATCAATAGAAATGGTATTCAAAGAATATTTGAAGCTATTTTTATGTAGATTTTGAAGCTTCTTGAAGCTTTATAAGTTCAGAGCGTACCTAGCGGGATGGTCATATTAGTTAGATGACTGAGACATGATTTATTCTGCCTTGTACTGCCATGCACACTGTAAAGAGTACTGAACCGTCTCTGACCCCCTCAACTCCTAGATGACCACTGTCCCATACATCCTGAAGACCCCTGCAGCCATCACTCAGCATTCAGTACAGAGTCTAGGACAATTCACACTAAGGAAATGCCCAGCATACTCTCTGCATCACAAAGTGGATTACAACTTCCTTTTATCGGTCTTGTAACAGGTATAACAGACACGAAAAGTGGAGCGCTCGCTGGGGCCGTGGGGTACTCGGGCCGGGTCCGATGGTTCTTCGGGGAATGTCATGGCAGCAGTGACCCAGTCCGTGGCCCTGGACATCCAATAAAATTAATGAGGGAAAGTTAAGGGGAAATAAAATGTATAGGGGATTAGTTCGTGACGCCACCCATGGTATTCGGCACGGCAATAAGAAGATGGCCGACGCTACGGTTCAGGTCCACTGGGGCAGTTGGTGGCGCAGCAGAAATGTTACAGCTCTCCATGGGTAGAGCTAGGCCCCAGGGCAGTTAAAGTGTAAAATATTAAGATGGTGAATGTTGAAGTGCTGGGCAGGTGACGCAGTAATAATTCTGAGGACAGACCAGGGTGCCGTTTTCTCTCTTTACTCACAGTCAGATGGTTACAGTCTCCAGCCAGGTGCTATGTCCTCCGGGTCTGTGGTCCAGCCAGCTGTTAGGTAACTTGGGTGCACTTTACCGAGACTCCTTTTCTTGTGCACCTTCCCTCGCTGTCTCTCTGTGCTGGCTTCACCCTTCTGCCCTGCAGCTCACACACAGTGTCCCAAGCCAGCAGCCTCAGGTCCTGTCGGGCGATGTCCTCTTGGTCCCCTTGACCCTATGTGGCTGCCTTTTCAGCGATTATGTGTGGATGTGGCTGTGGCACTTACAGATACCACAGCCTCCGGTTTGCTAGCTGAGTCTTGCAGTTCTCCACTAGTGTGAGGGCCGGTCCTCCCACTGTGACCTGGTCCCTCCACCAAACTACGGTTGGCATGGATTCGAGCACCACGGGTGGATTCCTCACTTCCCTGGCCCCTAGGACCCCTTCTCTCAGGAGCTACTTCCTTCACGTCTGCTCTCCTCAGCTCCTCCTCTCAACCACTTCACTAACTCCTCTTTCCTGTCTCCATGACAACTCCTCACTACCAACTGTCACACTTCTCCCACACCCTCTGCCTAGTTCCCCCCTCCATCCTGAGATGGGGCCCTCCATCAATAGGGTCCACCCAGATCCTCTGGCCTGGAGTGGTGTGGTGTTGGATGCTAGTGTGAGTCTCGGGTAGTGCACCCTCCTTACCCGAGTGTAAGAGAGTGAGCTGTAATTACACCAGGAGAGATCTAGGACCCTGTGGCGTTTGTCTGCTGCAGCAAAGTACAGGTGCTGAGTGTGCCCAGGAATCTGTGTGTGCTGGGGGGTGGGGCCTGGTGTTGGCAGTCTAGTGCTGACAGGGAAGTTTGAAGAAGGTAGGAGAGTCTGCTCTTAGAGACTGTGTGTGTGGAGCAGCTTGTGAGAAGCTAAGAGACTGAACGCTGTAAGAGACTGTTTACTGCAACTCTCTTCAACTTGGAAGCCTGAGGCGTTGCTGTGGAAAAACACAAAATGTTCCTGAGAGCTATGTGATGGTGGAGCTCTGTAGAGTCCCTGTTTGTGTTGAGCGGAGAACCCATATTCAACAGAACTTTTACACAGAGACAGGCGTATTGTTTCTAGGTGAATTCGTGCACTTTATAGTTTTTAACTAATGGATTAAAGGTTAAGTTTTATCAATATTCTTCCAATCAGCTGAGAGATACAGATTGAAGGTTGGATTTGGTTATTTGTCCTTGCTTAAAAATATTGATTTGGGATATGGCATGTTTTTTGTCCACTGGCCTAGACACCAATATTTGGATTAATGAGGCCAAAAGCGTTTTCTCAGACGGAGTATTCACGCAGAAGAAATATACACCATCGTTTAATGCAGCCTTCAAAGAGCTTACAAAGGAACAGGTGACATCATGGTGGGAGGTCCAAAGCCCGGAAAGCTATATTAAAGCAGGGATCGTACCTAGACATTTAAGAATTCCTCTAGCTCCAGGTTACAGATACAAGAGTGCTAACCTGTTGAATAAATGGGAAAAGGAAGCAACAGATAGTTCATTACGATTAATGAGATTGCTGCTAGATGAAGAGAAACTGATGCTCAACAATTTGAATGAAAATCTCAAAGAACAAATTGAGGTTACGAAAAAAGTTTCAGCTGAGCCTGAATTTGCAGCTAAGGAGGTGGGCCTGCAGGACACGATAGATAGGTTCCAGTACCACTTAAAAGAGAGGAAGCATAAATTCTTTATTAGAGACCTACAGGAATTCCGAGACAACAAGGCCTGATCTGATCTGATCTCAAACTCTAAACCATTCAGACCTCAGGAGACAGATATATCCTCATCCGAGGCCGAGCATTCGGACTCAGAGACTAGATTTAAAAACAAAAGGGCAAGAGGGAGAGGAGGAACACGTGGAGGTAGAGAGGCCAATAGGGGCTCACCACAAGAGGAGCGTTTTTTAGACCTAGGCTACCCACTCAGAAACAGGTTCAACTCCCGGAATACCACATAAGAAGCCAACTTATTAATTTGTCTTCTAGACCCTTGAGTGGTGAGCAGATGGCGGTCCTAAGTAAGGGCATGTCATTCGTTCCCAACACTGACTTTGAGAGTTTTGAGGCAATAAAAGATCTCAATCTGTTCGCTCGCGGGCTGAAGTGGAAAAAACACTTTATCAGCGAAAATAAAAAAAGTTGCACCGAGTTGGGTATTGATGAGGACTTACTTAGTGATGTTAGATTTCTATTTCATCTGGGGGATCCCAACCCAAATGGAGTGGGAGAAGGACTGTTCACGGAATTAAAAAATAAAAGCAAGCGTATGCCACCTGTCACTAATGATTTGGGCACTATAGATGTTTTTGTAAATTTGGTATCTAAAGAGATTTTGGAATTTGAGAAAAAGAAGGAATGTACATAACCTGACCAAGAAGGAGATGGAGGGTCTTTGTGAACTAGAGAGAGATCATGAGAGGATTATTAAACCCTCCGACAAAGGGGGTAACGTAGTCCTCATGGATGTCACTCAATATAGGAGACTATGTTATTCTCTTCTTAATATAAACACCACGTATGAAAAACTTGATCACAATCCCACCGATCTGTACCATAGAGAGTTGAAGGAGTTGGTAATGGAGGCCTTCCGTAAGAAGGTGATTAATGCTGATGAGAGAGACTTTCTTATACCAACCCACCCGACAATAGCTACGTTTTATTGCTTACCCAAAATCCATAAGGGCACCAACCCCCATAAAGGGAGACCCATCGTATCTGGAGTTGATAGTCTTACACAAAATTTGGGTCTATATGTCGATAGAATCCTTAGACCATTTGTTGTGTCATTGAGTTCATACACACGGGACAGGACGGACCTTCTCCTCAAGCTTGACCAGATTGTGTTGGATGGGGACATGTTGTTATGTTTAATCGATGTTGAAGCACTGTATTCCTCAATCCCTCACGATAAGGGTATTATAGCTGTGGACTACTATTTAAGCACACGTGGATGACAATATGGCGACCACAATCATTTTGTCATCCAGGCACTCAAATTTTGTCTTACCATTAATTTTTACCTTTACCTTTTTGACAATAAGTACTTCCACCAGCTCAGGGGCACAGCGATGGGGCAAATTTGCTCGTGGGCTGGTGGGAGGAAAACGTCATTTTTGGGGACACTATTTACGTAGCCGAGGATCAAATTATCCTATGGCTACGGTACATAGACAACGTGTTTGTTATCTGGAGAGGTGATGACAGTACATACTCACATTCCGGTGTCCGTCAGGTCCCTCGCCGTCTGCTTCCCGCACTGACTGTGACGTCACCGCTGTGCCCTGCTTTTACTTTACGGCCGGCACTCACAGTCAGTGAGGGAAGCAGACGGCGAGGGACCTGACGGACACCCGAATGTGAATATGTACTGTTTTTTTTTTTTTACATTTACGATGGTAACCAGGGTAAACATCGGGTTACTAAGCGCGGTCCTGCGCTTAGTAACCCGATGTTTACCCTGGTTACAAGCGAACGCATCGCTGGATCGGTGTCACACACACCGATCCAGCGATGACAGCAGGAGATCCAGCGACGAAATAAAGTTCCAAACGATCTGCTACGATGTACGATTCTCAGCGGGGTCCCTGATCGCTGCTGCGTGTCAGACACAGCGATATCGTATGGATATCGCTGGAACGTCACTGATCGTACCGTCGTAGCGACCAAAGTGCCACTGTGAGAAGGTACCAGGGCCGGACTGGCCATCGGGCACTTCTGGCAAATGCCAGAAGGGCCGGTGCCAGTAGTGGGCCGCTCGATCCGCCTCCCTCCCCCCCTCGCCGTCGCATTCAACTATACCGGCGTATAGACGCCGGTACAGTTGAATGCAATGATGGACGAGAGAGCGTCTACAAACGCTCCCTCTCCCATCATTCCCCACTCTGCCTCTGACACTGCGGGTGCGCGATGACGTCATATCATCGCGCACCTGCTGTGTCCCGGGCAGATTCACTGCAGCTGCTGGCTGAGACAGGAGCAGGAACCAGGAAGCAACGCTGGCAAGAGGAGAGGTGAGGAGAGTGTTTTTTTTTTTTTTTTACTGGACTGTGGGCCATTCTCGGGGGGGGGGGGGAGGAAGAGAAGAGATGCGGGCTGTGCTCTGTGATACTACTGTGTGGGCTGTGCTATATATAGTGCTCTGTGGGCTGTGCTATATATAGTGCTCTGTGAGCTGGGCTGTGCTGTATATAGTACTCTGGGCTGTGCTGTATATAGTGCTCTGTGGGCTGTGCTGTATATAGTACTCTGGGCTGTGCTGTATATAGTACTCTGGGCTGTGCTGTATATAGTACTCTGTGGGCTGTGCTGTATATATTGCTCTGTGACCTGTGCTGTATATATTGCTCTGTGGGCTGTGCTGTATATAGTGCTCTGTGGGCTGTGCTGTATATAGTACTCTGTGGGCTGTGCTGTATATATTGCTCTGTGACCTGTGCTGTATATAGTGCTCTGTGGGCTGTGCTGTATATAGTACTCTGTGGGTTGTGCTGTATATAGTGCTCTGTGGGCTGTGCTGTATATAGTATTCTGTGGGCTGTGCTATATATAGTACTCTGGGCTGTGCTGTATATAGTACTCTGTGGGCTGTGCTGTATATATTGCTCTGTGGCCTGTGCTGTATATATTGCTCTGTGGGCTGTGCTGTATATAGTGCTCTGTGGGCTGTACAGTATATAGTACTCTGGGCTGTGCTGTATATAGTACTCTGTGCTGTGCTGTATATAGTACTCTGTGGGCTGTGCTGTATATATTGTTCTGTGGGCTGCGCAGTATATAGTGCTCTGTGGGCTGTGCTGTATATAGTGCTCTGTGGGCTGTGCTGTATATATTGCTCTGTGGGCTGTGCTGTATATATTACTCTGTGGGCTGTGCTGTATATAGTGCTCTGTGGGCTGTGCTGTATATATTGCTCTGTGGGCTGTGCTGTATATATTGCTCTGTGGGCTGTGCTGTATATAGTGCTCTGTGGGCTGTGCGGTATATAGTACTCTGGGCTGTGCTGTATATAGTACTCTGTGGGCTGTGCTATATATAGTTCTCTGTGGGCTGTGCTGTATATATTGCTCTGTGGGCAGCGCAGTATATAGTACTCTGTGGGCTGTGCTGTATATAGTACTCTGTGGGCTGTGCTGTATATATTGCTTTGTGGGCTGTGCTGTATATATTGCTTTGTGGGCTGTGCTGTATATATTGCTCTGTGGGCTGTGCTGTATATAGTGCTCTGTGGGCTGTGCGGTATATAGTACTCTGGGCTGTGCTATATATAGTGCTCTGTGGGCTGTGCTGTATATAGTACTCTGTGGGCTGTGCTGTATATATTGCTCTGTGACCTGTGCTGTATATAGTGCTCTGTGGGCTGTGCTGTATATAGTACTCTGTGGGTTGTGCTGTATATCGTGCTCTGTGGGCTGTGCTGTATATAGTATTCTGTGGGCTGTGCTATATATAGTACTCTGGGCTGTGCTGTATATAGTACTCTGTGGGCTGTGCTGTATATATTGCTCTGTGGCCTGTGCTGTATATATTGCTCTGTGGGCTGTGCTGTATATAGTGCTCTGTGGGCTGTACAGTATATAGTACTCTGGGCTGTGCTGTATATAGTACTCTGTGCTGTGCTGTATATAGTACTCTGTGGGCTGTGCTGTATATATTGTTCTGTGGGCTGCGCAGTATATAGTGCTCTGTGGGCTGTGCTGTATATAGTGCTCTGTGGGCTGTGCTGTATATATTGCTCTGTGGGCTGTGCTGTATATATTACTCTGTGGGCTGTGCTGTATATAGTGCTCTGTGGGCTGTGCTGTATATATTGCTCTGTGGGCTGTGCTGTATATATTGCTCTGTGGGCTGTGCTGTATATAGTGCTCTGTGGGCTGTGCGGTATATAGTACTCTGGGCTGTGCTGTATATAGTACTCTGTGGGCTGTGCTATATATAGTTCTCTGTGGGCTGTGCTGTATATATTGCTCTGTGGGCAGCGCAGTATATAGTACTCTGTGGGCTGTGCTGTATATAGTACTCTGTGGGCTGTGCTGTATATATTGCTTTGTGGGCTGTGCTGTATATATTGCTCTGTGGGCTGTGCTGTATATAGTGCTCTGTGGGCTGTGCGGTATATAGTACTCTGGGCTGTGCTATATATAGTACTCTGTGGGCTGCGCAGTATATAGTGCTCTGTGGGCTGTGCTGTATATAGTGCTCTGTGGGCTGTGCTGTATATACTGCTCTGTGGGCTGTGCTGTATATATTACTCTGTGGGCTGTGCTGTATATAGTGCTCTGTGGGCTGTGCTGTATATATTGCTCTGTGGGCTGTGATGTATATATTGCTCTGTGGGCTGTGCTGTATATATTACTCTGTGGGCTGTGCTGTAAATAGTGCTCTGTGGGCTGTGCTGTATATATTGCTCTGTGGGCTGTGCTGTATATATTGCTCTGTGGGCTGTGCTGTATATAGTGCTCTGTGGGCTGTGCGGTATATAGTACTCTGGGCTGTGCTGTATATAGTACTCTGTGGGCTGTGCTATATATAGTTCTCTGTGGGCTGTGCTGTATATATTGCTCTGTGGGCAGCGCAGTATGTAGTACTCTGTGGGCTGTGCTGTATATAGTACTCTGTGGGCTGTGCTGTATATATTGCTTTGTGGGCTGTGCTGTATATATTGCTCTGTGGGCTGTGCTGTATATAGTGCTCTGTGGGCTGTGCGGTATATAGTACTCTGGGCTGTGCTGTATATAGTATTCTGTGGGCTGTGCTATATATAGTACTCTGTGGGCTGTGCTGCATATATTGCTCTGTGGGCTGCGCAGTATATAGTGCTCTGTGGGCTGTGCTGTATATAGTGCTCTGTGGGCTGTGCTGTATATATTGCTCTGTGGGCTGTGCTGTATATATTACTCTGTGGGCTGTGCTGTATATAGTGCTCTGTGGGCTGTGCTGTATATATTGCTCTGTGGGCTGTGCTGTATATATTGCTCTGTGGGCTGTGCTGTATATAGTGCTCTGTGGGCTGTGCGGTATATAGTACTCTGGGCTGTGCTGTATATAGTACTCTGTGGGCTGTGCTATATATAGTTCTCTGTGGGCTGTGCTGTATATATTGCTCTGTGGGCTGCGCAGTATATAGTACTCTGTGGGCTGTGCTGTATATAGTACTCTGTGGGCTGTGCTGTATATATTGCTTTGTGGGCTGTGCTGTATATATTGCTCTGTAGGCTGTGCTGTATATAGTGCTCTGTGGGCTATGCGGTATATAGTACTCTGTGGGCTGTGCTATATATAGTTCTCTGTGGGCTGTGCTGTATATATTGCTCTGTGGGCTGTGCTGTATATAGTGCTCTGTGGGCTGTGCTGTATATGGTGCTCTGTGGGCTGTGCTGTATATATTGCTCTGTGGGCTGTGCTGTATATATTACTCTGTGGGCTGTGCTGTATATAGTGCTCTGTGGGCTCTGCTGTATATAGTACTCTGGGCTGTGCTGTATATAGTACTCTGGGCTGTGCTGTATATAGTACTCTGGGCTGTGCTGTATATAGTGCTCTGTGGGCTGTGCTGTATATATTGCTCTGTGGGCTGTGCTGTATATATATTACTCTGTGGGCTGTGCTGTATATAGTACTCTGTGGGCTGTGCTGTATATATATTACTCTGTGGGCTGTATTGTATATATATTACTCTGTGGGCTGTGCTGTATATAGTACTCCGTGGGCTGTGCTGTATATATTGCTTTGTGGGCTGTGCTGTATATATTGCTCTGTGGGCTGTGCTGTATATAGTGCTCTGTGGGCTGTGCGGTATATATATTACTCTGTGGGCTGTATTGTATATATATTACTCTGTGGGCTGTGCTGTATATAGTACTCTGTGGGCTGTGCTGTATATAGTACTCTGTGGGCAGCGCAGTATATAGTACTCTGTGGGCTGTGCTGTATATAGTACTCTGTGGGCTGTGCTGTATATATTGCTTTGTGGGCTGTGCTGTATATATTGCTCTGTGGGCTGTGCTGTATATAGTGCTCTGTGGTCTGTGCGGTATATAGTACTCTGGGCTGTGCTGTATATAGTATTCTGTGGGCTGTGCTATATATAGTACTCTGTGGGCTGTGCTGTATATATTGCTCTGTGGGCTGCGCTGTATATAGTGCTCTGTGGGCTGTGCTGTATATATTGCTCTGTGGGCTGTGCTGTATATATTACTCTGTGGGCTGTGCTGTATATAGTGCTCTGTGGGCTGTGCTGTATATATTGCTCTGTGGGCTGTGCTGTATATATTGCTCTGTGGGCTGTGCTGTATATAGTGCTCTGTGGGCTGTGCGGTATATAGTACTCTGGGCTGTGCTGTATATAGTACTCTGTGGGCTGTGCTATATATAGTTCTCTGTGGGCTGTGCTGTATATATTGCTCTGTGGGCTGCACAGTATATAGTACTCTGTGGGCTGTGCTGTATATAGTACTCTGTGGGCTGTGCTGTATATATTGCTTTGTGGGCTGTGCTGTATATATTGCTCTGTAGGCTGTGCTGTATATAGTGCTCTGTGGGCTATGCGGTATATAGTACTCTGTGGGCTGTGCTATATATAGTTCTCTGTGGGCTGTGCTGTATATATTGCTCTGTGGGCTGTGCTGTATATAGTGCTCTGTGGGCTGTGCTGTATATGGTGCTCTGTGGGCTGTGCTGTATATATTGCTCTGTGGGCTGTGCTGTATATATTACTCTGTGGGCTGTGCTGTATATAGTGCTCTGTGGGCTCTGCTGTATATAGTACTCTGGGCTGTGCTGTATATAGTACTCTGGGCTGTGCTGTATATAGTACTCTGTGGCCTGTGCTGTATACAGTGCTCTGTGGGCTGTGCTGTATATATTGCTCTGTGGGCTGTGCTGTATATATATTACTCTGTGGGCTGTGCTGTATATAGTACTCTGTGGGCTGTGCTGTATATATATTACTCTGTGGGCTGTATTGTATATATATTACTCTGTGGGCTGTGCTGTATATAGTACTCTGTGGGCTGTGCTGTATATAGTACTCTGTGGGCTGTGCTGTATATATTACTCTGTGGGCTGTGCTGTATATAGTACTCCGTGGGCTGTGCTGTATATAGTACTCTGTGGGCTGTGCTGTATATATTGCTCTGTGGGCTGTGCTGTATATATTGCTCTGTGGGCTGTGCTGTATATAGTACTCTGTGGACTGTGCTGTATACTACTGTTTGGTCTGTGCTGTATACTACTGTGTGGTCTGTGCTGTATACTACTGCGTGGTCTGTGCTGTATACTACTGCATGGGCTGTGCTGTATACTGCTGTGTGGGCTGTGTTATCTACTACACGCGCTGTGCTATATTATGCAGGCTGTGCTATATACTATACGGTTTGTGCTATATACTATGCGGGCTTTGCTATATACTATGGGGAGTATATTATATTCTATGAGGGAGGCCATGTTATGTACTATGTGGCTGTGTTATATACTATTGTGGGGGTATATTATATTCTATGGGGGAGGCTGTGTTATATACTATGGGGGAGGCTGTGTTATATACTATGGGGGGCTGCATTATATTCTATGGGGGGCTACATTATATATTATGGGGAGGTGGGCTATATTATATTCTATGGGGGGTTACATTATACTCTGGGGTGGCTGCATTATACTCTGGGGTGGCTGCATTATACTATATGTGGGCTGAATTATACTGTATCGAGGACTATGGGGAATACGTTATACTATATGAAGAACTATGGGGTGCATTATACTATGGGAAGTGAATTGTAGTACATGGATGACTATGGCGGTGCATTATACTATATGGAGCACTATTAGGAGTGTATTATACTATGTGGAGGACTGAGCAGTGTATTTTAATACGTTCTATAAGAGACAGGGTAGTCCACAGCCATTTTACCCCCCTTCGCAGATTAATAATTCCACCTGGTTAGGTGGTCAAGTCAAGGGTTGTGTTACAAATGTGGTTGCTGTAAGTATTGTGGGTCCATAAGTCAAGGGAAAGAGTTTGCAAGTAATGTGACAGGGAAAAACTAAACCATACGACAGTTCATCAACTGTAAGACCAGAGGGGTGGTCTACATAATGACGTGTACATGCGGTATTGAATATGTAGGTAAGACCAGCCGTGAACTAAGAAGAAGAGTAGGGGAACACCACAGGGACACCATTAACAAGAGGGACACCCCAGTAGCAAATCACATCAATAGACTACACAATGGTGATCTCAGAGGAGTGAAGTTCATGGGGATTGACAGGATTCCCCAGTCCCAAAGAGGGGGTCACTGGGATAAACATATCTTGCAAAGGGAATGATTGTGGATTTTTGCAAACTAGGAGCCCAAAGGGTATTAATGAACAAATCAACTTTTTTTCCTTCCTTTAAGTGTAGATCATCGACAGGGATTCTTCAAATAGGGATAGCCGCCGTCGAGTGGGGGCGCCACAGCGCAGGTCTCTATGGTGCCAACCTCCGCGGTAGGCAGGGCTAAGATAGGTAGGGCCCAGTAGGATCAGCGTGTAGCATGCACCCTTTTCTATCCTTCCTATTCTCCTTGGTCCGTTGTGTCCTGAGTACTTCCCACCTAGTTGACTGCGTAAATTTGTGGCAGCGCGAATTTTGCGCTTACCGCAGCATGCAGTGTACCGTTGGGGATCACATGACCCCATAATCGGACACTGTGCAACTGAACCGGCGCATTGCCCTGTGTGTGTCAGCAATGGGTGATGACGCGAGCGTTCCAACACTCACTGTTTGCGGCCCAATAGCCAGAAGTGACGTGGGTGCGAACATCACATGATGCATGTATACCAGAAGCCAGAAGGGTTTTACCAGAGTCCGGAACCACGCATCTTAGAGACATGGATTCAGTCTATATAAGGCAGGTAAAGAGGTGACTAGCTTAGCAATGCTCACTGAATGATGATTGTCGCTACCCCCCTGATGATTCGAAAGATGAAACGTGTCAGGAGACATCAGTTTCTGCTAGGATGAGACGGCGTGGTAATATTGAAAACGGCCGGTTATGAGATCCTGGGCACTCTGAAAAAGGCACCGTTAGAACGCTCAGTCCCATAGATGAGTATAAATGGGTTTCTTTTTATTAATGCCTTTCTCAGTCACTCATTGAACATATGCCAGTATGGACAGTCCCTGAGGGGCGGCATATAAGTATTCTGGTGAAATCTTTTGGCAAAATACTATGATATAGAGACTCTTTGAGCTTGCTGCTATATTGTACTACTACTTTTCTGCTATGATGATAGAGGTTATGGTGGCTAATTGCCAGGCTATCAGTAATTAGTATAACGAGTATAAGCCCTCGGCGTATGGTTGGATTGCACTGAGCCTTTTTGTTTTGGGTGGGATTGGCTTTTCTCGTCCTCTCCCTCAGCATGTTATAGAAAAAGCAATAAATATACCAGTGGCTATTTTTCATTGTATAAACCTGACACAGGGGTATTCAATACATATAGGTCATAGACCTGTTCGAACTGGTATAAATCCCTCTAAAATAGAGAGTCAGCGTGATAATACACGATAGCTGTAAAATATTACCTCTGAAAGCCAGACAAAGGTGGTATGTACAAGTGTTTTTGGTCTGTTTTTACTTGCACTATGTGGTCTTAGCACAAGCACTTTTTTGTACTTGTTTTGCACTTTATAGTTTTTAACTAATGGATTAAAGGTTAAGTTTTATTGATATTCTTCCAATCAGCTGAGAGTTATAGTTTGAGAATTCGTGAGGACTGCAGGAGTAGAGATGGCATCTTGAGGCAACTGAACTATAAGTCCTCGGCGTTTGTGCTCGGCATTGGCCGACAAGACAAGGAACCTGGTGTTGCTGCAACTTATTGGCGCCGAAGATCTGGGACTGGCTGCAGCCTATGCAATCTTTATGCCTGAGGGGAAACTGACCCCAGGTTAAAGGTACCATATAGTCATAGATACCCAGGTATCCCTAGTTGAAGCGCTTCAAGGACCTTTGTATTATATTTATATGTATTACTATTCTAGGTTTGTGTAGGTTATACTCAGTGTGACATTCCAGGGGGTGCCATGATAACACTACATTTGATTTACACCTCTTCTTTGAGTGCCTGAATTGACCTTCCAGATAGATAAATTTATTCCAACTCCCAGTGAATACACTCTTCAGGAAACCTTGGATTGGCACAGTGATTTCAGCTCCGTTTAAGAGAATGTACTGTATAAGGGTAATCAACCTGTTTCTTCCATATACTACTTTATCTGCTATTTAAGACACTTTTGAGTTTTCTGCCTCAGTCTTGGTTCGTGACTCACTGGATCTTATTCGAACCACTCGAGAGCGGAGTACCACACCTCTGGCTGAGGTGCAGTACCTCTGTGGCGACAGGACCCTCAGGGGCACCACATAATTCTGGTTAGATTACTCCTGTATTCTGATTCTGAGTAAGAGCTCAATCAGACATCAGGTTTTCTTGTATAAGCTTTAGCCATGTTTTAATGGATAGACATTGTTCCTATCATAGTCTATGGTGCTGCTCACATGTGTTAGGCATCGGGATTCTCCCGCTGCATGGGATAGATCCCAAGCATCGTCTGGTGCTGTGGTCTCCCATTCTGGTCCAGCTTCTGGGATTCCTGCTCAGCACAGACGTCAATCCCAGCATCTTGCTCATGCTTGTGTATACATTTGGTTACTGCCGGCTCTCCAGCCAAGTCTATGGTAACCAGTGACAAACAGGTGCAGCCTTGCACTCTGGATTCTAAGTCCAGAGATCACCTTACTGAGCATGTCCGTGATGTGGTGTCTTCTCATTGGTGGTCAGACGTTAAATGCTCTGGTGATGTGGCAGCTCCGGTGTGGGTGTGAGTGTTTGGGGTGGAGCCTAGGGTTTAAAAGGCTCTCAGCGGTGCATGCTGGTGTGCTAGTGTCATTTATGCTTGGTGTGTGTGGGTGGATACTCTACCACTCTATCTGCACATCTGTGTGTCTGTCTATGCACAGAGTCTGTACACATTGGCAGACAGGTTGCACACTTATGTGGTTTCATACCTATGGCTCAACGCCTGAGTCTCTAGTCTGCTACATGCTTATGGTGCCGGTCAGGCACAGGTTCAGTAGCTTTCAGGACTGGGGTAACTAGCCGTTTAGCTTAGCATCTGTTTCGTACATGTGCGCGATTGGCACAGTTAAGTTACAGAGCACACTCAACCCTCATGCTATACTTCTCTGTGAAGGCAACAGGGTTTTGTACCTAGCGTCTGTTATGGACATTTGGTTTGGATAAATCTATTCCCTGTGTTTGCTGCGACCATTCCCAATAAGACTGAGTATTTTGAGCACTCATCAAGAATGGACTGTACACCAATGTGGCAATAACATTCCACCAAAACGATGATTTATTGTACATACATGGATTTATAATTGCATAAAGAAAGGAGGTGGTTAGGGGTGGTTAGTTAATTACGATATTGTCTAGCTCCTCTGTTTTTGGTTATCTAAATATATTTGGAATATTGTGATTAATGCACATATGAATGCTGATTAAGCAACTAAAGTGTAGCTGTCTGCATCTAGGACAAAGTTGAGACATCTGATAATCACTTAATACATCTGGTGCTGTTCCGCTTTCTGCTGGAAATCCCCGAACAGTCTGGCTTATATCAGTTTATGTCAGCCATTTTAAGCAATTGATTATAGTGTATATATTAGCTGTGGATATATGAGTATACATAACTATATAGGAGTATACAGTTAGGTCCATATATATTTGGACAGAGACAACATTTTTCTAATTTTGGTTATAGACATTACCACAATGAATTTTAAACAAAACAATTCAGATGCAGTTGAAGTTCAGACTTTCAGCTTTCATTTGAGGGTTTCCACATTAAAATTGGATGAAGGGTTTAGGAGTTTCAGCTCCTTAACATGTGCCACCCTGTTTTTAAAGGGACCAAAAGTAATTGGACAGATTCAATAATTTTAAATAAAATGTTCATTTCTAGTACTTGGTTGAAAACCCTTTGTTGGCAAGGACTGCCTGAAGTCTTGAACTCGTTGACATCACCAGACGCTGTGTTTCCCCCTTTTTGATGCTCTGCCAGGCCTTCACTGCGGTGGTTTTCAGTTGCTGTTTGTTTGTGGGCCTTTCTGTCTGAAGTTTAGTCTTTAAGAAGTGAAATGCATGCTCAATTGGGTTGAGATCAGGTGACTGACTTGGCCATTCAAGAATATTCCACTTCTTTGCTTTAATAAACTCCTGGGTTGCTTTGGCTTTATGTTTTGGGTCATTGTCCATCTGTAGTATGAAACGACGGCCAATCAGTTTTGCTGCATTTGGCTGGATCTGGGCACACAGTATGGCTCTGAATACCTCAGAATTCATTCGGCTGCTTCTGTCCTGTGTCACATCATCAATAAACACTAGTGACCCAGTGCCACTGGCAGCCATGCATGCCCAAGCCATCACACTGCCTCCGCCGTGTTTTACAGATGATGTGGTATGCTTTGGATCATGAGCTGTACCACGCCTTTGCCATACTTTACTCTTTCCATCATTCTGGTAGAGGTTGATCTTGGTTTCATCTGTCCAAAGAATGTTCTTCCAGAACTGTGCTGGCTTTTTTAGACGTTTTTTAGCAAAGTTCAGTCTAGCCTTTTTATTCTTGATGCTTATGAGTGGCTTGCACCGTGCAGTGAACCCTCTGTAGTTACTTTCATGCAGTCTTCTCTTTATGGTAGATTTGGATATTGATACGCCGACCTCCTGGAGAGTGTTGTTCACTTGGTTGGCTGTTGTGAAGGGGTTTCTCTTCACCATGGAGATTATTCTGCGATCATCCACCACTGTTGTCTTTTGCATTGATGAGTTCACCAGTGCTTTCTTTCTCAGGATGTACCAAACTGTAGATTTTGCCACTCCTAATATTGTAGCAATTTCTCAGATGGGTTTTTTCTGTTTTCACAGCTTAAGGATGGCTTGTTTCACCTGAATGGAGAGCTCCTTGGACCGCATGTTTACTTCACAGCAAAACCTTCCAAATGCAAGCACCACACCTCAAATCAACTCCAGGCCTTTTATCTGCTTAATTGAGAATGACATAACGAAGGGATTGCCCACACCTGTCCATGAAATAGCCTTGGAGTCAATTGTCCAATTACTTTTGGTCCCTTTAAAAACAGGGTGGCACATGTTAAGGAGCTGAAACTCCTAAACCCTTCATCCAATTTTAATGTGGATACCCTCAAATGAAAGCTGAAAGTCTGAACTTCAACTGCATCTAAATTGTTTTGTTTAGAATTCATTGTGGTAATATCTATAACCAAAATTAGCAAAATGTTGTCTCTGTCCAAATATATATATGGACCTAACTGTATATAATTATATAGGAGTATATATGCAAGTGAGATCTACAAGATATATATATATTTCCATCACAATCCCCCCTTAGATATCACTTGCCCTAATCCTAGCCTCCTGTCTCAAAGCGCTGCAACTCTTTTATGCTGCCGGTGAGCTGATGCATGCGTAGCGCATACACCCCCCTCCGTGCAGACTTTTCGCAAATGGGCGGTCAGGAGATCTGTCCCTAACGGGGGTTTGTTGCAATCAGTCTCTTAGTCAACAGCATGTGTAGTGAGCGGTGTGTATTCTTCATCAGGTAGGTCATCTATCCGGTCAGGCAGAGCATCCACAACATCATTCTGGCTTGGGTGTCATCCTCTGGTAGGGGAGCTTTCTTGCAATGCGATGAGTGGATCCAAGTGTGTCTTCCCCCCAGTTTCACAGAGGGTGGTGTCATCAGCAGCACTTGGAAAAAACCATCAAATCTGGGATCGAATGGTGTTCTCCTTACAAACTTTTTCACCAACACCCAGTCTCCTGGCTTCAAGGAGTGCGTACTGGACACTGAATCTGGATCTGGCAATGAAGAAAAAACTCGAGAATGGATATTAGCAAGTTTCTTGGTGAGTTCAATTCCATAAGCAGACAAAGTATTATATTGCATAGTCAGCTGCTGAGGGAAGAATACCCCTAACCTGGGAATAGACCCAAACAAAATTTCATATGGTGGTTACAGCTTTTCTGGGCCTCTGGGAGTGTGTCTAACACTAGGTAGTGTGATTGGGAGTGTCTCCTGCCATGGTTTGTTTGTCTCTTGGGCAACTTTCAACATCCTGTTCTTAAGTTTCCCATTCAGTCTTTCCACTTTCTCGGTACTCTGGGAATTGTAAGGAGTGTGTAGGCCTAACTCTGACCCTACTGCTGACCAAATCTCTCGTGTGAGATTTGCTGTGAATGCGGGTCCCTGGTCACTCTCTATCACTTCTGGGACCCCATATCTGCATATCTCATCTCCGAGAGTAGCTTCTTTGCAGTAGTCTTTGCTGACTGGTTCCTCACTGGGAAAAACTTCTGGCCATCCTGAGAACACGTCCACGACCACAAGGGTATATTTGAATCCCCCACTTGGCGACGTCTGGATGTGGTCTATCTGGATTCTCTGGTAGTGATACAGTGGTCTGGCAAGATGATGGGTGGGAACTTTCTCCATTCTTCCAGGGCTGCATTTGCCGCAGGTCAAACAGCTGCTAGTGAACTTGGCTGTTAGGGTGGAGATCCCTGGAGTGAACCAGTAAGCACCAATCAGATCATTCATCTGTGTTTTTGATCTGTGTGTGGGCCCATGTGCCCACTGGACCACCATAGGGTACATGCTTCAGGGTAAACAGGGTTTGTAGTCCATTGCATATACCCTTCCCTCTTCATGTGTTGCTCCCTTCCGCATCCAGCATTCCTTCTTGTCCTTTTGGGGCTTGCTCTTGCAGCTTTTTGAGCAGATCCCAGGACATCATCTAGTCAGGTTTCTTGTCTTCAGTCGTCATATAGTAGCTGTCCGGCTCTACGACCTCTCCCACTTCTCCATATTGTCTTCCTTTGGCTGCTTCTTTGGCTGCCATATCCGCCATGTTATTACCTCGTAGCTCTACTGTGTTGTTTTCCATGTGCTTTGATCTTTAGTACTGCCACCATTTTTGGAAGTTGGAGTGCGTCCAGCAGGTCCTTGATGGCTTCATGATGCTTCACGGTTGTTCCGCTTGAAGTCTCTTGCAGCCCAGATGGGTCTAAAGTCATGTGCTATGCCATGCGAGTACCTTGAATCGGTGTATATGTTCGCAGTTTTGCCTTCTGCAATCTGGCAGGCCTTCGTCAGCACTATCAATTCTGCTTCCTGGGCTGACAGGCTAGACGGCAGACTTCTGGACAACAGGATTTCTTGATTGCTGGTCACTGCACATCCCGTGTGGAATCTTCCTTCATCATCTGCAAATCTGGATCCATCCACATAGAGGACCAACTATGGGTTGGTCAGTGGCTCTTCTGCCACCTTGGGTAGTCCTGCTGTTTCCTGTTGCATGATGCTGAAGCAATCATGGTCATCCGTCCGGAGCAAATCCAGATCCCTGCGGAAGGTATCATGCAGATTTTGATCAGAATTTTGATCTGAGAGTCCATAGCTGTATCCCCCCTTGGGAGTGGGAGTAGAGTGGACGGGTTGAGGATTGTGCATCTGGAGATGGTGACATTGTCGGGCAGGAGTAGAGAGCACTGGAGGCGAAGATGCCTGGCGGTGGAGAGATGTTTTGGCTGGGTTTGGTTCAGGATTGCTGAGATGTCATGCGGAGCCAGGATTTTCAATGGATATCCAAGAATTATGTCAGCAGTCCTGTCCAGGAGGGCGTGTGCTGCAAATGCTGCTCTCATGCAGGAGAGGGCTCCCCCTGCAACTGGATCCAGGCGAGCTGAAAAGTAGCCTAAAGGTCTCCGCTTTCCCCCCTGAAGCTGCGTCAGAACTCCAGTAGCAAGGCCTTCTTTTTCCATCAGGTAGAGACGGAATGGCTTCTCGTAGTCAGGTGGGCCAAGTGCTGGCACTGAGACTATAGAGCCTTTTAACTTCTTGAACGAGCTGAAGGCTGCATCTGTCAGGAGGAACGGGGTTACGTTGACATAATCATACAGAGGCTGCATTAGGACTGAGGCATTAGGGATCCAGGCTCTGCAATACGAAACTAGACCAAGGAAGGCCTGTAGCGCCTTGGAATTGTTGGAGGAACCATCTTCTCCACTGTGGTCTTCCGGTCATCTATCAGGTGTTTCGTCTGGTAAGTAATACAGTGTCCCTGGAACGTAACTTGTTTCAGACACCACTGGACTTTGCTCTTTGAGACCTTGCAGTGCTGCTCCGCCAGGTAGAGTAGGAGAGACAAGGAATGGGCTTTACACGTGTCAAAGTCAACTACACAAAGGAGTAGATCGTCCACGTATTGTAGCAGGGTTACTTCTGCATGTTCTGTGACTCAGTTGGCGAGGACTGTGGACATTGCTTTGGTGAACTGTGAAGGGCTGTTCTGGGCCTGCTGTGGCATCACTGTCCATGTGTGCTGTTCCCCCTGGTGCGTTAAGGCAAACAGGAACTTGTCTTCCGGATGAACAGAACACTGGAGAAAGCATTAGCCAGGTCGGTCACTGTGAACACTTTTGCTGTGGAAGGCACATTTGAGAGCAGAGTGTGCGGATTCGGCACAATTGGAGTTTCAAACACCGTGGCGTCATTCACAGCTCTCAGGTCATGTACCATTCTGAACTTGGCTGGCTCTCCTTTTACAGTCTTTTTCTTGACCGGGAAAAGCGGGGTATTGCAAGGCAATGTGCAACGAACAATGATTCCTATTTCCAGGTAGACCTTCAGTTGGTCAGAGGCAGCTTGACTCTAGGCAATGGACAGGAGATACTGGGCCTTACGAGGGTACGGGGTGCCTGGCTTGAGTGATACCCGTACTGGGGCAACTTGAGGTTTTCCCACGTCCTGGGGTCCCTTAGACCATAGACTTTCTGGTACTACGTCCAGTACCTCCTTGGGTAGGCCTCTATCGGTTGTTTGAGGTTCTTGTTGGGCCGCCAGCATGATTCTTCTTGGGTCAGGGATGAAGAAAATGTCACAATCCCATCCTCCTGGAACACTGTGGTGGCCTTCAGCTTCTGCAGTAGGTCCGTTCCCAGCAGGTTGAGTGACAGGTCCCTGACACCACGAACTGGAACAGGATCGAGTGTCCTGGCTGAGTGCACACGCTCAGAGGCTTTGTAGGCTGGGAATGTCTGACTTGACCATCAATGCCCATGCAAGACACAGAGGATTCTGATAGGAAGGTGGGATTGGGGAGTTCCACATGTCTCATCACACTTCTGGCTGCACCGGTGTGCAGAAGAAAAGATCTGACCACGCCATCCACTTTCCGGTTAATTGGAGGTATTGGTCCTGCAGATGGGGTTTTACATGTCAGGAGCGTAGTGTGTTGTGAAATTGGATTTTGGGCTCCCCCTGTGGCCACTGGTGGAATTGAACTGGTGTGCATCATCCTCTCTGTTCACCTGTTTCCATCAGGATGTGGGAGTCGCTATTTAGCCTTGCTCCTCTGTCACTTCCATGCCGGTCAACATTGTAATCAGAAGCCTTTCTGTGCATGTTCCTGCTGCTAGACAACTCCCAGCTAAGTTGGACTTTAGTCCTTGTTTGTTTTTGCATTTTGGTCCAGTTCACAGCTGTAGTTTCGTTTCTGTGTCTGGAAAGCTCTTGTGATCTGAAATTGCCACTCTGATGTTATGAGTTAATACTAGAGTCTTAAAGTAATTTCAGGATGGTATTTTGATAGGGTTTTCAGCTGACCATGAAAGTGCCCTTTCTGTCTTCCTGCTATCTAGTAAGCGGACCTCAATTTTGCTAAACCTATTTTCATACTACGTTTGTCATTTCATCTAAAATCACCGCCAATATTTGTGGGGGCCTCTGTCTGCCTTTCGGGGAAATTTCTCTAGAGGTGAGCCAGGACTATATTTTCCTCTGCCAGGATTAGTTAGTCCTCCGGCCGGCGCTGGGCGTCTAGGGATAAACCGCAGGCTACGCTACCCGGCTACTGTTAGTTGTGCGACAGGTTTAGTTCATGGTCAGATTAGTTTCCATCCTTCCAAGAGCTAGTTCTTATGTTTGCTGGGCTATGTTCTCTTGCCATTGAGAACCATAACAGTTTGACCGGCCAAAAGGGTTAAATTAATTGACAGAGAAAGGAGAGAAAAGAGAAGTCTGCTGAAGATTTTTTTTTTTTTCCTTCAGTTCTGAGTGTGCTTGTAATTGAATCTCTTGCAAGTCTGCCTATATTGCAGCCTTTCTCTCTCTCTCTCCTTCTAATCCTGGAATGGCTCTGTGTTCACCTGTTTAAAATGGATATTCAGAGTTTAGCTGCAGGTTTGAATAATCTCACCACGAAAGTTCAAAATTTACAAGATTTTGTTGTTCATGTTCCTATATCTGAACCTAGAATTCCTTTGCCTGAATTTTTCTCGGGGAATAGATCTTGCTTTCAAAATTTCAAAAATAATTGCAAGTTGTTTTTGTCCCTGAAATCTCGCTCTGCTGGAGATCCTGCTCAGCAGGTCAGGATTGTGATTTCCTTGCTCCGGGGCGACCCTCAGGATTGGGCTTTTGCATTGGCTCCAGGGGATCCTGCGTTGCTCAATGTGGATGCGTTTTTTCTGGCCTTGGGGTTGCTTTATGAGGAACCTCAGTTAGAACTTCAGGCGGAAAAGGCCTTGATGTCCCTATCTCAGGGGCAAGACGAAGCTGAAATATACTGCCAGAAATTCCGTAAATGGGCTGTGCTTACTCAGTGGAATGAGTGCGCCCTGGCGGCGAATTTCAGAGAGGGTCTCTCTGATGCCATTAAGGATGTTATGGTGGGGTTCCCTGTGCCTGCGGGTCTGAATGAGTCCATGACAATGGCTATCCAGATCGATAGGCGTCTGCGGGAGCGCAAACCTGTGCACCATTTGGCGGTGTCTACTGAGAAGACGCCAGAGAATATGCAATGTGATAGAATTCTGTCCAGAAGTGAACGGCAGAATTTTAGACGAAAAAATGGGTTGTGCTTCTATTGCGGTGATTCAACTCATGTTATATCAGCATGCTCTAAGCGTACTAAGAAGCTTGATAAGTCTGTTTCAATTGGCACTTTACAGTCTAAGTTTATTCTATCTGTGACCCTGATTTGTTCTTTATCATCTATTACCGCGGATGCCTATGTCGACTCTGGCGCCGCTTTGAGTCTTATGGATTGGTCCTTTGCCAAACGCTGTGGGTATGATTTGGAGCCTCTTGAAACTCCTATACCCCTGAAGGGGATTGACTCCACCCCATTGGCTAGCAATAAACCACAATACTGGACACAAGTAACTATGCGGATTAATCCGGATCACCAGGAGATTATTCGCTTTCTTGTGCTGTATAACCTACATGATGTGTTGGTGCTTGGATTGCCATGGCTGCAATCTCATAACCCAGTCCTTGACTGGAAAGCTATGTCTGTGTTAAGCTGGGGATGTAAGGGGACGCATGGGGACGTACCTGTGGTTTCCATTTCATCATCTATTCCCTCTGAGATTCCTGAATTCTTGACTGAATATCGTGACGTTTTTGAAGAACCTAAGCTTGGTTCATTACCTCCGCACCGGGAGTGCGATTGTGCCATAGATTTGATTCCGGGTAGTAAATACCCTAAGGGTCGTTTATTTAATCTGTCTGTGCCCGAACATGCTGCTATGCGAGAATATATAAAGGAGTCCTTGGAAAAGGGACATATTCGTCCTTCGTCATCTCCCTTAGGAGCCGGTTTTTTCTTTGTGGCTAAGAAAGATGGCTCTTTGAGGCCGTGCATTGATTATCGGCTTTTGAATAAAATCACGGTTAAATATCAATATCCGTTGCCACTGTTGACTGATTTGACTAAGAAGGGTGCTGATGTTGCTGATTGGTCCCCTGCTGCTGTGGAGGCCTTTCGGGAGCTTAAGCGCCGCTTTTCTTCCGCCCCTGTGTTGCGTCAGCCTGATGTTGCTCTTCCTTTTCAGGTTGAGGTCGACGCTTCTGAAATTGGAGCTGGGGCGGTTTTGTCGCAGAGAAGTTCCGATTGCTCCGTGATGAGACCTTGTGCTTTTTTCTCGCGTAAATTTTCGCCCGCCGAGCGGAATTATGATGTTGGGAATCGGGAGCTTTTGGCCATGAAGTGGGCTTTTGAGGAGTGGCGTCATTGGCTTGAGGGGGCTAGACATCAGGTGGTGGTATTGACTGACCACAAAAATCTAATTTATCTTGAGTCCGCCAGACGCCTGAATCCTAGACAGGCGCGCTGGTCGTTGTTTTTCTCTCGGTTTAATTTTGTGGTGTCCTACCTGCCGGGTTCTAAGAATGTTAAGGCGGATGCCCTTTCTAGGAGTTTTGAGCCTGACTCCCCTGGTAATTCTGAACCTACAGGTATCCTTAAGGATGGAGTGATATTGTCTGCCGTTTCTCCAGACCTGCGGCGGGCCTTGCAGGAGTTTCAGGCGGATAGACCTGATCGTTGCCCACCTGGTAGACTGTTTGTTCCTGATGATTGGACCAGTAAAGTCATTTCTGAGGTTCATTCTTCTGCGTTGGCAGGTCATCCTGGAATCTTTGGTACCAGGGATTTGGTGGCAAGGTCCTTCTGGTGGCCTTCCCTGTCTCGAGATGTGCGAGGCTTCGTGCAGTCTTGTGACGTTTGTGCTCGGGCCAAGCCTTGTTGTTCTCGGGCTAGTGGATTGTTGTTGCCCTTGCCTGTCCCGAAGAGGCCCTGGACGCACATCTCGATGGATTTTATTTCGGATCTTCCTGTTTCTCAGAAGATGTCTGTCATCTGGGTGGTGTGTGATCTTTTCTCTAAGATGGTCCATTTGGTTCCCCTGCCTAAGTTGCCTTCTTCTTCCGAGTTGGTTCCTCTGTTTTTTCAAAATGTGGTCCGTTTGCATGGTATTCCGGAGAATATCGTTTCTGACAGAGGTACCCAATTCGTGTCTAGATTTTGGCGAGCATTCTGTGCTAGGATGGGCATATGTCATGATTCTCAATGGCGAGAGAACATAGCCCAGCATATATGAGAACTAGCTCTTGGAAGATGGAAACTATACTGACCATGAACTAAACCTGCCGCACAACTAGAAGTGGCCGGGTAGCATGCCTACGTTTTTTAACCCTAGATGCCCAGCGCCAGCCGGAGAACTACCTAATCCTAGCAGAGGAAAAGACAGTCCTGGCTCACCTCTAGAGAAATTTTCCCAAAAGGCAGACAGAGGCCCCCACATATATTGGCGGTGATTTTAGATGAAATGACAAACGTAGTATGAAAATAGGTTTAGCAAAATCGAGGTCCGCTTACTAGATAGCCGGAAGACAGAAAGGACACTTTCATGGTCAGCAGAAAACCCTATCAAAACACCATCCAGAAATTCCTTTAAGACTCTAGCATTAACTCATAACACCAGAGTGGCAATTTCCGATCACAAGAGCTTTCCAGACACAGTAACGAAACAGCAGCTGTGAACAGGAACAAAATGCAAAAACACACAAGGACAAAAGTCCAACTTAGCTGGGAGTTGTCTAGTAGCAGGAACAAGCACAGAAGGCTTCTGATTACATTGTTGACCGGCAAGAAACTGACAGAGGAGCAAGGTTATATAGCGACTCCCACATCCTGATAGGAGCAGGTGAACAGAGGGGATGATGCACACAAGTTCAATTCCACAAGTGGCCACCGGGGGAGCCCAGAATCCAATTTCACAACAGTACCCCCCCCTCAAGGAGGGGGCACCGAACCCTCACCAGAACCACCAGGGCGATCAGGATGAGCCCTATGAAAGGCACGGACAAGATCGGAGGCATGAACATCAGAGGCAGTGACCCAAGAATTATCCTCCTGACCGTATCCCTTCCATTTGACCAGATACTGGAGTCTCCGTCTGGAAACACGAGAGTCTAAGATCTTTTCCACAACGTACTCCAACTCACCCTCAACCAACACCGGAGCAGGAGGCTCAACGGAAGGCACAACCGGTACCTCATACCTGCGCAACAATGACCGATGAAAAACATTATGAATCGAAAAGGATGCAGGGAGGTCCAAACGGAAGGACACAGGGTTAAGAATCTCCAATATCTTGTACGGGCCGATGAACCGAGGCTTAAACTTAGGAGAAGAAACCCTCATAGGGACAAAACGAGAAGACAACCACACCAAGTCCCCAACACAAAGCCGAGGACCAACACGACGACGGCAGTTGGCAAAAAGCTGAGTCTTCTCCTGGGACAACTTCAAATTGTCCACCACCTGCCCCCAAATCTGATGCAACCTCTCCACCACAGCATCCACTCCAGGACAATCCGAAGATTCCACTTGACCGGAGGAAAATCGAGGATGAAACCCCAAATTACAGAAAAACGGGGACACCAAGGTGGCAGAGCTGGCCCGATTATTGAGGGCGAACTCCGCCAAAGGCAAAAAAGCGACCCAATCATCCTGATCCGCAGACACAAAACACCTCAAATATGTCTCCAAGGTCTGATTAGTCCGCTCGGTCTGGCCATTAGTCTGAGGATGGAAAGCAGACGAAAAAGACAAATCTATGCCCATCCTAGCACAGAATGCCCGCCAAAATCTAGACACGAATTGGGTCCCTCTGTCAGAAACGATATTCTCAGGAATACCATGCAAACGAACAACATTTTGAAAAAACAGAGGAACCAACTCGGAAGAAGAAGGCAACTTAGGCAAGGGAACCAGATGGACCATCTTAGAGAAACGGTCACACACCACCCAGATGACAGACATCTTCTGAGAAACAGGCAGATCCGAAATAAAATCCATCGAGATGTGCGTCCAAGGCCTCTTCGGGATAGGCAAGGGCAACAACAATCCACTAGCCCGAGAACAACAAAGCTTGGCCCGAGCACAAACGTCACAAGACTGCACAAAGCCTCGCACATCTCGTGACAGGGAAGGCCACCAGAAGGACCTTGCCACCAAATCCCTGGTACCAAAGATTCCAGGATGACCTGCCAACGCAGAAGAATGAACCTCAGAGATGACTCTACTGGTCCAATCATCAGGAACAAACAGTCTACCAGGTGGGCAACGATCAGGTCTATCCGCCTGAAACTCCTGCAAGGCCCGCCGCAGGTCTGGAGAAACGGCAGACAATATCACTCCATCTTTAAGGATACCTGTGGGCTCAGAATTACCAGGGGAGTCAGGCTCAAAACTCCTAGAAAGGGCATCCGCCTTAACATTCTTAGAACCCGGTAGGTACGACACCACAAAATTAAACCGAGAGAAAAACAACGACCAGCGCGCCTGTCTAGGATTCAGGCGCCTGGCAGACTCAAGGTAAATTAAATTTTTGTGGTCAGTCAATACCACCACCTGATGTCTGGCCCCCTCAAGCCAGTGACGCCACTCCTCAAAAGCCCACTTCATGGCCAAAAGCTCCCGATTCCCAATATCATAATTCCGCTCGGCGGGCGAAAATTTACGGGAAAAAAAAGCACAAGGTCTCATCACGGAGCAGTCGGAACTTCTCTGCGACAACACCGCCCCAGCTCCAATTTCAGAAGCGTCGACCTCAACCTGAAAAGGAAGAGCAACATCAGGCTGACGCAACACTGGGGCGGAAGAAAAGCGGCGCTTGAGCTCCCGAAAGGCCTCCACAGCATCAGGGGACCAATCAGCAACATCAGCACCCTTCTTAGTCAAATCAGTCAATGGTTTTACAACATCAGAAAAACCAGCAATAAATCGACGATAAAAGTTAGCAAAGCCCAAAAATTTCTGAAGACTCTTAAGAGAAGAGGGTTGCGTCCAATCACCAATAGCCTGAACCTTGACAGGATCCATCTCGATGGAAGAGGGGGAAAAAATGTATCCCAAGAAAGAAATCTTTTGAACCCCAAAAACACACTTAGAACCCTTCACACACAAGGAATTAGACCGCAAAACCTGAAACACCCTCCTGACCTGCTGGACATGAGAGTCCCAGTCATCCGAAAAAATCAGAATATCATCCAGATACACAATCATAAATTTATCCAAATAATTGCGGAAAATGTCATGCATAAAGGACTGGAAGACTGAAGGGGCATTTGAAAGACCAAAAGGCATCACCAAATACTCAAAATGGCCCTCGGGCGTATTAAATGCGGTTTTCCACTCATCCCCCTGCTTGATTCGCACCAAATTATACGCCCCACGGAGATCAATCTTAGAGAACCACTTGGCCCCCTTTATACGAGCAAACAAATCAGTAAGCAGTGGTAACGGATATTGATATTTAACCGTGATTTTATTCAAAAGTCGATAATCAATACACGGCCTCAAAGAGCCGTCTTTCTTAGACACAAAGAAAAAACCGGCTCCTAAGGGAGATGACGAAGGACGAATATGTCCCTTTTCCAAGGACTCCTTTATATATTCTCGCATAGCAGCGTGTTCAGGCACAGACAGATTAAATAAACGACCCTTAGGGTATTTACTACCCGGAATCAAGTCTATGGCACAATCGCACTCCCGGTGCGGAGGTAGTGAACCAACCTTGGGTTCTTCAAAAACGTCACGAAAGTCAGACAAGAATTCAGGAATCTCAGAGGGAATAGATGATGAAATGGAAACCAAAGGTACGTCCCCATGAGTTCCTTTACATCCCCAGCTTAACACAGACATAGCTCTCCAGTCGAGGACTGGGTTATGAGATTGCAGCCATGGCAATCCCAGCACCAAAACATCATGTAGATTATACAGCACCAGAAAGCGAATAACCTCCTGGTGATCCGGATTAACACGCATAGTCACTTGTGTCCAGTATTGTGGTTTATTACTAGCCAATGGGGTGGAGTCAATCCCTTTCAGAGGTATCGGAGCCTCCAATGGCTCCAAATCATACCCACAGCGTTTGGCAAAGGACCAATCCATAAGACTCAAAGCAGCGCCAGAGTCGACATAGGCGTCCGCGGTAATAGATGACAAAGAACAAATCAGGGTCACAGATAGAATAAACTTAGACTGTAAAGTGCTAATTGAAACAGACTTGTCAGGCTTCTTAGTACGCTTAAAGCATGCTGATATAACATGAGTTGAATCACCACAATAGAAGCACAACCCATTTTTTCGTCTAAAATTCTGCCGCTCGCTTCTGGACAGAATTCTATCACATTGCATATTTTCTGGCGTTTTCTCAGTAGACACCGCCAAATGGTGCACAGGTTTGCGCTCCCGCAGACGCCTATCGATCTGAATAGCCATCGTCATGGACTCATTCAGACTCGCAGGCACAGGGAACCCCACCATAACATCCTTAATGGCATCAGAGAGACCTTCTCTGAAAATCGCCGCCAGGGCGCACTCATTCCACTGAGTAAGCACAGACCATTTGCGGAATTTTTGGCAGTATATTTCAGCTTCATCTTGCCCCTGAGACAAGGACATCAAGGCCTTTTCCGCCTGAAGCTCTAAATGAGGTTCCTCATAAAGCAACCCCAAGGCCAGAAAAAACGCATCCACATTGAGCAACGCAGGATCCCCTGGTGCCAATGCAAAAGCCCAGTCTTGAGGGTCGCCCCGGAGCAAGGAAATTACAATCCTGACCTGCTGTGCAGGGTCTCCGGCAGAGCGAGACTTCAGGGACAAAAACAATTTGCAATTATTTTTAAAATTTTGAAAGTGAGATCTATTCCCCGAGAAGAATTCAGGCAAAGGAATTCTAGGCTCAGACATAGGTGCATGAACAACAAAATCTTGCAAATTTTGTACCTTTGTGGCGAGATTATTCAAACCTGTAGCTACACTCTGAAGATCCATTTGAAACAGATGAACACAGAGCCATTCAAGGATTAGAAGGAGAGAAAGAGAGGAAGGCTGCAGTATAGGCAGACTAGCAAGTGATTCAATTAAGAGCACACTCAGAACTAGAGGGAAAAAAAAAAAAAAAAAAAAATTGTAGCAGACTTCTTTTTTCTCTCCTTTCTCAGCCAGTAATTTAACCCTTTTTTGGGCCGGTCAAACTGTCATGATTCTCAATGGCGAGAGAACATAGCCCAGCATATATGAGAACTAGCTCTTGGAAGATGGAAACTATACTGACCATGAACTAAACCTGCCGCACAACTAGAAGTGGCCGGGTAGCATGCCTACGTTTTTTAACCCTAGATGCCCAGCGCCAGCCGGAGAACTACCTAATCCTAGCAGAGGAAAAGACAGTCCTGGCTCACCTCTAGAGAAATTTTCCCAAAAGGCAGACAGAGGCCCCCACATATATTGGCGGTGATTTTAGATGAAATGACAAACGTAGTATGAAAATAGGTTTAGCAAAATCGAGGTCCGCTTACTAGATAGCCGGAAGACAGAAAGGACACTTTCATGGTCAGCAGAAAACCCTATCAAAACACCATCCAGAAATTCATTTAAGACTCTAGCATTAACTCATAACACCAGAGTGGCAATTTCCGATCACAAGAGCTTTCCAGACACAGTAACGAAACAGCAGCTGTGAACAGGAACAAAATGCAAAAACACACAAGGACAAAAGTCCAACTTAGCTGGGAGTTGTCTAGTAGCAGGAACAAGCACAGAAGGCTTCTGATTACATTGTTGACCGGCAAGAAACTGACAGAGGAGCAAGGTTATATAGCGACTCCCACATCCTGATAGGAGCAGGTGAACAGAGGGGATGATGCACACAAGTTCAATTCCACAAGTGGCCAGCGGGGGAGCCCAGAATCCAATTTCACAACAGGCATAGATTTGTCTTTCTCGTCTGCTTTCCATCCTCAGACTAATGGCCAGACCGAGCGGACGAATCAGACCTTGGAGACATATTTGAGGTGTTTTGTGTCTGCAGATCAGGATGATTGGGTTGCTTTTTTGCCTTTAGCGGAGTTTGCCCTCAATAATCGGGCCAGCTCTGCCACCTTGGTGTCTCCCTTTTTCTGTAATTCGGGGTTTCATCCTCGATTTTCTTCTGGTCAGGTGGAATCTTCGGATTGTCCTGGAGTGGATGCTGTGGTGGAGAGGTTGCATCAGATTTGGGGGCAGGTAGTGGACAATTTGAAGTTGTCCCAGGAGAAGACTCAGCTTTTTGCCAACCGCCGGCGTCGGGTTGGTCCTCGGCTTTGTGTTGGGGACTTGGTGTGGTTGTCTTCTCGTTTTGTCCCTATGAGGGTTTCTTCTCCCAAGTTTAAGCCTCGGTTTATCGGCCCGTACAAGATATTGGAGATTCTTAACCCTGTGTCCTTCCGTTTGGACCTCCCTGCATCTTTTTCTATTCATAATGTTTTTCATCGGTCATTATTGCGCAGGTATGAGGTACCGGTTGTGCCTTCCGTTGAGCCTCCTGCTCCGGTGTTGGTTGAGGGCGAGTTGGAGTACGTTGTGGAAAAAATCTTGGACTCCCGTGTTTCCAGACGGAAACTCCAGTATCTGGTCAAATGGAAGGGATACGGTCAGGAGGATAATTCTTGGGTGACTGCCTCTGATGTTCATGCCTCCGATTTGGTCCGTGCCTTTCATAGGGCTCATCCTGATCGCCCTGGTGGTTCTGGTGGGGGTTCGGTGCCCCCTCCTTGAGGGGGGGGTACTGTTGTGAAATTGGATTTTGGGCTCCCCCTGTGGCCACTGGTGGAATTGAACTGGTGTGCATCATCCTCTCTGTTCACCTGTTTCCATCAGGATGTGGGAGTCGCTATTTAGCCTTGCTCCTCTGTCACTTCCATGCCGGTCAACATTGTAATCAGAAGCCTTTCTGTGCATGTTCCTGCTGCTAGACAACTCCCAGCTAAGTTGGACTTTAGTCCTTGTTTGTTTTTGCATTTTGGTCCAGTTCACAGCTGTAGTTTCGTTTCTGTGTCTGGAAAGCTCTTGTGATCTGAAATTGCCACTCTGATGTTATGAGTTAATACTAGAGTCTTAAAGTAATTTCAGGATGGTATTTTGATAGGGTTTTCAGCTGACCATGAAAGTGCCCTTTCTGTCTTCCTGCTATCTAGTAAGCGGACCTCAATTTTGCTAAACCTATTTTCATACTACGTTTGTCATTTCATCTAAAATCACCGCCAATATTTGTGGGGGCCTCTGTCTGCCTTTCGGGGAAATTTCTCTAGAGGTGAGCCAGGACTATATTTTCCTCTGCCAGGATTAGTTAGTCCTCCGGCCGGCGCTGGGCGTCTAGGGATAAACCGCAGGCTACGCTACCCGGCTACTGTTAGTTGTGCGACAGGTTTAGTTCATGGTCAGATTAGTTTCCATCCTTCCAAGAGCTAGTTCTTATGTTTGCTGGGCTATGTTCTCTTGCCATTGAGAACCATAACAGTAGTGTCTTGCAGACCTGGCTTGCCCCTGTCCTATGGACGGGGTACTTCACTGCTTTCTGTACTTCTTCTTTGACCTGTTTCTCTGGACTAACTCTTGGGTTGCATGGGTGCTCTGCACTGGTTCCGGAAATGGCCAAACTTGCCACAGCTGCAACACTTGACACTTCTTCTGTCTTTGTAGGGTGGTTGCGCTTCCAGGTCAGTGGTCACATGAGAGGGGCCATCTTCTGCACTCCAGGTTGGGACTCAATCACTTTGGCTACTGTGGACAACGGCATGATGGGCACTGTAGCGGCATATGAGTTCTTTCTCTTGACTTAGCATCTGCTCCATTCATGTGTGCGGTTAGCACAGTTTAGTTGCAGTGCAAGCTCTCCACGTGCTAACATTCCTGTGACGTTTAAGAAGGTATAATATTTTGCAAACTCGGAGCTCTACCTCTTTGTGAAGTTAACAGAGCTAGGTATTCTGCATCCTCTTCATACCATGTTGTGTTAACACAGTGTCTTTAAGGTAATGCTCGCTGTTTTGCTCTGTCATTGTTCACACTTGCTGCAGTTATACATCTCTGCACAGTGGACCCCAGGTTGCGATTGCACTTTAATTTATATTTTATTTAGTGCAATCCGCCAACTCTAACAATGTGTCAATGTAATTTAGCAGACCAAGTGGTCCATAGAGAATTACAGAGAAATGTCAGATTTTGAACCAGCTCTCAAATAAAACACACCAATGTAAATCTTTGGGCTCATCAAGAAATCGGGCTACAAGTGAACCCCTTGCGAGTGCTACCTGTTTTCCCCAACTGTTAATTATGGAAAGCATAAGAAACCTCCATTGTTGTTTTCCTTCATCTAAGGAAAACTGATGAAGCACCAATCTAACTCTAATGTTAAAAACTGACACCGACCAAACCCTGAAGAAACTCTGATTAAATTAATTGATGAAACTCAGACTGTTGTTTGTGTACAGGAAAAATCACTGACGTCTGAATGAGCCTTAGGATACATTTCTGTACGTGTATTTAGGTCACAATTCCTGGTCCGCCCACCCACTGGTCTGATTTCCTGAACTCCTGTAACAGCGTTCTTACGATAAGTCACAATTCCTGTTCCGCCCACCCACTGGTCTGATTTCCCGAACTCCTGTAACAGCGTCCTTACGATAGGTCACAATTCCTGGTCCGCCCACCCACTGGTCTGATTTCCCGAACTCCTGTAACAGCGTCCTTATGATAGGTCACAATTCCTGTTCCGCCCACCCACTGATCTGATTTCCCGAACTCCTGTAACAGCATTCTTACGATAAGTCACAATTGCTGGTCCGCCCACCCACTGGTCTGATTTCCCGAACTCCTGTAACAGCGTTCTTACGATAGGTCACAATTCCTGGTCCGCCCATCCAGTGATCTGATTTCCTGAACTCCTGTAACAGCGTTCTTATGATGCTGTTAGCCCCAGTGATCTGACCTGCAATCAAGCCGAGTTGTGCAACAACAATGCGGTTGTGCCCACATTACTCTTCTGTGAAACTGGCTTTACTTTTCTTTTGTGCTAATGTTCCTTTCTTTGGGAAATGTGATCAGGATTTTATGAAAGCCAGCATGCTCCTGAACTGATCACACTGCAGTAATGACAGACGAAATGTCTTTTTATATTGCAACGAAAGTTCTACAAAAGTAATTCTTGCATTGTGCGTTTATTCTGTCTTGTTAAGTAAATGTAAGAGGGGTATCTCTGAGCAGGATCTTCTGATCGTTTGATCTGACATGAGCTGAGTGAACCTTTTCTTGGCAGCTGTCATCTCTGTGCGATTATTAATCTATATATAGACAACCACACAAGTCTTTCAGTTCTTTTATTCTGCATATGTTCTTATAATATGAATTTGCCAGTTTGTACAAAATAATGAAATAAACATAGTCCTATTAATCCAACGTCATTATGTTCCCAGATGTCACATTTCCTGATGAAAGCTGCTTTCATCTATCTAGCTACTTCAATCATACAAAGGACTACGTGACAGGGGCTGCAGATGTAGGAGCTGTACCTGGGCTGTAGAGGTAAGAGCCATAGCTGAGCTGCAGAGGTTGGAGCCATACCTGGGCTGTAGAGGTAAGAGCCATACCTGAGCTGCAGAGGTAGGAGCTGTACCTGGTCTGTAGAGGTAAGAGCCATAGCTGAGCTGCAGAGGTAGGAGCCATACCTGGGCTGCAGAAGTAGGAGCTGACCTAAGCTGCAGAGGTAGCAGCCGTACCTGAGCTGCAGAGGTAAGAGCTGTACCTGGGCTGTAGAGGTAAGAGCCATATCTGAGCTTCAGAGGTAGGAGCTGTACCTGGGCTGCAGAAGTAGGAGCCGTACACGGGCTGCAGAAGTAGGAGCCGTACCTGAGCTGCAGAGGTAAGAGCCGTATCCGAGCTTCAGAGGTAGGAGCCCTACCTGAGTTGCAGAAGTAGCAGCCGTACCTAAGCTGCAGAGGTAGGAGCTGTAAATGGGCTGCAGTCTGCAGAAGTAGGAGCTGTACCTGGGCTGTACAAGTAGGAGCCGACCTGAGCTGCAGAGGTAGAAGCCATTCCTGAGCTGCAGCGGTAGGAGCCGACCTGAGCTGCAGAGGTAGAAGCCATACCTGGGCTGTAGAGGTAAGAGCTGTATCTGAGCTGCAGAGGTAGGAGCCATACCTAAGCTGGAGAGGTAGGAGCCGTACCTAAGCTGAAGAGGTAGGAGCCGTACCTAAGCTGCAGAGGTAGGAGCTGTACATGGGCTGCAGAGGTAGGAGCCATACCTGGGCTGCAGGAGTAGGAGCCGTACCTGGGCTGCAGATGTTGGAGCCGCAGGTTTGCTGTAGAGGCAGCAGCTGTACCTGGGCTGTAGAGGTAGGAGCCATACCTGAACTCCAGAGGTAGGAACCATACCTGGGCTGCAGAAGCAGGAGCCAAACATTTGCTGTAGAGGTAGGAGCTGTACCTAGGCTGTAGAGGTAGGAGCCGTACCTGGGCTGTAGAGGTAGGAGCCGTACATTTGCTGTAGAGGTAGCAGCCATACCTGGGCTGCAGGAGCCATACATTTGCTGCAGAGGTAGCAGCCGTACCTGGGCTGCAGAGGTAGGAGCCATAACTGGGCTGCAGAAGCAGGAGCCATACATTTGCTGTAGAGGTAGGAGCCGTACCTGGGCTGTAGAGGTAGGAGCCGTACCTGGGCTGTAGAAGTAGGAGCCGTACATTTGCTGTAGAGGTAGCAGCCATACCTGGGCTGCAAAAGCAGGAGCCATACATTTGCTGCAGAGGTAGCAGCCGTACCTGGGCTGCAGAGGTAGGAGCCATACCTGGGCTGCAGAAGCAGGAGCCATACATTTGCTGTAGAGGTAGGAGCCGTACCTAGGCTGTAGAGGTAGGAGCCGTACCTGGGCTGTAGAGGTAGGAGCCGTACATTTGCTGTAGAGGTAGGAGCTGTACCTAGGCTGTAGAGGTAGGAGCCGTACCTGGGCTGTAGAGGTAGGAGCCGTACATTTGCTGTAGAGGTAGCAGCCATACCTGGGCTGCAGGAGCCATACATTTGCTGCAGAGGTAGCAGCCGTACCTGGGCTGCAGAGGTAGGAGCCATAACTGGGCTGCAGAAGCAGGAGCCATACATTTGCTGTAGAGGTAGGAGCCGTACCTGGGCTGTAGAGGTAGGAGCCGTACCTGGGCTGTAGAAGTAGGAGCCGTACATTTGCTGTAGAGGTAGCAGCCATACCTGGACTGCAAAAGCAGGAGCCATACATTTGCTGCAGAGGTAGCAGCCGTACCTGGGCTGCAGAGGTAGGAGCCATACCTGGGCTGCAGAAGCAGGAGCCATACATTTGCTGCAGAGGTAGGAGCCGTACCTGAGCTGCAGAGGTAGGAGCCGTACCTGGGCTGTAGAGGTAAGAGCCATAGCTGAGCTGCAGAGGTTGGAGCCATACCTGGGCTGTAGAGGTAAGAGCCATACCTGAGCTGCAGAGGTATGAGCTGTACCTGGGCTGTAGAGGTAAGAGCCATAGCTGAGCTGCAGAGGTTGGAGCCATACCTGGGCTGTAGAGGTAAGAGCCATACCTGAACTGCAGAGGTAGGAGCTGTACCTGGGCTGTAGAGGTAAGAGCCATAGCTGAGCTGCAGAGGTAGGAGCCATACCTGGGCTGCAGAAGTAGGAGCTGACCTGAGCTGCAGAGGTAGCAGCCGTACCTGAGCTGCAGAGGTAGGAGCTGTACCTGGGCTGTAGAGGTAAGAGCCATATCTGAGCTTCAGAGGTAGGAGCTGTACTTGGGCTGTAGAGGTAAGAGCCATACCTGAGCTGCAGAGGTAGGAGCTGTACACGGGCTGCAGAAGTAGGAGCCGTACCTGAGCTGCAGAGGTAAGAGCCGTATCTGAGCTTCAGAGGTAGGAGCCCTACCTGAGTTGCAGAAGTAGCAGCCGTACCTAAGCTGCAGAGGTAGGAGTTGTAAATGGGCTGCAGTCTGCAGAAGTAGGAGCCGTACCTGGGCTGTAGAGGTAGGAGCCGACCTGAGCTGCAGAGATAGAAGCCATTCCTGAGCTGCAGCGGTAGGAGCCGACCTGAGCTGCAGAGGTAGAAGCCATACCTGGGCTGTAGAGGTAAGAGCCGTATCTGAGCTGCAGAGGTAGGAGCCATACCTAAGCTGCAGAGGTAGGAGCCGTACCTAAGCTGGAGAGGTAGGAGCCATACCTAAGCTGCAGAGGTAGGAGCCGTACCTGGGCTGTAGAGGTAGGAGCCGTACATTTGCTGTAGAGGTAGAAACTGTACCTGGGCTGTAGAGGTAAGAGCCATATCTGAGCTGCAGAGGTAGGAGCCATACCTAAGCTGGAGAGGTAGGAGCCGTACCTAAGCTGCAGAGGTAGGAGCTGTACATGGGCTGCAGAGGTAGGAGCCATACCTGGGCTGCAGAAGTAGCAGCTGTACCTGAGTTACAGAGGTAGGAGCCATATTTGGGCTGCAGAAGTAGGAGCCGTACCTGGGCTGCAGATGTTGGAGCCGCAGGTTTGCTGTAGAGGCAGCAGCTGTACCTGGGCTGTAGAGGTAGGAGCCATACCTGAACTCCAGAGGTAGGAACCATACCTGAGCTGCAGAAGTAGCAGCTGTACCTGGGCTGTAGAGGTAGGAGCCATACCTGAACTCCAGAGGTAGGAACCATACCTGAGCTGCAGAAGTAGCAGCTGTACCTGAGCTGCAGAGGTAGGAGTCGTACCTGAGCTGCAAAAGTAGCAGCCATACCTGAGCTGCAGAGGTAGGAGCCGTACATTTGCTGTAGAGGTAGCAGCCATACCTGGGCTGTAGAGGTAACAGTCATACCTGGGCTGTAGAGGTAGGAGCCGTACATTTGCTGTAGAGGTAGCACCAGCCATACCTGGGCTGCAGAAGCAGGAGCCATACATTTGCTGTAGAGGTAGGAGCCGTACCTAGGCTGTAGAGGTAGGAGCCGTACCTGGGCTGTAGAGGTAGGAGCCGTACATTTGCTGTAGAGGTAGGAGCCGTACATTTGCTGTAGAGGTAGCAGCCATACCTGGGCTGCAGAAGCAGGAGCCATACATTTGCTGCAGAGGTAGCAGCCGTACCTGGGCTGCAGAGGTAGGAGCCATACCTGGGCTGCAGAAGCAGGAGCCATACATTTGCTGTAGAGGTAGGAGCTGTACCTGGGCTGTAGAGGTAGGAGCCGTACCTGGGCTGTAGAAGTAGGAGCCGTACATTTGCTGTAGAGGTAGCAGCCATACCTGGGCTGCAGAAGCAGGAGCCATACATTTGCTGTAGAGGTAGGAGCCGTACCTGGGCTGCAGAGGTAGGAGCCATACCTGGGCTGCAGAAGCAGGAGCCATACATTTGCTGTAGAGGTAGCAGCCATACCTGGGCTGCAGAAGCAGGAGCCATACATTTGCTGCAGAGGTAGCAGCCGTACCTAGGCTGTAGAGGTAGGAGCCGTACCTGGGCTGTAGAGGTAGGAGCCGTACATTTGCTGTAGAGGTAGCAGCCATACCTGGGCTGCAGAAGCAGGAGCCATACATTTGCTGCAGAGGTAGCAGCCGTACCTGGGCTGCAGAGGTAGGAGCCATACTTGGGCTGCAGAAGCAGGAGCCATACATTTGCTGCAGAGGTAGCAGCCATACCTGGGCTGCAGAGGTAGGAGCCATACCTGGGTTGCAGAAGCAGGAGCCATACATTTGCTGCAGAGGCAGCAACCGTACCTGGGCTGTAGAGGTAGCAGCCGTACCTGGGCAGCAGAGGTGGAAGCCGTACCTGGGCAGCAGAGGTGGAAGCCGTACGATTGCTGTAGAGGCAGCAGCCGTACCTGGGCTGCAGAGGTAGGAGCTGTACCTGGGCTCTGGTGTTTACAGAGATGCTTTCACTTACCAGAAATATGTACCGTATTTTCCGGTGTATAAGATGACATTTTAACCCCTGAAAATCTTCTTAAAAGTCGGGGGTCGTCTTATACGCCGGGTGTCGTCTTGCACACCGGGTGCAGTCTTGCACACCGGGTGCAGACACTAATGTGTATATGGTGGGTGTGGGGGAGTGGTCCCGATGACAAAGAGGGGGTATCTCACAGGAAAGTGTGAGTGGAGTATCCCCCATTACCTCATTGTAGCTGCAGCATGGGGTCTCTGTGCTGGGGAGCGGCGGCGGCGGCTGCTCCTCTTTGTGCCGCGTGGGTGCTATGCTGTGGGGTGGCGGCTCCTCTTCGTGCAGCGTCAGGGCTCTGTGCTGTGGGGCGGCGGCGTATCTTCGTGCAGAGTCAATCGGGGCTCCTGTGGCATTTCCTCAAAGCCCGGAGGCCCCGGCAGCTCTATTGCTGCGATGCGGTGGCCTCCGGCAAAATGGCCGCTGGGGGCGGCGCATGCTCAGATTCAGATCTCGTCCCGAATCTGAGCAGCGGCCATTTTCCTGGAGGCCATCGCATCGCAGCAATGGAGCTGCCGGGGCCTCCGGGCTTTGAGGAAATGCCAGAGGAGCCCCGACTGACTCTGCACGAAGATACGCCGACCCACAGCACCGAGCCCTGACGCTGCACAAGAGGAGCCGCCGCCTCACAGCACAGCACCCACGTGGCACAAAGAGGAGCAGCCGCCGCCGCTCCCAGCACAGAGACCCCACGCTGCAGCTACAATGAGGTAATGGGGGATACTCCACTCACACTTTCCTGTGAGACGCCCCCTCTTCGTCATCGTGACCACTCCCCCCCAAAAGGCACATTAGTCACCTGCCCTATAAAACGACATACGGCGTATAAGAAGACCCCCGACTTTTAAGAAGATTTTATATTTTAACTGGAAAAGTTGGGGGGTCGTCTTATACGTCCAGTCGTCTTATACGCCAGAAAATACGGTAATTGTTTTACCAGGTTTAAATGCTACCATTTTAGTGAACCTGGCATAGTTCTTTTTTGTTTCTGTGCCTCTCTTCACCTGAGATATGGCCTCCTCTTCCCTTTAGGTAAATCTGGTTTTGTTAGTCAGGGAGGTGAGGTCTTTAACCCTACCCTGGGGTTTATGACCTCTTCTTTGCTTTGATGTGAATCTTGTCCTGATAACTAGAAACAGAGAGAAGCCAGAACTCGAGTTGGTGCAAATCGATTTGCACAACCCAATCCATTGGTTACCGGTCAGTAATCTGTGGCCGTCGGAAGGGAGCCTTCCGGAACCACCTCCCATCTCTGAAACACTTGTTTTGTTTAAATTGCCTGGTACAACATAAGATGTACATCATGCCACAACAGTGCTGCTGTGCCATGCCGGCAAATCAAAAGAAGAAGCGCGGACACCAGCAAGCTTATATCACGGCTCCCATGCAGCGACCACAAATCAGTGACGTAGTCATTGGACCAGGTCCTGCAAATCAATTTGCATTAAGTCTAGCCATAACCAGTAAAAAAAAAAACCGCATTCTAGATTAAAAACAACAGCCACATTTAGACCATATAAAATAATTACATTTTATTGGTAAGTGACAGGTCTTCTTTTAGGGCTCGTGCAGGGTTCGTATTTTCATTCAGAGTGCGATCCGACAAGACATCGGATCACACTCGGACCAATGTTGTTCTCTGGGGCCATGAGATTTTTTTCAACGGACAGAACCTGTCCAAAGATAAAATCGCAGCAAGTATGAGATTTAGATCTGACAATTTATGTCGAACAAAACCAACTGGCGAGAAAGAGTTACCACAAGACAAGGAGGTAGACTCAAATAGTTATATTCACATATCCAGCTGTCATCTCCCAGCATGGTTAACGAATATCCCTGAAGGTCAATTTATGTGTATTTGACAAAATTGTACAGACATTGACCACTATCTTACGGAAGCCACGCTTGTTAAAAAACAGTTTATGGACAAAGGATATGATGAAGATGAACTGGAAAAGTCCTTGAAAAAGGTTATACAGTCATATGAAAAAGTTTGGGCACCCCTATTAATCTTAAGCTTAATGTTTTATAAAAATTGTTTTTTTTGCAACAGCTATTTCAGTTTCATATATCTAATAACTGTTGGACACAGTAATGTTTCTGCCTTGAAGTGAGGTATATTGTACTAACAGAAAATGTGCAGTCTGCATTCAAACAAAATGTGACAGGTGCATAAGTATGGGCACCCTTATCATTTTCTTGTTTTAAATACTCCTACCTACTTTTAACTAACTTACTAAAGCACTTTTTTTGGTTTTGTAACCTCATTGAGCTTTGAACTTCATAGCCAGGTGTATGCAATCATGAGAAAAGCTACTTAAAGTGGCCACTTGCAAGTTGTTCTCCTGTTTGAATCTCCTCTGAAGAGTGGCATCATGGGCTCCTCAAAACAACTGTCAAATGATCTGAAAACAAAGATTATTCAACATAGTTGTTCAGGGGAAGGATACAAAAAGCTGTCTCAGAGATTTAACCTGTCAATTTCCACTGTGAGGAACATAGTAAGGAAATGGAAGAACACAGGTACAGTTCTTGTTAAGGCCAGAAGTGGCAGGCCAAGTAAAACATCAGAAAGGCAGAGAAGAAGAATGGTGAGATCAGTCAAGGACAATCCTCAGACCATCTCCAGAGAGCTGCAGCATCAACTTGCTGCAGATGGTGTCACTGTGCATCGGTCAACTATACAACGCACTGTTTTTTTGCCACCATGCATAACGCCTTTTTGTATGACCAAACAACTCAATCTTGGTTTCATCAGTCCACAGGACCTTCTTCCAAAAAGAAATTGGCTTCTCCAAATGTGCTTTTGCATACCTCAGCCGACTCTGTTTGTGGCGTGCTTGCAGAAACGGCTTCTTTCGCATCACTCTCCCATACAGCTTCTCCTTGTGCAAAGTGCGTTGTATAGTTGACCGATGCACAGTGACACCATCTGCAGCAAGTTGATGCTGCAGCTCTCTGGAGGTGGTCTGGGGATTGTCCTTGACTGATCTCACCATTCTTCTTCTCTGCCTTTCTGATGTTTTTCTTGGCCTGCCACTTCTGGCCTTAACAAGAACTGTACCTGTGTTCTTCCATTTCCTTACTATGTTCCTCACAGTGGAAATTGACAGGTTAAACCTCTGAGACAGCTTTTTGTATCCTTCCCCTGAACAACTATGTTGAATAATCTTTGTTTTCAGATCATTTGACAGTTGTTTTGAGGAGCCCATGATGCCACTCTTCGGAGGAGATTCAAACAGGAGAACAACTTGCAAGTGGCCACTTTAAGTAGCTTTTCTCATGATTGCATACACCTAGCTATGAAGTTCAAAGCTCAATGAGGTTACAAAACCAAAAAAAGTGCTTTAGTAAGTCAGTAAAAAGTAGGTAGGAGTATTTAAAACAAGAAAATGATAAGGGTGCCCATACTTATGCACCTGTCAACTTTTGTTTGAATGCAGATTGCACATTTTCTGTTAGTACAATAAACCTCATTTCAAGGCAGAAACATTACTGTGTCCAACAGTTATTAGATATATGAAACTGAAATAGCTGTTGCAAAAAAAAATTTTTTTATAAAACATTAAACTTAAGATTAATAGGGGTGCCCAAACTTTTTCATATGACTGTATTTATTACCAGGACCAATCTAATACATAAGAATAAAAAAAAGAGTGCATCCCCCTCTATAATTGAACAGATTGGCAAGTTACCATTCATAACCCAATTCCACAATAACTAGATTTTTTTAAAGAATCATTGAAACACACTGGCCTATCCTAAAGCAGGATAAAATTATAGGAGATCATCTGCCCCCGTAACCTAAAATTGTATATAGGAACGCCAAAACTTTAGGTAGCTTGATAGCCCCAAGAACGAAGCAACGGACTTACTTGAAAAGTAAAACCCGTACCACACAGAGTTGTAACGTAAAGCCAGTTATTTTTAAACCATGTGGGTTCTGTTTTTGCTGCATCAAAACCCCACTGGGAAGGAATACACAATGCACATTCACCAATACAGGTGTATCTGAATGTTTTCAGATCAAGGATGCAATCTCACGCCACACATGAGGGGTAATATATGTCATCCAGTGTCCATGCAAAAAACTGTATTTGGGCCGCACATGATTTAATTTCTTTATATAGTTTGCTTACATGCATGTAGATAATTAGGCACAGGTTTCACACTTACAACATTGTTGTTTGGCCTACTGTTAAAATGAACTGGAAGTTTATCGTCAGTTAGAAGATACAGAAACATACACTAAGCTGTCCTTCAACCCGGTAACTTCCTCTTCGGACCAATTGCAAGTCATTCTTATTAGGGCCTTTGAAGAAGGCATTATTGACAAGAAGGTACTTGATGGTCTCTCTGTCAGGCTCCCTAGGATCGCTATGCTGTACCTCCTCCATAAGGTCCACAAAGATCCCGTCAACCCTCCTAGGCATCCAGTTGTGTCAGGCATCGATGATATATGTGACTTAGTGTGTAGATTTATTGATTTTTACCTAAATCCTCTTGTAGAGACATTACTATTTAATGTTAAAGACATGAGGAACGTCCTCACTAGGGTTGACGGTATCTTTGTGGAAGCCGATACAATATTAATGACAGCAGATGTAGTATACGAAAGCGGCCTGACTTTTCCTGAGGACTGACAACTGAGACAGTCATTTATGTGATCCTATTCTTGAGCTGGTAATACTTTGTTCTCACCCATAACTTAATTTTTAAAAATTAATTTTATTTACAGAAGCGCGGCACAGATATGGCCTTTGTATACCAATCAAGAGATTGGGCTCCACAGAGGTGTGGTACAGACATGGCCTTTGTACACCAATTTCTTTTTGGGCTCCAGGGAGAGGACCATCTTTGGCGACAAGGGGGAGCTGGCTGCTGACCATGTGTTGTTTTGGTTTAGATACATTGATGATGTGCTTATTTTCTGGTGGGGGGAGAATTCAGCTCTCAATTTATTTATGAGTCAACTTAATGCTAATTCTTTGAATATTAAATTGACTTACAAGTATGATGCTGGGAGAATTAACTTTTTGGACATCAGTTTAGAGGTGGACCAAGATTCATCTATACAGACTGATGTCTATAGAAAGTTAACATAGGTCAGTTCTCTAATACATGCAACATCTGCTCATCAAATTGCTACCAATAGGGCTGTCCTGGTTGGACAATTCCTCAGGAAAAGGCGGATTTCCTCGTCTGAAGAAAATTTGAGGTGTAGACTGAGGACCTTAAGAGGAGATTTAAACAGAGGGGGTACTGTTATGATTTTCCCAATGGCAGGGAAATCAAGAATAACAAACGGACTAGCTCTCGGGTGATGGAAACTAAAGTGACCGTGACCTGAACCTGACACAACACTGGAAGTAGCCGGGGAGTGTTTCCTACGATGCCCTAGACACCACGCGCCAGCCGGAGATCTAACTACCCCTATCAGAGGAATATACAGGCCTGCCTTACCTCCAGAGATGAACCCCAAAAGGAGATAGCAGGCCCCCACAAATATTGACGGTGAGTCAAGAGGAAAAGACATACGTAGGATGAACAGCAGATTAGCACAGTGAGGTCCGCTTACTAGATAGCAGAAGTACAGGAAAGAGTTACTTCACGGTCAACTTCAAAACACTACTCAAAAACACCATCCTGAAATTACTTTAAAACTCCAGTGACAACTCATGCCACTGGAGTGGCAATTTCAGTCCACGAGAGCTTCCAGCTACAGAGAGTCACATTGCAGATAGCTGGACAAAAAATAGCATTAACTAGGAACAAAATTCAACTTAGCTGAACTGGAACTTGAGGCAGGAGAATGCAACAGAATGCTACTGATACATTGTTGGCCGGCATCAGACCAGCAGCCAAGCAGGCTTAAATAGGAAACTCCCCAATGGGTGTCAACAGGTGATCAAGGATAGAAGAAGGCAAATAAGTGGCAATACCATAAAACACCACCGGGGGAGCCCACAAACAGAATTCACAACAGGGTACAGTCGTAGGTGTGTCAAAAATTAATATGAGAGCAAAGTCTATACCCCGAAAACTAATCGCTATACCAGCATAATCGGAAAAGGAACAAGAAGATACAATCCAGTTTATTTCAACACATAATCCTAAATAGACTAATATGAGAGCTACCTTGGCCAAACATTGGCCGATACTTAAAATGGAGCATTCCCTGGGACCTTTCCTTGCTGAACTATGAAACCTAGGCACTCTAGAAACTTTAAGGATATTCTTGTGAAGAGTCATTATTTTCTGAAAATGCCAAAACCCTTTGGTTCAAGGGGGCCGATTTTGGGATGTTATCCATGCAGCTACTGACTTGCCTGCGCCAATTTCCTTCACAACACCACCTTGACTCAGCTATGGGACAAAGCATTTTCACATCAATCATCGCATTTCTTGTACCAGGATATGTTCACCACCGCCTGGCTTATCTAAGTGAACAAGCCTACTGTACAGTCCTGTGTCCCAGGCATCTGAACTCTACAGCTCTAAGCTGGATCCTTGTGTTACCTCAGACCTGCTACATCAAGGAGTGAGTAACTACTGCTGCGATTTGTGGTTCCACTGTTGAGTTAGCAAGAGAACTGTTGCTAAAAGGAGTTTGTTTCAGTTGTGATATTAAAGTGCACCAAAGAATCCTGCACACGCGCCAACATCAGCGGCAACTGGGCCCCATTGTTGGACTGTTTAAAGGGAAAGCGTCATTCCTAAAATTCACTTTTACTGCAAACCCCCTTCTTTTATTTGCTGTAGTGCAGCCTTAGCTGCACATACATTAGGTCCTGCTTCTATTATGGTGCATGTTTAGCTCACTGTAACACTATTAGTTCCTTTGTATACAAACAATAACATTAACCATGAGATACATCACAGAATATTTTACGCTTCTCGCTAACATCACAAACTACACTGTAATTATATTTCTTGTAAGCAGAGCAAATGTGGAACAGTGGCATCTATATAAAAGAATCAAACTGATACAATGCTAGTTTATTGCTTTCAAGTGCATAAATAGATGCCGGTTATGGACAGTTTTAGGATAAGCATTGCTAAATATTTGGTTCCATTTTACAGACATAATTGTCAAACAAATCAGAGAAAAACATCTAACATAACATGGAGTAAAAGATCAAAGAAATGAAATGACAAATGTGTCATGGCAGGATAGAATAGCAAAGTATACAACAGATTTATTACTAGAGCGGGCTAACCTCCTTCTCTCCACAGATGTTGCTGATGATGGAGCTGGATGACGGGCTGTACGATGGGCCCAGAACCCCCAAAACTCCTTTGGGAAGGATCTGGCACACTGTAGCAAGGAGATAAAATTTCTGAGTTATTTATGTATCACCCAGGCTTTTCTTCTCTTTCAATTTCATGGATGGAATCGTGATTTAATGCAAGCGAACAATACAGCAAAAAACAGACACATTGATCATGAACATAAATTATCGTTCTTCTCCCTCTCTGTGGATTACCCAAAATGAATCAGTAAGGAAGTTGTCCCATTTTTAAAGCTTAGATGTATGACTAATGTATTGAGTTGCAAATTATTCATATACAGTATATCTTTCTAGTGTATTTTTCTTTGCAGGAACATAGGAAACAAGTCCTATAGATACAATGCAGTAGGACCAAAGAGCAATGTTCTAGAGCAGTGTTCCCCAACTTTAGTTCTCAAGATCCACAAACAGATCATGTTTTCAGGATTTTTCAGCATTGACTTGGTGATAATTGCATCATGTGTGCAATACTAAGGAATTCCTGAAAACATGATATCTTGGCGGCTCCAACCAATACTGGTTGTTCTTGAAAAGGATTGTTTTTAGTTTTATTTTGATTGCGGGCAATATGTTCATATTCTGGATCAGAAACCGCTGTAATAAGTTCCGACCTGTCTTTAGGGACATTTGAAGTCTTTTATTGGAACCAAAGTCCCATATTCACAAGAATAATCTGTCAAGAATAGAATTAGATGCCCTTAACAAATTAAAATCATACACAGGCATCATCATAAAAATGTCAGATAAAGGGGGGTCCGTGGTGGTGCTAAATGATTCTGACTATGTTATGGATATTGATAATATGTTATCAGACAAAAGCATTTACTATCCTCTTAAATTTAATCCTACATTGGAATATATGAAATTTTGCAGATGCATTATCGATGAAAGTTTAAGTTTAGGTTTTCTCACCAAAAAGCCAGCAGAATATTTGTATGTTGAGAATCCTATTATTCCAATTTTACATGCCTTGCCCAAAACGCACAAAACATCTTTCCTCCCCCTATGCGCCCTATAGTGTCAGGGATAGGATCATATGGTGAACATCTGGGAGAATGGTTGGACACAATTTTACATCCATTAGCACAGAGAGTACCTGGATATTTGAAGGACTCCAGGGATGTACTCAAAATGTTTAGTAAAGTAATTTGGAACTCCCAGTGGACGTGGCTAACTTGTGACGTTGTTGCATTATACACGTCCATTCCACATAAAGTGGCTTTATATGCAGTACAATTTCATTTAGAAAAATACAGTACATATTCTCTTGATTTACAATCATATATCATTTCAGTGCTTGCATTTCTTCTATCCCATAACAATGTTTTATTTAATAGTCTTTTTTCTCCAAAACAGTGGAGTTTCAATGGGAGCTAAGTTCTCCCCATCAGTAGTGATTCTAGTGATGGCGTGGTGGGAAGACCTATATATTTTCAGCACAGACAATCCGTTTTGTAATTATATAAAATGGTACACCAGATATATAGACGATCTATTACTGGTATGGGAAGGCAATCCAGAGTAATTAACCTCATTTATTTACTATATAAATAATAATCCATTTAATTTGAAGTTTACTTACACTTTTGCTAAGGAAAATGTTAATTTTTTGGACTTACATCTGACAGGCAAGCCCTCTGAGATCATCAGTAGAAATACATACCGGAAGAAAACCGCAGGGAACACAATACTACATGCGCACAGTTTTCACCCGCAACACACAATTCGTGCTATTCCTGTGGGTGAGATGCTCAGAGCCAGAAGGAATTGCAGCAATGAAGCATTTTTTACCCTTGAAAGAAATAATATTAGAAATCGTCTCAAACAGGAAATATCCAAACTGGACTATAGACCGTGCTACTAAAATCGCTGCTACTAAAGACAGGTCGGAACTCATTACAGCGGTTTCCGATCCTGAATATCAACATATTGTCTGCAATCGAAGTAAAACTAAAAATAACTCTTTTCAAGAACAACCAGCATTGGTTCTTACAAATAGTACATATTTTAAATCGATTTCTGACATTGTGTATCGTAATTTAAATGTCCTAAGGGATGACGATACCATGGATAAAATTCTCAAAAACGGTATAAAAATAGTTTCTAGACGCGCTCCAACCTTGGGTACTTCTTTGTCCCCTAGTCTTTATGATCCAAATAAAATGAAGAATCCCTCCAACTGGTTATCAACTATGGGTTTTTTAAATGCGGACAACATCCCGGAAAGACCTGCTCATGTTCTACGTGTTCAAAAACATCAAAAGAATTTAAAAATAAAAAGTTTTTTAAACTGCAATTCTAATCATGTAGTGTATATAATCGAATGCTTTGAATGCAAATTATTATGTGTAGGTTCCACCATCAGAAAATTGAAAGACAGGATTAGAGAACATTTATACGATATTATTCAACCTATAACTCGTCATGTTTCTAAAGCTTCAAATCATTTTATTAAAGTTCATAACAGGCAAATCATGCACTTTAAAGTATTTGCAAAAGAACAAAGTTATAATCACTTACGTGGTGGGGACAGGGAGAAAAAATTACGTGACAGGAAGGCATTTTGGATTTATTTACTAAATACTCGGGTGCCCCTAGGGTTAAATGTAAAACAGGAAATCATGTTGCACTATGAATATATGCATTTATTATTTTCTTATTTTTTGTTCAGTTATTTTGCTTTTGTATGCATTTAATTTCTTCTTTTTTTTCTGTTATTCACATGTGTTGTTTTTCATTACGTTTGTTAAATATTCTGGAATAACTTTCACCCGATTAAGGTATTCTTATTCTGAATCTGACGGCTCATTGTGATACTGAGGACTAAGAACACTACATGTGTTCGAAACGCGTTCAGTGATACAATGGCATTTTTCCTCCGGTAAACACCGGTCTATGTCCAGCAGCCAATCTCTCTCCTTTTTTATCATTGTGAAATAAAGATTTTGATTTTACCTCCGGAGCTGGAAACCTTGTGTCTTTGCACCAGCTGCACTGCAATACCAGACACAGCCTGTATGAGTGGAACTGTTTTGCACAAATTATGAAGTTTCCTAAACTGAGACAACCCTATTCAACGTTTCAAAAGCATTTAAAGGGGTATTCCCATCTCCAAGATCCTATCCCAATACATAGTAATGTGTAGGATGGCAGGTTTGACTGTAATTTCTTTAATCAGTGCAAAATTGCCTTACTTTAATTATAACATTTCACATATACTTTTTGACTTTGAATATATATTAATATAGACTTGTGCACCAACTTTGCTGGACGTGGCACTAAGATGTCGCCACCCTTTGAAAAATTTAAATTTAAATTTTATTTGGCATTTTTTTACCTTTTTACCCCTATTTGTCTATGTAATATTTATATATGTAATAAACTTGAATATATAATTTTCAATATTGCTCGACTGTTCATTCTTTCTTTGGTTAATAGTAATGTGTTGGATACCACTTTGCTTAAACAATATATCACAATGCCCCAGTAATTATTATATACTTTATATCCAAGGGAAATGAAATGAACAAAAGATCCTTAAAATATTAAAGTTTATTATAATACTAGATGAAGGCCTGAAGCTATTGCATCGGGAGGGCAGTAATGTCACGATGGGGGCAGGCTTTGCAGTGTTGAGAATCTCCCCCATGTGCTCACTCACCTATTCACTCTCTGTTTCCCCATGTGCTGACTTCTTCCGTCTGTGCTCTCTTTGACCTGTCTACCTCATTTGCTATCCCCCTTGTCTGCTGTATTTCTCCTTCATGTGCAGTGTCCTACCCTCATGTGCTGTCCCGTTTGAGCTGTCTCCCCCTGTGCTCTGTCTCTCTCATCCCTGTGCACTTTCTCTCTCCCCCTCTGCTGTCTTCTCCTCTCATGTCATCTCTTCTTTGACCTGTGTACCGCATGTGCTCTCGTACACGGTCTGACACAGACAATTTTTAAAATGAACTGTCATTCGTGGGAAAATCCCTTTAATGTGACCGGCTTCCTTTGCTGTAGACACATCGTGCATCTGCTGCCGGGATCAGCCGAATGATTCACTGCGCCTGCGCTTAATTCGCACAGGTGTAGTAAATCAGACTGCTGCCATCTTTGTGTAGACAGCGGCGGTCACATTAAAACCCTGCATGCGCTCCTCCTGTACAAAGATGGCGGTGGTCAGTGAATCATTCGGCTGATCCCAGCGGTGGCATGTTCGCGCCGGTGTTCCGCTGTTGGTACCGCGCAAGATGCTGCGTACGGCGTATACAGTGTGTGTGTGGTGCGTACGGCATATACAGTGTGTGTACGTGTGCGGTGCGAGGGTGTTCTGCTGGTGGTACTGCATAAGAGGCTGGTACCACCAGCAGTTTCCATATTGAGACACCCATTACTTGGGTGTCCCAATATGGCGGTCGGTGAACTTCTGCCGCATGGAATTCTGGGATCCGGACCAAATTGGAATGGAACAGGATGTGAAGAAATTACAAGGCAGGTATATATTAAGATAAAATACATACAAAATAATGAAATACAATGGGTAAAATACAAGTGCTTCTATTATGAGGGACAGGAAAATAGACCCAACCTCAAATAGTATCAGACATAAAAGGCAAAGTAAATGTTAATGAGGGTAGCTAGCTACTTAGGTAAATAGAACAATCATACAGTGCCACCTATATATTAAACACCAGTGTGCTTGGTATAGCACAAATAAATGACGATTGTCTAATAATAAACAGCAGAAACAACTTGCATGACTCAACAATTGGGCCTGGGTCCTGTGTCCCTCCACCCGACACTCATTTAATTTTGCTTCCTCGGAGTGAGTCCCCTTAAGAAGTAGGATGAAAAGTGCGTCGGGGTGGAGGGACTATTTTCGTCACCCTCATATTAGAAGCACTTGTATTTTATACTTTGTATTTCATTATTTTTTATTTATTTTATATTATATTAAATTTTAATATTTTAAGGATCTTTTGTTCACTTTGTTTGCCTTGGGCATATATAATAATTAATGGGGCATTGTGCTATATCAATTAGAAATATAGTATAGTTTTTCTGATTCACTATGTCCCTGACCTAATGTGCATGGCATTGTAGTGGCTTAGGAATCCATGGTTATGACCACTTATATACAGTAGTGACAATTACTTAGTTCTTGGTGGTCGTCGTAATCATGGGTTTCTAAGCTACTGTAAAGCCCTGCACATTGGGTAAGCGATAGAATGAACCAAGAATTATACTACATTTCTAATTGAAGGTATTTGCTAATATTATTAATATTACACCAACTACATATTGGGATGGTAATACCCCTTTAAGTTATTAAAAATAAAAAATAATGTAAATGCAGTTAGCTGTTGTGTATCTAGACTGCCTTGTAACGTAAAAGGTTGCACTAGTGCACTCCCAGGATGCAGCAAGCATATGATAAAAAAAAATGGCAGCAACCACTCACAGCCTGCCAACTAATGAGGGGAAGGGTGATTGCTTAGTATATGATTGCAATTATCAATTTTTTTTATCATATGGGCTTGCTGCATCCTGGGAGTGCACTAGTTCAGATACCTGGACAGGTAAGCAATTCAGGGAAACAAGCACAAGAGTGAGGACTCTCAATTTTTTATATTTTTATGTAATGGCTAAAACGGTACAAAGATATATTTTTCCTGCACAAATCACTTCTCAGAGCACACATGGAATACTGAGTACAATTTTAGGCATCAGTGTATTAGAAGGTGCTTAGAGACCAAGGTAAGGATATTATTCCTGTACTGTATTGTTGTCTTGTGCACTATCCCTTTATCATATTTTTGTACATATTTTTCTATAGTGTGACATCACTATATGCATAATCCCTGATTATTTAAAGTCATGGCCAAAAGTGTTGGCACTCTTGAAATTTTTCCAGAGAATGAAGTATTTCTTCCAGAAAATTATTGCCATTACACATGTTTTGTTTCAAACATATGTATTTCCTTTGTATGTATTAGAACAACCTACAAAAATAGAGAAAAAAAGGCAAACTTACATAGTTTTACACAAAACCCCCAAAATGGGCTGAACAAAATTGTACGCACCTTTCCAAAATTGTGGTTGAGCAAATTTGTTTCAAACATGTGATGCTTGTTCAAACTCACCTGTGGCAAGTAGCAGCTGTGGGCAATATGAAAATCACACCTGAAACCAGATAAAGAGGGGTGAAGTTGACTCAGTCTTTGCATTATGTGTCTGTGTGTGCCACACTAAGCATGGAGAACAAAAAGAGAAGAGAACTGTCTGAGGACTTGAGAAACAAAATTGTTGAATATCAATAATCTCAAGGTTAAAAGTCCATCTCCAAAGATCATGATGTTCCTTTGTCCATGGTTCACAACATAATCAAGAAGTTTACAACCCATGGCACTGTAGCTAATTTCACAGGACGTGGACATCAGAGGCAAATTGATGAAAGGTTGCAACGCAGGATAGTCTGGATGGTGGATAAGCAGCCTCAATCAAGTTTAAAAAAAAATTCAAGCTGCCTATAGGCTCATGGTGCATCAGTATGAGCTCAAACTATCCGTCATCATTTTGAAGGAAATGACACGCTATGGCAGGAAACCCAGGAGGATCCCAGTGCCAACACACAGACATAAAAAAAGCTAGACTGAAGTTTGCCAAAATGTACATGAGTAAGCCAAAATCCTTCTGGGAAAGCGTCTTGTGGACAGATGAGACAGATGAGACCAAGATAGAGCTTTTTGGTAGAGCACATCATTCTACTGTTTACCGAAAATGGAATAAGGCCTACAATGAAAAGAACTCAGTAACTATAGTAACATTTGGTGCAGGTCCAAGATATTTTGGCTTTACTGTATATACTCATGTATAAGCCGAGTTTTTCAGCACTCTTTTTGCTGGAAAAAAAACCCTCGGCTTATACACGAGTCACGGTTTCACTTACTTGTTCTCCTCTGCAGTGCGGGTGTTCCCTAGTCTCTCCTGGTCATCTGTGCATGCCTACAGCCTCTGTGAGTGTTCCGGTGACTGCTGACAGGGCAGAGGTCCTGAGTAGGTGGGGACACGGTGCGCTATGGGGCCAGGTGCCTGTGCCACCGATTGCTCAGGCCCCCAGTACTTGCGATATTCACTTCTCCCCGTTCCACTGTTGTGATGTCTTCCGCATCCTCTGATTGTGACATTCAGGTCAGAGGGCGCGATGACATGATTAGTATGCGCCCTCTGCCTGAACAGTCAGTGCAGAGAGATGGCGATGCTGAGGCGCAGTGGTCGGCGACGAGAGGTGAGTATTTCATTATTTTTCTTTTTTTTGCAGTAGCAGCAGCAATATACAGTATATGGTGATCAACATAAACTGTGATTGAGCATTATATGGGCACTTTATGGAGCATTACATGGGCTGTATTTTGTATGGAGCATCTTATAGGGCCCATCATCAACTTTATGGAGCATTATATGAGGCGTATTTTGTATAGAGCATTTTATGGGGCCCATCATCAACTTTATGGAGCATTTACCAGTAGCTGCTGCATTTCCCACCATATACTCGAGTCAATAAGGGTATGTGCACACGTAGGTGGGATGTCTGTGGATTTTTCAGCACCTGTTTTTTTAAATCCGCAGGTAAACCGCATTGCGGATTACCTGCGGATTTACTGCGGAATTACCGCAGAATTACAGCGTTTTTTGTGCGGATTCCACCTGCGGTTTTACACCTGCGGATTCCTATTATGGGGCAGGTGTAAGCCACAGCGGAATCCGCACAAAGAATGAACATGCTGCAGAATGAACAACGCAGCGTTTCCGCGCGTTTTTTTCCACAGCATGTGCACTGCGGATTTTGTTTTCCATAGGTTTACATGGTACTGTAAACTCATGGAAAACAGCTGCAGCAAAATCCGCACCGTGTGCACATACCCTAAGTTTTCCCAGTTTTTTTGTGGTAAAATTAGGTGCCTCGGCTTATACTCGAGTATATACAGTATTTTGTTGCCACTGGCACTGGGTGCCTTGACTGTGTGGAAGGCATCATGAAATCTAAAGATTTTTAAAGGATTTTTGGTCCCAATGTAGTGTCCAGTGTCAGAAAACTGGGTTTGTGTCCCAGGTCATGGGTCTTCGAGCAGGAAAATGACCCAAACATACTTGAAGAAGCATCCAGAAATTAATGGAAACAAAACGCTGGAGAGATCTGAAAAAGTCAGCAATAGGTCCGGATCTGAATCCCATTTACCACTTGTGGAAAGATCTTAAAATTGCTGTTGGGAGAAGGCGTCCTTCAAATATGTGAGACCTGTGAAAGTTTGCAAAAGAAAAGTGGTCCAAAATTCCTGCTGAGAGGTGTAAGAAGTTGTTGATGATAACAGGAAGCGATTGATTGCAGTTATCTATTCCAAAGGGAGTGCAACCAAATATTACGTTGGTGGTGCCAACAATATTGTCCTGCCCATTTTGGCGTTTTTGTGTGAAATTATGTCCAATTTGCCTTTTTTTCATTTTTTTTGTGTTGTTCAAGTACACACAAAGGAAATAAACATGTGTATAACAAAACATGTGTAATTACAATAATTTTCTGGGAGAAATGCTTCATTTTCTGGTACAATTTCAAGGGTGCCCACACTTTTGGCCATGACTGTGCATTTTGTGATGTCATTATGTCGATCGTTTTTTTATTGTGGCATAGTTATGAGCATTTTCTTGTGATGTTGCTATGTGTATTATCTCTGATTTATTTGAGTTAATTTCACTATATGGAATATCCCTTCACTTTGGCATTATTATGGACATTATATAACATCCCTTTTTGCTCTATCCCTGTACTGTAATATCACAATGTGCCTTATTCCTATAAATGCCTTCTGTACGTCCATTATCCCATTCATGTGTCATGATTGCTTGGGTAGTTCATTAGCTAAAGCTTTACTGAATAATTTATCCATTTACTTTTATATCACTGTATGCTTTATCATTGTGGATAAAACAAATATACAACTTTTTATTTTCTTCCTGCTAAAGTAAAATGGGACATATTCAAAATGTTGCTATACATCCCAATGTAAAGTAAAATTACAGATGAGCGTATCTTTAGAAATTGAAATTCTACTGAATTTTCCCCAAAATTTTCGATTTGTAGTGAAGAAATTTGCATCAATTTAAGAACAGGAAATGTAAAATACAGAATCCGGCTCTCATATGATGTAAGAACATCTAGTTTATTAAGGAATCGCAACCAAAATTAGTTATGTTTCGGTTTGTAAACCAGGTAGGAAAATATGTTTAAGTGGTGTAATATAGATAAAAGTAACAGCCCAATGAATATATCTCCCTACCTAGAGCAATCGTCTGATGAAGATCTGAGTTATAGACTGAAATGTTACATATTTGGATTTTGATTCCTTAATAAACTACATGTTCTTCTTACATCATATGGGTGCCGGATCCTGTCTTTTATATTGTGCATGGAGTGGTATTCTATCTGACCACTGTACAATACAGAGTGATGTCTATCTTTGTGGCTTAAGAACAGGAAAAGGAGAGAGATGAGCACTGTAGGCCAACCAAAATGACATTAGCCCCCACAGCGATGATGCCAGGCAAGAGAGATTGACTGAGGGCAGAGTCACACTGCCGTATTTCTCGTGCGATAATCGCATCGCACTGCACGGACTGGCAGGCACCTCTCCTGACCTGAGCATGACAGCGTGATGGATTACTATGCAGCTGTCAAGCTCAGGTCGGGAGAGCCGACAGCCAGTACGAGTATTATGATGTGATTCTCGCATGAGAAATACGGTAGTGTGTCTCTGTCCTTACCGATGATGTTCAATGTGATGTATCTGAAAACCAAGTCTGCTGGGCATTATGGGGAAGCAAGCACTGCCAACTGGAAACATTGATCTCTGTCTGGCCACCAGTGTGCAAGATATAACAATTCTATAGGTTCCACAATCATTGCAGATCATTGTAGAGAAGCTAGCGTGGCCACACAAGCCGACAATTGTCCACTCAGTGATGAGCCGGGCAAGGTTTTTTTTATATTGGCCAAATCGTAAATCAAATGTTGAAGTGTTTGAATTTGTGTGGAATAGCGAATTTCATGAAATTCGACTTGGACTCAATTCTCTGTGAATCGATCTGCTCATCTCTAATTAAAATGTACAAATTTTCGTTATATTTTCATTAGATAAAAATTCATACTTGTTTCTGCTGTCTCATACTCGCTGTCTCGTAGAAGCTCAAAGATGTCCACCTCCAGTTTGGATTTCCCTTGCCTCTCTGGCGTCCGGTTTATTCTGTCCTTGGCCAGTGTGATTGAAAGTCGCTCTCCTCTACTGCATTCCATTGGGTCATCTAGAATCGCAGCTAGTGAAAAAAATGAGATTACCTTTAGAAAACATTCCCATGAGAAAAATGATGATGAAGTGTTTTTACGTAATTCATTGTGCCTTTCATCCTTTTTAGCATTCTTGCTTTGTTGTCAAGATTTAACGTTTTGTGTTAATCTTATCAGGCGAGATATTATTATTCCAAAATCAGTAGGGGGTATGGTAATTATGCATATTCAGAGCAATTAGACAGTGCACATTTTACAGCATGTTATCACTCTACTTCTTATATGCTTGTACAAGTGGATAAAGAGCGACGGGTGAAAGGCTGACCTCCGTGGAATTGGTTATTTTTTAGGTGACCGTGAACAAAATGATTGACGTGACCGAGAGACAAAAACATGAAAAGAGGTTTATCACTAAAAATAAGCCTTCTCTCCTGCCAGACAGTGCTCAACTCGGCATTTGAGTTTATAATAGAAATAATACATTCATTGTATTAAAGTAATGTGCCCCCTTCGAATGTTTCTGATGTCCATACCATTAAAGCAAGGTCCTCTGAAAGACATCTGCTTTGCTCACTAAAGGCTTTCTGTCTATTCCCAGTTGCCTCCATATCTATCTCATCAGATTCTTTGCCTGTGCCTCACATCAAACATTCTGGCTCCGACGGTTTAGCTACTGTGAGATTCGGCGGTAAAAGATCATTTGCAAAAATAACTTAACTTGTCTCTCTTTTCTCACTTCGGCACAATGCGTAATGCCGGTCCTCCGAGACACAAACTCCACCATAAATATATATCTATGCTCTGTAATCACAACTCCTGTAAGGCAACATGCTCTATTTAAAAGAAGCTTAAATGGGTTGTACCGAGATCGCAAGTTATCATGTATCTGCAGGATAGGAGATAACTGGCTGTTCGGTGGGACCCACATCAATCACAAGATGGAGGGTCACAGTTCCTTGTTTGAAAGGAACCTCGGCTGAACATGGGCACTTCTTTACATCCACTGTCTGAGACTGACAGAGGTTGGCGAGTTGACTGTCTCCTTCAGACCCATGGACTTTGAGTGACGTGGTAGCTTGCATGCTCAACCATCATCCCATTCAAATAAGAGACTTGGAAGTCCTAAAGTTATAATCAGCAGGGGAGGTCAAGGTTCTGGTACTCTCAGGGACCAGTAAGTTATAACCTCTCGTATGGACAGTATGCCATGTTTATACAACCCCTTTAAAGTAATTATCCTCCTATTTTTTAGTCCCATATATTTGTTAGAGCTAAAATTTGTGCTGATTAGTTTGTTTGATACTTTCAGAGTCATATGAATTCTACCTAAAACGAAAGGATGAAATTATGGCAATCACCCAGTGGTGGACACAGACAAAAGAGGACCCCTGTGCAAGAAAAGTATATAGGGCCAGTGCAGTTTAATAGCTCATCAAATACATGATTCCATCAGCTTTGGAGGTAGAAGTGGTCCCCTTACCTCTTAGGGTATGTGTCTACGTTCAGGATTGCTTCAGGATTTGGTCAGGATTTTATGCAGGTAAAATCCTGACCAAATCTGCACCTGAGGTCACTGGCAGGTCACCTGCATTTTTTCTGCAATGTAAGGACATGCTGCGTTCTTAAAAGACGCGCCGCATGTGAGTTTTCTCGGGTGTGCCGCATGTGTCTTTTACTGCATAGTGGAGACGGGATTTCATGAAATCCCCTCCACTATGCTGTAACATCTGGACGCTGCGTTTTTTATGCATAAATCATCCATAAGAAATCGTGCAAAAAAGACAATGTATAAAATTATTTTATTAGAATTATTATAACATATAAAAGAAACTAATTTAATCAAATATAGCTGATAAACACAAGCACAATATAGTAGTAAAAATAGATGCCAACCAATAAATATAAAAATCAAATCATAAATGAACCTCCACAATGATATGGTATATACCAGCGCTATTCCCACTAAATAATTTAAATAATAACCACAAAAAAATACATAGTGCAATTAATACAAAAATATGTGCAAAAATTACTTGTTATAAATATATTATTATAAAAATATTAATTAATTGTGTAAAAAAGACAAAAAATAAATAATTATATAACCAATATCCAAACTATAAATGCACAATAGATTACAATTAGTGTTGAGCGATACCGTCCGATACTTGAAAGTATCGGTACCTCGGCCAGGTGCTTCAGATGGTCCTCATAAGTCTTGGAGAAGACGATGACGTCGTCCAGGTATAGCAACACGGTTTCGAAGTTCTTGTGCCCTAGACAGCACTCCATCATCCTCTGGAATGTTCCCGGGGCATTGCACAATCCGAAGGGCATGTAGTTGAATTTGCAGAGACCCATCGGCGTCGTGAAGGCCGTCTTCTCCTTGTCCGCCTCTGCCACGGGAACCTGCCAGTACCCACTGGTGAGATCCAAGGTAGAGAAGTAGTTAGCAGTAGTGTTGAGCGATACCGTCCGATACTTGAAAGTATCGGTATCGGAAAGTATCGGCCGATACCGGCAAAGTATCGGATCTAATCCGATACCGATACCCGATACCAATACAAGTCAATGGGACTCATGTATCGGACGGTATTCCTGATGGTTCCCAGGGTCTGAAGGAGAGGAAACTCTCCTTCAGGCCCTGGGAACCATATTAATGTGTAAAATAAAGAATTAAAATAAAAAATATTGCTATACTCACCTCTCCGACGCAGCCTGGACCTCACCGAGGGAACCGGCAGCGTTGTTTGCTTAAAATTCGCGCTTTTCCTTCCTTACGTGAAGTCCCGGCTTGTGATTGGTCGCGTGCCGCCCATGTGGCCGCGACGCGACCAATCACAGCAAGCATTGACGTAATTTTAGGTCCTTCAGGATTTTAAAATTACGTTCTGGCTTGTGATTGGTCGCTTCGCGGTCACATGGGCGACGCGACCAATCACAAGCCGTGACGTCACGGGAGGCTGGACACGCGCGCATTTTAAAATGCGCGCGTGTCCTGCCTCCCGTGACGTCACGGCTTGTGATTGGTCGCGTCGCCCATGTGACCGCGACGCGACCAATCACAAGCCAGAACGTAAATTTAAAATCCTGAAGGACCTAAAATTACGTCACGGTTTGCTGTGATTGGTCGCGTCGCGGCCACATGGGCGGCACGCGACCAATCAGAAGCCGTGACGTCACGGAAGGAAGGAAAAGCGCGCATTTTAAGCAAAGAACGCTGCCGGTTCCCTCGGTGAGGTCCAGGCTGCGTCGGAGAGGTGAGTATAGCAATATTTTTAATTTTAATTCTTTATTTTACACATTAATGTTGTTTCGATACCGATACCCGATACCACAAAAGTATTGGATCTCGGTATCGGAATTCCGATACAGCAAATATCGGCCGATACCCGATACTTGCGGTATCGGAATGCTCAACACTAATTACAATAAATCAAAGTGCAATGTGCTATAAAGTGCCCAAAAAATCAAGCTAGGCCTATATTGCACAATTCATTTAGTAAAACAATTGCACATACGCCCATACAAGTATAATGCCGCTATGGCTGTGATAGAAAGTGCTGAGTGAAGCATTAAAGTGCAGGAAATGCTGGATAACTAAAATCCACTAACATATTGACATACCAAGGAGGAGATAATCAATAAAATCCAATAAATAAAGGTGGCTCATATTACCTACATGTGCACGAGACCCTACGCGCGTTTCGGCGCCTGCCTTCTTCCGTGGGGTTTTTTCTATGCGTGCTGCTCAACGCTGCGTCAAAAACGCAGCGTTTCCTTAACGTGGAAACATACCCTAAGGTCCCAGGTTGTACCAATGATATGTCTGCCCCTGAGATCACTTCAGCTAGTGGGAGCCAAGGTGCTTACGGCATGCTGGTGAGGTCAATGCGTAGGCAGTATGCATTAAAAGGGTTGTGCAGGTTTGGGATAAAAGTTTGCAGTCACTCTATGTGACTGCAAAATTCCGAATCCTAACAGGCGCGCACACTGCACCCAACAGCCATAACGTTCTTTTCTGCTGACCTACTGTAGCTGTATGATGCCTTATTTTTGCAGGATGAGTTGCAGTTTTTGAATTATACCATTCACTTTATCGTAGAAACGGTAAAGAGAGGGGCGCAAAAGCGCAGTTGCCAAAATAACAATCAGTTTACTGTATGGTAAAATTCTCACCTTTACACGTTGTGAGTATGCACATGTGAGCAGGTAGGAAGATGCAGTAATGGGTCGGAGGCAGAGCAAGTGTTAACGTGTTTAATTTAACAGGCAGGGAGAAAACAGATACAACAATATCAGGGGACGTAACTCAGGGGTAGGGGGTGTGAAGCATAGGGTAGGAAGTTCAAGGATAGCAAACTTATCAGTCTGACGACTTCAGAATGCGTTTAGTTCAGGATGTGGACGTTGGCGCCAAAGCAGTGGCGCATAAGGGGTCCAGTATGGTCCTGGAAAAGATGGCGTCCTGGATCCTGGTGGCGATGGTGATTTCCTTGTGGTCCGGTCGGTGTGTCAGAAAATGATGAGCTGGACAGAGCACAGTCTTTCCCCATGTCAGCGAACAGGGACAATGAGCAACTCGATTCAGGTAAACAGGGAAACCCCTCACAGCGGGTGTTCCAATTCTCCCAATGGTGCCTGCGCAGGCTTATGTCCTGACTGGGCGTCCTGTCACTCATGGTCAGCGATGTCAGCGGGGACCAGGTACGTCGTTGTCGGCAGTCTCTGTTAACAGCTTTTAGCCTCTGCTGGTTTTTACCCGCTCTGACAGTTGGCCCCCCTGCAGAAGCCCTGACACTGCCCTCCTGTGCGATGCAAGTTCCCACGGCAACTAACTGATTTGCCGCACACTGTGGCCCTTTTATCTTAGCCATGCCCCCTACTCCTAGGTGCAGAGGTCAGGGGTTTAAGCTTTCCCCCATGAAACCTGGATGACAGCCCCGACAGTTCCGGATCCATCACGGAGTAGGTAGGCCTGGTCCGGGTCTTCTCCTTACATTCAACACATAGTAAGTATAATAGGAGGGCTGCAGATGGCACCGGACCCATGAAGGAACTTCAAGAAATTCTAGATAGGATATTCAAAATGCCGGCAATTCTGTGCTCCTCCAAAATCAGGCAAGGGAATCACAGAGTTCAGAAGAGTTGCATACTTTATTCAGGGCTATAAAACTACGCGTTTCGTGGACGTCCTGTCCACTTCCTCAGGTACATAGCCAATTCGCTTTATTGTATAACACACTGAAAAATGTTAAAGTATTTCTAATTGGTGTCGTCTGGTGAAAAAAAAATCCACCATTGTTTTTTTTTTCATTTTGTATTAAAAATGGTCTGACAACATGATTCCTCAGATCTGTATGATTATGATACCAAACATGTATATTTTTGTGGATTAGAAAAAATCTAAACTTTGTTGAAGAAAAAAAATTTGTTTGTGTCCCCATTTTCTAGGACCCATAACTTTGTTATTTTTCTGCCAATAATACAGGATTTTTTTTTGTGGCGAGTTGTTGTTTTCATTGGTATAATTTTTAGGGTATATAGGATGTTTTGATCGCATTTTATTGCATTTATTTGTCTAGGTGTGCTTACTGAGAAACGCCATTGTATCTATATTTTTCTCTAGCTAAGTAATGTTATAATTTTATAGATCAAATATGGACTGGGCTTCTTGGAAGGACCAAGAGGACGGAGACAGGAGCCTTCAGTACGATCTCGGCTACCATGGCAACTTCTCAGTGATTTTGGGGTAGGAGGCAGTGGATGCCAGCAACTGAACCATTTAAATGCCTTCTGTTATTGACTGATAACAGCATCTAAATGGTTTAGCAGCAGTGATCAGAGCTAGCTCCGCTATCAATTAGCATCTGCCCAGTATGGAGCAACCTCAGCTCCTGAGCTAACTCTATACACGTGGACTCTAATGCAGTTGTGCATCAGGTTGTGCAAATGGGTTAAAGGGGTGATCCAGCCTAAAAATATTGTGCAGTTGGTTTACATGCAGTAAGATTATTCACGTACATGACACAAGCCATGGCTGAGACACCTATGTAAACCAATTTATGTGCATTGGTGTTATCATGCTCCAGGTGTTCATCTTCTACTTCTGTGACATCCAGTGTGTTGGACATTTTTTTTCTGTCCCTCTTGTCCTCTCCCTTACCCCATAGTACAGGGCATCACTCATGCCATGCCTTGTATACACCTACTCCTATCAACTCCTCTCTGTCTCTGGATGGATCATGTTTCTCATGCTGGGTAACCAAGAAAAAAGATAGACAGTAAGTGATTAGAGCACCATCTTACACCTTGTAATAGAAAGGTATGCAGGCAGCCGTAAACAGAGGCAACGCTTGTGAAAGGGGTAAGGAATCATGTGAACTGTAGTCCTTTACATAGTTAATACTGCCCATATCAACTCTTCTATTAAACAGATCCAGTAAAAAAACCTAAACATAACTACTTCTGAGAGATGGTGCCAGCATTTGGTGCCCATTCTGACACATCTAAGCCCTTTTCTGTATTTTTCATAAACTCTGAAAATCCACTAAACATAATTTCATCCTTAAGTCTTTTATGTGCATTTTCTGTTCATCTGAATTGCATCAAAGAATATATAAGAAGTCACCGGCTCTACATGTGGTCTGTTATTTCAGTATTATTTAGATATTCCCAGGGAACCACATTTCATCCCTCTGTTGCAATGGAAATTGCTTTCTTCTTCCTTCAGGCTATTGTCAGAGATAATTAGGGAGGAGTAGTAGTAGTCTGTTGTAATACATGGCTTGGTGGCTATAATCTATAGGACAATTTACATGCAATGAAATTACTGCCAATTGCCTTTTCCTTTAAATTCAGCATGCCCTGGTTGTGGTTATATTATGATCTTCATCCTATTGGCTTCTCGACAATGTGTGCAGAAAGATTAGGCCAGTAAGCATTTGACCATGTCATCAAATTGTAGGTTTTCCAACATCAATCTCTATAGATGTGAATGCTTATTGGATGATGCCGATCAGGGAATCAGTATTTGTGTAATTAGGGAGGTGTCGCCTATGGATACAACGCCTTTATCAAGGTGTACAGAATTATGACAGAACAGATAACAGAACATGTTATCCTCAGGCAAAATGGGCCAAAAAAGAGGTTTATCTGACTCTGAAAAGTAAAAAATGGTTACAGAGGGATGCCTCACTCTTGAATTCTTGAATGCTTACATATTGGTGCACGATCACAGAACCATCAAAAGTCTTGTTGTAAAAAAATGTGTTAAGAAAGACACATTAACTGACAAAAATTTGCTAACAATCAAATGTGGAACTACCAGAAAGCCATTGTCCTCCAGTGCTGCCATATTCCAGAACTGCAACCTCCCTGGAGGCCCAGAAGTACAATGTGTTCAGTGCTCAGAGACATGGCCGACGTAAGGGAGGCAGAAACCCAACCACCACTGAGCAAGACACGAAAGGAAAAAGTCAAGACTGAGCCAAGAAATATATGAAGACAGGTTTTTCAAAAGTTTTATGGACTGGTAACATGAGAAATGACTCTTGACGGACCAGATTGATGGGTCCATGAATGGTTCAGTAATGTGACAGATGTCCACTTCAACTCAGACACCAGCAAGGTATAGGTAGGTACTGCTATGGACTGGTATTATTAAAGATAAGCTAGTTGGACCTTTTTTGGGTTGACAATGAACTCAAAATCAACTGCCAAACCTACTGCCAGTTTTTAGAAGACAATTTTTTTTTCATGCAGTGGGACAGGAAAAAGTCTCAATCTCTCAAGAAAATCCTTATTTTTATGCAGGAGAATGCTCTAACACATCATCGAGGTCTTCACTATTCAGCTGCCAGTAAAGGCCTAAAAGCTGAAAAAATAATGTCAAGGCCCCTTCCTCACCTGACCTCAACCCTATTGAGACCTTCTTAAATGGGTATTTACGGTGAAGGAAAACAGTCACCTCTCTGATCAGTGTCTGAGGCTATGGTTGGTGCTGCCCAAAACTTTGATCACCAACAGATTAAGAAACTGACAGACTCCATGGATGGAGCTTATGGCTGTTATTGAAAAAAGGTGGCTATATTAGTTGCGCATATATTTTTGAGATGTCAAAAGTGTATTTTGTACATTTTCAGTTGTTTGGTTATTTCTATTATCACTTTAACAAATGAATATAAATAATTGAGATTTACATTTTTCATTTAGTTGCATAATAATTCAGCACACATAGATATTCTCCTAAGAAAGACAAAATATCACTTTTACACTATTAAATATTCAGGTTTATTAATCTTTTGGATTGACGGGCAGCCCTGGAATTGTTCAATAATAAAATGAATCATCAACAATACAAATTGATTAATATTTGTGCACACAGCGTATAGGACTTAAAAAACACCAAAAAATGAATGTTTTAAATATTATAAAATAAAACCACTACAAAGCGATTGGTATAGAAAAATCCATGAAAACAAATTGACATGTTTAGAGTCTTTTAAAAAAAAATGTAAAAAAAAAATAGTGTGTGTGAAAGAAGATGAATAATTTAGACCACTGCATATATTCTAGACATAGGGAACTATTTTGTGCACACTTTTAATCTTAACGCTAATATGGTGCAATAGGGAAAAGTCAATTGCAATTGCAATGTGAGCTGCATTGGTCAGTGTGCTGCCTGTATGATATCAGTTTTGGAATAGGATAGGACTAGGGTGCATTCATCTAATGAGCTGTATATCCAAAATGACGCAGTAACCCTGTGTTTGAAGTTCTGGAACAGAAGAGTAACAAAGAGTGTAGAAGATTATGCAGCTACATCGATGTCGCATTATATCTGTATAATGATGATAGCAATTAACATTTAATTTTTTCATTACAACAACTTGCAGATATGGGAAAGCAATAATAATTGTGTTAGCGATCATAGTGGTTACCTGAGTGCAGAGAAGAAGCGGCAACCATGGTAACAATCAGATATTTCATTGTGTCTGCTTTCCTTCTATTCTTAGCTTTCCTACATAGTAAACTCCAGTGTGTTTTTGTTACTTTTTTGGTTTAGGATGGATTTTAATAAATTCTGACTTCAAAATAAAAACGACCTACTATTTTGTGTCTCTGGCTGATTTTTAGATCTATGCTTAAATGTTCCATTAGCGGAATGCGGTTTCCTGAAAGAAACCCGGAACCAGATGAGCCAAGTATTACTTTCCAGGATGTAAAGAAAGTCACAAAAGTAAATACAGTATTAGGCCATGTTCACACGGTCAGTATTTGGTCAGTATTTTCCATCAGTATTTGTAAGCCAAAACCAGGAGTGGGTGATAAATGCAGAAGTGGTGCATATGTTTCTATTATACTTTTCCTCTGATTGCTCCACTCCTGCTTTTGGCTTACAAATACTGATAAAGTATTGACCAAATACTGAATGTGTGAATGTGGCCTAAGGCCGAGGTCAGACAAGCATATAAAAAAATCGTCTAAGTTTATATCCGAACATTCAATTTAATTCAAATTATTCAAAATTCAACTGATTCTCATCCATATTATTATCCATGTGTCCGTATTTTATATCCCTGTGACTTTGGTTTTTATATATCAACATTTAAAAATGTACATGATCGAATACAGTTTCCTTGGCTGATAATGGCAATGTCACCATAAAAATGGTTGCTGTATGGATGATCCATATTGGATCCGATTATTTTGGCGCACCAATAGACTTGATGGTTCATGCTGCAACTGTCATCTAAACAATCCTATTGAATTACTTTGGTCATTTTTATTTCTATAATACGCTCATCTGAAGGAGCACTTAGGCTGAATGGAAATGTTCTGTTTTGTCTGCTGTAATACCAAAAATTAATCTGTTCCATTTCCACGTTGAGTACACTAGTGGAGAAGGTTTTGGTTGTACTTCTAAATCACAGACTTAATAGCAGCCCGCAGTGCCAAACTACTGCCTCTATGACCGCAGGATACATTCACCAAAATAAAAAAGACACGGACATAATCTTATATCTTTCATTTGTCAAAAGAATACCTTAGTTGGAAACAATGCAGAGGACAACGAAATTGATAAAAATGTATGGGAAACGTTCATGTTTCACGTTTCATTAAAAAACACATATTTTATTTATTCTTGAGAGTGAGCATTTAAAATGGTTGTGTCATGTTTATTAACATTTAAAATTATAAAGTGCTAGTAAAAAAAGCAACTTTGCAATTTATTTCTTATTAAAAAATCCCCTCTCTTTTTTTTAGGAATAGGGGGATTTTTTATTTTATAGTTTACTGTTCATTACTTGGTTATAGCTCAACCTGCAGTCTATCAGAGTGTCTGCTTTCCTAGGCAAGGCGCAGTAAACTGTAAAATTTGCTATACAGCTTGCAAGAGCCGCTCCCAAGATGGCCGGATTGATGGACCGTGCCTGCTTTGGTGTCCCTGCGCTCCTCTGATGTTACAAAGGCAAGCTGCATCAAAGAGCGCAAAGTTCAGTCTATTGGCTCGAGTTTGCTGCTGGTCTGAACTATCAATCATCAAGAGTGCACCGCCCCTGGACAAACAGGAAGCTGTGAGGCACAGAAGAGGTGAGCTCATGAATAATGAAAATGAGCTCAATACTATATATATGAGTGTAATACTATATAAATTAGTTATACCAAAAATTCCAGAGGACGCTCTCTTCAATTGGAAATGCAGACTGTGGAGACACTGGGGGTCAGCGGGTGCCCTGATCCGTTAGCCAAAACTGCATGGACCAGGGATCATCCCACTGAATGCCCGTTCTCCTTTTACCGTAGTCAGACAACACAGGGTGAGAGTAAAACAGTCTGGCAATACTTTATTGAACCACAAAACAGGCAAATAACACATAGAACAGTTCCAGCAAAATACCCAAGATGGAAGATGGTGCAAATTACAGAGTTTCACCATCCCTCTGACTCACCGGCATACAAGCAGCTGTGACATCAGAGCTTCCAGGACCTACAACCCCACCTGTGGCACACACAGAGAGGAGGTAACGACAACCTTAGGAAGATGACAGTCCATTGAGGTACATAGACAGTTGACTGGAGAGACACAACATGGCTTCTCCGAACGTCTCCATGGAGCCAGGTGACACATGGGTACCATCCCTGGCTTTCACAAATGTATTCATGGGGCTCAGGTGACCGGTGGGTTCAAATCCTGACTACCCCAAATGTATTCAAGGTTCAGCGATAGTCAATGTAGCAGATCTGTATTCTTTCAGGCAGGTCTGTGGTCCACCTAGCTGGCATCCTGTAGAATGACAAATTTGTGTGTTGGGTGCTGTCCTGTAGAGAGTCTCTGGTTCTTTTTGATGTTTGGATGTTATATCTGTATATGGAGGTATCTGTTACAGAGGCGTATATAGCCTCTTTTTATAATTAAGAACTGTCCTTCAAGCCAGCATCCAGAAAAAAAGGGGAAGAATGGTGGTGATATCTACTTGCATTATTTGATTATTTAATCTATTTGCATAGTTTTTCCTCCTCTGTTTTGCAAGTCAACAAGCTAGCTGGCCTGGACAATGTGTAATCAACATATCAGCAAACATCATTGTTCAATTATCCTGCGTCTCTGGTCATCAATAATAACAGCACAAACTGTTACATCAAATGTCAACTTGCAAGTCAATATTACAGGCTTATACAAACAAAAGTCTGTATTTTCTTGATCTACCAGAAAGACACAGATAAATTCAAACGTCACTCAGACTTTTCAAAAGTTTTTTTAAAAGGCTTCTTTTTATAATAGTTAATATGCATGTATGATTCTCTGGGAACCTCAAAGCCTCCAGCTTTCTTTGCTCTAAATAAAGAAAGCTACAAGCATGCCGATAGTTTGTGATTACAGGTAAGTAACATTTTCTAGTTGGAAGATAAACCAAAACCCAAGAAACTGAATGCTTACTGCAATTTAACTGTGGAGAAAAAAGAAGCATAGCAGTAAATCTCAGAAATCTATATTTTAAAAGCAGAATTTCCAATCTGCAGGACCATCTACAAATCTTCAGCTGCAATAAAAAAAATGCACTAAATATTTCCTTCCTCTGAAAGATTTAGGGTTACGAATCTCAAGGAATACAAAAGCATATGTTCTCTGGTTTCTTAGAACTGGTCATTTTGTGAAAGGTTCTGTTTGTGTTCAAAACACATTTTCTCTTTTCAATATTTATAGGGGTTTTCTTCATGACACATTGTACTTTATGTTAGCAGTAGATTGACACGTTTATGTTTTTTTTTATGAAATATTGAAACATTTGCAATTTTTAAACTTTAAATGCTTTTATCCTTAAACCAGTTAGTCACACTACACAAAAAAGTTCATAACATTTCTCATATGTCTACTTTACGCAGCAACATTTTTCAAATGCTTGTTTATTTTTGTGAGGATGTTAGAAGGATTAAAAGGCAGCAATTTTTCATTTTTTTCAAGGAAATTTGCAAAACCTATTTTTTACAGACCTATTTAAATTTGAAGTGACTTTGAGGGCCCTAATCAAAAAAGCACCAAAAGTGATACCATGTTAAATATTGCACCCCTTATCATAATTTGCTGTCAAGAAATTTTTTAACCTTTCAAGAGATAACAAGGAATTAAGCCAAAGTGGAACGAAAAAATGAAATATTAATTTTTTACATTCAAATTTGTAATTTTCACAAGGCATAATAAAAGAAAATTGAACTCCAAAATGTATTATACAGTTTCTTCTGAATGTGGCAATATTCTATATTTGGTCAGAAACTGCTGTTTGGGCACACAGCAGGGTTTGGAAGGGAAAAAGCCCTATTTGATTTTTGAAGTATATAATTGTCTGTAATTAATTGTGGACACCATGTCACATTTACAGAGCCCTTAAGGTACCTAAGCAGTCAGTAGTCGGATGTGAAAATTAAAAAAAAAATTTTTTATAGTGAAATGTTGCTTTAGCTCCAAATTTGTAAATTTCACACAGGACAACAAAAATTGGATCTTACAATTTGTTTAAAATTTCTCATGATTGTAGTGGAACCCCACATGTGGTCAAAAGCTAATATTTTGACACACAGCAGGACTCGGAAGGGAAGAAGACAAGCCAGAGCTGGTATGCCACTCTCCACAAGGATAAGCCTTACCCCTTAGACACCAGTCCAGAGCCTCTCACCTAGCCAAATCAGATCTCATACTTTGCACTGACGAGTTCCAAAAGCCCAAAACACCATGTCTGCGAATTGAGATTCTGATTGGGCTTTTATCCTAAGTCATATTGCAAGCCTCGCTAAAGGGTTGATTGTGACTTGTAGGATCGCTACTTCCAACAGGTGGTGCTATATAGAGTTCAAGTTCTCTTTCTCTCTGAAGAGGCAATTTGCATATAAAATTTCCCAGAGGAGCATTGTATGGCGAATAAGCCAGAGCTGGTATGTCACTCTCCACAACGAGAAGCCTTACCCCTTAGATTGCAATTTCAATTTTGGAATGCAAATCTGGCTGGAATAGATTTTAGATGCCATGTCACATTTACAAAACTGCTTATATGCCAAAACACCAGAAACCCCATGTATGAATTCACTCTCTCTGGTAGTCATTAGGCCTTAGGTAGTGTTCATACAGGAAATGCAGATTTGGTCCTAAAAACATGCAGTTTTGATTGCTTTCCCCAGCAGCAAAACCACCTCAAACATAAATCCCTAGCCTTGTCCATGGCATAACTGAACAGAACAGACACTGGCTACTCATACTAGCCCCAGCTCGGTCAAACAAAACAGCTATTATCCATAACAAACTGATACCATTCTCTGCACACAGCCTGTACAAACTCTTCTCAGAGGGATTCTGGACTGTTTCTTCAGCTCCAAGACACATCCATCTGGTCAGCCTCCATGAGCTGACTGACTTAGATGAACACCTAGCTTGTTTATATCCAGAGCCATTCAGGTGCACTAATCACAGCCTGCAGAGCTAGGACTCAACTAAAAGCCTACCTGGCATTGCTACCCCCCCACAAAATCACCCAATATGGAAACTAGTTATCTTGAGGAATTCATCTATGAGTGTTTTGAACATTTTGAACCCACAGGTGTATCACAGAACTTTATAATATTTGGATCTAAAAATCGAAAATTGTTTTTTTTTTCCAGTAAAATGTTTTTTTTTATCGTCATGTTTGTAATTTTCACAAGCTGTAATAGGAGAAAATGAACCTCATAATTTGTTACGCAATTTGTCCCTAACATGTTGATACGCTATCTGTGGTCAAAAACGAATGTTATTGCATATTGTAGTACTTGGAAAGGAAAGAGTGCTGCTCTTTTTGCGTCGTAGAGTTATTGGTCACATATTTGGCTGTAATAGATTGTGGACATTTGTAGAACTCCTGACATACCATAACAGTATAAAAAAGCAGCTTTCTTTAAAAAATGACATACCAAAAAAACAAAAGCCGCAGTGTTAAAAATGCGATAAAAACACTTAAAGGTGCAATGAAAAGTGCAAGTACCTAATTTACATAAAAGGGGCAAAAATGCTGCAGAAAATTTATAACATCAAAAACTCACCAAATACTGTTCCTAGAAGCGTAGCCTCAGGGTTCTGCAGACTTCTGCACAAATCTGGAAGTATGGCTCCCAACCTGAGTGTTACAGCCTCATGCTGTATATGTATCAAGCTGTCAAACGCGAATCGGGAGACCTGCGGCCAGTTCGTATATAGCGGTCAGTGCTCAGACCAATTTCATTTTGGACTTTTGTATGAGTCATGTATCTGTTTTTAAGCTGCTCCCAGTTGTTTTATGACTACAGACCAATTCAAGTATTAAGTCTTGTTTGCCAGAGGGATCAAATACTTATTTCTCACTGCAAAATGCAAATTAATGTATATAATTAATACAGTGTGATTTTCTGGATTTTATTTTTGATATTCTATCTCTCAATGTTAAAATTAACTTACTTTTAAAAATATAGACTGTTCATGTCTTTGTCAGTGGGCAAACTTGCAAAATCAGCAACGGATCAAATACTTATTTCCCCCACTGTATATGCCCAAGTGTCTCCTTTATGATGTATATGTTCCAGCCGCAGTCTCCCTATGTGATGTCTATGCTTCAGCTCCAGCATGACCTAGCTGATGTATAATACAAAAACTTGGCACTCAGCTTTGGTATTTCAGATGAAGAGATTTAATGTTATCCAATAGTAGTACTTCTGTCAAACGTTTCGGTCATACATTGACCTTCATCAGCATACTGAACACACATAAACACATATACAATTAGATGGCATTGTATAAAAACAAAAATAAAGCAAAATATCATGCTAAACAAAGAAAAACTGATTTTTTTTTTATAAAATAATAAAAAAAAATACAGAGTGTAGGAATAAGGAGTAACCTGCCTGACTGTAAGAGATAAAGAGTAATTGATGAATATAGCAGGCTTGTAATGGTCCTATTTTAAGGCTTAATGGACCTAAAAGGAGAGTTTTAACGTGAGAATGAGCCCGTGATGTGAGGTTTGTATAAATAGGGGAACTCTCCTCAATATTATAGTTATATATAGCTAAAATTTGTAGTCCTGTGACCTGTAATGAACCCCATTATTAGTATGAAAGCTGCACAAAATGCAGTTTAGCAGCAGAAATAGTTAGTAAGAAGGCACCAACCTACAACTTGGGGCTGTTATGATGAACAGATCTGGTATCCAACGGTTATCTATAGATAAGGATATTTGTAAATAGTAATTTCCATTATACAGATGCCCAGAGCGAAGTAGGAGTTGTAGTGGTATTGCTTACCATTGGTGGCAGTGAAGACATGTCCTTTAAGGTCCCAGAGGCACCCGCTGTGGGTGTGAATGCCTGTACATAGTGCAGGTACAGTGAATGGCCGGGACTCGCCGGTAAGCGAGGGGGGGAAGTGATGTTACCGGATGTGACGTTCCGTGCTGTCCATATGCAGGAAGCGTCCATGTTATGCATTCCATTGCCGTTGTGTTGGAGTAACCATATGTTGCTTAGTGGGTACAGTAGGGTTTTGATACTGTGCGTGTGGAGGGTACTGTGCAAGAATTCACTGTGTGGATATCATACTATGTTTGAGGGGGCACTTTTGGAGGTATCTAAGGCTTCAATAGGAGGAAAATTACTCTGTTAGGGCTGCAAAGTTGTGAAATATGCTAATCTATGTCCCACCAAATATTACTTTCTTTCTTTTTTTTTTTTTTTTTTGGGGGGGGGATGGCAGTGCCTGATTAGAACCACTATGGGGCGCCATGATTTTTATTTATGCCCCTGCTTCTACTGCATGTGTTATATAAATGCAATGTGAGCAGTGATGGATTTCCCACTGTGAGGAGACCTGCAGCGTAACATATATTTGTGTTCGGAACAACTTGCAGCTGTGAGTTCTTTGCAAAATGTATCGCTCAGAGTTGACTGTGCTCCATACTGATGCAAACCTGGAAAATCAGTTGTCAGTACTGCATCATCACGTGCACCTAACATCACATGCCTCATGGAAGAGAAGCAGCTCCAGCTGTCACATTAGTGGGGGTACTTAATTGTTTGAGCAAATATAGCAGGATAATTTTCATGTTGACAATTTTGTACGGCCCTCAAATGATGTTATGATTCTCCACATGGCTCTTGTTAGAAAAAAGGTTCCCCACCCCTGCTTTAGTATGTCCAATTGCTCACCAGATGGCACCAAAACTTAGAAGTAGAAATGAGAGGATACATTTGGTTTGGTCAGTATTCTGTGGCAGCTGGACGGGTGCACTAGGAACCACTTCCCAGCGGCATCTGTGGCTTATGTTTTGATTAGCTGTAGGGCTGCCATCAGGGCATTACTGCCCTGACTGGCGTATGGGGCCCGATGACCAGAGGGGGCCCTCACCAGGCCTCAGCGGCAGGATTCTGTTGGTGCAGAAACTGAACCTGGGTCCGAGATGTAAGTTCAGTTAAACTCTATTGTTATGGGGGCCTGGGCCCGCACGGCAATAGTTAAAAGCCACCAGCCAATCGGAGGCTGGCAGCTGATGTCAGCGGGCACGCCACCGGTGTATGATGTCATTGTCATTCGCTGGCGAGTGTGCGCTTGAACTGCGTGAAGGGAACTTCGCCGCAGATGCGCGGCAAGGTGAGGAGAACTTTTTTTAATTTTTATTGAAAGCAGCTGGGGGCAGGATGGGGGACATAGGGCAGGATGGGAGACACAGGGGGAAGAATGGAGACACAAGGGGAAGAATGGAGACACAGGGGGCAAGAATGGAGACACAGGGGGAAGAATGGAGACACAGGGGGCAACAATGGAGACAAAGAGGGGGCAAGAATGGAGGCACGAGGGGGAAGAAAGGAGACATGGGGGCAAGAATGGAGACATGGGGCAAGAATGAAGACACAGGTTTCAAGAATTGAGACACAGGGAGCAAGAATAGAGACACAGGGGGCAGGATGGAGACACAGGGGCAAGATTATGGGGCAGGATGGAGACAGATGGGGCAGGATGGAGACAGATGGGGCAGGATCATGGGGCAGGATGGAGACAGATGGGGCAAGATCATGAGGCAAGATGGAGACAGATGGGGCAGGATCATTGGGCAGGATGGTGACAGATGGAGTAGGACCATAGGGCAGTATGGAAACACATGGTGCTGGATCATGTGGCAGGATGGAGACACATGGTGCAGAATGGATACAATGGAGACAGATGAGGCAGGATCATGGGACAGATGGGGCAGGATCATGGGGCAGATGAGGCAGGATCACGGGACATCACATGGGGCAGAATGGGGGAACATATGGGGCCAGGATGGGAGAACATATGGCTGGAGCCAAGAATGAGACACACGGGGGCCAGGATGGGGGATATTATTACCATAGGGGCTAATAAAGGGTTATTATTACTGCAGTCATGTATTTATTTTATGTTACTGTGCAGAGTGACACTATGTCGCCTTTATTTTCTTCATCTGGTTTAGAGTAGAAGTTGGGAAAAGATTAAGTAATGTGTTCTGCAAGCAGTGCTCTAGATAACTGTTATTTCCTGCAGAGACTATCCCTGGCTGGAAGACGTGATGACGGTCTGTGCTGGATGAAGATGAAAAGTAAAGATGAAGGACTTCACCTAGAGATGTCACTGGTGAGTCAGTGTGTTACCTGTACATTGACACTATACACTGTATACTATATACAGCGGTCCAGTGTACAATGTCATCAGTGATCACTGTATTACCTTTACACTGCCACTATATACAGAGCTCCTGTGCATAATGTCATTGATCACTGTGTAACCTGTACAATATATACAGTGTGTATAATGTCACTGTTGATCACTGTATTACCTGTTATTAATGATCAGTATTTTAGTATTCAGTCACTATGTGGTGGTAATATGTGGTCTGGTCATGGTGTGGTGGTATTTGTTCCTTGTATGTGCTATTATTTGGTCAATGTGGTGGTAATATGTGGTCTGGACATGGTGTGGCAGTATTTGTTCCTTGTATGTGGTATTATAGGTCACTATGTGATGGTAATATGGTGTCTGGTCATGGTACGGTGGTATTTGTCCCTTGTATGTGATATTATTGGTCATTTTAAAAATTGAAAATTAAATAAAAATATACCAAAATTGTACTGGATATATTAACAAATGATTAATAGGATAGAGTAGAGTAGGGCTCGGCCAAAAGAGTCTACCTTGTCATGGTGGCGGCTTAAAAAATCTTTTGGCCAAAACAAAAGCTGCTGGCTATATGTGTGATCTGAAGATGGGAACTGTTAATGTGTGATTGGTGAGAAGTGTAGTTATTCCAAGAGAGAGCGGTGGGGCTGTGGACAGTTCGAGGGGTGGAGCCTGGTCGGAGTCTCAAGGGGGCCCCCAAAATTTTTCCAGCATGGTACCCCAAAATTCCTAATGGCAGCCCTGATTAGCTTCCCTGATGCAACATTGTGTGTGCATCCTACCACAATAATGACATCACACTAGGTTGGCTAATCAAATGAAGAACCACATATGTGGTCAAGTAGTAGGTGGCACGCAGGGCTTTCATCCAGTGGCCATGGAATACTAATCTGGTATCTTGAACCAGGGTCTTATGATTCAATTCACTAATCTCTCTATCCTTCCCATCTGTGCCTCATAGTTATTTCTATGCTGCTATAGTTTTACAGCTACTTGCATACTCCTCTTATAAAGTTTAAAGTAGTGCTGTCATTACTATATGACTTCAAAGATGGCAAACTTTTGATACTGAGACGCTATTCTGTTGCATACTGACACTGCATGATCTGTTGACTGCCACTCAGCATGTGGCACATACACATTCTGGAGAAAATGAGGAATGAAAGCCAGAGAGGAATTGTTAAAGCAGTGAGATTATAGAACAGAATATATTATGTTTCATATTTCAAGGCCACGAAGGGGGGAAATTAGAGGATCCCTGCAGATGCAGTTATAAACTATGACGGAGCAGAGAGCCATCATCTCCCTGCTTTGCCACTTACACTGGTAAGTCACTGGTTGCTTTAAGCATAGGCCGACCAGAGGGCAATTGTGTGAGGAGGACTTCTGCGGACTTCATATTATTGTGCCGCCGGCTGCAAGAAGAAAGAGGATCTTGCTGCTCAACGTTGTGAATGGGTGAGGTGGGTATGACTTTACTTTACACAGAGAGGAACATTGTTACAAAGGAGACACATTATAAAGATAGCATAATTGTTGCATGCAGTCAAAGAGGAGGACGTAACTAATCTATGGAAGTATAAAGGGCGCATAATTGTATGTAGGCACAAAAAGGTGCAAATTATTGTACGGGGTCATAATTATATGTACTGGGGCACAAAGTGAGAGCGTAATTATTGTATGGGATCATAATTATATGTATTGGGGCACAAAGTGAGAGCGTAATTATTGTATGGGATCATAATTATATGTATTGGGGCACAAAGTGGGGGCGTAATTATTGTATGGGGTCATAATTATATGCATTGGGGCACAAACAGGGAGTGCAATTATTGCATGGGGTCATAATTATATGCATTGGAGCACAAAGTGGGGGCATAATTATTGTATGGGGTCATAATTATATGCATTGGTGCACAAACAGGGAGCGCAATTATTGCATGGGGTCATAATTATATGCATTGGAGCACAAAGTGGGGGCATAATTATTGTATGGGGTCATAATTATATGCATTGGTGCACAAAGTGGGGGCGTAATTATTGTATGGGGTCATAATTATATGCATTGGGGCACAAAGAGGGAGTGTAATTATTGTATGGGGTCATAATTATATGCATTGTGGCACAAAGTGCGGGCATAATTATTGTATGGGGTCATAATTATATGCCTTGGGTCACAAAGTGGGAGGGTAATTATTGTATGGGGCTTAAAAGGGAGATAATCATTGTACAGAGTACTTTATTGTTAGGGGGTACAAAAAAGGAGATAATTATTGTATGGGGCAAAAGGGTACATTGAATAGGGAACTTGACCTGCATCATGGCACTATTACTGCCTGAAGGCATAGAGAAGGCACTATATGTCACTGTGGAGTTACAGGCACGGCACTGTTACTTTTCGGGGACACAAAAGTAATGATTGCAAAGGGGGTAGAATGTGTGGCCCCATAGCCGTAGAGTTTGCTTAAGGGTGGGTAAAAGTAAAGGACCGCACCGTACTGAAATAGTGATGATGAGCGTAAGATTTTTGAGTGTTACATTTTACTAAACAAGAAGAATTTGCAATGATGTTCTGTGCTGGATAGAGAACAAGGAAAATCAATGAGTACTAGAGATGAGCTGACCAGACAAAACTTGAATTGGCCTGCTAACGTTATTCTCTATTAATTGAATGTCTCTTATTATTCACTGTGGTCTTTACAGACTCCAGAGCATAATAAACATCATACTTAAAAAAATAAAAAAAAAGGTACTTATACTCACCTCACTGCTCACCTCTTCAGGCGCTCTGCTCCTCATTGTTACCATGGCTAAATTCACACAAAAACTAATGACAAAACATTTTCATGCTGATGAATGCAGATTTTTGTAATATTCAAGTAGAATTCAATTCCATTGTCATATATTCTCTCATCTTTAACGAGTACGGCCAGAGTGAACTTCAAAGGTGAGTCACTGGGTTTATCTGTACATATTAAACATATATTATATACAGGACATGTGTGCACAACTGCTATCTCCCACTGTGTGGTCACTGCATGATTGTAATACAGGTCTTGGTACAGTGTTTTACATTAATGATTAGCATGGTGGTATTATTTGGTCATTATGTGGTGGCAATATATGGTCATGGTGTGGCAGTATAGTTTGTTTTTATATAGCAGTATTGGGTTTTGTGTGGTGGTATTTCTTGTATTTGTTACTTGTATAGTAGTATTATTTGCTAACTGTAGGACTGCATTGTCTGTATATATTTTGTATTATCTTCTTTTTTGAGGATGGAGGAACATATATCTTTATAGACACAAACAGAACCACAATCACAGCTAAAAACCGGTGGTTGTAGTTGGACCAGGTCCAAAATTTGCCTTGAGAGCCCAAAAAACACTAGGTATGATTCTGGGGGAGATGTCACGCAAACTGTAGGTCAACATCAGGAGCATGATGGTAGATCAAAGGTTTGCAACACTGTAATTCTTGGGTTCGAACATGACTAAGGAGCTTGTGGGGAGCTTGCATGTTCTTTATATATTTGCATGCCTTTCCTTTCTATCTCTCACACACTAAAAACATACTGAAAGAATATTAAATTGGCCATTGAGAGATGGAGAAATGAGATGGTGAGCCCCATTGAGGTTCAGGACAGATCTGAATGATGACAATCTTTGTACAGCGCTGCTGAATATGTTGGTGCCATTCAAAAGTGTAAAATCAACCAATGATCAGTAAACTTACCAATTCGAATAGAATGGGGGCTACCAGTGGTCTTCATCAGCAACAACAGGAGAAGCACCAGAGGCGCCAAGACACGGAGCATTTTACACAAATCGTCATGAAGCCCTCTGGTAATCCGGGCATTCCATAAAACTCTGTAAACAAGAAAGGACAAATGATATACACTGCAGTATTTCAGATTTATGGCCAAGATGAAAAAGAAAATTCCTTATTTTCTAGCACTAAAATCTATGAAACAAAGGAGACAGAGCAGAAAAACCAAGGTCATGAATCAGAGGCAGATTGAGAATGAAGAAGCAGAAGTGCTGGGCGCATTAGAACATTTTTGGAGAATATGGAAAGGAAAAATCTCAAATTCATTACTTTATATATTCTTTGTGCAAAGACAAATAGACCAAATGCATTATATGGGGGAATGTGTAGTTTCTGTCAGTTGTAAAAAGTCAAGGTGTCAGCTGCTATTTCATTCTATAGGGAATCGGATCAAAAGATTTGTCACAAGAAGTCATCAACGGCTTTCAAAAGAGAAGAAGGAACATTTACTAAGCCGAGAATATTGTTACAAAATGCATCCAAAACTGGAGGACATAAAGGGTGCAAAATGAATTATGCAGTTTACTCGCTTAATGTGTTTGCCTTTACATGTCTGAAGAATCTGCCAAATTTATAAAAGAGACCCACAACATATTTTAGAGAGAAGTACTGTAGGGCAGGTAGGAGACAGAGAAGATGTGTCTAACCTACCTAGCACGCTGCGATAAACTCGTCACGCTGTGTATGCCATTCTGATAAAATTGGGGCAATTTGCAGCATTTTCTTTAACTACTAAATTGACGCATCCTATAACAGTATTGATAAATCTGCCCCTGTTCTGCCTTTGGTTTTTCTTTAGTCTTCAAAACGTTACACAAATAAATCCTAAGGTAGTAATTCATAGGCAAGACAAAGTTTAAAGGCAAACTGTTCATATTGTTCACACATGAATGTAGATGTTTGTGGAGGATATCAGGGCCGGAGATTTGTACCATCATAGGGCCAGATATTTTATGTGATTTTCTATTAGTAGATATGTTAAAGGGAATGCATCATAAGAAAATAACCAAATATTTAAATTGTTTTTTTGTTTTTTTTTATATACAAATTATTGATTCTTGAACAATTCCCCCATGCAAAGCCTGTTAAGATTACCTATTACTTTCTGTAAAAATGCTGTTACGATTCCTCTACTCAGTGTCTGGGACTCAGTGATGGACAGCTCTGTCATACTATCCTGTTTTGGGGGGTGCTGAGCTGTCAGTGATTTGATTGACAGCTCGGTTGACCTATCTGAGAATGGGAGGTGCAGAGATTTCTCCAGGTGCTCCCTGTTCTTATTAATTGCCCTGCCATTTAGGTGAGCTGTCTGACCCAGATCACTGCCAGTCAAAGCTTACGCTCTCTGATGTGTGTTCTCCTGATCACTGTGCTGTAAATTCTGATCTTCTGCTGCTGACCGTTGGACCGTGTTCAGACTTCCTGTTTGTTATTTCCCCTTTGCTTCTGATCTTCTTCTGCTGACCTTTGGACCGTGCTTAGACTACCCTTTTGTAATTTCCCCTTTGCTTCTGATCTTCTGCTGCTGACCTTTGGACCGTGTTCTGACTACTCGTTTGTTATTGCCCCTTTGCTTATCCGCTATTTCTCTGGAATTATGACTCTGGAATGTGACCTGACTTATGACTTCATATATTCCCTCGGAAACCCTCCAATGTGGCTGAATTACAACAATTTTACAATGATGAGTAGGCTAAAATTCCTCCAGAGTGCTGTAAAAGACTCATTGCCAGTTATCGCAAACGTGTGATTGCAGTTGTTGCTGCTAAGGGCGGCCCAACCTGTTATTAGGTTTAAGGGGCAATCACTGTCACACAGGGCCCTGTAGATTTGGATTTCTTTTTCCCTTAGTAATAAAGACCTGCATTTAGAAACTGCATTTTGTGATTACTTGTGTTATCTTTGTCTAACATTTAAATTGGTTTGGTAATCTGAAACATGAGTCTGACAAACATGCAAAAGAATAGGAAAGAAGGAAGGAAGGGGGCAAACACTTTTTCACACCACAGTACATGTGCTATTACTATGTACTTACAGCAGTGTATATGCTCACTTTGTTTCTATCTTAGGTTTTGTCTGTTAAATGGCCACAGTGTGAACATGTTCCTATACATTGCATGTATACCAACTTATGCTCCAGCTCAATTGTTTAGTTTTGCTGTGTTGTTTTGTAATTTGTGCAAACAGATGCGTGGCTTCCTTTTTGAGTAGGGCATTTCATTTATACAGCTTCCCATGGCTAGGTGTCTGACCAGTGGCACCCCTGTCCTGCTCTGCCCCATCTACATTGAGGATCGAAACGTCCCAATTGGGTACACCTTTGGATGACTTTTACTCTTTTTTATGACAAACAGTGTTTACTACGTATCCTATGCCATTTATGTGTACTTTAACTATTTACTTACTTATAACAAGGTAACATGGCCACAGTGTGAATGCATTCTTATATGCTGTATGCTCCGGCTCATTTTTTTGGTTTTGCTAAAAATTGTGTAATGCCTCATTTTCCCTGTAGGGGCACTGCAGCGAAAGTGAACATTTACTGCCTGGTTTCCGCAAATTAGAAAAATGTAATAAGAATTACCTTCAGCTGGATTATTTACTTTAATTAACTTTAACTGTATAGATGAAGATATTTCTTAATACACAACATGTGATGATCGTTATGAAACTCTGCTGCTTTGGCATACCTGAAATAGTTATTTAAAGGGCTTAGCCTTAGAGAAGAACAGAACGGAGCAGATTATATGATGAATACATATTTCTCTAAATGCAGTGGCAGAAAAAGGCAATGAAGACAAAGCGCCTTAATGGTACAGATCACAATGGTAATGAACATGCTTAGAATTGAGATCAATGTACTCTTCTCCAGTAATGAGCGAGAGCAGATGCGCACCTAAAAATCAACAATATAACTTAAAATGCCTTTTAGGAAATTGGCAGCATAACGCACAGGAATATGCCAGAGTACACAAAACTGGAGTCCTCTTATGATCACTAAGTAGCACGGTGCAGAATAACAGCCATGAATGTCAATCACTGAAAGGTTTCAGGAGTCCATTGATATAGAGTTTCTGTGATGCCACATTTGCGTGTAAATGGGCAGAACATAGTAAAACAGGGTAATAAAGGACAAAGGAGTCATATTTATAGTACTGATCTAAGAACGTTGCAAAGTTATGAAAAGATAATTATAGTTCTAAAAAAGAACATTTCGTAGGTTTCCTTATTTTCCAGAGGTGATAAAATTATACTTAGCAATTTAAAGCAGCGCATAATCTATGACGTGCGATTAACTCTAAAGCTTTGGTGGTTGTTAAAACTTACAAATGGGAAAATTATAAACTGTTACTGCTGCTGAAATCACAAAAGCGAGTGTAAATTTCTGTGTGCAATGGAACAACATAAACAGGAACATACAGCTGTAGCCTGCTCCTATATAGAGCTACACAAAACATCTGTATAATGGCTCCATTCAACCGAAAGATTGCCTGATGGAGCTGTCATATGGTGCACATAGACAATTACCGGGAACTACTGAGTCTAATATAGGAGAAATGGGATGGCACTCACCAATAAAGCAAAAACTGTATTATCTTCATCCAGTGCAAGAAACAGATGGGGAGGTGCAGACTGCATCAAGATTATGACCATTCCATGATGGCTCATACTTCTTCTGGGGCCATGGGTACTCACCAATAAAGCTAAAAGTATTATCTTCATACAGTGCAAGAAACAGATGGGGACTCGGTGCAGACTGCATCAAGATTATGACCATTCCATGATGGTCCATGCTTCTTCTGGGGCCATGGGTACTCACAAATAAAGCTAAAAGTATTATCTTTATACAGTGCAAGAAACAGATGGGGGAGGTGCAGACTGCATCAAAATTACGGCCATTCCATGATGGCCTACACTTCTCTGGGGCCATGGTACTACTACTAATCAAAAAGCTAAAAGATTATCTTCAACAAGTGCAAAAAACAGATGGGGAGGTGAAGGCTGCATCAAGACTATGACCATTCCATGATGATCCACGCTTCTTCTGGGGCCATGGTACTCACCAGTAAAGCTAAAAATGTATTATCTTTATCAAGTGTAAAAAACAGATGGGGAGGTGCAGACTGCATCAAGACTATGACCATTCCATGATGGCCTACACTTCTCTGGGGCCATGGTACTCACCAATAAAACTACAAAATGATTATCTTCATCAAGTGCAAAAAACAGATGGGGGAGGTGCAGACTGCATCAAGGCTATGATCATTCCGTGATGGCCCACGCTTCTTATGTGGCCATGGTACTCACCAATAAGGCAAAACATTTAATATGTTCATCAAGTGCAAGACACAGACAAAGGAGGTGCTGACCACTCCAAGGTTATGACTGTTTCACCCTACTCTCTGCTTTTTCTGGGGCAAAAGAGTTGTAACCTTGGTGTGTGTCAGGACTCTGAACATTTTTTATTACCTTTTTGTGCATTACTGCCCTTTTCCAAGATGGCGTCTTTGGTCTCATGTGCACTGTGTCTTCCTGCTATAAAACTCCACCCCAGCCTTCAGTCTGTGCTACAGTATTCTGCCTTGCATCCAGCTCCTGACCTCTGGTGACTCCCTGGTTATATACCTGCTCCTGTGAACCTGTGGGGTTATCCTGCTACTCTGCTCTGAATTCCTGCTGCATACACCAGTTCCAGTAATCCTCCTTCATCTGCTGCTTGTGTTTGCTTCCATCTGCATTTGCTGGACATGTTTCTACTCTGCAAGAACCTGAGACTATTACCCAGACCTCCCTGGTTGAGCAAAGATATTATTTGAACTGCCTTATAACCATATCTATCTGTGTTGTGGACTAAGCAAGGACTTATCTGTGTCAAGTATCCTCAAGAATGATTGTGCTTAATAGACTTTCTGCGTGATTGCATTTTCCTCTGAAGTTTCCTATAGACTGCTGAGCTGCATTTGATATTCGCACCAAGTGTTGTGGACTTGAGTTTCTCTCTGCACCTGTTTGAATCACCATGTGATAATATAGACTTTACCACTTATAAAACTGTGTCCTGTAGTTGTCTTGTTCCACGCAAAGAGTCTCCTGAGTTATCCCCTATAATTATTACAGGATACTCTAGCCTAAAAAAAAAAAAGGAGACTGCTGGAACAATGACTGCAGAAAGCAGACTAGAGCAGGTGTTTTCCATAATTAGATCACTGCAGAAAGATGTGGAAGGTCTGCAAAAGAAGATTGGAAGCTTTGAACTCAATCAACAAGTGTTTGGACAGACTTTGCAGGACTTAAGCACCCGCATGGCAGCCCAGGAAAACAAACTTGCTGGCATAGAGTCCCAATATGGACGGGCTTTTCAGGACATAAGCATGCAAATAGCTGCACAAGCGACTTTTCCCTCTGGGCAACTGCCACCAGCTAGCCCACCTAAGTTGCCCCCATTCAGATTTAATGGTGATCGCGACAAATTTCGTGGCTTTGTGAATCAATGTATGCTATATTTTGATGTGCATGCTGACCGTTTTCCTAATGATAGATCCAAAGTATTGTGTGTAATAATGCTGCTGACCGCACAAGCGCTCGCCTGGGCGAATCCGATGATTGAGTCTCGTGACCCACGGTTAAATAACTTGGATGATTTCTTGGCCGCTATGGCATTAATGTTTGATGATCCTAATCGCCGTGCAACCGCTGAATCTGCTTTATTGTCTTTATGCCAGGCAAAACATTCTGTTATTGAGTATGCTACTGAATTCAGGAGATTAGCGGTAGATACCAATTGGGACAGTTATGCACAATTGCCTATTTTTAAAAGGGGTCTGCCTAGTATTGTAAAAGATGAACTAGCTCGCTCTGAGTCACCACAAGAGCTAGAGACATTTATACAGCATTGTGTGCGCATTGACATTCGCCTTACTGAGCGTAGGCAGGAGAAGTTTGCTGCATATAACCGTATTTCTAACTTTTCCCTTCCTTCCAAAGAGCCTCCAGGTAAAACATCTCGGGAGGTGGAGGAGGTGCCCATGCAAATTGATTCCGTTCAGAGGCGTGAGATCAATGAGCACCGGGAGCATCGCCTTCGTGAAAGTCTATGTTTCTACTGCGGCCAGTCTGACCACTTCTTGATCAATTGTCCTAAGTGTCCTAGACGGCCTAACAAGGTGCTAGCAGCAGTAGGGGAGTATGACAACTGTGATGATGAATCTGTCATCTCTGAATGTAGCCTGCCTTTAAACGCTGTATTCCATTCACTTTCTATGACTTCACCCCCCAAGGAGCTTAAGGAAAAGAACTCTCACTGTTCTCTCCCTATTAAGATCCTGTGTTCAGGACAGTGGATTTCCAGTGCAGCTATGATTGACTCTGGTGCAGGTGGCAATTTCATGGATATCGCATTTGCCAAGGAACATGGTATTGAAATTCAGCAAAGAGCCTCTCCAATTACCATGGAAACAGTGGATGGGTCACCTTTAATCTCTGGGCCTGTGGATCAGGAGACCGTACCCCTTGAAATTTTGTTGGAGCCTAATCATCAGGAGCAACTTTCTTTCTTGCTAATTTCTTCTCCTCATTTTCCTTTGATTTTAGGCATTCCTTGGTTGCGTTCTCAGAACCCAATTATCAACTGGGAGACCAAGGAGATTACCTTTCCAACAAGGAGCAACTCAGCGTTAACAGAAGCTGTCCCTGAGTCCACGGCTACGGAACCACATGTACAGGTATTTTCTTTACCTCCAGCATATAAAGAGTTCTCTGACATCAGTGACAAGAAGAATGCAGATCAGCTTCCTCCACACAGGAATTATAACTGTCCCATTGAGTTGCTTCCTGGGGCAGCTATTCCTTTTAGTAACGTATACCCTTTGGTGGCACCTGAGCTTCAAGCCTTAAAGGAGTATATTGATGAAAATCTGGCCAAAGGCTTCATACGTCCTTCTTCCTCACCAGCAGGGGCACCTATCTTTTTTGTAAAGAAGAAGGATGGGACCCTGAGACCCTGTGTTGACTATCGGGAACTCAATAAGGTAACCGTACGAAACCGTTACCCTTTGCCTCTGATTCCCGAATTACTGGAAAGAGTCCGCCATGCTAAGGTGTTCTCTAAACTGGATCTTCGTGGGGCTTATAATTTGGTGCGTATTCGTCCAGGGGATGAGTGGAAGACAGCATTCAGATGCCGGTATGGACACTTTGAATCTCTTGTGATGCCCTTCAGGCTTTGTAACGCCCCTGCAACATTTCAACACCTTGCTAATGACATTTTCAGAGATTTGTTGGACCAGTTTGTAGTGATCTATTTGGACGATATACTAATCTTTTCTGACTCTCTACAGGAACATGAAGAACATGTCAAAACTGTTTTAAGACGTCTGAAAGAGAACCATCTGTATATTAAGCCGGAGAAATGCGAGTTCCATCGTTCTGAGATACAGTTCTTAGGTTATATCATCTCTCCCCAGGGGCTGAACATGGAATCTGGTAATATTTAGGCTATCCTTGACTGGCCGGTACCCAAGAACATTAAGGAGATCCAACGTTTTATTGGTTTTGCAAATTTCTACAGACGCTTCATTTTAAATTTTTCTGATATTGTCCGTCCCATTACTTCCTTGACAAAGAAGGAAAAGCCCTTTAAGTGGTCATCACAGGCTCAAGAAGCTTTTGATCGGCTTAAGATCTGTTTCACATCAGCACCGCTGTTGATACACCCAGATCCAACACTTTCTTTCATTGTGGAGGTGAACGCTTCTGATAATGCTTTGAGGGCTATTCTCTCCTAAAGAACTGGAGAGAAGGGTCTGCTACATCCTTGTGCTTTCTTTTCCCGTAGACTAACCTCAGCAGAGAAGAATTACGACGTGGGAGACAAGGAATTGCTGGCTATTATTGCGGCTTTCAAAGAATGGAAGCATCATCTGCAAGGAGCTGCACAACAGATCATAGTGCTAACTGACCATCGCAATTTAGAGTTCCTTAGATCCGTTAGATGTCTTTCTCCTCGTCAGGCTCATTGGAACTTATTTTTAAATCAATTTAACTTTGTTATCTCATACCGTCCAGGTTCTCGTAATGGGTAGGCTGATGCTTTATCCCGAATCCATGCTGCGGATTCCGTACCTAGAGCCCCATCCAAGACCATTCTATCTGATGCCAATTTCATCGGAGTTATCCACGATCAGGACTTGTGGAAGGAGTGCAGGGAGGCCTATGACGGTGATGTATTTCTGGCCAACCCACCTGTGGATATTAATCTTGTCTTTAAGGGTGGCATGTGGTTCAGAGATTGACGTATCTATGTCCCTGAGGTCGTCTGTCTGCAGATCCTCAAGATGGTACATGACTTCAAGTTGGCTGGTCACAGGGGGGTACAGAAGACACAAGAGTTCCTGAGCCGATTCTTCTGGTGGCCAACTTGCCTGAAGGATACCAAGGACTATGTTCTCTCTTGCGAGGTATGTGCTCGTTACAAGACTCCTCATGTGGCACCTACAGGTCTTCTACAACCATTACCTGTTCCATCCCGCCCTTGGCGGTCTATATCAATGGACTTTATTGTGGAGCTGCCTACATCGGGGGGCATGAATACAATCATGGTGGTAGTTGATCGCCTGACTAAAGCTGCTCATTTTGTTCCGTGCACCGGCCTCCCCTCAGCTAAAGATACAGTGAACTTGGTTATACAGAATATCTTTCGGTTGCATGGGGTTCCGGATGAGATCATCTCTGACCGTGGAGTGCAGTTCACTTCAAGATTCTGGAAGGGGTTTTGCTCTGCACTCAATATTAATGTCTGTCTCTCTTCCGCTTACCATCCCCAGACAAATGGTCAGACGGAGCGTACCAACCAGACGCTGGAACAATATCTAAGATGCTATGTCAGCCATCTCCAGGATGATTGGTTGGAGTTGCTGCTGTTAGCCGAATTTTCATATAACAATTCTCAGAGCGCCTCCACTAAATTTACACCTTTCTTTGCCAATCTGGGTTATCATCCGTGTATCTTACCTAGGTCTCCAATTAATTCTCCGATTCCGGCAGTGGAGGAAAGGCTGACTGCGATGAGGCAAAATCTGGAGGTTCTGAAGGAATCCCTGACCACAGCTCAAGAACGTTATAAGAGATCGGCTGATGGATTCCATAAACCTGCACCCATGTTCAAGGTAGGAGATTCTGTGTGGTTAGCAACTACGAATCTGAAGTTAAACATTTCTTCACAAAAACTTGGACAGAAATTCATTGGCCCTTTCAAGATCAACGGTATTGTGAGCTCTGTGGCCTGCCGGCTGAAGCTGCCTAGGACTATGAAGGTACACCCAGTTTTTCCTGTATCTTTACTAAAGCCTGTATCTCCTAATACCTTCCAGGGTCGTGTCGTGCCACCTCCGCAACCTGTGGTGATTGATGGGCAAGAACAATTTGTGGTGGAGGAAATTGTTGATTCCAGGATTCGCAGGAATCGGCTCCAATATCTGATAAGATGGCAGGGATATCCCCCTGAGGAAGACTCTTGGGAACCTGTGGAAAACATCAATGCCCAACAGAAGATTTCTCGTTTTCATCAGAGATTCCTTGAGAAACCAGGTCCAGGATCGTCCTGAGGCCACTTCTAAGGAGGGAGTAATGTCAGGATTCTGAACATTTTTTATTACCTTTTTGTGCATTACTGCCCTTTTCCAAGATGGCGTCTTTGGTCTCATGTGCACTGTGTCTTCCTGCTATAAAACTCCACCCCAGCCTTCAGTCTGTGCTACAGTATTCTGCCTTGCATCCAGCTCCTGACCTCTGGTGACTCCCTGGCTATATACCTGCTCCTGTGAACCTGTGGGGTTATCCTGCTACTCTGCTCTGAGTTCCTGCTGCATACACTAGTTCCAGTAATCCTCCTTCATCTGCTGCTCGTGTTTGCTTCCATCTGCATTTGCTGGACATGTAAGCTGTTTCTGCTCTGCAAGAACCTGAGACTATTACCCAGACCTCCCTGGTTGAGCTAAGATATTAATTGAACTGCCTTATAACCATATCTATCTGTGTTGTGGACTAAGCAAGGACTTATTCGTGCCAAGTATCCTCAAGAATGATTGTGCTTCATAGACTTTCTGCGGGATTGCATTTTCCTCTGAAGTTTCCTATAGACTGCTGAGCTGCATTTGATATTTGCACCAAGTGTTGTGGACTTGAGTTTCTCTCTGCACCTGTTTGAATCACCGTGTGATAATATAGACTTTACCACTTATAAAACTGTGTCCTGTAGTTGTCTTGTTCCATGCAAAGAGTCTCCTGAGTTATCCCCTTTAATTATTACAGTGTGTTCTGCATCTCCCCGGTCTGTTTTTTGCACTTAATGTTTTTCCTTACTAGTGAGTGCCATGCATTTCTTCTATATTGAACTATTCTATTTTTATCTGCGTTTATGGGAGTTGAACACCACATTTTTAACAATAGTTGATCCAGCTCTGTAGCTTCATAGTTGGCGTGTCGTTATCTGGAATTCAGTTGTGCCAATCCAGCTTCTTTTCAATGGATCTACAGTGTCTGCCATTATTTATGCACAATATGACTGTAAAAGTCTATAATAAAGGGGTACAAATAATTCTTATGACTCCATAGGGAATGACTACTTGTCAGGCTCAGATTAGATTTCGGGTAATCACATTCATTATGGGATTATTAATGTAAGCATTGGCATATTTTCTCCAAATGTATTTATGAGGCTTATGTGGAGCTATATTATGACTTTTGGATGATTCTAGGGATTGCACACCATGTTGATATATTTTTTGATAATTGATACAAACATGATTCCTTTCTGTATATTGAATAGTTGCACTAATCTGACAGGTGCTGTGTGCTACAGAGATAGCAGAGCATGCCTACACTATTACAGGTATGACATATCATATGTCATCACTTTAAAGGTAACCTGACAGCTGATTCGGACAGAATGTATCAGACACTGGCTGTATGATATCAGTCATGTGTTCCTGACTCTGAAATACTGCAGCGTAAAAATAGAAAAACATAATTTCAAAGCTGCCGAGACTGAGCTGTGCTGGAACCTAGTCTGACAGGCGGGTCCTCAGCAGCTTCTCCCCACCCACTGCCAATGACTGACAGTCTCTCCCTGCATGCATGTATAGAGAGAAACCTATCAGTCATTAGCAACATGCAGGGAGAAACCACTGGGGACCAAGCTGCTGGATAACTAGTTGAAAACACGTCTTTTAAAGCATTTCAGAGTCATACATGTAGTTAAATCATACAGCTTGTGGGTCAGGCAGCATACGTCAACTGTCAGTTTCCCTTAAAGTCCATAGATATAGCACTTTGATCATATATCTGGTGCTTTATACTTCTGCATGTGTGATAGACACATCTCACCTCTCTCATTGTTCCTCCTTTCCAGGCACAGTGACCTCTGCACATCGTACAACACACAAAAATCTGGAGTTCCTCTCTCCAAACACACTGAACACTTACTGCCTCTGGAGGAGAACAACTTAAACCTGAAACCACACCCTAAGGTGGACAACCTACCACCCGCTCTATGGTTGTCCACAAAAACCCAGCCCTTAAAATGGCCGATTAACCCTTCTCAACACATACTGTACTGGAGCAAAACTTCTGGGTTTCAAATCACTGAAGCTACTAGCCCCAGTGAAACGTATCTCCCCTCCAGCACTTCGCCAGTGACTTTCTGAAAGAAAAAAACAACTTCTATATATTTTCCAATCTTTAAACAAGATGAATTTACCCATAATCTTGCAAAGAAAGACCAAGATACAAATGAACAATGACAAATCAACAGCCGATCAGAAAAAAGAGTGTTATTGAATTTTTCATTGAAACTTTGTAAATCATTCTAACATAATGGAGGCTGTTTAATAGCTTAAGAATAGCAGCATTCTGATTTTTTTTATTGAGGCTACAGGCGCAAAAATTTAGGAAGGTAAAGGACAACACTGCACTTATCTCATCTTGACAGTAAAACATAATTTCATATCTTTATACTGCGTACCTTGCAATCTTGTCCTGCTCGATGCCTTTTTCTTCATTCTCAACAGATGTGGGTTATTGTGCAAGCAAAACAATCTACCGCAGCCACTTAAACATGTACAAATAAATGATGTTTACTGTGGTGTAACAGGTCACATACCATTCTTGTCCTCCAAACCTCTGGTGTCATTTCTTTTTTTCTGATCCGTTTGTTTGACCTGTACCAGCTGCTGTAAAATCACAGACCTACAGAAGCGTGGACAGCTCCCAACTGATACATAGCTTGAAGCTTATAACATCCAGTAATTGATCAAGTTTAATGGGAAGAAATCAGCGAGCGTGGCATGGTTTATCAGAGGCACGCTGGGGAATATATTGTAGTGTACCACGGTAGTTTCTGTCTGTGCTTACTGAAACGTGGCCAATTTCTTTACTGTTAAACTAAAATTATACCTTTCACTGTTTTAATAGTTCCAGTAAACATTTCCTTTTTTTACAGAAGGCAATTTCTGACATTCTGCGAATGCAATCCAAGAAAATTTTTCACATTGTACAAGATTATAATAGAAGATTTGTTTGACTGGTTACGTCTTACATTAGACGTGATGGAAGTAAAGCAACGCTAACTGAATTTATGCCTTTATTAGCTGGAAACATCAAATCTAGCTTTAGGTTTCACAATTATCCTTACTTTATTTTTGCTATTTTTGCCTTTTTCAATGTAAATACCTCGAAACTATAATTAAGTTGCTGATAATTGATTTTTTCTTATTTGAAGTCCTATTCAAAGAGATTTTTCAGATGATAGCAACTAATACTTTGGACAGTAGAAAAGGTTAATTTACACCATGTTTTGCTGACTATTGGTTCCTATGACATGAGTGATAGATGCTGACTGTAGACAGATCTGTAGATTGATCTGTCGAGATTTTATGCGCAGTGTTGGGTGCAGTCCTTGGACTGTAGTTTTTGCCAAATGACAGATCTCCATTCCATCATTAGAAGCCCAATGAAAGTACCGATTGATCAGTAATTTGCACAATGTTTACTTATTGGTCTCCCATCCAAAACAACAAACTTCATAGGCCAACCTTGGGTCATTTAGAAAATGGCCATCTCAGATCCCTAAGGCATCGCTAGCTTTAGGGTCAGCTTCCTGCTGATGGACAGAACAGTGTAGTCTATGGCAAAAGCATTTCTAGCAAACTCTAAAATAAATTAATTTTGGCTTCAACTATGGCTGTGGTGCTTGTGGGAACATTTCCTAAAGCTGAATCATCGGAAAATAAAAGTAGAAGCCAAAGGTAAGATCCACAGAATGCTCACCCCTGGGCAACATTTGAGGTATATTTATGACACTGTAGCAGCTGAGTTAGTGCAAGGTGCCATAAATATACATCATGATGACGGTGAAGGTACAGGAGCTAGACCCATGTTACAACCTTGATATAGTATGTAAAAATGCTCCAACTTGTGAACAGGTATGGTGCTTTATCTGTAAGACAGCAGTCGTGTTTTCTTTTGGTCAAAAACCCATTTAAAGGGGTATTCCTGAGTTGTCTATTGAGCAGCTCATAGCTATAAAGTCTCCTTGATTCCTGTTGTCTGGCAGGGCTGCCTGTCCTCTGTGAGTTACAATTCTGGTGAGAAGCGGAGCTGTAGGATTGGTAGACTCGGAAAGCTTAGCACATGTTCTGCTGTAACACAATCAGCCCTCAGTGACTTGTTCTGGAGCCTACACTGCTATCACTATATTTATATATTTACACAGAGAGATAACAGGACATTTAAACAAGCAGATGGCTCAGGACAGCGAGTGCTGATAGACGTGTTGAGATCTGCTCTTGGAGAAACTCATGGTGAGGGCTGGTGATCTTGTAAGATTTATAGCATTAGCTTGTCATGAGCTTAGAAGTAGGGGAAGAAAGTGAGCAATTAACTGCTCTATAGAAATCAATGGGCTGAAGAGAAGTGGCTGGTATGTTAGGAGTTAACCCCTCTCCTAGAATGTAACTACTGCACACTCTTGGCCAGGGTCTGGGCAAGCACTAGAGGCTGATCTCCATGGAAACCAGCTGTACACTATGAAAGATAAAAGCTATCATTGCAGGAGTGTGACAGGAAATAGCAAGGAAAATGTAAACTTGCTTATTTTAATGCTGTCTAACCAATTAAAGCGGTTTAATAATTTGAGAATCCTCCTTTAACTGAAGGGGGAACAGTTTATGTAATTAAAGAGTGCTTTCCATCTCTTAAAGTAATAGCATATCACAATGATATGCCATTACTCAATGATTTAATTAATTGCTCCCAAGTGATCCTGAAATTGAAAGTGAGAGAGATGTGTGCCTTTTGACTTTTTTTCCCCATCGAGTGGTGTTACGGACCCCCTTACTATACAGAGAACTGTTGCATTCAGCCCCATTCACTTAAATAGGGCTAACCTCAAGTCCTGTGCACAGCCCAATGGTCAGAAGCCACTGTGCATTGGATAACGTAAGTACTAGACCCCTACCAATCTAACATCAATGGCTTATCTTGTAGAAATTGCTTCTGTGTGAGTAAATCCTGTGTCACTGTGTCTCAAGTGCCCAATAGGAAGGCATCTGGTATAGATAAGTTTTGTTTGTTAGTCCAACTAGATCCCAAAATATATATTTTTTATTTATTTTATGTGTTCAGCAAAACTGTTATTTTAAAAATCCATGTCAAAATATAATTCCATATGAAAGTTTATCTTAATCTCCACCCATAAAACTTGATCGACAGCCTCAGGGTCCTCCTCTCTGCTGCTGAGATTCCACACTGCACAGTACAACAATCAGACTGGGTGGGTGGAAACTTGAATACACTTGTATTTATGACTTCTCTTCCTTCCCGATAGAGCTGGGATCATAATACTCATCTTATTATCGGTATTACAAAGCAATTCTGACATGGATTTTCAAAGTAAAACACCAGTCTCATTAGGTCTAAGATATTGAGTTACAATGTTTGTAATTTGTGCTGTCAAATCTTGTGAGAGGCTTAAATATTGCAGGGCAGTTAATGGGGAAACGTAACAGATTTCAGGCTCAGGTCAAGCTGTACTGTCTGCTGGCACTGACCGCTCGTGGTGTAGGTAATGGCACTCCTCCGCTCTGCAGTGCTTCAGTAGGTTTTACAAAAAAATCAGCGCTCATATATAAATTGCAAAGATATATTTATAGCAATCCATTATTTGTTCAGTGATATTTCGGTGAATACAATGACTTTTGAAACAATGACATTGTAATAGAGTAAGTGGATAGATTCATAGGAAAAGGCAGCGCTGGCAAAGCACCATTACACCACCTCAGGTCGTGCTTTGTCAGCGCTTCCTTTCCTTATTAATTTATACCTCTACTCTATTTCAATCCGATTGTCTAAGGAAGGTCATTGTGTTATCCGATACGTCACTTAACAATTGATGGAGTGTTATAAATCAATTTCAAATATCTTTGCAACATTCACCAGTGTGGATTTCTTTGTAAAAGTGATGAATTTGTGTGTCTAAGCATACAAAAAAGAACAATGACGCAACCACAAATCCTGCCACCTGCACAGTGGTAGAGAACAGCGGTGGGGCAGCCATGAATAGATCGGTGTCTGCAGGGGCAGCGGCAGTCCTTCACACTCAGCCGGTCTGCACCATATCTAGGTATTGAGCTTAAACAGATGGTTCTGTCTCAAACCTCTCCATCTTGAAGTGCCTGCTGTGTGAATGATTTGCGCCTTCCAAGTACTGTTGATCCTAACAGTAGCACAAGTCTGTTAATCAGCTGTAAAGTGATAAAGTGGCATTGAAGATTTAACCAATATTTCAAACTAAATCTGTCTATATAAATCTATTTATTATATAATTACCTTAAATTGTCTGTCATCCACTTCCGTCTGGATGTCATCGAATCCCACAATCCACCGCACCGCACCGGAAGTATGCCGACTGCCATATTGGAATACCCAAGTGATGGGTATTCCAATATGGCACCCACTGGTGGTACCCGCCCCTTGCGCAGTACCACCAGCGAGTCATCGCCGGACCCCCCCTGCCCACAACACTCTGCTATAATAACATCACAATGTACACGTGACCGCAGGGAAACAAATTCCGAGGGAAAAACTACAACTCCCGACAATCCTAGCGGCGGCGGCCATGTAGGCAGGACAGAGTGCTGATCGCCGATCACATGGATGAGAGCAGGTGTGGCAGATGGATCCCAGAGATGCTGATCTCAGGGCTCCTGAGTGCGGAGGTGCAAAGAGCAGAGAGCGGCGGAGACCACCCTCCCGATGCGATAGCATTGGGCCTCCATCTAGTCTGTCTATAAGACACTAAAAGGACACTGAGACCTAGGTCATAAATATCAAGATGTCACACTGTGATAATACATCCAATAATAGTCAATGGGGTCACATTGGGACACAACCGTCACAATAAAAAGTCTTTTGGATTGTTAACCACAGTTCACACACAACATGGTCATCATAGACCACACTGTAAGTTCATAGATCTGCTGTTTTTCCTCAACACCAAATTGTAGCTTTGCAATTGGACCGGATTTCAGTTTCCTTCTACAAAGCAGTATACATCTCCTAATTCCATTCCATGTGTCACAGCTAATTGAATTGATTACTTTGAAAGGCTGAACTCGATGAACATGTAACAAGCCATTTCCGCTTGACAATGTGGTAGAACAACGTGCAGTGAGTGACGCTCCTATCATCACTGTAAACAGCCACTGATGACCCTACATCACTCATTCCATATTAGTGATGAGCGAATGTGCTCGGATAAGATGTTATCCACCATGCTCAAGTGCTAATCGAGTGTCTTCATGGTGCTTGAATAATATGTTCGAGACCCCCGCGCCTGTATACCTTGCAGCTGTTTGACAGCCACAACACATGCATGGACTTCCTAAAAAAAAAAAAAAGGTAACCATGCATGTGTTGCAGCTGTCGAACATCTTTGAGACATGCAGCTGCGGGGACTTGAACACATTATACGAGCACGCCAAAGACACTCGATTAGCACCCGAGCATGCTCGGATAACACCTTATCCAAGCACACTCGCTCATTACTAGTGCTTATCTTTAAGGCCATGTGCACACGTTAAGTATTTTTCGCGTTTTTTCGCTATAAAAACGTGATAAAAACGCGAAAAAAACGCTTACATATGCCTCCTATTATTTTAAGTGTATTCCGCATTTTTTGTGCAAATGTAGCCTTTTTTTCCGCGAAAAAATCGCATCGCGGAAAAAAAAGCAACATGTTCATTAAAATGCGGAATTGCAGGGGATTCCGCACACCTAGGGGTCCATTGATCTGCTTACTTCCCGCACGGGGCTGTGCCCACGATGAGGGAAGTAAGCAGATTATGTGCGGTTGGTACCCAGGGTGGAGGAGAGGAGACTCTCCTCCACGGACTGGGCACCATATAATTGGTAAAAAAAAAAGAATTAAAATAAAAAACAGTCCTATACTCACCCTCGATGTCTTCCCGCCTCCACTGCACGCTGCCGCTTCGGTTCCTGTAGCTGGTGTGCGGCGAAGGACCTTGCCGATGACGTCACTGTCCTGTGATTGGTCGTGAGCGGTCATGTGACCGCTCACGTGACCGTGACGTCACGGAAGGTCCTGTGCGCACAGACCAGCTATAGGAAGAGGAACGGACGCCGGTGAGGAGATGTCTGGGTGAGTATAAGCATTTTTTTATTTTTTTTATTATTTTTAAACATTCTATCTTTTACTATAGATGCTGCATAAGCTGCATCTATAGTAAAAAGTTGGTCACACTTGTCAAACGCTATGTATGACAAGTGTGACCAACCTGTCAGTCAGTTTTCCAAGCGATGCTACAGATCGCTTGGAAAACTTTAGCATTCTGCAAGCTAATTACGCTTGCAGAATGCTAAAAAAAAACCGCGAAAAAAAACGGAAAAAAAACGCAAAAAAAAAAATGCGGATTTCTTGCAGAAAATTTCCGGTTTTCTTCAGGAAATTTCTGCAAGAAATCCGCAACATGTGCACATACCCTAAATGTTGACATTGTCATATCTTATCTCTCATCGGTCTCCTATTGATCTTTGTTTTCCTGGATACAGATTATCAGTATTACATAAGTAGACCATCTGTTTGCTATTTTAGATACAGGCTTGTATTAATACACATTGTGCATGTGTTTTAATCATTTCTGATTTTTTTTTTTTTGCCATTTATATAACCATTGGCACTCATATACGACCCTCTCCGACTTCCATTCATTGTCTTCTGGCTTATGGTAATCAGCCGGGTTCCATTACAGTGTACCTGTCATTTCAGGAACCTCTCAATATAAGCTGTCATGTATGTCTCCCTAAGGGTATGTTTCCACGTTAAGGCTACGCGGCGGTATCGCGTCCTTAATGGGACGCGATGGTGCCGGATGTGTACAGTACACATCCGGGATGATCGCTCTGTCCCATAGGGCCCTGTAATATGCCTTGCGGGGACGCTGCGTCCCCGCAAGGTGTACGGACATGCTGCGTTCTGAAAAGACGCGCAGCATGACCAGAGTCGCAGGGCCGCCGCGTGCGGGTTTCCACGCATAGTGGAGACGGGATTTCATTAAATCCCCTCCACTATGCTGGAACATCTGGACGCTGCTTGTTTGACGCTGCAGCGTCAAACAAGCAGCGTTTCCTTACCGTGGAAACATACCCTAAGTGTGCGGATACAAACACTGCACGGGGGCTTCATATATAATGTCAGTGTGTACCAAGTGTGTATAAAGCAGGGTAGTGTATAATTAGCGGATGAGAAAGTCTAACGCCCATTCAGCTTTTGGCTGCTGCTGGGGAAATGTATTACATGTCAATTATTTAGATGGCTTCCTACTTTCACCAGGATCTAATTAATTAATATCTTTTCTTCTAGGGTGGATAGTGAGAAAGCTGTCAACATCTGATGCGCAGGAAAAATGAATACATTCAGCTCCCAACCCAGAAATATTGAACTGGCAAAGTGGAACTGGGGACAACTATTTATCATTTTTTTAAAGACACACTATTTGGGCATATTGGTCTTTTGCTATTTCTTTGGATATATATATATATATATATATATATATATATATATATATATATATATATATATATATATATATATATATATATATATTTGAAAAAATTAGAACAGCATCATATTACCACACTTGAAGTGCAAAGTTTCCCAAGCCAATGTTGCAACGGCTCCAGCAATATAGGAAAAAAAAGGAAAACAGCACAAAAAAGTAACAAAAAAGTGGGACTTTTAATGCCTGAACGGCGTGGCGACGTTTCGGATTTTCCAATCCTTTTTCAAGCCATATATATATATATATATATTTATTACGTGATCAGCCCATTAGGATTAGAGCAGTGGGTTTGTAGGTTAATGCGTTTTTATCATAAGTTGTTTTTGTTGGTCCCTAACTTCTAAATGATGCACAAAAATAACCAAAGTAATAAAATAGAAGTCTGTGTGTAATTCTGTATTTAGTCCTCTAGATGTCACCGCTGTACAATGCCTAGGTTACCAGCTGTTTAGGGTCATCAGGTGGATCCCAAATTCTGCACCCACTGATATCGATGTACCCATATGTACACGATGAAACAAAGTGGAATTTCCATGGGTTCAGAGGAAAAAAAATGATAAACCGCTATATCACATAACATTATGCCAAGGTGTTCTACCTGGAAGCCTTTCTGCTGGGGATTATTTGGACCCAGGAAAGGGCATAACTGTTCGATTAATTGGCTGAAATGGAAACTTTTTTTTTCGTTTTCCGTCACTGTTTTCTAGCAAACATTTTTTTTTCTTACATACAGTATTGGTGAAACGTTTGGACACTCGTGCACATGCAGGGGTTTTCCATCTTCATATTGGTATGTGCACATTGTAAATTCAGACTGAAGGCAAAAAAACTACAGGAAAATACATGTAAAAAAGGAGGAAAGAAACATGTGAAACAAACCAATGTATGTGTAAGGGTATGTGTCCACGTTCAGGAAACGCTGCGTTTTTGACGCAGCGTTGAGCTGCATGCATAAAAAACGCAGCGTCCAGATGTTACAGCATAGTGGAGGGGATTTCATGAAATCCTGTCTCCACTATGCAGTAAAAGACGCATGCGGCACACCCGAGAAAACTCACATGCGGCGTGTCTTTTAAGAACGCAGTATGTCCTTACATTGCAGAAAAAACGCAGGTGACCTGCCAGTGACCTCAGGTGCAGATTTGGTCAGGATTTTACCTGCATAAAATCCTGTCCAAATCCTGAAGCAATCCTGAATGTGGACACATACCGTTAGACCTCTGATTTCTCAAAATTCCCTCCTTTTACTCTGATGGCTGCATTTCACTTCCCTTTCCCTTCGGTATTTGTTCAAGTGCTTCATCAGATCATCACCTAGAATGGCTTCCAACGGCCTTGAAGGAGTCTCCATATGTGCTGAGCTCTTGGTGGCTGTTTCGCCTTCACTCTGCATCCAAGTTATCCCAAACCATCCCAACTGGCTTGAGGTCGAGTGATTGTGGAGGCCATGTCATCTGACACAGACTTCATCCCTCACCCTCTTGGTCACATAGCCCTTACATGGAGGTGTTTTCGGTCGTTGTCATGTTGCAACACAAATGACTGTCCCTCTAAGTACAAACCAGAGGTCATGTCATTGAAGAATGCTGAGGTAGCCATGCTGATAACTGGAGTAAATCACCAACCTTGTCATTAGCAAAGCTCTACCACACCATCACACCTCCCCCTCCATGCTTCATGGTGGGCACCACACATGTAGGAACCACCCAGTCACCTTTCTGCATCTCACAAAGACATGGTGGTTGGTACGAACATTCTCAAATTTTGACTCAACAGTACATACAGTTAGGTCCATATATATTTGGACAGAGACAACATTTTTCTAATTTTGGTTATAGAAATTACCACAATGAATTTTAAACAAAACAATTCAGATGCAGTTGAAGTTCAGACTTTCAGCTTTCATTTGAGGGTATCCACATTAAAATTGGATGAAGGGTTTAGGAGTTTCAGCTCCTTAACATGTGCCACCCTGCTTTTAACCCCTTAAGCCCCGAGGGTGGTTTGCACGTTAATGACCAGGCCAATTTTTACAATTCTGACCACTGTCCCTTTATGAAGTTATAACTCTGGAACGCTTCAACGGATCTTGGCGATTCTGACATTGTTTTCTCGTGACATATTGTACTTCATGTTAGTGGTAAAATTTCTTCGATATAACTTGCGTTTATTTGTGAAAAAAACGAATATTTGGCGAAAATTTTGAAAATTTCGCAATTTTCCAACTTTGAATTTTTATGCCCTTAAATCACAGACATATGTCACACAAAATACTTAATAAATAACATTTCCCACATGTCTACTTTACATCAGCACAATTTTGGAACCAAAATTTTTTTTTGTGACGGAGTTATAAGGGTTAAAAGTTGACCAGCAATTTCTCATTTTTACAACACCATTTTTTTTTAGGGACCACATCTCATTTGAAGTCATTTTGACGGGTCTATATGATAGAAAATACCCAAGTGTGACACCATTCTAAAAACTGCACCCCTCAAGGTACTCAAAACCACTTTCAAGAAGTTTATTAACCCTTCAGGTGTTTCACAGGAATTTTTGGAATGTTTAAATAAAAATGAACATTTAACTTTTTTTCACACAAAATTTATTTCAGCTCCAATTTGTTTTATTTTACCAAGGGTAACAGGAGAAAATAGACCCCAAAAGTTGTTGTACAATTTGTCCTGAGTACGCTGATACCCCATATGTGGGGGTAAACCACAGTTTGGGCGCATGGCAGAGCTTGGAAGCAAAGGAGCGCCATTTGACTTTTCAATGCAAAATTGACTGGAATTGAGATGGGACGCCATGTTGCATTTGGAGAGCCCCTGATGTGCCTAAACATTGAAACCCCTAACAAGTGACACCATTTTGGAAAGTAGACCCCCTAAGGAACTTATCTAGATGTGTGGTGAGCACTTTGACCCAACAAGTGCTTTACAGAAGTTTATAATGCAGAGCCGTAAAAATAAAAAATCATATTTTTTCACAAAAATGATCTTTTCACCCCCAATTTTTTATTTTCCCAAGGGTGAGAGAAGAAATTGGACCCCAAAAATTGTTGTGCAATTTGTCCTGAGTACGCTGATACCCCATATGTGGGTGTAAACTATTGTTTGGGCGCAGGGCAGAGCTCGGAAGGGAAGGAGCGCCATTTGACTTTTCAATGCAAAATTGACTGGAATTGAGATGGGACGCCATGTTGCATTTAGAGAGCCCTTGATGTGCCTAAACATTGAAACCCCTAACAAGTGACACCATTTTGGAAAGTAGACCCCCTAAGGAACTTATCTAGATGTGTGGTGAGCACTTTGACCCAACAAGTGCTTTACAGAAGTTTATAATGCAGAGCCGTAAAAATAAAAAATCATATTTTTTCACAAAAATGATCTTTTCACCCCCATTTTTTTATTTCCCCAAGGGTAAGAGAAGAAATTAGACCACAAAAGTTGTTGTGCAATTTGTCCTGAGTACGACGATACCCCACATGTGGGTGTAAACCATTGTTTGGGCGCATAGCAGAGCTCAGAAGGGAAGAAGCGCTATTTTACTTTTCAATGCAAAATTGACTGGAATTGAGATGGGACGCCATGTTGCGTTTGGAGAGCCCCTGATGTGCCTAAACATTAAACCCCCCCACAAGTGACACCATTTTGGAAAGTAGACCCCCTAAGGAACTTATCTAGATGTGTTTTGAGAGCTTTGAACCCCCAAGTGTTTCACTACAGTTTATAACGCAGAGCCGTGAAAATAAAAATTATTTTTTTTTTTCACAAAAATGATTTTTTAGCCCCCAGTTTTGTATTTTCACAAGGGTATCAGGATAAATTGGACCCCAAAAGTTGTTGTCCAATTTGTCTGGAGTACGCTGATACCCCATTTGTGGGGGGGGACCACTGTTTGGGCGCATGACAGAGCTCGGAAGGGAAGGAGCGCCATTTGGAATGCAGACTTAAATGGATTGGTCTGCAGGCGTCACGTTGCATTTGCAGAGCCCCTGATGTACCCAAACAGTACAAACCCCCCACAAGTGACCCCATATTGGAAACTAGACCCCCCAAGGAACTTATCTAGATGTGTTGTGAGAACTTTGAACCCCCAAGTGTTTCACTACAGTTTATAACGCAGAGCCGTGAAAATAATATTTTTTTTTTTTTTCACAAAAATGATTTTTTAGCCCCCAGTTTTGTATTTTCACAAGGGTATCAGGATAAATTGGACCCTAAAAGTTGTTGTCCAATTTGTCCTGAGTACGCTGATACCCCCTATGTGGGGGGGGACCACTGTTTGGGCGCATGACAGAGCTCGGAAGGGAAGGAGCGCCATTTGGAATGCAGACTTAAATGGATTGGTCTGCAGGCATCACGTTGCATTTGCAGAGCCCCTGATGTACCCAAACAGTACAAACCCCCCACAAGTGACCCCATATTGGAAACTAGACCCCCCAAGGAACTTATCTAGATGTGTTGTGAGAACTTTGAACCCCCAAGTGTTTCACTACAGTTTATAACGCAGAGCCGTGAAAATAATTTATTCATTTTTTTTTCACAAAAATGATTTTTTAGCCCCCAGTTTTGTATTTTCACAAGGGTATCAGGATAAATTGGACCCTAAAAGTTGTTGTCCAATTTGTCCTGAGTACGCTGATACCCCCTATGTGGGGGGGAACCACTGTTTGGGCGCATGACAAAGCTCGGAAGGGAAGGAGCGCCATTTGGAATGCAGACTTAAATGGATTGGTCTGCAGGCGTCACGTTGCATTTGCAGAGCCCCTGATGTACCCAAACAGTACAAACCCCCCACAAGTGACCCCATATTGGAAACTAGACCTCCCAAGGAACTTATCTAGATGTGTTGTGAGAACTTTGAACCCCCAAGTGTTTCACTACAGTTTACAACGCAGAGCCGTGAAAATAAAACATATTTTTTTTCCCACAAAAATGATTTTTAGCCCCCCAAATTTTTATTTTCCCAAGGATAACAAGAGAACTTGGACCCCAGAAGTTGTTGTTCAATTTGTCCCTAGTACGCTGATACCCCATATGTTGGGGTAAACCCCTTTTTGGACGCACGGGAGAGCTCGGAAGGGAAGGAGCACTGTTTTACTTTTTCAACGCAGAATTGGCTGGAATTGAGATTGGACGCCATGTCGCGTTTGGAGAGCCCCTGATGTGCCTGAACAGTGGAAACTCCCCAATTATAACTGAAACCCTACCCCTAACCTCACCCCTAACCGTTTACTGAACATTTTCTGACAGTCATAAGTGCCACGTATATAAGTGCCACGTATATAAGTGCCACGTATTTAAGAGCCACGTATTTAAGTGCCACGTATTTAAGTGCCACGTATTTAAGTGCCACGTATTTAAGTGCCACGATATTTCAGTGCCACGTATTTCAGTGCCACGTATTTCAGTGCCACGTATTTCAGGCACTGAAAAATACGTGGCACGTAAATACTTCAGTGCCACGATATTTCAGTGCCACGATATTTCAGTGCCACGATATTTCAGTGCCACGTATTTCAGTGCCACGTATTTCAGGCACTGAAAAATAAGTGGCACTGAAATACGTGGCACTGAAATACGTGGCACTTAAATACGTGGCACTTAAATACGTGGCACTTAAATACGTGGCCACTGAAATATCGTGGCACTTATATACGTATATACGTATATAAACGTATATTTCAGTGCCACGTATTTCAGTGCCACGTATTTCAGGTTAGGGGTAGGGGTAGGGTTAGGGTTTTTTGTTTTTTTCTTGTTTTCTTGTGTTTTTCTATAAAAACGCATGCGTTTTACCGCGTTTACATGCATTTTTTCACACATGCGGTTTTTTTAAAAAACGCATGCAGATAAAAACGCAAGTGTGAAACCAGACTAAAAGACGCTTTTTATAGCAAAAAAGTTTTTGCGTCTCCACATTTTGAGACCTATAATTTTTCCACATTTTGGTCCACAGAGTCATGTGAGGTCTTGTTTTTTGCGGGACGAGTTGACGTTTTTATTGGTAACATTTTCGGACACGTGACATTTTTTGATCGCTTTTTATTCCGATTTTTGTGAGGTAGAGTGATCAAAAACCAGCTATTCATGAATTTCTTTTGGGAGAGGCGTTTATACCGTTCCGCGTTTGGTAAAATTGATAAAGCAGTTTTATTCGTCGGGTCAGTACGATTACAGTGATACCTCATTTATATCATTTTTTTATGTTTTGACGCTTTTATACGATAAGAACTATTTTATAGAAAAAATAATTATTTTGGCATCGCTTTATTCTGAGGACTATAACTTTTTTATTTTTTTGCTGATGATGCTGTATGGCGGCTCGTTTTTTGCGGGACAAGATGACGTTTTCAGCGGTAACATGGTTATTTATATCCGTCTTTTTGATCGCGTGTTATTCCACTTTTTGTTCGGTGGTATGGTAATAAAGCGTTGTTTTTTGCCTCGTTTTTTTTTTTTTTCTTACGGTGTTTACTGAAGGGGTTAACTAGTGGGCCAGTTTTATAGGTTGGGTCGTTACGGACGCGGCGATACTAAATATGTGTACTTTTATTGTTTTTGTTTGTTTTTTTTAGATAAAGAAATGTATTTATGGGAATAATATTTTTTTTTTATTATTATTTATTTAGGAATTTTTTTTTTTTTTTTTTACACATGTGGAAATTTTTTTTTTTACTTTTTTACTTTGTCCCAGGGGGGGACATCACAGATCGCAGATCTGATAGTGTGCACAGCACTCTATCAGATCCGCGATCATACTTTCATCGGAGCAGGCTGCAGCTTTCATCTGCAGCCTGCTCTGACCCGGAAGTGCTCCCTGCAGGACCCGGATACAGCCCCTCGGCCATTTTGGATCCGGGGCCTGCAGGGAGAAGACGTTCGGTACGAGGTGAGTACATCACCTTGTACCGATCGTCTCAGGGAAGCACGCAGGGAGCCCCCTCCCTGCGCGATGCTTCCCTGTACCGCCGGTACACCGCGATCATGTTTGATCGCGGTGTGCCGGGGGTTAATGTGCCGGGGGCGGTCCGTGACCGCTCCTGGCACATAGTGCCGGATGTCAGCTGCGATATGCAGCCGACACCCGGCCGCGATCGGCCGCGCTCCCCCCGTGAGCGCGGCCGATCGCGTATGACGTACTATCCCGTCACCGGGAATTAAGGCCCACCCCACCTCGACGGTATAGTACGTCATACGGGCTTAAGGGGTTAAAGGGACCAAAAGTAATTGGACAAATGACTCCAAGGCTATTTCATGGACAGGTGTGGGCAATCCCTTCGTTATGTCATTCTCAATTAAGCAGATAAAAGGCCTGGAGTTGATTTGAGTTGTGTTGCTTGCATTTGGAAGGTTTTGCTGTGAAGTAAACATGCGGTCAAAGGAGCTCTCCATGCAGGTGAAACAAGCCATCCTTAAGCTGCGAAAACAGAAAAAACCCATCTGAGAAATTGCTACAATATTAGGAGTGGCAAAATCTACAGTTTGGTACATCCTGATAAAGAAAGAAAGCACTGGTGAACTCATCAATGCAAAAAGACATGGGCGCCCACAGAAGACAACAGTGGTGGATGATCGCAGAATAATCTCCATGGTGAAGAGAAACCCCTGCACAACAGCCAACCAAGTGAACAACACTCTCCAGGAGGTCGGCATATCAATATCCAAATCTATCATAAAGAGAAGACTGCATGAAAGTAAATACAGAGGGTTCACTGCATGGTGCAAGCCACTCATAAGCATCACGAATAAAAAGGCTAAACTGGACTTTGCTAAAAAACATCTAAAAAAGCCAGCACAGTTCTGGAAGAACATTCTTTGGACAGATGAAACCAAGATCAACCTCTACCAGAATGATGGAAAGAGAAAAGTATGGTGAAGGAGTGGTACAGCTCATGATCCAAAGCATACCACATCATCTGTAAAACATGGCAGAGGCAGTGTGATGGCTTGGGCATGCATGGCTGCCAGTGGCACTGGGTCACTAGTGTTTACTGATGATGTGACACAGGACAGAAGCAGCCGAATGAATTCTGAGGTATTCAGAGACATACTGTGTGCTCAGATCCAGCCAAATGCAGCCAAACTGATTGGTCGTCGTTTCATACTTCAGATGGACAATGACCCAAAACATAAAGCCAAAGCAACCCAGGAGTTTATTAAAGCAAAGAAGTGGAATATTCTTGAATGGCCAAGTCAGTCACCTGATCTCAACCCAATTGAGCATGCATTTCACTTGTTAAAGACTAAACTTCAGACAGAAAGGCCCACAAACAAACAGCAACTGAAAACCACCGCAGTGAAGACCTGGAGTAGCATCAAAAAGGAGGAAACACAGCGTCTGGTGATGTACATGAGTTCAAGACTTCAGGCAGTCATTGCCAACAAAGGGTTTTCAACCAAGTACTAAAAATGAACATTTTTGTTAAAATTATTGAATCTGTCCAATTACTTTTGGTCCCTTTAAAAACAGGGTGGCACATGTTAAGGAGCTGAAACTCCTAAACCCTTCATCCAATTTTAATGTGGATAACCTCAAATGAAAGCTGAAAGTCTGAACTTCAACTGCATCTGAATTGTTTTGTTTAAAATTCATTGTGGTAATGTCTGTAACCAAAATTAGAAAAATGTTGTCTCTGTCCAAATATATATGGACCTAACTGTATTTCCCCTAATCTAATGTCCAGGACTTCTGTTGCTTCACAAAATTCACAAAAACAAGTCTCTTCTCGTTTGTCATTCTCAGTAGTGGCTTTTTTGCAGTAATTTGATCATAAAGACCCATTTATCGCAGTCTCCTCTGGAAAGTTAGTTTTGAGATGTGTCTACTATTTGACTTTTGTGCATCAATTTCTGGTTTCTGAGTTTGAATTTATCCTCCGCAGCAAAGGTAATTCTTGATCTTCCTTTTCTGCAGTGGTCCTCATGAGAGCCAACTTCATCATAGCAATTTGATGATTTTTATGACTGCACTTAAAGATACCTTCAAGGTTCCAGCACTTTTCCAGATTGACTGATCTTCATGTCTTAAAGTATTAATGGGCTCTCATGAATTGGCCAAATTATGTGCCCAGTACCATGTTCGCTGCTTGTATATTATAGCATTTCAGAGTGCAGCTATTTTTTCTTAGCTTTATTGACTTGGTTGTCCTAGCTTGCACCTTTTCACACTTGCTGGATGTGTTGGTCAGTCTTTTTTGTATTAATGGCCTGTCATTTATCTTTATGTTGGACTGTGTACCAACACTGCCTCTGCAATACACACCTGATGGTCACAAACACTTTTTGAAGGCCAGCCATTTCACAAATGAACTCTTCTCGAGAAATCACTGTTTATTGGAAGCCATTCAAGGTGACACTGATGAAGCTCCTTTAGATGGGGTGTAAAGCTGTCATCAGAGTAAAAGAGCTAAGTTTTAGCACATCTTATGGTTTATTTCACACGTGTTTTCTCACTCCATGTTTCCATATATGTTCCTTTGTGGTTTTTCTGCCTTCAGTCTGAATCTACACTTGGCACCTTCCAATAAGACCAAGGAAAGCCATTGTATGAACAGATGTGCTCAAGCTTTTCATTTATACTGCATATGAGAGCTTTTTGATTTTTTTAACAGCACCATTTGGGGTACAAATATATTACAGTTTAATTTGTAATATTTTTTGGGAGGAGGGAGGAATAAAAAAGAAAAATAGATATTATAAAATGTACAAGTGTAAGTATGTAGTGGATAGTGCCTACCAAAAATTGTGAAAGGAAATATAACCAGTGAACAGGCGACATGGGCATGGGTGGCCATGGCTTAACGCTGGATGTGATGAGTGACAGTAAACCCAAGACTGATATACCACAAATTGCTAAAATAGTTAATGTCAGCAATTAATGAAAGGTGTCAGAACACACAGACACAGAGGGTATTATAGTGTGCTGTGAAGGGGGCTACATAGCTGCAGACGGGTCAGGGTCTCCAGGCTGATCCATTTCCACTGTCGAAAGCACAATAAGCAAGTGAGACACAGAACTGGACCATGGAGCAATAAAAGCTGGTGGTCGGGTTTGATAAAACACACTTTCTTTACTTGATGAGGATGGCTGGGTGGATGTCTGTGTGACACCCCAGCATCCTGATTGTCACAGTGGCTTTGCTTTCCTCACGGGGAGAGTGATGTCACGCTTGGAAGCAAGGGAAGATCTTCTTTATCAGGTAAACACAAACATACAACATGTTCACACCCCAGGCCAGAAGGAGGAGCTCTGATCCTGCTTGTGAGTGGCTCCCCTATATATATATATTCTGGTCTGGAGGGAAAGTTAGTCAGTTCCTGACAGAGAGTGCCAGACAGCAGACTGGAGCAGTCTGAGGTAGAGAGGAAAGTGAGGGGCCGTGCAGCCACGAGGGTGCTGCAGCTCCTGGATAGAGATAATACAGAAGGAAGAACGCATTGTAGTGAGCGTGGAGGAGGGCGAAACAAAGGAGAGTAAAAAACTGGGGAGCATAGCTGCAAATGAGCTACCTCTTTACAGAGCGCAGATACCGGTAGCCGGAAGACCGAGGTTGTGTTGGACTCTAAGAGGCACAGCAGAAACCAGCAGGACAGCTGGACTACACATCATCTGTCCGCCCTAACACCTGGAGACACAGTGGCGCATAGAGCCTGGGTTGTGATAGAGACCATGTAAAAAGGCTCGAGCTATCTGTCATATGGGTTGGTGTCCCACCTTGAAGAAGGACAGAGAGAACAATGAGGACCTTGACAGAAGCAACAGGCAGCAAGGGACTACACCACAGCGCTAGTAGGAAGGCTTTCAACTCCACCTGGTAAAGGGGACTCTGAACTCGCTTCCAAGCCGGCCGGACCCTGCCTGTACCTGTAATCCAGGACCCTGGACTGTGGCTGCCTGAAGTCTTCAGTAAACAGGTAAAGCTGTCCTCTGTTCTTTACTGCACCACTCACCATCCTCATCTATACACCGGGAGCTCTGGGGACCTACTTCACCTGTGGGAAGTTATACCATCTAGCTGCCATAACATCACCCCAGAGGATGCCTTTAAGCAGAGTCGGTCCCCACTGACCGGATACCACAGGTGGTGTAACGAACACAAACTTTATTCAAATCCCTTTTACATGGGCGCCCAGGGCCACGGACCGGGTTGCCGCTGCCGTGACACATCCCTTTAAGTACCGGACCCGGTGCCGAGTACCCCACGGCCCTGTCAGGCGTTCCATCTGTCACTTGTTTAGTGAAGAGATGGCACCAGGTTGTACCATGTACACAAAGCAGGCAGGCAGAGGCAGTCATGCTCTGGGCAATGTTCTGCTGGGAACTCTGGGGGTCCTAACATTCGAGTAGATGAAACTTTTACATGCACAAATAACCTAAACACTGTTGCACAGCAAACATACCCTGTCATGCCTGTGCCAAGCCACACTGCAAAAATTGTTCAGGAATGGACTGAGAACCAAACAGTTTAAGGTGTTGAGTGACATGGTCTCCACATTACCTAGATCTCAATCTGGTCACCAGACGCACCTGTGAAGCCTGTGAGATATAAATGGCCAGTTTCCTGTCCATTAACCCATCTTTTACCAAATCTCGTATATGCCCCTAGTTTTCCTTCACTTCTTTAGATATCTGCCTGACGAAAATTGAGGAAAATTGACAAATAACCAGAATTCTGCAAGATTTTCAAAGAATATTTGTAGCTAACGGACAGCCAATCATTGATCTCAATGTAGATAGATGGCAGTAAGTGTTTGGGGACCACGTTTCTTAAAGTAGAAAACCTCTTTAACTTCTACTTTTAGCATTAACTTCTAAATCTAATGTTCGTTTAAAGAGGTTGTCCACTACTAAAGAACCTCAGATTAATCAATTTATCTCAGCATAATGCTATAATGCTATGCTTGTCAACTGCAGCCTTTACTATTTCATCAGAATGGACGTCCGTCCTGATGGGATATTGATCAGCAGCAGCTGATGAGCGGTCACTCATTTGCTGCAGCCGGCACATTACACAACCAAGTCACATCACCGACATTGGCAGAAGGTGAGTTTATGTTTTTATTTTATAAGGGGTCCTGAATTGATTAAGCTGAGGATGCTCGGAAGTGGACAACCCCTTTGAAAAAAAGCTAAACATGCACAACTGATAGGAAAATAATATTCCTAGTTTGCCTCTAACTGATAGGAAAATAATATTCCTGGTTTGCTGCTATACAGTATATATTAGTTTATGATAGTATAATCCCAATATACATATGAACAGCTATTTATTATTGTAAACCCTTTAAGCTTAATTCCCATGTCATTATGATGTGCCATGTTCATGAAAAGAGTAATTTAGTCACAAAATATATATTTTCCAACAATTTTGCTTTAGCCTTATCAGTGAGCTTCTCTGATTGGTCGGAGTGTGAGTGGTTGTTTCATCGGTGTTTTGCACCTGTGTTGCCTTCGCCTTCACCCTGGGCCAGGCTGCATCCGGCACTGCATTCGTTTTGTGACCTGTGTAGGTAAAACTGGCTTTTTTTCTGTGATTTTTTTTTTTGGTCTTTTTCGATGAGTTTCTTATAAAACCTATCTACAATAAATAATATCTCTGATTTGGCAAATGTCAATGTGAGAATGAATAATAATTTCCTCCATAGTATGCAGAACAAAGAACATACACAGTTACATCTACACTTACACTAAAGAGTTTTTTGTGAAAGAGATGCCTTCAGTACGAATAGTAACATTTACTGAGATCAATAGCTGTATTCTTTTTCCATTACCCATATTGTAATTCTAAATTAGTTTTATAGAATTATTTATACACCTCCTCCTTTAATTCATGATTTACGGTTTATTATCTTTTCGCACTCGGTTTACTTTCCCTGTATATGATTCAATTGGCATCTTCCCTGCTCAGCTCCGGAGCTGTTTTATCACTATCGGCCTATGTAATTCATCTCTGCTACCCACAGTTTATAATATACATAAAATCTCAATAAATTTGGACACATATTGCTTCTATACCTTTGTTGCACTGATCAAAAGTTATGGTCTACAGTAAATAATAGCCCAGAGCCGAATTCACAGTTCTGCTGACTGCTATTAAAAACGCCCAACAAGCATGTTTGATGCTAATATTCAGTGATTGCTGCAGTGTTATTCTGTCACTATATGGTATTAATATTCAGTCACTTTATGGCAGTATTATTTACTCAACCTACAGGTGCATCTCACAAAATTAGAATAGCATCAAAAAGTTAATTTATTTCAGTTCTTCAGTACAAAAGTGAAATTCATATATTACATAGAGTCATTACAAACAGTGATCTATTTCAAGGGTTTTATCTCTGTTAATGTTGATGATTATGGCTTACAGCCAATGAAAACCCAAAAGTCATTATCTCAGTAAATTAGAATACTTTATAACACCAGCTTGAAAAAATATTTTAAAATCCGAAATGTTGGCCTACTGAAATGTACGTTCAGTAAATGCACTAAATACTTGGTCGGGGCTCCTTTAGCGTCAATTACTGCATCAATGTGGCATGGCATAGAGGTGATCAGTCTGTGGCAATACTGAGGTGTTATGGAAGCCCAGGTTGCTTTGATAGCAGCTTTCAGCTCATCTACATTGTTGGGTCTGGTGTCTCTCATCTTCTTCTTGACAGTACCCCATAGGTCAGACGAATTTGCTGGCCAATCAAGCACAGTGTTACTGTTGTTTTTAAACCAGGTATTGGTACTTTTGGCAGTGTGGACAGGTGCCGAGTCCTGCTGGAGAATAAAATTTCCATCTCCAAAAAGCTTGTCGGCAGAAGGAAGCATGAAGTGCTCTAATATTTCCTGGTAGATGGCTGTGTTGACTTTGGTCTTGATAAAACACAGTGGACCTACACCAGATGACATGGCTCCCCAAACCATCACTGATTGTGGAAACTTCACATTAGACCTTGGAAATCAAGGTCCCAGAGTCTGGAGGAAGAGTGGAGAGACAGACAATCCAAGCTGCTTGAGGTCTAGTGTGAAGTTTCCTTTAGAAACTACATACACTATGGCTTGGGGTAACACAGATGGTTGAGTCTGCAGAGCTGTTTACTCATACTGTGGCCTGGGATTCAGGGGTCTGCTCCAAAGCTTCAGTGTCTGCTAGTCAGCAGAGTAGCCCACCCATGAAGCAAGCTACACTGCCTGTTTATCTAATTACTAATTTTTAACTGCATTTTGCCCAGGAAATCCTTGTGGGCCTAGTTGCATTTTGTGCTACTCACCAGAGTACCCCACTCATGAAGCAAGCTACACCACTTGTTTATCTAAGTACTGATTTTTAACTGCATCTAGCCAAGGCAATACTTTGGGCCTAGTAGCAGTTTCTGCTACTCAGCAGAGTACCCCACCCATGAAGCAAGCTACACTGCCTGTTTATCCAAGTACTGATTTTTAACTGCATCTAGCCCAGGCAATACTTTGGGCCTAGTAGCAGTTTCTGCTACTCAGCAGAGTACCCCACCCATGAAGCAAGCTACACGGCCTTCTTTCTTTCTCAATCTAACCCCTCAGCTCTGGGGGTCCATTCTCCCTTCAGCTCTCTCCTTCTCACAGGTGGAGTACCGCGTGTTTTCACACTGTGGCAAATCTTTTGGGCCCAGGCATAAGAAGTCGTCGATGTAATGGATAATATGTGTCCTCTTAGAAACATCCATGATGATCCCTTCAAGGAAGCAACTAAATGCCTCAAATAGTGAGCAGGATATGAAGCACCCCATGGGCAAACAGCGATCTACACTCACCGGCCACTTTATTAGGTACACCATGCTAGTAATGGGTTGGACCCCTTTTGCCTTCAGAACTGCCTCAATTCTTCGTGGCATAGATTCAACAAGGTGCTGGAAGCATTCCTCAGAGATTTTGGTCCATATTGACATGATGGCATCACACAGTTGCCGCAGATTTGTCGGCTGCACATCCCAAAGATGCTCCATACAAGGCAGGATGGATCCATGCTTTCATGTTGTTTACGCCAAATTCTGACCCTACCATCCGAATGTCGCAGCAGAAATCGAGACTCATCAGACCAAGCAACGTTTTTCCAATCTTCTACTGTCCAATTTCGATGAGCTTGTACAAATTGTAGCCTCAGTTTCCTGTTCTTAGCTGAAAGGAGTGGTACCCGGTGTGGTCTTCTGCTGCTGTAGCCCATCTGCCTCAAAGTTCGACGCACTGTGTGTTCAGAGATGCTCTTAGGCCTACCTTGGTTGTAACGGGTGGCGATTTGAGTCACTGTTGCCTTTCTATCAGCTCGAACCAGTCTGCCCATTCTCCTCTGACCTCTGGCATCAACAAGGCATTTCCGCCCACAGAACTGCCGCTCACTGGATTTTTTTTCTTTTTCGGACCATTCTCTGTAAACCCTAGAGATGGTTGTGCGTGAAAATCCCAGTAGATCAGCAGTTTCTGAAATACTCAGACCAGCCCTTCTGGCACCAACAACCATGCCACGTTCAAAGGCACTCAAATCACCTTTCTTCCCCATACTGATGCTCGGTTTGAACTGCAGGAGATTGTCTTGACCATGTCTACATGCCTAAATGCACTGAGTTGCCGCCATGTGATTGGCTGATTAGAAATTAAGTGTTAACAAGAAGTTGGACAGGTGTACCTAATAAAGTGGCCAGTGAGTGTATGTAGTATGCTCCTTCACACAAGCAGCTCAATGGGAGGACACTATTCGGAGGCACAGGTAGTAACCGGAACGCCCCCTCAATGTCTGTTTTGGCCATTAGGGTGCCCCTTCCCAACTTCTTGACCCGCATGATTGCCTCGTCAAAGGAGGTACAGTACATAGTACTGTACTTGGTTCCGCGTCGATGTTGTCGTTTACTGACCTGGCCCTTGAATATGACAAATGGTGGATTAGTCTGAATGTATTGGGCTCCTTTTTTGGCACAACTCCTAATGGGGGTACCACTACGTCTTCTAAGGAAAGTGTTCTGAATGGACCCGCCGCCATTCTACCTAAAGATATTTCTTTTTTTATTTTTTTTGTCACGACGTCTGGGTGTTAGTAGGCTGATTTTAGATTTTTACTCCAGCCTTTCTTGATTTTAGAAGGGCATGACAAGCCTATATCTGTGTCTCCTACTCCTTTTACTCCTTCACCTCTTTTCTTTTCGCATGACTATATGTAGTTGTGACTTTTCCATGTGTTTGTTGTGTCTTCTGAGCAGTTTGTCAGCTTTTGGACCTGCCCCTATATACCACCTACCACTGCTACCTGCCTCTATATACCACCTACCACTACCTGCCTCTATATACCACTTACCATTGCTACCTGCCTCTGCATACCACTGCTGCCTGCCTCTGTATACCACTGCTGCCTGCCTCTGTATACCACTGCTGCCTGCCTCTGTATACCACTGCTGCCTGCCTCTGTATACCACTGCTGCCTGCCTCTGTATACCAATGCTGCCTGCCTCTATATACCACCTACCACTGCTACCTGCCTCTATATACCACTATCTGCCACTATATACCACTGCTACCTGCCTCTATATACACCTACCACTGCTACCTCTGTCCTGTGTAGCTAATCTAGTCCTGTGTAGCTAATCCTGTCCTGTGTACTGTGTCCTCAGCAGTCGGTATCACACAGGACAGGATTAGATACACGGCTCAGCAGTCAGTATCTAATCCTCTCCTATGCACTCCTCTCCCCCCTGCGTGTCTTTCCCCATTGTGGTTTATTATTTTTGTTGTGGGAGATGAGGGAGTCGGGGATTATGCGTTCGGTATGGTTTAAAAAAGATTAATAAAGGACTTTATTCTGGCTGAGTCTTTATTTACAATACAACTATAGGATTAGTAATGGATGGGTGCCTTATAGACGCCTCTCCATTTCTAAGCCATGGGCTTGATGTCACCGGACAATATGAAGGTGACATTAACCCCACAAATATGAACCCCACTTGCTACCGCTACAGGGCAAGTGGAAATTGCCAGGCAAAGCGCCAGAAAAGGTGCATGTAAAAGGCGGCTGAGAGCTGATGTTTGTAGCCTGGGGGAAGGACAATATTCATGGCCCCTTCCTAGGCTATTAATGTCAGCCCGCAGCTGTCTGCATAGTATTTGATGGTTATTAATTATAGGGGGCTCCACGACTTTTTTTTGGGGGGTGTCCCCCATTTTAATAGCCAGTAAAGGCTAAGTATACAGTTGGAAGCGTGTGAGTGTGAGCACACCCTCCCCCCCATAGATCAGTACACTGCTCTCCTGAAATACTCTGTGCCCCTGTCACCCTGCTCCTTCCACCATACGTCTCTGACCTCCCTAGAGCAGCACAATACCATTATTGTATTATGTGAGATCTATATGGCGTCGTTTTGTGAGAAGTATATGGCGGTATTATGTGTGATGTATATGGCGGTATTATGTGTGCTCTGGCGGTATTATGTGTGCTCTATATGGCGGTATTATGTGTGCTCTATATGGCGGTATTATGTGAGATCTATATGACGGTATTATGTGTGAAGTATATGGCGGTATTATGTGTGAAGTATATGGCGGTATTATGTGTGAAGTATATGGCGGTATTATGTGTGAAGTATATTGCGGTATTGTGTGCTCTGTATGGCGGTATTATGTGTGCTCTGTATGGTGGTATTATGTGTGCTCTATATGGCGGTATTATTTGTGCTCTATATGGCGGTATTATGTGTGGTCTATATGGCGGTATTATGTGTGCTCAATATGGCGGTATGCTCTATATGGCGGTATTATGTGTGCTCTATATGGCGTCGTTATGTGTGATGTATATGGCGGGATTATGTGTGATGTATATATGGCGGTATTATGTGAGAACTATAGGACAGTATTATGTGTGCTCTATACGGCGGTATTGTGTGCTCTATATGGCGGTATTATGAGTGATCTATATGGCGATATTATGTGAGAACACTATGGAAGTATCATCTGCAGAAAGGGGACCCAATCTAGGGTGATTCCGATTGAGCAGCTGCACGCGGGTCTGGGGTAATAGAGGGGGCAGCATGACCTCCAGTTAGGTGCCTTCAGGGGAGGGCTGGTAAGGCAGCTGAAGAGAGGGGTCTCATGTTTATCATTACTATATGGCTACATTTCCTTCCCAGCATCACCCCGGACTGCGCCTGTCACCTCGCTTTCACAGATCGCCAGGACAGGATCAGAGGAGGGGAATGGGGTCTTTGCATGCAAAGTCTGGATCAGAACAGGCCATCAATCAGCAGAAATGTTTCCTGGATTTCTGAGGAGACGGTCCATCCATGTGTATAAAACATACCTCCCAACTTTTGAAGATGGGAAAGAGGGACAAAGTTTGCGGCGCGCGAAGCGCGCCGCGGCAAATTTTAGGCCACGCCTCTGACCACACCCATTCATAATTAGTCACACCCATATCCACGTCCCAAGCACACCCATTTAGCACTGCTGATCACACTGTTTCATATACAATAGTTATAAACAAAAAAATATGGCCACACAGTGCTCCATACTGTATAATGACCACACATGATGCCCCATACTGTATAATGGCCACACATGACGCTCCATACTGTATAATGAACACACATGACGCTCCATACTGTATAATGACCGCATGCATACTGTATAATGGCCGCACATGATGCTCCATACTGTATAATGACCGCACATGATGCTCCATACTGTATAATGACCGCACATGATGCTCCATACTGTATAATGGCCGCACATGATGCTCCATACTGTATAATGACCGCATGCATACTGTATAATGGCCGCACATGATGCTCCATACTGTATAATGAACGCACATGATGCTCCATACTGTATAATGACCGCACATGATGCTCCATACTGTATAATGACCGCACATGATGCCCCATATTGTATAATGACCGCACATGATGCTCCATACTGTATACTGGCTGCACATGATGCTCCATATTGTATAATGACCGCACATGATGCTCCATACTGTATACTGGCTGCATATGATGCTCCATACTGTATAATGAACACACATGATGCTCCATACTGTATAATGGCCACACATGATGCTCCATATTGTATAATGACTGCACATGATGCTCCATACTGTATAATGACCGCACATGATGCTCCATACTGTATACTGGCCGCACATGATGCTCCATACTGTATAATGACCGCACATGATGCTCCATACTGTATAATGACCGCACATGATGCTCCATACTGTATACTGGCTGCACATGATGCTCCATACTGTATAATGACTGCACATGATGCTCCATATTGTATAATGACCGCACATGATGCTCCATACTGTATACTGGCTGCACATGATGCTCCATACTGTATAATGAACACACATGATGCTCCATACTGTATAATGGCCACACATGATGCTCCATATTGTATAATGACCGCACATGATGCTCCATACTGTATACTGGCTGCACATGATGCTCCATACTGTATAATGACCGCACATGATGCTCCATACTGTATTATGGCCACAGTTCTCCATACTGTATAATGACATACAGGCACGCAGCTCACACACATGCAGCATCACACACACACAGTATCACACATACACACGCAGCATCACAAACGCAGCTCACAAACACATGCAGCTTTGACACAAATGCATCACACATGCAGCCATCACACACACACACAGCCATCACACACACACGCAGTCATCACACACACACGCAGCCATCACACACACACACGCAGCCATCACACACACACACGCAGTCATCACACACACGCAGTCATCACACACACGCAGCCATCACACACACGCAGCCATCACACACACACACGCAGCCATCACACACACACACACACGCAGCCATCACACACACACACACGCAGCCATCACACACATGCAGCCATCACACACACCCAGCCATCACACACACCCAGCCATCACACACACACACACCCAGCCATCACACACACACACACACCCAGCCATCACACACACACACTCAGCCATCACACACACCCAGCCATCACACACACCAGATACCTCATACACACATGACACACACACAAATGCAGCATCACACATCTCACACACACACACACATCACACACACACACAATCTCCTCTGTGGTGCAGGGGCGGCTGATCTGTCCATGTGCACTGCAGCTCTTCAGTTTCTCCGGCTGCTCACAGCTCTGCACTGTCCCGGCACCTCCCCCGTCTCTCCTTCTCTGCCGGGATAGCAGCTAAGAGCAGGAGACGCCAGAGCTCTGTGCACACACCTCAGGTAGTGAGTCGCTGACCTCTCATCTTGATCGCTGCTGGCTCTCTTCCTCAGCGTGGCAGCGCCGCACACACAGGGGGCGGGGGCGGGGGCGGGGGCGGGGGCGGGGGAGGGATCGGTCGGGAGGAGACCCAGCATGTATAAGAAAAAAAAAACAGCCACAAACCTAATCGGGCTCTCTCTACGTCCCGGAAGTGGGCGGGGCTTCACCGGCGGCCGCAAATTCGGGATTTTAAATGCCCGAAGCGGGACAGCGGGACCCCGGTGCCAAAGCGGGACTGTCACGCTGAAATCGGGACGGTTGGGAGGTATGTATAAAAGACAGCGTCCATGTACAATCCCTGGCTGCTCCGCACACCGAACAGCGTGCCCCCCATAGACCAGCACACTGCTCTCCAGAAATACTCTGTGCTGCTGTCACCCTGCTCCCTCCACCATATGTCTCCCAGAATCCTTGCTGCCTGCCATCTTCGGTGACTGTCTACTTGTCAGTATAACTTTGCAGTCACCAACAAAATGGCTGCACACTGTGTTCCTGAATCCTCTCATCCCCTAGCAAACACCAGAAGGGGAGGAGAGGAGTGACATCACACCCATGTCAGCAGACTCAGCCCATAATTACTGCAGTGCAGTAATGTGAGCTAGTTGTACACTAGGTTTTTGTCAAATTTCATTAGCTGCTCCCCCTAGTGTTTAAAAGTGGAAATGCCAAACCTTTTAAAATTATTTTTCATATTTTACTAAATTAAAAACAAATGATAATATTTTTTAAGAAAATGTAAACATTAATTCTTTACATTTTTTCAATCGCTGGAAAAAAATTTTTTTGGATGGCACCTTCCCTTTAAGGTGTTTTTTATGTGTTTGTATGTGTTTGTGTTTGCCTGCCATTGGTTTCAATGGGGTTCGACGATGTTTGTCGAACGTTCGACGAACATTCATTGAGCACGCCCCAATTCGATGAACTGAACTCGAACACTAGGGGGGTGGCTCAACACTAATAGTGTCCAGAGGTGTAGCTAGGGGTTTTGTTCAGGGTGCAAAACTTCTGAGTGGACCCATAAACAGGTAACCCTGATTACAACTATGTTGGCGCACCCTGATAATGGATGTAGGAGAACCTCAGCAGATGACCGCACTGTTTCTGAAAAAAATCTCCATAGATAGACAAACATCGATATTACCACCATATGTTGACAGTAGAGTTGAGCGACTTTCATTTTTTTAAGATCGAGTCGGGATTTGTGAAACCCGATTTTGTCCAGAGTCGAGTCGAGTGCAGTCGGCCGATTATCGCTAAAAGTCGGGGATCGACCGAAACACGAAACCCAATGCAAGTCAATGGGGAAGCATAGTCGGCAGTGAGTGGAGGCCAGGAAAACACCTACAGTGCCCATTTTAATGCCAAAAACATCCATTCTTGTTTCTGAAGCTTGTCAATCTTAATTAACTTTATAATAATAGTTGGGCATAGGGAATTGGGGGTCATTTGGCAAAAGTTGTGGGGGAAGTAGGGCTGGCTCAAGTTTTTCGTGGGCCCAGGAAATGCGGACTACGTCACGGCGGTGTTGCAGGGAAAGGTAAGTATTTCAACGTTGCAAGTGCTGTGATCCTGAGCAAGCAGGGGGGGCCCACTCGTTCGCATTGGCACTGGCACAGGGCCCCTCAAAGTACGGCGGTGTGTTTGCATGGTGGGGGCGCCTCCCACCAGCAGCGACACTTTTGCGTACTCTGAGGGGCCCTGTGCCAGTGACGTCGCCAACGAGTATGCCCCCCCACCTGATGAAGGAACCTGCACTTTCATCTGCACCTTCCTCTCTGTCCCTGTGTAAGGTGGTATAACATGCGGGAAGGGGAACCTTACTTTCAGCAGGGTCAGATTCTGGCTGTGTAGAGTATAAGGGGAATGTAGTGGTCTAGGTCAATGTACCAGCAGACTCATCTAGCAGTGGCTGGGCAATGGGCAGGATGAGGAGGAAACAGATATAGGGCCAAAGAATAAAGTAGGCTAAATGCAGTTCAAAATTGGTAACAGGACTAAACAGGCGGCATTGCTTTGTTCAGTGGAGTAGCAAACCCAAGAGCAGCAGACACTGTTTCAAGGGCCTAACCACACTAGTAGGCCAAATGCAGTTTAATATCTGATAGTATAGGGCGAAAGCCAGAATGTGGAAGCTCAGCTTTGTTCAGTTGTGGACAACACCAGGCAGGGGCAGACAGACACCTTTAGTAGGCCGGAACAGCCAATTGCATTTTTAAAAATGGTAATTTGGAACAGAAGGTTGAAGCACAGCTTTATTCAGTTGCAGCTTCTTGGCAATAATATAAAGAAGACGAGACAGGACAACACTCGTTGGATGCCATATCTGTGTTTTCACTGGAAAAAAAACTGTCCGTTAACTACTTGTAGGAGAAAGTTTTTGTAGCTGGAGGCCACTTTTTGTATTGTACCAGTTTTTTGTTGTATGTTTGGAACTGAAGGTTGAAGCTCAGCTTTATTCAGTTGAGGACAACACCAGGCAGGGGCAGACCCCTTTAGTAGGCCGGAACAGCCAATTGCATTTTTAAAAATGGTAATTTGGAACAGAAGGTTGAAGCACAGCTTTATTCAGTTGAGGACAACACCAGGCAGGGGAAGACAGACACTTTTAGTAGGCCGGAACAGCCAATTGCATTTTTAAAAATGGTAATTTGGAACTGAAGGTTGAAGCTCAGCTTTATTCAGTTGAGGACAACACCAGGCAGGGGCAGACAGACACCTTTAGTAGGCCGGAACAGCCAATTGCATTTTTAAAAATGGTAATTTGGAACAGAAGGTTGAAGCACAGCTTTATTCAGTTGCAGCTTCTTGGCAATAATATAAAGAAGACGAGACAGGACAACACTCGTTGGATGCCATATCTGTGTTTTCACTGGAAAAAAAACTGTCAGTTAACTACTTGTAGGAGAAAGTTTTTGTAGCTGGAGGCCACTTTTTGTATTGTACCAGTTTTTTGTTGTATGTTTGGAACTGAAGGTTGAAGCTCAGCTTTATTCAGTTGAGGACAACACCAGGCAGGGGCAGACCCCTTTAGTAGGCCGGAACAGCCAATTGCATTTTTAAAAATGGTAATTTGGAACAGAAGGTTGAAGCACAGCTTTATTCAGTTGAGGACAACACCAGGCAGGGGCAGACAGACACTTTTAGTAGGCCGGAACAGCCAATTGCATTTTTAAAAATGGTAATTTGGAACTGAAGGTTGAAGCTCAGCTTTATTCAGTTGAGGACAACACCAGACAGGGGCAGACAGACACCTTTAGTAGGCCGGAACAGCCAATTGCATTTTTAAAAATGGTAATTTGGAACAGAAGGTTGAAGCACAGCTTTATTCAGTTGCAGCTTCTTGGCAATAATATAAAGAAGACGAGACAGGACAACACTCGTTGGATGCCATATCTGTGTTTTCACTGGAAAAAAAACTGTCAGTTAACTACTTGTAGGAGAAAGTTTTTGTAGCTGGAGGCCACTTTTTGTATTGTACCAGTTTTTTGTTGTATGTTTGGAACTGAAGGTTGAAGCTCAGCTTTATTCAGTTGAGGACAACACCAGGCAGGGGCAGACACCTTTAGAAGGACGGAAAAGCCAATTTTTTTTAAAAACAGCAGTTAATCAGAGCCAGAAGGTAGAAGCTCAGCTTTATTCAGTTGAGGCCAACTTGAATTAGGGACTGCAGACAGACTTTGCAGGCTGTCCCCTGTGTGGACCATGCATGCAATACATTAACCCATTGAGCCACAAAGGACACGTAACCTTCCGTGGCCAGGCCTACAGGTCCATGTGTCTGTTGTCAGGTATACCTTTGGACTGACAAATTGACAGAATGCAAGGACAATGCGGTCTTTAACATGCAGGTGGAGGGGTGGGATGGCTTTTCTCGCAAAAGAATTGTCAACTGGGTAGCTCATAGCGTGGTATATCGTAGTTCATCCTGGCTTTATTAATATTAAATTAAATTAAAAAATAGGCTCTATGCACTTTATAATTGGTTCCAGGGGTACACGGGCAGCAGTGGTCTGGTCAGTGGAGGCCTAGTGGAAGGAGGGAGCGCAGAAAGGCTTCGAAGGCCTAACATAATTAAATTGGGCTGGCTGTAGGCACTTTATTATTAGTTACAGGGGTACACGGGCAGCAGTGGTCTGGTCAGTGGAGGCCTAGTGGAAGGAGGGAGCGCAGAAAGGCTTCGAAGGCCTAACATAATTAAATTGGGCTGGCTGTAGGCACTTTATTATTAGTTACAGGGGTACACGGGCAGCAGTGGTCTGGTCAGTGGAGGCCTAGTGGAAGGAGGGACCGCAGACAGGCTTCGAAGGCCTAACATAATTAAATTGGGCTGGCTGTAGGCACTTTATTATTAGTTACAGGGGTACACGGGCAGTAGTGGTCTGGTCAGTGGAGGCCTAGTGGAAGGAGGGACCGCAGACAGGCTTCAAAGGCCTAACATAATTAAATTGGGCTGGCTGTAGGCACTTTATTATTAGTTACAGGGGTACACGGGCAGCAGTGGTCTGGTCAGTGGAGGCCTAGTGGAAGGAGGGACCGCAGACAGGCTTCGAAGGCCTAATATAATTAAATTGGGCTGGCTGTAGGCACTTTATTATTAGTTACAGGGGTACACGGGCAGCAGTGGTCTGGTCAGTGGAGGCCTAGTGGAAGGAGGGACCGCAGACAGGCTTCAAAGGCCTAACATAATTAAATTGGGCTGGCTGTAGGCACTTTATTATTAGTTACAGGGGTACACGGGCAGCAGTGGTCTGGTCAGTGGAGGCCTAGTGGAAGGAGGGACCGCAGACAGGCTTCGAAGGCCTAATATAATTAAATTGGGCTGGCTGTAGGCACTTTATTATTAGTTACAGGGGTACACGGGCAGCAGTGGTCTGGTCAGTGGAGGCCTAGTGGAAGGAGGGACCGCAGACAGGCTTCGAAGGCCTAACATAATTAAATTGGGCTGGCTGTAGGCACTTTATTATTAGTTACAGGGGTACACGGGCAGCAGTGGTCTGGTCAGTGGAGGCCTAGTGGAAGGAGGGAGCGCAGAAAGGCTTCGAAGGCCTAACATAATTAAATTGGGCTGGCTGTAGGCACTTTATTATTAGTTACAGGGGTACACGGGCAGCAGTGGTCTGGTCAGTGGAGGCCTAGTGGAAGGAGGGACCGCAGACAGGCTTCGAAGGCCTAACATAATTAAATTGGGCTGGCTGTAGGCACTTTATTATTAGTTACAGGGGTACACGGGCAGCAGTGGTCTGGTCAGTGGAGGCCTAGTGGAAGGAGGGACCGCAGACAGGCTTCGAAGGCCTAACATAATTAAATTGGGCTGGCTGTAGGCACTTTATTATTAGTTACAGGGGTACACGGGCAGCAGTGGTCTGGTCAGTGGAGGCCTAGTGGAAGGAGGGACCGCAGACAGGCTTCGAAGGCCTAACATAATTAAATTGGGCTGGCTGTAGGCACTTTATTATTAGTTACAGGGGTACACGGGCAGCAGTGGTCTGGTCAGTGGAGGCCTAGTGGAAGGAGGGACCGCAGACAGGCTTCAAAGGCCTAACTGTTGTGAATTTGGATTCTGGGCTCCCCCGGTGGCTACTGGTGGAATTGAACTTGTGACATCATCTTTCCTGTTCACCTGTTCTGATTAGATCTGGGTGTCGCTATATAACCTGGCTTCTCTGTTAGATGCTTGCCGGTCAACAATGTTATCAGAAGCCTCTCTGTGCTTGTTCCTGCTCCCAGACATCTACTAGATAAGTTGGACATTCGTCCATGTTTTGTTTTTGTATTTTGGTTCCAGTTCACAGCTGCAGTTTCGTTACTGTGTCTGGAAAGCTCTTGTTGATCAGGAATTGCCACTCTGGTATTATGAGTTAATGCCAGAGTCCTAAAGTAATTTCTGGATGTGTTTTGTTAGGGTTTTCTACTGACCATGAAAGTATGCTTTCTGTCTTCTGCTATCTAGAAAGCGGACCTCAAATTTGCTAAAACTATTTTCCTGCTGCGTTTGTTGTTTCATCTCATATCACCGCCAATATATGTGGGGGGCTTCTGTCTCCTTTTGGGCATTTCTCTAGAGGTGAGTCAGGTCTTATATTTCCCTCTGCTAGCATTATTTAGTTCTCCGGCCGGCGCTGGGCATATAGGGATAAAAAGTAGGACATGCTACCTGGCTACTTCTAGATGATGCGGTAGGTTTAGTTCATGGTCAGTACAGTTACATCTTCCAAGAGCTTGTTCCTATAGAGGCTTATGCTAGTTCTCTGGCCATGGAGATCATGACAGTTTGACCGGCCCACTAAAGGGTTAAAATCCTTGGCTGAGAAAGGAGAGAAATAAGAAGTCTGCTGAGAGTTTTTTTTTTTTTTTTCCTCTGTGCTCTTAATTGGATCACTTGCCAGTCTGTCTATGCTGCAGTCTTTCTTTTTTTTCTCTCTCCTTATAATCTTTGAATGGCTTTGTGTTCACCTGTTAATAATGGATCTTCAGAGTGTAACTGCAGGTTTGAATAATCTCACCACGAAAGTACAAAATTTGCAAGATTTTATTATTCATGCTCCGGTATCTGAGCCGAGAATTCCTTTGCCGGAATTCTTCTCAGGGAATAGATCTAGCTTTCAGAATTTTAGAAATAATTGTAAGCTATTTTTGTCCCTGAAATCTCGTTCTGCTGGAGACTCTGCACAGCAGGTTGGGATTGTGATTTCCTTGCTCCGCGGCGACCCTCAAGACTGGGCTTTTGCATTGGCACCAGGGGATCCTGCGTTGCGCAATGTGGATGCGTTTTTTTTGGCCTTGGGCTTGCTGTATGAGGAACCTCATTTGGAACTTCAGGCAGAAAAAACTTTGATGTCCCTATCGCAGGGGCAAGATGAAGCTGAAATTTACTGCCAAAGATTCCGTAAATGGTCTGTGCTTACTCAGTGGAATGAGTGTGCCTTGGCGGCTACTTTCAGAGAGGGTCTCTCTGATGCCATTAAGGATGTTATGGTGGGGTTCCCTGTGCCTGCGGGTCTGAATGAGTCCATGACAATGGCCATTCAGATCGATAGGCGTCTGCGGGAGCGCAAACCTGTGCACCATCTGGCGGTGTCCACTGAGAAGACGCCAGAAAGCATGCAGTGTGATAGAATTCTGTCCAGAAGCGAGCGGCAGAATTTTAGACGGAAAAATGGGTTGTGTTTCTATTGTGGGGATTCTACTCATGTTATATCAGCGTGCTCTAAGCGTACTAAAAAGCTTGATAAATCCGTTTCCATTGGCACTTTACAGTCTAAATTTATTTTGTCTGTGACCCTGATTTGCTCTTTGTCATCTATTACTACTGACGCCTATATCGACTCTGGCGCCGCTTTGAGTCTTATGGATTGGTCCTTTGCCAATCGTTGTGGGTATGATTTAGAGCCTTTGGAAACTCTTATTCCTCTGAAGGGGATTGACTCCACCCCATTGGCTAATAATAAACCACAATACTGGACACAAGTGACTATGTGTATTAATCCGGATCACCAGGAGACTATTCGTTTTCTAGTGCTGTATAATCTACATGAGGATTTGGTGCTGGGATTGCCATGGCTGCAGTCTCACAACCCAGTCCTTGACTGGAGAGCTATGTCTGTGTTGAGCTGGGGATGTAAGGGGACTCATGGGGACGTACCTTTGGTGTCCATTTCATCATCTATTCCCTCTGAAATCCCTGAGTTCCTGTCTGATTATCGTGACGTCTTTGAAGAACCCAAGCTGGGTTCACTACCTCCGCACCGTGAGTGCGATTGTGCTATAGATTTAATTCCGGGTAGTAAATACCCAAAGGGTCGTTTATTTAATCTGTCTGTGCCTGAACATACTGCTATGCGAGAATATATAAAGGAGTCCTTGGAAAAGGGACATATTCGTCCATCGTCATCTCCCTTAGGAGCCGGTTTTTTCTTTGTGTCAAAAAAAGACGGCTCTTTGAGACCATGTATTGATTATCGGCTTTTGAATAAAATCACGGTTAAATATCAATACCCATTGCCGTTGCTGACTGATTTGTTTGCTCGCATAAAGGGGGCCAAGTGGTTCTCTAAGATTGATCTCCGTGGGGCGTATAATTTGGTGCGGATCAGGCAGGGGGATGAGTGGAAAACCGCATTTAATACGCCCGAGGGCCACTTTGAGTATTTGGTGATGCCTTTTGGTCTTTCTAATGCCCCTTCAGTCTTCCAGTCCTTTATGCATGATATTTTCCGCGATTTTTTGGATAAATTTATGATAGTGTATCTGGATGATATTCTGATTTTTTCGGATGACTGGGACTCTCATGTCCGGCAAGTTAAGAGGGTTTTTCAGGTTTTGCGGTCTAATTCTCTGTGTGTCAAGGGTTCTAAGTGCGTTTTTGGGGTTCAGAGAATTTCCTTTTTGGGATATATTTTTTCTCCCTCTTCCATTGAGATGGATCCTGTCAAGGTTCAAGCTATTTGTGATTGGACGCAGCCCTCTTCTCTTAAAAGTCTTCAGAAATTTTTGGGCTTTGCCAACTTTTATCGTCGATTTATTTCTGGTTTTTCGGATGTCGTTAAGCCATTGACCGATTTGACTAGACAGGGTGCTGATGTTGCTAATTGGTCCCCTGATGCTGTGGAGGCCTTTCAGGAGCTTAAGCGCCGTTTTTCTTCTGCCCCTGTGTTGCGTCAGCCTGATGTGACTCTTCCTTTTCAGGTTGAGGTCGACGCTTCTGAGATCGGAGCTGGGGCAGTGTTGTCGCAGAAAAGTTCTGACTGCGCCGTGATGAGGCCTTGTGCCTTCTTTTCCCATAAATTTTCGCCCGCTGAGCGGAATTATGATGTTGGGAATCGGGAGCTTTTGGCCATGAAGTGGGCGTTTGAGGAGTGGCGCCATTGGCTCGAGGGGGCCAGACATCAGGTGGTGGTATTGACTGACCACAAAAATTTGATTTATCTTGAGACCGCCAGGCGCCTGAATCCTAGACAGGCGCGCTGGTCATTATTTTTTTCTCGGTTTAATTTTGTGGTATCGTACCTACCAGGTTCTAAGAATGTTAAGGCGGATGCCCTTTCTAGGAGTTTTGAGCCTGATTCACCTGGCAACTCTGACCCCACAGGTATTCTTAAGGAGGGAGTTATCTTGTCAGCTGTTTCTCCAGACCTGCGGCGGGCCTTGCAGGAGTTTCAGGCGGATAGACCGGATCGTTGTCCGCCTGATAGGCTGTTTGTTCCTGATGATTGGACCAGTAAAGTCATCTCTGAGGTGCATTCTTCTGCGTTGGCAGGTCATCCTGGAATTTTTGGTACCAGGGATTTGGTGGCAAGATCCTTCTGGTGGCCTTCCCTGTCACGAGATGTGCGAGGCTTTGTGCAGTCTTGTGACGTTTGTGCTCGGGCCAAGCCTTGTTGTTCTCGGGCTAGTGGATTATTGTTGCCCTTGCCTATTCCTAAGAGGCCTTGGACACACATCTCGATGGATTTTATTTCAGATCTGCCTGTTTCTCAGAAGATGTCTGTCATCTGGGTGGTGTGTGACCGTTTTTCTAAGATGGTTCATTTGGTTCCCCTGCCCAAATTGCCTTCTTCTTCCGAGTTGGTGCCCCTGTTTTTTCAAAATGTTGTTCGTTTGCATGGTATTCCTGAGAATATCGTTTCTGACAGAGGAACCCAATTTGTGTCTAGATTTTGGCGGGCATTTTGTGCTAGGATGGGCATAGATTTGTCTTTTTCGTCTGCTTTTCACCCTCAGACTAATGGCCAGACCGAGCGGACTAATCAGACCCTGGAGACATATCTGAGGTGTTTTGTGTCTGCTGACCAGGATGATTGGGTTGCTTTTTTGCCATTGGCGGAGTTCGCCCTCAATAATCGGGCCAGCTCTGCCACCTTGGTTTCCCCGTTTTTCTGTAATTCGGGGTTCCATCCTCGATTTTCCTCCGGTCAGATGGAATCCTCGGATTGTCCTGGAGTGGATGCGGTGGTGGAGAGATTGCATCATATCTGGGGGCAGGTGATGGACAATTTAAAGTTGTCCCAGGAGAAGACTCAGCTTTTTGCCAACCGTCACCGTCGTGTTGGTCCTCGGCTTTGTGTTGGAGATTTGGTGTGGTTGTCTTCTCGTTTTGTCCCTATGAGGGTCTCATCTCCTAAGTTTAAGCCTCGGTTCATCGGTCCGTATAAAATATTGGAGATTCTTAACCCTGTTTCCTTCCGTTTGGACCTCCCTGCATCCTTTTCTATTCATAACGTTTTTCATCGGTCGTTATTGCGCAGGTATGAGGCACCGGTTGTGCCTTCCGTTGAGCCTCCTGCTCCGGTGTTGGTTGAGGGTGAGTTGGAGTACGTTGTGGAAAAAATCCTAGACTCCCGTGTTTCCAGACGGAGACTCCAGTATCTGGTCAAGTGGAAGGGATACGGCCAGGAGGATAATTCTTGGGTCACTGCATCTGATGTTCATGCCTCTGATCTGGTTCGTGCCTTTCATAGGGCCCATCCTGATCGCCCTGGTGGTTCTGGTGAGGGTTCGGTGCCCCCTCCTTGAGGGGGGGGTACTGTTGTGAATTTGGATTCTGGGCTCCCCCGGTGGCTACTGGTGGAATTGAACTTGTGACATCATCTTTCCTGTTCACCTGTTCTGATTAGATCTGGGTGTCGCTATATAACCTGGCTTCTCTGTTAGATGCTTGCCGGTCAACAATGTTATCAGAAGCCTCTCTGTGCTTGTTCCTGCTCCCAGACATCTACTAGATAAGTTGGACATTCGTCCATGTTTTGTTTTTGTATTTTGGTTCCAGTTCACAGCTGCAGTTTCGTTACTGTGTCTGGAAAGCTCTTGTTGATCAGGAATTGCCACTCTGGTATTATGAGTTAATGCCAGAGTCCTAAAGTAATTTCTGGATGTGTTTTGTTAGGGTTTTCTACTGACCATGAAAGTATGCTTTCTGTCTTCTGCTATCTAGAAAGCGGACCTCAAATTTGCTAAAACTATTTTCCTGCTGCGTTTGTTGTTTCATCTCATATCACCGCCAATATATGTGGGGGGCTTCTGTCTCCTTTTGGGCATTTCTCTAGAGGTGAGTCAGGTCTTATATTTCCCTCTGCTAGCATTATTTAGTTCTCCGGCCGGCGCTGGGCATATAGGGATAAAAAGTAGGACATGCTACCTGGCTACTTCTAGATGATGCGGTAGGTTTAGTTCATGGTCAGTACAGTTACATCTTCCAAGAGCTTGTTCCTATAGAGGCTTATGCTAGTTCTCTGGCCATGGAGATCATGACACCTAACATAATTAAATTGGGCTGGCTGTAGGCACTTTATTATTAGTTACAGGGGTACACGGGCAGCAGTGGTCTGGTCAGTGGAGGCCTAGTGGAAGGAGGGACCGCAGACAGACTTCGAAGGCCTAATATAATTAAATTGGGCTGGCTGTAGGCACTTTATTATTAGTTACAGGGGTACACGGGCAGCAGTGGTCTGGTCAGTGGAGGCCTAGTGGAAGGAGGGACCGCAGACAGGCTTCGAAGGCCTAATATAATTAAATTGGGCTGGCTGTAGGCACTTTATTATTAGTTACAGGGGTACACGGGCAGCAGTGGTCTGGTCAGTGGAGGCCTAGTGGAAGGAGGGACCGCAGACAGGCTTCGAAGGCCTAACATAATTAAATTGGGCTGGCTGTAGGCACTTTATTATTAATTACAGGGGTACACGGGCAGCAGTGGTCTGGTCAGTGGAGGCCTAGTGGAAGGAGGGACCGCAGACAGGCTTCGAAGGCCTAATATAATTAAATTGGGCTGGCTGTAGGCACTTTATTATTAGTTACAGGGGTACACGGGCAGCAGTGGTCTGGTCAGTGGAGGCCTAGTGGAAGGAGGGACCGCAGACAGGCTTCGAAGGCCTAACATAATTAAATTGGGCTGGCTGTAGGCACTTTATTATTAGTTACAGGGGTACACGGGCAGCAGTGGTCTGGTCAGTGGAGGCCTAGTGGAAGGAGGGACCGCAGACAGGCTTCGAAGGCCTAATATAATTAAATTGGGCTGGCTGTAGGCACTTTATTATTAGTTACAGGGGTACACGGGCAGCAGTGGTCTGGTCAACGGAGGCCGATTGTAATGAGTGTCTGCCAGTTAGTAGTCCAAAACAACAACTAAATGTGAATGTCTCGCATTAAAACAAAACAAAAACACTAAAGGGTGCAATCATTAGGTTCAGGGGTGGGATCCTCTGCGTTGTTTCAGACCTACTAATTTTGCGCAAAGTATTTACTGTGGTAAATAGAGGACACTGCCCCTGACTATGTTAAGTACCATCATACATGTCAACACAATGGTATTGTCAGTGGCAGGTATGGAAGGATGTCAGCGCATAGACTTAACATTGGTGGAAGTGTGAGAGATAACTGTGGAAGTGGTAGAGCAATGTTTGACCTGGGGGTGGGTGAACTCTCTTGTGGCCGGCGTTACAGGCCCAAGGCCCCTCATGTTACACCACTGTGTCCTGCGTTGGGTGCGCACCACCACCGCCAGAGACACTTTATTGTACTATGAGGAACCCAGTAGCAATGCCGTCGACCAAAAGCGAGTACACCCACCTCTTCAGACAAACAGCAGTCTCACGGGTGCTTGCGCCAAGTCGCGATACCACGGCCCCGTGTGGGGAGTTTGGCCATTTAGGGAGGTGTAAACATGTCGTATGCTGGACAATCAGCTGCAGCAAATTAGACATTAGAAAAGTAATTCACAGTAGTCCACAGGCAAGAGCTTTTCATAGGAAAGCTAGGTGTCGGCCGGGCAAGGTGGGGCAAAAGATTTCGAAATCCAGTTGTGGTTCATTTTAATGAATGTTAGATCGTCAACATTTTGGGTAGCCAGACGAGTCCTTTTTTCAGTTAATATTGAACCTGCAGCACTGAATACTCTTTCTGATAGGACACTTGCTGCCGGGCAAGCAAGCTCCTGCAATGCATATTCTGCCAATTCTGGCCAGGTGTCTAATTTTGATGCCCAGTAATCAAATGGGAATGACGGTTGAGGGAGAACATCGATAAGGGATGAAAAATAGTTAGTAACCATACTGGACAAATGTTGTCTCCTGTCACTTTCAATTGATGCAGCAGTACCTGTCCTGTCTGCGGTCATAGCAAAATCACTCCACAACCTGGTCAGAAAACCCCTCTGTCCAACGCCACTTCTGATGTGTGCACCCCTAACACTCCTAGTCTGTTGCCCCCTTGAGCTCGTGTGAGAACGATCACGTGTGCTGTGTGCTGGGAATGCCTGAAGCAAACGGTCAACAAGAGTTGATTGTTTGGTTGCTAATATTAGTTCCAAGTTCTCATGTGGCATAATATTTTGCAATTTGCCTTTATAGCGTGGATCAAGGAGGCAGGCCAACCAGTAATCGTCATCGTTCATCATTTTCGTAATGCGTGTGTCCCTTTTTAGGATACGTAAGGCATAATCCGCCATGTGGGCCAAAGTTCCAGTTGTCAAATCTCCGGTTGTGATTGGGTGAGGGGCAGTTGCAGGCAAATCTACGTCACTTGTGTCCCTCAAAAAACCAGAACCCGGCCTTGACACGCAACCAATTTCCAGTGCCCCCGGGAAAGGTTCCGCATTAAAAATATACTCATCCCCATCATCCTCCTCGTCCTCCACCTCCTCTTCGCCCGCTACCTCGTCCTGTACACTGCCCTGACCAGACAATGGCTGACTGTCATCAAGGCTTTCCTCTTCCTCTGGTGCAGACGCCTGCTCCTTTATGTGCGTCAAACTTTGCATCAGCAGACGCATTAGGGGGATGCTCATGCTTATTACGGCGTTGTCTGCACTAACCAGCCGTGTGCATTCCTCAAAACACTGAAGGACTTGACACATGTCTTGTATCTTCGACCACTGCACACCTGACAACTCCATGTCTGCCATCCTACTGCCTGCCCGTGTATGTGTATCCTCCCACAAAAACATAACAGCCCGCCTCTGTTGGCACAGTCTCTGAAGCATGTGCAGTGTTGAGTTCCACCTTGTTGCAACGTCTATGATTAGGCTATGCTGGGGAAGGTTCAAAGACCGCTGATAGGTCTGCATACGGCTGGCGTGTACAGGCGAACGTCGGATATGTGAGCAAAGTCCACGCACTTTGAGGAGCAGGTCGGAGAACCCAGGATAAGTTTTCAATAAGCACTGCACCACCAGGTTTAAGGTGTGAGCCAGGCAAGGAATGTGTTTCAGTTGGGAAAGGGAGATGGCAGCCATGAAATTCCTTCCGTTATCACTAACTACCTTGCCTGCCTCAAGATCTACTGTGCCCAGCCACGACTGCGTTTCTTGTTGCAAGAACTCGGACAGAACTTCCGCGGTGTGTCTGTTGTCGCCCAAACACTTCATAGCCAATACAGCCTGCTGACGCTTGCCAGTAGCTGGCCCATAATGGGACAACTGGTGTGCAACAGTGTCATCTGCCGATGGAGTGGTTGGCCGACTGCGGTCTGTGGAAGAGCTGTAGCTTCTGCAGGAGGACGAGGAGGAGGAGGAGGAGGGGGTGCGAACGCCTACAGCCAACTGTTTCCTAGACCGTGGGCTAGGCACAACTGTCCCTAAATTGATGTCCCCTGTGGACCCTGCATCCACCACATTCACCCAGTGTGCCGTGATGGACACATAACGTCCCTGGCCATGCCTACTGGTCCATGCATCTGTAGTCAGGTGCACCTTTGTACTCACAGATTGCCTGAGTGCATGGACGATGCGCTGTTTAACATGCTGGTGCAGGGCTGGGATGGCTTTTCTGGAAAAAAAGTGTCGACTGGGTAGCTCGTATCGTGGTTCAGCGTACTCCATCAGGGCTTTGAAAGCTTCGCTTTCAACTAACCGGTAGGGCATCATCTCTAACGAGATTAGTCTAGCTATGTGGGCGTTAAAACCCTGTGTACGTGGATGCGAGGATAAGTACTTCCTTTTTCTAACCAGAGTCTCATGTAGTGTGAGCTGAACTGGAGAGATGGAGATCGTGGAACTTGCGGGTGTGCCGGTGGACATGGCAGACTGAGAGACGGTTGGAGACGGTATTGTTTCCGCCGGTGCCCTAGATGCAATATTTCCGCCTACAAAACTGGTGATTCCCTGACCCTGACTGCTTTTGGCTGGCAAAGAAACCTGCACAGATACTGCCGGTGGTGCGGAAAATGGTGGCCTTACAGTGACGGAAGGGATGTTGCGTTGATGACTAGCTTCATTGGCCGAGGGTGCTACAACCTTAAGGGAGGTTTGGTAGTTAGTCCAGGCTTGAAAATGCATGGTGGTTAAGTGTCTATGCATGCAACTAGTATTGAGACTTTTCAGATTCTGACCTCTGCTTAAGCTAGTAGAACATTTTTGACAGATGACTTTGCGCTGATCAATTGGATGTTGTTTAAAAAAATGCCAGACTGCACTCTTCCTAGCATCGGATCCCTTTTCAGGGATTGCAGACTGAGCTTTAACCGGATGGCAACGCTGTGCTCCAACAGGTTTTGGCTTTGACACGCGTTTTGGGCCAGATAGGGGCCCGGCAGATGGAACCTGTTGCGATGTTGATGCCTGCTGCGGCCCCTCCTCCACCTCCGCTTCTGAACTACTGCTGCCTGCACCCTGTTCCCCCAATGGCTGCCAATCGGGGTCAACAACCGGGTCATCTATTACCTCCTCTTCGAGCTCGTGTGCAACTTCGTCTGTGTCACTGTGTCGGTCTGTGGTATAGCGTTCGTGGCGGGGAAACATAGTCTCATCAGGGTCTGATTGTGGATCTGTACCCTGAGAGGGCAATGTGGTGGTCTGAGTCAAAGGAGCAGCATAGTACTCTGGCTGTGGCTGTGCATCAGTGCACTCCATGTCAGAATCTACTTGTAATGGGCATGGCCTGTTAAGTGTTTCACTTTCTAAGCCAGGGACGGTATGTGTAAAGAGCTCCATGGAGTGACCCGTTGTGTCGCCTGCTGCATCCTTCTCTCTTGTTGTAGTTTTTGCTGAGGAGGACAAGGAAGCGACTTGTCCCTGACCGTGAACATCCACAAGCGACGCGCTGCTTTTACATTTACCAGTTTCAGAAGAGGAGGCAAAAGAGCTAGAGGCTGAGTCTGCAATGTAAGCCAAAACTTGCTGTTGCTGCTCCGGCTTTAAAAGCATTTTTCCTACTCCCAGAAAAGAGAGCGTTCGAGGCCTTGTGTAGCCAGACGACGAAACTGGCTCCACAGCTCCAGACTTAGGTGGAATATTTTTATCCCCACGACCACCTGATGCTCCACTACCACTACCATCATTACCAGCTGACAATGAACGCCCACGGCCACGACCTCTTGCACCAGACTTCCTCATTGTTTTAAAAAATTAACCAAAGTAACTTTATTTGTTGCTGTCAAACAACTTACACGGTGAGCTATAACTTCAGTATGATTTCTATATCCCTTAACAGGTTGGTGAGACCACAAGGAAAATCAGGCACAATGTTACACACTCTGTTTTCTGTGGCACAAAATCACAGAGATGACACACACGCAGGACTGTCACTCAAGCACTAATGTCAATATTATTCTCCCACCTAATTTTTTTTTTTTTTCTCAGGGAGACTTTAGAAACCAAATAAGATAAAATGTTTTTTTCAGGGACAATTTAGAAACCAAATACTAATAAAAAAAAAAAAAATAGCCTTTCTATGGCCCACAATTAGAGAGAGAGAGGTGGCACACCCAGGAGTCAAGACTGGCACACAAGCTGAAAGGGCAATATTACTCTCCCACTGTTTTTTTATGTATTTTTTTTTTTTTTCACGGAGACTTTAGAAACCCAATAATATTTAAAAAAACAAAAAAATAAATAGGCTTTCTATGGCCCACAATTAGAGAGAGAGAGGTGGCACACCCAGGAGTCAAGACTGGCACACAAGCTGAAAGGGCAATATTACTCTCCCACTGTTTTTATGTTTTTTTTTTTTTTTTCACGGAGACTTTAGAAACCCAATCATATTAAAAAAAACAAAAAAATAAATAGGCTTTGTATGGCCCACTGAATGAGAGATGTCACACACAGGAGTGGCACACAAGCCCTGACTGAGGCCAATATTTTTCTCCCACTGATTGATGTAGTGTTTTTGTGTTGAGGTAGATTTTAGAACACAAATCTAGGAAAAAAATAAATAGGCTTTCTATGGCCCACAATTAGAGAGAGAGAGGTGGCACACCCAGGAGTCAAGACTGGCACACAAGCTGAAAGGGCAATATTACTCTCCCACTGTTTTTTTATGTATTTTTTTTTTCAGGGAGACTTTAGAAACCAAATAATATTAAAAAAAGCAAAAAAATAAATAGGCTTTCTATGGCCCACAATTAGAGAGAGAGAGGTGGCACACCCAGGAGTCAAGACTGGCACACAAGCTGAAAGGGCAATATTACTCTCCCACTGTTTTTTATGTATTTTTTTTTTTTCACGGAGACTTTAGAAACCCAATAATATTAAAAAAACAAAAAGATAAATAGGCTTTCTATGGCCCACAATTAGAGAGAGAGAGGTGGCACACCCAGGAGTCAAGACTGGCACACAAGCTGAAAGGGCAATATTACTCTCCCACTGTTTTTTTATGTATTTTTTTTTTTCAGGGAGACTTTAGAAACCCAATAATATTAAAAAAAGCAAAAAAATAAATAGGCTTTCTATGGCCCACAATTAGAGAGAGAGAGGTAGCACACCCAGGAGTCAAGACTGGCACACAAGCTGAAAGGGCAATATTACTCTCCCACTGTTTTTTTATGTATTTTTTTTTTTTCAGGGAGACTTTAGAAACCCAATAATATTAAAAAAAGCAAAAAAATAAATAGGCTTTCTATGGCCCACAATTAGAGAGAGAGAGGTGGCACACCCAGGAGTCAAGACTGGCACACAAGCTGAAAGGGCAATATTACTCTCCCACTGTTTTTTTATGTTTTTTTTTTTTTCAGGGAGACTTTAGAAACCCAATAATATTAAAAAAAACAAAAAAATAAATAGGCTTTGTATGGGCCACTGAATGAGAGATGGCACACACAGGAGTGGCACACAAGCCCTGACTGAGGCCAATATTTTTCTCCCACTGATTGATGTAGTGTTTTTGTGTTGAGGTAGATTTTAGAACACAAATCTAGGAAAAAAATAAATAGGCTTTCTATGGCCCACAATTAGAGAGAGAGAGGTGGCACACCCAGGAGTCAAAACTGGCACACAAGCTGAAAGGGCAATATTACTCTCCCACTGTTTTTTTATGTATTTTTTTTTTTTTCAGGGAGACTTTAGAAACCAAATAATATTAAAAAAAGCAAAAAAATAAATAGGCTTTCTATGGCCCACAATTAGAGAGAGAGAGGTGGCACACCCAGGAGTCAAGACTGGCACACAAGCTGAAAGGGCAATATTACTCTCCCACTGTTTTTTTATGTATTTTTTTTTTTTACGGAGACTTTAGAAACCCAATAATATTAAAAAAAAAAAATAAATAAATAGGCTTTCTATGGCCCACAATTAGAGAGAGAGAGGTGGCACACCCAGGAGTCAAGACTGGCACACAAGCTGAAAGGGCAATATTACTCTCCCACTGTTTTTTTATGTATTTTTTTTTTTTTCAGGGAGACTTTAGAAACCCAATAATATTAAAAAAAGCAAAAAAATAAATAGGCTTTCTATGGCCCACAATTAGAGAGAGAGAGGTGGCACACCCAGGAGTCAAGACTGGCACACAAGCTGAAAGGGCAATATTACTCTCCCACTGTTTTTTATGTATTTTTTTTTTTTCAGGGAGACTTTAGAAACCCAATAATATTAAAAAAAAACAAAAAAATAAATAGGCTTTGTATGGCCCACTGAATGAGAGATGGCACACACAGGAGTGGCACACAAGCCCTGACTGAGGCCAATATTTTTCTCCCACTGATTGATGTAGTGTTTTTGTGTTGAGGTAGATTTTAGAACACAAATCTAGGAAAAAAATAAATAGGCTTTCTATGGCCCACAATTAGAGAGAGAGAGGTGGCACACCCAGGAGTCAAGACTGGCACACAAGCTGAAAGGGCAATATTACTCTCCCACTGTTTTTTTATGTATTTTTTTTTTTTCAGGGAGACTTTAGAAACCAAATAATATTAAAAAAAGCAAAAAAATAAATAGGCTTTCTATGGCCCACAATTAGAGAGAGAGAGGTGGCACACCCAGGAGTCAAGACTGGCACACAAGCTGAAAGGGCAATATTACTCTCCCACTGTTTTTTTATGTATTTTTTTTTTTTCAGGGAGACTTTAGAAACCCAATAATATTAAAAAAAACAAAAAAATAAATAGGCTTTGTATGGCCCACTGAATGAGAGATGGCATACACAGGAGTGGCACACAAGCCCTGACTGAGGCCAATATTTTTCTCCCACTGATTGATGTAGTGTTTTTGTGTTGAGGTAGATTTTAGAACACAAATCAAGGAAAAAAATAAATAGGCTTTCTATGGCCCACTCAGTGAGAGATGGCACACACAGGGATGGCACTGTAGCAGAAATGCCAATCTTAATCTTCCACAAAAAAAAAAAAAAAACAGGGACTGTCCTACAATTACTATCTCCCTGCAGTAATCTCAGCCAGGTATGGCAGGCAGCAATAGGAGTGGACTGATGCACAAATTAAATAAAAAGTGTGGACAAACAAAAAAGATAGCTGTGCAGAAAGGAAGGAACAAGAGGATATGTGCTTTGAAAAAAGCAGTTGGTTTGCACAGTGGCGTACACACAGCAATACAGCTATCACGGAGCCTTCTAGGGCAGCCCAATGAGCTACAGCGCTGAGGGAAAAAAAAAAAAAAATAGCTTCCACTGTCCCTGCACACCGAAGGTGGTGTTGGACAGTGGAAATCGCTACAGCACAAGCGGTTTGGTGGTTAGTGGACCCTGCCTAACGCTATCCCTGCTTCTGACGAAGCGGCAGCAACCTCTCCCTAAGCTCAGATCAGCAGCAGTGAGATGGCGGTCGGCGGGAACGCCCCTTTATAGCCCCTGTGACGCCGCAGACAGCAAGCCAATCACTGCAATGCCCTTCTCTAAGATGGTGGGGACCAGGACCTATGTCATCACGCTGCCCACACTCTGCGTTCACCTTCATTGGCTGAGAAATGGCGCTTTTCGCGTCATTGAAACGCGACTTTGGCGCGAAAGTCGCGTACCGCATGGCCGACAAGCACAGGGGTCGGATCGGGTTTCATGAGACGCCGACTTAGCCAAAAGTCGGCGACTTTTGAAAATGAACGACCCGTTTCGCTCAACCCTAGTTGACAGTGGTAGATACCAGTCCTGCAGAACATAAAGGAGATTACAGTACAGTTATAGATGGTGACTTACAGCTGACGTTCCTTCTACTGTATAGACCTGAATACTTATGACCATGTGATATTTCAGTTTTTCTTTTTTAATAAATTTGCAAAAATTTCTATATTTCTGTTTTTTTTTCCAGTCAAGATGTGGTGCAGAGTGTACATTAAGGAGAAAAAATGAACTTTTTTGAATTTATCAAATGGCTGCAATGAAACAAAGAGTGAAAAATTTAAAGGGGTCTGAATAGTTTCCGTACCCACTGTAGAGACAGAGCATGGAGATCATGTCTCCCTGCTCTGCCACACAGTTTAACTGTATCAGCGTGGTTAAAAGTAGTGTAGCTCTAGGTGGGCCCCCTGAGAGTGGGGGGGGGGGCCCAGGGCGGCCACACCCTCTGCCCCCGGTAGCTACACTACTGATAGTGGCATTATTCAGTCACTCTTTGGCAGTATTATTTACTCTATATATAGTGATACTATTCCATCACTGCATGGCGATATTATTTACTCTCAGTATATTGGTATTATTCAATCACTGTATGGCAGTATTAATTACTCAATATATAATAGTATTATTCGTTCACTGTATGGCAGTATTATTTACTCTATATAGAGGTATTATTCAATCATTGTATGGCAGTATTGTTTACTCACTATATATATATATATATATATATATATATATATATAGAGGTATTATTCAATCACTGTATGGCAGTATTATTTACTCAATATATATAGTGGTATTATTCAATCATTGTATGGCAGTATTATTTACTCAATATATAGTGGTATTATTCAGTCACTGCATGGCAGTATTATTTACTCAATATATATAGTGGTATTATTCAATCATTGTATGGCAGTATTATTTACTCAATATATATTGGTATTATTCAGTCACTTCTATGGCAGTATTATTTCTTATCAGTATGGTAATATTATTCCAACACTGTGTGATAATGTAATTTAGGCATTTGTGGTTTTAGGGTACCGTCACACAGTACCATTTTAATCGCTACGACGGCACGATCCGTGACGTCGCAGCGATCGTATGATTATCGCTCCAGCGTCGTAGACTGCGGTCACACTTTGCAATCACGGCGCTGGAGCGATGCCGAAGTCCCCGGGTAACCAGGGTAAACATCGGGTAACTAAGCGCAGGGCCGCGCTTAGTAACCCGATGTTTACCCTGGTTACCAGCGTAAACGTAAAAAAAACAAACAGTACATACTTACATTCCGGTGTCTGTCCTCCGGCGTTCTGCTTCTCTCCACTGTGTAAGCGCCATAGCCGGAAAGCAGAGCGGTGACGTCAGACGTCACCGCTGTGCTCGCTTTCCGGCTGGCCGGCGCTCACACTGCAGAGAAGCTGAGACGCCGGAGGACAGACACCGGAATGTAAGTATGTACTGTTTGTTTTTTTTACGTTTACGCTGGTAACCAGGGTAAACATCGGGTTACTAAGCGCGGCCCTGCGCTTAGTTACCCGATGTTTACCCTGGTTACAAGCGAACACATCGCTGGATCGCTGTCACACACAACGATCCAGCGATGTCAGCGGGTGATCAAGCGACGAAAGAAAGTTCCAAACGATCTGCTACGACGTACGATTCTCAGCAGGATCCCTGATCGCTGCTGCGTGTCAGACACTGCGATATCGTAACGATATCGCTAGAACGTCACGAATCGTACCGTCGTAGCGATCAAAATGGTACTGTGTGACGGTACCCTTAGTCATTCACTGTGCGGCAGTATTATTTGGTCAGCATACAGTGGTAATAGTTAGTTACTCTGGGTCAGTATTATTCAGTCACTGTAATCTGGCATCACTCAGGTTTAATAAACTGATTCTAGGCTAAGTGCAATGTGTTTGTGATAGAGCCAAGGTAGGTACATAGAAGTATAGCACTAATCATTGCAGAATATAACCACTGAATGTTGGATGCCAGAAATAGCTGGAATCTCTAGAGTATTTAAGAATTGGCCAGATGTTTCAATTTATGTAAGTCAACCAGGAAATCAAGACTTTACAAGAAGTAAATTGATGATTATTTTGTCTCTAAAGATATGTGGAGTTTCAGTTTCAGAGGGTTTTTTTTACTTTTTTTCCCGTTATCCTTACACAAAAACAAACAAACAAAAAAATCAACAGCTAAAACACGAAAGCCCCGATCCATTCTGAATCATTCAGAGTTGGAACAAAAATGATGGCTTTTGATGTTTTCAAGCCAGTTTATCAAAATGAGAGTCACTGGGGCATGACAGTGTGTGTCGGGGGCATGACAACATGCGTTGGGAGGTGTGACAACGTGCAGCGGGGGCATGACGCCACAGCTCATCTAACTCATGACAAGCTGTGTCATTCCTTATGCCAGAAATCTTAGTCCAGTCAAGTAAGACTCTCCAGATTCATGAAGAGGCGTACATCTCTTCATAAACTGGAAGTGTCTGACTCCAGCATGCCCCCTCATCAAGACTGGAGAGAAAATCACCAATCTTGATAAATTGGGGCACATGTATGACCTTTCTAGTATTATTCTACTGATGTATTAGGGCTAAAAACTATGCAGTAGGACTTCGAACAATATTACTGTATCCATAATAGAGATGAACAAAATGATTTGCTCTACCCTGGTCTGATGACCAATTTGGTTCTCAGTAGTAGCTGGATCAGGGCAATGAGAACTTATTGGCCGATTCTCAAATGCCAACTTCCTGGGTGTCTCTTCCGATTAACAGACTCCTGTGATGCCATGATGAGGTTCAGGTCATGACGTTGCATGAGGCTTAGAGACTTGGTTTCGCGTGAGGTCAAGGTGTCGCATGAGCATAATAATAAGAGGCACCCAAAATGTTGGCATTTGTCAGCTGGCCGAATAGATTCTCACTGGCCTCATCTGGTCCGGGGTTAATTTAGCTGGTGCTCGGATTGGAAGCTGGGCCACGCCCACTTCCTTTAAATAGTTCTTCTGAACATTGGGCGTCGCCGATTATAGCTTCTGTCTAGTGCTTGGTTATCTCGGTCTGGAGTGGTGAGCTAGGAGTTGGAGTATCGTATCTGGTGGTGTATTTCCCTTTGTCTTATTTACTCCTTCCTATATTTGTATTTGTTTTGCCCTGTGCATTTATTGTGTATTCCTGAGTGACTGCGGCTTGGTTCATATTTTCAGTTATCCTTGTCTGTGCCAACTGTGGGTATTGGTGTATGATCTCTTCACTTGGTAGTGGGTGGTGGTTTCAGCCTAGGGTTGAAACATGAGATAGGGTGAGGGTGGAGGCCTAGACATGCACACCATCAGTGTAAACTCTAGGAGAGGGTCAGTCAGGATTTCCCTAGTCTGAGGGAAATTGCAGGGGCCCGGGTTATTAGCTCTTGCCCACCTAGGCTTCCCGTGACATTATAATCGGCCTTGAAAAAAAAAAAAAAAAAAGGGTTTCTTTTTTTGTTTTGTTTTGTCATGGATCCCATGACTTCCATAACCAGCCAGTTGGAGGCGCTGTCCCTACAGGTCACTGGGTTGAGGCGGGCAGTGCAGCAACAGGGGCTAGCAGTATCTAATGTGCAAGCAGAAGCGACAGGTAGAGTTGCTGAGCCTAAGTTTCCTTTGCCTGAAAAGTTTGCTGGGGAACGCAGTAAATTTGTTTCTTTTCGTGAAGCTTGCAAACTATATTTCCGTATGCGCCCGATCTCCTCGGGTAATGAGGCTCAGCGTGTGGGCCTGGTTTTGTCATTGTTAAGCGGGGATCCCCAAGCATTGGCGTTTTCTTTGCCATCTGATTCTGCTGCATTTGACTCTGTGGAAAGTTGTTTTTCTTCTCTTGGAAACATTTACGATGAGCCTGACAGAATGGCTCTAGCAGAATCTAAGATATGCACTATTCACCAGGGGGAGCGAGTTGCAGAGGATTACTGTTCTGAATTTCGCCGCTGGGCGGTCGACACACAGTGGAATGATCCAGCGCTGCGGAGTCAGTTTATTCATGGGGTTTCTGGAAGGGTTAAAAAAGCCCTTCTGATGTACGAGACTCCTGCTTCTCTAGATTCCGCTGAGAGTCTGGTTGTCCGCATTGATCGCCGTTTGCGTCAGGGGGAGCATGAGACGCCGCCTATGGGAGAGAGTTTAGGTTCACGTGAGGTTGCTGCAGGTGAGCCCACGGAGCCTATGCAAATCGCAGGGGTGTCACATGTTAAGCGTCGAGCCCCTGTGCTCAGGAAGCAGGGAGCCTGTTTTTACTGCGGTAAAACTGGTCATTTTATTAACATCTGTCCTTTGCTGTCTAAGAAAAACGCAACAGCGGAAAACTTCTAAGCTCAGAGGGTGTGGAGGAGGCCAATCTGAGCTTATGTATATCCTCCATGGTGGTTTCTCAATGCATGCTGCCTGCTAAGGTTATTATCGCTGGCAGTGAGCTGCCAATTACTGTTTTTGTGGATAGTGGTTCTGCCACAAATCTCATTGATGAGGAGTTTGCGCGCACAGCAGGTTATAGGATTGAAAAACTGCCTCATCCTATCCGCGTGGTCACCATCAATGCTGCTCCTCTCTCACAGGGGGAGATTACTGAGTTTGTGGCTGAGGTGAAACTCCACATTGGGGTTTTACATTTCGAGCAGGTTACATGTAAGGTACTCAAGAATCTTCCTGCACAGGTGGTTTTGGGTTTTCCATGGTTGTCTATGCACAACCCGGTTATTGACTGGAAAACTCAGGACATAATTCAGTGGAGTGAGTTCTGCCAGGAGAATTGCCTGGCCACATGTGTGTCTGCTGTGACTTCAAGCGTTCCGGAGTCACTTCTGGATTTTGTGGATGTGTTCTCTGAGAAGGGTTGTTCAGAGTTGCCACCACATCGCCCCTATGACTATACTATCAGGTTTAAACCAGGGGCCAAATTGCCTAAAGCAAGGATGTTTAACATCTCCGGTCCGGAGAGACAAGCATTAAAGGATTACATTGCTGAAAGTTTGAGCAAAGGGCACATCAGGCCTTCATCCTCGCCTGTGGCAGCAGGGTTCTTCTTCGTAAGAAGAAAGATGGTGGACTACGCCCGTGTCTGGATTTCAGGGAGTTGAACCAGATTACGGTTCGTGATCCATACCCTATGCCATTGATACCGGATTTGTTCAATCAGGTGGCAGGTGCTAAGTGGTTTACCAAGCTTGACCTCAGGGGGGCATACAACCTCATAAGAGTCCGTCAAGGTGATGAGTGGAAGACGGCTTTTAATACCCCTGAGGGTCATTTTGAAAATATGGTGATGCCATTTGGGTTGACTAACGCACCTGCAGTGTTCCAACATTTCATTAATGATGTGTTCTCGCATGTTTTGGGGAAATTTGTTATCGTGTACCTAGATGACATTCTCATATATTCTTGCGACCGTGATACTCATTTAGATCATGTCAGGCAGGTGTTACAGCTTCTCAGAGAGAATAAGCTGTATGCAAAACTTGAGAAATGTGTATTTTCTGCTCAAGAGTTGCCTTTCTTGGGTTATATTGTGTCTGCTTCTGGTTTTAAAATGGACGCCGCTAAGGTGCAAGCGGTGCTGCATTGGGAACGGCCTGATAACCTGAAAGCACTTCAGCGGTTCCTTGGGTTTTCTAACTACTATAGGAAATTTATCAAGGATTTTTCCATCATTGCTAAACCGCTAACTGACATGACTAAAAAGGGTACCAATTTCTCCGTTTGGCCTGAGACTGCTGTGCGCGCATTTGAATTTCTAAAAGAACAGTTTTGTTTCAGCCCCCATTCTTGTGCAGCCAGATGTATCAAAACCTTTTGTTGTGGAAGTCGATGCGTCTGAGGTTGGTGTGGGGGCGGTACTATCACAAGGCTCATCTTTGAGTGATTTGCGTCCATGCGCCTATTTTTCCAAGAAACTGTCGCCCGCCGAACGTAACTACGATATAGGCAACAGGGAGTTGTTGGCAATCAAGTTGGCCTTTGAGGAATGGCGACACTTCTTGGATGGGTCGGTTCATCAGGTTACTGTTATTACCGACCATAAGAATTTGCTTTATTTGGAGTCTGCCAAGCGTCTGTCTCCCAGGCAGGCTCGCTGGGCATTGTTTTTCACGCGGTTCAACTTTGTTGTCACTTACAGACCGGGGTCTAAAAACACTAAGGCGGATGCTCTGTCCAGGTGTTTTCCGGGAGGAGAACCTCGGGAGGATCCAGTACCCATCCTCCAAAAGGGTGTTGTGGTTTCGGCTCTCACTACCGAGGTTGAGGCTGAGATTGCCGAGGCTCAGGAGGAGGTACCATCTGAGCTTCCCATCAACAAATCTTTTGTACTGCTTCATCTCCGCCTAAAGGTTTTGGCGGAGCATCATGATGCTGTCCTGGCTGGCCACCCTGGGGTTAGAGGTACCTTGGAGTTGGTGTCACGTCGGTTTTGGCGGCCCAAGATCCGACAGGACGTGGTCTCATACGTGTCAGCTTGTACCACGTGCGCTAGGGCTAAGACGCCCCGCTCCCGTCCTGTTGGCACACTACTTCCTCTTGAGGTACCTAGTAAGCCATGGACGGAAATCTCCATGGATTTCATCACTGATTTGCCCTCCTCAGCTGGGAACACGGTCATCTTGGTGATTGTTGATCGGTTTTCAAAAATGTCGCACTTTGTGTCTTTGCCTTCGTTGCCTAACGTTAAGACTCTGGCTCAGGTATTTGTGCAGGAGGTGGTCAGACTTCATGGGGTTCCATCTGACATCGTGTCTGATAGGGGTACTCAGTTTGTGGCAAAATTTTGGAAAGCATTTTGCTCACGGCTGGGGATCAAGTTGTCTCATTCTTCGGCGTTTCATCCTCAGTCAAATGGTCAGACCGAGTGTATGAACCAAAATTTGGAACAGTACTTACGCTGCTTTGTCTCTGATAACCAGGAGGAGTGGTCGACGTTCCTTCCTTTGGCTGAGTTTGCCATCAATAATCGACGCCAGGAGTCTTCTGGGGAGTCTCCGTTTTTTGTGTTTACGGGCTACATCCCCAGTTTTGTACTTTGAGTCAGAGGGGCTCTTCCGGCGTTCCGGAGGAAGACCAGTTAGGAGCACAATTGTCATCAGTCTGGAGGAGAGTTAAACAGCGCCTGTTGAGTGTGGGTGCTAGGTACAAACGTGTGGCTGACAGGTAGGCGTGTGCCATGTCCGTACCTGAGTGTGGATGACAGGGTGTGGTTATCCACAAAAAACATAAGACTCAAGATACCATCCCTTAAATTGGGTCCAAGGTTTATTGGTCCATTTAGGGTCGCCGCCGTCATTAACCCTGTAGCGTACCGATTGGAGCTTCCTACGGTGTATAAGATATACGTGTTCCACAGATCGTTGCTAAACAAGACGGTGGGTCTTGTGGACGCGACACCTATGCCTTCTCCAGTCTTGGTGGATGGTAATTTGGAATTCGAAGTCTCCAAGGTGGTTGACTCTCGTGTAGTGCACCGCACTTTACAGTACTTGGTACACTGGCGTGGTTATGGGCCTGAGGAAAGGTCCTGGGTACCAGCCTCGGACGTTCATGCGGATCGGCTGGTCAGTATGTTTCACCGCCGTCATCCGGACAAGCCGGGTCCTATAAGCCGTGAGGGCCCTGGGGTCCCTCGCAGAAGGCGGGGTACTGTCATGTCGGACGCTGTTCATACCAGGGCGTTCGACAGACAGCGGTAATTCTGCTTTTGTCCACTATGTGCTCAGTGGCGTCGGCTAATCGGAAACCATATAGAAAAAACAAAGAAAAAGTGGCGTCGGCTAGATTTTATCTAGCTGGTCCAGGGTTAATTTAGCTGGTGCTCGGATTGGAAGCTGGGCCACGCCCACTGCCTTTAAATAGTTCTTCTGAACATTGGGCGTCGCCAATTATAGCTTCTGTCTAGTGATTGGTTATCTCGGTCTGGAGTGGTGAGCTAGGAGTTGGAGTATCGTATCTGGTGGTGTATTTCCCTTTGTCTTATTTACTCCTTCCTATATTTGTATTTGTTTTGCCCTGTGCATTTATTGTGTATTCCTGAGTGACTGCGGCTTGGTTCATATTTTCAGTTATCCTTGTCTGTGCCAACTGTGGGTATTGGTGTATGATCTCTTCACTGGGTGGTGGGTGGTGGTTTCAGCCTAGGGTTGAAACAGGAGATAGGGTGAGGGTGGAGGCCTAGACATGCACACCATCAGTGTAAACTCTAGGAGAGGGTCAGTCAGGATTTCCCTAGTCTGAGGGAAATTCCAGGGGCCTGGGTTATTAGCTCTTGCCCACCTAGGCTTCCCGTGACACATGGCTGAGGGTTAGGACAACTGTGGTTGCTGATTTGCACTGAATCCGTAATGGTAAGGAAGGAACAGCCGATTACTTATGAAGCCTTTTTATTACCTTAGTGTACCTCGAGGTGAGGTTGGTCCACAGCTTTTGGTATCTCCAGCCGGTATAGTGTGCAGTCACAGCCTATGTTCCTCCAGACAATGGATATCACTACCGTAGCTCATGGATACCCCTCCAGCCAGCAACCGATCTTGAAACTCCATAGACCATCCATCCCAGCTTGGATCCTCTCTCATCGAAGTCCCTCCAACAACTGCCTAATTCAACCCCTGTGTCCTTTTCTTCCTACCCCTTAAACATTTTTCTTTATCTCACAGAAAAAAGCATATTCTGTCACCTGGGAATGCATGTGAGTCCCCCTGTGGCGACTGCTACCCTGGGTCTACTATCTCTATCCACACAATGGGCCTAGGCTGGTAGAACAATGGATTGATAGGATGATTGCTTTGCACTGAATCCGTAATGGTAAGGAAGGAACATCCGATTACTTATGAAGCCTTTTTATTATCTTAGTGTACCTCGAGGTGATGAACAGTGAGCCGGAATAAGCAAATAGGATACAAAACTTCATATCCTAGCAAGTTCTGTACGGAGATCAAGATAATGATTTGTGATACTGTGACCGGGGTGACAGACAGATTGCAAAGACGTCGGCGCATGATTATCGCTGGAGATATAGGAAGAATCTTCTTTTGTTTATGTAAATGCTGAGAAACAAGAATTTTGGAAACTAAATATTCTTGTGCAGCTCAAGTAAAAATTCAATGATTTTTAGGCAGACACTGTCAGACTCTGCAGGGACATGTGATAATGTGATGTCACTGAATATATCATCCTTGTATTGTGACATCACTGTGCAGAGACCCCCATCAGGGCAGCACATCTGGTACTACTGTATGGGGAACTATGCACCATGATAAATGTTGGGCCATCTGATCATATTACTTACAAATGGATCTCAAATATTTATCTCTGTCTTTTTCTAATCAAGTATTAATTGTAAATTTTACATTGTGATTTTTACATCTAAAAGACGTTGAGAACAAATTGTTTGTCCTCCTGCCCTCAATCCCAAGGAAGCAAAAAAAAGCATAAGACAAAAAACATAAGGGGAACTGGTTTTTGGAGTGCAAAATTAGCAAATTTGGCCATATACTATTTTTGCATAAAAATTGCAGCTTTTTGCTATTATACGCAGATCTCTATTGTCACTTTGGAAAAGTGGATGTGAAAATGGGCGGCTTGGCTAGCTATGTAAATGAGCTGCAAGCCACAGTTAGAAGAAGTTAAAATTCTACTCAAGGAGAGGGTGGACTAAAAAGTGGAGTAAAAAGTAGAGAAACCGTGAAATAGTGTGAGCGTCGGCCGTAGTCATGGTCCGCATAGGTGTCTACACAAGCGTGCCTCGGCAACCCGCATCACATAGACAAAGTCCCACTGCCTCACTTGCTTGGTTTCCCGAGGGCTCCCTGGCACGCAAGAGTACTACTTCTTCTAACTTAGTACATAAAGCAACAGAGCCTGATTCCAACTTTAAATGAAGAACTTTACTCGTTTGCACACACAGCACATCCATATCAGTAACAGCATTAACATAGAAGTCCACACAGCTCACTTCTTTGTCTTTCCCTGTGCTCTTCCCTACATCCTTCAGTAGCTCCCCGGGTCGTGCCGTTTCGACTGGCACCGCAGCATCCTCCCTGTTCAGCTTCACTACTTTCAGGAGTTCCCCTGTCCGTCTAGAACTGGACATGAGCGCATCAGCCCATGCAGTAAGCTGCCACATAATGAAGCGACCTGCGTCCCTTTCCTTCTGCACAGCGTTTCTTTCCTGCTGCACTGCTAGTCCTTTCCTGCTGCACTGCTGCACTTCTGCCCCCCCCCCTGGCCCCTGAACGGCTGGGCTTCTCACTTCAAACGTTACGGAGCCATCCACCCTGTACAGCCTCCCCGGCCCTTCTCTCTCAAAGCAGGAAAACCCTCTATCCTTTACACGGTTGGCTCCTCCTATGTTTAACTATTACAGTCCTAAATAATACCATGTCCCCATCTAGTGGACTAACTTTATGCTGCACTTTCCCTATCACACAGCATATGCATATGTACAAAGTTGCATAATGACAATACAATAAGTTAGATGTACAAGTCATTGAAACGGGACGTATTAGAGGACACAACATTTACTGTAACCCCAAACATTTACTGTAACTCCCTTACAATAGGTTTAGACAAAAGTTTCATATTTGAAGGGAACCTGTCAGGTCATTGCAATGACAACATAAGAGATTTGTATGCTTTTTTAGTGGTGTTGGAGTGATTTTTCTGGATTTTTATACATTCAATGAATGTTTTCAAGGATCCATCTTGCTGGATTTTATCTTTGTTCACATTTGAGGAAAAAAGGAAGCGCCAAAATTCAAATTTGCCCAGCTGTGAAGGGGTTAAAATGTTTTTCCTTCATGAGTTTGTTGCAAACAGCAGAAAGTGTATACATTTTTCTGATAAGCCTAATTTGCTATGAGAGATTGGGAAAAGGGGAGCTGAATAATTTTTGATTGCAACTCTAGGTTATCTGTAGACATACATGTATAAAGGTCGTCTTTCTACACAGGCTTGTCTTGTGTCGGCCTCTTGGACTAGTTTAACAGCTCCACATTAGTGATGAGCGAGCACTCAAATGCTTGAGTGCTCGGTACTCGAACTGAGCAGGTCGGATGCTCGGAGGGGTTTGAATCACGTAACGAGTATATTGGATGTCAATCGGAAACTCAATTTTTCCAGAAGATCCTAACAGGAGGGCAGGGGCGGGGGGTCAGAGAAATCGCTGAAATGAATGGAAACAGTGCTCAAATGTAATGGGAACAACATAGTGAAGATGCCTGGATGCATTTCTTACTCCCAGGTCACTGTTGGGAACTAAATAAATAATTTTAAAAAATGACGTGGGGTCCCCCCCTATTTTGGTAACCAGCCAAAGTAAAGCAGACAGCTGGACATTAATCTAAGCTCTCCCTCATATAGCAACTCTCCCTGAACTTCTTTCAGAGGACAGAGTGCCGAGCACTGCTTCACCGGGTCTTCTATAAGACTTAATGATGTGATGCAGCTGGCCAATCACACTGATGTCAGTAGCCAATATGGCTACGGCATTACCTTGTATGGCAGGCTATCACTGCATGCTTATGTCAAACTGTGATGGTCTTCGGTAAGGGAAGGGGGCCTCAAACTGTCCCTGGAACTCTGACCCTAACTATCCCTGTCCCGTGGGTACTCTTGAAAGTAGAGAGGCCCGAGTCTCCAACCTCACTATGTTCCTGCTGTCCCCTCCCCACCACATGAGGCGTGGGACAGAAATGTAATGTAAACAAGACACAAAGATAACAGGGATAGCAGAAAACCTCCATCATACCAAAGCACTAACCAATAATAGAGAGGAGGATAGGGATAGGGAGGAATAAACTAAATGGGAACAGGGACGAGGAGATAAACACACACACATACTACAGCAAACCACAGAATACTTCTACAACACCTCCACTCCAAAAACTTAGCTTTAGCTCACAGCACAGGAAGATGAATCTTTCACCGGCACGGGCAAGAAAGTCTGACCAGTTTATATAGGAAGATGTAATGACGAGATATGAAAGAGGCTGTAATGGAGCTGCACGTTTCTGCCCAGTATAGAAAAAGGTTGTTAACCTCTTCAGCACCAGAAGAAACTAAATCAATTTAATATGGGACACAAATCGCACCATCTCTAAGAAGACCAGCTATTCATTACCCGACGTGACTGTCTAACTCCGGGTCTTCCAGGGGATGTGACACCTTCGTGACAGTTTATTGGCTGTGCAACAGAAGCGAAACATGCATGCCAGGGAATCGAACATGGCTCCCGAGCAACCTCACTACTCGATTGAGTAACAAGCATGCTCGAGCACCCCAATACTAGATCAGTTATCGAGCAGTGGCGAGTACATTCGCTTATCACTATTCAACGTACATACTCTACATAAATGACAACACACATTTCTGCAGAACTAGCTGTATTACATCTCACATACATATTTATTCGATCTTTTTTGGTTTATACAGACTTTTGTTATGATCAGTTATTCTGAATAAGATAAGCCAAGACTAAGCTGGTAAGATCTAACCATCCACTCCAAAGTTTCACATGTTTTTCTAATTGGTTGCTGTGAGGATCTGAGGTTGTGGGTTGTAATAATCACCTAGGCAGGTCAATGATGCAACTATTTTTTTTTCCATAGATTCATGGTTGTACAACAAATTGAGGTAGATAGCCAATATACAATGTTCTCAGTCCACAAGTTCCCAATCTGAGATCGGTACCACTGGCTTCGTACCAGGCGATACCCACTGTCTCCCAACTTTTGGTTGGTCCACAGCTTTTGGTATCTCCAGCCAGTGTAGTGTGCAGTCACAGCCTATGTTCCTCCAGACGATGGATATCACTACTGTAGCTTATGGATACCCCTCCAGCCAACAACTGATCCCCAAACTCCATAGACCATCCATCCCAGCTTGAATCCTCTCTCATCGAAGTCCCTCCAACAACTGCCTAATTCAACCCCTGTGTCCTTTTCTCCTTACCCCTTAAACATTTTTCTTTAACTCACAGAACAAAGCATATTCTGTCACCTTGGAATGCATGAGAGTGCCCCTGTGGCGACAGCTACCCTGGGTCTACAATCTCCATCCACACAATGGGCCTAGGCTGGTAGAACAATAGATTGATAGGATGATTGCTTTACATGTACCTTTTGCAATCTACAGTCATGGACAAAAATTTTGAGAATGAGACAAATATTAATTTTTCCAAAGTCTACTGTTTCATTTTTTCTAATGGCAATTTGCATATACTCCTGAATGTCAGAGTGATCAGCTTAACAGCAATTACTGTACTTGCAAAGTCAATATTTGCCCAGAAAATGAACTTTAACCCCCAAAACACATTTCAACATCATTGCAGTCCTGCCTTAAAAGGAGCAGCTAACATCGTTTTAGTGATTGATCCATTAACACAGGTGTGGGTGTTGATGAGAACAGGGCTGGCAATCAATCAGTCATGATTAAGTAAGAATGACATCACTGGACACTTTAAAAGGAGGCTGGTGCTTGGTATCATTGTTTCTCTTCAGTTAACCATGGTTATCTCTAAAGAAACACGTGCAGCCATCATTGCACTGCACAAAAATGGCCTAAAGGTACCTTCACACGAAGCGACGCTGCAGCGATAGCGACAACGATGCCGATCGCTGCAGCGTCGCTGTTTGATCGCTGCGGAGCTGTCACACAGTCAGCTCTCCAGCGACCAACGATGCCGAGGTCCCCGGGTAACCAGGGTAAACATCGGCTTGCTAAGCGCAGGGCCGCGCTTAGTAACCCGATGTTTACCCTGGTTACCAGCGTAAAAGTAAAAAAAACAAACAGTACATACTCACCTGCGCGTCCCCCAGCGTCTGCTTCCTGACACTGACTGAGCTCCGGCCCTAACAGCACAGCGGTGACGTCACCGCTGTGCTTTCATTTTCACTTTAGGGCCGGAGCTCAGTCAGTGTCAGGAAGCAGACGCTGGGGGACGCGCAGGTGAGTATGTACTGTTTGGTTTTTTTACTTTTACGCTGGTAACCAGGGTAAACATCGGGTTACTAAGCGCGGCCCTGCGCTTGGTAACCCGATGTTTACCCTGGTTACCAGTGTAAAACATCGCTGGTATCGTTGCTTTTGCTTTCAAACACAACGATACACGGCGATCGGACGACCAAATAAAGTTCTGGACTTTATTCAGCGACCAGCGACATCACAGCAGGATCCTGATCGCTGCTGCGTTTCAAACTAAATGATATCGCTAGCGAGGACGCTGCAATGTCACGGATCGCTAGCGATATCGTTACAAAGTCGTTTCGTGTGAAGGTACCTTAACAGGGAAGAGTATCGCAGCTACAAAGATTGCACCTCAGTCAACAATCTATCGCATCATCAAGAACTTCAAGGAGAGAGCTTCCATTGTTGTCAAAAAGGCTCCAGGGTGCCCAAGAAAGACCAGTAAGCGCCAGGGCCGTATCTTAAAACTGTTTCAGCTGCGGGATCGGACTACCAGCAGTGCCGAGCTTGCTCAGGAATGGCAGCAGGCTGGTGTGAGTGCTTCTGCACGCACTGTGAGGCGGAGACACTTTGAGCAAGGCCTGGTTTCATGGAGGGCAGCAAAGAAGCCACTTCTCTCCAGAAAAAACATCAGGGACCGACTGATATTCTGCAAAAGGTACAGGGAGTGGACTGCTGAGGACTGGGGCAAAGTCATTTTCTCTGATGAATCCCCTTTTCGATTGTTTGGGACATCTGGAAAACAGCTTATTCGGAGAAGAAGAGGTGAGCGCTACCACCAGTCTTGTCTCATGCCAACTGTAAAGCATCCTGAAACCATTCATGTGTGGTGTTGCTTCTCAGCCAAGGGAATCGGCTCACTCACAGTCTTGCCTAAAAACACAGCCATGAATAAAGAATGGTACCAGAATGTCCCCCAAGAGCAACTTCTCCCAACCGTCCAAGAGCAGTTTGGCGCCCAACAATGCCTTTTCCAGCATGATGGAGCACCTTGCCATAAAGCAAAGGTGATAACTAAATGGCTCATGGAACAAAACATAGAGATTTTGTGTCCATGGCCTGGAAACTCCCCAGATCTTAATCCCATTGAGAACTGGTGGTCAATCATCAAGAGACAGGTGGACAAACAAAAACCAACAAATTCAGGCAAAACGCAAGCATTGATTATGCAAGAATGGACTGCTATCAGTCAGGATTTGGTCCAGAAGTTGATTGAGAGCATGCCAGGGAGAATTGCAGAGGTCTTGAAGAAGAAGGGTCAACACTGCAAATATTGACTTGCTGCATTAACTAATTCTAACTGTCAATATAACCTATTGGTACTCATAATATGATTGCAATTATATTTCTGTATGTGATATAAACATCAGACAAACACTAATAAAAACCAGAGGGCAGCAGATCATGTGAAAATATAATTTTGGTGTCATTCTCAAAACTTTTGGCCATGACTGTACTGTCTGGCCTTAGCTATACATAAGACCTAGCCTGCTCATCTTCCTCTGCTTACTGTCACTTAATGTAAACATTGATTCCTTAGGATGAAGTGACGAGCAAGCAAATCACTAATAAAACTCAGTATGAAAATATCAAATAAAACACAACAATATCGACACAACCGGTGCTCAGTGCTGGAAAAAGTCTCTAGAGCTGTGGATTCCGCTCTACGTCCATTTGTCCTATAGTCTTTAGTAAGCGGCCATATCCGCACAGTTCCTATCAATATATATTACTTTCTCTAAAAAATTAAATCAACCAATTAACTTTATTCATAAATTTCCTTTCTGTCATGAAGCCTCGTCCAACCAATGTGGAGTTATTAATTTCCAGGCATATGGTTATAATTTATCTTGTCTGCTGAAGCTCTGTACATGGCGCATGGGCAACGAGGAGAACAGGTAGGATGAAGCTTCACGGTGGGGAGTAAAGCACAAGCAATGATCTTTTTCTGCTGCTCTCTCCATGCAGGATGACTTGTAACATAAAAAATAGCTATAGCCGCATGATCATTGTTGTGCTGTGAGGTGATAAGCAGCAGCGTTCTTCTGGGGCGTAAGTCAATGCTCCTCTCCATTCAATGACTGCTTGATATCTGCTTATTACAGACTTTTGTTTATGCAGCAGAAGACACCATGACCCTGGTATCGTCGACGGGGTAGTCTTCTAGGACAAGACCCACCCCCCCCCACCTCTTCTCCCACCGTGGCCCCCAATTATCATTCCTATAACAATAAAGACACAACATCATTAATTCTTTGGAATGATATAGGCCACAGTAGCCTTATTTATTAAACATTAACAATAAATACATAAATACAAAGCAATCATAACATTTTTAAAGACTAGAAGGAGTCCTCGGAGCCCCAAGAATCTGGTGATTGACAACCCATACCGTGAACGTACATAACACCAACTTTACTCCCAGCCGTTCAAAACCCTGGCTCGGGAGCACCAAAAAACCCACCCAAGGGTTCCCTGTTCACGGTAAAAAATCCCAGGAGATCCGGCCACCCCTGCCGGAACTCCCCAACCACCATTCACCAGATTCAAAAGACACCAACACCAAAACAGAGGAGCCATAAGCCAAAATGGATCCCCAAACCAATTTATTACCAACTCCCAGGACTCCCCCCAGCCGCCACGGCCACAATGACCCAAAGTAAAACACCCTTGCAATAAATGGACAGAAACATAACACAACCATCTCTTCTTTATTATTATTTTTTTTTTTTTTTTTTTTATAAAAAATAGAAAAACAACAATAGGGCGGGAGGGCGGGACTGCTCACGATTCAAAAGTGCGGGAAGTGATTGGACCCACCCCCCAAACTCCCATAAATCCTCAGCCACTAAACCTTCCCTCCCCTTTCATTAACCCCTTACCTACCCCACTCCCCCCCATTGTCATGCAGGCCTTCGCCTACGCCGTGGGGGGAGGGGGTACGGCTTGCTCCGGCCTTTACTTGACCCTGGTATCGTCGACGGGGTAGTCTTCTAGGACAAGACCCACCCCCCCCCCACCTCTTCTCCCACCGTGGCCCCCAATTATCATTCCTATAACAATAAAGACACAACATCATTAATTCTTTGGAATGATATAGGCCACAGTAGCCTTATTTATTAAACATTAACAATAAATACATAAATACAAAGCAATCATAACATTTTTAAAGACTAGAAGGAGTCCTCGGAGCCCCAAGAATCTGGTGATTGACAACCCATACCGTGAACGTACATAACACCAACTTTACTCCCAGCCGTTCAAAACCCTGGCTCGGGAGCACCAAAAAACCCACCCAAGGGTTCCCTGTTCACGGTAAAAAATCCCAGGAGATCCGGCCACCCCTGCCGGAACTCCCCAACCACCATTCACCAGATTCAAAAGACACCAACACCAAAACAGAGGAGCCATAAGCCAAAATGGATCCCCAAACCAATTTATTACCAACTCCCAGGACTCCCCCCAGCCGCCACAACGAGAGGCCCTTTGAACACCTCAAAGGCCCGAGACCCCACCACTCCGAAAAAATATAGCCCGTTCAATGCCCTCCTGAATAGCGAGGGCCCAAAAATCCATACCCACCGCATTCAAATGGACCCCATCAGCCAACCAAAAGGCCCCTTCCCCTTTCTCCAGTTCAAAATGCCGAACCGCCACGCCTCCATTCCTGACCACAAAACCCGATACCGCCCGATTGACCTTTATCCGGGCTTTATTCAACCTGTCCAAGGACCTCATATTCCTCCATCGCTTGCGCGGCACGATATCTGACCAAATAACAGTCAACCCGGGGTACAATACCCACAAACGCAGACAATCCTGCTTGATATCCTTTATCAAGTCCCGAAATGGTCGGGCACCCAAGTCATTACCCCCGACGTGCAATACTAAAACATCCGGAGCCCTGTCCAGGCGAACACTATCGGTAATTTCTTTTAAAACTCTACGCCAAGTCAATCCCCTAAAACCCAACCAACGGATTACCGCCACCTCGCGACCGAAACCCAGTTGCCGCCCATCGTTCCGCAAGTCAGCCCGCTGCGCTCCCCAATGGACGTATGAATGGCCGAAAATCCACACCAACAGCGGCGAGGAACCTGAAAAACACAACACGAAAATCAAAGCAACACGACCAAAAACAACGAACATCAAGCCACCCACCTTCCAAAGACCCACCTCCGTTTACGGGCGCACGTAACTCCGATATCTATCAGAGCGCCACCTGCCAATGCGCTGAATTACCGGAACCCCAAGGCCCCCCAACGCCGCTTCAGTCGCCGCCCCAATCCTGAAAGAGTGAGGAGCGAACCCGCCTACCTCCAGGCCCAGCAACCCAATCGTCTTTCTAAAAATCGCCGTAAATTGATACCGGGACAACGAGGAACCGTCCCTGTGGCATAACAACGACCGATCACGACTAGGCAGCAATTCCCAAAAATTCGCTAAACAGGCGACAGGGCACATCACCGAGCCTGGAACAGCACCTAACACAATCCTGCTACCCCTCCCTTCCTGATCGGACTTAGACCGCCGCAACCACAACTCGACCGACCCTGCCGATAAAAACACATCACGAGCCAACAAACCTCCCATCACATTCTTGCTAGGTGAAACCAACTCACCCACTCGAAAAGCCCCAAAAAAGGCTAAAGAAAAAGCTAGCCAAAATAAACGCAATTCAAAACCCGACACACAAACCGAAGGCAAAACCCCGCCCAACCTTTCCAACAAGCTGAAAGACACGGGACGTCTGGCATCAATGCGCCGCGGCCGCCGCCGAAAACCCTTCACCGCTTGTTTCACCAGAAAAACCTTAGTTAAATCCAATTGACCACATAATTTAAAACCGAATGCCAAACCCGACATAACACGAGACACCTTAGCAGGAGACCAGCCCTCTGCAGCTCCACGACTCAACCAGGACAACAACACCCCAGTCTGCTCCTGCTCGCTCGGCCCACAACCGACAGCCCGCAACAACTCCACCCACTCCAGCCAAATAGCCTTGTAAGCCTCCCATGTTCTAGGAGCCAACGACGACTTGATCAATGCCTCCGCGTCTCGAACACCACAAGCCAAAGTTCTGCAGGGCATTCCAACCCCGCGGCCTCCGCATCTGGAACCAGTGACCGAAAACGTTCGAACTGTGAACGAGAGAGAGAGTCGGCAATGGAATTATTAGCCCCAGGAACATGTGTCGCCGTTACATGCGCGTTCAACCTCAAACACGATAAAACCAGCTGTCTCAACACACGCACCACGGGGGGCGACGAAGCCGACAAATTATTTATCGCACAAACAACCCCCATGTTGTCACAATAGAAACGAACACGCCTGTTTCGAAAAACCTGTTGCCACAAATGCACCGCCACCAAAATAGGAAAAATTTCCAAAAGTGCGATATTCCGAACCAAACCGGCAGAAATCCATGAAGTCGGCCACTGTGCCGCGCACCATTGTCCCTGAAAATACGCACCGAAACCTGACCCCCCGGCCGCATCAGTAAACAATTCCAACGACTCATTGTCAACCACCCCCTCCTGAAACAACGACCGGCCATTGTAGCTCTCCAAAAAACAACTCCACACAGTCAGATCGTCCTTATGGTCAGCCGACAACCGCACAAAATGATGAGGAGCACGAACTCCAGCCGTAGCCATAGCCAACCGCCTAGAAAAAACTCTGCCCATAGGCATAACTCGACAGGCGAAATTCAGCTTACCAAGGAGCGACTGCAACTCCCTCAAAGACAACTTCCGCAACCGACAAGCCCGCAGCACCTCCTCCCGCAAAGCCACCACTTTGTCAATGGGCAACCTGAACTCCCACTGAATGGTATCAATTACGATACCAAGAAAAGACAAGCACGTACTCGGGCCCTCAGTTTTACCCGGAGCCAACGGCACTCCAAAACGATGCGCCACGAGTTCTATTGCTCTCAAAATCTTCCTGCAACAGTCAGACCCAGCCGGGCCGACGCACAAAAAATCATCCAAATAATGAATGACAGAATCACAACCCGAAACGTCACGAACCACCCACTCCAAAAAGGAGCTAAACGCCTCAAACAACGCACAAGAAAGCGAACACCCCATGGGTAAACACCTATCAACAAAAAAGCGATCCTCCCAAAAACAACCAAGCAGCCGAACGCTATCTGGATGAACCGGCAACAAACGAAAGGCGGATTCAATATCTGTCTTAGCTAGCAGAGCCCCTCTTCCGGCTTTCTGAACCCATTCCACCGCCAAATCAAAAGACGCGTAAACCACCGAGCAAAGTCCGGGGTCAATGCCGTCATTAACCGACATACCTCTAGGATACGACAGATGCTGAATCAAACGAAATTTCCCTTCTTCCTTTTTAGGCACAACTCCTAAAGGGGAAACCACCAAATCCCCAAAAGGCGGTAACTCAAACGGGCCCGCCATCCGCCCCAAAGCAACCTCCTTTCGCAATTTTTCAGAAACCACATCACCATGCAACAAAGCCGACCGCAAATTCTTCCTAACACAAGGGACCTCAAACGAAGGGGCCGGAATAACAAAACCTTCTTGAAAACCTGATAACAGTAACCCCGCTTTTTCCCTATCTGGATATCTATTTAGATAAGGGACCATCTTTTCCCACATCACCGGTGTCACCCCCATGGGTATTACCGGCTCCTGACTTTCCTCTACCCTTCTTGAAACATTTCGCCGCCCCATGTGAGGAGCCGCTACAGTGGGAACACAAGTGTTTAAACTTACAATTGACCCCGAATCTACACTGGCCTTCGTTAAACTGCCAGCAAACACCCAACTTTTGACCCCCTGCCTGGCTAGAGGAACCAGAGGACCCTGAGGCCCCGGACTGAAAACCCTGGCCGGACCCACCGGCCCCTCCTTGAAAGGGATGACCGAACTTGTACTGCGCCATCACCCGCAACCAAAGTCCGATATCTTTCTGATCCCAGCGAATTGCCGGCCGAACCGCTTTCCTCTGTCTGAACTGCTCATCGTACCTGAGCCACGCCTGACCGCCATACACCCTATAAGCTTCATGGATAGAATCCAAGTAACAGAACAGACCTGAGCGATTCTCAGGCGCCTTCTCTTCAATCACACTAGCCAAAATGGCGAAGGCCTGCAGCCAGTTAGCAAACGTCTGAGGAATCAAGCGCCACCGCCGTTTTTCCTCATCTTCCTTCTTACCCTCATCCTTCTTTTTCTTATCTAGGTTAAATTTCTCTAACGGAAGTAAGGAAAATATTTCAACATATTCGTCCTTCGCAATCTTTTCCTTAACTTCCTTCTTAAGATGCGCCCCTAGGGGGCCCTCAAAACACACGTAGACTTCGCCGTGAGCCCTGTCATCTAAATGCACCCTACACTCTTTTTCCTTCTCCGTCTGCACTGAAACCGATATCGGCCCAGGAACCACCACTGGAGCCCCCACTGCCCCAAAAGCCCCCACCAGCGGGCTCGACCAAGCCCCTAAATGTCTCTGAGCGGACATACCCTGCTCTAGTCTAGATAACAAACCCTGCACGTTACTCAACAGCTCATGAACCCCTGCTGAACCGGCATCGCCTGCCACCCTCTCAACACTACCAAGCCCCTGACTACCCGCAAAAGCTGGCGATGCCAAAGTAGGAGTACACAGACCCGACACAGACATATACTCACCGGGCTGCGAGGGATCTGTAGGCCCCCCAGCCGACGTGCTGGCATCCAAGCGTCCCCGGCTCACCGCGTCCATGAACAATCCGCCCGAATCCGACCGCTGATGAGATCCCAGGAGGTCTTCAGAGGTGCCCTGTCCAGATACAGGCACCGCGGATAAAGGTGCCAGACTCTGTCTGCCCGAGGAGACTGGTGCCTGCGTGGATGAGCTGGCAGCACACCAGCTCAGATCTGCTCCAGCGCCCGCCGCCACCGCCAGTACGCCGTCCTGCCGACCTGACGCAGGAGAGGTACCCGCCGCTGAAGATGGAGCCGGCCCGAATCCGTCCTGCCGTGGGCCGCCCGCTCTGATGTCGCCGCCAGAAGCCCCCACGCTCCCAGATGAGGCCGAGGCAGGCCGCGCGGCTGGAGCCTCACCGCTGCGGCCTCCCGCTCCACCAGGCCCAGCACGCTGTCCGGCGCGCCGAAGCCCCGCCCCCGCTGCACTGCGGGGTGCAGGCCTGCCAGCCGCCGCTGAGCCCCGACCGGCAGTTGGATTCCTCCCAGGCCGGGACCGGGGAGCCGCTGAACTTACCGGTGCCCGGCCTGGAGGGTCCCGCGAGGGGCTCCTGCGCCTTCTGGGGGCTCGGGGACCGGAGTCCGGTGAAAGGCGCTCGGGGGGCCGCGTCCTCCGAGAACGCCGCTCCAGCGGCGCTGCAGCGCCGGACGGCCCCGCACCGTCCGACATGATCCGGGCCACCTGCGCCTGCAACCACCCGGGGGGATGCGACGCTGCAGCCGCCCTGAGGGACTCAAGGATAGAATCCACGCCAGACATAGCCGGTATGACTGCTCACGATTCAAAAGTGCGGGAAGTGATTGGACCCACCCCCCAAACTCCCATAAATCCTCAGCCACTAAACCTTCCCTCCCCTTTCATTAACCCCTTACCTACCCCACTCCCCCCCATTGTCATGCAGGCCTTCGCCTACGCCGTGGGGGGAGGGGGTACGGCTTGCTCCGGCCTTTACTTGACCCTGGTATCGTCGACGGGGTAGTCTTCTAGGACAAGACCCACCCCCCCCCACCTCTTCTCCCACCGTGGCCCCCAATTATCATTCCTATAACAATAAAGACACAACATCATTAATTCTTTGGAATGATATAGGCCACAGTAGCCTTATTTATTAAACATTAACAATAAATACACAAATACAAAGCAATCATAACATTTTTAAAGACTAGAAGGAGTCCTCGGAGCCCCAAGAATCTGGTGATTGACAACCCATACCGTGAACGTACATAACACCAACTTTACTCCCAGCCGTTCAAAACCCTGGCTCGGGAGCACCAAAAAACCCACCCAAGGGTTCCCTGTTCACGGTAAAAAATCCCAGGAGATCCGGCCACCCCTGCCGGAACTCCCCAACCACCATTCACCAGATTCAAAAGACACCAACACCAAAACAGAGGAGCCATAAGCCAAAATGGATCCCCAAACCAATTTATTACCAACTCCCAGGACTCCCCCCAGCCGCCACGGCCACAATGACCCAAAGTAAAACACCCTTGCAATAAATGGACAGAAACATAACACAACCATCTCTTCTTTATTATTATTTTTTTTTTTTTTTTTTTTATAAAAAATAGAAAAACAACAATAGGGCGGGAGGGCGGGACTGCTCACGATTCAAAAGTGCGGGAAGTGATTGGACCCACCCCCCAAACTCCCATAAATCCTCAGCCACTAAACCTTCCCTCCCCTTTCATTAACCCCTTACCTACCCCACTCCCCCCCATTGTCATGCAGGCCTTCGCCTACGCCGTGGGGGGAGGGGGTACGGCTTGCTCCGGCCTTTACTGAGCAGAGGAAAGCTTCACACATTACTACATAGAGGATTTCTCTGCCTGTCCTGCAGACACACTGAAGCCCTGCTGCTTCTATCACAGCAGTCCTTCTCAGCATAGTGTGAAAAAATCATTCAATAGTCCAAATGGACACCAATGTAACAAAACACCTCCTTCTAGCTAAAAAACGACAAGAAAACTACAAACTGCGTGATCCACAGAGGAAGGGTATCTTCACACATGGCATATTTGTTGAAAATTTTGAGTGCCAATTCTACAACGAAATTCTGTAGCTAATGCATCTGGTTGGAAAACACCATTCATATAAAGAATCCCATTTCGATTGGACAGAACACTTTCCTTTATGTTTAGATTTGTTTTGAAGAAAGGATGAAATGTAGTAAAGTTTACATGTAAGGTTATGTTCACATTACGTTAATGTCATCAGTTTAACATATTGAGAAAAGCCCCCAATGTATATGCTACATATACAACAGCATGTAAAAGTTTGGGCACCCCTGGTCAAAATTATTGTTATTGTGAACAGTTAAGCAAGTTGAAGATGAAATGATCTCTAAAAGGCCTAAAGTTAAACATTTCCTTTGTATTTAAGGCTCTCTCTCTCTCTCTCTCTCTATATATATATATATATAATAGATTCCACTGCACTAAAAGGCCAGTTATACAACTATACAATCCCTTCAGATGCTCAAGTAGATGTCATTGGGTGATTAACTCACCCCCAAAAATAGTTATTGTTATTGTGAAGAGTTAAAGGGAACCTGTCAGCTGTTTTGGCCAATATAAGAAATGTCCACTGCCTTTCAGGGCTTATCTGCAGCATTCTATAATTCTGTAATGCTGTAGATAATCCCCCTATCCAACCTGAAAGATAAGAAAAATAAGTTTTATTATACTCAACCGGGGGGGGGGGGGGGGCAGTCCAATTGCGGTCCGGTCCGATGAGTGTCGTGGGTCTGGACCCTACCATCTTCTTGTGATGCCACCCTCCTGCTTGCTTCATGGTCACCGGCATCGCGCTCCTGCGGCAGGGGTACTTATCTGCCCTGTTGAGGGCAAAGTAAAGTAATGCAGTGCGCAGACGCCGGGAAAGGTAAGGAATTTACTCTGCCCTCAACAGGGCAGAGAAGTACGCTTGCGCAGGAGCGCGGTGCAGGGGAGTACTGAATCAAGCAGGAGGGCGGCGTCGCTAGAAGATGGGAGGCGCCGGACCCAGAACTGCGACACCCATCGGACCGGACCGCCCCCGGGTGAGTATAATAAAACATATTTCTCTTATCTTGCAGGTCGGACCAGGGGCTTATCTACAGCATTCTACGATGCTGTAGATAAGCCCTGAAAGGCAATAGCCGCGTCTGGAAGACCAAGCAAAATGTCAGTGAGAGCTGCTAATAGGATTGCTATAGAGGCAAATCATAAACCCCTCTTGACTGCAAAAGACTTTCAGAAAGATCTAGAAGACTCTGGAGTTGTGGGACATTGTTCCACTGTTCATAGACACCTGCACAAATATGGCCTTCATGGAAGAGTCATGATAAGGTCCCTGGTTAAAGCTGAGGCGAAACGTGCATTGGGAATGGTGGAGAGAGCAGGTAAGCAGCATACAGCACTATTGGGCACTGTCTCTTTTTTTTATTTTCAAGTACATGTCACCTTATACTTGGACAGTTACTACCTCATGTTGCCTGGTGTTTTCCATGGTATTACCCCAAGTTGTATAACATGATTTTCTACTTTGGACACTAACACTGACTCAATGCAGGCATATTGCAAGCATAATATATCCTCCTGATTTCCAGGTGTCGGTGTGCACTTTTGACTTACTTCCTTTTTTTCTATTTTTCAATTATAGAATTAAATTTCATCATTAATTATTTATTTATTATCTATTGAAACACTATTTCCTGATTGACTTAGTATTCATACTGGGCAATTTCACATATTCTTTTTCATCATGCTGTTATCCAACTTATGATTTCCCTGTACTATATTGCTATCTCCCAGCTCACACATTTTTTCCAGTTGAAAGATCTCAATTGTCATTTTTTGTCTATGTTTTATATTAATATACTACTAAATATCTAAATCTTTATTATTGAGTGGTGTTTCACACTACAGGTTTCTCATCTCAAAATGGTCAAGCGACAATTAAAATTTTAAATATATATGCTAATGCTTTGGGGTTGTGTTGCAATCAATTGTACCGGGAACATTTCATGGGTAGAGGGAAGAATGGATTCAATTAAATTTCAACAAATTCTTGATGCAAACATAACACCATCTGTAGAAAAGCTGAAGTAGAAACGATTATGTCTTCTACAAATGGATAATGATCCTAAACACATGTTAAAATGCGCACGCTGAAGATTATACAATGGCCCTCACAGTCCCCTGATCTAAACATCATTGAAAATCTGTGGCTAGATCTCAAAATAGCAGAGGATGCAAGATGACTTAGGAATCTCACAGAACTGAAAGAATTTTCTAAGGAAGAATGGATGAAAATCTCTCAAACAAAAATTAAAAGACTCTTGTCTGGCTACAAGTGTTTACAAACTATGATACTTGCAAAAGGGGGTTCTACAAGGTACTAACCATGCAGGGTGCCCAAATTTTTGCATTGCTCCATTTTCTTTTTTGTAATTTTAAAAATGTAAAAGTTGAAAATATTTATATTTTTTTGTCTAAAATACAAAGGAAATGTGTCATCTGTAACTTTAGCCATTTTAGAAATCATTTCATGTTCAACTTGATTAACTGTTCACAATAACAGTAATTTTGACCAGGGGTGCCCAAACTTTTACATGCCACTGTAGGTTGGGACATGTCTAAGGATATATTCACATCTTCGTATTTTCTGTTGGATGCTGTCTGTGTAATAAAATTGACCTCACACAGAAAGCACTTGGACTAATAATCAATAAGACTATTCAAATGAAAGAAATTGCAGCATGCACTAGTCTCTCCGGTATTTCGAACATGTGACAGAAAATACTTCATTTTGTATCTGTGAATCCTTCTTGTCTCATGACTCTTGTTTCATGGTGATCAAATAGTTAAGACTTCTGGATGGAGAAGTTTCACATTTCTGCTCATTCCCTAAATTCCTATTGGCTACATCTGGACTTTTCCTGTGCACTAATAAAGCAGAAATCCCACTTAGTACAGAGGTGGACATATCATTGGTCCAACCTGTGTGGCTGCATAGAGGCCCAAGAGCTAAGGTGCCCTTTACCACATGAGCCATTGGACTTCAAAGGTCCCATATATTGTTCTTGCACAGGGGTCTCTTCTGTCTGTGCCCACCAGTGTCCACCAGTGGTTTAGTACATCATGCTAAGTTTATGGTGTCTTATTTCCTGAGTGCTTGTTGTAACCATACTTTACTATTTGGAGTTCAAAATGCAACAGTAAAGAGTTAATCTCACTTCTAGATCAGACTCTCTTATTCAAGTGTCCAAAAAAACTCAGATCACATACAGATACAACTATATAACATCCGATTTTTATGGATAACTTGTAATTGCTAACATAGGAAGCTGTATTTTGTATTATACATTTTATTAACTATTCACATATAAAAACGATGTCATACAGGAGCCAAAAATGGACATACGGTCGGCATATAGATAGCATGAGAATGAGGATATGGATGAAAAATGGTCCATTTTTCTGGATCAAAACTAAATGATTTTTTGATATGCTCTTGAGAACTTAGCCTAACGGTGGTATTTGTCACACCCAGACGGACACCATAGTAGTCTACGTGTGTTGGATGCTACTGTATGGCATCCTTCACAGGTATCTGTCATTCATAGGCTATTATATCATCAGTTTAATGGATACATCTTGAAAAGCTATTAAGAAAGCTCTCGAAGTATCTGTTAAACGCAAGTTTAGAATTTTAGAGTATTCGTTTAATGGGTTCATTATTTATAGGATTCGGTCGATGAAGTAGGCTAATTTAATAAGCCATTCCATATTTCATTTCTTACAATATTCTGACCCAACAGAAGTTAAAACAACGCTTTTGTCCCCAGTCAGTCCTAACCCTATAGCCATGATTAGTACATATGCCAGGAGCTTTCCTTGCATGTAAACGATACTGTACACCGGGCAAAAACCTAACACATTCAGATTATTTTCTAAAGTTAATCTTCTCAAAATTAAATCTCCAGTGTGTTTAAACATGACCCTAGTGGCTCATTGTACTCGGACAGGCTGATACATATATTCATATATTTTTATGTGCCTTCCACAAGTCAGATAATCGCTAGTGATCAGGGAACCTGATCAGATATCATGTTATCTGAGCATGCTCGGGTGTAATTCGAATATCTCGGGTGTGCTCAAGTAATATGTTCGAGTCCCCGCGGCTGCAAAGTTCGCAGCCGTTAAACAGCCTCAACATATGTTGGAATTTCCTAACAAACAGGCAATACTGCATGTGTTGCTTCTGTCTAACAGCCGTGAACCATGTAGCTGTAGGGACTCGAACATATTACTCGAGCACACCAGAGATACACGGATAACACCTGAGCATGCTCGGATAACACCTGATCCGAGCATGGTCGCTCATCACTATTGTTGAGCATTCCAATACCGCAAGTATCGGGTATCGGCTGATATTCGCGGTATCGGAATTCCGATACTGAGTTCCGATACTTTCAGTATATCGGATACCGGAATCGGAAGTTCCCATAATTCAGAGAGCCAGAATTCAGCCAATGAGGAATCATTAGAAGTGTGGGCACATCCTGTTCTGCATGTTAGGCATGTAACTACTGGCATGGCTGTGATTGGCTGCTGAAATGATGTCATGATGCACTATAAAAGTCACCGCCGCCATTTTGGGTTCACTCTGCTGTGAATTCAGTTAGGGACAGGACGCTGTGTTCTGAACTGAGGGCCAGTTTTGAGATAGTGATTTGCTTCATTGTGCTTTACCCAGGCTAATTTAGCAACTGCTGTGTGAGAACCTTGTTTTTGCCTTGCAGCGCTGTTCACAGCTGTCTGCAAGGTCTCTGTGTGTGTGAGTGCAGCTCACTCTGTAGTCTGTGTGCAGCCACCGCTGGTTGTAGTCAGCTCAGGGTGCGTCACTGCTTCATACCGTTCCATTGTCCTTTTTTCAATTAATGCAGCCTGCTGCACATTTTTTCAAATTTATCCTATTAGTGGCTTTCCATCCGTATCCTGCTAGATTGTGGAAAAACACTATATAGGATTACATAGAGGAGCTTTTTTTGGCCTTGCAGCGCCGTTCATGGCTGTCTGCTTGGTCTCTCTGTCTTTGTATGCCTTTAATGTCTCCTCCACCTCACCCAATACATCCTACATTATTCTTAGTTGTTTTCCTTCATGTAGAATTAACCTACAAGGAAAGAAAGGGTTTATTTTAATTCAGATATTTTTGGCCCATTGACTTGCATTGGTATCGGGTATCGGTATCGGCGATATCCGATATTTTTTGAATATCGGCCGATCCAATCCGATACCGATACTTCTGGATATCGGAAGGTATCGCTCAACACTACTCATCACTAATAATCACATACTAACCTTTACTCGACATGCAAGGTATATGGAAGTGCATGTATATCATCATGCATATATGCCCCAGAAGCAGGAGCGTAACAATCAAGGTCTCAGAGGGTGCGATTGTGATGAGGCCCATGCGTGAAAAGGGCCTGCAGACACCAGCACCTATTTCAGCTGGATGTGCATCTAAGGACGCACATCCAGATAAAGTGTAATGCAGAGCAGGGACCCACCATTTTTTTTTAATGTGTTGGAAAAGAGAGGCAGACCAGAAATTATACCTGTAAGGGGCGCAGGATGGGCATCCTTATACCAGGATGGTGCCCAAGATGGGGGTCATTATACTAGGAAGGAGCCCAGGATGGGAGACAGTATTCTATCAAGGTGAACTTTGTTATAGGATGGGGGACATTATACCAGGAAGGGGCCTTGGTTGGAGGACATTATATCAGGATGGTGGACATTGTCACAGAAAGGGGTCAGGATTGTCAGAGCACTATTACAGTAAGGGCCACAACAGGAAATCAGGATGGGGGACATTACACCAGGAATGGACCCATGATCGAGGACTTTATACCAGGAAGGGGGACATTATACCAGGAAGAGGCCCAGAATGGGGGGCATTATTAGAGGAAGAGACCCAGTACAGGGGACAATATATCAGAAAGAGGCACAGAATGGAGGCCATTATGCCAGGAAGAGGCCTAGGATAAGAGACATTACTACAGGATGGGGGCCAGGATAGGGAACATTATTACATGAAGAGGCCAGAACGGGAACATTACGACAGAAAGGGGTCAGGAGAGGGGGATATTATTACAGGAAAAGGCCAGGACGGGGGACATTATTTCAGAAAGGTATCAGGATGGGCACAATATTACATGTAGTTAGAACACATATGTGTTTATACTGTAGGATCTACAATGCCACAAAGTTCTATACATCTGACCAACATGGAAATGGGGATTAGGCTCAAATTTAGCCCATGGCACTCTAGTTACATGACTGCCAAAAAGTAGTTCTAGCATTTGAGAGATTACCAGTATTGCATGTAAGATTAATGAGTCCTGTTACAGGTTTTGTATGTAATCTCAGGCACTTATAGACACCTCATTTACTTACCTAAAAAAAGATATAGGTGTGACCAATACAAAAATATGAGCAGAATCTGCAAAAGTTACATCCATGACCTAATGTCTATAAGCATCAATGAATGTTCGCTTACAACACTGTTACAGACAAAATTGTGCGCATTTCTCAGCATCATGTGATCTAAGTAAATTTCTGTAAAACCTCATTAACAAAAGTGAGCTAAGCTGTAATACACAAGGGGTACACGCCATCCAAAATGTCTACCAACGGTGCAGACTTCATAGAAACATCCCTAATGTTATTATCCCTGGGTGTAAGAAACTCAATAGCCATATCTGGTACCATGAAATCATTAATGTCACATCAGCTCTATAGCTATTAAAGTGGGAAGAAATTAGTCACAAAGTAACTGTAATCTAAAATAAATAAGGAAGTGGAAGATTTAGACGATCCAGCGGGAAATACCTTGTTTGAGGGGATAGAGAAAATGAAGTTATTAGACATAGCCTCAGCTACACCCACCCCTTGAGCAAGGCATAGGATGGTAATTGTAGGCAAAATTAAGTGTCCACCAGCTCTTATTATTACTGCACCTATAATTTATGAAGATTTATCCTCGCCTTAGGGTCTGCAATGCATGCAAATTGTTAATATGCACAATTTAAGGCTCCAGAATTGTTTTTTAATGGTGTGGGAGAACCGTCAGCTCATTACTGCTGTATTATCGGAGCGGCGCAAAGTTCAACAGTTTACAGAACTTTATTATAAAGATAAGGCTACCAAAGTAAAGTTGCATCTTTGTCCCAAAAATGGGGGCAACCAAATTCCACTATATTGCAGATACAAGGCATTCCTGCACCAGTCACGAGAAACGCTATAGTCAGTGTAACATTTCACCCACTACGGGTCTTGGGGATACACTCTCTTGGCTGCGGTAGTCAAGCACTCAGGCACGGTTTTCCATTTAAAGCAGTCTGTTTGGTTTATTCTCTCCATAAACCATAGACAGATGAACAAACGATAAACAATCTTACATCAGACAGATGAATCCTCAATGTCCATAGTAGAGCTCCGCTCTCTCTCAGAGCTGTAGGCACACAGGCTGTGCCATGTCCAGCACGCAGGCTCTCCAGCCTAAGTATGGTCTCTGTGTGCTGTTCAGGACATCTGTCCCCACTTGGAACTGTCCAACACACAGGCCACTCTGCAGTGTCCAGCCAGGACACATGGATGTGTGTCCACCCTGACAGACTCCCACACTCTCACCCATGTGCTACACACACCTCTTTTACATAGGTGTAACCACACCCAGGTACCTGTCACATGGCCAGTCAGGTGAGCGTGACATCACCACAGGTCCTTAAACACAAAACCATCTTAGGTGTTCAGACACACCTCTTTGGGTGGGTTTGTAGGTGACTGGACCCACCCATCTCTCCAATCACCTGGAAGCCTTCCCAATGTAAACAAACGATCACACAATGTCAAGTCCATAATGTAACAGAGGATACACCAAAAGGGATGGAACAAATGTTAAAGACCTTGAATACAAATCACATCATGGGCCATGAGTCCGGTGCCCAACACATATATCTGGCGTTGCCTTGTAGTTTCCATCTGTCATTGGAAAATGATGGAGAAACTGATCCCATTGTTCGATATGGGATCATTTGGACCTTTCAGTTGTTGCACCGGACAGGTGCAGGTGACAGACTGTATGCCAAACACAACATTTGATGCAACGTATTAGTCTTGAACCAGTGCCTGGGAGAAAAGTCTGATGACGATTGATGCATTTTTCCATCAGTTTTCGCACCAATTGTGACCCATTGAGTTGCATCAGTCTCAAAAACCTGAGCCTCATTCAACTCATATTCAGTACTGTGCAAAAATATTTAGGTGGGTGTGTAAAAAATGGTGCAAAATAAAAATGTTTTAAAAAATAGAAGACTTATTAGTTTGTTTTTCGTAGTTATCAAAATGCAAAGTGATTGAACGAGAAATCAAATCAATATTTGGTCTTAAAACCAAGCAGCATCACATATGTCGGAGAACCACTTTATGTAGGGAGGACTCTATATTTACCCACAGGGTGACCTCCGGTGTGACATTTATAATTATGAGCTGAGACAACAGAGTTGCGGTAGAAATGTGGAATTGGTAATCCATCCACTCTTTTGTGGTAGTGAATTTAGTTATTCTTTGATGTCAGGTGTTCTTTACCCCAAGTAAATTTAGAGACTGCAGCTTGTAGGGTCTTAATTAGGGATCAGTGGACCCGTGGAAGTTTGGGTTCTGGTACCCAAACTTTAGTCCAACGTTCGGCTTGGGTACCAGAACTATACCAGAACCTGAACCCCATTGAAAACAATGGAAAACCGAATTTTGGATCTGGAAAAAAAGAATCTCTCTCTTCCCTGGACTTCCCCTGTAATGCCGAACATTAACATCGATTTCTAGTTGAAGTCTGTGTTCGGAGTTTAGCACAGGACACTAACTAACTTTAAAGTTCGGGTTCGCTCATCTCTAGTCTTCATTTCTGGGGTATTAATCTAATAGGGTGGCAGGGAATTGAATTCAATATTCTAGGTAAAGTGTTCATTTTACTGAATTGATATGCCGAGTCAAAGCTGGGACAGTTTTTGATCCATTTGTCCAATTTTCTGTAGACGCATTTCCTTGAATGGATGAGTTTTCTCCACAAATTGGGTGAAACTAAGACATGTTTTGGCAAAGGACTCGTAAAAAGTGCCTTAGACAATAATTTGTCTGTATGCTATCCATATACTGTAGACGTAGAGAGCACACATTACAAGTGAATGAACATAGGAATGAGGTCTTAGAATCAGAACAATATTTGCTAGAGATTGGAAGAACTAGAGAACTATGAGCCAAAGAGGAGATACGAGAAATTTTCTAGCGCCATCTCCATGCTGTCTGACATTTATCTCCTGTTTTATTGTATGTTATCTCACTGGCAGTAGCACACAAAATTGCTGTTTTGGAAGTGATCCATAAGCATATTATAGGCTTCATTCTGACCATAACTTGGAAGATTGGTTGGAGCAATTTGCAGCTGCAACACTATAAGTACCACAGGAAAACAAGCTGGCTGTACGGACTCCATTTTATACAGTAATGCATTTAGCATCTTTACACTTAGCAGCTTTACATTACAGCTCTACAGTCGGACGCTCTACATTACCCTCTACTTAGCATGATTTACCCACTAGTGAGTTGTCAGCTTGTGGATCGCTGCGTACTGTAATTTTGCTACAATCATGTATTATTATTATTCAGACAGAAGAACATATTCGAGACACTTAACGAGGAGCTTTTTTTGCTCTTTTATTCCCACTGCCCCATTGAATATTCATATTTTTCTGTTTTTAAATCCGCCATACAGTTACAGAGATATGGGCCTTTTTATTTAGCGCTCATTCTATGACCTTTACAAGGGGTCATTGCTCACAGGGTAATAATGCAAAGTTGCCTACAGACATGCCCCCGAAGAATCTATGAGACACACCCCTTTGGAAAAGACCATAAATATGATCACTTAATAAAATGGTCCATATCTCTGCAACCATAAGCAGATTTAAGAAAATAAAAATGTACAATACTTAAGGGAGCAGCAGGAATAGAATAAGAGCAAAATATGCCCACTTTAGAACTGGTAACAGATCCTCTTTAAAGGGGTTTAACACTTTTAGAAAAATGGTCAAGAAACAATCAGATACTTGTCAAAAAAGAAATACCCTCCCTGGGTCCAGCACCATGCCCTGCTGCTGCTCCGATGTTTGCGTTCTTACCCTGTCAATCAAGTGGTACTGTTTTTGGAAAGTACTACATCTGTATCATGTTTCCATTTATAAACATCCCACTCACAACAGGGTCCTTTTGCCTTTGTTGTGGTGTCCACAGTGTTGATGGGAACAATAGTGCTGCATGACGGAATTTGAAACAAAAGCGCTTAATAGAGCACCTGACACTGATGTAAATGCAGCCTAAGATGTATTCCTCTGGGCATATTATGGTTGGTGTTTTGTAAGCTAAAACCAAGAGTGGGTCCAAAACACAGGTGTCAATCTTCTTGGTGTAGATGTAAGGGACTTCTGGTGGCAAAGTTTTCTTCATGGTCCCTAAACATCCATTTACGGTACCCCTGAGTGTGTGTGTGGGCAATGAAGAGGGTTGCGGACTACCCCCATATTGGCCATAAATGGTTTGATGGTACGGGGACCTTGATGATATGCGACAAATCAGTGGGACCAGAATCCATTTTAAAAAGTTAAAAAACGTCTTTACTGGAACACTTCAAACTGTGCTTTAACACTTGACAACATGCACAATACTTATTGGTGATAAGTAGAGATGAGTGAATTTGCTCGGGTTCCCTCTTATTTGGCAAGCTACAGCGCTTGCCGAATAAGCTGCAGAGGGATCCCGTATACCTGGATCGCGCCGGCCGATCAGCTGTGTCACAGTCACGACACATGCATGGAGAGCCTGAGTGTTGGGCTCTCCATGCATGTGTTGTGACTGTCACACAGCCGCGACACATGCACTTCTCCTCTGCACTCCTGGTGTCTAGGTAATTAGTTGGTATAGAACTTGCCCTGAACTTGTTAACTCTTTTCTTCTTCTGTTTCTAACACACTCTCCAACTTGTGGCCCTTTAAGCAACAATAATTCTTATTTCTTCGATATCTTCTTTCTAACTGCCTAAGAAACAGGAACTAGCTTCCTGTGTGCCCATGTAGCTCCTCCCCACATGGACTGGCTTCTAACCGTTAACCTTTCTCCAAGCTAACTAAAACTACAGCATACAGCATGTAAAATCACATATAACAAAGGTTATTGGAATGCATTTATACAATAAATCTTCAGTCTCAACTTATGGTGTTGGCTTACAAATACTAATTAGAATACTGGTGTGTGAATAAGCTTAAGGCCTCATACAAAAATCCATTTGTCATGTACGAGTTCTACACATGATTTTCATGGACAGAACATGTACCCATTATACTGTACAGTGGCTTGCAAAATCAATCACCTCCCTGGCACTTTTTGTGTTTTGCTATCTCACAACCTGGAATTTCCCTGTTTTTTGTATTGTTTTTTGAGGGATTGCATCACGTCATGTAAAGAATATGCCTACAACTGTGAACATTTAGTTTTCTTTTTTTTGAAGATTTGGGGATTTTGGCCCACTCCTCCACACAGATCTTCTCCAGATCTTTCAGTTTTCAATGCTGTCGCTGGGCGACATTGAGTTTCAGCTTCCTCCAAAGATTTTCCATTGGGTTCAGATCTACAGACTGGCTAGGCCACTCAAGGACCTTGAAATGCTTCCTACAGAGCCACTCCTTAGTTGCTCTCGCTGAGTGTTTCAGGTCATTGTCATACTGAAAGACCCAGCCACGACTAGTGATGAGCGAGTGTACTTGTTGCTCGGGTTTTCCCGAGCATGCTCGGGTGATCTCCGAGTATTTATGACTGCTCGGAGATTAAGTTTTCATCACCCCAGCAGCATGATTTACAGCTATTAGCCAGCTTGATTACATGTGGGAATTACCTAGCAACCAGGCAACCCCCACATGTGCTCAGCCTGGCTAGTAGCTGTAAATCATTCAGCTGAGGTGATGAAAACTAAATCTCCGAACACTAGCAAATACTCGGAGGTCACCCGAGCGTGCTCGGGAAAACTTGAGCAACGAGTACACTCGCTCATCACTAGCCAGGACCCATCTTCATTCCTCTGACTGAGGGAAGGAGGTTGTTGGCCAAAATCTTGTGATCCATGACCCCATCCAGCCTCCCTTCAATGTAGTACAGTCCTCCTGTCCCCTTTGCAGAAAAGCACCGCCAAAGTATGATGTTTCCCCCACAATGCTTCACGTTTGTGATGGTATTCTTAGGGTTGTGCTCATCCTTTTTCTTCCTCCAAACACAGCGAGTTCAGTTGATACCAAACGTTCTATTTTGGTCTCATCTGACTGCATGAACTTCTTCCATGCCTCCTCTGTATCATCCAGATGGTCATTGGTGAACTTCAAATGGGCCTGGACATGTGCTGATGTGAACAGGAGGACCTTACGTGTCCTGCAGGATTTTAATCCATAATCCATGACAGATAAGTGTGTTACTAATGGTTATGTTTGAGATTGTGGTCCCAGCTCTCTTCAGGTCATTGTTCAGGTCCTCCCCTGCAGTTCTGTGCTGATTCCTGATCTTTCTAAGAATCATCCTTACCCAAAAGGCGAGATCTTGCAAGAGCCCCGGACTCAAGAAGATTGACAGTCATCTTATGTTTCTTCCATTTTCTAATAATTGCACGAATAGTTGTTGCCTTCTCACTAAGTCGCTTGCCTATTGTCCTGCAGCCCATCCCAGTCTTGTGCAGATCTACAATTTTGTCCCTGTTGTTCGTAGACAGCTCTTTGCTCTTGTCCATGGTGGCAAGGTTGGAGTGTGATTGATTGACTGTGTGGACTGGTGTCTTTTTTTTTGCAGGTAATGAGTTCAAACAGGTGCAATTAATACAGGTAATGATTGCAGAGTAGGAGGCTTCTTATAGAAAAACTAACAGGTCTGTGAGACAGAATTCTTGCCGGTTGGTAGGTGATCGATTACTTATTTCATGTAATAAAATACAATTTAGTTATGTAAAATGCATACAATGTGATTTCCTGGTTTTTAGTTTTAGATTCTGACTCTCACAGTTGAAGTGTTACTATGATAAAAATTACAGACCTCTCCATTCTTTATAGGTTGGACAACTTGCAAAATTGTCAGTGCATCAAATACCTACTGTCCACACACACACACAAATATATGTATATATATATATATATATATATATATAAGTGCAGCGCCCCAGAGTCCTGGTCGTTGCAGTACTGTCGCTCCGCCACTAAGGGGAGTGATGGTACGTCTGATGGCACTTAAGGAGTTCACCTGACCAGGTATCACAGTCACACATTACACTTCACACTCTGGCCACCAGGGGGAGCAAAGGGTTCTATGTATTAGGCCACTCCTCACAATCTGGTAAAACTGGGGGCTGGATAGGAAGTGAGGTAGGATTTGACTGGGTTTTTCCCAGGCAACACCTAGTGAGAGAAGAGGTTGCTTGGGAATATCCAGGGGGGTCCCTGTCAGGGGTGGGATCCTGACAGAGGCCTAGCGAAAAGGACAGATCGTTGCGGAACCGCGCCTGCACTTCATTGCGGCGGTATCTTAAGAAAGGATAAGAAGCGAGGTTTATTGTGGAGAAGTGAGAAACGAGATCACAGCACAAAGGCGAAAAAACCAGTAGGAGTCGTGCCCCGAGATCGGCAACATCCTACTGAGGCGCATAGCCGGTGGCCGGAACGCCGAGGAAGTATTGGGCTCCACGCATTACTTCAAACCAACGGCAGGACAGTTAATTATAGGTTGGCTGTCTCACCTAAATTACCTAATGAAGACAACGGAGGCAATTGTGGGAGAGGGGCATCTCTAGGGTCCCTATAAAATAGCTCCAGGCCTACCCCGTCATACGGGTGCGTCCTATCCATATCATCTGGGGGACGGAGAGAAAGAACAGAAACATACACGACAGTTGTGAGGACTATCCCGTGGTGCTCAGCAGGGAAGTACTACAACACCCAGGCGCTAGTAGGTAGGCACTGATTTCCACCTGCAAAGGGAACTCTGGATGTGCCTTCGGACCGGCCGGTCTCAGCCAGCCCTGTTAGCAGTGCTCTGGATTGCGGATCCTGAAGCCTTCAGCAAAGAGGTAAAGAGACTGCAACCCTGTGTCCTCGTTATTTACTGCGACCTACACCACCACCTACACCTTTTATTGGGCGCCCCTTAGCAGGACCACGGACCGGGTCAGGCCACCATGACATCCTCAGAACTGATAGACCCGGTACCGAGTACCCCGCCGTCCTGCGTCTGGGGGCCGCTCCAACTATATATATATATATATATATATATATATATATATATATATATATATATACATACATACCGTAATTGCTTCTGCCTGTTATAAATTAAACTCTAGCTTCTCTCTCTTTACCAATAGGACACACATTGTAGCTATTAGATTGCAGGGTACAATACTTGTGCAGGTATGTGGATAATGACTACATTGTTGGATTCCTAACACAGTATTCTATGTGATAATTATATTACTATCTTCGTACTGAACATTGTGTGAATGTGAAGTTTGGGAAATAATTCCTAGTTTTTTTTGTATTTGCAGTAGGAGGTTAGTGAGCAATAATGATTACCTGAATGCTAGAGTTTCTTGTAGCGGAGGGAATATAGGATTTTGAAATTAAATTTTCAGAGGAGTGTAGAAAAGGCAGACTCGCTTACACCACCATTATGCGATGCTTCTACCTGGGATAAGCTTGTGAGTTTTTATGTAAATGGAGAACAGGTCCCTTAAAGGGAACCTGTCACCTGATTCAAGCTGCCCAATCAACATGAATTAGAGCCTCAGTGTACAATTGCACCCAGTCATACTTTTCTCTGAGATGCTCCTGCATTTAAGAGAAAATATAGTTTAAAGATCACATAGCAAGAGATCTATCAATCACCACTAGCATCACTGGGAAAAGCCGGCCGGGGTCACAGCCAGACTAGCCTCATCTCAGATTTTTTAAGTATTTTTGTCTTGAAACGTTCCAGCATTTCAGAAGGAATTATATCTGGTTGTAATAGTGTAGGCAGGCCCTGATTCATGCTGTCCGCAGTTTGGACGGCATAAATTGGGTTACAAGTTCCTTTTAAGTTTTTTTCATAGCCCCAAATCAAGTTCCAATTGACAAGACAGCGCAAAACACGCTAATATCCAGCATACTTCCGCTTCCAAAAGCCGGCCGCTTTGTTGGTGACACACGAGGCTCGCTTTGTAGTATTTCTGACCTTCCAATTAGGGTTCAGAAATTACAACCAAATTCTCTTCCGGCTGAATATATGGAATATCATCGATGGCGTCATATACGTAGAGGAGGACATGACTTTTTCACTGGGCATGCTTCTGCTCGGTTTCATTTCCCCAATACACAAGTGTTGGTAACCCCATTTTTGTGATCTGACACACATTTCTTGTGTTAATGAGCTGTGCATTCGATACACAATAAGGGCATCGGATTAATAAAAGTGTTGCTCAGCTGAGCAGCCTACGTTATATTGAGTTGGATGCAAGCAAACACGCTCACAGTTTGGACATTACTTGCCCCAGTCATTAACTAATAGTAGCTGAAACTTGATGAATCCGTGGTCGCTCCAGAGGGGCAATCAGATTTTGAGCACAGCAGGACATCCCACCTGCTGATTTAGGTGGTCCAACCCCTGATGTTGTTGGCAAACCAGGGTTCAGTGTAGTTCTCTTTTTCAATGTCAGTTCTGCTGTACTTGTAGAAATCGCAGGAACATGAGATGCCGCCACAGACAGGAGGCAGACCAAGAGGTAAGGGTTTTTATTAAGCAATAAATGCACTCCACGCAGGGAGTGATGGATTGCAGAGGGATAGTAGAAATGGGGCAGAACTGTGAAGGAGGAAGGATGGGTAGAGGCGAACGATATTTCAATATGAAAGTGGTGGCACTTATCAGACAGATGTCTTCTGGTATGCAGAGTTTCAGGGTTCCAACGGTGGCACCGACAGCAGCGGCGCGCGGTGTCTCAGTGTTGTACATTGCAGGCGAGGAACCAACGGTGGCACCGACAACAGCGGCACTTGATGTCTCGATGCAGTCTCTGAGAACGAGTAGATTTCCTGTACCCAACAGTGTCTGGCATGGTACTGAATGTGAAGTATAGTGTGGCACTACTGTGAGGTGCTCAAGTAGGTTACCAAAAGCAATGTGCAGTAAAATAAAGAACTTGACACTCAACTTAGTATGTTATTGCAAAAGGATTTTTTTTTTATTTAATAATTAAAAAATCCTTTTGCAATGACATACTAAGTTGAGTGCCAAGTTCTTTATTTTATGGCACAGTACTGAGTCCAATGTGAGGTACCGCCGGAACGAACTCTCGCCGCGGTGTGTGCAGGTTCTTGTTCAACAGGTACTGGCTTGGCCTGGAGTCCCACACGGCATCCTACTAATGGCACGGTCAGTGGTGCCTGCCCTAAGTCATGTCCTGGTGAGGACGGTGGCAGGAACATATGAATTGGTCGCCTACCAGTCAGGGACCTCTATGCTGAGGGTCTGTAGGGGTAGCCTGCATAATCAAGCTGCTCTGACTTCACAGCAGCCACAGCACCCATCCTGCCACTCAGTTTTCCCACGCGAGCTCTGCCACTTTTCCCATGCATAGCGCTAACAGGCCCCACCTCGCCTAGCCCAGTCACATGACCCAGTTCATCCAGCAATCTAGATCTTCCCCCTACAACCTGGTTGACAGCCCCGGCAGTTCCGGAATTGGCGTCTAAAAGGTACCCCTGCTCTGGTACTCCTCCTTACATTCTGTCCCTTTCCCACACTGCCTGGCCAGAAATGAGTCACACTAATATCTGTTGTGCTCAGGGCAACTTGTAAACATTCCGCAGAGAGAGCACAACAAGGTACTCCTGTGAGAGATGTAATGACACCCTGCTCTGCTCTCACTGCAGAGGGATTACAAGATGCTGTGAGCAGATTCGACATAACTATGACTCATCTCCGGACAGGCAGTGTAGGTGAGGAGCAGCACAGCAGAGCTGACATGACTGATATGAGAAGAGGAGAGCTGATGGAAGGGTTTGTAATGTGGCACAGTTAAACTCTGCTGCACATTCTAATCATGAAGGAGGTTAGACCAGAATATCAGGGATGTGTCATTACATGTGACACACTGACAAACCTAACCTATGGTAAGGGGAATGTTCTTTTTCTGCTATGTTGCTGTCTGCTTATGATCATACAGGGAGAGGAAGTACACACCCTCAGTGAAAACTATCTAATAGCAGGAACGTGGACTTAGCAAAAGTTAACTCATTATGTGACAAATACTTTGATTGCTTATCTCCTCAACAGCATGGTGAAAACAAGTAAAGAAAAATATTTTATTCTGCTTTGCAGCCACTATTACATGTGTGTGTCCATTTCAACGTGAAAAAAATCATCACTAGGATCTCAATGGTCCCTCATGCATATTAGATTAAAGATGATTAAAGCTGCAGATTTTGACAGTATTGGCTGACCACCTGATATGTATGAGGGACTCCAGATTCTCCCAAGACAACTAAAGTCAGGACTGGTGAGACAAGGATTAGGCAATTTGAATTTAAACACCCAATGATTTTGTTAGTTTTCTGTGTACACTGTGTATAGGCAGAAAACTGCCAATCAGTGGTGGGGGCGGGGTTATACAGAGCTCATGAATGTAAAAGACTACATGGCAGTAGGTTTGCTAGTCCTCTTGTGATAATCTCCTGCTGATAAAACTTATATTTTATCAAAACTACAGCAGGTAGTCTACTAAGTGATACAACTCTGTAATCAGGGTCTTTGTCTCTTCATTGCTACTCTAAAATTAAGTGGCAAAAATCTGGTGACAGATTCCCTTAAATGTGTATAGAGGATTCAGGAGAGGTAGCTATTACCTAACGACAAATTAAACAGGCATGCAATATTGTTCAACTTTGATGTTTGCATGAACTTTTTTTAGATCTTTTTTGCTCTGTACTCGGTCTCCACATTACAACGCTAAAGAACGGAAGGCTGGTGATGTCACAAAACTGCTGGAGCCAAAGCCAGGTTACAACAAAAAGGCATCAAACCCTAAATCTGAAGCAGTTTGACAGTAACAATAATAGGCAGGAGGCAGAGTAGATTCTACTGCAAGGAATTATTCAGCAGATTCTCATTTTTTGCTATTTATATTCAGCAGAGGGTAAATCTTTCCTCCGTCAATGTGATGTTGATGTCATGTTATGAACAATTTCTTTCCAAAGCTCTAAAAAAGGAACCAAGCCCCGCAGCGTTTCTTAATATGCTATTTGGTCTTTAACTTCCAAGACTGCACAAGAACATAAATAACCTGCAGTCAGTGCTAATTAGAGGATTGAAAAAAATATAAATTGCCCAATGGGATCCAGAATAATGCAGTACAGTCAAAATAAATAAAGTAATTTGGGAACAAATATGGAACAAACGGAATACGGTACAAATCAAGGTCGTTCCATAAAGGACAAGTCTTATTTTCACACCATTGCATCATTTACTAAGCGCCTCTGTCTGGAAAACGCTAAAATATTAATGAATTGCTAATTAAAATATTGAATAATGGCATCGATTTTAAGGGCTGGTGCTGATATAATGGGATTTTATTTTGCACTTTTTGGGGGATATGGTTACAAATGGGAATCAAAGCTGCTTCAAATCGGTGACATCACATTGAATGTTGTCTTTAAAGAGATATTTCCATCTTAAAGGGCTCCTAAGAACGGCCGTTACAGTGTATGGAGCTGTGCTGTCCTGGCTGTGTGCACTATTCACATTCAGCAGCTGTCGGACTACACGTAGCTGACCGGTGATGGGATATTGATGATCTCTCAAGAATCGTTCCTCAATAGTGTAAGCCTGGACAGCCCCTCTTAAGCATTTATTGCATATCCGCAGGATTCCTTTAGGCACCAATTCCCATGTAGAATTGTAACTTGTGTAGGTCATATATTCTGGTTATACCGCTGCACAAGAATAATGTACAGAACCTGCAGTGTAGTCAGAACAGTCTGCAGCCGAGGTAATAGACCCAGCACAGCTATAAAATCCCAGTAAGGCGACCATGCAGACATGATGTACACACTGATATCAAGTGCAGGGATAGTAGCCAATCATATATATAGATATTGTATTAAACAGGTTTTTCGGTTCTTTCATATTGATGGTCTACACTGGTGGGGGTATGACGTCTGGTACCCCGCCAATCAGCTGTTGTCACCAGCATCCGGATGTGATCAGATGCGGAGCGGAATAGCACAACTCTGTCACCTGTAGATGCCATAGCGGGTACATGGCTGCAGCCACTATACAGTTACATCCGGCCAGCGCTTCACACCGAGAACAGCTGATCGGCGAGGGTCTGGATGTCGCACCCCCACCAATCTGACGTCGATTGCCTATCCTAAGGATATGTATAATTAAAAGTACTAGAGAACCCAAAGTGATGTCACAGTATATGGCTAATATATACTGTACGGTGATTAAATGTTATATAGAGAATTAGAAAAACTATCTACAGAGTACAGCAATAATATAAAAGGATATGTTATGTCCCAGTACAGGGATTACATTTTTTGGAAAGGGATATTGCAGAAACTGCTGTTACAGGAAAGATAGATAGCTAGATAGCTAGATAGCTAGATAGATAGATAGATAGATAGATAGATGGATAATAGATAGATAAATATATATAATAGATAGATAGATAGATAATAGATAGATGATAGATAGATAATAGATGAAAGATAGATAGATAATAGATAGATAGATAGATAGATAGATAGATAGATAGATAGATAGATAGATAGATAGAAAAAGGCTCATTGCCACAGCATGTGGGTTTGAAATAATAAAACCACATTTTTTTCACCTTTAAACTATGGCGTGCTGCCTGCATTTTTTCCTATGTCTAGATAGATAATAGATTGATAATAGATAGATAAGAGACAGATAGATAATAGATAGATAGATTGATAGATAATTAGATAGATGATAGATAATAGATAGAGATAGATAATAGATAGATAATTCGATAGATGACAGATAGATAATATATAGCTAGATAATAGATAGATAGATAGATAGATATTAGATAGATAATAGATAGATAGATGATAGATAGATAATAGATAGATAGATGCTAGATAGATAGATAATAGATAGATAGATAGATAATAGATAGATAATAGACAGACAGATAGATAGATAGATAGATAGATAGATAGATAGATATTAGATAGATGTTAGATAGATACATAGATAGATAGATAGATAGATAGATAGATAGATAGATAGAGATAGATAGATAATAGATAGATAGGCAATAGATAGATAGATATTAGATAGATAATAGATAGATAGATATTAGATAGATAATAGATAGATAGATAAATAATAGATAGATAGATAGATAATAGATAGATAGATGATAGATAATAGATAGATAATAGATAGATATTAGATAGATAATAGATAGATAGATATTAGATAGATAGATGATAGATAGATGATAGATAGATAGATAGATAGATAGATAATAGATAGATAATAGATAGATTGATATTAGATAGATAATAGATAGATAGATATTAGATAGATAGATGATATATAGATGATAGATAGATAGATAGATAGATGCTAGATAGATAGATAATAGATAGATAGATAGATAGATAATAGATAGATAATAGACAGACAGATAGATAGATAGATAGATAGATAGATAGATAGATAGATATTAGATAGATGTTAGATAGATACATAGATAGATAGATAGATAGATAGATAGATAGATAGATAGATAGATAGATAGAGATAGATAGATAATAGATAGATAGGCAATAGATAGATAGATATTAGATAGATAATAGATAGATAGATATTAGATAGATAATAGATAGATAGATAAATAATAGATAGATAGATAGATAGATAGATAGATAGATAGATAATAGATCGATAGATGATAGATAATAGATAGATAATAGATAGATATTAGATAGATAATAGATAGATAGATATTAGATAGATAGATGATAGATAGATGATAGATAGATAGATAGATAGATAGATAATAGATAGATAATAGATAGATAGATATTAGATAGATAATAGATAGATAGATATTAGATAGATAGATGATATATAGATGATAGATAGATAGATAGATAGATAGATAGATAGATAGATAGATAGATAGATAGATAGATAGATCAAACTCTGCATGTATATATCAAGAGAGAACTGCTGTAGATAATTCTATATTTGAGCAGTTCTTTAACAGGGAAAAAATGTTATTAACCACTTTCCTCACCAGAACATAAAGTTGATGAGCAAGCCAAGAAAACGAATAACTTCTGCCAAAAAAGCTCCATGTCCTCAGGATACGCTCTAATGGCATTGAATAATAAAAGTAATCCTTTCCACACCATTAAAAGTATTTTACATTGTAATAGGTGTGCATGAGAGAGATATAAGGGGGAAAATCTTCATCAGGGTTTCTGGAAGGGACGGAGATCTTTTGGATCCTTTCAAAACTGGGAGAAGCTGCCAGTGTAAGTCAATAATGTGCTCATGTCTATTTTTGCAAGGAAATCCCAACCTTTTTATGATGGATTATAAGGGTTGTCCAGTCTGGGGGTTCAAGTCTACAGTCATTACAGTATATGTGACTGCAGACTTGTAAATCCTCACAGCATGCACACTGCGCACTTTCAGGACTCTCCGATGCTGTAATCCAGAAAACAGACCACAAGTATGCGATTTGCATACATGAAGGTCACATGCCATCTAGACATGCGCAGCTTTTTTTTCAATTCAAGAGGAATGTGGCCAGAAGTGCGTAAATGGCATCACATGCTCCAGGCATCAGAGAATCCTGATAGCACGCACAGTGCACGCTGTGAGGATTCACAAGTTGCGGGCACATAGAGTGACTGCAGACTTGAACCTCAAGTCAAGATAAACTCTTTAAAGGGCCACTGTCACCCCCTCCAGCCGTTATAAACTAAAAGCCACCTTGTGCAGCAGTAATGCTGCATTCTAACAAGGTGGCTCTTTTAGTTTTAGGTTCAAGCATACCCCAAATAAAACGTTTTTATACTTAGCCACAATTCCTGTCTCTAGCCAGGTAGGCGGGTCCTCACTCCCCAGCTTGGCCAGCTCCTCTGCCGTCACTCACATCTTCCTGCGCTTTCGGCGCCGCCCCCTCAGCGCTGTTATCGTTTCAAATCCGGGGCCTGCGCTGTGTACTACTGTGCTGCGCAGACGCAGTAAGCTCTGGCCGTCTGATGTAATGGTTGATACCAGAGAACAAAAGACATCCACAGAACACCAGGATGGATCTGCTGCACAGCAAATAGCTGTAGGACCTGCAATGATGTCACTGCCATGTGATTAGGGCAATCACATGGCAGTGACGTCATCGCATCTTTTTTTTGTGAAGCAAACAACAAACAGGACAAAATAGCTGAAAACTTCAGAGTGCAGAAAAGTGAGGAAAGTGGTTAATAACTATTCACCACCCTACAATCAGGACTTTGTAGAACCTCCTTTTGCAGCATTTACAGTTGTAAGTCACTTTGGATAAGTCTCTATGAGCTTTCCACATCTTGGCACTGGGATTTATGTCCATTCCTCAAGGCAAAACTGCTCCAGCTCCTTCAAGTTAGATGGTTTCCTCTGGTGAACAGCAAACTTCAAGTCTGACCACAGATTCTCCATTGGATTAAGGTCTGGGCTTTGATTAGGCCACTCCAAAACATTTACAAGTAGTGTTGAGCGATACCGTCCGATACTTGAAAGTATCGGTATCGGAAAGTATCGGCCGATACCGGCAAAGTATCGGATCTAATCCGATACCGATACCAATATAAGTCAATGGGACACCAAGTATCGGACGGTATCCTGTATGGTTCCCAGGGTCTGAAGGAGAGGAAACTCTCCTTCAGGCCCTGGGATCCATATCAATGTGTAAAAGAAAGAATTAAAATAAAAAATAGGGATATACTCACCCTCTGACGCAGCCTGGACTTTACCGCCGTAACCGGGAGCCGTTGTACCTAAAAATGCGCGCTTGAAGGGCCTTAGATGAGGTCACTGCGCTCTGATTGGTCCGTAGCGGTCGCGTGACCGCTACGCGACCAATCACAAAGCAGTGACGTCACCTAAGGTCTTTCAAGCGCTTGAAATACCTTAGAAGACGTCCGCAGCTTCTGATTGGTCGCGTAGCGGTCGCGTGACCGCTACGCGACCAATCACAAAGCAGTGACGTCTTCTAAGGTATTTCAAGCGCTTGAAAGACCTTAGGTGACGTCACTGCTTTGTGATTGGTCGCGTAGCGGTCACGCGACCACTACGGACCAATCAGAGCACAGTGACCTCATCTAAGGCCCTTCGAGCGCGCATTCTTAGGTACAACGGCTCCCGGTTACGGCGGTAAAGTCCAGGAGCCGCCGGAGAGGTGAGTATATCCCTATTTTTTATTTTATTTCTTTATTTTACACATTGATATTAATCCCGATACTGATTCCCGATACCACAAAAGTATCGGATCTCGGTATCGGAATTCCGATACCCGCAAGTATCGGCCGATACCCGATACTTGCGGTATCGGAATGCTCAACACTATTTACAAGTTTCTTCTAAAACCACTTGAGTATTGCTTTAGCAGTTTGCTTTGGGTCATTGTCTTGTTGGAAGGTGAACTTTCCAGTCTCAAATCACTGACAGACAAACATTTTTTCCTCAAAAATATCCCATTCATCTTCCACTCTACTTGCACAATTTTCCCTGTCCCTGCTGTAGAAAAACATCCCCACAGCATGATGCTGCCAACACCATGTTTCACTGTGGGAATGGTTCTTGGGGTGGTGAATTTTGTTGATTTGATATCACACAAAGTGTGTACCTTGGTGGTCAAAAACTTAAATTTTGGTCTCATCTGTGGGAGTCTCCCACATATTTCTTTTGCAGACTTACAATTTTTGGATGTAAAGTAAATGCTTTTTTTACCCACTCTTCCGTAAAGGCCACCTCTATGGAGTGTATGGCTTATTGTGGTTGTATGGACAGATCCAGTCTCTGGGAACTCTGCAGCTCCTTCTAGGTTACCTTTGGCCTCTGTGCTGCCTCTCTGATGAATGCCTTCCTTGCCCAGTCTGAGAGTTTTGTGGGCAGCCCCCTCTCTTGGCAGGTTTGTTGTGGTAACATGTACTTTCCATTTGATGATAATGGATTTGCTGGTGCTCCTGGAGATCATCAGAGAGATATTTTTTATAACCCAACCCTGACTTGTTCTTCTCAACAACTTTGTCCCTGACTTGTTTGGAGATGGTCTTGGTCTACTCGTCATGGTGTTGTTTGTTTAGTGATGCCTCTTGCTAATAGTGGTGCAGCTTCTGTGGCTTTTCAGTGTAGGTGAAGTGTATATACTGACAGACATGGGACACTTAGATTGCACACAGGTGGACGTCCTGTCACTAATCATGTGACTAATGAAGGTAATTGCTTGCACTAGTATTTTTTTTTTCAACCCCTGCAAATTACAAATTAAATCCCTACCTGAAAAAAGGCTCCTACTATAATTCTGGCTGGGATATGTTGACTTTCTGCTTTTTTTTTGCTCTGAATCAAATCAATACTGATTGGAAACTACCGTAATGAGAAGACACGGTTTCAATCGGTCCTTAATAATCACTTTATTATATATTTTTATAAGATCTGTTCTGTGTATTTTATCATTGAGGTACAGAGTGAAAATAACAAATGGAAACTACCACAAACTGATGTCAATTTATTAGCAGCCATTTTTCACTTAAATTTAGATTTCTTTTAGCCAAAATCAATCTCACATCCCAAATATTATAAGTGCAGTATAAGTTTTTCCTAAGTGGTTTTCTTCCATCCTTGATCCATTCATTGTTCTTAATCCTTTCCCAGGGTTTTGTTTCTACCATGCTAATTACACAGCAATACCACTATACAGGAAAGTCTAACAGTAATACCAAATTTGTTTTTTTTTATATTCAAGTGATTAAAAAATCTGAAATTTGTAAATACAAAAATAGATATTTTTTGTCGACCTTTTTTATTTTTCCATAAATGGAAAATAAGGCCTTATTTTATGTGAATATTTTTCCATATTAAACTGATATTTTTGTTGATAAAAAATTTATGAACATACAATACATTGTTCAGGATTTTTTTTGCATTTTTTTCAGGATTTTCAGGTCACAGAAAAACCACAATAATGGAGTTGTTTTTTTTTCTCTTTATAGCTTTTACAATATGGTGAATTAATTTTATTTTTCTATATATTGCACTTTTACCGACTTGGGGGATACCAATTTTCTAAAAAAAAATTCATAATGGGAAAAGAAGAAATATCTACATGGCATGGTCTGAAAATTCACTGACGCGTTTCTGGCATCTCAGCGGCCTTATTTGTAGTCTGAATTGGCGTATCATGGCAGAATATTTAAAATCAAAAGAAACTGATCATTTACGAATAGGATTAATACATAGAAATATAGCAAATATTCCAATGAATAAATGATGTACAGTACAGACCAAAAGTTTGGACACACCTTCTCATTTAACGATTTTTCTGTATTTTCATGACTATGAACACTGAAGGCATCAAAACTATGAATTAACACATGTGGAATTATATACTTAACAAAAAAGTGTGAAACAACTGAATTTATGTCTTATATTCTAGGTTCTTCCAAGTAGACAGCTTTTGCTGTGATGATTGCTTTGCATACTCTTGGCATTCTCTTGATGAGCTTCAAGAGGTAGTCACCGGGAATGGTTTTCACTTTACAGGTGTGCCCTGTCAGGTTTAATAAGTGGGATTTCTTGTCTTAAAAATGGTGTTGGGACCATCAGTTGTGTTGTGCAGAAGGCTAGTGGATACACAACTGATAGTCCTACTGAATAGACTGTTAGAATTTGTATAATGGCAAGAAAAAAGCAGCTAAGTAAAGAAAAACGAGTGGCCATCATTACTTTAAGAAATGAAGGTCAGTCAGTCCGAAAAATTGGGAAAACTTTGAAAGTGTCCCCAAGTGCAGTGGCAAAAACCATCAAGCGCTACGAAGAAACTGGCTCACATGAGGACCGCCCCAGGAAAGGAAGACCAAGAGTCACCTCTGCTTCTGAGGATTAGTTTATCCGAGTCACCAGCCTCATAAATCGCAGGATGACAGCAGCTCAGATTAGAGACCAGGTCAATGCCACACAGAGTTCAAGCAGCAGACACATCTCTACAACAACTGTTAAGAGGAGACTTTGTGCAGCAGGCCTTCACGGTAAAATAGCTGCTAGGAAACCACTGCTAAGGACAGGTTGTCTTCACAGGGCCTGACCATACGAGGAAAGTTTATAATGAAAAATTAACAATCTGCCATTTAGGAATTGAAAAGAAATCAAATTCAGACAAAGCAGGATGCACTGTTATAATGGAACTCACAACAAAAACAAGGGTCAGAAATTTTCGATAACAACACTACCTGCTGTATGCTACCGTCAGATCGTACTAATTCCTTCTCTGAAGCACTGTTAAAGGTTTTAGATGAAGGCATGGAATAGAGTGTATTAAAAACAGTCAGGTCATTATATAAAAAAAACATTCTCATATAAATATCTTCCATGGTTTGCCAAAAACCCATAAAGAAGTTTTTCTCCCTTCGGCCAGACATCTCAGGCATTGGATCCTTCAATGGGGAACGCAGTCCCTGCATTGATGATCATTTACAACCCTTAATCTAAAGATTACCAGGTGTTTTAAAGGATACCACCTCTGTGCTTAAAGGGGAGGTCTGAAGGCAAAGTCATTTTCATTCTAAATCCCTATCTATTTGATGCCATAATCTAAACTCTTTTCTAATATACATGCATCAAAAAATTCCCATCCTTCCCTAACTACAATAACTGCTTTTTATTTTTTCTCTACTTCCTTGCTTATGACGCTTCGTTTGAGAACCCCAAGTGCATGCTTGGATACTCAAAGTGACATCAGAGGTCAGAGGCTGCGGTCACTGACGCAACCTCTGCTCCCTCTCTGAAATAAAGTGCCATCAGTGATATTCGTTTCAAGGGCTGGGCTAGTCCCTGCACGAAATGCACTGTGCGACGTGCACAATGACAGTGCACTCTTTCGCTGGCTCATATAAGCAATAATGATCTGGCCACAGAGCAGTGTCAGAATAATCGGTGGGCAGGAGACTAGCGCCGCCTTCGCAAGTCACGTCATTGGTCTCTGCACACTGGGTTTTCTGACAACGCTCTATTGACGGCTCATTGCTGCTGATCTAAGCCGGTAACAGAGAGTGCACTATTATGGTGCACATTGCACTGCACTAGGGACGAGGCCCTTAAATGAGTGTCACTGATGACGTTTCATTTCAGGGAGAGGGCAGAGACTGTGGCAGTGACTACAATCTCTGCCGCATGATGATGCTTTGTTTGAGCATCTCAGGATGCATTGGGAGTCTCAAATAAAGCATAGGAAAAAAATAGAGAAGCAGTTAGAGTAGTGAGGGAAGGATAGGGAACTTTTAATGCATATTATATATTAGAAAATAGGTTAGATTATGGAACTAAATAGATAGGGATTTAGAATGAAAGATGCTTTGCTTTGAGACCACCCCCTTGAAGATATGGACAGACTTCACTTGCGTCTGGATTATTCATTCATAATTTGTGATGTTGGGAATTTATATATCTGTATACCACACAATCAGGAGCTGGTCACATTACAATATTATCTCAGTGCCTACAGTCTATTCTCTCCAGAATTAAGATAATTTTTATTAATAGCTACCAATTATTTATTACAATATAATTTATTATATAGAACAAAGATGGTTTCTTTTGCAGTTAAAAGGAGCCCCAGTGGGGTCCCATTTTCACTTTCTCTAGCTATTTTGTATGTAGGATGGGGGGAAGAACAATGTATTTTTTTCCAAGGAGAATATGCTTGCAATGTGTGTCGTGTTGTACAGTCAAAACGTAAGCGACATACTGTGAGTATGGTCGGACCCCATGGTGACTGTACCTTTATCTAAATAATAATAATCCGCTAAATTTAAGATTAATGCACAGTTTCTGGTAATACTACTACTTCATGCAACTAGCTGTCATCCAGCTCACATCGTCAAATCTATTCCTAATGGGGAAATTATAAGGGCAAAACGGAAATGTTCAGACAATGATAGCTTTAATAAAAAACTTGTTATTACAGAAAGACTCCTGTGTAGAGGATGCAATCAGAGATTAATTGACATTGCAGAAATTAAAACACATAACAGATCCAGGCAATCATTAATAGAAAAATAAACCTATTAATGAATTGGAAAAAAAATTGATATTCAGCTCTTGGTTCAGTCGGCAAACAAATAGTTTCTAATAATTAACCAATATCCCATTTAAAAAAAACATTGCTACAAGTCATTTTGTAGAAAAAAAAAAAGAAAAACACTTGATAAAATGTTATCTCCTAGTTTATATCTTGTAAAAAATGCTAATACGACATGGCTCTCTTCCAAAGGGTTTCACAAATGTATGTGACAAAGTAAAAAAGACAAAAAACAATAGAGATGCCTCAGGGCGCGGACAATAAAATAAACCAATTTATTAACTGCAATAATCATCATGTGGTATATTACATAGAATGCAAATCATGCAACATTAAATATGTAGGCTGCACCATTCGGAATTGAAAGAACAGGATTAGTGAACATATTTCTGATGTTTCTAAAAAAAATGCAACATATTCAGAAGCAGTGAAACATTTTGTTGAAACACACATGTCTAATATTGACTCCTTGGTTTTCTATGGCGTCAAAAGAATCAATCAACCACCAAGGGGAGGAGAATGGTGGAGGCAGCTGCTGCTAAGAGAAGCAATTTGGATTCTAAAGTTGGATGTAAGACAGTCATGCGGGATGAATTTAAAATGTGATTTATCATTTTTTTTATTGCCATTATATTATTGCCATGTACATACAGCGGGTGAAATAAGTATTGAACGTAGAGGTGCTATTGACATGAAATTCTCACCAGATGTTGGTAAAACCCATCCAATCCACAGAGGCAAAGAAATAAAACCATAGATTTCCAGAAATTAAGTTATGTGTAATAATGAGTAATGACACAGGGAAAAAGTATTGAACAGGACAGGCTTACTGAAGTTTATTTAATACTTCGTACAAAAGCCTCTTTTAGGATGACACCTCTTGTATGGAGAAACTAGTCGCATGCATCGCTCAGGTGTGATTTTGTCACATTCTTCCACAAAAACACTCTTCACATCCTGAAGGTCCCGTGGGCTCCTTCTATGAACTCTGAGCTTTAGTTCCTCCCATAAATTTTGTATTAGATTTAGGTCAGATGATTGGCTGGGCCATTCTAGAAGCTTTATTTTCTTTCTTTGCAACCAAATGAGACTGGCTTTTCTTGGCTTTGTGTTTGGGATCATTGTCTTGCTGAAATGTCCACCCTCGTTTCATCGTCATCATCCTGGTAGATGGCAGCAGATTGTTATAAAAAATGTCTTGGTAGATTTGTTTATTCATGCTTCCTTCAATCATATGAAGTTTGCCAGTGTCATATGCTGAAAAACAGCCCCACATCATGATGTTCCCACCTCCAAACTTCACTGCTGGTATGGTGTTTTTAGGGTGATATGTCATGTGTTTTGGCCCCCAAACATGTTGTGCATTATGGCATCCAAAGAGTTCCATTTTGGTCTCATCTAATCGGACAATATTGTCCCAATATTTCACAGGCTTGTCTGAATGTTATTGAGCAAACTTTAAGTGCACTTGAGCATTTTTTTTGTTCAGTAATGGAGTCTTGAGCATGCATGCATTGTTTTCTTTTAAACAATTGTACTTGCTGATTCCAGGACTTTCTGTAGCTTTCCACAAGTAGTCCTTGGCTCTTGGACAACTCTTCTGAGAATTCCTTTCACCCTTCTGTCTGAAATCTTGCCGGGAACACCTGATCATGACAGGTTTATGGTGAAATTATGTTCTTTCCACTAACGGATTATGGCCCCAACATTGCTCACTGGAACCTTCAGTGGTTTAGACATTATTTGGTAACCAATGCCATCAGTATATTTGGCATCAATAAGGCTGCAAAGGTTTTGAGTCAGCTCAATGGTTTTACCCATCATGAGATGCTTCTTATGCGGCCTTTGGTAATGAGACATCTTTCTATAGGCCATCAGTTGAACCAGCTGATATTTTTCACTAAGTGGCAGGACTGTATTCTAATTACTGATAGATTTCAGCTGGTGTCATGATTTTCCATAGCTTTTTGCACCTCTCTTTCTTCATGTGTTCAATACTTTTTTCCTCTGTCATTTCTCATTATTACACATAGCTTAATTTATGAACATCTATTGGTCTGATTTGTTTGCTTGTGTGGATTGGATGGGTTGTTACCAACTTCTAATGCGAATTTTATATCAAGAAACACCTCTAGAAATACAGTCATGGCCAAAAGTGATGGCAACCTTGAAATTGTTCCACAAAATGAAGTATTTCTCCCAGAAAATTATATTATTTACACTTGTTTTGTTATACACATGTTTATTTCCTTTGTGTGGATCAGCACAAAAACAAAGAAAAAAAGCAAATTCTGCATAATTCCATACTAAGCCTAAAATGGATTGGACAATATTGATGGCACCTTTCCAATATTGTGTTTAAGCAACATTGTTTCAAGCATTTGATGGTCATTCAAACTCACCAGTGGCAAGTAACAGGTGTGGGCAATATGAAAATCACACCTGAAACCAGGTAAAAAGGGGATAAGTTGACTCCATCTTTGCATTGTGTGTCTGTGTGTGCGACACTAAGCATGGAGAACAGAAAGAGGAGAAGAGAACTGTCTGAGGACATGAGAAACAAAATTGTTGAACACAATTTCAAAGTTACAAGTCCATCTCCAGAGATCTTGATGTTCCTTTGTCCATGGTGTACAACACAATCAAGAAGTTTTACATCCTATGGCACTACAGCTAATCTCACTGGACGTGGACGACAGAGAAAAATTGCTGAAAAGTTACAAAGTAGGATAGTCCGGATGGTGGATAAGTAGCCTCATTCAAGTTCCAAAGAAATTCAAGCTGTCCTGCAGGCTCAGGGTGCATCAGTGTCAGCACGAACTATCCATCAACATTTGAATGAAATGAAACACTGTGGCATGAGACCCATGAGGACTTCACTGCTGACACAGGGACATAGAAAAATCTATACTGCAGTTTGCCAAAATGTATGTGAATAAGCCAAAATCCTGCTGGGAAAGCACTTTGTGGACAGATGAGACTTAGGTAAAGTACCTTATTTTACTGTTTACTTAAAATGAAATGAGGCTTGCAAAAAAGAAAACACAGTACCTACAGTCAAATATGGTGGAGGGTCATAGATATTTTGGGGTAGTTCTGCTGATTTTTGGCACTAGATGCCTTGATTGTGTGCAAGGCATCAAGATATCTGAAGATTACCAAAGGATTTGGGGTCACATTATTGTATCCAGTGTCTGAAAACTGGGTTTGCATACTAGATGATGGGTCTTCCAGCAGGAGAATGACTCCAAACATACTTCAAGAAGTGCCCAGAAATGATTTTAATCAAAGCTCTGGAGAGTTCTGAAGTGGACAGCAATGAGTCCCGATCTAAATCCCATTGAACCCGTTGCAAAACAATAGTGGTCCAAAATTCTAGTTGAGGGGTGTAAGAAGCTTGCTGATGGTTATAGGAAGCGATTAACTGCAGTTATTTATTTGAAAGGTTGTACAATCAAATATTAGGTTGAGGGTGCCAACAATTTTGATCATCCCATTTTGGGGGTTTAGTATGAAATTATGTACAATTTGACTTTTTTTCTGTTTTTTTTTTTGTTTTGTTCCAATACACAAAAAGAAAATAAGCATGTGTAAAATAAAGCATGTGTAATTTCTGGAAAAAATACAGTACTTCATTTTCTGGAACAATTTCAAGGGTGCCAACACTTTTAACCATGATTATATGTACACTTGGTGACTGTATGTTAAATTGATGACATGTTCAATACTTAATTTACCTACTGTATATTAATTATTCATTTGAATATTTGCTATATTTCTATGTATTAATTGTACTCGCCCAGAATTGTTCACTTTGTTTTTAAATATTTCACCATGATACTCTAATTCACACTACGAATGAGGGCGAAGAGACACCAGAAACGCGTCAGTGAATTTTCTGATCATGCCATGTGGATATTAATCTGTTTTCTATTTCTTATGGATAATCAATAAAGAAGTAATGTATTTTTAATGAGATTTGTGGATGAGCCATTTTTCTCCAATCCTCAAATAATTTACAGTTGCTGTTACAGGCAAATGCTGGGTATGGTGCGAGCTCTGCTCCTGAACCCTCTTCATATATGGAGACCCAACGTAGGGAGTGCTATTATGTCTTATGTTGATTGAATGCACTCAAATCTGTACTACATGTCAGCATGAACATTGTTCATTGTTCTCTTTGCATAGTCTTTAAAGTAGTAGGTGGAAAAGTCCTCGATGGCAGGTATGTGTCACCGAGGTGGCTGACCTCGGTTATGTAAGTCCTGGAATGTAAGGCTCAAGCAATGGTAGTTTGCTGAGAAGGTTTTTATTGGGACCGGATGTTGTGCCTAGGAGTTAGGAGCGACCAAAAGAGTCTAGGTGGGAAAGGTCACTCCCATGCCTCCAAAAGGCAACTAAAGTGGCTCAAGTATGTCTTATGTCTGGGAACTGCAATGTGTTCATTATTGCTGACCAAACTGAGAGCAAAGCAGTGTCTGATTGCTGCATAAGAAAGACCGTACTACTTTATTGTGCCTACCTTGAAAAAGGACTGTGTGTTAGGGGCCGAGTTCCCACTTCTGCACAGGGGGAATCTCGGGCTGTTTCTGCTGCGGTCTCCCATTCTTCTTCTGCTGTAGTGGAGCCTGCTCAGCGGAGACGTCGGTCCCAGCGTCTGGCTCAGTCTCACTCTGTGCTTAGCGTTGCTGGTGCTTTTCCAGCTTCTACCTTTAAAGTCAGTGCTGGGCAGCGGCGAGCAGACGCTTTTGAGACTAAGTCCTGCTTTTTCCCTTCTGAGCATGCCCAGGGTGAGTTCTCCCGTTGGAGTTTGAGGGTCACATGCTCAGATACTGCAGCGGATCCCATTGGTCCTCCAGGAAGGTCCTGAAGGTGCTGAACTTCTGTGGCAGCTTCCCATTGCTCCTTTTTTGGAAGGTCCTGTTCGTGCTGCAGCTATATAAGCTTCGCATGACCGCACGGCCATGCGCTAGTGTACAATTGTATACGTGTGTTTGTTGATGAGTGCAAGTCGTTCCTTAAATATTCCATCCCTAAAGTATGACTGCTCGCATATGGTGTATGGCTGCTATCTAGCGCTCGACTAACTCACGTGTTACACACGATACAGCGTCTATTGCTGTGACCGCCAGTGCGGCGCAACGCGCCAGGAGAGCGCTTCCTAACCCACGTCTGGGTGATTAGTGGTGTCAGCCTGCACTGCACAGCTCGCACTCTTGTGCTTTATACTATTTATGTTTAGTTACCTATTACACCCAGTTGCGGTGTTGTGTGCAAGTAGTCTGTACGGACCTCAATCCCGAGTCTAGGGACTGAGTTCGGCGACTCCTTGCTTGCGCTCTTTAGTGCGGTATTGCGGCCCTGTGAAGTAACAGGGTACGCTTCCACCGCCATATAGCGCAGCCATTTACTAGCAGCAGGTTTCTCCTGCACGGTGGACCCCGGTCTGCGAACGCACCTAATATTATTTCACCTTATACTTGGTGCGTTCCGCCAGCCCTAACACTGTGTTTTTGTTATTGAATGTTTTGGATGAAAATAAGCTGTTTATGTTATATTGAAAGTTTATGCAAGAAAAAAAACTTTGACCTGTTTGACTTGGAAAACCACACCTGCGTGGACCTCAGCGGCTACCAAAGAGCATGTTGGAGTCAGAAGCTGCTGATTCATTAAAAGGAGCATGCATTTTAATGATTTAATGACTCAGGAGCATCTCATGACTTGCATGGTCCTCCAATTACCACACCAGAAATGTTACTCCAGTAGCTGATTGGAGCAAGATTTCTTGAGCAAGGAACGCCTCATCATGAATTAGCTGAGCTGAGGTGTCTCTCCCTCACCTTCGGCTACGTACCACATCATCTCCTCTCAGTTTGGCAGATGTAGGAGAAACGTGTGGAGAATATGAAAAGTTGCAAAATATTTGCACAACTCCGAATCATGCACAAATTTTGTGAATTTTCAACGCAATTTACGCAAGAATTCTTAAAATCTCCTTGATTAATCAGTGGCTCGTAGCTGAAATAATAAAGATTCATGCAGCATATTTTTAGACTGCTGCATACCTTTGCTACATTCATATAGAAACCCTGATCAAGCATTTTGTCTTCTTCACAAATGATCCATCCTTCCTTCAGCAATGTCAGTGCATTACTGATGTAAGCCGAAAAAATCACAAGGAGTCTTAATGATACATAAAAGCAGATGCTATGGATGTGGTTGATGCTACGGAAAAGGTGGCCAAAGTTTCAGCTCCACAAGTGAGGTCCCGGACTAGCAAACGCAACCCCTCTAAGTGAAACTTGCTCCATTATGTTAAGAGAGCGGACTAGCAAACGCAACCCCTCTAAGTGAAACTTGCTCCATTATGTTAAGAGACTTCAAACTAAAATGTCAAAACTAAACTATGTGTATGGAAAATAAGACAAGTGAATAGATATCGACAAGGAGACTTCGACTAATGAGCGATTAGAATTTATTACATTGTCACAACAGCTCTGGAAAATAAATATTTTCCAAGAACCTTAGAAACTAGTATTAGATGACTATTACTACATGTGTATCTGATCAGATGGTTTTCCATGCACACTGCTAGTGATAGGTAGACCCGTGGATGTTCGGGTCCATTGAGTTTCAGCCAAACATTAAAAAACAGTTTGGTTCGGGTACCATTTTGGTACCCGAACTCGAACACAAACCCGGGCCTCATTCAAATGAATGGGGGGACTGAATATTCGGCGTTACCATCATCTATGTGACAGCGTGGAAAACACTGGCTCTGGTCGGTGGTAAGTTCGTTACTGCTGGTCAGAGCACTGCGGTTCTCACGCTGTCACACAGATGGCAGTGTGTGAGTCAGCAGCTGTGACCGGCGGCAAAAGGGCTACTGATGGTCACAGATGTCAAATGATCAGAGTACTACTTTAAAAAAATAAAAAATAAAAAAAATGGTGTGTGGTCCCCCCATTTTTGACAATCAGCCAAGATAAAGCAGATAGCTGATTGTTATGGATCCCAATGGCTAGGGGATCGCACTGGACAAGCAAAAATAACTAAAATAACGGACGAGCTCTAGGGTGATGGAACCTGGGCTGACCACTGCCCTACTCCTGACAAACACAACTAGAAATAGCCAGGGAGCGTGCCTACGTTGATTCTAGACGCTTCGCGCCAGCCTAAGAGCTAACTAGCACTGCAGAGAAAATAAAGACCTAGCTTGCCTCCAGAGAAATAAACCCAAAAGGTATAGTTGCCCCCCACATGTATTGACGGTGAAAATGAGAGGAAGGCACGCACATAGATATGAAAATAGAGTTAGCAAAACGAGGCCCGCTATAACTAGAAAGCAGAATGATACAAAAGGGGTCTGAGCGGTCAGCAAAAAACCCTAATCAAAAACCATCCTGAGATTACAAGCACCCATGTGCCAACTCATGGCACATGGGGAGCACCTCAGCCCACTAGAGCTTCCAACTAGCATAGAGTAATATTTAGCAAGCTGGACAAAAAAAACAAAACAACTGAAAAGCATAACTTAGCTTATCCTGAGAGATCTGGAAGCAGGTAGTCAGAACCAAACTGAGAACATTGATAGCCGGCAAGGGAATGACAGGGAAGCCAGGTTAAATAGGAAACACCCAGCCTCAGATGGACAGGTGGAAACCAGAAACCGCAACCCACCAAAGTCACCCAGTACCAGTTGTAACCACCAGAGGGAGCCCAAAAACAGAATCCACAACAGTACCCCCCCCTTGAGGAGGGGTCACCGAACCCTCACGAGAACCCCCAGGGCGATCAGGATGAGCTCTATGGAAGGCGCGGACCAAATCAGTCGCATGAACATCAGAGGCGAACACCCAGGAATTATCCTCCTGACCATAACCCTTCCACTTAACCAAATACTGGAGTTTACGTCTGGAAACACGAGAATCCAAGATCTTCTCAACAACATACTCCAATTCTCCCTCCACCAGCACCGGAGCAGGAGGCTCAACCGAAGGAACAACGGGCACCTCATACCTCCGCAATAACGACCGATGGAACACGTTATGAATAGCAAACGATGCTGGGAGATCCAAACGAAAAGATACAGGGTTAAGAATCTCCAAGATCTTATAAGGACCGATGAACCGAGGCTTGAACTTGGGAGAAGAGACCTTCATAGGGACAAAACGAGAAGACAACCACACCAAGTCCCCAACACGAAGTCGGGGACCCATGCGGCGACGGCGATTAGCAAACTGCTGAGCCTTCTCCTGAGACAACTTCAAATTGTCCACCACCTGATTCCAAATCTGATGTAGCCTGTCCACCACCACGTCCACTCCAGGACAATCCGAAGGCTCCACCTGACCAAAGGAAAAACGAGGATGAAACCCCGAATTACAAAAGAAAGGAGAAACCAAAGTAGCAGAACTAGCCCGATTATTAAGGGCAAATTCGGCCAGTGGCAAAAAGGCAACCCAGTCATCTTGATCAGCAGAAACAAAACACCTTAAATAAGTTTCCAAGGTCTGATTAGTTCGCTCCGTCTGGCCATTCGTCTGAGGATGGAATGCAGATGAGAAAGACAAATTAATGCCCATCTTAGCACAAAACGTCCGCCAAAATCTAGACACAAACTGGGATCCCCTGTCAGAAACGATATTCTCCGGAATCCCATGCAAACGAACCACGTTCTGAAAAAATAAAGGGACCAACTCAGAGGAGGAAGGCAACTTAGGCAAGGGTACCAAATGAACCATCTTAGAAAAGCGGTCACACACAACCCAGATAACGGACATTTTCTGTGAGACAGGGAGATCTGAAATAAAATCCATGGAAATGTGCGTCCAAGGCCTCTTCGGGATAGGCAAGGATAACAACAACCCACTGGCCCGAGAACAGCAAGGCTTAGCCCGAGCACACACTTCACAAGACTGCACGAAGGTGCGCACATCCCTTGACAAGGAAGGCCACCAAAAAGACCTGGCCACCAAGTCTCTAGTACCAAATATTCCCGGATGACCAGCCAACACAGAAGAATGGACCTCGGAGATGACTCTACTGGTCCAATCATCCGGAACAAACAGTCTTTCTGGTGGACAACGATCAGGTTTATCCGCCTGAAACTCCTGCAATGCACGACGCAAGTCTGGGGAGACGGCGGACAATATTACCCCATCCCTAAGGATACCAGTAGGCCCAGAGTCTCCAGGAGAGTCAGGCACAAAACTCCAGGATAGAGCATCTGCCTTCACATTCTTTGAACCTGGCAGGTATGAAACCACAAAATTGAAACGAGAAAAAAACAACGACCAACGAGCCTGTCTAGGATTCAGACGCCTGGCAGACTCAAGGTAAATCAAATTTTTGTGATCAGTCAAGACCACCACACGATGTCCAGACCCTCAAGCCAATGACGCCACTCCTCAAATGCCCACTTCATGGCCAAAAGCTCCCGATTACCCACATCATAATTGCGCTCGGCGGGCGAGAATTTTCTAGAAAAGAACGCACATGGCTTCATCACCGAGCCATCGGAACTTCTCTGTGACAAAACCGCCCCCGCTCCAATCTCGGAAGCATCAACCTCAACCTGAAAAGGAAGTGAAACATCTGGTTGACATAACACAGGAGCAGAAGAAAACCGGCGCTTAAGTTCCTGAAAGGCCTCCACAGCCGTAGGAGACCAATTAGCAACATCAGCACCCTTTTTAGTCAAATCAGTCAAAGGTTTAACAACACTGGAAAAATTAGCAATGAACCGATGATAAAAATTAGCAAAACCCAATAACCTCTGAAGACTCTTAACAGATGTAGGTTGTGTCCAGTCACAAATCGCCTGAACCTTGACGGGATCCATCTCAATAGTAGAAGGAGAAAAAATGTACCCCAAAAAAGAAATCTTCTGGACAACCAAGAGACATTTCGAGCCCTTCACAAACAGAGAATTGGCCCGCAGGACTTGAAACACCTTCCTGACCTGTAGAACATGAGACTCCCAGTCATCAGAAAACACCAAAATATCATTCAAATACACAATCATAAACTTATCCAGATATTCATGGAAAATATTGTGCATAAAGGACTGAAAGACTGAAGGAGCATTAGAAAGTCCAAAAGGCATTACCAAATACTCAAAATGGCCCTCAGGCGTATTAAATGCGGTTTTCCACTCATCACCCTGCTTTATCCGCACAAGATTATACGCACCGCGAAGATCTATCTTAGTGAACCACCTAGCCCCCTTAATGCGAGCAAACAAATCAGTCAATAATGGCAATGGATACTGATATTTGACTGTAATCTTATTCAGAAGGCGATAATCTATACAAGGCCTCAGGGAACCATCTTTTTTAGCCACGAAAAAAAAACCTGCTCCCAGAGGGGACAAAGATGGACGAATATGTCCCTTTTCCAAGGACTCCTTAATATAATTCCGCATAGCAGTATGCTCTGGCACTGACAGATTAAATAAACGACCCTTAGGGAACTTACTGCCAGGAATTAATTCTATAGCACAGTCACAATTCCTATGAGGAGGGAGCGAATTGAGCTTAGGCTCCTCAAAAACATCCCGATAGTCAGACAAAAACGCAGGGACCTCAGAAGGAGTAGATGAAGCGATTGAAATCAGAGGTGCATCATCATGAACCCCCTGACATCCCCAGCTTAACACAGACATTGTTTTCCAATCCAGGACTGGATTATGAGTTTGTAACCATGGCAGACCAAGCACTAGTACATCATGTAAATTATACAGTACAAGGAAGCGAATCACCTCCTGATGAACGGGAGTCATGCGCATGGTCACTTGTGTCCAGTACTGCGGTTTATTCATAGCCAATGGTGTAGAGTCAATTCCCTTCAAAGGAATAGAAACTTCCAGAGGCTCCAGACTAAAACCGCAGCGTTTGGCAAATGACCAATCCATAAGACTCAGGGCAGCGCCCGAATCCACATAGGCATCGACGGAAATGGATGACAGTGAACAAATCAGAGTTACAGACAAAATGAACTTAGACTGCAGAGTACTAATGGCAAAAGATTTATCAACCTTTTTTGTGCGTTTAGAGCATGCTGATATAACATGAGCTGAATCACCACAATAAAAACACAATCCATTTTTCCGCCTATAATTTTGCCATTCACTTCTGGACTGAATTCTATCACATTGCATAGTCTCAGGTGCCTGTTCAGAAGACACCGCCAACTGGTGCACAGGTTTGCGCTCCCGCAAACGCCGATCAATCTGAATGGCCATAGTCATAGACTCATTCAGACCTGTAGGCGCAGGGAACCCCACCATAATATCCTTAATGGCCTCAGAAAGACCATCTCTGAAGTTTGCAGCCAGTGCACACTCATTCCACTGAGTAAGTACCGACCATTTCCGAAATTTTTGACAATATACTTCCGCTTCATCATGCCCCTGAGAGAGGGCTAATAATGCCTTTTCAGCCTGAATCTCCAGGTTAGGTTCCTCATAGAGCAATCCCAGTGCCAGAAAAAACGCATCCACACTGAGCAATGCAGGATCCCCTGGTGCCAATGCAAATGCCCAATTCTGAGGGTCGCTCCGCAGGAAAGATATTACAATCTTGACCTGCTGAGCAGGGTCTCCAGAGGAGCGAGATTTCAAAGAAAGAAACAATTTGCAATTGTTCCTGAAATTCAGGAAGGTAGAACTATCTCCAGAAAAAAACTCTGGAATAGGAATTCTAGGTTCAGACATAAGAGTGTGAACAACAAAATCCTGTATGTTTTGAACTTTTGCAGCGAGATTATTCAGGCTGGAAGCCAAACTCTGGACATCCATGTTAAACAGCTAAGGTCAGAGCCATTCAAGGGTTAAGAGGAGGTAAGAAGCAGCTAGACAGCAATTAAAGGCTAGGCAGCAAAACTCTGAGGGAAAAAAAAAAAAATTTCCCTTCAACACTTCTTTTTCTCCTGCTTCAGCCCAAACAATTAACACTTTGTGGGCCGGCTATACTGTTATGGATCCCAATGGCTAGGGGATCGCACTGGACAAGCAAAAATAACTAAAATAACGGACGAGCTCTAGGGTGATGGAACCTGGGCTGACCGCTGCCCTACTCCTGACAAACACAACTAGAAACAGCCAGGGAGCGTGCCTACGTTGATTCTAGATGCTTCACGCCAGCCTAAGAGCTAACTAGCACTGCAGAGAAAATAAAGACCTAGCTTGCCTCCAGAGAAATAAACCCCAAAGGTATAGTTGCCCCCCACATGTATTGACGGTGAAAATGAGAGGAAGGCACGCACATAGATATGAAAATAGAGTTAGCAAAACGAGGCCCGCTATAACTAGAAAGCAGAATGATACAAAAGGGGTCTGAGCGGTCAGCAAAAAACCCTAATCAAAAACCATCCTGAGATTACAAGCACCCATGTGCCAACTCATGGCACATGGGGAAAACCTCAGCCCACTAGAGCTTCCAACTAGCATAGAGTAATATTTAGCAAGCTGGACAAAAAAAAACAAAACAACTGAAAAGCATAACTTAGCTTATCCTGAGAGATCTGGAAGCAGGTAGTCAGAACCAAACTGAGAACATTGATAGCCGGCAAGGGAATGACAGGGAAGCCAGGTTAAATAGGAAACACCCAGCCTCAGATGGACAGGTGGAAACCAGAAACCGCAACCCACCAAAGTCACCCAGTACCAGTTGTAACCACCAGAGGGAGCCCAAAAGCAGAATCCACAACAGCTGATGTCTGGTATTCTCAGACTGGGAGGGGCCAAGGATATTAACCCTTCCCAGCCTAAAAAAGCAACTCGCAGCCACCCCAGAAAAGGCACATTTATTAGATGCGCCAACTCTGGCTCTTTGTCCGGGTCTCTTCCCACTTGCCCTGGTGTGGTAGCAAGTGGAGTAAAAGTATTACAGCTTTGTAATGTCAGCTGACATCAATCCCAGTGGTTAGTAATGGAGAGTTTTTTATATGACATCCCATCACTAACCCCATAGTGAAAATGAAATAAAGAGAGACACAGAAAAAAGTCCTGTAATTGAAAAACACATAGAAAAAACTCCTTTATTTGAAATAAACAATCCCCACTTTCATTTACCCATTTATTACTGTAAAAATAAAAAAAATCACAGTATTCCTAATCTGTCCGCCAATAATCCATATGTTCCACGACATGCTCCTACTCTGCTACATCTGGATGCATTGCTGAGTGATGGCATGATATAATCGCTCAGTAGTGCATCCAGGAAACACTAAGCATGAGAACTCCGCTTCATTGCTGAGCGCTGACATCACTAAGTTGACTAGAGTTCATTGACTATGAACTCCGTTCACCTTATTGACGTAACTGCTCTGCACTGAAGCGGAGTTCTCACGCTCAGCTCAGTGTCTCCTAGATGTAGCAGAGTTGGAGCACATATGGATTATCAGCGAACAGGTGAGGAATACTGTGTTTTTTATTTTTACATTAATAAATGGTAAAAGAGTTTGGGGAGTGCTTATTTCAAACAAAGGAGTTTTTCTGTGTGTTTTGTTCAATTAACCCCTTCATGACCCAGCCTATTTTGACCTTAATGACCTGGCCGTTTTTTGCAATTCTGACCAGTGTCCCTTTATGAGGTAATAACTCAGGAACGCTTCAACGGATCCTAGCGATTCTGACATTGTTTTTTTGTAACATATTGGGCTTCATGTTAGTGGTAAATTTAGGTCGATAATTTCTGAGTTTATTTGTGAAAAAAATGAAAATTTGGCGAAAATTTAGAAAATTCGCACATTTTGAATTTTTATTCTGTTAAACTAGAGAGTTATGTGACACAAAATAGTTAATAAATAACATTTCCCACATGTCTACTTTACATCAGCACAATTTTGGAAACAAATTTTTTTTTGCTACGAAGTTATAAGGGTTAAAATTTGACCAGTGATTTCTCATTTTTACAACAACATTTACAAAACCATTTTTTTAGGGACCACCTCACATTTGAAGTCAGTTTGAGGGTTCTATATGGCAGAAAATACCCAAAAGTGACACCATTCTAAAAACTGCACCCCTCAAGGTGCTCAAAACCACATTCAATAAGTTTATTAACCCTTCAGGTGTTTCACAGCAGCAGAAGCAACATGGAAGAAAAAATGAACATTTAACTTTTTAGTCACAAAAATGATTTTTAGCAACAATTTTTTTATTTTCCCAAGGGTAAACGGAGAAACTGGACCACGAAAGTTGTTGTCCAATTTGTCCTGAGTACACTGATACCTCATATGTGGGGGTAAACCACTGTTTGGGCGCACGGCAGGGCTCGGAAGGGAAGGAGCGCCATTTGACTTTTTGAATGAAAAATTAGCTCCAATCTTTAGCGGACACCATGTCGCGTTTGGAGAGCCCCCGTGTGCCTAAACATTGAAGCTCCCCCACAAGTGACCCCATTTTGGAAACTAGACCCCCCAAGGAACTTATCTACAAGCATAGTGAGCACTTTAAACCCTCAGGTGCTTTACAAATTGATCCGTAAAAATGAAAAAGTACTTTTTTTCACGAAAAAATTCTTTTAGCCTCAATTTTTTCATTTTCACATGGGCAACAGGATAAAATGGATCCTAAAATTTGTTTGGCAATTTCTCCTGAGTACACCAATACCTCACATGTGGGGGTAAACCACTGTTTGGGCACATGGTAAGGCTCGGAAGGGAAGGAGCGTCATTTGACTTTTTGAATGAAAAATTATCTCCATCGTTAGCGGACACCATGTCGCGTTTGGAAAGCCCCTGTGTGCCTAAACATTGGAGCTCCCCCACAAGTGACCCCATTTTGGAAACTAGACCTCCCAAGGAACTAGTCTAGATGTGCGATGAGCACTTTCAACCCCCAAGTGCTCCATAGAAGTTTATAATGCAGAGCCGTGAAAATAAAAAAACATTGGACCCCAAAAGTGATCATTGGAGAAATTGGACCCCAAAAGTTATTATCCAGTTTGTCCGGAGTACGTTGATACCCCATATGTGGGGGGGAAACCACTGTTTGGGTGCACGGCAGGGCTCGGAAGGGAAGAAGCGCCATTTGACTTTTTGAATGAAAAATTGGCTCCAATCTTTAGCGGACACCATATCGCGTTTGGAGAGCCCCCGTGTGCCTAAACATTGGAGCTCCCCCACAAGTGACCCCATTTTGGAAACTAGACCCCCCAAGGAACTTATCTAGAAGCATAGTGAGCACTTTAAACCCTCAGGTGCTTCACAAATTGATCCGTAAAAATGAAAAAGTACTTTTCTTTTAGCCTCAATATTTTCATTTTCACATGGGCAACAGGATAAAATAGATCCTAAAATTTGTTGGGAAATTTCTCCTGAGTACGGCGATACCTCATATGTTGGGGTAAACCACTGTTTGGGTGCACGGTAAGGCTCGGAAGGGAAGGTGCGACATTTGACTTTTTGAATTGAAAATTAGCTCCAATCGTTAGCGGACACCATGTCGCGTTTGGAGAGCCCCTGTGTGCCTAAACATTGGAGCTCCCCTACAAGTGACCCCATTTTGGAAACTAGACCCCCCAAGGAACTTATCTAGATGCATAGTGAGCACTTTAAACCCCCAGGTGCTTCACAGAAGTTTATAACGCAGAGCCGTCAAAATAAAAAATAATTTTTCTTTCCTCAAAAATGATTTTTAGCCCGGAATTTTTTATGTTCCCAAGGGTAACAGGAGAAATTGGACCCCAAAAGTTGTTGTCCAGTTTCTCCTGAGTACGATGATACCCCATATGTGGGGGTAAACCACTGTTTGGGCGCACGGCAGGGCTCGGAAAGGAAGGCATGCCATTTGGCTTTTTGAATGGAAAATTAGCTCCAATCATTAGCGGACACCATGTTGTGTTTGGAGAGCCCCTGTGTGCCTAAACACTGAAGCTCCCCCACAAGTGACCCCATTTTGGAAACTAGACCTCCCAAGGAGCTAATCTAGATGTGTGGTGAGCACTTTGAACCCCAAGTGCTTCACAGAAGTTTATAACACAGAGCCATGAAAATAAAAAATAATTTTTCTTTTCTCAAAAATGATTTTTTAGCCCACAATTTTTTAATTTTCCCAAGGGTAACAGGAGAAATTTGACCCCAAAAGTTGTTGTCCAGTTTGTCCTGAGTACGCTGATAACCCATATGTGGGGGTAAACCACTGTTTGGGCACATGCCGGGGCTCGGAAGGGAAGTAGTGACATTTTGGAATGCAGACTTTAATGGAATAGTCTGCGGGCATCATGTTACGTTTGCAGAGCCCCTGATGTGCCTAAACAGTAGAAACCCCCCACAAGTGACCCCATTTTGGAAACTAGACCCCCCAAGGAACTTATCTAGATATGTGATGAGCACTTTGAACCCCCAAGTGCTTCACAGAAGTTTACAACGCAGAGCCGTGAAAATAAAAAATAATTTTTCTTTCCTCAAAAATGATGTTTTAGCAAGCAATTTTTTATTTTCTCAAGGGTAACAGGAGAAATTGGACCCCAATAGTTGTTGCCCAGTTTGTCCTGAGTACACCGATACCCCATATGTGGGGGTAAACCACTGTTTGGACACAAGTCGGGGTTCGGAAGGGAAGTAGTGACGTTTTGAAATGCAGACTTTGATGGAGTGGTCTGCGGGCATCACATTCCATTTGCTGAGCCCCTGATGTACCTAAACAGTAGAAACCCTCCACAAGTGACCCCATTTTGGAAACTAGACCCCCCAAGGAACTAATCTAGATGTGTAGTGAGCACTTAGAACCCCCAAGTGCTTCATAGAAGTTTACAATGCAGAGCCGTGAAAATAACAAATCATTTTTCATTCCTCAAAAATTATGTTTTAGCAAGCAATTTTTTATTTTTGCAAGAGTAACAGGAGAAATTGGACCCCAATAGTTGTTGCCCAGTTTGTCCTGAGTACGCCGATACCCCATATGTGGGGGTAAACCACTGTTTGGACACAAGTCGGGGTTCGGAAGGGAAGTAGTGACGTTTTGAAATGCAGACTTTGATGGAGTGGTCTGCGGGTGTCACATTCCATTTGCAGAGCCCCTGATGTGCCTAAACAGTAGAAACCCTCCACAAGTGACCCCATTTTGGAAACTAGACCCCCCAAGGAACATATCTAGATGTGTAGTGAGCACTTAGAACCCCCAAGTGCTTCACAGAAGTTTACAACGCAGAGCCGTGAAAATAACAAATAATTTTTCATTCCTCAAAAATTATGTTTTAGCAAGCAATTTTTTATTTTCGCAAGAGTAACAGGAGAAATTGGACCCCAATAGTTGTTGCCCAGTTTGTCTTGAGTACGCCGATACCCCATATGTGGGGATAAACCACTGTTTGGGTGCACGTCGGGGCTCGGAAGGGAGGGAGCACCATTTGACTTTTTGAACGCAAGATTGGCTGGAATCAATGGTGGCACCATGTTGCGTTTGGAGACCCCTGATGTGCCTAAACAGTGGAAACCCCTCAATTCTAACTCCAACACTAACCCCAACACACCCTAAACCCTGGGCCAATCCGCTGCGGATCCACAGCCAAATCCGCACCGTGTGCACAGTCTAATGTAACCCTAAGGCCATGTGCACACGCTGCGGATTTTGCTGCTGATCAGCAGCGGATTTGACGCTGCGGATCCGCAGCAGTTTTCCCAAAGTTTACAGTACCTTGTAAACCTATGGGGAAAAAAAAACGCTGTGCACATGCTGCGGAAAAATCAGCGCGGAAACGCAGCGGATTATTTTCCGCAGCATGTCAATTCTTTCTGCGGATTCCGCAGCGGTTTTCAACCTGCTCCAATAGGAAAGTGCAGTTGAAAACCCGCAGAGAAATCCGCAGAAGAAACCGTAAGAAAATCCGCAGTGAAAACCGCAGTGGTTTTGCACTGCGGATTTTCCAAATCCGCTGCGGAAAAATCCGCAGCAGAATCCGCAACGTGTGCACATGGCCTAACCCTAACCCTAACCCTAGCCCTAACCCTAGCCCTAACCCTAGCCTCAACCCTAACCCTAACCCTAACCCTAACCCTAGTGGGGTAAGAAAAAAAAAATATATATTTTCTTTATTTTTATTATTGTCCCTACCAATGTGGGTGATAAAGGGGGGTTCAATTACTATTTTTTTTATTTTGATCACTGTGATGAGGTTATATCACAGTGATCAAAATGTACTTGGAACGAATCTGCCAGCCGGCAGATTCGGCGGGCGCACTGCGTATGCGCCCGCCATTTTGGAAGATGGCGGCGCCCATGAAGAAGATGGACGGACACCGCGAGGCTCGGTAAGTATGAGGGGGGGGGATCGGAGCACAGGGGGGTGGATCGGAGCACGGGGGGAGCGGACAGGAGGACGGGGGAGCGGGCAGGCGGACGGAGGGGAGTACGGGGCAGAAAGGAGGACTGGGGAGGCGATCGGTGGCAGTGGGGGGGGGACAGATCAGGGTTTCCAGCCATGGCCGATGATATTGCAGCATCGGCCATGGCTGGATTGTAATAGTTCACCATTTTCAAAGGTGAAATATTACAAATCGCTCTGATTGGCTTTTTCACTTTCAACAGCCAATCAGAGCGATTGTAGCCACGGGGGGGTGAAGCCACCCCCCCTGGGCTGGAGTACCACTCCCCCTGTCCCTGAAGATCAGGTGAACTTGGAGTTAACCCTTTCACCCGATCTGCAGGGACGCGATCATTCCATGATGCCACATAGGCGTCATGGGTCGGATTGGCACCGACTTTCATGACGCCTACGTGGCGTCACAGGTCGGGAAGGGGTTAAAGGACTTTTTCTCTGTGTGTTTCTTAACTTAAACTTACAGGGTTGGTACTGGGGACGTCTAATAGACGCCTTTCCATTACTAACCCCTGGGCTTTTTGTCAACTGACATTACAAAGCTGACATAAGCCCCAATACTATTATCACACTTGCCACTCATCATGACAAATGGGAAGAGCCAAACAAAGCACCAGAATTGGTGCATTTAATAGATGTGCCTTTTCTGGGGTGGCTGGGAGCTGCTATTTTTAGGTTGGGGAGGGCCAATATCCATGGCTCCTTCCCAGCCTGAGAATACCAGCCCACCAACTGTCTGCTTTAGCTTGGCTGGTTATCAAAGATGGGGGGACTCTGCACCATTTTTAAAAAATTAGGGATGCAGCCCGCTTCTGTCTGCTTTAGCTTAGCTGGTTATCAAAAATAAAGAGGACCACATGGCTGTTGTGGATTCTGTTTGTGGGCTCCCTCTGGTGGTTACTGCTGGTACTGGGTGACTTTGGTGGGTTGCGGCCTTTGGTTTCCACCTGTCCATCAGAGGCTGGGTGGTTCCTATTTTACCTGGCCTTTCTGTCATTCCCTTGCCGGCTATCAATGTATTCAGATGTGCTCTGTTTGGTTCCTGCCTACCTGCTCCCAGATCTTTCAGGATAAGCTAAGTGCTGATTTTCAGTTGTTGGTTTTTTTGTCCAGCTTGCTTATTATGTCTCTATGCTAGCTGGTAGCTCTAGTGGACTGAGGTTCTCCCCATGTGCCATGAGTTGGCACATGGGTTCTTGTAATCTCAGGATGGTTTTTTTGATTAGGGTTTTTTGCTGACCGCTCAGACCCCTTTTGTATCGTTCTGCTTTCTAGTTTACAGCGGGCCTCAATTTGCTGAACCTATATATATCATCTCTATGTGTGTGCCTTCCTCTCATTTCACCGTCAATACATGTGGGGGGCAACTATACCTTTTGGGGTTCATTCCTCTGGAGGCAAGTGAGGTCTTTATTTTCTCTGCAGTACTAGTTAGCTCTTAGGCTGGTGCGTGGCATCTAGAACCAACGTAGGCACGCTCCCTGGCTATCTCTAGTTGCGTTTGTCAGGCGTAGGGCAGCGGTCAGCCCAGGTTCTATCACCCTAGAGCTCGTCCGATATTTTGTATTACTTTGCTTGTCCCTTGCTATCCCTAGCCATTGGGATTCATGACAGTATAGCCGGCCCACAAAGTGTTAATTGTTTGGGCTGAAGCAGGAGAAAAAGAAGTGTTTAAGGGAAATTTTTTTTTTTTTCCTTCAGAGTTTTGCTGCCTAGCCCTTAATTGCTGTCTAGCTGCTTCTTACCTCCTCTTAACCCTTGAATGGCTCTGATATTAGCTGTTTAACATGGATGTCCAGAGTTTGGCTTCCAGCCTGAGTAATCTCGCGGCAAAAGTTCAAAACATACAGGATTTTGTTGTTCACACTTCCATGTCTGAACCTAGAATTCCTATTCCAGAGTTCTTTTCTGGAGATAGATCTACCTTCCTGAATTTCAGGAACAATTGTAAATTGTTTCTTTCTTTAAAATCTCGCTCCTCTGGAGACCCTGCTCAACAGGTTAAGATTGTAATATCTTTCCTGCGGGGCGACCCTCAGAATTGGGCATTTGCATTGGCACCAGGGGATCCTGCATTGCTCAATGTGGATGCGTTTTTTCTGGCATTGGGATTGCTCTATGAGGAACCCAACCTGGAGATTCAGGCTGAAAAGGCTTTATTAGCCGTCTCTCAGGGGCATGATGAAGCGGAAATATATTGTCAAAAATTTCGGAAATGGTCGGTGCTTACTCAGTGGAATGAGTGCGCCCTGGCTGCAAACTTCAGAAATGGTCTTTCCGAGGCCATTAAGGATATTATGGTGGGGTTCCCTACGCCTACAGGTCTGAATGAGTCGATGGCTATGGCCATTCAGATTGATCGGCGTTTACGGGAGCGCAAACCCGTGCACCACTTGGCGGTGTCTTCTGAACAGGCACCTGAGACTATGCAATGTGATAGAATTCAGTCCAGAAGTGAACGGCAAAATTATAGGCGGAAAAATGGATTGTGTTTTTATTGTGGTGATTCAGCTCATGTTATATCAGCATGCTCTAAACGCACAAAAAGGGTTGATAAATATTTTGCCATTGGTACTCTGCAGCCTAAGTTCATTTTGTCTGTGACTCTGATTTTTTCACTGTCTTCCATTTCCGTCGATGCCTATGTGGATTCAGGCGCTGCCCTGAGTCTTATGGATTGGTCATTTGCTAAACGCTGCGGTTTTAGTCTGGAGCCTCTGGAAGTTCCTATCCCTCTGAAGGGAATTGACTCTACACCATTGGCTATGAATAAGCCGCAGTATTGGACACAAGTGACCATGCGCATGACTCCCGTTCATCAGGAGGTGATTCGCTTCCTTGTACTGTATAATTTACATGATGTACTAGTGCTTGGTCTGCCATGGTTACAAACTCATAATCCTGTCCTGGACTGGAAAACAATGTCTGTGTTAAGCTGGGGATGTCAGGGGGTTCATGATGATGCACCTCCGATTTCAATCGCTTCATCTACTCCTTCTGAGATCCCTGCGTTTTTGTCTGACTATAGGGATGTTTTTGAGGAGCCTAAGCTCAATTCGCTCCCTCCTCATAGAGAGTGTGACTGTGCTATAGAATTGATTCCTGGCAGTAAGTTCCCTAAGGGTCGTTTATTTAATCTGTCACTGCCAGAGCATACTGCTATGCGGAATTATATTAAGGAGTCCTTGGAAAAGGGACATATTCGTCCATCTTCGTCCCCTCTGGGAGCAGGTTTTTTTTTTCGTGGCCAAAAAAGATGGTTCCCTGAGGCCTTGTATAGATTATCGCCTTCTGAATAAGATTACAGTCAAATATCAGTATCCACTGCCATTATTGACTGATTTGTTTGCTCGCATTAAGGGGGCTAGGTGGTTCACTAAGATAGATCTTCGCAGTGCGTATAATCTGGTGCGGATAAAACAGGGTGACGAGTGGAAAACCGCATTTAATACGCCTGAGGGCCATTTTGAGTATTTGGTAATGCCTTTTGGACTCTCCAATGCTCCGTCAGTCTTTCAGTCCTTTATGCACAATATTTTCCGTGAATATCTGGATACGTTTATGATTGTGTATTTGGATGATATTTTGGTGTTTTCTGATGACTGGGAGTCTCATGTTTTACAGGTCAGGAAGGTGTTTCAGGTTCTGCGGGCCAATTCTCTGTTTGTGAAGGGCTCAAAGTGTCTCTTCGGAGTCCAGAAGATTTCTTTTTTGGGGTACATTTTTTCTCCTTCTACTATTGAGATGGATCCCGTCAAGGTTCAGGCGATTTGTGACTGGACACAACCTACATCTGTTAAGAGCCTTCAGAAGTTCTTGGGGTTTGCTAATTTTTATCGTCGGTTCATTGCTAATTTTTCCAGTATTGTTAAACCTTTGACTGATTTGACTAAAAAGGGTGCTGATGTTGCTGATTGGTCTCCTGCGGCCGTGGAGGCCTTTCGGGAACTTAAGCGCCGGTTTTCTTCTGCTCCTGTGTTGTGTCAACCAGATGTTTCACTTCCTTTTCAGGTTGAGGTTGATGCTTCCGAGATTGGAGCAGGGGCGGTTTTGTCACAGAGAAGTTCTAATGGCTCGGTGATGAAGCCATGTGCATTCTTCTCTAGAAAATTCTCGCCCGCCGAGCGCAATTATGATGTGGGTAATCGGGAGCTTTTGGCCATGAAGTGGGCATTTGAGGAGTGGCGTCATTGGCTTGAGGGTGCTAAACATCGTGTGGTGGTCTTGACTGATCACAAGAATCTCATTTACCTTGAGTCTGCCAGGCGTTTGAATCCTAGACAGGCTCGTTGGTCGTTGTTTTTTTCTCGTTTCAATTTCGTGGTTTCATACCTGCCAGGTTCTAAGAATGTGAAGGCAGATGCTCTTTCCAGGAGTTTTGTGCCTGACTCTCCTGGAGACTCTGGGCCTACTGGTATCCTTAGGGATGGGGTAATATTGTCCGCCGTATCCCCAGACTTGCGACGTGCATTGCAGGAGTTTCAGGTGGATAAACCGGATCGTTGTCCGCCAGAAAGACTGTTTGTTCCGGATGATTGGACCAGTAGAGTCATCTCCGAGGTCCATTCTTCTGTGTTGGCTGGTCATCCTGGAATATTTGGTACTAGAGACTTGGTGGCCAGGTCTTTTTGGTGGCCTTCCTTGTCTAGGGATGTGCGTACCTTTGTGCAGTCTTGTGAAGTGTGTGCTCGAGCTAAGCCTTGCTGTTGTCGGGCCAGTGGGTTGTTGTTATCCTTGCCCATCCCGAAGAGGCCTTGGACGCACATTTCCATGGATTTTATTTCTGATCTCCCGGTTTCACAGAAAATGTCCGTTATCTGGGTTGTGTGTGACCGCTTTTCTAAGATGGTTCATTTGGTGCCCTTGCCTAAGTTGCCTTCCTCCTCTGAGTTGGTCCCTTTATTTTTTCAGAACGTGGTTCGTTTGCATGGGATTCCGGAGAATATCGTTTCTGACAGGGGATCCCAGTTTGTGTCTAGATTTTGGCGGACGTTTTGTGCCAAGATGGGCATTGATTTGTCTTTCTCGTCTGCATTCCATCCTCAGACGAATGGCCAGACGGAGCGAACTAATCAGACCTTGGAAACTTATTTGAGGTGTTTTGTTTCTGCTGATCAAGATGACTGGGTTGCTTTTTTGCCACTGGCCGAATTTGCTCTTAATAATCGGGCTAGTTCTGCCACGTTGGTCTCTCCTTTTTTTTGTAATTCGGGGTTTCATCCTCGTTTTTCCTCTGGTCAGGTGGAGTCTTCGGATTGTCCTGGAGTGGACGTGGTGGTGGACAGGCTACATCAGATTTGGAATCAGGTGGTGGACAATTTGAAGTTATCTCAGGAGAAGACTCAGCAGTTTGCTAATCGCCGTCGCCGCGTGGGTCCCCGACTTCTTGTTGGGGATTTGGTGTGGTTGTCTTCTCGTTTTGTCCCTATGAAGGTCTCTTCTCCTAAGTTCAAGCCTCGGTTCATCGGTCCTTATAGGATCTCGGAGATTCTTAACCCTGTATCTTTTCGTTTGGATCTCCCAGCATCGTTTGCTATTCATAATGTGTTCCATCGGTCGTTGTTGCGGAGGTATGAGGTGCCCGTTGTTCCTTCGGTTGAGCCTCCTGCTCCGGTGCTGGTGGAGGGAGAATTGGAGTATGTTGTTGAGAAGATCTTGGATTCTCGTGTTTCCAGACGCAAACTCCAGTATTTGGTTAAGTGGAAGGGTTATGGTCAGGAGGATAATTCCTGGGTGGTCGCCTCCGATGTTCATGCGACTGATTTGGTCCGCGCCTTCCATAGAGCTCACCCTGATCGCCCTGGGGGTACTCGTGAGGGTTCGGTGACCCCTCCTCAAGGGGGGGGTACTGTTGTGGATTCTGTTTGTGGGCTCCCTCTGGTGGTTACTGCTGGTACTGGGTGACTTTGGTGGGTTGCGGCCTTTGGTTTCCACCTGTCCTTCAGAGGCTGGGTGGTTCCTATTTTACCTGGCCTTTCTGTCATTCCCTTGCCGGCTATCAATGTATTCAGATGTGCTCTGTTTGGTTCCTGCCTACCTGCTCCCAGATCTTTCAGGATAAGCTAAGTGCTGATTTTCAGTTGTTGGTTTTTTTGTCCAGCTTGCTTATTATGTCTCTATGCTAGCTGGTAGCTCTAGTGGACTGAGGTTCTCCCCATGTGCCATGAGTTGGCACATGGGTTCTTGTAATCTCAGGATGGTTTTTTTGATTAGGGTTTTTTGCTGACCGCTCAGACCCCTTTTGTATCGTTCTGCTTTCTAGTTTACAGCGGGCCTCAATTTGCTGAACCTATATATATCATCTCTATGTGTGTGCCTTCCTCTCATTTCACCGTCAATACATGTGGGGGGCAACTATACCTTTTGGGGTTCATTCCTCTGGAGGCAAGTGAGGTCTTTATTTTCTCTGCAGTACTAGTTAGCTCTTAGGCTGGTGCGTGGCGTCTAGAACCAACGTAGGCATGCTCCCTGGCTATCTCTAGTTGCGTTTGTCAGGTGTAGGGCAGCGGTCAGCCCAGGTTCCATCACCCTAGAGCTCGTCCGATATTTTGTATTACTTTGCTTGTCCCTTGCTATCCCTAGCCATTGGGATTCATGACACATGGCATTTGTTAGAATCTGTTTAGTTTGTTACTATCCGCCATTTTTTTGTGGAGTTCTGGCTGCTGGTCTTTTTCCTCTGGTGCCGGGTTTTTCTTGGGTCAGGTGTTTGTTTCACTCTTTATTAACCAGCACCTGCCTCCCAGTCCTTGCTGGAAAACAGTGTTAATCTGCTTGAGCTCTAGCTTGGTGCTTTGCTTAGTGTTCTGTGTGTGTTATTTGTGCAGTGCTGGTACCCCTGGTTCTGATAGCCTTAGTTTCTGTTTTCTATTGGTTTCTGCAGCCTTCTCTGTGTTTTCTACTAGGGGGTGACCCGTTTTTGAACCCAGTCCTTAGTTCTGTTAGGGTACCCCTTCCCCTTATCTATAGGTCTTCGCTTGAGATTTACCTAGGATCGTTTCAGCCTAGTCATAGTGCAGGGTCAGTTTTCCCCCTTCTACCTTAGTCTTGTGTTGCAGATCTGTAACAGCATTTTGTTAACTTATTTATTTAAATACACTGGAGCTGCAGCAACTGAAGAGTGTTGCACTGTGCTCTGTGACACCCAGCTGCTGGGAAGAGAGGTGATATCAGTAAGGTTATCTCAGTTCACAGTGCCCGATTCTTACACGGGTAGGGCCTCTGTGAACTGAGAACCTTACTGTAAGGTCACCTGAGTTCATAGCAGCTGGTTCTCAAGCTGCACAATGCCAGAGCCGAACTGTTGAACAACCATGAATCCGGCACTCCAGAATTCATCAGTCCGGCACTCAAGCTACTGTGAGACCCAGTGGCTGTAATCTCAGGTAAAGGTTACCAGAGTTCACAGCCAATGAGCCTCCCAGCAGCTGTGAGGCCCAGAAATATTATGGGAACCTTCGATGGACATCTAGCAGCTGTGAACCAAGGTTACCTTGGGTGTGCATTTTACTGTAATTGTTAATAAATTAAAAAAATGAAAAAGCAGTGTGGAATCCCCCCAAATTTTCATAACCAGCTGAGGGAAAGCTGACGGCTGGGGATTAATATTAATATTCTGGGAAGGGGCCAATAGCCATAATGGTTCCAAGGCTATTAATATTAGCTAACAGCTGTTTGCATAGCCCTTACTAGTTATTATAGGGGGTCTCCCTCCAAAAAATTATGTGGGGTCCCCCCTTCATTTACTAACCAGCTAAGGCTAAATAGACACCTGCGGACTGGTATTAATAACCTAGGAAGGGGCAAAGCACCAGAATTTGCACATTTTAATGGATGCGCCTTTTCTGGGAAAGCGGCGGGCTGCTATTTTTAGGCTGGGGAGGGCGAATATCCATGGCCCCTTCTCAGCCCCAGTTGTCCAGTTTAGCTTGGCTGGTTATCAAAAATAGGTGGGACCCCACTCCAGTTTTTTTAAATTATTTATTTAAATATTAAAAAAATGAAGTAGGGACCCCTCTGTTTTTGATAATCAGCCAAGACACATCTGACAATCTTTCAACAAGCTTTGTTTAGGCTGCCGAATCCAAACAGTAACACGGACTTCGGGGATGAGTCCGTGTTCAGGGTCCGTGCACCGTTTACCTTTCGGTTTAGCCCATCTCTACACACTACTAAATAGATGATGTGTAAATCTCATTCTAGGAAATGGGAGATACATTACTGATGATAATTATAATTACCTTGTATTTCCTTTTTTGTTATTACAAGATGATCCTGACATTGCAAATATTAAGGTTTGCGGAACGCACAGAATAGATTTATTGATGGGATTGGTGCGTTCGCAACCCGGGATCCACCGTGCAGGAAAGAACCTGCTGCTAAGTGAATGGCGGCACAATATGGCGGTATGAACCAGCTCTGTTAGCTTCACAGAGCGGCCGAGAAAGCAAAGCTCTGTGCCCTGTTAGACTCTCACAGAGGCACAGGCTAACTACCCAAATGAGAGCAGTCAGTGTTCATGCATGCACACAAAACTCCTCGCCGGAGGTGCCAGCATTCTAGGGGCTTATTTCAGCCGGGTCCCTGAATACACACAAACACATGACCACAGTGGCGCAAAGCACATAACTTAGGAAGATACTAGCGCATGGCCGTGTGGCCATGCAAGCCTTAAATAGCTGCAGCACATACAGGACCTTCCTAGAAGGACCAATGAGAGACTGCTACAGAGCCTGCGCACCTACAGGACCTTCCTAGAAGGACCAATAGATTTGGCTGCAGTACCTGAGCATGAGACCCTTGATCTCCACTGAAAGATCTTGCCCTGGGCATGCTCAGTGTGTGCAAAGCAGGACAGAAAAGCCTGCTCGCAACAGATCAGTGCAGGGTACAATAGCAGAGCCTGGAGAAGCAGCAGTAACCCTTTGCACAGAATCAGTCTCAGTGAGACGCTGGGACCGACGTCTCTGCTGAGCAGACGTCTCTGCTGAGCAGACGTCTCTGCTGAGCAGACGTCTCTGCTGAGCAGACGTCTCTGCTGAGCAGACGTCTCTGCTGAGCAGACGTCTCTGCTGAGCAGACGTCTCTGCTGAGCAGACGTCTCTGCTGAGCAGACGTCTCTGCTGAGCAGACGTCTCTGCTGAGCAGACGTCTCTGCTGAGCAGACGTCTCTGCTGAGCAGACGTCTCTGCTGAGCAGGCTCCACTGCGGCTGATGGAGAATGGGAGACCGCAGCAGAAACGGATCGAGATTCCCCCTGTGCAGCAGAGGAAACTCGACTCTTAACAGCAAATTTTTTATTCAGGCACCTGGAGGTATTTTTTGCCTTTGTAGTATATACCTTAAATTTAATTAATAAAATAAAATGATTAGATAGTTGGACTTATTCTCAATGAATTTAGCCTGTGGTGTGTTATGTAAAGATATTCCAGATATTGCTGCCCTGACCACCGGTAGGCCGTGCTGCATGCTGTGCAAAAACGGAGGGAATCTTCACACGGCTGATTGCTCTGTTACTAAGGTTCCCATATTCTGTAATGCCGTAATCATGCTATTGATTGTAATAGAAGCTGTGCTGCAAGGACCCATACAGAGAGGCTATAAGCCTTATACCGCGGCCATTATTCAGGACACTGCACTTCGGTGCTTCAATATCTTTATGCAGAACCAACTTACCTAATTACAAAGCCGTATTTGCATGGATCTACGTAGTGTTACTTTATCATTAACCAAACAATAGTAAGCTACAATATAACTCAGGCGCTGTTCACATGTCCAGTAGTTATTTCAGTTTTCTGGATCCATTTTTAGAATCATAAAAATAGAAATAAAGTATTTCAATACAGAACCCATTCATTCGAATGGGAACGGAAGAGTCATTAATTTTCTATCATTTGCTTCCTTTCTAGCTGCTATCCATTTTTTAGCTGGACTAAAAAGCATAGAACTTATTTTAATAATTGAACTCTGTCAGCACGTTTTTGCTATATAATCAGAGAGAAGCATGATGTAGGGGCAGAGACCCTGATTCCTGTGATGTGCCACTTACTGGGCTGTCTTTTGCTGTTTCAATATTATCATTGCTTTATCAGCAGGAGATTATTCATACAGGACTAGTTGTCTCGTGCCACCTGGTCAACTTGTTCTATGTAACCCTGCCCCCACCACTCACTGATTGGTAGCTTTCTGTTAACATACAGTGCACACATAAATCTGCCAATCAGTGGTGTGGGCGGGCTTATCCACAGCTCAGCATTTGAGCTCTGCTAGATCGGCAGCTGAGAAAACTATGATTGTATCACAACTGCTGCACCCAGTAAATTAAGGGATACATTTGTGGAATCGGTGTCCCTGTCCCTAAATTGTGCTGCTGCCAGATTAGAGAGCAAAGACCTGCTGGCAGGTTCCCTTTAAGACTGACATTTTGTATGTCAGTCTTAACGTCTTAATGAGCTTGGTGCATCATTCAGCCAATATGCACCACCACAAGAAAAGTATGCCAGTCAGAGCATGGCGCATGCTTCTTTCGCAATTGATGCCCCTTTTGTGCCGTAAATTATAATGAAATTGTCAGATGTGTCCAGTCTCTCCAACTGGTTGAAGATTTGCCGGAATGGGTGTAAAAATGACAAAATTTGCAACATTTTTGAGATCTTTGAAGTAGTTTTAGGAGAGAAAATTGTGTAAACTGTTTAATTGGGCCCGTAGTCTGTAGGAAATGAATGATAATGAATCATGATCAGCTGTTTGTGGATCCTTTTATGGTGCACATATATAGAGCACAACAGGGGATCACAGACACCACTATTAAAAATGGATCATCTACAAATGGAAGAAAACAAAACACATACAAAACGGAAATCAGTGTCCATTTTTAAAATGTTTAAGACTGGATCCCAACAAAACCGGATACTTTGGTTTCCAGTTCATATCAATTTTCGCCGTATTTGTAGCAAGTCCATTTTTTGCTGTTGTTTTTTTTACAATTGATCCATTACAGATGGATGACAACTGTGAAGAGACTGGAGATTCACAACCAACATTATCGGACCGGATACAGCCTTAATGACAAAGAGGTGGGTAACTTGTTTTTGGTGGCTTGTCCTTTTGTCGGGCAATGTTTCCATAGTTGTACTTTCTGAAGTCTGTCTGGTTTACAATATTTGTCATGAGTGGCAAAAAAGTAACTTTTTATAACTATAGTGCCAAGTGTTGAATAATGAATAGTAATGAGCGAGTATACTCGTTGCGCGGGTTTTCCCGAGCACGCTCGGGTGGTGTCCGAGTATTTATGACTGCTCGGAGATTTAGTTTTCCTTGCCGCAGCTGGATGATTTACAGCTACTAGACAGCCTGAGTACATGTGGGGGTTGCCTGGTTGCTAGGAAATCCCCACATGTAATCAAGCTGTCTAGTAGCCACAAATCATCCAGCTGCAGCAAGGAAATCTAAATCTCCGAGCAATCATAAATGCTCGGAGACCACCCGAGCGTGCTCAGGAAAACCTGCGCAGCGAGTATACTCGTCACTAATAATGAATAATTATAGTGTGTCACTTTTCCGACAGGGCTAATTTAAAGAAGTAACTGAGAGTAAAATGTGTAAATATAGGCTTCCATGGATCACTAATAGATATTTAGGCATTTTATAGAAGTTTTATGTGAACACTGAACTGCAGTATTTTCTTGGCATTGCTTGGCAATAACCAGCTATAATTCTTCTGATAAGACTCTGTTCACATGTGAGTTGGGTTTCCATTATTACCAGAACTTACTTCTTTATATACTCCCTTACTTTCATTATTCTCTCGTCTTTCTGTCCATCCTATCCTCACCTCTATCCAACCTCTTACGACACGTCTTTACCTTCCCATGACATTCTCAGAGTCACCACACATCCCACCACACATTATTCTACTGTACTTTCTCCCGCGGTGACACAAGTCTCCAATCACGCTCAATTAGGGAGATAAAACTTACGGATCCAGGATGATCCAGGAGTCTGGATGTAAAACTATGAGTCGTGACCAAGAAATAGACCACACACTGGCAAGACCTTATTCTGTAAGGCATCCGTGAGTAAAGACGACATTAAGAGAAAGAGAAGCGCATGTGAGCTTGTTGCTTGTTGATCGTGATTGATAGTATTTAATATACAAACAGCATGCTAGTACTAAAGAGGCTTTTAATGCCTTATGCCGAAGCAGGCAGCGTAAACCTACAGCTTTCATAGGACCACATGCCTAACTGTGCCCATACACCCGCAGCCGACAGATATCCCTCCGGATCTACCACACATGAGCTTTGCTCATGCATCTGTTTCCAATGAAGAAAGCAGAATAAGAGGGCATAAGACATTGCTGGACACCTTTGATGGTGGCATATCTTCTCCGAGAACAAAAGTTTGGCTATTGAAACTTGACATTAAAAATCCTTATTTCCCTTCCGATTAGGGAAGGGTTGGGAGGACCAAATACACAAATGATAGTTGGCTGGTCCCGTCAGAATCAGAAGGTTTTACGGGCTTTGTTCTTCGCCGTACAGTCAGTGTCATTTGGATGTCCATAATGTAGAAGGTTCTAAGCAACCAACAGGAGATTTCTAATAAGAATGTAAAACCACGCATCTACTACGTCTTTCAGAAGTTCTGTAAGGTTTTCATCGGCATTGTGAGATAAACCAGATAAAGTCTTTATATTAAAATGACCATAAATCTCTAGTCTACATGATGAGATAAAATGAGATGTTCCTTATGTGCATCTGTGAATTTCTCAGTGCATTCCATGTGCTCGGACAGCAGCTGCCTGGCATTAGTCTCTGCAATTTATTTTAGTCTTTAAATATTTCCTTGTTATGTCAGTACATCCAGCTGGTTTTTTGCTTAAAGGGGAATCTGCCTACATTATTTGTTTTATATGCAAGGCATTGTTTTACACATGAAGCAAAGAACCCTGAAGTTTCTGGAAGAAAGCTATATTTTTTGTACTAATGTTAAATAATCTAATCCTGCTGATTCAGATGAACTTGTGTGTTTTTGAAGTTGAACCAATTTTCTTTTCAAAACTGTTTAAATTTTCACAATCCCATTGACTTGAATGGGGGAGACCTTAACATCTACTATGGACAGACTTAATGTACGGCACTCCATTTACCAGATCCCAGGGGTTGCCCTGACTACATCCTTTAATCCCTGTACAGGGATCTGGACTTACAATGGGACCACTACATTGGGGCCAAAGAGTCAACTGCTGGCCGACGGTACTGGCTGGCAGGAATGGTCAGGTAGCTAAGTCAAAGGCAGGAGGTCAGTCAAGGTACAAATTTGAAAGGAAAATGAATGGTCACTAACCAGGCTGCGGTCAGAGAACAGGAACATAACAAGCAAAGCATGACATGACCGCGTATGCCGAATATGGTTTTTCCTTGCTTTTACTATTTAGGGAAACCTAAATAGTAAAAGCACCGTCAGACTGTCCCGACCCATTCCTTAAATAAAAACATTACCATTCATGTTCTTTGGATAATTTTGGCCACAGCGGCCAACTTTTTTAACAAACAATAACATAAACAGTAATACAAACAGTATGTAAATACGAGGGGAGGGTTCTTGGAGCTAAAAGATCTGGCAAAACACCAAATTGAAGATCGACCACCATGTTACCCTCAGCCGTACATCACCAGCTCGAGGGCACCGTACATCCCGTTCCGGGAAGACAAACCATCAAAAGCTCCCAGTGTAAAACCCCGTCCAGAGCCCAAAACAAAATGCCAGATCAAACCCCACACCATTTTCAATTGCCTGTAATTATGTTACAATTCCTTCCCCCTACCAATCAGCGTCAACTCCAAGAACCCCCACCCCCCCACCAACCACGAACAGCCCTGACCACATCAAGCTCGTGAGTGCCCCAACGCCACCAATGCTCTCTCCACCCCTTCTTGTAATGCCAAAGTCCACTAATCGATCCCAATTGCATTTAAATAAACTTCATCCTCCAACCAGTAATTACCAACCCCCGATTCCAATTCAAAATGCCTGACGCACATACCCCCATTTCTGGATACAAAACCCGATACTGCCCTGTTTAATTTTACCCTACCTCTGTTAATCTCCCTCAAAGATCTAGCTACCCTTCACCTCTTCCTAGGCACAATATCCAGCCACACAGTCAACACTCCCGGAAACGATATCCACAACCTCAATAGGTCGAACCGTATATCTCTAATTAATTCTCTTACCGGCCTTACCCTCAAATCATTCCCACCCATATGCACCACCAAAATGTCGGGCTGTCTATCCAAACGAACTGCCCTGGAAAATTCAGAAAGGACCCTACTCCAAACCATCCCTCTAAATCCCAACCATCGAATGACCACTTGCTGCCTACTAAAACTCAGTTGCCTACCGTCCGGCCTTACATCGGCACGCAGCGCCCCCAATGCACAAACGAATGTCCAAAGATAAAGGCTAAATAGGGAGATCCACCTGCAACAAAATGCATAAAAAACAATTAACTTCAACACAATATCCTGACATGCTACCCAGCAATTAATGACACACTTAAGTTAAGTAGCGGTCCGAAGTCCACTTACCAATTCTCCTTATTGCATCCGCACTTAAACCCAGACTATCAGTCTCTGATGCAGCCCCAATCCTAAAGGAATGCGACCCGTACATATCCGGGGGAAGGCCCAACTCCCGCAAACCCCTTTTTAATACCGCTATAAACTGAAAATGAGACAAAAATGCCCCCCCCCGCGTGACACAACAAAGGGCCTACTCTACCTGACCACAAATGCCAGTACACTTCCAAACACCCTTGCAGGCACATCAACGACCCATTAACTCTCCCGAACACCACATGTTTGCCTCTACCAAACTGATCAGTCTTCGAACGCCGAATCCAACAAACAATACCCCCCGTCCAAAAATCCACATCCTTTTCCAACAAACCACCTGCCCTGTCCCTGGCGCCCGACACAAGCTCACCAACTCGCATGGCCCCAAAAAAGGCTAAAGAAAAAGCCAGCCGAAACAACGCCAATTCAAAATTGGAACAACAAATCTTCTCCAGAACTCCGCCAAACCGTTCCAACAGGCTGAACGAAATTGGTCGACACCTATCAGGCATCTGATTGCCTTTTCTAAAACCCCTTAATGCTTGTCTAACCAAAAAAATTTTTGTAACATCCACCGACCCCTGCAACTTAACCCCTTCATGACCGTGGGATTTTCCGTTTTTCCATATTCGTTTTTCACTCCCCTCCTTCCCAGAGCCATAACTTTTTTATTTTTCCGTCAATTTGGCCATGTGAGGGCTTATTTTTTGCAGGACGAGTTGTACTTTTGAACAACATCATTGGTTTTACCATGTCGTGTACTAGAAAACGGGAAAAAAATTCCAAGTGCGGTGAAATTGCAAAAAAAGTGCAATTCCACACTTGTTTTTTGCTTGGCTTTTTTGCTAGGTTCACTAAATGCTAAAACTGACCTGCCATTATGATTCTCCAGGTCATTACGAGTTCATAGACTTCTAGCATGACTAGGTTATTTTTTACCTAAGTGGTGAAAAAAAATTCCAAACTTTCCAAAAATAAAAAATAAAAATTGCGCCATTTTCCGATACTTGTAGCGTCTACATTTTTCATGATCTGGGGTCAGTTGAGGGCTTACTTTTTGTGTGCCGAGCTGGCGTTTTTAATGATACCATTTTGGTGCAGATACGTTCTTTTGATCGCCCGTTATTGCATTTTAATGCAATGTCGCGGTGACCAAAAAACGTAATTCTGGCGTTTCGGATTTTTTTCTCATTACGCCGTTTAGCGATCAGGTTAATGCTTTTTTTATAGATAGATCGGGCGATTCTGAACGCGGCGATACCAAATATTTGTAGGTTTGATTTTTTTTTTATTGATTTATTTTGATTGGGGCGAAAGGGGGTGATTTAAACTTTTATGTTTTTTTTATTTTTTTCACATTTTTTTTTATTTATTTTTTTTACTTTTGCCATGCTTCAATAGCCTTCATGGGAGGCTAGAAGCAGGCACAACTCGATCGCCTCTGCTACATAACAGCGATCATCAGATCGCTGCTATGCAGCAGAAAATCAGGTGTGCTGTGAGCGCCGACCACAGGGTGGCGCTCACAGCTACCGGCGATCAGTAACCATAGAGGTCTCAAGGACCTCTATGGTTACAATACTGAAGCATCGCCGACCCCCGATCATGTGACGGGGGTCGGCGATGACGTCATTTCCGGCCACCCGGCCGGATGCGTTAGTTAAATGCCGCTGTCTGCGTTTGACAGCGGCATTTAACTAGTTAATAGTGGTGGGTGAATCGCGATTTCACCCGCCGCTATTGCGGGCACATGTCAGCTGTTCAAAACAGCTGACATGTCCCGGCTTTGATGCGGGCTCACCGCGGAGCCCTGCATCAAAGCAGGGGACCTGACGTCGGACGTACTATCCCGTCCGACGTCAGGGAGGGGTTAAAGGCAAAAGCAAGTCCAGCCACAAATTTATTCACCTTAGAAATTGACCAACCTACCTCCGCCGCCTTGCCAATTAAAAATAACTCCGCCAACATCGTATCTTCCTCGGACACCAAATCGCCCCAACAAGACATCCAACTTTGCCATACCCGCCATGAAGCTTCGTATGATGACCAGGTTTGGCATGTAACAGACTCCTGAATCAACCGTCCTACTCGTCCATAATCACGTGCCACAGATGCAAAGGGCATTCCACTCCCGAGACCTCCGCGTCCGGCACCAATTCCCGAAAACGCTCCCACTGAAAACGAGACAATGCATCCGCTATTGAATTTTGTACACCTGGCACATGTACCGCAGAAATACAAGCATTCAGCTCAAGACACTTGAGGACCAGCTCCCTCACCAACTTAATTACTGGGGTGATGAAGCCGATAAACTGTTAATCACCGACACTATGCTCATATTGTCACAATGAAACCGAACCCTCCTGTTCGCGAACATTCCCACCCAAATTGAAACCGCTACGACAATTGGAAACAATTCCAACAAAGCAAGGTTTTTTGTAAGGCCCAACTTCCTCCAAGAATCCGGCCATTGTCCCGCACTCCACCTTCCTTTGCAATAGGCCCCATAACCAGCCGCACCTGCTGCGTCTGTGTAGATCTCACAGTCAAAATTGGTTAATATCTTCTGTTGAATCAAAGACCGCCCATTGAAATTTTTCAAAAAACGTTGCCACACTATCAAATCGTCCCTGTGCTCCTTATTCAAACGAATGAAATGGTGAGGCGCCTTTCACCCCTGCAGTTGCGACCGACAACCTGCGACAAAATATTCTACCCATGGGCATGATCCTGCACGCAAAATTCAACCTGCCCAACAAAGACTGCAACTCTTTCAAAGTCAGCTTCCGCATTTTCCTAGCTCTATCCACCTCATGCTGCAGCAGGGCCAGCTTATCTTCTGGTAACCGACACTCCACTCTCTCTGAATCTATTAGAATACCCAGAAAACTCAAAACAGTACTAGGACCTTTCGTCTTTTCTTTCACTAACGGAAAGGACCTTTCGTCTTTTCTTTCAGTAACGGAACCCCAAAATGCTCTGCAACCCAAAACATGGCTGTTAACGTGTTCCTGCACAACGCTGAATCAGGCGGACCAATAAACAAAAAGCCATCCAGGTAATGAATAACTGATTAAACTCCCGCAACATCCCTAACCACCCACTCCAAGAAAGTACTGAACGTCTCGAACAAGGAACAAGAAATTGCGCAACCCATTGGTAAACATCTATCCAAATAGTAACCACCATTCCAAAAACAACCTAACAAAGGAATACCTTCTGGGTGTACCGGAAGCAATCGGAAGGCCGATTCAATATCAGTTTTTGCTAACAAAGCTCCAAATCCATACCTCCTCACCCACTGTACCGCCGCATCAAACGATGTATATTCCACAGAACACAACTCCTGGGCGATACCATCATTCACTGACAGACCTTTTGGGTATGACAAATGCTGAATCAACTGAAACTTATTCGGCTCTTTTTTGGGCATTACCCCAAAGGGGAAACAACCATCCCTTCAGTCGGCGGGTGCAAAAACAGACCTGCCATCCTACCCAGCTCCACTTCTTTTTTAAGTTTAACATCAACAACCTCGGCATGAAATATAGCTGACTGCAAATTCTTAACCGAGAAAGGAACCTTATGACTCGGAGGGGGAATCTTAAAACCATCCACAAAACCATGAAAAAAAACACCAGACTTCGCTTGATCTGGATACCTATTTAGAAAGGGGGCCATCTCTGGAAGTCTCACCGGGCTCTCCCCCTTGACCGGCACCCATTGATGGCTTTTCTTTCCCTTTTTTGAAACACTTCGAAGCCCCATGCGAGCTTCTGTTACAATGGGAACACACATGTTTAAACTTACAGGTATTCCCGTATTTACACTGGCCGTCATTAAACTGCCAGCATGTTCCGAATTTTTCCTTTGTTCCCTGTGCCCCCTGACTACTGCTTCCATGTCCCTCCTGCTGGTTGCCACCACCTCCACTCCCGTGAAAGGACTGCCCATACCTGGCTGGGGCCATAACCTTCAACCAAAGCCCGATATCCATCTTGTCCCACCTAATTTCCGTCCTCACCGCCTTCCTCTGCCTAAACTGCTCATCATGCCATAGCCATGCCTGACCACCATAGGTACGATGCGCTTCCCCAATCGAGTCTAAATAACAAAACAATCCCGAGCAATTCTCAGGAAACTGCTCCCCCACCACACTCGCCAATATCGCAAATGCCTGCAACCAATTTACAAATGTCTGCAGAATTAATCTCCACCTCTGCTTTTCTTCCTCCTCCTTTTTGCTATCATCTTTTCTTCCCTTATCCAATTCAAACTTCTCCAGGGGGAGAAGAGAAAAAATCTCCACATATTCATCCCGCCAAATCTTCTCTTTTACCTCTTTCTTCAAATGAGCTCCCAAAGGCCCTTCAAAGCACACATAAACTTCCCCTTTTGCTCTGTCATCTAATTTAACCGCATCCCCTTTTTCTTTTTCCGTCTGAACTGAAACTGATATACCCGAAGATGCGACCTCTGCAACCCGACCAGGACTCAACAAAATACTTCCAGACTGGGACTCTAACCCCTGCCCTGTCACCCATGCACCCACCGGTGACGTAACGGCCCCACTTGCTGCCCCACCCTCTAATCTCCTTAGAATTTGCGACATACTATGTAAAATATCCTGAAGGTCTGGAACCTCCACCACAATAGGCCCACCCTGCTGCCGCTCCTCACTCATTACCACCTGGCTCTCCCTGGCCTCTTGCAACATGGCCCCTGTGGGCAACAAACAAGACATGGAATTATACTCACTCAGCTGCATGGGTGCTGTGTTCCTGCCAGCCGAACCTCCGGATCCCTGATGCTCCGTCCCTCCATGATGATCGCTGCCAGACGCCAACTCCTCCGCATTGCGCTGTTGCCCCAGGTCCGCGCCCCTGGCCTCCTCTTCATTAAGGGGGACCCGAGCATGTTGCGACCACTGTACTGCCAACCCTCTCTGCCCCAGGTCCACGCCCCTGGCCTCCTCGTCACCAGGGGGGACCTGAGCGTGTTGAGACCACTGCACCGCCAACCTTCTCTGCCCCAGGCCTGCGCCCCTGGCCTCATCATCACCAGGGTGGACCCAAGCGTGTTGAGACTGCTGCCCCACCAAACTCCTCTGTCGCAGGCCCGAGCCCCCGGCCTCCTCATCGCCGGGGGGGCCCGAGCGCCTGCAGCCCTCCGCACTGCAGACCTCGCAGGTGATCTGGACCGAGCTCGGTATTCAGACCCGGACGTGCCAACCCAGTCGGCAACTCTCCCTCGCTGGCTAGCAGACAGCTCGGCACTGCCTGCTGCTGCCTGCCTGCTGCTTGTCGGTGCCTAGTGCTCTGCCTGGCAGGCACCTCGGGGGGACATCACCGGAGGTGCCTGCCGCAGGTGCTGCCTCCGGACTACTGCTTACTGCTGCCTCCGGTTCTGCCCGTGTCCCTCTTTGTCCTGCTGCCGACTGCCCCCTGCACGCCTGAGACCCACTGTACCACCGAGAGTCCAAGAGAGCCCCAGCTGCTGGCTGCCTGTCTTGTGCAGGCCGCACTTCCGGTTCGGCCCTCACTGCAGCCGCGGTGCCCGGTCCTCGCCGACGAGCGCACACAGGCCGGGTGGGTGGATTCCTGCCGGATCGGACATGGCGGGGGGACCGCGCCGCCGCACTCACAGTCCGCAGGGTCCCTGGAGGGGCTCCGGAGCCTGCGCCTGCCACGTGCCGCAACTTCAGGGGAAAGCCTCTCCGGGGTCCTGGTCCTCCTGCCCCTTGTGCTCACATCAGATTGCTCAGCAGCGCCGAGGAGAGAGGACAGCTGGGCTTCAAGCCATCCTGCCCTCCTGGAACGAGCCACTTCTTGCAGCCGGGCCATCAAAGCTTCCACCGACTCCATGAGGTATGTGTCTGCCTCCTCTGTATTCCGGGATGGAATGGCGGTTTTCCCGCACTTTTCACCCTTCTCCTCCAGACCCCCCTCCTTAAACTCCTCCCCCCCACCATCCACCTATCACAACCCCTTATATATTTTTAAACCTCCCGGCCAATTGCAGTCATGGGGTGCTTCCATATAGCTGGGCCCTACTTCTGCCCCCGTCTGGAACAGAAAGCCCAAGGACAGAACCTAAGAAGATAAACTATTAACTGGCAGTAGGAGTCAGAGGTTCAGGGGGTTTAAGAAACAAAGCCTCACCCCAGGTTCACAGGAGAGAGCTAGGAAACAACCCCATAGCTCAATGACTCAATAGCACCAAATGTCCAAGACCTTAAATAGGACTCCTGCACAAAAGGTGCGGTTCCACCCAGCGATAAAAGTCTATGTTGAGGGGACAGCCTCGATGTTACAGTCACATACCAGAATTGGAAGAAGCTGGCGGCGAAACGAACATCGGGGTGAGTGGACGTACAGGTGTGCGGAATTTGGTAAGCACATAGCAGTCTTCTGGCGTTAGTAACATATATACATACTACCTTATGTGTTTCGGGATAATTTTGATATATGTGGGGACTCTAATTTGATTTGCCGTTTATTGATGGTACTATTGGTACGGCTTTTCCCATCGTGGATATGGAATTAAAGATATTGTTATTAGCCTTATATGGCAGGATTGGGGGCCGTATATAGTGATATTCTTATGAGTCTTGAGGTATTCCCTTCAATATATTATATTTTTTCATACTACATATGTATGTTCTCTATGTCAGATGTAAAATTAGTATACATAGTTGTGGCTATCTAATTACCTATATTTGTTTGTCTATGTGATTAACTGTTTGGTGTCCATTAACAGTATATTTGCTTTTTTATTTGTTTTTATGTAATATTGTAATAAAAGTTAATTTTTGTTTTTATTTTCTTTGTGGGATCTCTTCATATTTCCACCTCCTATGGAGTAATATGGAAAATTGGCTTGTAACATACCAGAATTGGACTGATGCAGTTTGGTATATGGACGATGGTCTATGCAGAAAACAGCACTTATGAGTTGGTCAACCAACTGTAATGGCTTATTCAGACGATCATAGTATACGGATGTGTGCTGTGTGAGTGAACGAGTGGACAGCACACTAACCAATGGAGTTCAATAGCCCTTCTTACTTGAACAGTTTTTTCAGAAGGACAAAGTATCCTTGTAAGAAAAAAAAAATCCCAGCATGCACTATTCTCTTCTGTATATCGGACGAGACTCGTTCACTCAAGTATGTGGGTGCGCAAAAAATATTGGATCCCATACACATCATCAATATAGCTTCTGATTTTTCTGGATACATTGCCATTATTAACCTAGAAAGTTGTATTTCCCCATTTAAACAGTTTAACATTTTAAACTGTTGATGTATAAATATGAATGCCACACGGATGTAATGTATGGACACATGGATGGTGCAACGGATCTCACACAGATGAAAATACGCATGAGAATAGTCCATGTTTTCGGATAATTATTGGATAATTTTTCACATGCTCGTCTGACACTTGTCTAATTGGTAAGTGTTCAGTCCGAGTGTTGTCTGATCTACAGTCAGACAACACTTCGATTTCATGAAAAGCACCTGAGTTCTCAAAAAGATCATCTCCTATTGATTGTCATCCAGCTCCTTTCAGAGCTACTTTTGATCACCGATCAGAATGGACTCACATGAATTAACTCAAGGAACTCAAAGAAAGATGGTTCGAATAAAGCTCACAGTTAACCAATTTCAACCAAACAGAAATTGCATGATTATTTTTACTGACTAACCCCCCAAAAATCAGTGAAGTGTTTCTTTAAGAACAATTGGATATGATCTGTAGAGACTTGATTGTAGAGGGTATCTGAAGGATCTTTTTGCTATCAAGAAGTAAGCTTTCTCCTCATCTCCCCCAATCAGTCTACCTAGAATATTCTTGAAATGTTCCAATTCTTTCAGCTTTAATGTCGTTGCTCTTTGTATATTCCAAGAACATTTTACTTTATTTGGCAATTTGTCTTTCCATTTCCAGCTTTATATTCATTTTTATGGGTCAGATTATTTCCCTTGTAGTTCTTTAATGCATCCCCCTCTTTGTTCTGTATCTAGTCGATGAAAAGCTCTTTTCCTTAGATTTGACCAGTGACCACCATTACTTTTTATTTAAAGAAAAATGCTTTACCTTGATTTAACTGTTTGAGTTTTAGCCATTTTTATGTGCAACTAGAATTATTCAAAATTTGTTTTTAATGTCTATTTTTGGCTTTTATCCCAGTCTATGAGCGTTAATGCTTCTTTTGTCTGGATTTATTTTGCCTTCTTGAAATGTTAAGATTTTGAGTCTCCTCTATTAAATATTGTCAAGAAAGATGTTCTGGTTGTCTCATCACTAATTAAATCTCTTTAATAAATGCCACATTTCATTTTGTTGTCTGCTTTATTTGTATTAGTTACATAGTTTCTGTTAAAAGTGTTTTCTGGTGATGCTACTTTGTAAAAGATCATTTATTCCTGACAGATGTGATAGGAGAAGACAAGTTCACCAAGGTAAATGCCATATCTTAACAAGCAATAGGCACAGTCATAGTTGCCACTGTTCTTTTACATTCAGGGCTGGAATTAGGTAACCATGGGTTCTGGGTTGTTCGTACATAGTTGTCAGCCAAATGCTTGTTCGGCTGTGATGCCCCCATTCATGTTAGATGTTCTGCAGAACCTATCAAAATTGGTTCATCCAGCTTTAAGTGAATAACCTAGTACATAGAAGTAATCACTAGGGATGAGAGGAACAATTTGTGGGACTCTGGTTCAGCATCCAGGTCAGAGGTACCTGGCGGCTAGACTCTCCTAGATTCCGGCATGCCTAGCTGCGGTTAGGAATACTTTAGCTCCCAGCATTCCCGGCTCAGAATTTGATTTGTCAAGCTGGCGCAATGTCGTGATCTGTGTGATGTGATGCACAGATGATGGCTGCAAACCCTGGACAGTCAAAAGCCGCGTTGGGGAAACAGGAAGGTATGAGATTAGATGGCCTCCCATCTAGCCACCATGTACCATTGACCTGGATGCTGGACTGGAGTTCCGCTAATTAATCCTCTTATCTCCAGTTATCATCTATCCAAGGATTGGTATAACTTCTGAATCATTGTGACTCTGACAGCTAGGACGTTCATCGATCCCCAGGATGGGACACTTTTATCCCTGTTAGAATTTATCAGTGGTGTACATGCTCAACGGCGGCTCCATGTGCGCTGACCTGCAAAGATAAAAGTGTCCTCTTCTGGTGATAATCGGGGTCCCGACGGTAGGTGGGGGTTCCAGGATTTGCGTATAGTTGGTAACTTCTTCCTACTGGAATACCCTTTATATTAGATCCCATTCATAAGGTCACATCACTGTTTTTTATTTGTTTGTACTTCTTATTTTATATCCTGGCACATAGAGCTTTTACTTATCGATTCCCTGAGAATCCGTGAACAAATGACTGTGTCATGCTCCATTGCCAGCTGAATTATGGGGATATTCTACCCTAAAGGTATTTTTTCTTGGAGAGAATGGCAGCCCATAATATGCCTATGCTTCTGTGATACCTAAGGATATGTTCATATGTGTCCTTTTGTTGCATTTCTACCATGAATTTTAAGCATTTTACTTTTTGAAGATTGTAGGAAAATACTTTTGGGGTCTAGCGCATATTGAGCTGAAAGATTGCAGGGACAAATAGTGTCGATATGCAGAACAAGGCACAGACCTGATTTGTACAGGAGGCCTGCAATTGTAATTTATGATTATCCAAGGCAAGAATGAGATATTTATACATTTTTTGACACTATAAAGGATTTTTTTTTCAAAATCTCAAAATCATTCCATTGCCTGTTGGTAAAATTAAGTATATAGTTAATAAATCCATTAACGCTGAAGGTTATCATTATAGCCACAGAATGTGCACAGCTCATACACAATGGTTTACAGCAGTTTGTATATCAACAGCAGGAGGAATCAGGAATAATATGATGAATAAGTGGTAGCTGGAGATTTCTGCCTGTTTATGTGCAATGTATACTGTGAACATCAACATTATATTTGACATTGATTCATTCTTTCCCCTGCAATTTAAAATTCCAATAATCCACATGTGCAAATGTGTCCCATACTCTAAGCACGACAGAAAATGGTCATACACCGCTTTGTCATATGTCAGAGCACACAGACCTGAGACGGACAGGACTGTTCAAACAATGCCCCAATCCAAATGAATGACAGATGCATACTCCGCATCCAGTGACATTAAACATCCATATTATAATAATGGTTTTGATCTAATGTAGTATAGTCTACCTAATGTCTTTGTTCTGCTTTATTATCCATGTAACAGTGTATATTAGTTCCACAAGTGATGCCAAGTGCCAGATATAAAATGTCCTCATTCAGTGCCAAGTGCATTAGTGTTATTATAGCAGTATATCTGGTGCCAGAATAAAAAAAATTACAAATAAGATGTTGAGAACTTATGGAGTCCCAAAGCTTGGGTCAAAGAGACATTTCAGAAGTTTTCTAATGGTGGGAACCCCATTGATGGATAAAATTATTATTATTTTTTTTTTAGAGCACCATTAATTCCATGGTGTTGTACATGAGAAGGGGTTACATGCAAAATACAAATATAAATTACAATGAACAAAACTAACAATGACAAACTGGTTAAAGAAGAGAGAGGGCCCTTGTCACTCACAGTGTAGAAAAGACTAAGTACAACACGAAGGGAAGAGGGGAAAGGAGCCCAACACTAGGGAAGGGGGAATGGAGACCTCTAGGCAGATCTAAAGTCACCCTGTCTGCCCTAAACATCCCTATATAGGTTCTGCATCTATCGCTGAGCAGGAACCCAATCCCTGCCTGACCCTGGCAATAAGCCCTGCTTAGGGGACGGGGCAAACACTAGTTAATCCCCACTACCACTAAAGACATGTGGGATACACAAACAAAGTGGAACACTTATCTTGAGTAGACTCAGAGATGTAACTCAGACGTCCCCCAGCAACACCAAAGAGGAAAATAGCTGACTGCTATGGCGCTAAGCCTCAACAGGGGGAAATGGAAAATATCACCGCCAATTCCCAGCAGCAGGCTGGGAGCCTATAAACACCCAGATCCAGGTGTGTCAATTAGAGCTGGGTAAAGGTTGACACTGGGTCAAAGAGTCAGATGGGTTAAGAAGGTGTCTGCAAAGCCAAACGCATAGATCTTCAATCTGCAGCTAGATGTAGCTTGACTGTTCGCAGCTTTTGACATACCCATGACAACTCTGCCTTTGCAGACCTACAGGAAAATGGGGGAAGAGACTGTAGGTTGGGGAGTTGTGGCATCTCCGGTGGTGGGGAGGTGGCAACGGGGTTATTACAAGTTGTAAACTTTCTTGAAGTGATGGGTTTGCAAGATCCATCTGAAAGTTCTGACTGTGGTGGATAATCGGACATAATGAGTCACAGATATCCAGAGGATGGATGATACTCAGTAGAAGTCTTGGAGGCGATTGGGTGAGGAAGGTAAAAGTGTGGAGGAGAGAAGCAGGTCCTGGGAGGACATGAGATGACGCTTTGGAAGATTGCAGGAGATTAGTTTGGAGATCTGTGGAGGAGACAGATTATGGATGGCTTTGTAGGTCAATGTTAGTAGTTTGAACTGGATACTTGGACAATTGGGAGCCAATAAAGGGATTTACTGAGTGGAGAAGCAGAGGAATAACAAGGACAGAGGTGGATTTGTCTAGCCGTAGAGTTAAGGATGGAGTTGAATAGTCCAATAATGTTAGGAGGGAGGACACAGAGAAGGATATTGCAGTAGTCAAGGTGGGAGATGATGAGGGTATGCACTAGCATTTTAGTAGATTCATGGCTGATTTTGGAGATTTTTTTGAGTTGCAGGCTGCAGGACGTTGTAAGGGCTTGGACAGAGTCAAGGGTTACTCCGAGCCATGGGACATGCAATAAAATGAAGGAACAGAATCGCTCAGTCAAACCCTGCTTTCCTCCAAGACTAAAGTCAGACTGGATAGAAATACTATGAGTCAGTCTTTCAATAAGGATAGATTAGACATCTTTGGGCTGAGAAATGCTGCCTATTTGCTTTTGCAATTGGAGCAGCAGAGAGACAGCTGTCGATCAAAACATCTGACTGTTCTTTACGATAAGTCCATAATTTTGTGAAAAGGCCATTCCTATTTTTTTTATTTTCAAATCCCACCAATGACAACATTTGCAAGGAGTTTTTATGTTCTCCCCATGTTTGCGTGTTTTTTTTCCAGGTTCTCCTGTTTCCTCTCACACTCCAAAACAAACATAATGATACAGAATCTAAAATGTGAGCCCCAATGGGGACAGGGATAATAAATAAATACAAAACATCTGAATGGGTTACTTCTATGGCATGTGTGCTGATAAAGATTAAATTGCATGGAAAAGTATCTCAAACCCACTTTTATGGGCTGCATTGTTTGCCCTATACATCTACATCATTATTTACATAAGGTATTACAAACATTTTAAAAAGAATGAAAAAGTAATGATAAATGAGTGTTGTAAATGACTCATTACTAAGTAATCATACTATGACTAGGAATATATATGATAAATTTGCATCTCATTCACAGGAAATCCTATTGTACAGATAAAAATAATTGTTTTGTTCTTATTTATTTGCAAGAGCTGAAAATTGTAGATAATCTAATAAACATTTAGCTGCAATATCAATGTTCCTATTTAATCATCAGCACCATTAAGGAATAAAACTTTGCTTTCGAAGTCAAGCTAAATTCCAGTTGCAATTTATTCTGCCTATTGCCTATTTGTCGCTTATGTGCTGTCATTGGAAGCTAATTAATAAGTGTGTGTAAATATCCAGCATATTGGAAAATAACGAACTAAAGCTACTACAAGCAGATGGAAGACGGAATCTATACAAAGACTTAGCTAACATGTGGCAGACTGTCCAAACATGTATGGAAAAATGAAAAGGTCAACAGGAAAAGAGCGAGGCTACTCATAAGTTCAGCTATTCCTATGGATTGATGGAGCTTTGCAAACTTAGAAAACAAATGTTAAGTCAGAAGACAGAAGGTAATTTGGCAGTAGAATAAATAATCCAAAGTATTATGTGTACAAGTTATCAAAATTAGAAATTGCAAATCGCCCTCCTCTAAAAGTACAAAATACTGGTTTAAAGATAGTGCTAACACAGACTGAGATGACAAGGGCCCCTCAGTAACATTGTACCTAGGGGCCCACTGCAAACATTACATTACCCTCAGTCGAGGACCATTGCGGCTTTAAGTCTCCTCACCTCCACATGCTTATCATGTCACTCTCCGCAAGGAGAAACTATACTTCTTGGATTACCCTCAGTCAAAACTTATAAGTAGTGATGAGCGAGTATACTTGTTACTTGAGTTTCTCTGCGCATGCTCAGGTTGTCTCCGAGTATTTCGGCGTGCTCGGAGATTTAGTTTATGTCGCCACAACTGCATGATTTGCGGTTGCTGGACAGCCTGAAAATATATGGGGATTCCCTAAAAACAGGCAACCCCCACATGTATTCAGGCTGTCTAGCAGCCGCAAATCATGCAGCTGCGGCGACATAAACTAAATCTCCAAGCACGCCGAAATACTCGGAGACCACCCAAGTGTGCTCGGAGAAACTCGAGTAACGAGCACACTTGCTCATCACTAATAATAATACATTGGGCACAGACAGAAGAAAATACTGGTGTAACAGTATAACTATATATCAGTATAACTGTGCCCCTCAGTGAGTCTGTAAACATAAGCTGTTCTGTAGGTGATAAAGGGCACTTTAACTCTTGGACTCCTGTGTGGCCACACTGGTAGCACCAATGATGTTTGCCCCTGAGTTGGGTTGTTTGTTAAATGAATGAAATGCTGATTTTGTCTGGATAAAGGGAATCACTGCTCATAGTTGGAAGTGGGGGCCTACCGGCAAATTCATTTGTCCGCCTGTGGGCCAGTCCAACCCTATACACTACTATGCCCAATGAGTCAAATTCTTTGGTTATCAAATATTTAGATAATATTTTAGTCCCCATCTGAATGTTGTCTCATCAGAAAGAACAACTTCAAAAGTTTAGTGGCAGGCATAGAGCTGCTTGCTTCCCCCAAAACAACTGATTTTGCCAGAATAAACCTTCATTGCTCAGATTTAATGAAATGCTCAATGGAAAGCTATTCAGGTGAATGAATGCATCCGATCCATTAGTGCAAGATTTGCTATCACAAGGCACACTTCTGTTCTACCTCAAATAGGGGAGCTTGAATAGGTGATCCCACCTCTATGACACATCATCAACAGGGATTATGGACTTGGTGCTATGAAACCAGTCAACTACTGCTGAAATCAAATAGCCTAAAAGAAATTAACTAAGAGCACAAAAGAATTGGATAAACATCTTCATAAACCAGCATGAAGGTCATATTAAAAGGAGAAATAAAGGGAGGAAAACAACATAATCCTGACATAGGGGTTGCGTCTTTAAAATAATCTGATTAAGCTTCAAGGTAAACAGGTACAAACCAAGATGGTTCCTTACATTTAAAAGATAGCTATGAGCATGTTCTTACCGAAGTAGTTTGATGATTCTTCCTAAAAAAAAGTTGCTATTCTAACCTGCTTTTGCTGAATATATACTGAATAACCACATCTATTAATCATAACTTTACTGTTGGCGACCTATTGGTTTTAAAGGGAGTGTATCATAATTTAAAACATGTATCGTATATACTCGAGTATAAGCCGAGACCCCTAATTTTTCCACAAAAAACTGGGAAAACTTAATGACTCGAGTATAAGCCTAGGGTGGGAAATGCAGCAGCTACAGGTAAATGTCAAAAATAAAAATTGATACCAATAAAAGTAAAAATAATTGAGACATCAGTAAGTTAAGTGTTTTTGAATATCCATATTGAATCAGGAGCCCCATATAATGCTCCATACAGTTCATGATGGGCCCCATAAGATGCTCCATACAAAATATGCCCCATATAATGCTCCATACAGTTCATGATGGGCCCAATATGATGCTCCATATTAAAATATGCCCCATATGATGCTGCACAAAGGTTAATAATGGCCCCATAAGATGCTCCATAGAAACATTTGCCCCATACAATGCTGCATAAAGGTCAATTATGGCCCCATAAGATGCTCCATAGAAACATGTGCCCCATATAATGTGGCATGAAGGTTGATTATGGCCCCATAAGATGCTCCATAGAAACATGTGCCCCATATAATGCGGTATGAAGGTTGATTATGGCCCCATAAGATGCTCCATAGATTATGCCCCATATGCTGTTGCTGCGATAAAAAAAAAAATGACATACTCACCATGTCGTCACTTAGGCCCCCAGCACTTGCGATATTCACCTGCCCCCGTTCCACCGTCTTCCGGCTCTCTGACTGTTCAGGCAGAGGGCTGCGCCCATACTAAACACGTCATCGTGCCCACTGACTTGAACGTCATGGCCAGAGGATGCAGACGATGGAGTGGCGCCCGGTGGTGGAACGGGGACAGGTGAATATCGCGCAATGCTCACCCTCCTCTGTTATACTCACCTGCTCTCAGCATGGTCCCTGGCAGCTTCTCACTGACAGATGGTCTCGGTGCCGGCAGCTGGTTCCGGTGTTCAGGGGTCACTGGTACCGCTCATTAAAGTAATGAATATTTGGCTCCACCCCTATGGGAGTGGAGTTGCATCCATACTCATTATTTTAATGAGCGGTACCACGTAACCACTGAACACAGGAAGAGCTGCCGGTGCCCGGAGACCATCGGAGATGCAGGGACCGTGCCGGGAGCAGGTGAATATGATATGACAGCCGTCGCTCCCCCTCCCCCATCGACCCCCTGGGACAATGACTTGAGTATAAGCCGAGAGGGGCACTTTCATCCTAAAAAAATGGGCTGAAAATCTGGGCTTATACTCGAGTATATACAGTATTTTGAAAAAATGGAAATGTTATGGGGTTTTCTTTCGACTACTATCTTTATTAAAAAAAAATAAGAAAACATTTGTAAACTTATAATTTTAGCACTGCCACTGGGGCTCTTCTAGACTCATAAGGTACCTTCACACTAAGCGACGCTGCAGCGATATCGACAACGATGCCGATCGCTGCAGCGTCGCTGTGTGGTCGCTGGAGAGCTGTCACACAGACAGCTCTCCAGCGACCAACGATGCCGAAGTCCCCAGGTAACCAGGGTAAACATCGGGTTACTAAGTGCAGGGCCGCGCTTAGTAACCCGATGTTTACCCTGGTTACCAGCGTAAACGTAAAAAAAACAAACACTACATACTTACATTGCCGTGTCTGTCACACGTCCCTCGCCGTCTGCTTCCTGCACTGACTGTGATTACCGGCCGTAAGGCACAGCACAGCGGTGACGTCACCGCTGTGCTCTGCTTTTACTTTACGGCCAGCACTCACAGTCAGTGCGGGAAGCCGCCGGCGAGGGACGTGTGACAGACAGCAGAAGGTGAGTATGTACTGTTTGTTTTTTTTACTTTTACACTGGTAACCAGGGTAAACATCGGGTTACTAAGTGCGGCCCTGCGCTTAGTAACCCGATGTTTACCCTGGTTACCTTTGTAAAACATCGCTGGCATCGTTGCTTTTGGTGTCAAACACGACGATACACGCCGATCTGATGACCAAATAAAGTTCTGAACTTTCAGCAATGACCAGCGATATCACAGCAGGATCCAGATCGCTGCTGCGTGTCAAACACAACGATATCGCTATCCAGGACGCTGCAACGTCACAGATCGCTATCGTTATCGTTGTAAAGTCGTTTAGTGTGAAGGTACCTATACTTCCTATCCTTTCAAGAAGAGTTTACAGCAGGCTCCTTATCATCAGATGCAGGATTAAAAAGCCAGGTCCCACCTCTATACACAGCTGAGAGCAAAGAATCCAACAAACCTAAAAGGTGATGTCTCAGCTGATCCTGTTTTTCCTCCATTCATGATAATCTCTGCAACTGTCTCATTAGATACGTCAATACAAAAAATAGGGTCAGGATTCAAATATTGCGGCTAATGTCCTTGTGCAATTTCCCGAAATAATAGCAAGTTTAAGTCTAAAAAGGTCTAGGTGGTCCGTGTGAAAATTGCAAGGTTTCTTTTGTTTAATATTAAAAATGGGAAGAAAACCATTGCCAAACTAAAAAAAATACAGTTAACACAAAAATCTGATTAAGCAGTATGTAATTTTCATGATGATACATTCTATTTAAATTAACTGTTGGCAGCGGATTAATCTCTGTACTGTCCAGCCGTGCAACAGTGAATATATATTTATTCAGGAACAAAAATAACACAGCTTACAACTGGTATTTGTTACAGCTTAGGATCTCAGCATCTTGTCTGTAAGCTTACAAAGTGAAAGTAAAATGTGCTCCAGCCACACACACAATGAACAGGAACTTCCTGCTTTTTTAACAATTCTTTACTGGCAATATACGTAACAATATTGCTGGAGAACGAAACTTGGCCATTATTAAACAGTAGTAAATAGTAGTTGATACAATATCTACAGTAATAAGCATTATTCCAGCATTAACCTTTTGTATTAGGAATCTTTTGGAGTAGGTTTACTCCAAAAAAAGCATGAAAAATGTTTTAAAAATGTAATGAAAGACTCTGCCTATTCATTTAATTGAAAAATCACTTTGTTCTTCATATATTCAGCTTTTTGAGCGTTCTTATTTCTCTTCAGGTTTTTAAAAATGCCTTATGGGAGAAAAAAGTCCATACCACTTCTTTGAAGTCGCTCATGGAAAATGCTCCAAATTCAGCACTGTCCAATCAGTTGTTTCCAAAACAAGCTTCAAGGAAAAATATTCCTTCCAAAACACTTAAAACTTTTCAAAACTGCTTTAACAACAACAACCAAAAACTCCTCCAAAAACACCTCAAAGAAGCAGCATTTTCTGAGGTGGTTTCCATTAGAAAAATCATCATTTCTGACCGCCTTTAAAAAACTCTGTGTGCACATACCCTTAGGCTGAACTTTACGATTTGAACTTTAAGATTTGAGCATTTATAGGGAGATTGGTGCAGTCTTCTTGCAGCGCCCCAGAGCCCTGGTCGTTGCTGTACTGTGGCTCCGCCGCTAAGGGGGGCTATGGTACGTCTGATGGCACTGAAGGAGTTCATCTGACCAGGTATCACATACACCAATACATTTCACAGTCTGGCCTCCAGGGGGAGCTAAGGGTACTATTCATTAGGCCACTCCTCACAGTCTGGTAAAACTGGGGGTTAGGCAGGAAGTTAGAGAGAACGCTGACTGGGTTGGAACCAGGCAACACCTTGTGGCAGAGGGTGTTGCAGGGGAAGATTCGGTAGGGTCCCTGTCAGGGGTGGGATCCTGACAGAGGCCTGGCAAACAGAGAGAAAGCTACGGGACCGCGCCAGCACTTCATAGCGGCGGTGCCCTAAGAAAGGACAAGAAGCGAGATTTATTGTGCTGAGTGAGAAACGAGATCAAAGCAAGAAGGAGAATACCAGTAGGAGTCGTGCTATAAGATCGAGGCAACATCCTACTGAGGCGTAAACAACCGGCGGCCGGAACGCCGAGGGGGTACAGAGCTCTAAGCCATACTTCAAACCAACGGCAGGACAGTCAGTCACAGGCGGGCTGTCTCACTTAAATCACCTACGTAGACATAGGGGGCAACCTGTGGAGAGGGGCGACTCTAGGGTCCCGGAAGAGCTCCGAGCCTACCCGTCATACGGGTGCGTCCCAACCATAACACCTGGGAGGGACGGAAGATTAGCAGAAGATCATCTAATCGAGTTGTGAGGGAACACGAGAAACAGACACAACAGTTGTGGGGACTATCCCGTAAGCACAGCAGGGGAGGACCACAACACATAGCGCTAGCAGGAAGGCACAGATTTCCACCTGCAAGGAGAACTCTGGAGGTGCCATTGGACCGGCCGGACTTGCGCAGCCTGGTGAACCATATTCCGGACTGAGGACCCAGAGACCTTCAGTAAAGAGGTAAAGAGACTGCAACCTGGTGTCCTCGTTATTTACTGCACCGCACCACCACCACTATCCACATCTATTACTGTACGCCCCTCAGCAGGGTCACGGACCGGGTCTAGCCACCGTGACAACCCCAGAGCAGAGACTCAGATGCCCGGTACCGGGTACCCCTCGGCCCTGCGGCAGTGGGGGCGCTACAACTTGGCGTCACGAACAGGATCTACTTAAGCCTGAAGAATCAGGTCATGTGTGCCTTGGAACTGTGATTTACTGTGCTTGGACTGTACTTTATTGCAAAGACTGTGCTGCGCCATTTACCGCCAAAATCCACCGCCATTACAGCGCTGAGGAGAGCGCAGGAGAAGAAGAGGGGCGTGGAGTAGGCGTAGACAAGCTGGAGAGCGCGAACGACGATGGCCGCCCAGTCTAAATATTTCTGTACCGTGAGGACGTGTCCATCAGCAGCCGAGATCCGCCTCCTGATTCTCAATGGAGGGCGGAGACAACGAAAACGAAACCGCCCACGAAGGAGAGAGCGGGAAAAGGATCAGGAAGCGAGCCACATAGAGGACGCCATGGCCAGCCGCCCGGAGCCGGAGCGTGGGGTCGGAGCCGAGGACTCCCCCAGCTACCCGGGGAGGCACCGCAGCCAGACCTCCACAGTTGACGCTGACCTCCTGCAGACCGGAGCGGACGAGCTGATCCACCAACTCCTGCAGACGCAGCTGAGCACTGAGGCCGGGTGGAAGAAGACCATCATCGGGAGCCTCACCAGACATCTGTCAGCAGCCTCATCTGGTCCGGAGCAAGAAAGAAGTTCCAGCGCTCCGAAGCCAGAAAGCAAGGCCCTGCCGGAAAGCGAGATGCTGCAAACGGAGATGACAACGCCGCAGCGCAAGGCCCTGCAACTAGCGTTCCAGACCCCAGCGGAGACGGAGCAGATCGGCACCGGAGGGACCGCATCTGAAGCAGGTATGAGGAACGACCCTGCCCCGCCAGCAGAGGACTTGCTGATAGGCCCCGTCGCGGCACCCCCTCTCCCTGGGACCTATAGACTCTGGCGCCTTACACCCTGGGATCGGGCCACGGGTATGGAGCACTTCTTAAAGGCCCCGATCTCGCCGATCACCTTGCCGAGCGAGGTCTCTGCAGAGCTACGGCCGCCAGAGCGAGAGTAAACCTCGATGCCATGGATATGTAAATAGTTCATTGTTTTTCCTTGCTGTTTTGCTGCTAAAACCCGTACGGGGTTAGTTAGTGAGTCCTCCTAGGAGCCATACAGAGATGGCTCAGTGATCTCAAACTGAAAGAAAAACATGTTCTATACTGTGTATAGTAGTGGAAGGACAGTAAGCTCGGGCAGAATGGGGCGGTCCTGTAAAAGAAAGGAGAGGCAGTAGGTCTGGAGCAGTTAGGACAGGCGGTCCTGCAGATGTAAAGTAGGAGAACGTAGCACAGTTGCTTAAGCCTTATAATGTGTTATAAGAAGGTCTTTAGTGGATTCAGAGTGTACATCCTTAAAGGCAATGTTAAACTATTGTTCAGAATTTGCACTCAGTAGAATACCCGGTTGGGTAAGAAAAGTTATTTATAGTAAAGTTATCTAAAAAGTATTTAACCATGTTTGTAACGTTCAAGTGTCCTCACCTCCCATAAAGGGAAGCTCTGTTAAAAAGTTGACTTGTACTTGCATTTTCAAAATTGTATGTCTTTTTGCTGACATGTATTGTTGTTTTCTTCCCAGTCCAGGAGTACTGGATTTAACCGGGGGGGAATGCAGCGCCCCAGAGTCCTGGTCGTTGCAGTACTGTGGCTCCGCCGCTAAGGGGGGCTATGGTACGTCTGATGGCACTGAAGGAGTTCATCTGACCAGGTATCACATACACCAATACATTTCACAGTCTGGCCTCCAGGGGGAGCTAAGGGTACTATTCATTAGGCCACTCCTCACAGTCTGGTAAAACTGGGGGTTAGGCAGGAAGTTAGAGAGAACGCTGACTGGGTTGGAACCAGGCAACACCTTGTGGCAGAGGGTGTTGCAGGGGAAGATTTGGTAGGGTCCCCGTCAGGGGTGGGATCCTGACAGAGGCCTGGCAAACAGAGAGAAAGCTACGGGACCGCGCCTGCACTTCATAGCGGCGGTGCCCTAAGAAAGGACAAGAAGCGAGATTTATTGTGCTGAGTGAGAAACGAGATCAAAGCAAGAAGGAGAATACCAGTAGGAGTCGTGCTATAAGATCGAGGCAACATCCTACTGAGGCGTAAACAACCGGCGGCCGGAACGCCGAGGAGGTGCAGAGCTCTAAGCCATACTTCAAACCAACGGCAGGACAGTCAGTCACAGGCGGGCTGTCTCACTTAAATCACCTACGTAGACATAGGGGGCAACCTGTGGAGAGGGGCGCCTCTAGGGTCCCGGAAGAGCTCCGAGCCTACCCGTCATACGGGTGCGTCCCAACCATAACACCTGGGAGGGACGGAAGATTAGCAGAAGATCATCTAATCGAGTTGTGAGGGAACACGAGAAACAGACACAACAGTTGTGGGGACTATCCCGTAAGCACAGCAGGGGAGGACCACAACACATAGCGCTAGCAGGAAGGCACAGATTTCCACCTGCAAGGAGAACTCTGGAGGTGCCATTGGACCGGCCGGACTTGCGCAGCCTGGTGAACCATATTCCGGACTGAGGACCCAGAGACCTTCAGTAAAGAGGTAAAGAGACTGCAACCTGGTGTCCTCGTTATTTACTGCACCGCACCACCACCACTATCCACATCTATTACTGTACGCCCCTCAGCAGGGTCACGGACCGGGTCTAGCCACCGTGACAACCCCAGAGCAGAGACTCAGAGGCCCGGTACCGGGTACCCCTCGGCCCTGCGGCAGTGGGGGCGCTACATTCTCTCCCTGCCACCTTTCTGCTCACTAATGTGCTTTTTTTTATCTTCCTGTTATGTCAGGCAGACATTTATTTTTAACATTTTTACACATATTTTTTTTAAATCATGTATTGAGGCTATAGCCTTGTCTCCAGCTCCTGGATTATAGCAGTTTTACCTTTGGTTCAGAATTTTGAAGCCAGTGCATTATTTTGGTTGTGCTCTTGATAAAATGTTTATGTGCTTTTATCTGCAAAGAATGTCCTAATAACCTTTTCCTTTATTATATCGATAAAGGTTTTTGACATGTGTGTATTATTTGCTGGGGTATCTCTTTTGCATGTCATGTGTATTGCTTTTCCATAACAAAAATAATTTTATGTAGTATGTTTAACCCCTGAGTGACAGAACGAATTTAGTACTTAATGACCAGGCCAATTTTTATCATTCTGACCACTGTCACTTTATGACGATATAATTCTGGAACGCTTCTGAACCTCCTTACATTTGAAGTGAGTTTGGGGGGTAAATATAACAGAAAATACACAAAAGTGACATCATTCTAAAAACTGTACCCTCATGGTGAGCAAAATAACATTCAAGAAGTTTATTAACCCTTCAAGTGCTTCATGAGATCTAAGGCAATGTGGAAGGAAAAAATTAACATTTTACTTTTTTCACAAAATAATTCACTTTCGAACCAATTTTTTTTTATTTTGAAAAGGGTATCAGGAGAAAATGAACCACAACATTTATTGTGCAATTTCTCCTGAGTACGTTGATACCCCGTATGTGGGGGAAAGCCACTAATTGGGCGCATGACAGGGCTCAGAAGGGAGGGAGCACCGTTTGACTTTTTGAGCGCAAAATTTGCTGGAATCAATGGATGCGCCATGTCCCGTTTGGATACCCCCGATGTACCTAAACAGTGGAATTCCCCAATTCTAACTCCAACCCTAACCCCAACACACCCATAACCCTAATCCTAACCCTAACCACAACCCTAACCCCAATCCCAACCCTACCCTAGCAATAACCCTAACCAAAAACCTAACCCTAACACACCCCTAATAGTGATGAGCGAGTATACTCATTGATCAGGTTTTCCCTAGCATGCTAGGGTGGTCTCCGAGTATTTGTAAGTGCTCAGAGATTTAGTTTTCATCTCCGCAGCTGAATGATTTACAGCTACTAGCCAGGCCGAGTACATGTGGGGGTTGCCTGATTGCTAGGGAATCCCCACATTTAATCAAGCTGGCTAGTAGTTGTAAATCATTCAGCTGCGGTGATGAAAACTAAATCTCCGAGCAGTCAAAACACTCGGAGACCACTTGAGCGTGCTCTGGAGAACCCGAGCTACGAATATACTCACTCATCTCTAACCCCTAACCCTAATCCCAACCCTAACCGTAATATCAACCATAACCACAACCCTAACCCTAGCCCAACCCTACCTTTAGCTCAACCCTAGCTTTAGCCCAGCCCTAAGCCTAGCTTTAGCCCAACCCTAACCCTAGCTTTAGCCTAATCATAACCCTAGCTTTAGCCCAACCTTTACACTAGCTTTATCCCAACTCTAACTTTAGCCCAACTCTATTTTTAGCCCAACTCTAACCCTAATGGATAAATGGAAATAAAAATATATTTTTTATTTTATTATTTTTCTCTAACTAAGGGTGTGATAAAGGGGGGTTTATTTCCTATTTTTTATTTTGATCACAGTGATAGGGTCTATCACAGTGATCAAAATGAACCAATAGGAAAAATGTCCTATTGTTGCAGGGTGCCGGCCGTCAGATCTCAGCCGGCTGGCGCACTGAGCATGCACCTACCATTTTCTTCCCGGAAGAAGACGCCGGTGGCCCGGGGAAACTTCATTGGGGGGTTCAGAGACATCACAGGTAAAAGGGGGAATCGGGGGACCCCATTTCTCTCTCCCTTGATGTGCAATCAGATCAGAGGAGAGAAAGTAAATGGGAAATGTGACTTTTCTTTTCGGTCGCTGTTATTCCGTTAATAACGGCGATCCCAACACTGTGAATGGTAAAAACCAACCCAAATCATGTTACCTGGGGTCTCAGCTACCCCCCAGTAGCTAAGTCCCCAGAGAAATTCCGACTCTGGGGGGCGCTATACACTTATTTCTCAGCGCCATTAAAAAGTGGTGCTGAGGCATATGTACCTTTAATTGCCACCGTTAAAACACGTATCGGCGGTCGTTAAGGGGTTAATATCTTTAAATATCCTTGTTTATGGCCTATCGTTATTTTAGCCTTGCATTATGTTCGTGCCTGTGTTTCTATCTAATTATTGTACCATCTTATGTTATAAGTTTTTTTAAATTTGTACTATTACATCATAAATTCTTTGTTTGATACTGTTGCACAATGGATATTGCAGAGGCATACACCGCCATAAGAGGGCCCCAATGCAAGAATAATATATGAGACTCTTGCAATCCAATATCTAATAAATAATAAAAATGTTATTTCTGTAGCTCCAACATATCCTACAGCATTTTACAATTCAGAGGGGACTTGTACAAACAGTATAAAACATTACAGAGTAACACATAATTCAACAGATGCCAAGAGATGTGAGGGCCCTGCTCACAAGCTTACAATCTATAGGAAATTTGGGGAGGCACAAAAGGTAAATGATAAAAGTGCTTGTATTGTATGGTCCAGCCATCAATATACTAAATAGGGTACTCAAATAAGGCAGCATGAACCGGTCACCAGTCAGTATGTGTATAAGTACAGATACAAAGTGCTACTTAGTGCATGGAGGGTGTGTAAACAGATGACATGAAGAACAAGATTCTAAGGAAAATTTAGGAAGGGCAATAAGGAAATAATTATATTAGTGAGGTGAGGTGATACGCCTATCTAAAGGAATACATTCTTAGAAAATGCTTAAGACTGTGAATACTGCAAATTAGTCAAATTGTCCAAGGTAGTGCATTTAAGAGAACTAATGCAACACAAGAGAGGTTTTGGAGACATGAATGGGAGGTTTGGATTATTGAGGATTTTTGTCTTAGATCATTAGCAAAATGGAGAGCACGAGTACAGTGGTAGACTGCGATGAGGGAGGAGATGTAGGGTGGTGCTGAACTGTGAAGAGATTTGTGAGTGAGAGTGATAACATTATCTTGTATTCTGTAATAGATGGGCAATCAGTGCAATGACTGGCAAGGGGTTGAGGCATCAGTGTAGAGGTTGGATGGGAATTTGTTCCTGGCTGCTGCATTGGATTGGAGAGAGAAGAGTTTAGAAAAAGAAAGACTGATTAGTAGAGAGCTGCAATAGTCCTTGACAAGAATGGATAAAGGCAATACAGTTTTTGCAGCGGTAAAGGTAAGGATATTTCGAATTCTAGGTATGTCTTTGAGGTGCATGTGGAATGAGCAAGTGAGTGATCGGATATAGGGAGTGAATGAAAGATCTGAGTCAAATATAACGCCTAGACAGCTGGCAAGCTGCTTGAAAGTTATGGTAGAACTACACATGGAAATGGAGATTTCAGGTTTAGGAAGATTAGCAGAAGGAGGGAATACAAAGAGTTGCGTTTTTAAAGATTCAGTTTTAGATACATAGTAACATAGTATTTAAAGTTGAAAGAAGACTTTAAGTCCATCTAGTTCTACCCATAGCCTAACCTAACATGCCCTAACATGTTGATCCAGAGGAAGGCAAAATAAAACTCATGTGGCAAACAGTAAGCTCCACATTGGGGAAAGAAATTCCTTCCCGACTCCACATACTGCAATCAGACTAGTTCCCTGGATCAACACCCTATCAAGGAATCTAGTATATATAACCTGTAACATTATACTTTTCAAGATAGGCATCCAGTCCCCTCTTAAATTTAAGTAATGAATCACTCATTACAACATCATACGGCAGAGAGTTCCATAGTCTCACTGCTCTTACAGTAAAGAATCCGCGGCTGTTATTATGCTTAAACCATCTTTCCTCCAGACGTAGAGGATGCCCCCTTGTCCCTGTCTCAGGTCTATGATTAAAAAGATCATCAGAAAGGTCTTTGTACTGTCCACTCATATATTTATACATTGTAATAAGATCACCCCTTAGTCTTCGTTTTTCCAAACTAAATAGCCCCAAGTGTAATAATCTATTTTGGTATTGCAGACCCCCCAGTCCTCTAATAACCTTGGTCGCTCTTCACTGCACCCGCTCTAGTTCAGCTATGTCTTTCTTATACACCGGAGACCAGAACTGTGCACAGTATTCTAAGTGTGGTCGAACTAGTGACTTGTATAGAGGTAAAATTATGTTCTCCTCATGTGCATCTATGCCTCTTTTAATGCATCCCATTATTTTATTTCCTTTGCAGCAGCTGCCTGACACTGGCCACTAAATGTGAGTGTGTTGTCCACCCATACCCTCAGGTCTTTTTCAGTGACAGTTTTGCTCAGTGTTTTACAATTAAGCATATAGTTATACACCTTATTTCTTCTACCCAAGTGCATAACCTTACATTTATCCCCATTAAAGCTCATTTGCCATTTATCAGCCCAAGTTTCTAGTTCACATAAATCCTCCTGTAATATAAAATTGTCCTCCTCTATATTGATTACCCTGCAGAGTTTAGTGTCATCTGCAAATATTGAAATTCTACTCTGAATGCCCCCTACAAGGTCATTAATAAAAATGTTTAAAAGAAGCGGGCCCAACACCGACCCCTGCGGTACCCCACTACTAATCGCAACCCAGTCTGAGTGTGCTCCATTAATAACCACCCTTTGTTTCCTATACCTGATAGGGCAGGACATAATGTTAGAGACAGCAGACAGAAAATCACTGGCATTTTGAAGCAATGTGAGTTTGATTTCAGGCGAAGAAGTGTATAATTGGGTGTCATTAGCATAGAGATAGTACTGAAAACCAAATTTATTTGTCTTTTTTCCCCATTTTTAGTTTGCTTCTCTCCAGGTGTTTTTCATTTTCCCGTATTGATCTGCCCTATTATATTCTGGATTGGGTTTTACATGTTCACCATTCACTGCACTTCCTTGCTACCTATACCTCTATGTGGACTTGGGTTTAGGAGTTCCAGCCCTTCAGCTAAGGGGTTTTCCTTTCTTGGTAAACACCAGTTGATTTCCTGCAGTGAGACTGTTTATTTTCCTTCCCAGTTTTTCTTCCTTTCACCTCCTTAGGTGTCTGGGAGATTATACTTGTTCCTTTACTTTTGGCTCTCCTTAGCTTTCCCATATCTTGCCTATATGAACGTGTTTTAATTTTATCACCCTGGGCTTTCGCATCTTCCTGCACACTTTCCTCTCCTCTTGTTGGCAGTATGTTGTAGCCTTCCCTCTGGTTCCTCGGGAGGTACAAGAAATCACTCAATGGCCTTTTAGGGAACCATGTTCAAGTTAATGTTTTTCAGTTGTGCTGCTAGGGTCTTCCTAATCTATACAGAGACCAGTTGGATGTGGGTGCGGAATCTCTCTGCAGAAGATCTTTCCTTTTTACGTTACCTGTGATTGAGTGTGTGTTTTGTTCATAACAGCTAGGACTGAACCCTGAGAAACACTGACAGTAAAGGGAAGAGGGGACGAATAGGAACCAGTAAAATAAACCGTGAATGAGATGTCTGAGAGGAAGGATGAGAACCAAGAGCAGGCAGTATCCTTGACACCTAATGAGAGGAGCATAGTGGGGAGTAGCTGGTGAACCACAGTGTCCAATGCTGCAGAGAGATCCGGGAGAATAAGGGGGAGTAGGGACCATGAGATTTAGCTGTTAGTAGATTATTAGAGACTTTATAGTATAAAGAGTTGAATCCAGATTGTAAAGGATCAAGTAGAGCGCTGTCTGAGAGATAGTGAATTAGACAAAAGTGGACCAAGCAATCTAGTAGTTTAGAGTTAAATGGGAGGTAAGAGACCACTCTGTAATTAGCAGCTCAGTTCTGGTTCAGGAATGTTTTTTTTAGCAATGAGTGTATGATGGCGTGATTGAAGGAGGAGAGAAGGATACCGGAAGAAAGCAAGAGGTTGAATATTTTAGCTAAGTAGGTAGTGACAACTGGGGAGAAGAAGAAGGTGAGAGGGAATGGGGTCAGTGGTGCAGGTGGTAGCACAAGATGAAACAAGGAGCCTGGTAACTTTTTCTGTCACTGGTTCAAAGGCAGAAAAGGTGCTTGATGGCATGTGGGAGGGAAGAGGATCCATGATATTAGGGGATTTGGAGCAAATTTTCTGTCAATTTTGTCTTTGAAATATTTTGTCAGATCGTCAGTGCTGGGGTTGGTAATTGGGGTCTGCACTTTTGGACTGAGGAGGAATGAGTGAAAAGTATGAAAGAGTTAGGCTACTTTCACACTAGCGTTGTACGACGCACGTCGCAATGCGACGTGGCGACGTACCGACGCATACTGTGCAAGAAAAACACAACGGGGGCAGCGGATGCAGTTTTACAACGCATCTGCTGCCCCATTGTAAGGTCCGGGGAGGAGGGGGTGGAGTTCCGGCCGTGCATGCATGGTCGGAAATGGCGGACATGACGAACAAAAAAAACGTTACATGTAACTTTTTTGATCAGACGGTGCGCCACAACACGAAGCATCCGTCGCACGACGGATGCAATGTGTGGCAATGCGTCGCAATGTGTCGCAATGCGTCGCTAATGCAAGTGTATGGAGAAAAAACTTATCCTGCAGGCAATTTTGCAGGATGCGTTTTTTTCTCCAAAACGACGCATTGCGACGTGCATCATACGACGCTAGTGTGAAAGCAGCCTTATTTAGGAATGTTAGATAATGTGGTGACAAGGGTGGTGAAGTAGGTTTGTTTGGAGAGGTAAAGGGCAGATTTATACTTAATTACTATAAATTTATAATGGATTAAATCTTTGACCAAAAGGGATTTTCTCCACTGATACTCAACACACCTGGAGCACCACAGCACACCTGGAGCACCACAGCAATAGTTTACCATAGTTTATAAAGTTATCTGTTCTTCGCCCTTATGCCAGATTTACATGGAACGATTGTTACAGCTAAATGACCTCTAATGTACTACAAGAAAACCGATCAATGGTCTTTTAATGGCATGTTTAAACAGGCTGATCCAAATTCTATTCGCACTGAATGATCGTTGTTAGTCTAGAGATAATCGGATTGATCCACGGTAAAAATGGAATTTGAATAGTATTTCCTGAAAACCACAGGTCCACATGAATTCGAACAGCTTGCAATTTTGCACACACTGCTGAATAGTCACAGAGTGGACTAGTTACTTCAGGCACTGCCTGGCGGGCTTTTGACATCACATAGTCTCATGCAGCCAATCAGGGGGGACTATCGCAGTCAGTATAAAAGATGAGGACTGGCTAAGAGGCGCCATTTTCTGCTTGTACAATGCAGGGATAGAGGTCAGAGAGCACAGGTTATTCCACTTAGGGACAGAAAAAGTCAAAATCGGGTTGTGTAGGGAATAGGGAAATAGGGAAAAAGATAAGGCAGATTGCAGTAGAAGTAGCAGTTTCTCGATTAATGACGTGGTACCTTTGGTGTCTATTCTACTGTACACACAATTTAATCCTCCTCGCAGCACAAAAATTTGGAATCTCTCTCCCTCCCCTTGCTCCTCTCCTCCATCCCCTCCACCACTAACTGCCCTAAGGCCATATTAATGATAAAGCAGATTGGATTCAGTATTCGGGGAACACAAACACCTTTCCACAGCAACTGAACGACTTGAGATTAGTTGCAAATAAATTTGCCTCAAATAGAATTTTTTTGGAAAAAAAAATCACCAAGCCAGGCAAATTTGAAATACAAAGGTTCGATCATCTCTATGTAGTACGATCGCACCGTACTATGTTATCCCCTGTTAAAGGGAACCTACCACCCCCAAAATCGATGGTGAGGTAAGCTCACCATCATCAGGGGCTTATCTACAGCATTCTGTAATGCTGTAGATAAGCCCCCGATGTATCCTGAGAGGAGAAAAAGAGGTTAGATTATACTCACCCAGGGGCGGTCCCGTTGCGGTCCGGGTCCGATGGGTGTCTCAGGTCCAGTCCGGCGCCTCCCATCTTCATTCCATGACGTCCTCTTCTTGTCTTCATGCTCCAGTGCAGGTGTACTTTGTCTACCCTGTTGAGGGCAGAGCAAAGTACTGCAGTGCGCAGGCGCCGGGGCTCTCTGACCTGTCCCGGCACCTGCGCACTGCAGTACTTTGCTCTGCCCTCAACAGGGCAGACAAAGTACGCCTGCGCCGCAGCCGCGGTGTGAAGATAAGAAGAGGATGTTATGGAATGAAGATAGGAGGTGCCGGACTGGACCTGAGACACCCATCGTACCGGGACTGCCCCTGGGTGAGTATAATATAACCTCTTTTTCTCCTCTTTCAGGTAACATCGGGGGCTTATCTACAGCATTACAGAATGCTGTAGATAAGCCCCTGATGACGGTGATCTTACCTCACCATCGATTTTGGGGGTGACAGGTTCCCTTTAAACACTGCATGTTGTGCTGCTAATATTGATGATTTTTAAGCCTACCTACTCTTGCCACATCATTGGATGTTACCAGGGTGTGCATAGTAGCGACATTGCTGTGCACGCCTGGGCCCAGTCTCTCTCTGACCTCCGGAAGAGCTTGATTAGATGACTGCAGTGCGTTATACTGCGGGCCACCTGAGTGCGATTCCAGAAGTCCCCTTAGAAAACCAGGCACTGCTCATCACATGCCCAATACCATCCCACCAGTGAAACATGGTGGCAGCAGCATCATGCTATGGGGGTGTTTTTCAGCTGCAGGGACAGGATGACTGGTTGTCATCGAAGGAAACATGAATGCGGCCAAGTACAGAAATATCCTGGATGAAAACCTCTTCCAGAGTGCTCTAGGCTTCAGACTTGGACGAAGGTTCACCTTCCAACAAGAAAAATTTAAAGGAGTATGAATACTTTCCGCACCCCCACTGTATATATATATGTATGTATATGTATATGTGTATGTGTTTGCATGTATGTGTGAACATATTTGTTTTTGGTTCATGTGTGAAACTGTAATTGTAAATGCTGTAATTGTAATTATTAGGAATGTAGCGCCCCCACTGCCGCAGGGCCGAAGGGTACCCGGTACCGGGCCTGTGAGTCTCTGCTCTGGGGTTGTCACGGTGGCTAGGCCCCGGTCCGTGACCCTGCCGAGGGGCGTACAGTGATAGATACGATATGGATGATGGTGGTGATGCTGTAGTAGTGTGGTGCAGTAAATAACGAGGACACCAGGTTGCAGTCTCTTTACCTCTTTACTGAAGAGTGAAGATCTCTGGGTCCTCAGTCCAGAACACGGTTCACCAGGCGGCGCAAGTCCGGCCGGTCCGATGGCACCTCCAGAGTTCTCTTCACAGGTGGAAATCGGTGCCTTCCTTCTAGCGCTAGGTGTTGTGGTCCTTCCCTGCTGTGCTTACAGAAAGTCCCCACAACTGTTGTGTCTGTTTCTTAAGTTCCCTCACAACTCGATTAGATGATGTTCTGCTAATCCTCCGTCCCTCCCTGGTGTTCTGGTTGGGACGGCACCCGTTTGACGGGTAGGCTCGGAGCTCTTCCGGGACCCTAGAGTCGCCCCTCTCCACAAGTTGCCCCCCAAGACTGCATAGGTAATTAAAGTTAGACAGCCCGCCTTAGACTGACTGTCCTGCCGCTGTTTGGAGTATTGCTTGAAGCTGAATGTTATGATACTCCTCGGCGTTCCGGCCACCGGTAGTGCGCCTCAGTAGAATGTTGCTTCGGTCTTACAGCACGACTCCTACTGGTATTTCTCCTTTTGCGTGATCTCGTTTCTCACTCAGCACAATCTATCTCGCTTCTAATCCTTCCTTGGGCACCGCCGCTATGTTGAGCAGGCACGGTCCCGTTACGTTCGTTCAAGTTGCCAAGCCTCTGTCAGGATCCCACCCCTGACAGAGACCCTACTGTATCTTCCCCCACAACACCCTCTGCCACAAGGTGTTGCCTGGTTCCAATCCAGTCAGCTTTCTCATCTAACTTCCTGCCTGACCCCCAGTTTACCCACTATGGTGGGGAGTGGCCTAGTGAATAGAACCCTTAGCTCCCCCCGGAGGCCCGGCTGTGAAATGTATTGGTGTCTGTGATACCTGATCAGATGAACTCCTTCAGTGCCATCAGACGCACCATAGCTCCCCATAGTGGCGGAGCCACAGTACTGCAACGACCAGGACTCTGGGGCGCTGCAGGAAAATCAGCCAATCTCTTTAAAAGTTTATTTAAATAATCAAGGTATCTCTGATCCATAAGATCCAACCACTGCCTCCCCCCCTCCCTCCCTCAGAAATTCTGAGAACAAGGGTCTGTAGTCTCATCCTGAAGGGAGCCTCATTATCTATAGAGCTGCTGAGCTCAGCGCTCGGCTGTTTCCATCAGTTCCATAGACAGTGAATAAAGCAGAAATCAAGCATGCACCAGCTCAAGAGTCCTGTTCTCAGAATTGCTGGGGGTCCCTATGTCAGTACCCCAACAATCAGTAAGTTACCTCTTATCATTGGGATAACTTGATTTATTTAGGGAATAACCCTTTATCAGATACCAGATGGTACAGATACCAGACATATAATGTAATATAATATACACATGGTTGGGCTCAGCAGAACTGAATCCTACCAGAGATGTATATATCCATCTCAGTAAAAAAATATAAATATATATATTTTTAGAGGTGTGGGGATGCTCAGAGCCAAGGCTCCGGGGGTCCCATGGGCAGACTGTGTTCATCATAAGCGGCATGCCGGGCAGGGAGGGTGGGGCCAGACATATTTCTTGCACAGGGGCCCCAAGCTGTCAGTGTCCACTCCTGACAAGTGCACAAACAGGAAATCAGAGAACCTAGTATGAAGGCATGAACAGGAATACATTTGAGGTTCAGCAGTTTATCAGATGATGCATTTCAGACCTGTCTGTATATTATCCCTATAAATGAAGCACCCATGTCCACCCCTGGAGAAGAGGGTGGCTGCAGAGAGCACTGCCGGGGAACACCACGCAGAACATGTGATTGCCCAAGCAAACAAATGCAGAAAGGGAATGATGATGACTGGTGACTGCTGGAACCAATGGAGAGGTAGGCTGGTTCTTACCACTAGATCTAATTCATGTAAAAAGTGCTGACTGAATGTAGCCTTGATAATAAAGAAAATCTGTTTATATTCAGCCATTGATGAAACTGATGAAATGTAAAAAGGAAAAAAAATATTCCAAGTGTATAATATATGCTGGTTAATACAGTGACAGAGCAAGAAAGGGATTTATCTGTAAGAACAATTCTCCACCTGTCAACAATCTCTGTCTGCGATCAGTAGCAACAATTCTTCTGAAGACAGAATGTAGCTGTAAAACTAAAACATTCACACAAAGCATTTACTTCAAGAACAAAAGACTAAAGTGCTTCAGGGGAAGAAAATACATGCATATTGTAAGCAGAAATAAGCACCAGCTTCCGTACACGAGTCAAAGATTAATGTAGAAGATCCTATACTAGTATATCAATGAGCGGAAAAGGGTAGCAGCTATAATTTTCTAAATAATAATTTTCTAAATAATTTTCTTTTATAATAAATTTCTTCTTGACCCTCTACAATCTGGTGTTTGCTGTTTACACTCTACAGAAACTGCCTTTACTAAACCTTCTAATGATCTACTAACAGCTAAATCTAATGGTCACTACTCCCTGCTGATTCTCCTGGATCTCTCTGCTGCTTTTCACACTGTGGATCATCAGCTCCTGCTCACTTTGCTCCACTCCATCAGCCTCAAGGACACCACGCTCTCCTGTTATCCTCCTACCTCTCAGACCACTCCTTCAGTGTATCAATTACTAGCTCTTCTTCCCCTCCTCTTCTCCTTAATGTTGGGGTTCCTCAGAGTTCAGGCCTATGACCCCTCCTCTTGTCTCTATACGCCGCCCCTTTTGGACAATAATTAGCAGATTTGGTTTCGCGGTCCCATTTTTATGCTGATGGTGACACCTAATTACCCACTTCTCCTGACATCACCCCTGAGTTACTACAAAATACCAATGATAGTCTGTCCACTGTCAGTAACATCATGTCCTCTCTGCATTTTTAAAATTACATTTATTCAAAACCTAAATTCTTTAGTTTCACCCTCTACAAACCTCCAAAATTGCTATTTCTGTGGGTGGTTCTACCATAACTTCAAAGCAGGTCTTGAGGTTAGATTTGACTCAGACCTTTTCTTTACTCCTTATATCCAATCACTTTCTCACCCTTGTCACCTGATCCTCAAATACTTATTAAAAATTCAACTACTTTTACCTTCGAAGCTCTTACTGCTGCTTTCATTCTTAGCTGGACTCTCTATTATATCGGTCTCCCTCTTACTAAACTCTCCTCTCTCTCAATTGTTATGCACACATGGTAGTCACCATGGGGATAAAGGATTTAACTATGAAAAGCTGCACAAACCCCACCCGGGTCTTGTGCAGACTATAGTATTCAGTAACGCAGGCCCTAGCGGCTTCAGTGCTGCCTGGATAAACCCTGAAGGTAAAAACAAGAGGAGACAACTCAGACTTGGCTCCCTACAAAGGCCATCATATGTATCACATACCTCCTAAGGAATCGAGGGAGAGTGCAGCATAAGAAAGAAACCTCACAATACACTTATTTGACTGGCCTAGAGACTCAGAAGTAGGACTAGAACTCCAAGAAGAATTCACTAAAGACTATCACCAGCTAAGAAGACCAGCATGGGGTAGGTTTAAATAGTACCACATGCAGTGTGATAGGAGAGGCTAGATAACAAATGAAAAACACCTGTTGCCTGAAAAGAATGGACAAAGGCAAAAGGTAATCAGCACCTGCTGTGGCTTCTCGGACAGGGATACTGACAGAAGAGCACCAATCTATATGACACCAATCTATTAGCTAGGGTCATATTTCTGTCCAGCCACTACACCAATACCTCCACCCTGTGCCAGGCATTGCACTGGTTGCGCATTTGCTACAGAGTACAATATAATCGTATCATTTTCACTCACAAAGCTACCCACAGTTCGGCACTGCCCTCCCTCTCCTCCTGTAATGCCTCAGGATTCGATCCAGCAGTCTGGTTTGTCTGCCTTCGTCTCTATCCGGTCAGCCACTGTAGATCCTGTTGCTGTCCAGCTGCTGATTACTCTTTGCCTTTTGCCGACTCCTTACTTACAGCAGGTGTTTTCCATTTGGTATTAGGCCTCTCCTATCATTCTGCAGGGACTTCTATTTAAACATCACTGCTGCCTATGTTCCCTGCTAGTGATAGCTTACAACTACCTCGTTTGGTGGTGAAGCAGTTGTCCTTGTTTGTGGCAGTTTGTTGGTGTTTTCACTAGGAGATATCTGCATGTTTGTGGTAGTGTGTGTATTTCCTTATCGTCTCCCACTTGGTTGGTCGCTTCTTCTGTTCCCTTTATTTCCACTTTGTTATTTCATGAGTGTTTTGGTATGATTGCAGTTTCCTTTCGTCCCAGTCTGTTTCCCCTATCTGTCTGATTTGTGTTATCCATTTCATGTCTGTCCCATAACTCCCTGGATGGGAGAGGAAATAGTTCAGTGTGCATTCAGGAGCATAATAAGGTTGGAGACCCAGGCCTCTTTACCATCAAGAGTACCCCTGGGACATGAATAGTGAGGGTCCCAGTTCCAGGGACAGTTTTTTGCACCTCTCCCTTAGTTCAGACTAGCACATCATGACACCTCCCTCATCTCTCTATGACAGTACTTATGCCCTCCATTTCGCTAATGACTGACATCCTCTATTATCCAAACGTTCAGCTTCCATCTCTAAGACTTTTCTTGTGCTGCACAAATTCTCTGGAATGCACTATCCCAGACAATCTGGTTAATTCCTAATAATCACAGCTTTAAGTGTGCTCTTATAAAGGTACCGTCACACTCAGCAACTTTGCAACGAGAACGACAACAATCCGTGACGTTGCAGCGTCCTGGATAGCGATCTCATTGTGTTTGACACACAGCAGCGATCTGGATCCCGCTGTGCCATCGCTGGTCGGAGCTAGAAGTTCAGAACTTTATTTCGTCGCCAGGTCGGCGTGTATCGTCATGTTTGACATCAAAAGCAACGACGCCAGCAATGTTTGACATGGAGCTAACAACCAGAGAGAACGAGAAGTGAGTCGCCGTTATGTCAATGGATCGCTCCTGCATCGTTCTGGAGTTGCTGTGTTTGACGTCTCTACAGCGACCTAAACAGCAACGCTGCAGCGATCTAGTTTAGGTCGGCTCGTTGTCTATATCGCCGCAGCGTCGCTGAGTGTGACGGTACCTTTAACACATCTCTTAAGACTGGCTTATCACCTCACCTCACTAATCTAACTATTCCTTTTTTTCTTAACTTTTCTTCAGAATCTGCTCCTTCCTACCATCTGTTCTTGCACAATCCATGCAATCAGTAGCACTTTGTATCTGTACTTGTACAGATACTGGCTGACGACCGTTTCATGCAGCGTTATTTTAATGCCCTTATTTATTATAGTAATGGCTGGACTATAAAAGGCAAGTGATTTTACATTTTGTGCCTCTTCTATTTCCTCACAGATTCTAAGCTTGTGAGCAGGGCCCTGACTCCTCTTGTTTGATTGTTGAATAATGTATTTCTGATTTGTAAAGTGCTGCAGAATATGTTGGCGCTATACAAGTAAAATTATTATTTATTACTCATCTGCATGCTGTCTGCTTTTTTCTTAGACAGGACATGGACCCATTGAGTTTCATTGAGTCATATACATCATTTTAAAAATTGATTTGTGTCTGTAGTCTGGGAGATTCAGAATATGTCCAGTTCTCATCAGTTTTGCAGATCAGACACGGCCATTAAAGTCTATGGAGATCCGTGTAAAACAGATGACACACTGACGACAGACTTTGCATTTCAGAGTTTCATGCCAGTTTCATCCCTTTTTGGGCCAGCTCACACTAGTGTATAACTCGGATGAGTGCTATGTGATGTTTTATCGGATAGCTCACAGACCTATGTTATACTATGGGGACGTTCAGATCAGCGATTTGCCGATTTGGCATGACAAACAATGGCAGCATGCAGTGAGTGGCTCTGCAAATCGGATACAGGTCTTATGGGTGCGTGTAAATCATCGGACTGCACTCAGAGGTCATCTCCATCCAACTGTGATTCTCTCATGCAAGAGAATCAGATGACACCAACATGATTCCCGGCTGAAACTTTAAGCTGAGTGCCATTAGTATATGCGGCACGATTCTCTCGCATGAAAGAATCTACGCTAGTACGAGCGAGCCCTTTAAGTGAGAAATTGCTAAAAGTCAATCTATAGTAAAGATCTCATGGTCTACCTGCTTCAGTGTGGAAAAAAAATCAGAAAAAATGAATGCAATTAGGAGAACATCTGAGAACAAAATCTGCCCATTTCTCTTGGATGGTGACACTCACATGGATGTATGAATGTAGCTTAACCCCTTCATGACTGAGCCCTTTTCAGTTTTTGATTTTCTATTTTTCGCTCCCCGTGTTCCCAAATATGTGTATGTTTGATTGTTTTTATTGTTTTATTTTGAATGGGGGCGAATGGGAGGTGATTTGAACTTTTATTTTATTTTTTTGCATGCTTCAATAGTCTCCATGGAAAACTAGAAGCTGTCATAACCCGATCAGCTCTGCTACATAGAGGCGATGATCAGATCGCCTGTATGTAGCAGAATTGCTGACTTGCTATGAGCGCCGACCACTGGGTGGCGCTCATAGCAATCTGGCAGTGACAACCATAGAGGTCTGCAGGAGACCTCTGGTTGTTATGCCGACCCATTGGTGACCCGCGATCACGTGACGGGGGTCACCGATGGGCGGGATTTCCAGCGTGATTGCCGGAAGCTCATGTTAAATGCCGCTGTCAGAGTTTGACAGAGGCATTTAACGAGTTAACAGCCACAGGTGCATCATGATTCCACCCGCGGCTGTTCCGGGCACATGTCAGCTGGTCAAAACAGCTTCTATGTGTCGAGAAAGATACGGTCCATGTCATGTCTCCCCTTTTAATGTGGGCTCCGGCGCTGAGCCCACATCAAAGGGGGAGACATGACATGGGCCGTACTAGTACGGTGCATGTCGTGAAGGGGTAAAATGTGACTTTACACTTCTATTACATAGTTACTACATCTAATAACCTCTGCTGAGATCGATATAGGATTATGGATTGAATTAGATAAATTTGTGTCTTCTTTTAACCTAGTGCTATCTCTTTAATTAATTACTAAGTGGGTGCTGTCCCTTTAAATGATGGTTATTCTAAGTGGGCACAATCTCTCTAGATGATTCTTCAGGCCATTGTCCAATACAGGTCTCTTCTAATATATTATACTTTATGGTGCAGGCACTGTGGACAGTTTGAAGAAGATGAAAGTATAAGATCAGCACCATCTTTTGCAGACTTTGTCATTTCTTCACATTGCATAGGCGTCATGGCCATTCTGAAGGAGTCTAAAGTATAAGACCAGCACCATTTTTTTGAAGATTTTGAGTGACAATTCCTCCACTTTACGAGCGTCAAGGCCGTCTTTTTGAAGCCCATAGCATGATGCATACACAATTTTCATGGAGATCTTTATGGCTTTATGTTTCCCATTATGTAGTAGGTGTAATATTAATAATATCAGCAAATACCTCCAATTAGAATTGTAGTATAGTTCTTTTGATTGGCTATGCTTCATACCCCATGTGCAGGGCATCGCAGTAACTTAGGTTATGACCACTAGCAGCTAACTATCACCATATGAGTGATCGTAACCATGGATACTTAAGCTACTGTAATGCCCTGCACATGGGGTAAGGGACATAGTGAATCAGAAGAAATATACTACACTTCTAATTGGAGGTATTTGCTAATAATGTTATTATTACGCCTACTATATAATGCAGTGTTCCCCAACTCCGGTCCTCAAGAGCCACCAACAGGTCATGTTTTTAGGATATCCTTAGTATTGCACAGGTTATTGAATGCCTGCCTGTCCATGTGATGCAATTATCACCTGTGCAATACTAAGGAAACCCTAAAAACATGACCTGTGGGTGGCTCTTGAGGACCGGAGTTGGGGAACACTGATATAATGGGATAGGATCTTGGAGATGGGAATACCCCTTTAAGTTTAGGATTCTTTTATATGGACAGATAAATGGCATAACAATCACTGGTCAGCAATATAGCAGGTAGGTTTGCATAAAATTCCCATATTGCAAGTATTGAGAGGATTCTGTATTATTGATCTTTTCACATTGTTGTCATCACATCTAATTACACTTTGTATTTGATGGGAAGTGTCGGTGACAAACAATGATTTTTATGTCTTCATAAAGGATGCAATCAATGACAAAAGAGCAAATTATCGTTTTTTTCCTCTATTGTTGGGCAATAGTCAGTAAAAAGGTTGATACAAGCCAGCATTCAGACAATGTAAAGAGGCTCTTTATTGCCACAGTAAAGATTTCAAAATTTAAGGCTTTTTTTAAAACTAGATTGTGATTTTGAAAATTAAAAAAAAATAATTGACAATAGTTTAACATAAAATCTTAATTCAAACGATAATGCTGAAACATCTGTGCACTTAGTGGGTTAATGTTTTTTACCAATTGCCTATTGGACTCGGGATGATTTGTGCTCTCATAAGGCTGTAAATTATGAATGTATTTTTATAACTCTTCTGAGTCTAAGCATAGGACTTAAGGGTTGTAATCTTTAAAATACGGGGATCAGCCAATATAGGCCACAGTTATGTTTGCAGTCTGTCCATTGTAAGTGCAGATATTACTTTTAAGTGTACTTACTTTCAAAGATTATTTATCTTTTGTTCTAGATCTCTCCTTTCTGTAGTGTAGGCTTGATTTTATGTTTTCCCATGAAATTGTCCTTTTCCTAAATCTATTGTACAACTCTTGAATATCTGTAATGAAGTGCAGGTGCTGCCCACACCCCCTTGAAGATGTGGGTTGTTACAGTATATAATGCATTGCACTGTTTTAAATGTGACTTTGTCTGCTTAGTAATTTGCATGCATTTAGTTGGGTACAGATAGAGTTAATAGTTGGGACTAGCCCAGAATGGGAGGAGTTATGTGGGAAGACAGAAGATGACTTACTGATAGTGAGTTAGTTAGAGCCCAGTACTCAGAAGAGACAGACCTAAGGTCTGACAGTTGGTCCTAAAGACCAAGGAAGCGTGAAGAGTAGTGTTGAGCATTCCGATACCGCAAGTATCGGGTATCGGCCGATATTTGCGGTATCGGAATTCCGATACCGAGTTCCGATATTTTTGTGATATCGGAATTGGAAGTTCCCAGTGTATGGTTCCCAGGGTCTGGAGGAGAGGAGACTCTACTTCAGGCCCTGGGATCCATATTCATGTAAAAAATAAAGAATTAAAATAAAAAATAGGGATATACTCACCCTCTGACGCGCCCTGTTTGTAACCGCTGCAACCGGCAGCCTCCGTTCCTAAGAATGAGCGAGTGAAGGACCTGCGATGACGTCGCGGTCTTGTGATTGGTCGCATAACCGCTCACGTGACCAATCACAAGCCGCGACGTCATCGAAGGTCCTTCACTCGCTCATTCTTAGGAACGGAGGCTGCCGGTTGCAGCGGTTACAACCAGGGCACGTCAGAGGGTGAGTATATCCCTATTTTTTATTTTAATTCTTTATTTTACACATGAATATGGATCCCAGGGCCTGAAGGAGAGTTTCCTCTCCTTCAGACCCTGGGAACCATCCAGGATCACTTCCGATATTTGTGTCCCAATGACTTGTATTGGTATCGGGTATCGGTATCGGCGATATCTGATATTTTTCCGATATCGGCCGATACAATCCGATACCGATACTTTCAAATATCGGAAGGTATCGCTCAACACTAGTGAAGAGTTATTTGACGGAGAGATTTGATGAAGACATTTGACAGATTGGAATTCAGACCAGGGAGGCCACTTAAACAGTATGAAACTTAACCCAGGGGAAGTAGACGGCCCACTTAAAGGGGATTGATTGAGAAGGAATTGTATTAGCAGGACTTTAGTGAACTGTTATCTATATTGAAAAGGAACTCAATTGTGTGTATTATATGGAAGCAATGGTCACCATACTTGGACTTAAACTCTCCTTCAGAGATCAGTGGACTTTCACGGTTTTAGTGAGGATGTCATGACGATGCATCTCAAACAAAGGGGTCCTCATTACTAGGTTGGGAACTAAGAGTAGCTGGGAGCGGCCCAGGTACGGACTGGGACTGCAATTCAGCCCTGGCATTTGCAATCACACAGGCCCATGTTGTCCTCGTCCCCAAGCACCAGATGGGGATATATTACTAATATTACCCTGAAGCAAGATTTACTACAAGATTAATATTTCTAATGATACTTGTGGTCTGCTGGCGTAAGTGACGGAGTCAGTGACTTTGTGCTCCATCACAACTGTTAAGCATATGAGTGTCTTCAGAACACCGATTCTGTAAACAACGTAGCAGACACGGCAGCCCACGACCAGACAGGCCCTTCTGGCATTTGCCAGGATTGCCTGATGGCCAGTCTGGCCCTGGAGCGGCCATAGCATTATACCTCAACCCATGCGGCCTCTCACGGGAAGACAAAGTCTTCCATAATCATTTGCTGAATTGTCCTGAGATGTAAGACTGTGAAAACCAAGAGAAATGAAGTATTATTAAATATAACTGAGAAGTTCCCATAACTGCTTAATGCAAGAGAAACCTTACTGAAGAAACATGCCTATTATCTGATGTACACAGCTCTTATCAAGTTCACGTTCAGTTAAAACAAATTTAATGTTGGACTTTGGTCTCCCTCAATTCGTTCCCTAACATCTGGTCTTGGTCTGCCCTGTATAATGGCACCATGCAGTCTGCAGAGACGTATCACCCAGGTAACAAGAGCGCACACACAGCCAGGACCCCCATGTTAATATAGTGCGCCAGGGAGTAAAACATGAGTACCTCGCCCATGGCTACCGATCTGTGACACGTTACATATCACCTAAAAGAAATGATTCCTCTTTGACTGTAAATATGAAAGGCTACCGTACACATTAGACCAAAATAATAGATTGTGCCCATATCAGTGATATCAGACAGCTGCATGTGTATAGGGACTTCCCATCTCTCCTCCCTACAGATGATGTCGGCGAGAAAAGGATCCGAACTGCAGTATTTCCAAAGGCCGATCCTTTTGTTCTCCCCATAATCAGGCCCTCTAGCAGAAGAGTCTGGCAGAGGTTTTCTCATGGAGAACCCATAAATGCTTGGCCAAGCTAAGTACTCCTGTGTATGGGGAAGTCAACAGCAATAGCTGTCGGCCAACTGATCGTTCAGCCAACAGCTGTCTAATGTGTGTAGGGCCTTAACCAATTGGATTATCACGGCTGAAGTAGACAATGCCATTGCTATGACAAAAAATTATATAATAAGGTAGGTCTTCTGAAGTTCTTAGAGCTAAAGTACACTGAAGCATCATCAAATCTTATTATTATCCATCTAAATAATAATAATTTTAGTAACAATAATTTTGTTTCAATAGTGCCAACATATTCCGCAACACTTTACATTTTAGAGGAGACTTGTACAGACTATAAAAGACATTACAGAATAACAATAATCACATAAATCAACAGATACAAGAGGAGTGAGGGTCCTGCTCACAAGCTTGCAATCTATGAGGAAATAGGGGGGACACGAAATGTGGATGGTGACAATTGCTTGTAATGTATGGTCTAGCTATTGTCACGCTCACGCCCTGACTACTGGGCGTGAGCTCGGGGGGGGGGTTGTGGCCCCAGTGTGCCACAAACCAGACTACCCTGGAAGGGATGTGACTATGACAGCTGCCTTGGTCTTCACTGGAGCCTCTGATGGTGAGGTCAGGCTTGTGCGGCAGGCAGCTGCCAGGTGCTACTCCAGCGTAGTGTCTGGCTGATCCCACTTGGAGAATAGGGACACTAGGACAGATGCGGGCATCAGGCAGGACTGGCAGAAGAGCACAGCTGAAACTCAGACGAGTAGGCTGGCATGGCTGAGACACAGGACTGGCAGAGTCTCAGGGCTGGCAGGTACGGCATAGACACAGGGATGGCATGAACGGCAGAGACACAGGGCTGGCAGGAACGGCAGAGACACAGGGCTGGCAGGAACGGCAGAGACACAGGGCTGGCAGGAACAGCAGAGACACAGGGCTGGCAGGAACGGCAGAGACACAGGGATGGCAGGAACGACAGAGACACAGAGCTGGCAGGAATGGCAGAGACACAGGGCTGGCAGGAATGGCAGAGACTGTTGTGGATTCTGTTTGTGGGCTCCCTCTGGTGGTTACTGCTGGTACTGGGTGACTTTGGTGGGTTGCGGCCTTTGGTTTCCACCTGTCCATCTGTGGCTGGGTGTTTCCTATTTTACCTGGCCTTTCTGTCATTTCCCTTGCCGGCTATCAATGTATTCAGATGTGCTCTGTTTGGTTCCTGCCTACCTGCTCCCAGATCTTTCAGGATAAGCTAAGTGCTGATTTTCAGTTGTTTGGTTTTTTGTCCAGCTTGCTTATTATGTCTCTATGCTAGCTGGTAGCTCTAGTGGACTGAGGTTCTCCCCATGTGCCATGAGTTGGCACATGGGTTCTTGTAATCTCAGGATGGTTTTTTTGATTAGGGTTTTTTGCTGACCGCTCAGTCCCCTTTTGTATCGTTCTGCTTTCTAGTTTACAGCGGGCCTCAATTTGCTAAAACTATATACTGTATATCATCTCTATGTGTGTGCCTTCCTCTCATTTCACCGTCAATACATGTGGGGGGCAACTATATCTTTTGGGGTTCATTCCGCTGGAGGCAAGTGAGGTCTTTATTTTCTCTGCAGTGCTAGTTAGCTCTTAGGCTGGTGCGTGGCGTCTAGAACCAACGTAGGCACGCTTCCTGGCTATCTCTAGTTGCGTTTGTCAGGCGTAGGGCAGCGGTCAGCCCAGGTTCCATCACCCTAGAGCTCGTCCGTAATATATTTGTACTTTGCTTGTCCTGTGCTATCCGTAGCCATTGGGATTCATGACAGTATAGCCGGCCCACAAAGTGTTAATTGTTTGGGCTGAAGCAGGAGAAAGAGAAGTGTTTAAGGGAAATTTTTTTTTTTTTTTTTTTCCCCTTCAGAGTTTTGCTGCCTAGCCCTTAATTGCTGTCTAGCTGCTTCTTACCTCCTCTTAACCCTTGAATGGCTCTGATCTTAGCTGTTTAACATGGATGTCCAGAGTTTGGCTTCCAGCCTGAGTAATCTCGCGGCAAAAGTTCAAAACATACAGGATTTTGTTGTTCACACTCCCATGTCTGAACCTAGAATTCCTATTCCAGAGTTCTTTTCTGGAGATAGATCTACCTTCCTGAATTTCAGGAACAATTGTAAATTGTTTCTTTCTTTAAAATCTCGCTCCTCTGGAGACCCTGCTCAACAGGTCAAGATTGTAATATCTTTCCTGCGGGGCGACCCTCAGAATTGGGCATTTGCATTGGCACCAGGGGATCCTGCATTGCTCAGTGTGGATGCGTTTTTTCTGGCATTGGGATTGCTCTATGAGGAACCTAACCTGGAGATTCAGGCTGAAAAGGCTTTATTAGACCTCTCTCAGGGGCATGATGAAGCGGAGATATATTGTCAGAAGTTTCAGAAATGGTCGGTGCTTACTCAGTGGAATGAGTGCGCCCTGGCTGCAAACTTCAGAAATGGTCTTTCTGAGGCCATTAAGGATATTATGGTGGGGTTCCCTACGCCTACAGGTCTGAATGAGTCTATGGCTATGGCCATTCAGATTGATCGGCGTTTACGGGAGCGCAAACCCGTGCACCAGTTGGCGGTGTCTTCTGAACAGGCACCTGAGACTATGCAATGTGATAGAATTCAGTCCAGAAGTGAACGGCAAAATTATAGGCGGAAAAATGGATTGTGTTTCTATTGTGGTGATTCAGCTCATGTTATATCAGCATGCTCTAAACGCACAAAAAGGGTTGATAAATCTTTTGCCATTGGTACTCTGCAGCCTAAGTTCATTTTGTCTGTGACTCTGATTTTTTCACTGTCTTCCATTTCCGTCGATGCCTATGTGGATTCGGGCGCTGCCCTGAGTCTTATGGATTGGTCATTTGCTAAACGCTGCGGTTTTAGTCTGGAACCTCTGGAAGTTCCTATTCCTCTGAAGGGAATTGACTCTACACCATTGGCTATGAATAAACCGCAGTATTGGACACAAGTGACCATGCGCATGACTCCCGTTCATCAGGAGGTGATTCGCTTCCTTGTACTTTATAATTTACATGATGTACTAGTGCTTGGTCTGCCATGGTTACAAACTCATAATCCTGTCCTGGACTGGAAAACAATGTCTGTGTTAAGCTGGGGATGTCAGGGGGTTCATGATGATGCACCTCCGATTTCAATCGCTTCATCTACTCCTTCTGAGATCCCTGCGTTTTTGTCTGACTATAGGGATGTTTTTGAGGAGCCTAAGCTCAATTCGCTCCCTCCGCATAGAGATTGTGACTGTGCTATAGAATTGATTCCTGGCAGTAAGTTCCCTAAGGGTCGTTTATTTAATCTGTCACTGCCAGAGCATACTGCTATGCGGAATTATATTAAGGAGTCCTTGGAAAAGGGACATATTCGTCCATCTTCGTCCCCTCTGGGAGCAGGTTTTTTTTTTGTGGCAAAAAAAGATGGTTCCCTGAGGCCTTGTATAGATTATCGCCTTCTGAATAAGATTACAGTCAAGTATCAGTATCCATTGCCATTATTGACTGATTTGTTTGCTCGCATTAAGGGGGCTAGGTGGTTCACTAAGATAGATCTTTGCGGTGCGTATAATCTGGTGCGGATAAAACAGGGTGATGAGTGGAAAACCGCATTTAATACGCCTGAGGGCCATTTTGAGTATTTGGTAATGCCTTTTGGACTCTCCAATGCTCCGTCAGTCTTTCAGTCCTTTATGCACAATATTTTCCGTGAATATCTGGATAAGTTTATGATTGTGTATTTGGATGATATTTTGGTGTTTTCTGATGACTGGGAGTCTCATGTTCTACAGGTCAGGAAGGTGTTTCAGGTTCTGCGGGCCAATTCTCTGTTTGTGAAGGGCTCAAAGTGTCTCTTCGGAGTCCAGAAGATTTCTTTTTTGGGGTACATTTTTTCTCCTTCTACTATTGAGATGGATCCCGTCAAGGTTCAGGCGATTTGTGACTGGACACAACCTACATCTGTTAAGAGCCTTCAGAAGTTCTTGGGGTTTGCTAATTTTTATCGTCGGTTCATTGCTAATTTTTCCAGTATTGTTAAACCTTTGACTGATTTGACTAAAAAGGGTGCTGATGTTGCTGATTGGTCTCCTGCGGCCGAGGAGGCCTTTCAGGAACTTAAGCGCCGGTTTTCTTCTGCTCCTGTGTTGTGTCAACCAGATGTTTCACTTCCTTTTCAGGTTGAGGTTGATGCTTCCGAGATTGGAGCGGGGGCGGTTTTGTCACAGAGAAGTTCTAATGGCTCGGTGATGAAGCCATGTGCATTCTTCTCTAGAAAATTCTCGCCCGCCGAGCGCAATTATGATGTGGGTAATCGGGAGCTTTTGGCCATGAAGTGGGCATTTGAGGAGTGGCGTCATTGGCTTGAGGGTGCTAAACATCGTGTGGTGGTCTTGACTGATCACAAGAATCTCATTTACCTTGAGTCTGCCAGGCGTTTGAATCCTAGACAGGCTCGTTGGTCGTTGTTTTTTTCTCGTTTCAATTTCGTGGTTTCATACCTGCCAGGTTCAAAGAATGTGAAGGCAGATGCTCTTTCCAGGAGTTTTGTGCCTGACTCTCCTGGAGACTCTGGGCCTACTGGTATCCTTAGGGATGGGGTAATATTGTCCGCCGTATCCCCAGACTTGCAATGTGCATTGCAGGAGTTTCAGGTGGATAAACCGGATCGTTGTCCACCAGAAAGACTGTTTGTTCCGGATGATTGGACCAGTAGAGTCATCTCCGAGGTCCATTCTTCTGTGTTGGCTGGTCATCCTGGAATATTTGGTACTAGAGACTTGGTGGCCAGGTCTTTTTGGTGGCCTTCCTTGTCTAGGGATGTGCGTACCTTTGTGCAGTCTTGTGAAGTGTGTGCTCGAGCTAAGCCTTGCTGTTCTCGGGCCAGTGGGTTGTTGTTATCCTTGCCCATCCCGAAGAGGCCTTGGACGCACATTTCCATGGATTTTATTTCTGATCTCCCGGTTTCACAGAAAATGTCCGTTATCTGGGTTGTGTGTGACCGCTTTTCTAAGATGGTTCATTTGGTGCCCTTGCCTAAGTTGCCTTCCTCCTCTGAGTTGGTCCCTTTATTTTTTCAGAACGTGGTTCGTTTGCATGGGATTCCGGAGAATATCGTTTCTGACAGGGGATCCCAGTTTGTGTCTAGATTTTGGCGGACGTTTTGTGCCAAGATGGGCATTGATTTGTCTTTCTCGTCTGCATTCCATCCTCAGACGAATGGCCAGACGGAGCGAACTAATCAGACCTTGGAAACTTATTTGAGGTGTTTTGTTTCTGCTGATCAAGATGACTGGGTTGCTTTTTTGCCACTGGCCGAATTTGCTCTTAATAATCGGGCTAGTTCGGCCACGTTGGTCTCTCCTTTTTTTTGTAATTCGGGGTTTCATCCTCGTTTTTCCTCTGGTCAGGTGGAGCCTTCGGATTGTCCTGGAGTGGACGTGGTGGTGGACAGGCTACATCAGATTTGGAATCAGGTGGTGGACAATTTGAAGTTATCTCAGGAGAAGACTCAGCAGTTTGCTAATCGTCGTCGCCGCGTGGGTCCCCGACTTCTTGTTGGGGATTTGGTGTGGTTGTCTTCTCGTTTTGTCCCTATGAAGGTCTCTTCTCCTAAGTTCAAGCCTCGGTTCATCGGTCCTTATAGGATCTCGGAGATTCTTAACCCTGTATCTTTTCGTTTGGATCTCCCAGCATCGTTTGCTATTCATAATGTGTTCCATCGGTCGTTGTTGCGGAGGTATGAGGTGCCGATAGGTGTGCCGATAGATAGATAGGCCGATAGGTATGAGGTGCCCGTTGTTCCTTCGGTTGAGCCTCCTGCTCCGGTGCTGGTGGAGGGAGAATTGGAGTATGTTGTTGAGAAGATCTTGGATTCTCGTGTTTCCAGACGCAAACTCCAGTATTTGGTTAAGTGGAAGGGTTATGGTCAGGAGGATAATTCCTGGGTGGTCGCCTCCGATGTTCATGCGACTGATTTGGTCCGCGCCTTCCATAGAGCTCACCCTGATCGCCCTGGGGGTTCTCGTGAGGGTTCGGTGACCCCTCCTCAAGGGGGGGGTACTGTTGTGGATTCTGTTTGTGGGCTCCCTCTGGTGGTTACTGCTGGTACTGGGTGACTTTGGTGGGTTGCGGCCTTTGGTTTCCACCTGTCCATCTGTGGCTGGGTGTTTCCTATTTTACCTGGCCTTTCTGTCATTTCCCTTGCCGGCTATCAATGTATTCAGATGTGCTCTGTTTGGTTCCTGCCTACCTGCTCCCAGATCTTTCAGGATAAGCTAAGTGCTGATTTTCAGTTGTTTGGTTTTTTGTCCAGCTTGCTTATTATGTCTCTATGCTAGCTGGTAGCTCTAGTGGACTGAGGTTCTCCCCATGTGCCATGAGTTGGCACATGGGTTCTTGTAATCTCAGGATGGTTTTTTTGATTAGGGTTTTTTGCTGACCGCTCAGTCCCCTTTTGTATCGTTCTGCTTTCTAGTTTACAGCGGGCCTCAATTTGCTAAAACTATATATATCATCTCTATGTGTGTGCCTTCCTCTCATTTCACCGTCAATACATGTGGGGGGCAACTATATCTTTTGGGGTTCATTCCGCTGGAGGCAAGTGAGGTCTTTATTTTCTCTGCAGTGCTAGTTAGCTCTTAGGCTGGTGCGTGGCGTCTAGAACCAACGTAGGCACGCTCCCTGGCTATCTCTAGTTGCGTTTGTCAGGCGTAGGGCAGCGGTCAGCCCAGGTTCCATCACCCTAGAGCTCGTCCATAATATATTTGTACTTTGCTTGTCCTGTGCTATCCCTAGCCATTGGGATTCATGACAAGAGACACAGGGCTGGCAGGAACGGCAGAGACACAGTGCTGGCAGGAACGGCAAAGACACAGGGCTGGCAGGAACAGCAGAGACACAGGACTGGCTGGTGTGGTGTATGAAGGAACAGGTTTGGACCTGTTCACACAAGAGGTGCAGGTATGGATGCAAGCTGGAAGGAAAGGAGTATGAAGAAATAGGTTGGGACCTGTTCACATGGGAGATGCAGGTATGGATATGAAGTATGAAGGAAAGGAGTATGAAGGAAGTATGTTCACACAGAAAGAGAAGTGCAAGGCTGCAGATAGGAGTGGAAGAGCAGCAAGAGATAGCACAGCAACAAAAGCTAAGCAGAGCGCAACCGCAAGGAATGCGGAGAGGAGCTGCAGCAAGAGATTCCTGCAGCAACAGGAGCAGAGCACTGTAGTACGAAGCAGAATCGCAGGAGTGTGGGGCAGAGGCAAAGCTGTAAGAGAGTGGAGCCCAGGCAAAGTCACAAGGGTTCAGAGCAGGCAGAGCCGCAAGAGTGCGGAGCATAAGCAGACTGAGAACACAAGGAAAGACACAGCAGGGAAGGAAGCCACAGACAAGGAGACAGAGATAGGACTAAGTTCAGACAAAAGTAATGGAACAAGACAAGGAATAAGAACAAAGACACAGGGACCAGGATATTCTGCCTCCTGGACGGCGGACAACAAGATCAAAGCAAGAACACTGAGAAAAGCCTCTAGAGAGGGAGTAACAAAGTGCAAGGCCTGGCAAACTCAGAAGCTAAACACAAACTGAGCTAACACATTGCACAGGCCCGTCCACTGGGTGGAGCTGCACTAAATACTGGAGGCCTCTTGATAATTGGTCAGGAACAGATTAGTCAGGTGCACCTGATTCCTATAAGAACCAGAGAGTTAAGGCGCTGCCCCCCTATGCACACAGCCAGGAAGCATGCAGAGAGCAGAGGCACAGGATATGGAGCTGGCAAGAAACAGAAACCACATCATGACCTGGAGCAGTGGGTAATATAGTGTGAGAGATGAGAGGCCATGCCGTGATGCTAGCAGAGTTGTTACAGCTATCAATGTAATAGACAATATTCTAAAAAATAATCCTTCTTTTTGGAATATAAAACCTTCATCTATATAAAGACCCCAAAATAATATTATTTCTAAAAATGAAAATGTTATTGGGTTTTATAGCTATTTTCAACAGTACCTTATAGAGGGACATTGGAGTCACATTCCGCAAAGTACAGCACATGTATGAAAGAGGTATGAGAAATATATCCCAATAGTTGTTGAGAGCTGCTGTTGCATACTAGCTGGGACAGTTTAAAAGTTTTAAGGTTGAAAGAGCTGGACCATTGAGTTCAACCCCATGAGGCAGATGCAAATTGCCCCATAATATGAAAAAGTTCCATAATCTCACAGCTCTTACAGCAAAGAATCGACGTTCGTTAAACCATCTTTCTTACAGAGGTGATCATTGCAGGCCCACATGCAAAAGATCATTACAAAGATCTCTGATGCTCGGAGATTTAGTTTTTGTCGACATAGCTGCATGATTTACGGCTGCTAGCCAGCCTGAGTACATGTGGGGGTTTCCTGGTTGGTAGGTAATCCCCACATGTAATCAAGCTGTCTAGTAGCTGTAAATCATGCAGTTGCGGCGAAGAAAACTAAATCTCCGAGCAGTCACAAATACTCGGAGAGACCACATGAGCGTGCTCGGGAAAACCAGAGCAACGAGTATATTCACTCATCACTACTCTGTACTGTCCCCTCACATTGTACCCTCCCTCTGTATATTGTAATAAGATCATCCTTTGTTTTCTAAACTGAAGGACTCCAAGTTTGATAACCTGTCTTGGTACAGCAGTTCAGCAATTCCCTTAACCCCATACTGACCTCCAATACGTGTTAAAACAGCAGTCGTTAAGAGGCCTTATTTCGGACCGCCGTTTTAAAAGGCAATTGGGAATAAGTAAATAGCACCGCCCTGTGGGTGAAATTCCCCTGAGTTACAGCTGTACATGACAGTTGACAATCTGAGGAACCCATCGGGGCCGATTAACCTCTTAAATACTGCTGTCAATCGCAATAGAAATATTTGAGTGGTTAAAAGGGGGTTAAAAGACCCCCTTTGACAGGATCAAAGGCACGGTGCAGATCGCTGTCATGGTACTCTGAGGTCATCAGATGACCTGTGGCCTGTTAGATCTCACTGACTCAGAGTCTAACAGGCTCTGTCAGTGAGTCACTGACAGTTCTCAGGCACTGCAGTACAGGAGTACTGCAATGCATGAGACCAACAATCAAAGTAAAAAATATTCATGCCCCACAGTAAGACTTAGCAAAAAAGTTAAATAAAACATTGAAAAAAAACCACAAAAAAAAGCGCACACAAATCATGAAAAGCCGATCAGAAACTAAAAATGGAGCCTTAGTGATAAATCAAAAATAAACAAAAAAAGTTTGTATAATTGTTGTTTCCGCCTCTAGAGTGATTCAATCTATAAAACTATCATGAAAAATAGTGAAAACATGCCAAAAATGTCGCTTTTTCATCATACTGACACACAAAAAATTTACTAAAAAGTCATCAAACAGCATTATGTAAAAAAAAATGGTGTAAATGAAAACTTCAAACCATCACACAAAAAACAAACTTTAAGGCCGGAGACACACTGGTGCGAGATATGGCCGAGTCTCGCTGGTTAAAAGCAAGCTGTGGCACCGTCACTCCGGAGCGGAGCGTGCAGCTGCATAGCAATACATGGAGCTGCACGCTCCGCTCCGGAGTGCCGGTGCCAGAGCTTGCTTTTAACCAGCGTGACTCGGCCGTATCTCGCACCAGTGTGTCTCCGGCCTTATAAACAAATCGGTCTCATCACTGTTATAAAGTGAACCACGCAAAAAAGTGTAAAATCAATAATTGAATAGCTTGGCTTTGTTAATACTGCGTCTGAAAAATCAGAATAATAAAAGTGATCAAAAAAGGTATGTGTCCCAAAACGGTACCAAAATAATCTCCAACTCGTCCCGCAAAAATAAGCTCTCATGCAGCTCTGTTTGTCAAAAAATAAAAGAAGTTATAGGTCTCAGAATATGGTGGCGAAAATACCATTTTTTAAAAATACAGTGGGTAAAATAAGTATTTGATACACTGCCGATTTTGCAAGTTTTCCTGTCTACAAAGAATGGAGAAGTCTGTAATTTTTTATCGTAGGTACACTTCAACTGTGAGAGTCAGAATCTTAAAATAAAAATGAAAATCACATTGTATGATTTTGAAATCATTAAATTACATTTTACGGCATGATATACGTATTTGATCACCTACCAACCACCAACAATTCTGGCTCCCACAGACCTGTTAGTTTTTCTGTAAGGTTGGAGTCACATTACCATAGAATACGGACGAGTGCTATGCGAGAAAGCATCGCATAGCGCTCGGACCACTGTTAATCATATTTTTTCTCAAGCGTATTCGACGTGCGTGTAAAATCGCAGCATGCTGCGATTGGATGCGTATATCATCCCAGACTCGTCAATGCAAGCCTATGGGTGCAAGAAAAACTCAGACAGGTCAGCTTGCGACAAATACGCACACATTTTCCTCATTTCAGCCCATTGAGACATTAAATTCAATGGGGAAAATCAGAAAAATATAAAGCCATACGGATGTCATGCGCATGTTATACGGATGAATAAGTGTGAGAAAATCGCATTGCAAACGTATCACACATGGATGACCATATGGAGAACACTTGTGCGACTCTTGCAGGGAGACTCAAACTGATTTTCCATACATTTAGTGTGACGCCGGCCTAAGAAGCATTTCTTCTCTGCACTCATTATCTGTATTAATTGCACCTGTTTCAACTTGTTTCCTGTATAAAACACACCTGTCCACACACAATCACACTCCAACCTCTCCACCATGGCCAAAACCAAATAGCTGTCTAAGGACACCAGGGACAAAATTGTAGACCTGCACAAGGCTGGGATGGGCTACAGGACAATAGGCAAGCAGTTTGGTGAAAAGGGATCAACTGTTGGCATAATTATTAGCAAATGGGAGAAACAAAAGAAGACTGTCAATCTTTCTCAGTATTAGGCTTCATGCAACAGTAAGGATGATTCTGAGAAAAGTCAGGAATCAGCCCAGAACCACACGGTACGACCTGGTCAATGACCTGAAGAGACCTGGGACCACAGTCTCAAACATTAGCATTAGTAAAGCTAGTTTCACACTAGCGTTTACCTGATCTGCGGCAGGCTGCGGACTTCCTCCGAGAAGCCCCGCCCTCGGCCGCACCTCCGTCGCTAGCTCCGCCTACTTCTGCATGCGGCCCGCATGCGGCCTCCGTACCTATCTTTAACATTAGGTACGCAGGTCGTGCGGCTGTATGCGGATGCTGCCGCATGTGTCGTTTTGACGATGCGGCGACCAGCGTAGGACGCAGCTTGTAGCATTTTTTTTTTTCCGCATCGTCAAAAAGACGCATGCGGCAGCATCCGCATACAGCCGCATGACCTGCGTACCTAATGTTAAAGATAGGTACGGAGGCCGCATGCGGAGCTAGCGGCGGAGGTGCGGCCGAGGGCGGGGCTTCACGGAGGAAGTCCGCAGCCTGCCGCAGATCAGGTAAACGCTAGTGTGAAACTAGCCTAACACACTACACCATCATGGATTAAAATCATGTCGAGGCACGTTTGAAATTCACCAATGACCATCTGGATGATCCAGAGGAGGCTTGAGAGAAGATCATGTGGTCAGATGAGATCAAAATAGAACTTTTTGGTATCAACTCCACTCGCTGTGATTAAAAAAGCCTTTTTACTGTGTCATAGCAACAAAAACTATATTAATAAATCTTTGCACCAGCCCGAACAATAAAGCCATCTTATGTCATTCCGTATGTCATGTGAGTGCTATGTGAGTGTGCGATTTTTTTTCTCGCCTGTTATGCGTGGGTCATCTGTATGCAATCCGTATGCAATGTGTTTTTAGCATCATCTTTTACATACTATAATAATACTCTATGCCAATTAAATCTAGTCATCATAACTAATAAAGCAATCTTATATAAACGTATAAATAGATAGGATAGAATAGATAGACAGACAGACAGATCCTGCAGATATATAATTTCAAAAGCCCCCTACATATAATAAACTAGCATCTTTATATGCCTTTCATGTGGCACTACACTAAAGGGTGTTTAGCTTTATTTAACCTAATAAATAAATAATCAATTATGTGGGGTCCCCCTATTTTTTATATCCAGCAAAGGTAAAGCAGACAGCTTCAGGCTGATATTATGATGCAGGGAAGGTCCATGGTTATTGGGCCATTTCGAGCCCAAAAATACCAGCCCGTAGCTGCCTCAAAAGTGGCATATCACATTAGATACACCAATTCTAGCTCTTTGGCTCCTCCCGATTCTCTAGGTGTGTTGGTATTTGGGATAACTGTAGTTGGGATTGATGTCAGATATGAAATGTCCCAAAACACAGCTGGCATCAGGTGGATTCCCTGGACTACTCGGACCAACATTTTTTTTTTTAACAAATTGTTGAACCAAGGAAATCGGGGAGTGCTTTTCAACAAATATTTTTGTTTGTGGGTGTTTTTTTCTTTTTACTTACTGGGTTAGTAATGAGAGTTACTGATAAACACTTCTCCATTGTTAACACCAAGGCTTGACATCAGCTGTAATTTTGGTCAGTTCTTGGCTGACATCAACCTCAACTACCATTACTCCGATGGGCAATGCCTCAGAGCAACTGGGAGGAGACGAGGCAAAGCACCAGAATTGGCGCATCTAATATGATGCGCCACATCTGGGGTGGATGCAAGCTTTTATTTTTAGGCTGGGAAGGGTCCAATAACTATGGACCTTCCCAGCATGATAATATCAGCTTGCTGCTGTCTGCTTTACCTTTGCTGGTTACCAAAAATAGGGGGAACCCCATGTCATTTTTTTTAAACATTTATTTATTAGGTTAAACCAGGCTAAACACCCACATGAAAGACACTAAAGGGTACAAGTTTATAATATCCAGGGGGTTGTGACATTATAAATCTGAAGGATATCAAATCTGCTGGATATCTAGCTATTTATATTATATTTATAATATCTTTATATTTATCTATTCTATCTATCATAATCTTTCTGTCATCTATTTACCTATAGCTTTATATTAGGTTTTTTTATTTGAGATTTGTGCATAAAAATTGCACTGCATACGAATGGTCCATGTGCCAGTTGTTTTTTTCTCGCACCCATTGACTTGCATTGGCGAGTCCTGGACGCTTTACACAGCCATATGCAGCATGCTACAATTTTTTCCTCAGCCCGATTCCAACTGAGGAAAAACTTGCAGATGAAAACTGCCTCACTTAATAACATTGGTGTGAGTGCAATGTGATCTTTCATCACATTGCACTTGGCATATTTATACTCAAGTGTGAGCAAACACTTATAGTGAGTGGTTCCGTCTGGGGTCTGAATCACATTTTTGTGGGATTTACATGGAAACCCTGATATAAATGCTCATTGTATAATACAAGAATATGATACCAGTCTTAAGCCCCCTTAACGCGTCTGTTTCTTATGTTTGTATGCTGTCCATTTTTTAAGGACCACAAATACGGACACTGCAGGTCACACATGGCCAGCTTACAAAGAGAGGCTACCATAAGAACAACCACCTCTGACCTGTGGTATTCTTAATTACATCATCACTCATCACTGCAGCGCGTTCTCACATTACTGTCAGTGTATTCCAGCCGCCGTGCTGAGCAGTCACATTATTGATGTCACCGCTCAGCAGAGCCTCCAGATGTAGCAGAGTCGGGGATCGTCGAGGGATGTGAGATGAATTTACAGTGGACCACTTGCATTATTATTTTTTTGTATGGTAACAAATGAGTAAAAGAGTGTCAGGGAGTGCTTTTTACAATTAAAGGACTTTTCTCTGTTTGTGTGCTGATTACTTTTGACTAGTAATGGGTTAGTAATGGGGTGTCTGACAGTGGACATTACACAGTTGACATCAACCTCGAAACCATTACCTCGCTTGCCAACGCACCAGGGCAAGTGGGAAGAGCCGAGGTTAAGCGCCAGAATTAGCGCATCTAATGGATGTGCCATTTCTGGGGAGGCTAATGGCTGGTGTTATTAGTATGGGAGGGGGCCAAAATCCACGGCCCCTTCCCAGCCTATTGAGATTATGCCTCAGTTGTCTGTTTAATCTTTGCTGGTTAATAAAATAAGGGGGATCCACATCATTTTTTTGGGGTCACCTTTTTAATAACCAGTAGAGGTTACGCAGACAGCTGTGAGCTGATATTAACCCCTTTACCCCCAAGGATGGTTTGCACGTTAATGACCGGGCCAATTTTTACAATTCTGACCACTGTCCCTTTATGAGGTTATAACTTTGGAACGCTTCAATGGATCCCGGTGATTCTGACATTGTTTTCTCGTGACATATTGTACTTCATGATAGTGATAAAATTTCTTTGATATTACCTGTGTTTATTTGTGAAAAAAACAGAAATTTGGCGAAAATTTTGAAAATGTCGCAATTTTCCAACTTTGAATTTTTATGCAATAAAATCACAAAGATATGTCACACAAAATACTTAATAAGTAACATTTCCCACATGTCTACTTTACATCAGCACAATTTTGGAACCAACATTTTTTTTTGTTAGGGAGTTATAAGGGTTAAAATTTGACCAGCGATTTCTCATTTTTACAACAAAATTTATGTATGGCTGAAAATACCCAAAACTGACACCATTCTAAAAACTTCACCCCTCAAGGTGCTCAAAACCACATTCAAGAAGTTTATTAACCCTTCAGGTGCTTCATAGCAGCAGAAGCAACATGGAAGGAAAAAATGAATATTTAACTTTTTAGTCACAAAAATGATCTTTTAGCAACAATTTTTTTTATTTTCTCAAGGGTAAAAGGAGAAACTGGAACCTGAAAGTTATTGTACAATTTTCCCTGAGTACGCCGATACCCCACATGTGGGGGTAAACCACTGTTTGGGCACACGGCAGGGCTCTGAAGGGAAGGAGTGCCATTTGACTCTTTGAATGAAAAATTAGCTCCAATCGTTAGCGGACACCATGTTGCGTTTGGAGAGCCCGTGTGTTAGGGTTGGCGGAACACACCGAATATATTTATTAGGCTACGTTCACATTTGCGTTGCGTCGGGTGCAGCCGCGGCGACGCATGCGTCATGTGCCCCTATATTTAACATGGGGGGCGCATGGACATGCGTTGCACTTGCGTTTTGTGACGCATGCGTCACTGTGGTGCATGCGTCAGGGCGCAGAGAACGCAGCAAGATGCAGTTTTTTCTGCGCCAAAAACCATGCAAAAGTGGACGCATGCGTCACAAAACGCTGTGTTGTGCATGCGTTTACATTTGCGTTGTGCGTTGCGTCGCCGACGCAGCACCGCACAACGCAAATGTGAACTTAGCCTTAGATGGGATAGGTGCATTCGCAACCCGGGATCCACCGTGCAGGAAAGAACCTGCTGCTAAGTAAGGCAGGGAAGCAAAATAGAATAAACGAACTCTGTTACTTCACAGAGCCCGTAGTAAAGAGAATGCTGTGCCCTGTTTAGCACACAGGGGACACAGCTACTGTGTAGAGCCGATAGTGGTGATGCAGTCAAACCAACACGCAGCTCCTCTCCGGTGAAGACTAGTGTTGAGCATTCCGATACCGCAAGTATCGGGTATTGGCCGATATTTGCTGTATCGGAATTCCGATACCGAGTTCCGATATTTTTGTGATATCGGAAATCGGAATCGGAAGTTCCCAGTGTATGGTTCCTGGGGTCTGGAGGAGAGGAGACTCTCCTTCAGGCCCTGGGATCCATATTCATGTAAAAAATAAAGAATAAAAATAAAAAATATGGATATACTCACCCGTCTGGCGGCCCCTGGACCTTACCGATGTAACCGGCAGCCTCCGTTCCTAAGAATGCAGTGAGTTTAGGACCTGCGATGACGTCGCGGCTTGTGATTGGTCGCGTGAGCGGTCACATGAGCAGTCACGCGACCAATCACAAGCCGTGACGTCTTCGAAGGTCCTTCACTGCTCATTCTTAGGAACGGAGGGTGCCGGTTACATCGGTAAGGTCCAGGGGCCGCCGGAGGGGTGAGTATATCCATATTTTTTATTTTAATTCTTTATTTTTTACATGAATATGGATCCCAGGGCCTGAAGGAGAGTTTCCTCTCCTTCAGACCCTGGGAACCATCCAGGATACCTTCCGATACTTGTGTCCCATTGACTTGCATTGGTATTGGGTATCGGTATCGGCGATATCCGATATTTTTTGGATATCGGCCGAAACCATCCGATACCAATACCTTTGAGTATCGGAAGGTATCGCTCAACACTAGTGGAGACAGAATTCTATCGGCTATTAGCCAGCCCTGAATTCACACATAAACTCCTCGCCGGAGGTGCCAGCATTCTAGGGGTTTATTTCAGCCAGGTCCCTGACCACACACACGACCACACTGGCACTGAGCTCGTACATATTTGACACTAGCGCATGGCCGTGTGGTCATGAGAACCTTATATAGCTGCAGCACCTACAGGACCTTCCAAGAAGGACCAATGGAAGGCTGCCACAGAACTTGATCAGGTACAGGACCTTCCTGGAGGACCAATGGAAGTTGCTGCAGTACCTGAGCATGTGACCCTTGATCTCCACTGAGAGATCTTACCCTCGGCATGCTCAGTGTGCAAAGCAGGACTTAGTCCCAGAAAAGCCTGCTCGCCGCAGATCAGTGCAGGGTACAATAGCAGAGGCTGGAGAGGCAGCAGTAACCCTTTGCACAATATCAGACTCAGTGAGACGCTGGGACCTACGTCTCCGCTGAGCAGGCTCCACTGCGGCAGATTCAGAATGGGAGACCGCAGCAGACACGGCTCGAGATTCCCCCTGTGCAGCAGCGGGAACTCGACTCCTAACATGGCCCCCCCTCCTTGAGCCTCGCTATGCTCAAAAGCTGCAATGAGCAGCGGAGCCCGAATGTGCTCCACAGGTTCCCAGGTTCTATCTTCTGGACCGTGACCCTTCCAGTCCACCAGATAAAATTTCTTGCCGCGTAACACCTTGCACCCCACGATAGCATTCACCTCAAACTCATCCGAGGATGAACCCTATGTCCTGGCAGATGACTCAGAAAACCGGGACAAATGAACGGGCTTTAAGAGGGAAACGTGAAAAGTTTCCGGTGTGCGCCGGTGTGTATCAGCAGAAACCCTCATTCTCTCCTTGGAGGCCTGGATGGCATCCCCTGTGTGCGGTCCCAGATGTCACATACCTCCACCGCCCAGTCTGCCACCCTAGAATCGGTGGATGACACGGGCATGGGCACAGGGACACGCGGATGCTGGCCGTAATTAAGGAGAAAAGGAGTCTGCCCAGTGGAATCGGCTACGGCGTTGTTCAAGGCAAATTCCGCCCAAGGTAGCAAAGATGCCCAATCATCCTGCCTAACAGAGACAAAATGTCGCAAGTATGTCACCAGAGTGTGGTTGGTCCTCTCTACCAACCCATTCGTCTCGGGATGGTATGCAGAGGAGAGATTTAACTCTATGCTGAGTAAACGGCAGAGCTCTCTCCAAAACCGAGAGGCGAACTGGGGACCTCGGTCGCTGACAATTTTATCAGGCATTCCATGTAAACGGAAAATGTGCCTTATGAATAACGCCGCCAAGGCCCGTGCAGAAGGTAACCGTGGAAGCGGCACCAAGTGCACCATCTTTGAGAAATGATCGGTGACCACCCAGATAACGGTGCAGCTAAGCGACTTGGGTAAGCCCACCACGAAGTCCATCCCAACCATTTCCCAAGGCCTGTCTGCCACCGATAGGGGGTAAAGCAACCCAGCAGGCCGTTGCCGAGAAGACCGATTCTGGGCGCAGGAAACGCACGCCCGAAAATATTCCCCGACATCACGGGCCATATGCGGCCACCAGTACGTTCTCGCCAAAAGCTCGGATGTCCTTTTGGTCCCAAAATGCCCACCCACTCTGGACAAGTGAGCCCAAGAGAGAACCTCCGGTCGCAAATTCGCTGGCACGAAAGTCTTGCCCAAGGGCACAGACTCTAGCGAAACCGGAGCTAAAGTTCTCAGGCTATCAGAAGGGACAATAAGCCAAGGCTCCTCCTCCTCCTCAGATGACACTACGGAGGGGAGAGAGCGCTGGCGCGAATGTTCTTCTCCCCGGAGAGAAAATGAAGAGTAAAATGAAACCGGGAGAAGAACAGGGACCATCTAGCCTGGCGAGAATTCAGCCGCTGGGCCGTCTGTAGATATACCAAGTTTTTGTGGTCAGTGAAAACCTGGAAGGGAAAGCGAGCTCCCTCCAAGAGATGTCTCCACTCTGAGAAAGCCAACTTCATGGCTAGCAACTCCCTGTCCCCGATGGAATAATTCCTCTCCGCCGGTGTGAAGGTCTTGGAGAAGAAGAAGCATGGATGCTTCCGACCTTGAGCATTCTTTTGGAAAAGGACTGCTCCAGCACCAACGGATGAGGCATCCACCTCCATGATAAATGGCTTATCTACATCAGGGCGATGTAGAATGGGAGCGCTAGCAAAGTGTGACTTAACTGAGAGGAAGGCCTTGGAGACATCCTCTGACCACAACTTGGGATTTGCTCCCTTCTTGGTGAGGGCAACCAAGGGAGCTACCAAAGTTGAGAAGTGTGGGATGAACTGACGATAGTAATTAATGAACCCCATAAAGCGCTGCACCGCTTTAAGTGAATGGGGTTCCTGCCAGTCCCTCACAGCCTGTAGCTTGACAGGATCCATAGCCAAACCCTGGGCAGAGATGATATAACCAAGGAAAGGCAAGGACTCCTGCTCAAACACACACTTCTCCAACTTGGGGTAGAGGGAGTTTGCCCGGAAGAGGTCGAAGACTTTGCGAACATCTCTCCGATGGGAGTCAATATCTGGAGAGTAGATGAGAATATCATCCAGATAGACTACGACCGAGGTGGTGAGCATATCCCGGAAGATGTCGTTCACAAAGTCTTTGAAAACGGCTGGGGCATTACAGAGCCCGAAGGGCATCACCAGATATTCATAGTGCCCATCCCTGGTGTTAAAAGCCGTCTTTCATTCGTCCCCCTCACGGATTCGAATCAGGTTGTAAGCACCCCGCAGATCTAATTTTTTAAATACCCTTGCTCCCCGTAGCCTATCAAAAAGCTCAGATATCAGGGGTAATGGGTACTTGCTCTTAACGGTGATGGCGTTAAGACCCCTGTAGTCTATGCATGGACGTAAGTCTCCACTCTTCTTCTGTACGAAGAAGAACCCAGCCCCTGCAGGTGACAGTGACTTCCTAATGAATCCTCTTGCCAGATTCTCTTGGATGTACTGAGACATTGCCTCTGTCTCCGGGAGAGAAAATGGATAGACTCAACCCCGGGGAGGCTCAGCACCATGCAAGAGGTCAATAGAGCAGTCATAGGGGCGGTGAGGCGGAAGGGTCTCCGCAACCCTTTTGGAGAACACGTCCACATAGGGCCAATAGTGCTTGGGGAGAGAGGAAAGATCTGCGGGTACCTCTGTTGTAGGAGCCTGAATGCACTCCCTCTGACATCTACCCTCACAGGATTTACTCCATCCCAATATTCTCCCTGAGGACCACTCTATATGAGGAGAATGATTGCGTAGCCATGGTATCCCCAACAGGACGTCATCAATTCCCTCAGGAATGACTAATAGGGAGATAATCTCCTGATGTGATGGAGACACAGAAAGAGTGAAAGGAATGGTTTGGTGGGTAATCTGTGAGGGTAGTGTCGACCCATTTACCACTCGAATGGTTACTGGTTTGGCGAGCATAACCAGGGGTATTGCATGACGCTGGGCGAAAGCAAATGACATAAAATTACCCTCAGCCCCAGAGTCCACGCATAGCTCTACCATAACAGTAGATGGGCCAAAGGTAATTGTCCCCTTGAAGGACAACTTTGAGGCAAACGTCGCCGTGTCTAGTGTACCTCCTCCAACTGCCACTAGACTCTGACGTTTCTCTGACCGCTGAGGACACTTGGAGGCAAGATATCCTGACTGCCGGCAAACATGACAGACCTTAAGTGCACGAGCGGACTGGGACTTGAATCCCGCTTGTGTCACCTCTATGGCCTCATGTGACTCGGACGCCTGGACTGGAAATTCCAAAGGTCTGGCGAAGGTGGGAGCCAGCCGTAACCTCTGCCTACACTGGGCTCGCTCCAACCTTCGCTCGTGAAAACGAAGGTCTATGAGAGTTGATACAGCTATGAGCTGCTCCAGTGTGGCGGGAATCTCCCTAGTGGCCAAAGCGTCCTTCACATGGTCAGCCAGCCCCCTCCAAAATACAGGAATGAGGGTTTTTTTTCTGGACATTCCAACTCAGATGCTAATGTCCGGAAGGGAACGGCAAAATGGCTGACCATGGTTGAACCCTGAGTATAAGCCAGCAGTTGGAGTGCTGTATCATGGGTGACTTGAGGTCCCACAAAGACCTGTTTCAGAGTGTCCAGAAACCGAGGAACACTCCGCACCACATGATCGTTGCGCTCCCACAGAGGCGTAGCCCACTCCAACGCTCTGTCTGACAGGAGAGAGATTATGAATCCCACCTTTGCCCGCTCTGTGGGAAAATGTGCAGCCAGGAGCTCGAGGTGTATACCACACTGGCTCACGAAACCCTTACAGGAATTACTGTCCCCAGAGTATCTCTCAGGCAATGGGAGGTGAGATAATGTCGGAACAGAGGTGGCAGTGGGTAAAGCTGCTGCAGCCACGCTAGCAGCCTGAACAACTATTGCGGTAACATCCACCGCCGAGGTTGCACGCTCAAGAGACACCAACCGGCCCTCCAGCAGCTGGATGTACCCCTGCAATCGCTGTTCATCCGCCATTATTTAGCCAGATCCTGGCGCTAGTGTACTGTTAGGGTTGGCAGAACGCACCGAATATATTTATTAGATGGGATAGGTGCGTTCGCAACCCGGGATCCACCGTGCAGGAAAGAACCTGCTGCTAAGTAAGGCGGCGAAGCAAAATAGAATAAACGAACTCTGTTACTTCACAGAGCCCATAGTAAAGAGAACGCTGTGCCCTTTTTAGCTCACAGGGGACACAGCTACTGTGTAGAGCCGACAGTGGTCATGCAGTCCAACCAAGACGCAGCTCCTCTCCGGTGGAGCCGGAATTCTATCAGCTATTAGCCAGCCCTGAATTCACACATAAACTCTTCGCCGGAGGTGCCAGCATTCTAGGGGCTTATTTCAGTCGGGTCCCTGACCACACACACGACCACACTGGCGCTGAGCTCGTACATATTTGACACTAGCGCATGGCCGTGCGGTCATGAGAACCTTATATAGCTGCAGCACCTACAGGACCTTCCAAGAAGGACCAATGGAAGGCTGCCACAGAACTTGATCAGGTACAGGACCTTCCTGGAGGACCAATGGAAGTTGCTGCAGTACCTGAGCATGTGACCCTTGATCTCCACTGAGAGATCTTACCCTGGGCATGCTCAGTGTGTGCAAAGCAGGACTTAGTCCCAGAAAAGCCTTCTCGCCGCAGATCAGTGCAGGGTACAATAGCAGAGGCTGGAGAGGCAGCAGTAACTCTTTGCACAATATCAGACTCAGTGATACGCTGGGACCTACATCTCCGCTGAGCAGGCTCCACTACGGCAGATTCAGAATGGGAGACCGCAGCAGACACGGCTCAAGATACCCCCTGTGCAGCAGCGGGAACTCGACTCCTAACACCTAAAGATTTGGGCTCCCCCACAAGTGACCCCATTTTGGAAACTAGACCCCAAAGGAACTCATCTAGATGCATAGTGAGCACTTTGAACCCCCAAGTACTTCACAGAAGTTTATAACGCAGAGCCGTGAAAATAAAAAATCATTTTTCTTTTCTCCAAAATTAATTTTTAGCAAGCAATTTTTTATTTTCACAAGGGTAACAGGAGAAATTGGACCCCAAAAGTTGTTGCCCCGTTTGTCCTGAGTACGCTGATACCCCATATGTGGGGGGAACCACTGTTTGTGCACACGTCGGGCTCGGAAGGGAAGTAGTGACGTTTTGGAATGCAGACTTTGATGGAATGGTCTGCGGGCATCATGTTATGTTTGCAGAGCCCCTGATGTGCCTAAACAGTAGAAGCCCCCCACAAGTGACCTCATTTTGGAAACTAGACCCCCCAAGGAACTTATCTAGATGTGTGGTGAGCACGTTGAACCCCCAAGTGCTTCACAGAACTTTGTAACGCAGAGCCGTGAAAATAAAAAATCATTTTTCTTTCCTCAAAAATTATTTTTTACCAAGCAATTTTTTATTTTCACAAGGGTAACAGGAGAAATTAGACCCCAAAAGTTGTTACCCAGTTTGTCCTGAGTACGCTGATACCCCATATGTGGGGTAAACCACTGTTTGGGCACACGTCGGGGCTCGGAAGGGAAGTAGTGACGTTTTGAAATGCAGACTTTGATGGAATGGTCTGTGGGCGCCACGTTGCGTTTGCAGAACCCCTGAGGTTCCTAAAAAGTAGAAACCGCCCACTAGTGACCCTATTTTGGAAACTAGACCCCCCAAGGAACTTATCTAGGTGTGTGGTGAGCACTTTGAACCCCCAAGTGCTTCACAGAATTTTATAACTCAGAACCGTGAAAATGAAAAATCATTTTTTTCCTCACAAAAATCAATTTTTAGCCCTCATTTTTTTATTTTCCCAAGACTAACAGGAGAAATTAGACCCCCAAAGTTGTTGTGCAATTTTTCCTGAGTATGCTTATGCCCCATATGTTTGGGTAAACCACTGTTTGGGCCCACGTCGGGGCTCGGAAGGGAGGGAGCACCATTTGACTTTTGAACGCAAGATTGGCTGGAATCAATAGTGGCGCCATGTCGCCTATGGACACCCCTGATGTGCATAAACAGTGGAATCCCCACAATTTTAACTCCAACACTAACCACAACACACCCCTAACCCCAACTCTAGCCATAACCCTAATCACAACCCTAACCCCAACACACCTCTAACCACAACCCTAATCCCAACACACCCCTAACCCTAATCCCTACCCTATCCCTAACCACAACCCTAACCCCAACACACCCCTAACCCTAATCCCAACCCTAACCATAACCCTAACCACAAGCTTAACCCTAACCCCAACACACCCCTAACCCTAATCTTAGCCCTATTTCCAACCCTAACCCTAATTCCAACCCTAACTCCAATTCCAACCCTAACCCTAAGGCTATGTGCCCACATTGCAGATTTGTGTGAGGATTTTTCCACACTGTTTTTGAAAAATCTGCAGGTAAAATGCACAGCGTTTTACCTGCAGATTTACCGCGGATTTCCAGTGTTTTTTGTGCGGATTTCACCTGGGGTTTCCTATTGAGGAACAGGTGTAAAACGCTGCGGAATCCACACAAGGAATTGACATGCTGCGGAAAATATAACGTAGCTTTTCCACGCGGTATTTTCCGCACCATGTGCACAGCGTATTTGGTTTTCCATAGTGTAAGAGTCATGTCGGTCTGGTAGTTGGGGGCAGGTATATCTCGCCCAGGTATTTGTCCTATGTGAATTAGGCCGCTCAGTATCATCAGGATACCGAGGGGTTAATAAGTGCAGGAATAAAGGCTGACCAGCTGGAGGTTTCAGGTGTCAGCCTGGGGCACACAGAATGCCTGTCTGTGTGAGACAAATGTGAGTGGGAGCTGTGCTCATGCACTGTGTAATGTTAGCTGGGTGGGAGAAGCCCCCCAGTTGTTAGTTAGGAACGTGCTTGTTTAGTTAGTGCCGGACAGGCAAGGATTTATGTTTATGTTTTGTTTTATATTTGCTTTCACTTTAATAAACCTGACTTGAGGTCAGTTAACTTGGAAACCTGCTGTCGCCTCAGAGTTCAATGCACAAACCACGTGACCTTTGACCCCAGCAAAGGCGATCCCGGAGTGTTTTGTCACATTGTGGTGGAGAACGCGGGCATCGCGTGGCACAGGCGACAGTATGGAAGACGTGGTGAAAGCCCTAGTACAGTCCACTGCCGTACAGCAGCAGGCCACTGCCGCACAGCATGAAGCTAATCGCTTGATGGCCGCACAGCTGAAGGAGTTATTGGACATGACGGTTGCAGACCGCCAGCTTCTCCAACAGGTGGCGCAACGCTTGGTGAGCATGCCTGAGGTTGACCCGGAAGCAGAGTCCAGGAGGATCCATGTGAGTCGATACTGGCAAAAGCTGACTGCAGAAGATGACGTCGAGGCGTACCTGACAACCTTTGAGCGGACGGCGTTGAGGGAGAAGTGGCCGAAGGCACGATTGGCCGATTTGATTGCTCCGTTTCTCTCCGGCGAGGCCCAAAAAGCTTACCATGACTTAGACCCGGAAGTCGCTCAGGACTTTGAGAAGCTGAAAGTTGAGATCCTGGCCCGGCTGGGTGTAACGACGGCTGTCCGTGCGCAGAGGGTACACCAGTGGACATACCAGCCTGATAAACCGCCGCGGTCTCAGATGTTCGACCTGATCTACTTGACAAAGAAATGGCTGCAACCCGAGGTACTGACAACCCCAGAAATAATCCAGCGGGTTGTCCTGGACAAGTACCTGAGAGTGCTACCTCCAGCGCTGAAAAGGTAGGTAAGCCAAGGAAATCCCACGACAGCGGATCAACTTGTGGAGTTGGTCGAGCGTTATTCCGTGGCAGAAGGACTTCCCGACGAAACCGCTAGCACCCGGTCTGTGCCTTCTCCTCGTGGAACCGGTAAGACTGTTCCAGCGACTACGGGTGAAGGAAAATCTCAAAAAACTGTGGGGGAGGAACCCGGGACTGCTCGCACCCCGAGACCGAGAGTATGGGACGGACCTGTTAGGTGTTTCCGTTGCCGTGAGAAGGGCCATGTTTCTGCGAACTGTCCTGTTACCACTGAACCTATGCAGTGCGATGTTATAGACTCTAAGAAACGCATGTCTTTGGTTACACGGCTGGTGAATGTGAATGCGGGCCAAAATGATATAGCAAAACACCTGTGTGAATTATCTGTTGATGGGAAAAGTGTTGTGGCGTTACTAGACTCTGGAAGTGTGGTGACTCTGGTGAAAGCTAGTCTGGTGGCACTTCCGTCTGGTTCGTCTGACAAATTCTCTGTAACGTGTGTGCATGGTGACACCTGCTCGTACCTAACAGCGGTCATACCGATTTCCACTCCCTATGGGTCTGTGCAACACAAAGTGGGACTCGTTCCCGCATTGTTACATGATATAATCCTGGGTAGGGATTTTCCCCATTTCTGGCAGTTATGGGAGAATCAGTTGCTCCTTCACGGTAGCTGTGAACCTTCCCCCATGCCATCTGGAGGTCCCGAGTTCCTAGACGGGACCCCACAGGAAGATGTTGCTGGGGAGGTTATTGAATCTAACCTTCAGTTCCCCTTCTCAGTTATGGCGGGGGAAACTGAGGAAACTGAGGAAACTCAGCGAGAGGCGGAGGCAGACAGCCATACAGCACCCTGCCTACCCGATTTGGGAGTCCAGTTGGATGACTTCCACAGCGAACAAATGAGAGATCCTACCCTGACTCAGGCTAGGAAAAATGTAAAAATGATAGATGGGGTACCCGTAGAACCTGACACTAGGCTAGCGTACCCGTACATGGTTCTTGAAAATGATTTACTCTACCAGGTAGAGAAAAAAGGGGAAGATATTGTGCAACAGTTAGTGGTACCCAAACCTTATCGGCGGAAGGTACTGGACCTGGCCCACGGACATATAATGGGGGGACATCTAGGGGTACAGAAAACCACAGAAAGGATATCGCATTGTTTTGTGTGGCCCGGAATACATAATGATGTGCGTAATTATTGTGAGTCCTGTCCAGAGTGCCAAGTCTCTGCGCCTAAAACTCGGTTCTGTAGCCCTTTGGTACCCCTCCCTATCATTGGGGTCCCTTTTGAGAGAATTGGGATGGATCTGGTTGGGCCCCTTCCCCGGTCCGCACGTGGGCACCAACATATCCTCGTCATCATGGACTATGCCACTCGTTACCCAGAAGCCATCCCTTTGCGTAACACTGCTACCAAAACGATCGCCAAAGAGTTGGTACAAGTGTTTAGTCGGGTGGGAATTCCAAAACAGATACTCACCGACCAGGGGACTCCCTTTATGTCAAGGGTGATGAAGGAGCTCTGCAGGCTCTTACAAATAGACCAGTTGCGTACGTCTGTCTATCACCCTCAAACAGATGGGTTGGTTGAGCGGTTCAATAAAACCTTAAAACAGATGCTCCGGAAGGCGATAGACAAAGATGGGAAGAACTGGGATTACTTGTTACCCTATTTGCTGTTTGCCATTAGGGAAGTTCCCCAGTCTTCCACAGGGTTCTCGCCTTTCGAGCTATTATACGCCCGTCGTCCCCGTGGACTGTTGGACGTTGCAAAAGAAACCTGGGAAGGTCAAGTCACTCCCTTTAAAACGGTGATAGACCATGTAACGCAAATGCAGGACCGTATTGCTGCTGTCATGCCCGTTGTTAGGGAACATATGTTACAGGCCCAGGGAGCCCAGAGGCTAAGTTATGATAGAGGCGCCAAGGTCCGTACGTTTGCACCCGGGGATAGGGTGTTGATCCTAATCCCTACGGTGGATAGTAAATTTCTGGCGAAATGGCAGGGCCCCTTTGAGGTCATGGAACGAGTTGGAGAAGTGAACTATAAAGTGCACCAGCCCGGTAAGAGAAAACCAGAACAGATTTATCATGTGAATCTGATAAAACCCTGGAAAGACCGCGCTGCCCTAACAGCGGATCTGCCCCGTCCGGTTTGCTCACCTACCGTACCGGAGGTGCAGATTGCCGAGACTCTCTCTGAACGACAAAAATCTGAGGTTAAGCAGTTTTTGTTACAGAACCAACAGTTTTTCTCGGAAAAACCTGGCCAGACTAGGCTAGTGAAACATGAGATTGTCACAGAGCCTGGTGTCACAGTTCATGTGAAGCCGTACCGGATTCCGGAAGCACGCCGTGAAGCCGTCTCCCGGGAGGTGAAGGCAATGTTGGGCTTAGGAGTCATTGAAGAGTCGCACAGCGCCTGGTCCAGTCCAATTGTGTTGATACCTAAGCCGGATGGCTCTATACGGTTTTGCAATGACTTTAGGAAACTGAATGCGGTTTCTAAATTTGTTGCCTACCCTATGCCCCGGGTCGATGAGTTGATCGATCGGCTGGGTAAAGCCCGATACATTACGACCCTGGACCTAACAAAGGGGTACTGGCAGATCCCTCTGGCCGAGGCGGCCAGAGAGAAGACGGCATTTGCTACACCGGAAGGGCTGTTCCAGTATATCTACATGCTGTTTGGACTTCACGGAGCCCCAGCAACGTTCCAGAGATTGATGGATCGAGTCTTGAGGCCCCACAGGCAGTACGCTTCTGCCTACCTAGACGACATCATAATTTACAGCGTGGACTGGGAAGCTCACCTCCGGAAGGTACAGGCGGTGATTGATGACCTGAGAGACGCAGGCTTAACGGCGAATCCCAAGAAATGTCACATCGGCCTTGAAGAAGCCCGATACTTGGGCTACGTGATTGGCAGAGGAGTGGTTAAACCCCAGATCGACAAAATACAGGCAATTCAGGGCTGGCCGCAACCAGTGAACAAGAAACAAGTTCAAGCTTTCCTAGGCATTGCCGGCTATTATCGCCGGTTCATACCCAACTTTGCGGCCATGGCTACCCCCTTGACGGATCTTACCAAAGGAAGGGATTCCGTCATGGTAAAATGGTCCTCAGCGGCTGAAGAGGCCTTCCACAGTCTGAAACAGGCTTTGTGCTCTCAGCCCGTACTAGTGACTCCTGATTTCAGCAGCGAGTTTGTGGTGCAAACTGATGCTTCTGATACTGGTGTCGGAGCTGTACTTTCCCAGGTAAGGGACGGAGTCGAACACCCGGTCCTCTACCTCAGTCGGAAACTGAATGCACAAGAGTGCCTAGCCATCAAATGGGCTCTCGACTCCCTCAAATATTACCTGGCAGGTAGGAAGTTTAAGCTGGTCACGGACCATGCCCCTCTCAAGTGGATGCATCTCCACAAGGACCGTAATAATCGGGTAACCCGGTGGTTCCTTGCCCTGCAGGCTTACTCTTTCACGGTGGAGCACCGCCCCGGGGTGCAGATGGGGAACGCTGATGCCCTGTCCCGAGTACACTGTTTGGAGAGTATTCTTGCTCGACCTGAGTGGTCTGAGCAGGGGGGGAGGATATGTAAGAGTCATGTCGGTCTGGTAGTTGGGGGCAGGTATATCTCGCCCAGGTATTTGTCCTATGTGAATTAGGCCGCTCAGTATCATCAGGATACCGAGGGGTTAATAAGTGCAGGAATAAAGGCTGACCAGCTGGAGGTTTCAGGTGTCAGCCTGGGGCACACAGAATGCCTGTCTGTGTGAGACAAACGTGAGTGGGAGCTGTGCTCATGCACTGTGTAATGTTAGCTGGGTGGGAGAAGCCCCCCAGTTGTTAGGAACGTTCTTGTTTAGTTAGTGCCGGACAGGCAAGGATTTATGTTTATGTTTTGTTTTATATTTGCTTTCACTTTAATAAACCTGACTTGAGGTCAGTTAACTTGGAAACCTGCTGTCGCCTCAGAGTTCAATGCACAAACCACGTGACCTTTGACCCCAGCAAAGGCGATCCCGGAGTGTTTTGTCACAATAGGTTTACATGGTACTGTAAATGTGATGGAAAACTGCTACAAATCTGTAGCGGACAATCCGCTGCAGATCTGCAGCCAAATCCGCACCGTGTGCACATAGCCTAATTCTAACCCTAACCCTAATTCTACCCCTAACCCTAATTGCAACCCTAATTGCAACTCTAACCCTAATTGCAATCCTAACCCTAATTCTAACCCTAATTGCAACCCTAACCTTAATTACAACCCTACCCCTAATTTCCACCCTATCCCTAACCCTAATTGCAACCCTAACCCTAACCCTAATTCTAACCCTACTTTCAACCCTAACCCTAATTGCAACCCTAACCGTAATTGCAACCCTAACCTTAATTGCAACCCTAACCCTAGTTCTAACCCTAACCCTAGTGGAAAAATAAAAGTAAATATATTTTCTTTATTTCATTATTTTCCCTACCTGTGGGGGTGATAAAGGGAGGGGTTTATTTACTATTTTTTTTATTTTGATCACTGTGATAGGTTTTATCACAGTGATCAAAATGTACTTGAAATGAATCTGCCGGCCGACAGATTTGGCGGGTGCACTGCGCATGCGCCCGCCATTTTGGTAGATGGTGTCGCTCATGGAGAAGACAGATGGACACTGGGAGGGACACCGGAGCTTGGTAAGTATGGGGGGGTGGGATCAGACCACGGGGGTGAGATAGGAATGTGGGGGGAGCGGACGGGAGGATGGAGGGGAGCGGAGGACAGCAGAGGACAGGATGGAGGACGGAGAGGAGGAGATTGGTGGCGGTGTCGGGGGCAGATCATGGTTTCCAGCCATGGCCAATGATATTGCAGCATCGGCCATGGCTGGATTGTAATATTTAACCAATTTTCATTGATAGTGAAACAGTCACTTTCAACAGCCAATCAGAGCGATCGTAGCCACAGGAGGGCGAAGCCACCCATCTGGACTGAAGAACCACTCCCCCTGTCCCTGCAGGTCGGGTAAAATTACAGTTAACCCTTTCACCTGACCTGCAGGAACGCGATCATTCTGTGACGCAGCATATGCATCACAGGTTAGATTGGCACCAACTTTCATGACGCATACGCTGTGTCACAGGTCGGAAAGGGGTTAAGCAAATAAAAAATTAAATTTTTACCTTAAAAATTATATATTTCTCCATCCCAATGTTATAAAATTCTGTGAGGCACCTGTGGGTTCAAAATACTCACTACACTATGAAATCCATAAACAGAGAACTTTCTACCATGGGGTCAGTTGGGGAAGTTTCTGCTGATCTGGCACTTGATGGGCTCTGCTAATTGGGCCCAAAATCTATTCAAATGTAATCTGTGTAATTTTTTTTCACATCTAAATGTTACAAAGTTTTGTGTATCACCTGTAGTAAACCACAAGATGAATTCCTTGAGGAATCTAGTTTCCAAAATAGGTTCACATTAGGGGGGTTTCTGCTGTTTTGGCACATCATGGGCTCTGCAAATGCGACATGGCATTCACAATCTATTCCAGACAAATTTATGCTCCAAAAATCAAATACCGCTCTTGCCTTTCTGAGCCCTGCCATGTGCCAAGACATCAGTTTTTGGCCACATATGGGGTAGTATTACATTCAGGAGAAATTGCGTAGCAAATAATGGAGTTCGTTTTCTTCTGTTATTCATTGAGAAAATTACAAAATTGGGGCTAAAACAACATTTTAGTGGAAAACATGTCATTTTAGTTTTCCCATCTACCTTTTAAAAAGTTTATGTTCAACATAGCCCTAGATGAATTTCTTGATTGATCTAGTTTCCAAAATGGGGTCGCTTGTGAGGGTTTCTGCTGTTTTGGTACCTCAGGGGCTCTTCAAATGAGGAAGATGTCTGCAATCTATGAGCCCAGCCAAATTTACATTCCAAGTACTAAATATTATTTCTTCCCTTCAGAGCCTTGCCATGTGTCGAAACAGTAGTTTTTGACTACATGTGGTGTATCATCGCACTCTTGTGATAAAGCAAAATTTTCATGAACAAAATGGCACCCACAATATAATTCAGCCAAATTTGTGTTCCAAAATTCAAGGTGCTCCCTCCCTTCCGAACCTTGCCGTTTGTTCAAATAAAGGTTTTTATCCACATGTGGGGTATCAGCGCTCTCAGAAGAAACTGGGTAATACATTTTGGGTTTCATTTTCTTGTGCTTTTTTTGTAAAAGTGAAAAAATTGGGGATAAAGCAACAATTTTTTTTCATTACACTATGCATTCATTCTTGTGTAGCACAAAAAAAAACTTCCTGACAACAGTTTTGAAGTATTTGAGGGGTGCAGTTTTTAAGATGGTATAATTTTGGGGGAGTGTCCAAGATACAGGCTCCTGAAAAAATTAGAAATTACTGCTAAACTTTTAACCTTTCTAAAATCTAATAAAATAGAATGAATGAAGTTTGAAACATTATGCAGATATAAGATATACATATGGGAAATGTTATTTATTAATTATTTGTACAGCATGATTAACTGGTTTAAGGATATAAAAATTGAAAGTTTGAAAATTTAAAATTTTTCAAAATTTTCACCAAAATTCTGATATCTTCACAAACAAACACAAAACATTTTGCCTAAATTTACCACTAACTTAAAGTACAATTCATTATGAATAAATAGCCTCAGAATCAATGGGATAAGTTGAAGCATTCCAGAGTTATTACCCCTTGAAGTGATATTGGTCAGATTTTTAAAAAAATTGGGCGTGGTAATTAAGGTTAAAATTGGCTCCGTGACTAAGGGGTTAATAACCTTGGTCACTGTTCTCTGCCCTCACTCAAGTTCAGTTTGGTCCATACACTGGATCCCAAAATTGCAGTGGCTGCACTAGTGACTTGTATAGAGGCAAAACTATATCCTTGTCATGAGCATCTACACCTCTTTTAATCCACCCTAAGATTTTATTTGCCTTGATTGCAGCTGCCTGGCACTGATCACTAAAGTTGAGTTTGCTGATTATCCATGTGCCTTGTCTTTTTCAGTGACAGTTTTAAAGAGTGTTTACCATTTAGTACATAATTGTCCATTTTATTTGTTTGGCACAAGTACATGACTACATTAAACTTGAGTTGCCTTTTCTCCGCCCAAGCCTCCAGCTTACATAAATCCCTTTGTAACATCTAGCTCCGCGGTGCCAGTGTGATTCTTTCCCTATGCCCCGTCCAGGGACACCAACATGCTCACCACCACATCCGCTCTGTTATTTCTCTTGCCCTGTTGTTTTCATGTCCCAGAGCTGCCACACACCACACATGTTTCCTAGCAATGCACTTAGGGCGCACACGTGCTCCCTGCTCCTTAAAGCTGTAACGCGCACTCTGGAAGTGTCCTCAGCCTATTGCTGAGAGATATCTTGTGTGTAAAGCATCCTCCCCAGTAGGGAGGTGCCTGAGCAATTTTAGTGTTTATTTAGTCTTGCACCTGCTACTTAGATGTTACGTTCCTGTTCCTGAATCGTTCCTGTCTGTACCTGAACCTGAAACCGTCTTGTCGGTGCTTAAACCTGAACCCGTCGTTTCTAAATCAGCCATGCTGTCTGAACCAGTACCTGTGATCCTGAATCCATCCTGTCTAAACCAGCCGTCCTGTCTGAACCAGCACCAGTGTCCTTTCTGCCAGTGTTCCAATTCCTGTCCAACCAGACACACCAACTCCATACCTGCTTTCCTGCTGCAGTACCAGAAACTGCCCCGGAGTGGTACCTGGTAGTTACCTGCAGCTCAAGCCTAACCTCACCATCATAGGCTTTAGTGAAGACCAGGTAGCCACTTAGTTATTACCCTCCAGAGTAAGCCTGGCCAGTGGTGCAGTGGGTCCGCACCCATCAGTGTCACATAATATTAAGTTATCTTCCTCTGTGTTGATTACCTTGCAGAGTTTAATATCATCTGCAAATATTGAAATTCTACTCCGTATGCCCCCTACAAGGTAATACATTTATCAAAAAGAAGAGGTCCCAATATTGACCCCTGTGTTACACCACTGTTACCTATGACCCAGTCAGAGAGTGTACCATTAATAACCACTTTTTGTTTCTTATCACCGAGTCATTTGTTTACCCAATTACACATATTCTCCTCTAGTCCCATTATTCTTCTTTAATCTACAAATCTTTTATATAGCACTTTATGAAAACCCTTTGAAAAGTCCTCCCTGGCCTTACCCAGATCCAGTCTGGAACTTACCTTTACATAGAAGGTTATCAGTTTAGTTTGACAGGACTGATCCACAGTAAACCCATGTTAACACTGGAAGATGAGGTTATTTGTAAGTAAGTACTCCATGATTGCATCTCTTAGAAAACCTTCAAATATTTTGGCCACTGTATAGATTAATTTGCAGTACAATAGTTACCAGCCTCAGCTTTTTGACCCCTTTTTGAATATAGGTAGCACATTTGCTGTGCACCAGCTGTGTAGTACAGACCATGTTATCATAAAATCCTTAAATATTAGAAATAACGGCCTATCACGGTACTTAATTCCTGCAATACCTGTATGTCATCCGAGTCTGGTGATTTGTCTACTTTAGTGTTTTTGAGGCAACGCCGTACTTCCTCCTGAATTAAGAATTTGACATTTAATGGGGAAATTATGGTATCTCTGATCGTGTCGTCTTCCATAGGATGCTCTTGCATAAAAACTGTAAAGGAGGTGGCATTAGTAGATTGGCCTTTCCCTCATTCTCTTGCACCATTTCTCCCAGATTATTTTTGAGGTGGCCAACACTATCATTTTTGAGTTTCTTAACTGAAGAACTTTGGCAACGGGTCTCTCTGTCTGAATCTTTGCAGCCTATATTTGTTTTACACAACTTTTTTTTTCCTCTATAATTATTTAATGCCGTGTCACTAACCTCTTGCTTTCTTTATCTAAATCCTTTCTTTTTTTACATTTTTGTGCGCCTTAGAGATCTATTTAGCCATAGTGGTTTTATCCTATTTCTAGCTTAATTATTCTATTTAGATAGGCTATATATTGGGTGCAGAATATATTCAGAATATTCATAAAAGTGTATGGTGTCCTTTGAGTATTTATATTTTTAAGGAACTTGTAGCAGTTTACAGCTAGAAGGTTGTCTCTATCTGCTAAGGCAACAATGGATCGAAAATCCATACGGTGTAGAATCCTAACCTAATTATCAGGACAGGAGCATGATACTTGTCAATGTAATGAGAAATGTCAGAAATGAGAGGCGTTCCTCAACCTCTTTAACTTAAAAAAATTGCCATGAAGTGAGAACCACGGTCGCGCAACTAGTCTCATTTAGTGCTTTCTGCAAGAAGGAATTATCAGAGAGAAATAGAGCAATAACTTTTGTGCAAGTAAATCAAAATATCATATAACAGAGGCTTCTTTATGGCCATTCTTCATAACAATCCACCACTTCAAAATTAGAATGGAGCCAATCCTGAAAAGCCGGCCTATTGGTCCTCAAAACTTGTTATATTAATATAGCTATGTTTGTCAAGGCACAGATTAAGAAAATTCCCAAAGAGATAGTTTGGACTTTTCCAAACAGAGTCGGCGCTTAGCTTTCTGACCATATAGAAAACTCGTATAACTGTCAACTTAGTACATACATCTAATGGAGTATCATCCATATAGCCCAGGACAAGCAAAAAGGAATTTTCTGTTAGAGATATATGATAAATTGAATAGTAAGGTCAAGAAACTCTTTCAAGTATGAGAATAATTTTGGACCTCTCTACATCGTGTGGATGAGGTTTACCTGGTCAGTCTTGCACATGTAACACAGTTATGAGTCATGGGCCTCAATATTACAAAGACGGTTCATTAGACTTAATTTAGGCATTGTCTCCAAAACCTTAATCCTGAAAATAATATATGATAAGATATAACTCAAATTTTCTATTAAAGGCAAATCCAGGAAGAGATTAACAAATCAGCAGGTGTTAGGTCACAATTATAAGAAAAAAGTAAATGTATTTTAAAGCAAATTAGAGCAAGAAAAATGAAAAATATATCATGTTCTGGCAGATAGAAGTCATGTATACTCTAGAAGTAGGTGACTGTATGTAGCGCAATGACATAATGGGTGATACTGTTATATGGTATGTCCATGTCCACCTTGGCAGCAAATGCTTCACCAGAAACCACTAAGTGCTCTTTGGTGTACTGTCAATAGGAAGGTAAAGATGCGGAATTGTTCACATGATCTGTTTACGCAAATTATCAATTTGTACTATAAGGCTTTAGTCTTCCTGGCAGCTGCTTTGTATTCTTGTGCACCTTTAAAAATGAATAGAAGGTCGCTGTAGAAATATTTATTTTTTGTCTTTGGATAACAGACCTACACTTTGCTTCTAATTTTTAGTAATATTTTTAGAACTATATATATGAAGCAAAAGACAATTTGCAGTTTGGTTGCGCTAACCGAAATAAGATCCTTAATCCAAAAATATAGAGACGCGTTTTTTATTTAACAACGCATTTCCACGCCGAACTGGCATCATTCTCAAGCGCAAAAACCAACAGTGCAGTGTGGAAATGCATTTTAGAAAAAAACACTTATTTTTGGATTGAGGATCTTCATTTCGATTAGTGCAGACCAAACCGTGAATTGTTTTTTACTTCATGCATCCTGGTGGAGTTCATCATCCCCCACCCATGGGGCAGTAACAACCATTCTTTAGCTTTTACCAGAGTTGTATCTACAGAAGTCGCACACGTGAGCACATTACCTGGATCTAATATATCTTTTTATAAAGGTATCATCCAATGGTCTGGTGCTCTCTGTTTCCCTACAGTATTTATCTAGAACCAGTGATGGACATATCATTGGTGCAACCTGTGCATTTGCAGTGGGGCCCAAGGGGTGAAGGGGTTCCATTTCCACCTTGAAAACAGGTGGAATTTTGCATTATAATGAGATATTGGACTGCAAAGGGCCCGTATACTGTTGTTGTACAGGGGCCATTTTCTGTCTGTGTCCGCCAATGTCTAGAACTATATGTGGGCACTTCTTTTCCTAGGGTAAAGATCCAGTGTGACTACCCCCATCATGTCCTTAACCTACAACCCAACTAAATTTGACTCATTACCTGTATTAATTGCACTTGTTTAAACTCGTTACCTGTATAAAAGACACCTGTCCACACACAATCACACTCCAACCTCTCCACCATGGTCATAACCAAACAGGAAAATAGGCAAGCAGATTGATGAGAAGGCAACAACTGTTGGCAGAATTATTAGAAAATGGAAGATGACTGTCAATCTTCTTCAGTCTGGGGCTCCATGCAACATCTCACCTTGTGGGGTAAGGATCATTCTGAGAAAGGTCAGGAATCAGCGCAGAACTACATGGGAGGACCTGGTCAATGACCTGAAGAGAGCTGGAACCACAGTCTCAAACATTACTGTTAGTAACACACTCAGCCGTCATGGATTGAAATCCTGCAGGGCATGCAAGGTCCCCCTGCTCACGCCGCTACTAGTGTTGAGCGATACCGTCCGATACTTGAAAGTATCGGTATCGGAAAGTATCGTCCGATACCGGCAAAGTATCGGATCTGATCCGATACCGATACCCGATACCAATACAAGTCAATGGGACTCAAGTATCGGAAGGTATCCCTGATGGTTCCCAGGGTCTGAAGGAGAGGAAACTCTCCTTCAGGCCCTGGGATCCATATTAATGTGTAAAATAAAGAATTAAAATAAAAAATATTGATATACTCACCTCTCCGACGCAGCCTGGACCTTACCGCTGGTAACCGGCAGCCTTCTTTGCTTAAAATGAGCGCGTTCAGGGCCTTCCATGACGTCACGGCTTCTGATTGGTCGCGGCCACCCATGTGACCGCCACGCGACCAATCACAAGCCGTGACGTAATTCTCAGGTCCTAAATTCCTAATTCTAGGAATTTAGGACCTGAGAATTACGTCACGGCTTGTGATTGGTCGCATGGCGGTCACATGGGCGGCCGCGACCAATCACAAGCCGTGACGTCATCTAAGGCCCTGAACGCGCTCATTCTTAGGAAGGAAGGCTGCCGGAAAGAAGCCGAGGGTGAGTATATTCCTATTAGGTATATACTCACCCTCGGACGCGCCCTGCTTCTTCACATGTCACATGTGCGGCACGCGACCAATCAGAAGCCGTGACATCATGGAAGGTGCTGAACGCGCTCATTTTAAACAAAGAAGGCTGCCGGTTACCAGCGGTGATGTCCAGGGGCCTCCGGACAGGTGAGTATATCAATATTTTTTATTTTAATTCTTTATTTTACACATTCATATGGATCCCAGGGCCTGAAGGAGAGTTTCCTCTCCTTCAGACCCTGGGAACCATACACTGGAAACTTCCGATTCCGATTCCCGATACCACAAAAGTATCGGATCTCGGTATCGGAATTCCGATACCGCAAGTATCGGCCGATACCCGATACTTGCGGTATCGGAATGCTCAACACTAGCCGCTACATGTTCAAGCACGTTTGAAGTTTGACAGTGACCATCTGGATGATCCAGAGGAGGTAGGGGTGAAGGTCCCTCTACTCTCTCTCTACTAACCTACCTTTACCTGACATTGCCATCTCCGTGTGCGGTTCCACCATTACTCCAAAGCAACATGCCCGCTGCCTTGGGGTCATCCTTGATTCTGAGCTTTCATTCACCCCCCACATCCGATCACTGGCTCGCTCTTCTTATCTGCATCTCAAAAACATTTCTAGAATTCTCCCTTTTCTTACTTTCGAGTCTGCAAAAACTCTTACTGTCTCACTTATTCATTCTCGTCTGGACTATTGTAACTCTCTACTAATCGGCCTTTCTCTTACCAAACTCTCCCCGCTCCAATCTGTCCTGAATGCTGCTGCCAGGATCATATTCCTCACCAACCGTTACACCGATGTCTCTACCGTGTGCCAGTCATTACACTGGCTACCCATCCACTCCAGAATCCAGTACAAAACTACTACCCTCATCCACAAAGCACTCCATGGCTCAGCACCACCCTACATCTCCTCTCTGGTCTCAGTCTACCACCCTACCCGTGCCCTCCGCTCCGCTAATGACCTCAGGTTAGCATCCTCAATAATCCGAACCTCCCACTCCCGTCTCCAAGACTTTACACGTGCTGCGCCGATTCTTTGGAATGCACTACCTAGGTTAATACGATTAATCCCCAATCCCAACAGTTTTAAGCGTGCCCTAAAAACTCATTTGTTCAGACTGGCCTACCGCCTCAATGCATTAACCTAACTATCCCTGTGTGGCCAATTAAAAAAAAATAATAAAAAAAAACAATCAGGTTCCTCGCATCATGTTCTCATACACTTTATGCAGTTAATAGCACTCTGTGTCTGTACTGCTACATACTTAGGCAGTTAACTGGTTCATGCAGCTTTACATGAACACCCGAGCCTTACACTATGGCTGGTCCAAATAACTAAAGCAGTTGTTACCATCCACCTCTCGTGTCTCCCCTTTTCCTCATAGTTAGTGTTGAGCGATACCGTCCGATACTTGAAAGTATCGGTATCGGAAAGTATCGGCCGATACCGGCAAAGTATCGGATCTGATCCAATACCGATACCCGATACCAATACAAGTGAATGGGACTCAAGTATTGGAAGGTATCCCTGATGGTTCCCAGGGTCTGAAGGAGAGGAAACTCTCCTTCAGGCCCTGGGATCCATATTAATGTGTAAAATAAAGAATTAAAATAAAAAATATTGATATACTCACCTCTCCGACGCAGCCTGGACCTTACCGCTGTGAACCGGCAGCCTTCTTTGCTTAAAATGAGCGCGTTTATGGCCTTCCATGACGTCACGGCTTCTGATTGGTCGCGTGCAGCTCATGTGACCGCCACGCGACCAATCACAAGCCGTGATGTAATTCTCAGGTCCTAAATTCCTAGAATTAGGAATTTAGGACCTGAGAATTACGTCACGGCTTGTGATTGGTACGTGGCGGTCACATGAGCGGCACGCGACCAATCAGAAACCGTGACGTCATGGAAGGCCATAAACGCGCTCATTTTAAGCAAAAAAGGCTGCCGGTTACCAGCGGTGATGTCCAGGGGCCTCCGGACAGGTGAGTATATCAATATTTTTTATTTTAATTCTTTATTTTGCACATTAATCATTAATGTTGTTTCGATACCGATTCCCGATACCACAAAAGTATCGGATCTCGGTATCGGAATTCCGATACCGCAAGTATCGGCCAATACCCGATACTTGCGGTATCGGAATGCTCAACACTACTCATAGTTTGTAAGCTTGTGAGCAGGGCCCTCATTCCTCCTGGTATCTGTTTTGAACTGTGATTTCTGTTATGCTGTTATGTCTATTGTCTGTACAAGTCCCCTCTATAAGTTGTAAAGCACTGCGGAATATGTTGGCGCTATATAAATAAAAATTATTATTATTATTATAAGGTCATGTGGTCAGGTGAGACCAAAATACCTAGAACTTTTTGTATCAACTCCACTCACCGTGTTTGGAGGAAGAAGAAGGATGAGTACAACCCCAAGAAAACTGTCGGAACAGTGAAGCATGATGGTGGATATTTGATACTTTGGGGTGCTTTTCTGCAAAGGGGACAGAACGACTACATCGTATTGATGGATGGGGTCATGTATAGCGAGATTTTGGAAAACAACCTCTGTCCCCAGTAAGAGCATTGAAGATGGGTCCTGGCTGGGTCTCCCAACATAACAATGACCCGAAACACACAGTTAGGGTAACTAAAGTGTGGCTCAGTTAGAAGCATTTCCAGATATTGGAGTAACCTAGCCAGTCTCCACACCTGAACCCAATAGAAAATCTTTGGAGGGAGCTGAAACTCAATGTTGCCAAGTGCCAGACCCGAAACCTGAAAGACCTGTATGGAGGAGTGGGCCAAAATCCTTGCTACTGTGTGTGCAAACTTGGTTAACAATTACAGAAAATGTCTGACATCTGTAATTGCAAAGAATGGTTTCTGTACCAAATATTAAGTTCTGTTCTTCTATTGAATCAAATACTTAAATATAAAAAATGGTAATTAATTATGTAAAAATCATACAATGTGATTTTCTAGATTTTTTTAAAAGATTTTGTCTCTCACAGGTGAAGTGTACCTATGATAAAAATTACAGACCTCTCCATTCTTTGTAGATGGGAAAACATGCAAAATCGGCAGTATATCAAATACTTATTTTTCTCACTGCATGTGTGACCAGAGGGTAAAGTGACTTTATTTTCTTATTTATATTTTGCAATTATATTCATACAGTTTTGTAACTTTTGTTGTTATTGTTATAATATGATGCTTGTCCCCGGAGAATGGTTGTATCCCTCGCTACCCTAGTGCCATCTGTCTAGTAGTCTCAAGAAGTCACATAGAGATGATATCATGTCTATAGTTTATGTAACCACTGCAGCCAATCACTAGCATCAGTCACTTTGATATGTATGGCACATGAGCACCGAGGCCGGTGATTGGCTGCGATGGTCACCTGAATGAACGCTGCAGCACCGGCAGGAACTACCGTGTAAATAGGTAAATGGTGCATATTGTATTAACAAGTTTCCATCTGTTAATTTGTTCTTTATTTTTATCCTAGACAAACCCCTGCGGAAATGACATCAATGTATGAGATATAAATTACTTTTTAAAATAACACACTAAGGAACCAAAGGGAGAAGAGTGTTTTATCATGTGCCCCCTCCACATTCCCACTTAATAGCGCAGAGACAAGCGCTCCACCAGCTTCACCTCGCTACGTCCCTGTATCCAGCTCCCTCGAGTAGTAGATGTCAGATTTCTTTTCAGGACTTAATATGTTTTCTTGTCATTGAGATTGTCTGTCAACATCTTGGATTACACTAATCAGTCTTGAATGACATTTTCACACTCTTATCATAGGCTTTGACAATAATCATCATTTTCTTTCAATTACTTGAGAGGCGCATTTTCATTTTCTGTCACATTAGAATTCCATTGTCTTCTCTTATGTTTTATTTGCCTTAAATGCTTTCCTACCAAACTGACAAATGGTTTTCTATTGGCAAACACTCCGAAAGGAAGACTTTACGTGATTTCATTGCGAGGCCTGTAAAAGGACACGAGCTTTGTAAAACTCCAGCCTCATTTTCTAATAACAATTACTCTCTTGCATTGTTTTCTTTTCTTTTGTACGAGGGCATTAAAATTGACTCCTTTTTAATGATGCTTATGTTAAAGTCCTTTTACGCAGAGAAATGATCACTTGAACAATTGTTTGTTCCCAATCATTGCCCAGTTTGAACATGCCAAGCGATCAAACCAAAAAGTGATAATTCTCTCATTTATCGATTCATAGCATCTTTTATACAGACATGAAAGTCAATTGAATAATAACAGAAGGGGGAAATAAAGTATTGTAAGAATGATCGTTCCTAATAATTGGAATATGCAAATGTCACTAAATAAAGATTGCTTTATCAACGATTGGTGCTCGTTATGGGCAATTTATCTGCTCAAGTAAAAGGACCCCAAGGCCTATTTATGGACAAATATATGGATTTCCATAGCAACAGAAAAATGAAAAATGCATTTTTAAAGGACAGAGGGGAATATGTGACTGTCTGGCACTGACATATCGCCTGCAAGAAAAAAAGGTTTAGGCAAGCGGAATTATATTATGCACAATGAGTCTTTTGCTGTTGAGGAGGATCAGTGTACCTTCATACACATCCTGCCGAAATAGACAGGCTCAGAATACATTTGACATGTATTGCCAACTTAAAGGGGTGTTCTTGCATTATTAAATAGTTAGTATGAAACTCAGCAAGTTTGCAAATGACTTGCATTTTCTATCTGCTGTCATTCTCTTGCTATAAGTGCATTATTCTTATATAGGTTGCACCTTGTTGTGACGGAAACTGAGCGTCAGAGCCTGGCTGAATATAGTTGTCAGGAGTTAACTCCAGAGATACCAGCCACAACTTTCCAGTATATTAATTTTTATACAGCAGATTCTTACCACACTCAGCAAATGACAGAGCTGCTGTTATCAGGCCTGCAAAATCAGTATCTCCCAGCAATTTAATTTTCCATAGCAGTTCTCCTAATCACTGCTCTCACTTTCCCAATCATGTGTCTGTACAAACGCCCTGTTATCTCTATATGCAAAAATACAAAAATAGTAATAACAGAATAGACCTCAGGACACGCACTAACAGACCATCAATGTGTCATAGAAGCTCAGTAGTACTGTCACTGAAGGAGCATTGTCCAATCCCCCCCCGCCAGCAACAAGCAAGTGAAAGAGATTTTAAAGCTTTGTCCTGCTCAACACTTGAGAAAGACCTTTTAAGTTAGATGGTCTAATCTATATGTACTCCATCATTGCTGCTGAACCTGACAAAATCAGAGTGTTTCCCTTACTTTCTTTCAATGTCTATAGGCACCTTACATATTAAAATTAGTTTCATGTTTGAACAATTGTTGATCAAAGGGTTGTTTGGAAAATGATCGATATGCCAATGTAAAGGAAAGAAAAGTTATTCAAATTGGCCATAAATGTTCAATGACACAAGAAAATTATAACTATCTTTCTGGAAGAAAAATGTCAAAGTAAAATCATTCATGGATGAAAGATTTTTAGCACAACTTTTGTCTGACTATTGGATGAAAATTTCAAACATGACTGACTTTGTTCCAGACAATTATGGAGTGTCATCAAGCGGCTAAATTAATCATTCATTATTCAATTTTATCCAACAAACATTTGGTATAGTGAAAATTGTAATATTTTTGTCAATATTAATCCAATGTAAATGGGCACCTTAAGACTTTCAAATAATATCTAGATTTTTAAACTGTAAATAAGATGCTGATTTTGAATTATAGTAAATTTTTGGCATTTTTTACATGTTCGTGTACAGTTTCCCTTTGTAGAGATGATTAAAAAGATTTGAAGGACCCTGCTCCAGCAGCCACATACATGTCCTTGGCTGCCTAACCTATGTTTTTGTTTCACCATTTTGTTGTGAAGCGTGCTATTTTAAAGGAGTGGCATTGTTGTCTTTTATTTGTAACCCTTCTACATATCTGTTTTATCCTTTGTAATAGGATTTGAACCCCTTTGTCCAACTCCTCATCTGTAACTTAACTTGATTTACCTCCTAAAAATGATAACTAATATCAATGTGGTCGTATTGCCCATTTTGACTCTTTGGCTCCCTATTTAGATACAATTTATACCCACTATTCTATTTTGCATCACCACATCATTTCAGGAGATAGATCTAACTTTCCACAATAAAGTAGTATAGTGACCTACCGGAGAAGTACTGGAATTGGACTTCTTGAGAACTACAACCAGATGGCACGTGATGTCTAGTTACAAGTCTAAAGGAATAATATCTCAAATAATCCTGATCTTTCTATTTCTTTTTTTGTTTCTGCATACTATAGGAATTGCATAAGACCCTTAAAGGGGCAGTCTTATGTTTGTTCTTCAGATGCAGAACGCTCCTCTGTCTCCAGGCCTCCTGCTTGCCAAGAGGCGGTGTAGTTCTGAAGATTGGCCGTTTGGGTCAGTAACAGCACAGTATCCCTCATTTATCTGACAATCTTCTCCACTACTCCTTCTAATGTTCATCATTATCCTATATGAGAAGTGGGGGAAATCAACATTGATGTATAGGCATTAATTGAGCCACGTCCTCATTTTATCTCAGCTACTAGGACTCATTAAATTATCAGTATAATTACCATTTTTGTTCTATCTTTTGCACTGTCAACATATTTAATGAGGAAGTTTCAAATTGCTAATTTGCTTTTAACAATATTATCTGCGTTTACCACGCACAGTACTGTACAGTACAATGCATTTGTAATGCCATACTTATCATATCGTTTTTCATTATATTTTAGATCTCTGTTCTTTTTTGTAGGATATTAGGAAGCTTTAGGTCCATCAGACATATACATGATATGTATTACATGATAAGCTCTCCATTATGAAATATCTATTATTAACTATATATTATTTCCATGAATTTATGCTATTTATAGGAATATGTTTTTATTAGCTTAATTCATATCTTCCCTTTATTTTTATATATGAATAGGAGAACGCATAGACACTGGTCTCTAGATGTACAGGTCTGCGCTTCTGTTTTCTCTGCCATTACACAGCAGTAACGCATTACTATACACTGCCTCCATCACTAAGGGACAGTACAGAGATATTTCTAATAATCATCTTACATCTAGGCCTGCAATGGTGACAAGAGGAATGAAGATTTATTTATAATCACAGGCGCCGATTCTTTACGCTAAGAGTCGTGAGATTATGGAACTCTCTGCAACATGATGTTATGTTCAACTCAATAAAAAAGGTTCAAGGAGGTCCTGGATGCCTTTCTTGATAAATATTATATTACAGGTTGTGGGTAGTAGACTGGTGAGGGACATTGATCCAGGGATCTGCTCTGATTTGCCATATGTGGAGTTGGGATGGAATTGTTTTATGAGGTTTTTGTCTTCTTCTGGATCAAAATATTATGGTATGATTAAAACTTGATGGATTTACTAAAAAATTTTTTTCAACCCTAAAATTACGAAACATAACAAGTTATAATTGTGACATATTGAAGCCAAAGAATACTTCCTTACGGAGACATATATCTCAGATGGGATACAAGAGTCATTTACATTTGCATTAGCTCTTATGCAACAGTGACTAAATGTAATAAAAAGAGAATTATATTTATAGAGCAAAACAGGCGAATAAAGCAAATGGAGCTAACTGCTTTTTAATTGTATCATTATTCATCTGTTGTTTCCTGGGCCATAGCTTACAGTCCAAGCAGGATAACCTTTCAATGTTTTTCTAATTTTTATATGGGTTTCTTTGTGTTTTTTTGACTACATCCCATGATCTAAAAGCATGCTTAGCATTTACTGAGAGCGGCAAAAAAACATATTAAAGGGAACCTGTCAACCCCCTGGCGTTTTTAACTAAAATAGCCACCTTGTGCAGCACTAATGCTGCATTCTGTCAAGGTGGCTCTTTTAGTTGGGGTCCCTTCCAAAGCTGAAATAATCATTTTTAGATTTTGCCCGCCATACCTGTAGTGTGCCAGGGGGCATGTCTTTTCCTGCCCGACACAACCACCTCCCAGCCATCGCTCATTTCATCTGTGCGCCGGGCGCCGCCTCTTTTTCGTTCATTTACGTCCCCGGCGCCTGCGCTGTAAGTTTCCATCATGTAATGTGAGTCGAAGAGCAGCGCAAACAGCGCATACCCGGAAAAAAAAATTACAGCACAGGCGCCGGGGATGCAACTGAACCCTGAGGAGGTGGCGCCCGGTGCAAGGAGCAAATGACTGATGGCTGGGAGGCGTTTGTGTCCGGGGGGGAAAAGACATGTCTCCCGGGCAGACTACGGGTATGGCGGGCAAATTATAAAAATGATTATTTCAGCTTTGGCAGGGACCCCCAAAAAAAGAGCCACCTTGAGAGAATGCAGCATTAGTGCTGCACAAGGTGGCTCTTTTAGTTAAAAACGCCTGGGGGGGGGTGACAGGTTCCCTTTACGAATGTGAAACTATCAAGTCCCAAACTTTAAACAGTGTCCACTTTATTTATGACCCAGGCTTTACATGCGTACTACGCACTAACTACTTAATGTGTAAATGCTATGTACACAGTATGACATAAGACACCAGGGCTTATTTTACGCCTTAAATTACAAAAATGACTTCAAAATGAGTAATTTGTTAAGGAAAGCTGTCCTATCAATATACGAGCACCAGAGTACCCACCACAAAAGAAATAACAAGAGGAACATGGCCTGAAGGAACATTATCTTGGTTAAACCTGAGGTTGGTGTACTTTCTTAGTATTGTATGATCCCAACATATCATCAATAAGTTCCAGTAGACACAAATGGCAAGTCACTGCCTTCTACATCAGCTACGAATAGGGTTTGTTTTTTTTGCTGAACCGTTGGGGTCTATTATTGGGACGTAGAATGGTGGATCTTCTGGTAGAACATTCCATCCTGACCTCGGCATCTCATGTGACACTGACATTGTTGGAGATCAGCTTCTACATTCATTACAGACGAATAACTGTAAAATTAAATCCACCAAAGCGCATTTACTATCCTCAAATTAATATGACGTGAATGACTGCTACTTGGTAAGGACAACATTCGTCGTAATAGAGTTTTGGAGAACATCGGAGAACTCTCCATTTATTATTTTATTCTGTTTTGATGAATGTAATGAATTGTCTATCTGATAAACTGAGTATATTTATTTGGATTTATTTTAGAATTATGTACTGTTCATGAAACGATTATCCATATAATGAAATAATATACCGTGAACATAAGCTCGACTTGTCAGTCATTGATTTGTATTATGATTGGAATTAATGTTTTGATTGAAAGTAGCATTCTGCATGTCAATAAGTGTGAACTACCAAATGACTGATATCAAAGCCATAGGCAAGTTTTTCTTCATCTGGGCAAAAGGTTTAGTCCCACGCTGTATCTGATTACCCTGTCCAAGATTTGATGTCTCCTCACTTGGGTCATATGCTTTAAAGGGACTATGTCACTTGAATTTGGAGGGAACAATTTTCAGTCATATGGGCGGGGTTTTCGGGTGTTTGATTCACCCTTTCCTTACCCGCTGGCTGCATGCTGGCTGCAATATTGGATTGAAGTTCATTCTCTGTCCTCTATAGTACACGCCTGCGCAAGGCATGATTGCCTTGTGCAGGCATGTACTACGGAGGACAGAGAATGAACTTCAATCCAATATTGCAGCCAGCATGCAGCCAGCAGGTAAGGAAAGGGTGAATCAAGCACCCGAAAACCCCGCCCATATGACTGAAAATTGTTCCCTCCAAATTCAGGTGACAGAGTCCCTTTAAGGGGCATCTAAATGTGCAAATAACAACTTCATATGTAACAATTCTAAAAGTCAATATCAACCCTTTAACGACTCATGACTTAGGATAAGAAGACAAACCAGAAACTCTATTTGCAGATATATGTTTCAGGGTGTTTGCCCCTTTTCAGTGCAAAACATGAGATTTGATTTGGCTGGGTGAGGGACCTCTGATTGGAGGCCTAAAGGTGGACATTTCTCCTTGTGGAGAGCACCAAGTTGGCGTAAGGAAAATTATAGGCCATACAATGGTCCTATGGTAATTTAAATATGCAAATAACCTCTTCAGAGAAGATGAGGATTTGAACTCTAGTGCCACCAATTGGATGCAGCAATCCTAAAAGTTAACATGGACCCTTCAACAAGTCTTGCCAGATGACTTGGAAAAAGAAGCCAAACAAGAAACTCCATTTACAGAATTGTGTTTTGAGAGGGAGACTTTTCCCCTCCTCAGTGGAAAGTAGGAGATCTGATATGGGTATGTGAGAAGGTCTAAGGAGTAATGTTTCTCCTTGAGGCTAGTGGACATTCCCACTTAAAATCTTTCACCAGATTTTTCCACCTAATCTGAGATCAGCATAGTGAAGAGACAGCAATGTATCGCTTACTGGGCTGCTTTCTGTAGTTTTGATAAAATCACAGTTTTATCAGCAGAAAATTATCACAAAACGACTAGTAAACCTGCTGTCGTATAGTCGTCTATGTTCATGAACTCTGTATATCCCGAACCCCACCGCTGATTGGCTACTTTTTGCCTATGCATGGTGTTTACAGGAATCTTCCAATCAGTGGTGTGGGCGGGGTTATGCAGAGCTCAGCATTCAAAGAACTGCTAGATCTGCAGCAGAAAAACAGTGATTTTATCAAAACTGCAGCAAGCAGCCCAGTAAGTGATACATCGCCGTAATCATGGTCTATGCCTCTACATTCAGCTGCTCTCAGATGAGGTAGCAAAAATCTGTTCACAGATTCTCTTTAAAAGCCCCCAATACACATCTTACACACTTAAAGGGAAGGTGCCATCCAAAAAATTTTTTTTACAGCAATTGTAAAAATGTAAAGAATTAATGTTTAAATTTTCTTAAAAAATATTTTCATTTGTTTATAATTTAGTAAAATATGAAAAATAATTTGAAAAGTTTTGGAATTTCCACTTTTAAACACTAGGGGGAGCAGCTGCTGAAATTTCAGAAAAACCTAGTGTACAACTAGCTCACATTACTGCACTGCAGTAATTATGGGCGGAGTCTGCTGACGTGTGTGATGTCTCCTCTCCTTCCATGTGTTTGCTAAGGGATAAGAGAGGATTCAGGAACACAGTGAGCAGCCATTTTGTCAGTGACTGCAGAGTAAGGCTACTTTCACACTAGCGTCGGGAACAACCCGTCGCCGTGCGTCGGGCCGCCGTTCCCGACGCTAGCGTGGTCTCCGCCGCACAACGGGGGTAGCGGATGCATTTTTCCCACGCATCCGCTGCCCCATTGTGATGTGCGGGGAAGTGCGGGGAGGTGGGGGCGGAGTTCCGGCCGCGCATGCGCGGCCGGAAAAAGCGGACCATCGGGAGCAAAAAACGTTACATGTAACGTTTTTTTCTCCCGACGGTCCGCTACCACACGCCCAAGCGTCGCAAAACGGACGCGACGTTTTGCAATGCGTCGCAAATGCGTCGCTAATGTTAGTCTATGACGAAAAAACGTATCCAGCAAGAACTTTTGCTGGATGCGTATTTTCGGCAAAACGACGCATTTGCGATGTATTGCAGTTAACGCTAGTGTGAAACTAGCCTAAGGCTGCCATCACACTAGCAGTATTTGGTCAGTATTTTACCTCAGTATGTGTAAGCCAAAACCAGGAGTGAGCAATTAGAGGAAAAGTATAATAGAAACATATGCACCACTTCTGCATTTATCACCCACTCCAGGTTTTGGCTTACAAATACTGAGGTAAAATACTGACCTCAAATACTGATGCAATCCTGAACGTGTGACCGCAGCCTTATACTGACAAGTAGACAGTCACCGAGGATGGCAGGCAGCAAGGATTCTGGGAGATATGTGGTGGAGGGAGCAGGGTGACAGCAGCACAGAGTATTTCAGGAGAGCAGTGTGCTGGCCTATAGGGGGGCACCATGTTCAGCCAGGGATTGTACATAGAGCGCTGTCTTTTATACACATGGATGGGCCGTCTGCTCTACAGAAATCCAGGAAACATTTCTGCAGATTGATGGCCTGTTCTGATCCAGACTCTGCATGCAAAGACCCCAATCCCCTCCTCACATCCTGTCTTCTCCATCCTGTCCTGGCGATGTGTGAAAGTGAGACGACAGGAGCAATCCGGGGTGACGCTGGGGGAAATGTAGCCATAGAGTAATGATAAAAATGAGACCCCTCTCTTCAGCTGCCTCACCAGCCCTGACTGCACCTAACTGGAGGTCATGCTGCCCCCTCAGCCAGAACCACCGTAGAATGGGTCCACTTTCTGAAGATAATACTGCCATAGTGTTCTCACATAATACCGCCATATACATCACACACAATACTAGCAAATAGATCACACAATACTGTCATACAGTTCTCACATACCACCATATAGATCACACATAATACCGCCATATAATTCTCACCTAGTACTTCCACATAGATCACACATAATCCCACAATATAGTTCTCATATACCACCGTCATATAGTTTTTACATCATTCCACAACACTGATCAAACATAATATTGCCATATAGATCAAATATAATACCGTCACATAGATCACACAATACTTGGTGGCATAATGTGCGATATTATATATATATTATAATATCCCGGCATAATGTGTGGTCTTTATGGGTGTATTATGTGATTATATATCGGCATTATACGTGATCCATATGGTATTGTGCTGCTCTAGGGAGGTGAGAGACGTATGGTGGAAGGAGCAGGGTGACAGGAGCACAGTATTTCAGAAGAGCAGTGTACTGGTCTGTGGGTGGGAGGGTGTGCTCACTCACACGCTCGCAACTGTATACTTATAGCCTTTACTGGCTATTAAAATGGGGGACAGCCCCCAAAAAAGACGTGGGGCCCCCTATAATTAATAACCATGAAATATTATGCAGACAGCTGCGGGCTTACATTAATAGCCTAGGAAGGGGCCATGGATACTGTCCCCCCCCCCAGGCTAAAAACATCAGCTCTCAGCTGCCTTTTACATGCGCCATTTCTGGCGCTTTGCCTGGCAATTTCCACTTGCCCTGTAGCGGTAGCAAGTGGGGTTCATATTTGTGGGGTTAATGTCACCTTCATATTGTCCGGTGACATCAAGCCCACGGCTTAGTAATGGAGAGGCGTCTATAAGGCACCCATCCATTACTAATCCTATAGTTGTATTGTAAATAAAGACTCGGCCAGAATAAAGTCCTTTATTAATCTTTTTTAAACCATACCGAACGCATAATCCTCGACTCCCACATCTCCCACAACAAAAATAATAAACCACAATGGGAAAAGACACGCAGGGGGGAGAGTGCATAGGAGAGGATTAGATACTGACTGCTGAGCCGTGTATCTAATCCTGGCCTGTGTGATACCGACAGCTGAGCCGTATATCTAATCCCGTCCTGTGTGATACCGACAGCTGAGCCGTGTATCTAATCCTGTCCTGTGTGATACCGACAGCTGAGCCGTGTATCTAATCCTGTCCTGTGATACCGACTGCTGAGCCGTGTATCTAATCCTGTCCTGTGATACCGACTGCTGAGTCGTGTATCTAATCCTGTCCTGTGTGATACCAACTGCTGAGCCGTGTATGTAATCCTGTCCTGTGTGATACCAACTGCTGAGCCGTGTATCTAATCCTGGCCTGTGTGATACCGACAGCTGAGCCATGTATCTAATCCTGTCCTGTGTGATACCAACTGCTGAGCCGTGTATCTAATCCTGTCCTGTGTGATACCGACTGCTGAGCCATGTATCTAATCCTGTCCTGTGTGATACTGACTGCTGAGGACACAGTACACGGGACAGGATTAGCTACCCAGGACTAGATTAGCTACACAGGACAGAGGTAGCAGTGGTATACAGAGGCAGGCAGGCAGTGGTATACAGAGGCAGGCAGTGGTATACAGAGGCAGGCAGGCAGGGGTATACAGAGACAGGCAGGCAGGGGTACACAGAGGCAGGCAGCAGTGGTATACAGAGGCAGGCAGGCAGTGGTATACAGAGGCAGGCAGGCAGTGGTATACAGAGGCAGGCAGGCAGTGGTATACAGAGGCAGGCAGTGGTATACAGAGGCAGGCAGGCAGTGGTATACAGAGGCAGGCAGCAGTGGTATACAGAGGCAGGCAGTGGTATACAGAGGCAGGCAGTGGTATACAGAGGCAGGCAGGCAGGGGTATACAGAGGCAGGCAGGCAGTGGTATACAGAGGCAGGCAGGCAGTGGTATACAGAGGCAGGCAGTGGTATACAGAGGCAGGCAGGCAGTGGTATACAGAGGCAGGCAGGCAGGGGTATACAGAGGCAGGCAGGCAGGGGTATACAGAGGCAGGCAGGGGTATACAGAGGCAGGCAGGCAGTGGTATACAGAGGCAGGCAGGCAGTGGTATACAGAGGCAGGCAGTGGTATACAGAGGCAGGCAGGCAGTGGTATACAGAGGCAGGCAGGCAGGGGTATACAGAGGCAGGCAGGCAGTGGTATACAGAGGCAGGCAGGGGTATACAGAGGCAGGCAGGCAGTGGTATACAGAGGCAGGCAGGGGTATACAGAGGCAGGCAGGCAGTGGTATACAGAGGCAGGCAGGCAGTGGTATACAGAGGCAGGCAGGCAATGGTATACAGAGGCAGGCAGGCAATGGTATACAGAGGCAGGCAGTGGTATATAGGGGCAGGCAGTGCTAGGTGATATATAGGGGCTGGTAGCAGTGGTAGATGCGTAAGAAAATAAAAACCCTGTACTTACCTTCCATCCTCTCTCAGGAAGTGCTGAGTCATGTTCAGGGCAGAGCAGTGTGACAATCTCCCTGCTCTGCTCTGAACAGGTCGGTAGTGAGCAGTGATTGCAGCCTGTAATGTAATACTAAGCACAGGCTGCAATCACAGCTCCTTGCTGCAGATACTCACCTCGGACCCTCGCTTCCCAGCAGCAGCTTCTGCCATCGCACGCACTGAGCTGTGTGTGCGATGGCAGAGGGAAATAAACAAAATGGCCGCGATCTCCTCTCACAGCTGTGATGCGGCAGCTCAGTGGGCGTGGCCAAGTCACAGCTGAGAGGCAGGAGATGCGGTCGGAGCCCGACCGTTGGCTCCTATGTACATGGCTGCCGTAAGTGAGGAGTGCAAGTGTCGTGCCCAGACACTTACACCCACACTAATGAAAATGGCGGCCTCCAGTGGTGAAAGTAAAAGTGAATAAATAAAAAAGTATGAAAGAGGTACATTTACTTTTGTATTGAAAATAATTGATTATATAATCAATAATTATTAATACAAAAACTAAAATCACGGCACCCTCCCTTTAAAATTCATGCCGTAAAACTTCACGATTGTAAGAAAGGCAAAAGCTGCTTTCTACCACCGCTTGGCACTTGTTCTCTACAAATTGCTAACGCAATGCATATTTTAAGGTTTAATTCTTTTTCCACGAGATGTTCACATTTTTTGGTTCCAGATTTATGTATCAGAATGAATTAAGTGAAAGACAATTTACTTTACTGATCTAGCATTAACATTATCCATATGGATAACTGGGAATCATTTCATTTTTGTTATTGTTTTTTTGGGGGGGATTCAAAATGAAAACAAGAAGTAATTATTCTCGCATAACATCTGTGATTTTTCTGATTTGCATCCGCAGTAGTGAGCATTACATAAATATGCAGCTCTCTGTACAGGTATAAATTTCATTCTCTCCTATTTTGTTACGTATGTTATCTTTACATCCCACGGCTGGGTAACATAACGGTATATTGCTCTTCAGTGAAAAAACAAGAAAGATAGGAATTAATTATAATTAGAGGTTTTTTTTACAGGATTAGAAACAAAAGTACTTGCTTTTTTCTCCCAGCACCACAAATCTTACGTGTGAGCGGTGTATGATATTGCAGCATATTGGTATGTGGCTGAGCAGCAATACCAGGCCGAGCCCATGGAAAAGAGTGCTGCCATTTTCGGCAAAAATAAGACGCCTTTTGCTAATCATGAAAGATATTTTCTAAGATTCCATTCCTTCCATTATTCTGTGATTGAAGGACATACTTGGGTTGCAAAAACTGCATGAAAACCCTTGTTGAAATGTTTGGCTAGGTGCACAGTCTTTTTACTGAGTTTTTGGATCAGAAACTGACGTTAGAACGAAGATATGGAGAGTTTCTGCTCAATTTGTGAAAAAAAACTCTCTGTGCTCACACCCTTAGGCTACACGGACGCTGAGTCTTTTTGCTGACTTTTCAAAGCAGAAACTCCATGTTTTTGAGTTTTACATATTTGTGGAGGATTTGGAAATTTTTCGCTCAGTTTCTGCTCTTCAAAAAACAATGTGAATGTAGGGAGATAGACCGGGCTAGTGATATCTCTCTCGTATTAGGGCCGGAACTGTCGGAGCTGTTACCATTGTTGCCGGGGGAAGCATTTTCTGACTGGAAGAGACCTTTGCACCTCACTGTAGAGGGCGGGTCCCAGATAAAAGAGACGGCGTGCGCCAGGATTAGGTATTTGGCGGGAAGACAGCGTGTGAGACAGGAGAAGGTTGACTCCCTCTCCGCAGTCCGACACCAACGAGCAGGGCCATGTTTTACTCCCTCATTCCCCGCACACAGAGCGTGTGTATCTTCAGAGATCATTACCCCTACTGATTCCGACTCTAGTAGTACAAAACGGACTGTACCGCTGACTGCCCCCAGTGCACAGCACAGTATGTCCCAAACGATGCACGTTGAGGCTTGTAGCATGACCGCGGCCTCCTCTGCAGGACTTCATTCATCCTTCGCATTACCACAGACAGCCACCCGAACAGTTCCTTCTTCCAGGACCTCAAGACTACGCGTGGAAAGGCCAGGATACATCGCTGCCTTAAAGTGACAGTGCTTCACCTTTCTCCAGAATCAGTTCAGAGACTTTTCCCATCATCTACGGCGCCATTGTGGGATTTTCCAGCCTCCTCCATCCGGGAACCACAGGCTGATAAGTTAACCCCTTATTTGAATCTATATTTCTCCCTATTAATTGCATAGGCTTTGTTCATCCATATTACTTTAATATCTTCCTCACTGCGTGGAGTATCAACTGGTATAATACCTTTTCATAAAAAACCTGTTAACTCTTGTTCTGCCTCCTGCTCGTCACTGCATTCCGCGTACCTGCTAGAACCTTACACTTCCAAACCCTCAGAGTATGTGCACACATTCAGGACTTGCAGCAAAAATGTCTGCTGCAAATACTGGAATGTTGCCAGGAAAAACACTGCCCAGGAAAAACACTGCACATTTTCCCATATTTTTGTATGTGTTTTCTATGCATTTTAGTGGTGCTTTCATTTCACATTCATTTGCATGGGTAAGAAATGCTGCAAAAACGCTGACCAACAGCTGCGAGACATGCAGCCGCGGGGACTCCAACATATATTTGGAGCACGCCGAAGACACTCTATTAGCACTTGAGCATGCTCAGATAACACTTTATCTGAGTACGCTCGCTCGTCACCAAGAGGCAGCATGTGCATGAGATATCAGAAATCACATTCACTTTGCAGGTACAGTAAAACACTGTGTTTTCTCATTGCAAAAACATGCGGGGGGGGGGGGGAATGTGGCAGAAAGGCAACATGTGAGCATCCTCTAAGGGGGTTTATAGATGGAGATCCCCGATTCGAGACCCTCATTTATTAGACAAAGAAGGAAGTACCTACAAAGAGCAGGACCCCAAACATTGATTACTTGGACAGCCCACTGATCTCAGTGGTCATCATAAATGCTCATGATTCATGAACAATGTGGTGGCACTGGAGTATAATGGAAGACCGCAGGCACAGCGCATAGCTGGAGGTTACAGTAAGTTCTATCATTTGGTTATTTTCAATGGACTTTTCTAAAAAAAAAAAAAAACAGATTGCTCAGATCTGATAACTCCTTTAAAGTAAAGCTCTTAAAAAATCTTTAAATCTTTAAAGTAAGTCAGCATAATGATCTAATATCATTCTGGGATAGAGTGGGAGACGCTGGCCTAAGGCATATGCAGTCTTCTATTATAGAATTCAGCATTTTCTTGTAAAAAGTTTGCAAATGTTGTCATGAATCCTAGGAAAATCCTCCTACACAAACTGACAGCATTTCCTCTATGAGCTTGTAGGTGGGGATCAGAGGACTTACGGGCTTACAGGGTCCTGGCAATATAAAACAGATTGTTACATGAAAATACTAAGAAATCATAGAAAGCTACATCCCCTATAGATCAGGATCTCCCCTTCTATTCTTCACTCAACCATACTCTCAGCATAGATCAGACACAGACTCCTTACAGATGCAGCTTTATGGCTCCAGCATTCAGAATTCCTGACACATTTGGAGAAATTTGATATATCAATGGAGTAGTTTATGCAGTTTTTATGCCCTTGATGCACTGATACCTTCTTTTCCGCTCGTGTTGGTAGCATCCAGGGATCAAATCTTTTATGGGGGGCAGCTGTTCCGCTACTCAACCACAGATTAGAAGACAGATGAGCACAAATTATTCTTAAAAGGGGTTATATTACTGAAATGAGAACAAATAAATCTGCAGATTGTGGGCGCAGCCTGCATCCTCTTTAAAGGGCTGTTCTCGTGTTTGTAAATGGTTAAAATTGCAAAGTTATTGCAAAAACTAAAAATTTTCTTCTTAGGGTATGTTTCCACGTTCAGGAAACGCTGCGTTTTTGACGCTGCGTTTTTCTGCAGCGTCAAAAACGCAGCGTCCAGATGTTACAGCATAGTGGATGGGATTTTATGAAATCCAGACTCCACTATGCGTTAAAAAATGCATGCGTTTTTGCCGCGAAAACGCATGCGTGGTGCGTTTTTTCGAAACGCAGCATGTTGCTACTATGAGCAAAACACGCAGGTACACCGCATGTGACCTGCCAGTGACCTCAGGTGCAGTTTTGGTCAGGATTTTACCTGCATAAAATCCTGACCAAAGCCTGAAGCAAAACTGAACGTGGAAACATACCCTTATTAAAAATCCTCTTACTTCAAGGATTTCAAGGATAGAGGGATTTTCAATCTTATGGTTTTTTGCTCTTTTCTTAAATTGCTCCTTCAGTGACTGGTTTCCTAGGCAAGGAGTGAGTGCAAGCATTGGTCTGATCCGGTCAGCTTCAGGAGCCCTGCACTTCACCGATACCTAAGGGGCAATGTTGGCTCTGGTGGCACCATTAGGGAACATGCAGTTCACTGATTCAGTTGCATTTAACTCAGTGGAGAGTTTTTTTTCTGCTTTTGGGCTCATTAATGGTGATCCTGACAGAATGGCTCTAGCAGAATCTAATCCTCCGCCAGGGGGAGCGAATGGCGGAGGATTACTGTTCTGAATTTCGCTGCTGGGCGGTGGACACACAATGGAATGACCCCGCTCTGCGGAGTTAGTTTGTTCATGGGGTTTCGAGAAGGGTTAAACAAGCCCTCCTGATGTATGAGACTCCTGCTTTGCTAGAGTCTGCTATGAGTCTTGTTATCCGCATTGATCACCGTTTGCATCAGGGGGCGCAAGAGACGCCGCCTATGGGGGAGGGCGTAGGTGCACGTGAGGTTGCTGCAGGTGAGCCCACGGAGTCTATGCAAATCACAGGGGTGTCACATCATCGAGCCCCTTTGCTCAGGAAGCAGGGAGCCTATTTTTGCTGTGGTAAAAATGGGCATTATGTAAATGCTTGTCCTCTGTTATCTAAGAAAAGTGCAACGGCGGAAAACTACTAAGCTCAGAGGGTGTGGAAGAGGCCAATCTGAGCTTATGCATATCTTCCACGGTGGTCTCTCAAAGTATGCTCCCTGCCAGAGTTATGGTCGCTGGCAGAGAGCTGCCAATCACTGTTTTTGTGGATAGTGGTTCTGCCACTAATCTCATTGATGAGGAGTTTGCGCGCACAGCCGGGTTCAGGATCGAAAAACTGCCTCATCCTATCCGGGTTTTCACCATCAATGTCACTCCTCTCCCACAGGGGGAGATTACTGAGTTTGTGGCTGAGGTGAAACTCCACATTGGTGTCCTACATTTTGAGCAGGTTACATGTAGGGTGCTCAGTAATCTTCCTGCACAAATGGTTCTGGGTTTTCCATGGTTATCTATGCACAACCCAGTGATTGACTGGAAAACCCAGAACATAATCCAGTGGAGCTGATTCTGCCAGGAGAATTGCCTGGCCACATGTGTGTCCACTGTGACTACTAGCAGTCCTGAGTCACTGCTGGATTTCGAGGATGTGTTCTCTGAGAAGGGTTGCTCAGAATTGCCACCACATCGACCCTATGACTGTACTATTAGGTTAAAACCAGGGGCCAAATTGCCGAAAGCAAGGATGTTTAACATTTCTGGTCCTGAGAGGCAAGCTTTAAAAGACTACATTGCTGAGAGTTTGAGCAAAATGCACATCAGGCCTTCTTCCTCGCCTGTGGCAGCGGGGTTCTTCTTCATTAAGAAGAAAGATGGCGGATTACGCCCGTGTCTGGATTTCAGGGAGTTAAACCAGATTACGGTTCGTGATCCATACCCTATGCCACTGATACCTGATTTGTTCAACCAGGTGGCTGGTGCTAAGTGGTTCTCCAAGCTTGACCTCAGGGGGGCGTACAACCTCATAAGAGTCCATCAAGGGGATGAGTGGAAGACGGCTTTTAATACTCCTGAGGGTCATTTTGAAAATTTGGTGATGCCATTTGGGTTGACAAACGCGTCTGCTGTATTTCAACATTTCCTAAATGATGTGTTCTCGCATGTCCTGGGGAAATTCGTTTTTGTGTACCTAGATGACATTCTCATTTATTCATGCGACCGTGATATTCATTTAGAGCATGTTAGGCAGGTGTTACAGCTACTCAGAGAGAATAAGCTCTATGCAAAACTTGAGAAATGTGTATTTTCGGTTCAGGAGTTGCCTTTCTTGGGTTATATTGTGTCTGCTTCAGGGTTTAAAATGGACGCCGCTAAGGTGCAAGCGGTGCTGCATTGGGAACGGCCTGATAACCTAAAAGCGCTCCAGCGGTTCCTTGGGTTTTCTAACTGTTATAGAAAGTTTATCAAAAATGTTTCTATCATTGCTAAACCGCTCACTGACATGACGAAAAATGGTACCAATTTCTCCGCCTGGTCTGAGGCTGCTGTGCTCGCATTCGAATACCGGAAGAACAGTTTTGCGTCGGCCCCCATTCTGGTGCAACCGGGTGTATCAAAACCATTTACCGTGGAAGTCGATGCGTCTGAGGTTGGAGTGGGGGCGGTGCTGTCACAAGGCTCATCCTTGGGTGAGTTGCGTCCATGCGCCTACTTTTCCAAGAAGCTGTCGCCCGCCGAACGTAACTACGATATCGGCAACAGGGAGTTGTTGGCTATCAAGTTGGCTTTTGAGGAATGGCAACACTTCTTGGAGGGGTCGGTCCACCAGGTTGCAGTTATCACTGATCATAAAAATCTGCTTTATTTAGAGTCAGCCAAGCGTCTGTCCCCCAGGCAGGCTCGCTGGGCATTGTTTTTCACGCGATTCAACTATTTTGTTACTTACCGACCGGGGTCTAAGAACACTAAGGAGGATGCTTTGTCCAGGTGTTTTCCGGGGGGAGAACCTCAGGAAGATCCGGTACCCATCCTCCAAAAGGGTGTAGTGGTCTCGGCTCTCACGACCGAGGTTGAGGCTGAGATTGCCGAGGCTCAGGAGGAGGTACCACCAGAGCTTCCCATTAACAAATCGTTTGTACCACTCCATCTTCACCTAAAGGTATTGGGTGAGCATCATGATGCTGCTCTGGCTGGCCACCCAGGGGTTAGGGGTACCTTGGAGTTGGTGTCGCGTCGGTTTTGGTGGCCCAAAATCCGACAGGACGTGGTCTCGTACGTGTCAGCATGCACCACGTGCGCTAGGGCTAAGACGACCCGCTCCCGTCCTGCTGGCACACTACATCCTCTCGGGGTACCCAGTAGGCCTTGGACAGAGATCTCCATGGATTTTATTACAGACTTGCCCTCCTCAGCTGGGAACACGGTCATCCTGGTGGTTGTTGATCGGTTCTCAAAGATGTCGCACTTTGTGTCCTTGCCTTCATTGCCTAACGCGAAGACTCTGGCTCAGGTATTTGTTCAGGAGGTGGTCAGACTTCACGGGGTCCCGTCTGACATCGTGTCTGATAGGGGTACTCAGTTTGTGGCAAAATTTTGGAAAGCATTTTGCTCATGGCTGGGGATCAAGTTGTCGCATTCTTCGGCGTTTCATTCTCAGTCAAATGGTCAGACCGAGCGTATGAACCAGAATTTGGAGCAGTATTTACGCTGCTTTGTTTCTGACAATCAGGAGGAGTGGTTGACGTTCCTTCCTTTGGCGGAGTTTGCCATAAATAATCACCGCCAGGAATCGTCTGGGGAGTCCCCGTTCTTTTGTGTTTACAGGCACTATCCTCAATTTTGTACTCTGCGTCAGGGGGGCTCTGCTGGCATCCCGGAGGAGGACCAGCTAGGAGCACAACTGTCATCTGTCTGGAGGAGAGTGAAACAGCGCTTGCTGAGCGTGGGTGCTAGGTAAAAACGTGTGGCTGACAGTAGACGTGTGCCAGGTCCGGACCTGAGTGTGGGTGACTGGGTGTGGTTGTCCACAAAAAACATAAGACTCAAAATACCATCCCTGAAATTAGGTCCAAGGTTTATTGGTCCATTTAGGGTAGCCGCCATCATTAACCCGGTAGCCTACCGATTGGAGCTCCCTGCGGTATATAAGATACACAACGTGTTCCACAGATCTTTATTAAAAAAGGTGGTGGGTACCGTGGACGCGGCGCCGATGCCACCTCCAGTCTTGGTGGATGGCAATTTGGAATTTGAAGTCTCCAAGGTGGTTGACTCTCGATTAGTGCACCGCACTTTACAGTACCTGGTACACTGGCGTGGTTATGGGCCGGGGGAGAGGTCTTGAGTACCAGCCTCGGACATACATGCGGACCGGCTGGTCAGTATGTTTCACCGCCGCCATCCGGACAAGCCAGGTCCTATAAGTCGTGAGGGCCCTGGGGTCCCTCGTAGAAGGCGACGTACTGTCTTGTCGGACGCTATTCACACTAGGGCATCCGACAGACAGCGGTAATTCCACATTCGTCCACTATACGCTCAGTGGCGCCGGCTAGATTTTTATCCAGGTTGCCCAGGGTTAATCTAGCTGGTACTCGGGTTGCAGGCTGGGTCACGCCCACGGCCTTTAAATAGTATTGCTGGACTTTGGGCGTCGCCGATTATAGCTTGTGCCTCGTGCCTAGTGATTCCGGTCTGGAGTGGTGGTCTTGGAGAAGAAATATCGTATCTGGTGGTGTATTATCCTTTGTTATATTTCTCCTTCCTATATTTGTATTTGTTTTGCCCTGGGCACATTATTGTGTTTTCCTGTGTGTCTGTGGCATGGTGCGTTTTTTAGTTTTCCCTGTCTGTGCTTTCTGTGGGGGTTTGTGTGTGGTCTATTCACTGGGTGGAGGGTGGTGGTTTCAGCATAGGGCTGAAACAGGAGTCAGGGCCAGGCCTGGTGGCCCAGACAAGCACACCATTAGTGTAAATTCTGGGAGAGGGACAGACAGGTTTTTCCCTAGTCTGAGGGATATCGCAGGGGCCCGGGTAACCAGCCTTAGCCTACCTAGTCTCCCCGTGACAGCGGTTTGAAGGACAGGGCAGAGTCGCGAGTTACTCAGCAGATTTCAGGTACAGGAGAGAGCGTGATGCCGTTTACCATAATAGATAGGTCGGGTAGGGGAGATACGCAAGATGGAGGAAAGATGATAAGTTCGGTTTTGTCTACATTGAGTTTTAGGAAGCAAGAGGTAAAGAAGGAGGATATGGCTGATAGACACTCCAGGATTCTGGACAGCAGAGCGGTAACATCTGGGCCAGAGACGTAGATCTGAGTGTCGTCCGCATATAGATGGTAGTGTGAATTTAGCTCTTTTAAAGACAAGTCCATCAATACTTTTATGTTGTGTCTGCCGACGCCTCCGCATGGTTCCCCTCCTCCTTACTCACTGCCCTGGCCACATCAGCATCTCTCAAAGCTGTCTCCTTCTCCTCTATGCACGTTGCACTGTGGTCTGGCAGCGCACCTAGTACGCACGGGCTTCGGCTCCCCTGCTATTAAAGGGACAGCACATGCACATAGCAAAATGTCTCCAGCTGTCAGCTGGGAGGCATTTAGTTGAAGTACTTCTCTGTAAGTTGTCTCCCAGTTAATAGCTCAGAGGCATCTTGCATATAAGGCACCCTCCCCAATAGGGATGACCCTGAACAACCCCTAGAGTTAATCTTACTGGTGTTGGTGTGTGAAACTGTATGTTGCCAGGTCTCTGTCTTTAGTCTGTTAAAAGTTATTCCTGTCAGCCTTGTATAGTTTGCCCGTGTTCCTGTTGACTCTTTGGTGGTATCCTATTTCTGAAACTGCATCTGTGGTACCTATACCCGGTTCCCAGGTCCTAGTGCAGCCAGCTCCAGTACTGTTCCTGATATCTACGAGTGTGATCATGAACCTATCTTCTATATCCAAGCTGTACACATAGTCCATCAGTCTCCAGTTCTGGCTGGTCAGTGACCTTGGTCACATCTCCCCGTGTCATCGAACCCAACCCCTGGGATTGGCAGCTGCAGTACCGGCACCTTCCTAGGAGTGGTACCTGGTGGCTACCTGCCGCCCATTCTGTCTCCACCATCAGGAGCTCCAGAAAACACCAGCTAGCTGCTTAGCTAGGCCCCTTCTAAGACATGTCTTGCAGAGTGGGTCCACAAACCACGTGCGCCACCTGCGGGCATGACACTTTACACACCCAGAGCATTCCTCTGTTACTAAGAAATCAGCATTTGAATTGATATGAAGCTGAAAAGCAATTTGTAGCTCTGAAGCCTCTGTCACTCCAGCTCTATTCCCCACATTGCCTCTTCCTGCTTGCCTAATGGCCTCTATGCTGTGTGACTTCAGGCAAAGGACCTGGAGGCATAGAGCTGGAATGACAGAAGCTTTGGATCTACAAATAGCTCTTCAGCCTCATTTACATATATATTCAAACACTGATTTCTCAATAACAGAGAAATGGACCGGCAATGTAAAAATATTGCTGGACTTGTCTTTAAAAGAGCTACATGCGCATGCAAATAGTTTGGGGGTGAAATTCTCTTCCTTTTAAGTGTCAGTATAGATAATTGCTTGCAAAATGGGTGGCATGGCACCTGGGAGAATCATCCTTAGGGCCAGGCTGCTGTTATCACATATCCTCTGTTAGAGAGGTATCTTGTGGGACATGACTGTAACACACAGGATTGTACCTGGCTGGCTCCCCACCATAGATAGTACGGCCTGAGAGATACATGCCATAAGTGTTGTACCAGTGACCCAGCCTATATCTACCTGAAATCTGTACATCTCAACTTATGGTGAGAAAATGGTTTGAGTATTGATATTCTTGTGTATGTCTTGAAAGCATAACTGTTATGCTTGAGAGTTTCCTTTGGGTCAAAGTATGTTTTCTTTTTAAGTTACAAACTGTTCCTTCCCGGTTGAACACACTATGTGTTGTGATTGAACTCTGTTTTCAGGCTCCCTCTTGTGGTCACAGGTGGTATTGTGTGACTTTTGTTTTGGGCTCCCCCTGGTGGCTTTGTTTGTTATCCTGCGGGTCTGTGGCTGATCAGCTGCCTCGTTATTCACTTGGAAGTTTCCTATTTAGCTCTGTTTCACTTCCACTTGTTGCCGGCTGTCAATGTACTCAGTGCTATTCTGATTACTCCTGATTATCTTCGGTTTCAGTCTCTTCAGGAGAAGCTAAGTTCTGTTTAATTATTTTTTGCTCACCAGTCTGCAATATGATTTCTGTGTATGATGAGTTTAGTCCAGCTTGCTAATATGTGATTTCTTCTGCTGGTTTGCTCTGGGGTACAGAGTTGCTTCCCCCGCACCGTTAGTTGGTGCGGGGGCTCGAGCGATCTCTGCGTGGATATTTTGAATAGGGTTTTTAATTGACCGCACAGTTCCCTTTCTATTTTCTGCTTTCTAGTGTTAGCGGGCCTCATTTGCTAAATCTAATTTCATCTCTGCGTTTGTGCTTTCCCCTTAACTCACCATTAATATTTGTGGGGGGCTATTCTATATCTTTGGGGTCATTTCACTGAGGCAAGTGAGGACTTTCGTTCCCTCTAGGAATAGTCAGTTTCTCAGGCCGTGAAGAGATGTCTAGGATTTTCAGGTAATGTTCCACGGCTGCCTATAGTTGTTTGCGGATAGGATCAGGTTGCGGTCAATTCAGTTACCACTTCCCCAGAGTTTGTAGTCGGTTTAGTTACTTAGCTAGTCCTTCTTGCGATCCTTGCCACTAGGATCATAACAACTATGTGGCCGGCACAATATTCCCTTCCTCCATTGTCTGACAACCATTTTGGCCATGTCTGGCATGTGCTAGGCTGTGCATTCTCTGTTATGGACTGGTAATTTAGGAGCGACATGCGACTAGCTCTGAGCAGGTGGTAACTATTCAGACCGCAGTTCCTGATCTTAACACAACACTAGCAGTAGCCGTGGGATGTTCCTGTCACTCCCTGGACACCTCGTCACAGTCGGAGAACTAGCTACCCCTAAAGGTAGAAACAGGAAAGCTATCTTGCCTCAGAGAAAATCCCCAAAGGATAGGACAGCCCCCCACAAATATTGACTGTGAGAGGAGAAGGAAATGACATTCGTAGTATGAAACAAGATTTAGCAAAGGAGGCCACTTCTAGCTAGATACATGTAGATAGTACAGGAAAGAACACTGTGCGGTCAGTAATAAAAACTAGAAAAAGTCCACCGCAGAGATATGCAAAAATCTCCACACCTGACTAAAGGTGTGGAGGGCAAAATCTGCAGCCCAGAGCTTCCAGCTTAGCTGAATAGATCTATACTGATAAGCTGGACAAATGAGCAAAACATAGAATGTGCTGAACAATAAAGTCCACAACAAGTGGACTGCAAAAGGACAAGCAAGGACTTATCTTTGCTGAACTGGACAGAGTGTCAGGGAAATCCAAAAGAGCAGTGGCTCCAAGCAGGAACAATTGACAACTGGCATTGATTGAGGGATAAGGCCAGACTAAAATAGCCGAGCCAGAAAGACGATCAGTGGAAGCAGCTGCTGATGCTAAATCCAAGAAGCAGCTATACCACTCAAAACCACAGGAGGGAGCCCAAGAGCAGAATTCACAAAAGTGCTACTTACAACCACCGGAGGGAGCCCAAGAGCGGAATTCACAACAGTACCCCCCCCTTGAGGAGGGGTCACCGAACCCTCACCAGAGCCCCCAGGCCGATCAGGACGAGCCAAGTGAAAAGCACAAACCAAATCGGCAGCATGGACATCGGAGGCAACCACCCAAGAATTATCCTCCTGGCCATAACCCTTCCACTTAACAAGATACTGAAGCCTCCGCCTCGAAAAACGAGAATCCAAAATTTTCTCAACCACATATTCCAACTCCCCCTCAACCAACACCGGGGCAGGAGGATCAACAGAGGGAACAACGGGTACCACATATCTCCGCAACAAAGATCTATGGAAAACATTGTGGATGGCAAAAGAGGCTGGAAGGGCCAAACGAAAAGACACTGGATTGATAATCTCAGAAATCTTATAAGGACCAATAAACCGAGGCTTGAACTTAGGGGAAGAAACCTTCATAGGAACATGACGAGAAGATAACCAGACTAAATCCCCCACACGAAGCCGAGGACCAACACACCGACGGCGGTTAGCAAAACGCTGAGCCTTTTCCTGAGACAACGTCAAATTGTCTACCACATGAGTCCAAATCTGCTGTAACCTATCCATCACAGAATCTACACCAGGACAATCAGAAGGCTCAACCTGCCCTGAAGAAAAACGAGGATGGAAACCAAAATTACAAAAAAAAGGCAAAACCAAAGTAGCCGAACTGGCTCGATTATTAAGGGCAAACTCGGCCAACGGCAAGAAAGCCACCCAATCATCCTGATCAGCAGACACAAAGCATCTCAAATAGGTTTCCAAGGTTTGATTAGTTCGCTCAGTTTGGCCATTTGTCTGAGGATGGAACGCCGAAGAAAAAGACAAATTAATGCCCATCCTAGCACAAAAGGCCCGCCAAAACCTGGAAACAAACTGGGAACCTCTGTCAGACACAATATTTTCCGGAATGCCATGCAAACGAACCATATGCTGAAAAAACAATGGAACCAAATCAGAGGAGGAAGGCAATTTAGGCAAAGGTACCAAATGGACCATTTTAGAGAACCGGTCACAAACCACCCAGATAACAGACATCCTCTGGGACACAGGAAGATCCGAAATAAAATCCATGGAAATATGCGTCCAGGGCCTCTCAGGGACAGGCAAAGGCAAAAGCAACCCACTAGCGCGGGAACAGCAAGGCTTAGCCCGGGCACAAGTCCCACAGGACTGCACAAAAGAACGCACATCCCGCAACAAGGAAGGCCACCAAAAGGACCTAGCCACCAAATCTCTGGTACCAAAAATCCCAGGATGACCGGCCAACACCGAACAATGGACCTCAGAAGTTACCTTACTTGTCCATCTATCAGGAACAAACAGCTTCCCCACAGGACAGCGGTCAGGTTTATCAGCCTGAAATTCCTGAAGCACCCGCCGTAAATCAGGGGAGATGGCAGAAAGAATCACCCCTTCCCTAAGAATGCCAACCGGCTCAAGAACTCCAGGAGAATCAGGCAAAAAACTCCTAGAGAGGGCATCAGCTTTAACATTCTTAGATCCCGGAAGATATGAAACCACAAAATCGAAACGGGAGAAAAACAGGGACCATCGAGCCTGTCTAGGGTTCAGCCGCTTTGCCGACTCGAGGTAAATCAAATTCTTATGATCGGTCAAGACCACAATGCGGTGCTTGGCTCCCTCAAGCCAATGTCGCCACTCCTCAAATGCCCACTTCATAGCCAACAACTCCCAATTGCCGACATCATAATTGCGTTCCGCAGGCGAAAACTTTCGGGAAAAGAAGGCACATGGTTTCATCAAGGAACCATCAGAATTCCTCTGTGACAAAACGGCCCCTGCCCCAATCTCAGAAGCGTCAACCTCAACCTGAAAAGGAAGAGACACATCCGGCAGACGCAAGACAGGGGCAGTAGTAAATCGGCGCTTAAGCTCCTGAAAGGCCTCAACAGCCTCAGAGGACCAATTTGTCACATCAGCGCCTTTCTTCGTCAAATCGGTCAGGGGCTTAACCACACTAGAGAAGTTGGCAATGAAACGGCGATAAAAATTAGCAAAGCCCAAAAATTTCTGAAGGCTCTTCACAGATGTGGGTTGAATCCAGTCATGAATGGCTTGGACCTTAACAGGATCCATTTCTATAGACGAAGGAGAAAAAATAAACCCCAAAAAAGAGACCTTCTGAACTCCAAATAGGCACTTAGACCCCTTCACAAATAGAGCATTATCACGAAAGATCTGGAATACCATCCTGACCTGCTTCACATGAGACTCCCAATCATTGGAAAAAATCAAAATATCATCCAAATACACAATCAAGAATTTATCAAGATAATTGCGGAAAATGTCATGCATGAAGGACTGAAATACAGAAGGAGCATTAGAAAGCCCGAAAGGCATCACCAGGTATTCAAAATGGCCTTCGGGCGTATTAAATGCAGTTTTCCATTCGTCACCCTGTTTAATACGAACAAGATTATATGCCCCTCGAAGGTCAATCTTGGTAAACCAACTAGCCCCCTTAATCCGAGCAAACAAATCAGAGAGCAAAGGTAAAGGGTAGGGTTGAGCGACCTTTACTTTTATAGGATCGGGTCGGGTTTCACGAAACCCGACTTTTTCAAAAGTCGGGTCGAGTGAAATCGGCCGATCCTATAAAAAAGTCAGGGTCGGGGTCAGCCGAAACTCGAAACCCAATGCAGTGCATTGCGTTTCCAATGGTTCCCAGGGTCTGAAGGAGCGGAAACTCTCCTTCAGGCCCTGGGATCCATATTTAAGTGTAAAATAAAGAATTAAAATAAAAAATATCGCTATACTTACCCTCTGACGGGCCCTGGTACTAACCGGGAACCTTCCTTCCTTAGAATCAGCCTTCCAGGACCTTGTGGTGACGTCGCGGTGACGTAGCGGCTTGTGATTGGTCACGCGGCCGCCCATGTGACCGCTCGTGCGACCAATCACAAGCCGCGACGTCACCGTGACGTCACCGTGACGTCACCGAAGGTCCTGGAAGGGCTGATTCTTAGGAAGGAAGGCTGCCGGAAAGAAGCAGGGCGTGTCCGAGGGTGAGTATATACCTAATAGGAATATACTCACCCTCGGCTTCGTTCCGGCAGCCTTCCTTCCTAAGAATCAGCCCTTCCAGGACCTTCGGTGACGTCACGGTGACGTCGCGGCTTGTGATTGGTCGCGCGAGCGGTCACATGGGCGGCCGCGCGACCAATCACAAGCCGCGACGTCACCGCGACGTCACCGCAAGGTCCTGGAAGGCTGATTCTAAGGAAGGAAGGTTCCCGGTTAGTACCAGGGCGCATCTGTTGTGAATTCTGTTTGTGGGCTCCCTCTGGTGGCGACTGGTGGTACTGGTTGACTTCTGTTCTTTATCTCCAGTGCACCTGTTCCCATCAGGAAATGGGAGTTTCCTATATAGTCTGGCTTTTCAGTCATTTACTTGCCGGCTATCAATGTTACCAGAGCTCCTCTGTTACTTGCTACCTGCTCCAAGTCTGCTGATTCAGATAAGTTGGATCATTTGTATCTTTTGTCCAGCGTGCATTTATATGAATCTTGCTGCTGGAAGCTCTAGTGAACTGATATGACCACTCCGGTGTCATGAGTTGATACCGGAGTTTAAAGTTATTTCAGGATGGTATTTTGTAGGGTTTTGAGTTGACCGCGCAGTCCACTTTTGTATTTTCTGCTATCTAGTTAGTGGGCCTCTCTTTGCTGAACCTGTATTCATACTACGTATGTGTTTTCTTCTTAACTAACCGTCATTATATGTTGGGGGCTACTATCACTTTGGGGTTTTCTCTAGAGGCAAGCCAGGTCTGTGTTTCCTCTATTAGGGGTAGCTAGATCTCCGGCTGGTGCGAGACGTCTAGGGATAAAACGCAGGTACGTTCCCCGGCCACTGGTAGTTGTGCGTGAGGTTCAGCATCGCGGTCAGCTTAGATTCCATCTTCCTAGAGCTAGTCCTGTTTTTGCCTATGTCCCTGCCATTGGGAACCATGACAGTATAGCCGGCCCGACTGTGTTAAGTATTGGCTGAAGAAGGAGAGAAAAGAAGTCTTTGACATCTTTTTTTTTTTTTTTTTTTACTCTGAAGTCTGTCTAGCCATAATTGCAGTCTGCTTCTTTCCCCTCCTCTTAATCCCTGAATGGCTCAGATCTCAGCTGCTGAGAAATGGATATCCAGAGTTTAGCTTCAAATCTGAATAATCTGGCTTCTAAGGTTCAAAATATACAAGACTTTGTCATACATGCTCCTATGTCTGAACCTAAAATTCCTATACCAGAGTTTTTTTCTGGAGATAGATCTCGTTTTTTGAATTTTAAGCACAATTGTAAATTGTATCTTTCTCTGAGATCTTACTCCGCTGGAGACCCCGCTCAGCAGGTTAAGATTATTTCCTTGCTGCGGGGTGACCCCCAGAATTGGGCATTTGCATTGGCGCCAAGGGACCCTGCGCTGCTCAATGTGGATGCGTTTTTTCTGGCGCTGGGGTTGCTCTATGAGGAACCTAATTTGGAGATTCAGGCTGAAAAAGCCTTGATAGCCCTCTCTCAAGGGCATGATGAAGCTGAAGTATATTGTCAAAAATTTCGAAAATGGTCTGTGCTGACTCAGTGGAATGAGTGCGCCCTGGCGGCGAATTTCAGAGAGGGTCTCTCTGATGCCATTAAAGATGTCATGGTGGGGTTTCCTACGCCCACAGGTCTGAATGAGTCTATGACAATGGCTATTCAGATTGACCGGCGTTTACGGGAGCGCAAACCTGTGCACCATTTGGCGGTGTCTTCTGAGCAGGCACCGGAGAATATGCAATGTGATAGAATTCTGTCCAGAAGTGAACGGCAGAATTATAGGCGTAAAAATGGGTTGTGCTTCATGCTCTAAACGCACAAAAAGGGTTGATAAGTCTTTTGCAGTTAGCACTTTGCAGTCTAAGTTCCTTTCGTCTGTGACTTTGATTTGTTCGTTATCATCTATTACCGTGAATGCCTATGTGGACTCTGGCGCCGCCCTGAGTCTTGTGGATTGGTCCTTTGCCAGGCGCTGTGGGTTTAGTCTAGAGTCTCTGGAGGTCCCTATTCCTTTGAAGGGTATTGACTCCACACCATTGGCTAGGAATAAACCTCAATACTGGACACAAGTGACTATGTGTATGACGCCAGACCATCAAGAGGTGATTCGATTCCTTGTGTTGCATAATTTGCATGATGTCTTAGTGCTTGGATTGCCATGGTTACAAACTCACAACCCAGTTCTTGACTGGAAAACAATGTCCGTATTAAGCTGGGGATGTCGGGGGGTTCATGGGGAAGTACCTTTGGTTTCCATTGCTTCATCTACTCCCTCTGAGGTTCCGGCATTTTTGTCTGACTATTGTGATGTTTTTGAGGAGCCTAAACTTAGTTCGCTCCCTCCTCACAGAGATTGCGATTGTGCTATAGATTTGATTCCTGGCAGTAAGTTTCCTAAAGGTCATTTGTTCAATCTGTCTGTGCCAGAGCATGCTGCTATGCGAGAGTATATTAAGGAGTCCTTGGAAAAGGGACATATCCGTCCATCCTCATCCCCTTTAGGAGCAGGTTTTTATTTTCGTGGGTAAAAAAGATGGTTCCCTGAGGCCTTGTATTGATTATCGGCTGTTGAATAAGATTACAGTCAAATATCAGTATCCTTTGCCACTGTTGACTGATTTGTTTGCTCGTATTAAGGGGGCAAGGTGGTTCTCTAAGATTGACCTTCGGGGTGCGTATAATTTGGTGCGGATTAAGCAGGGAGATGAGTGGAAAACTGCATTTAATACGCCCGAGGGCCATTTTGAGTATCTGGTAATGCCTTTTGGTCTTTCTAATGCCCCTTCAGTCTTTCAGTCCTTTATGCACAATATTTTCCGTGATTATCTGGATGGTTTTATGATTGTGTATTTGGATGATATTTTGATTTTTTCTGATGACTGGGAGTCGCATGTTCAACAGGTCAGGAAGGTTTTTCAGGTTTTGCGGGCCAATTCTTTGTTTGTAAAGGGTTCAAAGTGTATTTTTGGGGTTCAGAAGATCTCTTTTTTGGGGTACATTTTTTCCCCTTCTTCTATTGAGATGGATCCTGTCAAGGTTCGGGCTATTTGTGATTGGACGCAACCGACTTCCCTTAAGAGTCTTCAGAAATTCTTGGGCTTTGCTAATTTCTATCGTCGATTTATAACTGGTTTTTCAAGTGTTGTTAAGCCTCTAACTGATTTGACTAAGAAGGGTGCTGATGTTTCCAATTGGTCCTCGGCGGCTGTGGAGGCCTTTCGGGAGCTTAAGCGCCGCTTTTATTCTGCTCCTGTGTTGCGCCAGCCTGATGTTTCACTTCCTTTTCAGGTTGAAGTTGATGCTTCAGAGATCGGAGCGGGGGCGGTTTTGTCGCTCACTCAAAACTCATTTGTTCAGAGCGGCCTATCACGTTCCCTAATCAGTCATTTTATGTTTGTGTGTGTGTGTGTAGCCCATTCACTATCTCATCTACCCCCCACCCCCTGAAGATGGCTGGACCATCATTGTAAATACATCATTGTAAATACACACCTGTACTTTGTATCTCCCCACCTCATTGTAGATTGTAAGCTCTCACGAGCAGGGTCATCTTATTTTGCTTTATTGCTGTATTGTTAACATTGTTACCTATGACTGCTGTTTGAAACTGTTAAACTGTAAAGCGCTGCGGAATATGTTGGCGCTATATAAATAAAGATTATTATTATTATTATTATTATTGTCGCAGAGAAGTTCTGATTGCTCGGTGATGAGACCATGTGCGTTCCTTTCTCGAAAATTTTCGCCCGCCGAGCGAAATTATGATGTTGGTAATCGGGAGCTATTGGCTATGAAGTGGGCCTTTGAGGAGTGGCGTCATTGGCTTGAGGGTGCTAGGCATCAGGTGGTGGTCTTGACTGATCACAAGAATCTGATTTACCTTGAGTCAGCCAGGCGTCTGAATCCTAGACAGGCGCGCTGGTCGTTGTTTTTCTCCCGGTTTAATTTCGTAGTCTCGTATCTGCCGGATTCAAAAAATGTGAAGGCAGATGCCCTTTCTAGGAGTTTTGAGCCTGACTCCCCTGGTGATTCTGAGCCTACGGGTATCCTTAAGGATGGGGTGATATTGTCTGCTGTCTCTCCAGACTTGCGACGTGCTTTGCAGGAGTTTCAAGTGGATAGGCCTGATCGTTGTCCGCCTGGGAGACTGTTTGTTCCAGAGGAGTGGACCAGTAGAGTCATCTTGGAAGTTCATTCTTCTGTGTTGGCAGGCCACCCTGGAATCTTTGGTACCAGAGATTTGGTGGCCAGGTCCTTCTGGTGGCCTTCCTTGTCTCGGGATGTGCGTACTTTTGTACAGTCTTGTGATGTTTGCGCTCGGGCCAAGCCTTGCTGTTCTCGGGCTAGTGGATTGTTGTTGCCCTTGCCTATTCCGAAGAGGCCTTGGACGCACATCTCTATGGACTTTATTTCGGATCTCCCGGTTTCTCAGAAAATGACCGTCATCTGGGTGGTGTGTGACCGTTTTTCTAAAATGGTTCATTTGGTACCCTTGCCCAAGTTGCCTTCTTCATCTGAGTTGGTTCCTCTGTTTTTTCAGAATGTGGTTCGTTTACATGGTATCCCGGAAAACATCGTTTCTGACAGGGGATCCCAATTTGGGTCTAGATTTTGGCGGGCGTTCTGTGCCAGGATGGGCATTGATTTGTCTTTTTCGTCTGCCTTCCATCCTCAGACGAATGGCCAGACAGAGCGAACTAATCAGACCTTGGAGACTTATTTGAGGTGTTTTGTGTCTGCTGATCAGGATGACTGGGTCGCCTTTTTGCCGTTGGCGGAGTTTGCCCTTAATAATCGGGCTAGTTCTGCCACTCTGGTTTCTCCTTTCTTTTGCAATTCGGGGTTTCACCCTCGTTTTTCATCTGGCCAGGTGGAATCTTCGGATTGTCCTGGAGTGGACACTGTGGTGGATAGATTGCACCAGATTTGGAGTCATGTGGTGGACAACTTGAAGTTGTCACAGGAGAAGACTCAGCAGTTTGCTAATCGTCGTCGTCGTTCTGGTAATCGTCTTCGTGTTGGGGACTTGGTGTGGTTATCTTCTCGTTTTGTCCCTATGAAGGTCTCTTCTCCTAAGTTTAAACCTCGGTTCATAGGTCCTTATAAGATTTTGGAGATTCTTAATCCTGTATCGTTTCGTTTGGACCTACCAGCATCTTTCACTATTCATAATGTCTTTGTTGCGGAGGTACGAGATACCGGTTGTTCCTTCTGTTGAGCCTCCTGCTCCTGTGCTGGTGCAGGGTGAATTGGAGTATGTTGTGGAGAAGATTTTGGACTCTCGCATTTCCAGACGGAGATTTCAATATTTGGTTAAATGGAAGGGATACGGTCAGGAGGATAATTCTTGGGTGACTGCCTCTGATGTTCATGCCTCTGATTTGGTTCGCGCCTTTCATAGGGCTCATCCAGATCGCCCTGGTGGTTCTCATGAGGGTTCGGGGCCCCCTCCTCAAGGGGGGGGTACCGTTGTGAATTCTGTTTGTGGGCTCCCTCTGGTGGCGACTGGTGGTACTGGTTGACTTCTGTTCTTTATCTCCAGTGCACCTGTTCCCATCAGGAAATGGGAGTTTCCTATATAGTCTGGCTTTTCAGTCATTTACTTGCCGGCTATCAATGTTACCAGAGCTCCTCTGTTACTTGCTACCTGCTCCAAGTCTGCTGATTCAGATAAGTTGGATCATTTGTATCTTTTGTCCAGCGTGCATTTATATGAATCTTGCTGCTGGAAGCTCTAGTGAACTGATATGACCACTCCGGTGTCATGAGTTGATACCGGAGTTTAAAGTTATTTCAGGATGGTATTTTGTAGGGTTTTGAGTTGACCGCGCAGTCCACTTTTGTATTTTCTGCTATCTAGTTAGTGGGCCTCTCTTTGCTGAACCTGTATTCATACTACGTATGTGTTTTCTTCTTAACTAACCGTCATTATATGTTGGGGGCTACTATCACTTTGGGGTTTTCTCTAGAGGCAAGCCAGGTCTGTGTTTCCTCTATTAGGGGTAGCTAGATCTCCGGCTGGTGCGAGACATCTAGGGATAAAACGCAGGTACGTTCCCCGGCCACTGGTAGTTGTGCGTGAGGTTCAGCATCGCGGTCAGCTTAGATTCCATCTTCCTAGAGCTAGTCCTGTTTTTGCCTATGTCCCTGCCATTGGGAACCATGACACGCATCAGATGGTAAGTATGGCGATATTTTTTATTTTAATTCTTTATTTTACACTTAAATCTGAATTCCGATACCAATTCCCGATATCTTAAACATATCGGGAATCGGTATCGGAATTCCGATTCCAGATTCAGAAGATCGCTGACTTCATGGCCGACCCCACACAGGGGTCGGGTCGGGTTTCATGAAACCCGACTTTGCCAAAAGTCGGCGACTTCTGAAAATTGCCGACCCGTTTCGCTCAACCCTAGTAAAGGGTATTGGAATTTGACCGTGATCTTATTAAGAAGGCGATAATCAATACAGGGTCTCAAGGAGCCATCCTTCTTGGCAACAAAAAAGAATCCCGCTCCCAATGGTGACGAAGACAGCCAAATATGCCCCTTCTCCAAGGACTCCTTAACATAGCTCCGCATAGCGGTATGTTCTGGCACAGACAGGTTGAAAAGTCGGCCCTTAGGGAACTTAGAGCCTGGAATCAAGTCAATAGCACAATCGCAGTCCCTATGTGGAGGAAGGGAACTGGACTTGGGCTCATCGAATACATCCTGGAAATCTGACAAAAATACAGGAACATCAGAAGAGGGGGAAGAGGAAATTGACATTAAAGGAACGTCACTATGTACCCCTTGACAACCCCAACTAGTCACAGACATCGATTTCCAATCCAACACTGGATTGTGTACTTGTAACCATGGAAAACCCAGTACAACAACATCATGTAAATTATGCAACACCAGAAAACGACAATCTTCCTGATGTGCTGGAGCCATGCACATAGTCAGCTGAGTCCAATACTGAGGTTTATTCTTGGCCAACGGTGTAGCATCAATACCCCTCAAAGGAATAGGGCTCTGCAAAGGCTGCAAAGAAAAACCACAGCGCCTGGCGAATTCTAAGTCCATTAAGTTCAGGGCAGCGCCTGAATCCACAAATGCCATGACAGAGAAAGATGACAATGAGCAAATCAGGGTCACAGACAGGAGAAACTTAGGCTGTACAGTACTAATGGTAACAGATCTAGCGACCCTCTTAATACGCTTAGGGCAATCAGAGATAGTATGAGCTGAATCACCACAGTAAAAACACAGCCCATTCTGACGTCTGTATCCCCTCTGTTCCGCTCTAGTCAGAATCCTATCACATTGCATAGGCTCAGGACTCTGTTCAGAGGATGCTGCCATATGGCGCACCACTTTGCGCTCGCGCAGGCGCCAATCAATCTGAATGGCTAGAGACATAGATTCGCTCAGACCAACAGGCGTGGGGAACCCCACCATAACATCTTTAAGGGCTTCAGAAAGACCCTTTCTGAAAATTGCTGCCAGAGCGTCCTCATTCCATTTAGTGAGCACAGACCATTTTCTAAATTTCTGGCAGTATAATTCTGCCGCTTCCTGACCCTGGCACAGGGCCAACAAGGTTTTTTCTGCATGATCCACAGAGTTAGGTTCGTCATACAATAATCCGAGCGATTGAAAAAATGCATCTACATTAAGCAATGCCGGATCCCCTGACTCAAGGGAGAATGCCCAGTCCTGAGGGTCACCACGCAGCAGAGAAATAACTATTTTAACTTGCTGAGTGGGGTCACCAGAGGAATGGGGTTTCAGAGCAAAAAACAATTTGCAGTTATTTTTAAAGTTCAAAAACTTAGATCTATCCCCGTAAAACAAATCTGGAGTAGGAATTCTAGGCTCTAAGGCTGGAGTCTGAACAACATAATCTTGGATACTCTGAACTCTTGCAGCAAGCTGATCCACACGAGAAAACAAACCCTGAACATCCATGTCCACGCCCAAATCCACCCAGAGATTAAGAGGAAGGAAAAAGACAAAACAGACTAAAGAAAAAAAAATGGCTCAGAACTCTTTTTCTTTTCCTTCTTTTGAGATGCATTCAACTCATTTTTGGCCAGTTGTACTGTTATGGACTGGTAATTTAGGAGCGACATGCGACTAGCTCTGAGCAGGTGGTAACTATACAGACCGCAGTTCCTGATCTTAACACAACACTAGCAGTAGCCGTGGGATGTTCCTGTCACTCCCTGGACACCTCGTCACAGCCGGAGAACTAGCTACCCCTAAAGGTAGAAACAGGAAAGCTATCTTGCCTCAGAGAAAATCCCCAAAGGATAGGACAGCCCCCCACAAATATTGACTGTGAGAGGAGAAGGAAATGACATGCGTAGTATGAAACAAGATTTAGCAAATGAGGCCACTTCTAGCTAGATACATGTAGATAGTACAGGAAGAACACTGTGCAGTCAGTAATAAAAACTAGAAAAAGTCCACCGCAGAGATATACAAAAATCTCCACACCTGACTAAAGGTGTGGAGGGCAAAATCTGCAGCCCAGAGCTTCCAGCTTAGCTGAATAGATCCATACTGATAAGCTGGACAAATGAGCAAAACATAGAATGTGCTGAACAATAAAGTCCACAACAAGTGGACTGCAAAAGGACAAGCAAGGACTTATCTTTGCTGAACTGGACAGAGTGTCAGGGAAATCCAAAAGAGCAGTGGCTCCAAGCAGGAACAATTGACAACTGGCATTGATTGAGGGATAAGGCCAGACTAAAATAGCTGAGCCAGAAAGACGATCAGTGGAAGCAGCTGCTGATGCTAAATCCAAGAAGCAGCTATACCACTCAAAACCACAGGAGGGAGCCCAAGAGCAGAATTCACAAAAGTGCTACTTACAACCACCAGAGGGAGCCCAAGAGCGGAATTCACAACAGTTCTCATAGCCATGCACTATATTGGTAGCTCAGCTAATCCACTATGAGCATACCAGATTGTAGTGGTACATCTAGAAACGAGTGAGATAATGTATCCTCAGGAAACTACCTTTTGTTTAGTTTAGCATATCTCTTTAAAAAAAAAAGTGATATTTTTGTACTTTTCCATGAAACTATTTATGCTAAAAAAACCTCCTGAAATCATGTAATTTCCTCTCTAGCCACTGTATTCTGACACTTCAGCTTCTCTACGGATCACTTCTGGTCAGTCATCTCATTATCATTACAGGCAGCATTGCAATAAAAGGCCACAGTTATAAAGCAGGAGGCAGAAAAGAATCCACCTTTGATATTAGCTGATGGTCACAGTTCGCCTCCTCCACCTCCTCACACAGTGACCTCTGTAGAGCATGCACGCAAAACTACGTCATGTAAGTCAATGCTTCCTCTCGGAGCCTAAGGGCCTCCTGTGTCCATGTGGCTGCACATTTCTGAGTACTGTTCACAAAGCAGAGCAGCTGCTTAGGCAGGGTGGCTTCCATCATTATCTTGTACAAAATACTATAATAATATATGATCAGTAAATATAAGCAAATTAGAAAAAATATTTCTGTAACTGATTTTATTTAGTAAAAATGATTTCGACCTGTTTAGAAATGTTCGGGAAGAGACTGATGGTGGCCCTGATTCATCGCTTTTCCTTATTGTATTGTGTTACTTGTTGACAAACTTCCACTTGCAATTCAGATACAGGAAAGATATATATCTTGGTACCGTGTTAGCCAGTGTATAGAAAAGTATTTAGAATTGAGAGTCCTCAGTGGTTGATGCCTTTTAATGGCTAACTGAAAAGATGGTAACAAGTTGCAAGCTTTCGAGACTACTCAGGCATATGCCTGATGAAGGGACCTGAGTAGTCTCGACAGCTTGCAATTTTTTACCATCTTTTCAGTTAGCCATTAAAAGGTATCAACCACTGAGGACTCTCAATTCTAAATATTTTTCTCTTGCAATTCATACATTTTATGCAAAGTAAAAAATTCCTTTAATTTTTGACTTGTGCATAAAGTTGCGCATTTTGCAAAATAGTGAACATACAATCACCGGGGGTGACTACGGAAGCATATTTACACAAAATTATGCATTTTTTTTTTTTTTTTAAAGTTCCAATTGATGAATCATCCCAAAATACCTGGAAACCCCAAACCATGGCAAACATAGAGAAACAAACAGGCAAACACAAACATATGAAATAGATTAAAAAAGGCTCAGATTAAAAGAAGAACCGGACGCAAATACAAAATAGGCGAAAAACAGATAAAATAGGGGCAAATGCAAAACAGAAAAGAGAAGCGTTACGCTAAGATTTTTGTTACACTTCATTGAAGGGCTTTTCCTTGCACATGTTCACCCACCAGGGGCAGACATATCAGTGTGCACCTGACAGAGGCCCAAAAGGCAAAGGGGCCCACTTTAACCTTCAAATCAGCAGGCAGGTCCTATTACAGACACAAAGAGGGGCCCATATACTGTTTTTGCACAGGGCCCTCTTCTGTCTGTATCCGCCCCTGCCACCCACCACCTGAGTGCCTGCAGCGTGAATCCTGAAATGCAATCAAATCAATGTAGCCAAATATGGGGTACACCCCTTGGGCACAAGTCCATCAGAGGATTTTTTTCAATATTTGTCAGTGTAAATAAATCTGCAGTGCTTCAATGTCGTTACACAATAAAACCCGAAAAACTCCCAACGGAGTAAATACTTTTTCTTTTGTTGGGCTATTTTGTGATGATTTTCATTGGCAATTTTCAGCATACAAGCAAACAATCTGGAGAAAAGAACACAAACACCCACACAAAATCTCACAAATGACTTGTTAATTAGCCGAAACATTTGTATGAATACAGTTAAGCCAGCAGGCTGAGGTTTTTCAAAACTTCTGAAGACAGCCATGGCTAGCATATGTCATTCTGTAATGCCCAACATAGGGACTATTTAGCTGGGTTTTTTTTAGACATTTCCTTCCAGCAAGCAAAAATTGCTTCTACAATAGGAGTAGACAAGTTGAAAGTAAGGAGGACACTCCTATGTTCATTATTATATATTTGCTCTGTGTATTGTTTTAGGAGAAAATTACATTTTTGTTCTAACTGTAAAGGTTGGAATTTGAAGGTATCTATTAAAATTAAACTAATATAATCTAAATATACATCCAGTAGCTTCTCTCCAGCCACGGGGCAACAGCAGCTATTTTCCGTGTTTCTTTAGTCTCCAGGCGAGCACTACCACTGTTTTTACCCCATCTTCTACCTTTGGTACCGCCCGATCATTTGTACTTTTGTCCCTATCAAGACAAAAAAGTCCTTAAATGATTAGTAAGCCCATATTCAAAGGGCAACGCTTCATTTCTAAACAGACTACATAACCATATTCTTTATACACATATTCCAAAGACATACTGATAGGGAATTTAGATTGTGAGCCCCATCGGGACAGTGATAATGTGTGCAAAATGTAAAGCGCTGCGGAATATGTTAGTGCTATATAAAAATAAAGATTATTATTATTATTATTATACACCAAATTCACAAGTAGGTGTTTTTTTTATGGATTTTGTATTTGACTAAATAAAAACTATTATAGTTTTAAAATCAATTTTGTTGTCACTTCTAAATTTTTCTTTGGCACCTACTTGTGAATTTGGTGTAGAAAGAATATGGTTATGTACTTTTGTCCCTATGTAGATTTCTTCGATGTTGCCAAGATCGGCAGACTATCGATGCCTCCTAAGTCTCATCTGACAAATTATGCTGGGGAAGACCATAATCATCGATGTCTCCGAAGTCTCTTCTTACAAATTATGTTGGGGAAGACCAGAATCACCGATGTCTCTCAAGTCTCATCACACAAATTATGTTGGGGAAGACCAGAAACATCGATGCATCCCAAGTCTTATCTCACAAATTATATAGGGGAAGACCAGAATCATTGATGCCTCCTAAGTCTCATCTCACAAATTATGTTAGGGAAGACCAGAATCATTGATGCCTCCAAAGTCTCATTTCACAAATTATGTTAGGGAAGACCAGAATTATCGATGCCTCCTAAGTCTCATCTCACAAATTATATTGGGGAAGACCAGAATCATTGATGCCTCCCAAGTCCCATCTCACAAATTATGTTAGGCAAGACCAGAATCATTGATGCCTCCTAAGTCTCATCTCACAAATTATGTTGAGGAAGCCCAGAATCATTGATGCCTCCCAATTCTCATCTCACAAATTATGTTGGGGAAGACAAGAATCATCGATGCCTCCTAAGTCTCATCTCACAAATTATGTTGGGGAAGACCAGAATCAGGCAGTTTGAAACCAAGATCCAAATCCGTTTGCTCTCTTAGAGGAGTGTGTTACTCCTGTCTCCCCACGGAGACCACGTAAGTATTCGGCTGAGACAAGTACTCTTATGTTTGTAGAAGTTGGGATGGATAGATTCGAGCTTAATGAGTTTGCAGACAACAGCTATTTCAGGTGTATGGGGAATGGCGCTTGATCACTGACTGTCAATCTATCAAGGCTAGCCTTAAATTAGTGTCTTGTACAGTGCCCTCTATTGACACCTCATTACAATGATGTGCCACACAGTGGCCAACTAATACAATTACACAATCAACCCTGCCGAATCAAATCAAACCTAAGCAATTGCCTTTCAATATGGTTTGGATCTGGTGGCACAAGCTCTGGAGTAAGCCTGTTGTGAATTCCGCTCTTGGGCTCCCTCCGGTGGTTGTAAGTAGCACTTTTGTGAATTCTGCTCTTGGGCTCCCTCCTGTGGTTTTGAGTGGTGTAGCTGCTTCTTGGATTTAGCATCAGCAGCTGCTTCCACTGATCGTCTTTCTGGCTCAGCTATTTTAGTCTGGCCTTATCCCTCAATCAATGCCAGTTGTCAATTGTTCCTGCTTGGAAGTACTGCTCTTTTGGATTTCCCTGACACTCTGTCCAGTTCAGCAAAGATAAGTCCTTGCTTGTCCTTTTGCAGTCCACTTGTTGTGGACTTTATTGTTCAGCACATTCTATGTTTTGCTCATTTGTCCAGCTTATCAGTATGGATCTATTCAGCTAAGCTGGAAGCTCTGGGCTGCAGATTTTGCCCTCCACACCTTTAGTCAGGTGTGGAGATTTTTGCATATCTCTGCGGTGGACTTTTTCTAGTTTTTATTACTGACCGCACAGTGTTCTTTCCTGTACTATCTATCTATCTAGAAGTGGCCTCCTTTGCTTAATCTTGTTTCATACTACGAATGTCATTTCCTTCTCCTCTCACAGTAAATATTTGTGGGGGGCTGTCCTATCCTTTGGGGATCTTCTCTGAGGCAAGATAGCTTTCCTGTTTCTACCTTTAGGGGTAGCTAGTTCTCCGGCTGTGACGAGGTGTCCAGGGAGTGACAGGAACATCCCACAGCTACTGCTAGTGTTGTGTTAAGATCATTCTGTCACATTTTCACCTTAATAATATAAAAACCTCTGCAAAAAAATTGATCATGTCAGAATGATTTGGCATCATAGTTTCTTAGAATGTTACAGGATTTGCTAATGGATACAAAAACATACATTGAATGTAAGAACCAACCCTAAGGCCGGCGTCATACTCAGCGTATGCAAATACGGTCCGTTTTTTACGGCCGTAATACGCAGAAAAGTCCCCAAAATAGTGATCCGTATGTCATCCGTAGGCAGGGTGTGTCAGCATATTTTGCGCATGGCATCCTCCGTATGTAATCCGTATGGCATCCGTACTGCGATATTTTCTCGCAGGCTTGCAAAACCGACATCTAATGGATTTATGTGCTCAAATGTTCGGTAAAACATATATACAGTATACACTCACCGGCCACTTTATTAGGTACACCTGTCCAACTTCTTGTTAATACTTAATTTCTAATCAGCCAATCACATGGCGGCAACTCAGTGCATTTAGGCATGTAGACATGGTCAAGACAATCTCCTGCAGTTCAAACCGAGCATCAGTATGGGGAAGAAAGGTGATTTGAGTGCCTTTGAACGTGGCATGGTTGTTGGTGCCAGAAGGGCTGGTCTGAGTATTTCAGAAACTGCTGATCTACTGGGATTTTCACGCACAACCATCTCTAGGGTTTACAGAGAATGGTCCGAAAAAGAAAAAAAATCCAGTGAGCGGCAGTTCTGTGGGCGGAAATGCCTTGTTGATGCCAGAGGTCAGAGGAGAATGGGCAGACTGGTTCGAGCTGATAGAAAGGCAACAGTGACTCAAATCGCCACCCGTTACAACCAAGGTAGGCCTAAGAGCATCTCTGAACGCACAGTGCGTCGAACTTTGAGGCAGATGGGCTACAGCAGCAGAAGACCACACTGGGTACCACTCCTTTCAGCTAAGAACAGGAAACTGAGGCTACAATTTGTACAAGCTCATCGAAATTGGACAGTAGAAGATTGGAAAAACGTTGCTTGGTCTGATGAGTCTCGATTTCTGCTGCGACATTCGGATGGTAGGGTCAGAATTTGGCATAAACAACATGAAAGCATGGATCCATCCTGCCTTGTATGGAGCATCTTTGGGATGTGCAGCCGACAAATCTGCGCAACTGTGTGATGCCATCATGTCAATATGGACCAAAATCTCTGAGGAATGCTTCCAGCACCTTGTTGAATCTATGCCACGAAGAATTGAGGCAGTTCTGAAGGCAAAAGGGGGTCCAACCCGTTACTAGCATGGTGTACCTAATAAAGTGGCCGGTGAGTGTATATATATATATATATATATATATATATGTCATTGAGACACACATATATATATATTCTGTATTTATATTTAATTCAGCGCGATATATGTGAAAAGCCGGTAATTCAATTGCCGGCTTTTCATTTCTCCTTCACAAACCCGACATGATATGAGACATGGTTTACATACAGTAAACCATCTCATATCCCTTATTTGTTTGCATATTCCACACTACTAATGTTAGTAGTGTGTATGTGCAAAATTTTGGCGCTGTAGCTGCTAAAATAAAGGGTTAAATGGCGGAAAAAATTGGCGTGGGCTCCAGCACAATTTTCTCCGCCAGAGTGGGAAAGCCAGTGACTGAGGGCAGATATTAATAGCCTAGAGAGGGTCCATGGTTATTGGCCCCCCTGGCTACAAACATCTGCCCCCAGCCACCCCAGAAAAGGCACATCTGGAAGATGCGCCTATTCTGGCACTTGGCCACTCTCTTCCCACTCCCGTGTAGCAGTGGGATATGGGGTAATGAAGGGTTAATGTCACCTTGCTATTGTAAGGTGACATTAAGCCAGATTAATAATGGAGAGGCGTCAATTATGACACCTATCCATTATTAATACAATAGTATGAAATGGTTAATAAAACACACACATTATTACAAAGTCCTTTAATGAAATAAAGACACAGGTTGTTGTAATATTTTATTATTCTCTTAATCCAGCTGAAGACCCTCATTCTGTAACAAAGTAAAAATAACAAATCAACAATATCTCATACCTTCCAATGATCAGTCATGTCCCACGAAGTTAATCCATCTGAAGGGGTTAAATCATTTTACAGCCAGGAGCTGTGCTAAAGCACTGCTCATGGTTGTAAAACCCCAGGAATGAATGGAGTGCAGGGTGACCTGTAGTTACCTTGAGTTGCGGTGAGGCGCCCTCTGCTGGATGTCCTCATATGAACTCGAGCGTGGGAACTTTTACCAGGCTCCAGTTCATGAGGACATCCAGCAGAGGGCGCATCACCGCAACTCAAGGTACCTATAGGTCACCCTGCTTTCCATTCAGTACCCGGGGGTTTTACAGGCAGGAGCGAGTGCTTTAGCACAGCTCCTGGCTGTAAAATGATTTAACCCCTTCAGATGGATTTACATCGTGGGACATAACGACGGAAGGTATGGAATACTGTTTGTTTTTTTAACTTTGTTTCAGGACGATGGTCTTCAGGTGGATTAAGAGTCTAATAAAATATTACAACAACCTGTGTCTTTATTTCATTAAAATACTTTGTAATAATGTGTGTGTGTTTTATTAACCATTTAGTACTATTGGATTAATAATGGATAGGTGTCATAATTGACACCTCTCCATTATTAACCTGGCTTAATGTCACCTTACAATAGCAAGGTGACATTAACCCTTCATTACCCCATATCCCACCGCTACACGGGAGTGGGAAGAGAGTGGCCAAGTGCCAGAATAGGAGCATCTTCCCTCTGTACCAGTTTGTCGTTGTTAGTTTTGTTTACTGTAAGTGATATTTGTATTTTGATGTAACCCCTTCTGATGTACAGCACCATGGAATTAATGGTGCTATATAAATAAATAATAATAATAATAATGTGCCTTTTCTGGGGTGGCTGGGGGGCAGATGTTTTTAGCCAGGGGGGCCAATAACCATGGACCCTCTCTAGGCTATTAATATCTTCCCTCAGTCACTGGCTTTACCACTCTGGCGGAGAAAATTGCGCGGGAGCCCACGCCAATTTTTTCCGCGAATTAACCCTTTATTTTAGCAGCTACAGCTGCCAAATTTTGCACAGACACACTACTAACATTAGTAGTGTGGAATATGCAAAAAAAAAGGGATATGAGATGGTTTACTGTATGTAAACCATGTCTCATATCCTGTTGGGTTTGTGAAGGAGAAATGAAAAGCCGGCAATTGAATTACCGGCTTTTCTCTAACACCGCTGCGTATTTCTCGCAAGTCACACTGCTGGTCCCTGTCTAATCCGTATTTTTCTCGCCCCCATAGACTTTCATTGGCGATTTTTTTGCGCAATACGGTGACAAACGCAGCATGCTGCGATTTTCTATGGCTGTACAAGACCGTATAATACGGATCAGTAAAATACGGCTGATAGGAGCTGGGCCATAGAGAATCATTGGGCCGTGTGTTATGCGTATTTTACGGGTGTATTTTCTGCGCTCATACATCCGTAAAACTCGCCAGTGTGACGCCGGCCTAAAGACATTTGCTGGGTGGGGGTGAGGAAAATATTTTTTTGCACAAGACAGACACTTAACCCCATCATGCCCACACTACACTGTTTTGACTTTTTTTCGGGATGGGTTTACTTTTATTTGCAAGCCTTTCTGAAAAGAAAAACAGGAACACACTGATTTATGATGCATTGCTTTTTTTCTCATTTATTCTTGCTGTTAAGATGTGATGATGTGAGTAGATTATTACATACTTTTGCTTTGGTATAAAATCTTGTAAAGAGACCTAAAATAATAATATACTAGAAGAAATGTATTATTATTACATATATTTGTAAATTGTCTTTTGGGCATGTCATTCCTTTACATACAGTGTGCTATGTTCTATTATATTTTCTTAGATTGGCTCTTTGATGAAGCAATGTGGCGAAACGCTCATCGAGCATAGATGCGTGAAATGTAGTAGTTGGTATAAATACAATTTTTTTGTATTATTGTTGAGATTATTTATGCTTTATATTGGCAAGTTATGTGTAGTACACCCTGACATATTTCTTCACGTATGGATTAGTCAATAGGAATGTATCCTTTAAGATGTGCATCAACAACTCTTCTGAGGTCTTCAGGAATCTTGTTTGTTCAAGTCAAGATACACTTCTACAAATGTATTGTGAAGTCTAGACTTTGGTAGATCGCTGTTCTTTAAATAAAACAGGTCGCTCACTCACTCCTTACTACAATCCCTCCCATTGACTGCAATCACTAGACACTAGTTTCACCTTCTAAGTATCTGTTAATCCTAAAAGTTCACATACTTTTTGCACCCACAGCCATTTGATATTGAATCATTTTTTTTCAATAAATGACAATCTAATATTTTTTACTCACTTCAGGAGGAATATTTGATTTGCAATGAATATATTTTAATCTGCAGTGAAGAGGTTAAAAAAGTCTTAAACTCTAATACGTATTTCTTCTTCTTCCAAAAGGCTCCTCTGCCTTCTTTGGGCCACATAGGGCCAAGCAGGGCTGGCATCACCACCCAGCGTACCCGAGCAAGTGCCGGAAGCCTGGACAAACGGCGGGTGACCCACCCAGTAGCATACTGCCATTGCAGACCACATGGCACTGTGGGGCTCGGTACCAGCGCTGGCAACGGGCTCCCACCGCATCGTGCTTTCAACTGTTTTGGCATCCTGGATGCTGATACAGTTGAAAACAATGATGGGAGAGGGAGCCGTCCACTCTGTGACAACTCAGCACAGAGGGCAGGGTACGGCCATCGACCTGGAGCAGCTCATAGGACGCCTTAACGGTAATGATCTTAACAACACTCTTACATGTGAGTGGAATACTTCGAAGATCAGCTTCTTGGATGTGATGATTGGGAAGGATGATATGGGCAATATCCATACGGATATATTCTGTAAAGCAACTGCAACCAACACATTATTGCACGCTTCCTCATGTCATTCTCGCCATATTATTTCATCCATACCCGTGGGGCAGTTTCTTCGACTTCGTAGAATTTGCTCCACGGATGCTGACTTTGAAAAGCGGGCTGATGAACTTTCAGTTCGTTTTGCTGAACGGGGGTATAGTAGACGTGTTGTCAAAAAAGCCTATCATAGGGCTAAATATTCTACCCGCAATCATCTACCATATAAGCCACAGGAGAATAGAACTAAGACTGGAGGGGATCAACTCAGGTTTATTACTACATTTCACCCTCAGGCTGATAGAGTTAGAATGGCATTGACTGAGGCTTGGCGTATTCTACAGGTGGACCCTATTATTGGTAACTTCCTCCCAGAGAGACCGCTAATTACTTTTAGACGGGCGAAAAATCTAAGGCTACTTTCACACTAGCGTCGTACTCAGCCCGTCACAGTGCGTCGGGCCGACGTACCGACGCTAGCAGTGAATGCGCCGCACAACGGGGGCTGGGGATGCTGTTTTGCCACGCATCCGCTGCCCCATTGTGAGGTGCGGGGAGGTGGGGGCGGAGTTCCGGCCACGCATGCGCGGTCGGAAATGGCGGACTGTCGGCACACAAAAACGTTACATGTAACGATTTTTGCTGCCGGCGGTCCGCCAAAACACGACGCAACCATCGCACGACGGTTGCAACGTGTGTGCATACGTCGCAATGCGTCGCCAATGTAAATCTATGGGGAAAAAACGCATCCTGCAGACAACTTTGCAGGATGTGTTTTTTCGCCAAAACGACGCATTGCGACGTATGCAAAAAAACGCTAGTGTGAAAGTAGCCTAAGGGACCATCTAACAAGGAGCCATTATGCGGCACAGGGACCAAGGACATTTTTGGATGACATCCTGATGGTGGGAGGGTGTACTCCATGTGGCCGCTGTGTGGCGTGCCCTAACGTGGATAGGTGTAGCACTTTCTCTAATTCTGATGGTACAACAAATTACACCATCAGGAAACGTATTACGTGTATGTCACAGGTTTCCTTCTCCGGTATCACACAATCAACAGAGCAAGAGAATAGTGAACAATCCCAAGAACTTTATTTAGGAAAAAGTACGAAAGGTCCATATAATCTACCACACAAAGGATAAAATATTCCAGAACACAAATGCAGTTCAGTTACAGGATAAAAATCCAACAATCCAGCACAGAGGATAACAGTCCATATTCCCTTCTTTCTCTCACGTGCTGTGTTCACTTCATAGTTCCAAACAAGACTGGTCAGTGTCTCACCTCCCCATTCACAGGTTAGGGGGGTGGGTCGCAGGGGCTCATTGTTTCAACAAGATAGGTCAACATGTCATTAGCATATTAGCAAACAACATTATTCACTGACCCTGTGGAAAGATAACAATACAGAACTGTGGGGAGAATATCAGATGGCAAATAACAACTCAACACCATGAAAATAAGTAAAATAGAAATATACACAAAATGATACCCACATAGCATATCACACCATCACAACCTCTCCCCCCTCATAATAAGTGAGCACGCCATTAGGTCTACACAGACCTCTGGCCTGCTCACTTTAGTCCACTTTGTTCCACTGTTTATAGTTTCTTATACAGTGGCAGGGGTTGCAATAATCATGAGCACTTGTCCATAAATTCCTGGGTCCTGGCTTTATGGTCATACCAGGCTTTTTGACTGGACTGGGCCGTTCGCTGATGTTCATTAGCCAAGGTAGCTAGCTGGGCGAGACAGTCTCTGAACTCTAGAACGTAGGGAATGATGGGCGTTACGGTATCTGCGATATCTCCCTCCGCTTGTTCTTTCATAAGGAGAGGCCCACGGACCTTCTGCTCCCACAAAATGACTTTGCAACTCCCCAATGTCATTTCCAAGGAGGATATCTGCAGGAAGTCCTCCCATAACACCAATCCAGCACAGTTTTTCTCCAAAACCAAAATCCAAACGTACCAGAGCTCTCTGTATATATTTGCGGACACCCCCCGCCAGGACAATGGGAATTCCCGGGCCCTGGTGAATTGCCTCGGGTTGAACCACACGGGGGTCAGCGATAGTCAGGAATGCCCCGGTGTCTCTAAATCCCGACACTTTGCATCCATCAATTAAGACATCCTGCAGGTGGCAATGCCGTTGCTGTGTATTTCTGATGGACAAAGGCCGGAGTCCGTACACTCCAGGAGGGGTATCTATGGTTCTGTGGTCAGTGGTCCACTCTGGTGGGGGTGGTGGTAGCTCTTCCTCAGGCAGGATGGAGTGCACAAGATGCACTGGACGAGGTGGGGCTGCGTGGGGCTCCCTCCAAATCCTTGACGGACAGCTAGACTGCAAATGTCCAGGTTGCACACACCCGTAACATCTCCTCTCTGTGATACCCCCAGGTCGTGGTCGGAACTGTTGGGGCCCAGGATTGTGAGCTGTGATTGTCATCGGCCTGCAGCTGGGTGGAGGGGCAGATATGATCGGAGAGGGACGAGGAGCGGGAAAAGGCCGTGGTTCATTGTCCAGAAGCCTCCTCCATTGCGGTCGGATAGTAAGGGCTTCATCGGCCAGGGCTGCAGCTCTATCCACGGTGCACGGGGTGCGCTCCCGGACCCATTCCCGTACCTCTGCGGGGCACTTGGCAAGAAATTGTTCTATAAGGAACACCTGTATAACATCTTCCACAGTAAAGGCATTTTCTGATTCCAGCCATCTCCGACATGCCTGGGACATCTTATGTGCATACATCCTAAACGATCCCCCCGAACTGCATGGGAGGTCTTGGAACTTGGCCCTATATGAGTCTGGGGTGATAGCATGGTAATCCAGGATAGTCTGCTTTACAATGTTATAATCCTGGTTCTGCTGGGAGTCAATGGTTCGGTAAGCCTCCGCCAGGCTACCGTTCAGGAGTCCCACTAACAAACGCATCCAGCCAGAGTGGGGCACCTCCATCACAGCACACTGCTGCTCAAAGTCCTTGAAGAACCCCTCCACATCTCCGGAAGCCTCATCAAATGGCTTAAAGTCTGTCCGGGTGATCCGTACAGGCTCCCGGATCGTTGGGTTTACATTCCACATTGCGTTACTCCCTCTTTCAAGCTCCATTGCTTCTTGTCTCCGTTGTGCCCGGCGGGCAGCCTCCTCCTTGTACTCCTGAGAGACACCTGGGCCCAGAACCGCCATCTCTTGTTCGTACCACACCACCCACTGGCTTTTTGGGGTGGGGGTCCTCGTCTCCAGTGCTCATCCTTCAGACATATGGGAGTTAGTGGTCTGGCTAGCACCCACCAGTAGATCAATTAAGGCCTCTTTAGTCAGTCCCTGGTAGTTCATGCCCAGGTCTCTGGCTCTCTCCTGTAAACTGGATACAGTCCAATTTCTGTACTCACTCTGTGTGTGGTTGTCCATTAGGTTACGCTCTGTTGATCCCGCTGCTTGCCACCAGTTGTCACAGGTTCCTTCTCCGGTATCACACAATCAACATAGCAAGAGAATAGTGAACAATCCCAAGAACTTTATTTAGGCAAAAGTACGAAAGGTCCATATAATCTACCACACAAAGGATAAAATATTCCAGAACACAAATGCAGTTCAGTTACAGGATAAAAATCCAACAATCCAGCACAGAGGATAACAGTCCATATTCCCTTCTTTCTCTCACGTGCTGTGTTCACTTCATAGTTCCAAACAAGAAAGAAGAAATCAGCTGGGTATAATCCAAACAAAAAATAAACAGTAGCTATAGCAATTGGATATAGTTAAAACGTAACCTTTAATCGATTACCATAAAAAATGGCTACAAAAACACACACCCAAAGAATAAGTGAATGAACTGTGCCCTAAAAACCACACAGGACAGGAGGACTAATACACACAAACACATAAATGTTGAAAAATTGACTGCACCTTGGTTAATAGTTAGTGTATCCAACCGTGGCCCAAGAAAAGGAACCCTGAGGGGTTCTTTTTCTTGGGCCACGGTTGGATACACTAACTATTAACCAAGGTGCAGTCAATTTTTAAACATTTATGTGTTTGTGTGTATTAGTCCTCCTGTCCTGTGTGGTTTTTAGGGCACAGTTCATTCACTTATTCTTTGGGTGTGTGTTTTTGTAGCCATTTTTTATGGTAATCGATTAAAGGTTACGTTTTAACTATATCCAATTGCTATAGCTATAGTTCCAAACAAGACTGGTCTGTGTCTCACCTCCCCATTCACAGGTTAGGGGGGTGGGTCGCAGGGGCTCATTGTTTCAACAAGATAGGTCAACATGTCATTAGCATATTAGCAAACAACATTATTCACTGACCCTGTGGAGAGATAACAATACAGAACTGTGGGGAGAATATCAGATGGCAAATAACAACTAAACACCATGAAAATAAGTAAAATAGAAATATACACAAAATGATACCCACATAGCATATCACACCATCACAGTGTACTTCTAGGTACATTATTTATTATGCTACATGCCCTTGTGGTTATATTTATATCGGGATGACAACCAGGCAGCTTAAAGTAAGGATTAGGGAGCATGTCCTGGGGATCCAGGCGGCTGCAACTCAAGAGGATATATCGACTCTTAAAACAATCCCGAGACACTTTAAGTCTTGTCACCAAAGTGACAGCACACTCCTTAGAGGGCGTGGCATTGACATGCTCAATGTGAATATCCGTGGGGGTAACCTATTCAAACGTCTGGGCCAGTTGGAGACATGGTGGATATGGTCCCTTAACACTGTGCATCCAATGGGGCTAAATGAAAATATTAGTTATGCGCCTTATCTTTAGTCACCATGCTGCTGTGTTAGGATGTACATCCGCATCTTTTGGTGTTTTTACACTCTGCGAACTCTGCTTCAGGAAAATGGCCGCCGCGATCTCCATCTGCGCACGCGCGGCATCCTGCGGCCATTTTCCTGAAGCCCCGGGCAGCAGAGCGCTCCATCTGCGCATGCGCGGCCACAGGAAGATGGCCGCCCCACCGATCACCAGGGGAATAGCGCAGATCGCGCTCTTTTCCCTGCCCTGTGCAGTGGATTTGGGACCTTGGGCATGCGCAAACCACTACGCCACCAACATACAGATAAGCAAGATCTGGGGGAAGAAACAGCGATGTCACCACGCCCATCTGACCAGACCAGCCTGATTGACAGGCGAAAGCGGCTACTTTGGTAACGTATTTCGGCAGCATAGGTGGGGAATCGGGGTCCACAAAATACACTATTGTAATGCACAGCTCAGGCCCTATTTAACAGTATTTTTATCTCATATGGAAAAAACGGGGTGACAGGTTCCCTTTAATATCTGAAGTCTGGAACAGTCTGTGTGGTGTATGAAGATTACCGGACGTGCAAATTTTTCGTGTTATCTGGATGGACTTTGGGATGACCTCACCTTATGGGACTTTATTATAATATTCGGATTAGTTATAACAACTTGTAACCTCTTATAACCATACCTATGGGTTTAATGTGTGACATATGCACATGCTATGTATAGTACTGCAGGTGGTTATTATTTATAATTTTTGTGATAATATATTTATGTCATAGTGTTACTAACCATCATTATTCACCTGTTGCTATTATTACTATATGGCAAGGGCCTCTATATACCTTGTATGTATATAGGTATAGTTAATGAGCATACCCTCCTTATTTCTATGATTGTATTTTATTTGCTGTCCATAAGTGTGGGGGGGCTATAATATTTGTCCATGTGGATATATGTAAGTTATCTGAATGTGCTCGTCATTTAGAACATATGTATGGGGTCTTTTGTAGTTTATACCACCGTAGCCATCGTTGTCCCACTTAGTATGATTGGAGTATCTTCGTTACTCTTTAGTATTCCCGCACCACTGCCCTGACTTTGCCCTTACACAATATGGCTGCAATGTGTATGATTTTGTTTGCACATGCGCCGCCTGTGCTTCGGTCCGTTCGGTTCCCACTGACTGCGCGCCGACTTCCGGATCACGTGGGGCCCCACGTGTTTCCGGTTTTTGGCTGCCCGGCTCACTGTGACCAGATGGATGTGAGGTAACGCGGGGCTGCGCAGCGCCACTATTTAATCTCTGTGCCCTGCTGCATCTATGCGCCCCTTGAGGAAGGTACCATACCGAAACGCGCGTCGGGGTGGACGGGGGTCCCTGTGTTACTTGTCATCTATACCAGGTAATGTGCACTTATATATGGATAATGTTATCCGCACCCATTAGTGGCTTATACGGCTATTATTGCCACATGTGCTAGTGGATGCTACCAGTATTGCACCTTGCACTTTATACTCTGCACTGATTGGGTTGATTGTATGCAATTGCTTTTATTCAGGGATGTACCCTACCTTGGGCATATTTGGATGCCTTTGACATCCTTTGTCATCTTTTAGCCCTACTGTGTCCGTTTTGTCTGGAATAATGTCTTGTATTCTCTATAATAAAGTGGAATTAATTGTGGATTTCATGACTGCTTGGTGGTTCTTTAGTTTATTTTAACAGAGGGCAGAATGTCAGATGATGTGCTGCAGAGACCGGAGCAGAAGAGAACGGGGACAGGTATTAATTTATTTTTAATGTAAGGAGCAATATATGGGGCCCACTATAGTGAATGGATCAATATATAGCGCCAATTATCCTGAATGGAGTACTATATGAGGCCCATTTTACTGAATGGAGCACTGTATGGGGCATATTTTACTGAATGGAACAACATAAGGGGCTCATTATACTGAATGGAGCAATATAAGGGGCCCATTATACTGTGCGGAGCAATATATGGGGCTCATTATACTGAATGAAACAATATATGTGGCCCATTATACTGAATGGTGCAATAAATGGGGCCTATTTTACTGAACAGAGCAATATATTTGGCACGTTATCCTGAATGGAGCAATATATGGGGCCCATTATACTGAATGGAGCAATATTTGGGCATCATGAATTGTGGCACGTGTTAAAGGGGCCCACTGAGACTCTTTCACCCTGGCCCACAAAAACTTGGAGCCGGCCCTGGAGCCTAGTTAGTGGCAGCGCCTGCCAGAAGACTAGAGTGACAAGAAGAAGGAAGGGTAGCTGAGAGACAGCTGAGAAGGAAATTAAAAAAGTTTATTGGTTCTTTTAACCCCTTCACAGCCCTCAGAATCCTGCAAAATGGCTGCCTTTTTCTGTGTTGGTGTAGATCAAATTCCTCAAAATTCGGATTTTCTAGAATTAAAGTTACTATTATAAATCTTGAGATTTTGAACTTTGTGCATTTGAATTTGGGAATTTGGTAGTAGGAGCTAAGCTGCGGCCCTCGCCTATTGTCACCGCTGAATCTTGGGGTTTCTCCTGTAGCTTTATATTAGAGGTAGAGTTGAGAAAATCGATTCAAAATTATTCAGATTTGCTACGAAATTCCCCCAAAATTCATAGCGAATCTGATCAATTTTGAATCGATTTTGTCATCATTCTCTACTTCTAATATAAAGCTACAGGAGTAACCACAGATTCAGTGGTGACAATAGGCGACGGCCGCAGCTTAGCTCCTGCTCCCTGTACTGTGACCTCTGCGCATAGCACGCCCATGCAGTTTCCCGTACGCTAGCTTGCTTTCAGATTGAGGTTTCTCATGTTCCTGTGGCTCTAATGAAAGGTTTCTCATGTCCAAGTGACATCTGTAAATTGCAGTTCAGGCAATATATGGATATATATATACATTTCCTTCAAGAAAGCCAATGTTATTTTTTGCATCTCTAGACCTCATGGAGCTTTATTCTGTAAGGAGAAGATTGATCTTTGCACTTTGTGCTCACATATAAATCTCTGTCCTTTCAGTCTGTTGCAGTTTATATGTTTTACGGAACATTATAATGTTCTTTCCCTGGGACTGAATAATGTTAAAAGCCTGAATAAATTATTTTCTGGCTGTTTGCTAACATTTACTGTCAATTGTCTCTTCCTATAGAAACTGACTATACTTAAAATGGAAAATTAAACAAAGGACTTATAATTTCACGTTCGGTTAGTAGAGAAGCTTTATAATATGCTTAGGTTACTCTAGTCTTTAACCATTGCCATATCTAATTTTACCTTCTAAAGGCTGAACGAGAAGGAATATGATCTCTGCTTTAATAAAGGTCCATTGGGAATAATTAGAGAAAAAATATGACCTTCAGGCCTCGCAGTCTACTGAAGCTGCAATGAAGACATTTCAGTTGCTAGAATCTGAGCAGTTCCTGTCTGTTTATTAAGTAGGATTATTTTATAGATTCATTTTAAAAGCTTCTTTATTTATCCAAAAAGTACCCCCACCCACACTACAATTATAGCAGCTTTCACAACGATACCTTCAAAAAGCAATTTGTGCTAATCTACCCATTTCTAGTAATTGTTTCCACTGCTCCTAATAAATCCCTGATCTGGTGCATAAACTACAATATGAAAAAGAGATATAAATATGCTTTGGAAAGCTTCATAACAGTTTCAACACAATGTTGCACTATTCATTTTTCACCTAATGCATTTACAGGAAAGATCAAGGAAAAAAAGCAATGTCGGACAGAAGGTGAAACAAATTAGTGAAACGATGGCATAACCATTTAGAAGAAAAAATGACAAAGCTTTTGGAAGGTCTTCATGGGAATCGTTGATCACCCACGAGTACAATCTATGAATTACCACAACTTCATTTTAGCATTTAAGGTAAAAGAAGTCAAGAATATATGTTATGTATTATTATATTATATATTATATATTAGAAGTGTGCAAAAACAGATTTTCAGTGCCCTAGTCTGGCATCCCACGTGGCGATGGAACCACCATGGATGTCTTTACTTCCATGCCCAACATTCTAGACACCTCTTGGTAAGAACCAGACTCAGATGTAGTCATTATCCTTCATCCAAATCATGATATTGCAGAACCTAGTGAGTACAAGAGGTACCCAGGGTACCAGGACAGGTGCAAAAAAGAAGACTGACCTGGCCCGGCAGTCACGGAGGACTGGACTGAATGATGGACCAAGGCCGTGAAGATATACAAGAGGTTTTGGTGATAATTTTGAGGTCTTTGCACCTATTATTGCATGAGAAGTGTTGATTTTTTTCTACCTCTTTATGTTTACCAATATATATAGTATATTTGTGTATATATTACAAAACTGGTTAAATCAGGAGTATGCGCTATAATATGTACATTTCTTTTTTGTGGTGAATGCAGGTTTCCTGCGGCCGGCTACCGGACTATCCTGTCACGTATCTTCTTTGTTTTGTTGGCGCCTTAGACTTTTGTGCTCAGGTTTATTTAATAATTTCACTGCAATGTTTTTCCTTTTTGAAAAATGACTTTTCGTTGGCTCCAGCAAGTCATAGTTGTTCCTGTCAAGTAACGTCCAAAGAGGCAGAAGACAGTCTGCCTCAGCTTTCATAGGCAGTGTGATCAGAAATGATTAGCTGAGAGAGCCATTGTGATCCATCACTGACATGATAGTGGATTAGTATGAAATATGGAATTAGTATCAATATTTACATACAGTTTAGAGGTTATTTAATCAAAATATAAGGGCTCTGTCTAAAATACTCTCCCTTCATATATCGGGGTGTATCCGAGAAGGGCAAGCAGAGCATACAGTTGAAACCAGAAGTTTACATACATTATATAAAAAGACACATCTGTATGTTTTTCTCAATATCTGACATGAAATCAGACTAAACCTTTCCCATTTTAGGTCAATTAGGATTGCCATAATTATTAATATTTGACAAATGCCAGAATAATGAGAGAGAGAGAGAGAGAGAGAGTGTTTTAAGGCATTTTTATTACTTACTGCAAAGTCAAAAGTTTACATACACTTATATTATTATGCCTTTAAACAATTCTGACCTGCCCATATGATGATGTCATGTGTTTGGAAGCTTCTGATTCAGTTTTTTTGGCTACATTTGAGTTAATTAGAGACACACCTGGGAATGTATTTTAATACACACCTGAAACACACTGCTTCTTTGTGTAGCATCATGGGAAAGTCTCAAGAAATCAGCCAAGATATCAGGAACAGAGTTGTGGACTTGCACAAGTCTGGCTCATCCTTGGGTACAATTTCAAGATTCCTGAAGGTGCCTTGTTCATCTGTACAAACAATTATACGCAAGAACAAACAAGGTGGGAATGTCCAGCCATCATATCCCTCAGGATGTTGATGGGTTCTGTGTCAAAGAGATAAATGTGCTTTTGTCCGACATGTGCATATCAACCCAAGGACAAAAGCAAAAGACCTTGTGAAAATGATCGCGGCAGCTGGTAAGATTGTGTCAATATCCACAGTGAAACGCCACTTTGCCAGGAAGAAGCAAGGTAATATAAAAAAGCCAGTTTAATGTTTGCAAATGCAGACAGGAATAAAGACCTTAATTTTTGGAGACCTGTCCTGTGGTCTGATGAAACTAAAATTGAACTTTTTGGGCATAATGACCATTGTTACATTTGGAGGAAACAGGGAGAAGCTTGGAAGCCTAAGAACACCATCCTAACTGTCAAACATGGGGGTGGCAGCATCATGTTGTTGTGTTGTTTTGCTGCAGGAAGGACTGGAGCACTTCACAACATAGATGGCATCATGAGAAAAGAAGATTATGTGGCAATACTGAAGAAACATCTCAAGACATCAGCCAGAACTCTAAAGCTTGGGCGGAAATGAGTCTTCCAAATGGACAATGACAAAAAACATACTGCCAAAATGGTAACAAAGTGGCTTAAGGATAACAAAGTCAATGTTTTGGAGTGGCAATCACAAAGCCCTGATCTCAATCCAATTGAAAATTTATGGGCAAAGCTGAAAAGGCCGGTGTGAGCAAGGGGATCTACAAAGCTGGATCAGTTACTCTAGTTTTGTCAGGAGGAATGGGCCCAAATTCCAACCAACTATTGTAAGAAGTTTGTGGAAGGAGATCCTAAACGTTTGACCCAAGTCATTCCGTTTAAGGGCAATGGTACCAAATATTAATGAAATGTATGTAAACTTTTGACTTTGCAGTAAGTAGTAAAAATGCCTTAAAACATTCTCTCTCTCATTATTCTGGCATTTGGCAAATATTAATAATTATGGTAATCCTAACTGACCTAAAACGGGAAAAGTTTATTCTCATTTCATGTCAGATATTGAGAAAAACATGCAGATGTGTCTTTTTATCTAATGTATATAAACTTCTGGTTTCAACTGTATATCCCCCGGGAGCAGCCCTACCTGATGCGAAGGGGTGAGATGCTTCTCATAATGGAATTCAGGAATCCTCTTAGCCGATTGTCAAGCTGACAGCCAGCTAAGAGAAGGTGTAGCACGCCATCTCCCAGCAATCATATGTACAAATGTCTTTAAGGCTAGAGTACAGTTGAGGCCTTATACGCTGGTACTTCTCAGTCAGCACAACATCACCTGCGTGATCTGGTCATCTGGATCTCACTGCTGACATCACTCTCCAGCGCCACAATGACGCGAAGAACATTAGTATGGTAACCACTCCAGTCGAGTTGAAGAAACTGAAGATTTATTGTAATTGGGAATGAAGCAGAATTTTTTATATAGACAGTTTAGGAGGAAACAATATGAAGAGCAAGGTGTTGGGAATGGGGGCAGAAACCGTATGAGGAAGTGGGATGTATGAGTAGACAGCATGGTGAGCGAATGGGTAATGTGTGAGGAGACAGTGTGGTGAGCGGGAGGGAAATGTGTGAAGTGACAGAATGGGGAGTGGGGCATGGGATCTGTAGGAAGACAATATAGGCTGTGTTGAATATGTGAGGAAACAGTATGAGGAGCAGGGGGAAAATGGGTGGAAAACAGTATGGGGAGCAGGGGAATGTGTGATTAGACTGTATGGAGAACGAGGGAGTAAATATGCTGTAGATGTGAAAAGTCATCATGGGATCAGGACAAGTTGAAGAAGAAAAGAAAGAGGCTGACTTGACATTAAAGTTGATGTACCATATATTGATGGTGGTTCTGGTGCTGAATTCATGTACAGATGGTGGTCCTGGTAATGTATTTGTGTACTGATGGTGGTTCTGGTGATTTATTCATGTACTAATGTGGTTCTGATGATGTATTCATCTATTGATGATGGTTCTGATGATGTGCTCATGTACTGATGGTGGTTCTTTGAATTTTTTTCATGTACTAATGTTGCTTCTGGTCATGTATTCATCTACTGACGGTGGTTCTGGTGATGTATTTTTGTACTTATGGGGGTTGTGTAGCTGTGTTTCTATAATGATGTTGTTTATCATAATACGTTTTCTGTACTGATTGGGGTTCTAGTGATGTACTTCTCCACTATTGGAGTTCTGGTGATGGAATTTTGTGCTGTTATTGGTTCTGATCCTGTACTGTTATGATCTGGTGACCTTGGAGCCGCATGAAACTTTCTCTGGAGTCGGTGGAACCTATACTGACCGCAATCCTGAACTAACACCGCAACTAGAAGTAGCCGTGGGGTGTGCCTAACACTCCCTAGACACCTTGACACAGCCGGAGGACTAGATACCCCTATAGATGGAAATGGGAATGCTATCTTGCCTCAGAGCAGACCCCCAAAGGATAGGCAGCCCCCCACGAATAATGACTGTGAGTAGGAGAAGAATAGACACACACAGGTAGAAAACAGGATTTAGCAAAAGAGGCCACTCTAGCTAAATAGGAAAGGATAGGACAGATAACTAGGCGGTCAGTATTAAAACCCTTCCAAAAATATCCACAGCAGATAATACAAAAAGTTCCACAATCTAACTAAAGACATGGAATGTATATCTGCCACTCCAGAGAATCCAGCAAGACTGAGAAAATACTGACACAATCTAAGCTGGACAAGAAAACACAAAGAATAGCACTGAATTGTGAAGCACACAACATGTGTACCACAGGGAAAAAGAACCAGACACTTATCTTTGCTGATTTGGCAGAAAGGCAGGAGTAACCAGGCAGAGGTCCTACACCTCCCAACAACAATTGACAACTGGCAAGGACTAATGAATCCTGCATGCCTAAATACCCCAGTCAGATCTGCAATCAGCAGATAAACCTGACCAGGACTGCAACTCAGGGGCAACTGCATTACCACCTACAACCACCGGAGGGAGCCCAAAAGCAGAATTCACAACAGTACCCCCCCCCCTTGAGGAGGGGTCACCGAACCCTCACCAGAGCCCCTAGGCTGATCAGGACGAGCCAGATGAAAAGCATGAACCAAATCAGCAGCATGGACATCAGAAGCAAAAACCCAAGAATTATCCTCCTGGCCATAACCCTGAAGCCTCCGCCTCGAAAAACGAGAATCCAAAATCTTCTCAACCACATACTCCAACTCCCCATCAACCAACACAGGGGCCGGAGGATCAACAGAGGGAACAACGGGCACCACATATTTCCGCAATAAAGATCTATGGAAGACATTATGGATAGCAAAAGAGGCCGGAAGCGCCAATCAAAAAGACACCAGATTAATAATCTCAGAAATCCTATAAGGACCAATAAACCGAGGCTTAAACTTAGGGGAAGAGACCTTCATAGGAACATGACGGGAAGATAACCAAACCAAATCCCCAACCCGAAGCCGGGAACCAACACACTGACGACGGTTAGCAAAACGTTGAGCCTCCTCCTGAGACAACACCAAATTGTCCACCACATGAGCCCAAATCTGCTGCAACCTGTCAACCACAGAATCCACACCAGGACAGTCAGAAGGCTCAACCTGCCCAGAAGAAAAACGAGGATGAAAACCAAAATTACAAAAAAAAGGCGAAACCAAAGTAGCCGAACTAGCCCGATTATTAAGGGCAAACTCGGCCAATGGCAAAAAGGCCACCCAATCATCCTGATCGGCAGACACAAAGCATCTCAAATAAGTCTCCAAAGTCTGATTAGTTCGCTCGGTCTGGCCATTTGTCTGAGGATGGAATGCAGAAGAAAAAGACAAATCAATGCCCAGCCTAGCACAAAAGGCCCGCCAAAACCTAGAAACAAACTGGGAACCTCTGTCGGACACAATATTCTCCGGAATACCATGCAAACGAACCACATGCTGAAAAAACAACGGAACCAACTCTGAAGAGGAAGGCAATTTAGGCAAAGGCACAAAATGAACCATCTTAGAAAACCGGTCACAAACAACCCAGATAACCGACATCCTCTGGGAAACCGGAAGATCAGAAATAAAATCCATAGAAACATGTGTCCAGGGCCTCTCAGGGACCGGCAATGGCAAAAGTAACCCACTAGCACGGGATCAACAAGACTTGACCCGCGCACAAGTCCCACAGGACTGCACAAAAGAAAGCACATCACGTGTGTCATGAATCCCAATGGCTAGGGATAGCAAGGGACAAGCAAAGTAATACAAAATATCGGACGAGCTCTAGGGTGATGGAACCTGGGCTGACCGCTGCCCTACGCCTGACAAACGCAACTAGAGATAGCCAGGGAGCGTGCCTACGTTGGTTCTAGACGCCACGCACCAGCCTAAGAGCTAACTAGTACTGCAGAGAAAATAAAGACCTCACTTGCCTCCAGAGGAATGAACCCCAAAAGGTATAGTTGCCCCCCACATGTATTGACGGTAAAATGAGAGGAAGGCACACACATAGAGATGATATATATAGGTTCAGCAAATTGAGGCCCGCTGTAAACTAGAAAGCAGAACGATACAAAAGGGGTCTGAGCGGTCAGCAAAAAACCCTAATCAAAAAACCATCCTGAGATTACAAGAACCCATGTGCCAACTCATGGCACATGGGGAGAACCTCAGTCCACTAGAGCTACCAGCTAGCATAGAGACATAATAAGCAAGCTGGACAAAAAAACCAACAACTGAAAATAAGCACTTAGCTTATCCTGAAAGATCTGGGAGCAGGTAGGCAGGAACCAAACAGAGCACATCTGAATACATTGATAGCCGGCAAGGGAATGACAGAAAGGCCAGGTAAAATAGGAAACACCCAGCCTCTGATGGACAGGTGGAAACCAAAGGCCGCAACCCACCAAAGTCACCCAGTACCAGCAATAACCACCAGAGGGAGCCCACAAACAGAATCCACAACAGTACCCCCCCCTTGAGGAGGGGTCACCGAACCCTCACGAGAACCCCCAGGGCGATCAGGGTGAGCTCTATGGAAGGCGCGGACCAAATCAGTCGCATGAACATCGGAGGCGACCACCCAGGAATTATCCTCCTGACCATAACCCTTCCACTTAACCAAATACTGGAGTTTGCGTCTGGAAACACGAGAATCCAAGATCTTCTCAACAACATACTCCAATTCTCCCTCCACCAGCACCGGAGCAGGAGGCTCAACCGAAGGAACAACGGGCACCTCATACCTCCGCAACAACGACCGATGGAACACATTATGAATAGCAAACGATGCTGGGAGATCCAAACGAAAAGATACAGGGTTAAGAATCTCCGAGATCCTATAAGGACCGATGAACCGAGGCTTGAACTTAGGAGAAGAGACCTTCATAGGGACAAAACGAGAAGACAACCACACCAAATCCCCAACAAGAAGTCGGGGACCCACGCGGCGACGGCGATTAGCAAACTGCTGAGTCTTCTCCTGAGATAACTTCAAATTGTCCACCACCTGGTTCCAAATCTGATGCAGCCTGTCCACCACCACGTCCACTCCAGGACAATCCGAAGACTCCACCTGACCAGAGGAAAAACGAGGATGAAACCCCGAATTACAAAAAAAAGGAGAGACCAACGTGGCCGAACTAGCCCGATTATTAAGAGCAAATTCGGCCAGTGGCAAAAAAGCAACCCAGTCATCTTGATCAGCAGAAACAAAACACCTCAAATAAGTTTCCAAGGTCTGATTAGTTCGCTCCGTCTGGCCATTCGTCTGAGGATGGAATGCAGACGAGAAAGACAAATCAATGCCCATCTTGGCACAAAACGTCCGCCAAAATCTAGACACAAACTGGGATCCCCTGTCAGAAACGATATTCTCCGGAATCCCATGCAAACGAACCACGTTCTGAAAAAATAAAGGGACCAACTCAGAGGAGGAAGGCAACTTAGGCAAGGGCACCAAATGAACCATCTTAGAAAAGCGGTCACACACAACCCAGATAACGGACATTTTCTGTGAAACCGGGAGATCAGAAATAAAATCCATGGAAATGTGCGTCCAAGGCCTCTTCGGGATGGGCAAGGATAACAACAACCCACTGGCCCGAGAACAGCAAGGCTTAGCTCGAGCACACACTTCACAAGACTGCACAAAGGTACGCACATCCCTAGACAAGGAAGGCCACCAAAAAGACCTGGCAACCAAGTCTCTAGTACCAAATGTTCCAGGATGACCAGCCAACACAGAAGAATGGACCTCGGAGATGACTCTACTGGTCCAATCATCCGGAACAAACAGTCTTTCTGGTGGACAACGATCCGGTTTATCCACCTGAAACTCCTGCAATGCACGTCGCAAGTCTGGGGATACGGCAGACAATATTACCCCATCCCTAAGGATACCAGTAGGCCCAGAGTCTCCAGGAGAGTCAGGCACAAAACTCCTGGAAAGAGCATCTGCCTTCACATTCTTTGAACCTGGCAGGTATGAAACCACGAAATTGAAACGAGAAAAAAACAACGACCAACGAGCCTGTCTAGGATTCAAACGCCTGGCAGACTCAAGGTAAATGAGATTCTTGTGATCAGTCAAGACCACCACACGATGTTTAGCACCCTCAAGCCAATGACGCCACTCCTCAAATGCCCACTTCATGGCCAAAAGCTCCCGATTACCCACATCATAATTGCGCTCGGCGGGCGAGAATTTTCTAGAGAAGAATGCACATGGCTTCATCACCGAGCCATTAGAACTTCTCTGTGACAAAACCGCCCCCGCTCCAATCTCGGAAGCATCAACCTCAACCTGAAAAGGAAGTGAAACATCTGGTTGACACAACACAGGAGCAGAAGAAAACCGGCGCTTAAGTTCCTGAAAGGCCTCCACGGCCGCAGGAGACCAATCAGCAACATCAGCACCCTTTTTAGTCAAATCAGTCAAAGGTTTAACAATACTGGAAAAATTAGCAATGAACCGACGATAAAAATTAGCAAACCCCAAGAACTTCTGAAGGCTCTTAACAGATGTAGGTTGTGTCCAGTCACAAATCGCCTGAACCTTGACGGGATCCATCTCAATAGTAGAAGGAGAAAAAATGTACCCCAAAAAAGAAATCTTCTGGACTCCGAAGAGACACTTTGAGCCCTTCACAAACAGAGAATTGGCCCGCAGAACCTGAAACACCTTCCTGACCTGTAGAACATGAGACTCCCAGTCATCAGAAAACACCAAAATATCATCCAAATACACAATCATAAACTTATCCAGATATTCACGGAAAATATTGTGCATAAAGGACTGAAAGACTGACGGAGCATTGGAGAGTCCAAAAGGCATTACCAAATACTCAAAATGGCCCTCAGGCGTATTAAATGCGGTTTTCCACTCATCACCCTGTTTTATCCGCACCAGATTATACGCACCGCGAAGATCTATCTTAGTGAACCACCTAGCCCCCTTAATGTGAGCAAACAAATCAGTCAATAATGGCAATGGATACTGATACTTGACTGTAATCTTATTCAGAAGGCGATAATCTATACAAGGCCTCAGGGAACCATCTTTTTTTGCCACGAAAAAAAAAACCTGCTCCCAGAGGGGACGAAGATGGACGAATATGTCCCTTTTCCAAGGACTCCTTAATATAATTCCGCATAGCAGTATGCTCTGGCAGTGACAGATTAAATAAACGACCCTTAGGAAACTTACTGCCAGGAATCAATTCTATAGCACAGTCACAATCTCTATGCGGAGGGAGCGAATTGAGCTTAGGCTCCTCAAAAACATCCCTATAGTCAGACAAAAACGCAGGGATCTCAGAAGGAGTAGATGAAGCGATTGAAATCGGAGGTGCATAATCATGAACCCCCTGACATCCCCAGCTTAACACAGACATTGTTTTCCAGTCCAGGACAGGATTATGAGTTTGTAACCATGGCAGACCAAGCACTAGTACATCATGTAAATTATACAGTACAAGGAAGCGAATCACCTCCTGATGAACGGGAGTCATGCGCATGGTCACTTGTGTCCAATACTGCGGTTTATTCATAGCCAATGGTGTAGAGTCAATTCCCTTCAGAGGAATAGGAACTTCCAGAGGTTCCAGACTAAAACCGCAGCGTTTAGCAAATGACCAATCCATAAGACTCAGGGCAGCGCCCGAATCCACATAGGCATCGACGGAAATGGAAGACAGTGAAAAAATCAGAGTCACAGACAAAATGAACTTAGGCTGCAGAGTACCAATGGCAAAAGATTTATCAACCCTTTTTGTGCGTTTAGAGCATGCTGATATAACATGAGCTGAATCACCACAATAAAAACACAATCCATTTTTCCGCCTATAATTTTGCCGTTCACTTCTGGACTGAATTCTATCACATTGCATAGTCTCAGGTGCCTGTTCAAAAGACACCGCCAACTGGTGCACGGGTTTGCGCTCCCGTAAACGCCGATCAATCTGAATGGCCATAGCCATCGACTCATTCAGACCTGTAGGCGTAGGGAACCCCACCATAATATCCTTAATGGCCTCGGAAAGACCATTTCTGAAGTTTGCAGCCAGGGCGCACTCATTCCACTGAGTAAGCACCGACCATTTCCGAAATTTTTGACAATATATTTCCGCTTCATCATACCCCTGAGAGAGGGCTAATAAAGCCTTTTCAGCCGGAATCTCCAGGTTGGGTTCCTCATAGAGCAATCCCAATGCCAGAAAAAATGCATCCACATTGAGCAATGCAGGATCCCCTGGTGCCAATGCAAATGCCCAATTCTGAGGGTCGCCTCGCAGGAAAGATATTACAATCTTGACCTGTTGAGCAGGGTCTCCAGAGGAGCGAGATTTTAAAGAAAGAAACAATTTACAATTGTTCCTGAAATTCAGGAAGGTAGATCTATCTCCAGAAAAGAACTCTGGAATAGGAATTCTAGGTTCAGACATGGGAGTGTGAACAACAAAATCCTGTATGTTTTGAACTTTTGCCGCGAGATTACTCAGGCTGGAAGCCAAACTCTGGACATCCATGTTAAACAGCTAATATCAGAGCCATTCAAGGGTTAAGAGGAGGTAAGAAGCAGCTAGACAGCAATTAAGGGCTAGGCAGCAAAACTCTGAAGGAAAGAAAAGAAAAAAAAAAAAAATTTCCCTTAAACACTTCTTTTTCTCCTGCTTCAGCCCAAACAATTAACACTTTGTGGGCCGGCTATACTGTCATGAATCCCAATGGCTGGGGATAGCAAGGGACAAGCAAAGTAATACAAAATATCGGACGAGCTCTAGGGTGATGGAACCTGGGCTGACCGCTGCCCTACGCCTGACAAACGCAACTAGAGATAGCCAGGGAGCGTGCCTACGTTGGTTCTAGACGCCACGCACCAGCCTAAGAGCTAACTAGTACTGCAGAGAAAATAAAGACCTCACTTGCCTCCAGAGGAATGAACCCCAAAAGGTATAGTTGCCCCCCACATGTATTGACGGTGAAATGAGAGGAAGGCACACACATAGAGATGATATATATAGGTTCAGCAAATTGAGGCCCGCTGTAAACTAGAAAGCAGAACGATACAAAAGGGGTCTGAGCGGTCAGCAAAAAACCCTAATCAAAAAACCATCCTGAGATTACAAGAACCCATGTGCCAACTCATGGCACATGGGGAGAACCTCAGTCCACTAGAGCTACCAGCTAGCATAGAGACATAATAAGCAAGCTGGACAAAAAAACCAACAACTGAAAATAAGCACTTAGCTTATCCTGAAAGATCTAGGAGCAGGTAGGCAGGAACCAAACAGAGCACATCTGAATACATTGATAGCCGGCAAGGGAATGACAGAAAGGCCAGGTAAAATAGGAAACACCCAGCCTCTGATGGACAGGTGGAAACCAAAGGCCGCAACCCACAAAAGTCACCCAGTACCAGCAATAACCACCAGAGGGAGCCCACAAACAGAATCCACAACACACGTGACAACGAAGGCCACCAAAAGGACCTACCAACCAAATCTCTGGTACCAAAAATACCAGGATGACCAGCCAACACAGAACAGTGAACCTCAGAAATCACTCTACTAGTCCATCTGTCCGGAACAAACAATTTCCCCACAGGACAGCGGTCAGGTCTATCAGCCTGAAATTCCTGAAGAACCCGCCGTAAATCAGGGGAAATGGCAGAAAGGACCACCCCTTCTTTCAGAATGCCGACCGGTTCAAGGGCCTCAGGAGAATCAGGCAAAAAACTCCTAGAAAGGGCATCAGCCTTAATATTCTTAGAACCCGGAAGATACGAAACCACGAAATCAAAACGGGAAAAAAACAAGGACCATCGAGCCTGTCTAGGACTCAGCCGTTTGGCAGACTCGAGGTAAATCAAATTCTTATGATCGGTCAGGACCACAATACGGTGCTTAGCTCCCTCAAGCCAATGTCGCCACTCCTCAAACGCCAACTTCATAGCCAACAACTCCCGATTGCCGACATCATAATTGCGTTCAGCAGGCGAAAACTTGCGGGAGAAGAAGGCACACGGTTTCATCAAAGAACCAACAGAATCCTCTGAGACAAAACGGCCCCTGCCCCAATCTCAGAAGCATCAATCTCAACCTGAAACGGAAGAGAAACATCTGGTTGGCGAACACCGGAGCAGAAATAAATCGGCGTTTAAGCTCCTGAAAGGCAGAGACAGCCGCAGAGGACCAATTCGCCACATCAGCGCCTTTTTTCGTCAAATCAGTCAAGGGTTTAACCACGCTGGAGAAGTTAGCAATGAAACGGCGATAAAAATTTGCAAAACCCAAAAATTTCTGAAGGCTCTTCACGGATGTGGGTTGAATCCAATCATGAATGGCCTGAACCTTAACCGGATCCATCTCCATAGATGAGGGAGAAAAAATAAAGCCCAAAAAAGAAACCTTCTGCACCCCAAAGAGACACTTAGACCCCTTCACAAACAAAGCATTGTCACGAAGGATCTGAAATACCATCCTGACCTGTTCCACATGAGACTTCCAATCATCGGAAAAAATCAAAATATCGTCCAAATATACAATCAAGAATTTATCAATATAAGTCCGGAAGATATCATGCATGAAGGATTGAAAAACAGATGGAGCGTTAGTGAGCCCGAATGGCATCACAAGGTATTGAAAATGGCCTTCGGGCGTATTAAACGCAGTTTTCCATTCATCACCCTGTTTAATACGAACAAGATTATATGCCCCCCGAAGGTCAATCTTAGTAAACCAACTAGCCCCCTTAATCCTAGCAAACAAATCGGAAAGCAAAGGTAAAGGGTATTGAAACTTGACCGTGATCTTATTCAAGAGGCGATAATCAATACAAGGTCTCAAGGAGCCATCCTTCTTAGCAACAAAAAAAAAACCTGCTCCCAACGGTGAAGAAGATGGCCGAATATGCCCTTTCTCCAAAGACTCTTTAACATAACTCCGCATGGCGGTATGTTCAGGCACAGACAGGTTGAAAAGTCGACCCTTAGGAAACTTACTGCCTGGAATCAAGTCAATAGCACAATCACAGTCCCTGTGCGGTGGAAGGGAACTGGACTTGGGCTCATCGAACACATCCTGAAAATCAGACAAAAACTCTGGAATTTCAGAAGAGGAAGAAGAGGAGATTGACATCAAAGGAACATCATTATGAACCCCCTGACAACCCCAACTAGTCACAGACATAGATTTCCAATCCAATACAGGATTATGCACCTGCAACCACGGGAAACCCAGCACGATAACATCATGCAAATTATGCAACACCAGAAATCGACAATCTTCCTGATGGGCTGGCGCCATGTGCATGGTCACCTGTGTCCAAAACTGAGGCTTATTTTTAGCCAAAGGTGTAGCATCAATCCCCCTTAAAGGAATAGGGTTCTGCAAAGGCTGCAAGGGAAAACCACAACGCCTGGCAAACTCAAAATCCATCAAGTTCAAGGCGGCGCCTGAATCCACAAACGCCATGACAGAGAATGATGACAATGAGCAAATCAAGGACACCGATAACAGGAATTTAGGTTGTACAGTACTGATGGTAGCGATCCTCTTTGTCCGCTTAGGGCAGACTGAAATGACATGAGAAGCGTCACCACAATAATAACACAACCCATTCTGACGTCTGAATCCTTGTCGTTCCGTTCTAGACAAAATCCTATCACACTGCATTGGCTCAGGAATTGGCTCTGAGGACTGCGCCACAGCGCGCACAGTTCTACGCTCCCGCAAGTGCCGATCAATCTGAATGGCCAGAGACAAAGAATCACTCAGACCGGAAGGCGTGGGAAACCCCACCATAACATCTTTAAATGATTCAGAAAGACCCTTTCTGAAAATTGCCGCCAAAGCATCATCATTCCATTTAGTCAACACAGACCATTTTCTAAATTTCTGACAAAACAATTCTGCCGCCTCTTGACCCTGAGACAGGGCCAACAAGGTTTTCTCCGCTTGATCCACAGAATTAGGTTCATCATATAATAATCCTAAAGCCTGAAAAAAGGAATCTACATTAAGCAAGGCCGGATTCCCAGATTCCAGGGAAAATGCCCAATCCTGTGGATCACCACGCAGCAGGGAGATGACAATTTTAACCTGCTGAATGGAATCACCGGAGGATCGCGGTCTCAGAGCAAAAAACAATTTACAATTATTTTTAAACCCCCAAAATTTGGACCTATCACCAAAAAACAAATCAGGAGTAGGAATCTTCGGTTCTAAAGCTGGAGTCTGAACAATATAATCAGAAATACCCTGTACCCTAGCAGCAAGCTGGTCTACACGAGAAGCCAATTCCTGAACATCCATGCTGGCACAAGACTCCTCAGCCACCCATAAATAAAGAGGGAAAAAAAGACTAAACAGACTGCAGAAAAAAAAATGGCTCAACACTTTTCTTCCCTTCTTCTGAGATGCATTTAACTCATTATGGGCCAGTTGTACTGTTATGATCTGGTGACCTTGGAGCCGCATGAAACTTTCTCTAGGTGGTCAGTATTAAAACCCTTCCAAAAATATCCACAGCAGATAATACAAAAAGTTCCACAATCTAACTAAAGACATGGAATGTATATCTGCCACTCCAGAGAATCCAGCAAGACTGAGAAAATACTGACACAATCTAAGCTGGACAAGAAAACACAAAGAATAGCACTGAATTGTGAAGCACACAACATGTGTGCCACAGGGAAAAAGAACCAGACACTTATCTTTGCTGATTTGGCAGAAAGGCAGGAGTAACCAGGCAGAGGTCCTACACCTCCCAACAACAATTGACGACTGGCAAGGACTAATGAATCCTGCACGCCTAAATACCCCAGTCAGATCTGCAATCAGCAGATACACCTGACCAGGACTGCAACTCAGGGGCAACTGCATTACCACCTACAACCACCGGAGGGAGCCCAAAAGCAGAATTCACAACACTGTACACATGTACTGCACGTTGTCAGGATTCTCTAGTGCTGACGGTTATAGGGGGACGTCTTTCGTCCTGACTAGACATGTACTGCCTAGCTAAATAGAGTTGAAGTAAGCGATGGTGGACATGTCTTGTCAGAACGTGTTCGGAAGTATGCAAATTGAATACTTGCACTCATATGATTGTCCAATCTTGCTGCCGGCAAGGAAGAATCCTGAAAGAGTGCAGCGCACACTGTGATAATTCAGAAGTCTGCAGTCATAAAATGACTAGACTTTCATCACAAACCTGGAAAATCATTTAAATATAGCATTAAGCACTGTAGCATGCTGAATCCTAACAGCGTGTAATATACTTACTGTCAGCATTCGGTTGTGCTTGCTGGTTCCAGTAGTCATCACATGACCACTGTGAGGCAGTGAGGGGAATCATATACGAGGGTTGTTACATGTCTACCAGGGTGTACATAGAAACATACTGAACCCGCTGGAGAGTGTTGTAGTGTTGTAAATATAGCCACAGCTGTGGTTACAATGCAAGATAAAAGACAGTGTGGACTTGGTCAAGCTATTTGACTAAAGGTACCTTCACACTAAACGATTTACCAACGATCACGACCAGCGATACGACCTGGCCGTGATCGTTGGTAAGTCGTTGTGTGGTCGCTGGGGAGCTGTCACACAGACAGCTCTCCAGCGACCAACGATGCCGAGGTCCCCGGGCAACCAGGGTAAACATCGGGTTACTAAGCGCAGGGCCGCGCTTAGTAACCCGATGTTTACCCTGGTTACCATTGTAAATGTAAAAAAAACCAAACAGTACATACTCACCTTCTGCTGTCTGTCACGCGTCCCTCGCCGTCTGCTTCCCGCACTGACTGTGAGTGCCGGCCGTAAAGCACAGCACAGCGGTGACGTCACCGCTGTGCTCTGCTTTTACTTTACGGCCGGCGCTCACAGTCAGGCCCTGCGCTTAGTAACCCGATATTTACCCTGGTTACCATTGTAAAACATCGCTGGCATCGTTGCTTTTGCTGTCAAACACAACGATACACGCCGATCTGACGACCAAATAAAGTTCTGAACTTTCAGCAACGACCAGCGATATCACAGCAGGATCCAGATCGCTGCTGCGTGTCAAACACAACGATATCGCTATCCAGGACGCTGCAACGTCACGGATCGCTATCGTTATCGTTGCAAAGTCGCTTAGTGTGAAGGTACCTTAAGTCAGATTTAGGAAAACTTGACATGGGCTTTTATCTTGGAGAGATCTGCAGGATGGCAGTGGGATGGATCTCTCCCTCCACTCTTGGTAGTGGCCCATGTCCAAAATTCCCATTTAAACTTTCAGTTAAGGTTTGGGTGCACCAGTATTTGGCTTTGCAAGCAACAGAGCAGGAACTCTGTGTAAGTCAGTTCTGTGTGAGACTGAAAACAGGTCAGAAGCAGAGAGAGCAAAGCCATTGCTGCACCCACGAGTTACACGGTGGTGCGGCCGCCCATAGCAATGGATTGATATAGACTGCTAGTGATGATCGGGCTGCAAATCGGAGGATAACGTTTGAGTTTATTTTCGTAAGTTACCAAATTAAAAGACATTTGAGTTGAACTGTGTTGTGTCACTGCCTTATTACTGCACGGTCATGAAAGCCGCTGCCTTACACCACTCATATGCGATTTTCATACTTATGGTCACATGATACTAGCTTTTCTTCCTGTTTCTCCCAGTTAAGCAGGGGTTGTATTATTTCACTAAACATGAATGTGAAAATTACGAAAAGTTGGCGGCATCTTACTGGAAGGGGGAGGAGAGGATAGCAAACTAACTTCTTGCCCTGGGAGCCATAAAACCTAGATCTGCCTCTGCATATACTGTATTATTATTATTATCATTTCTAAATCACACTTGTCAGATCACAAGTAGGTTCTGGATTTCATTACATATTGAGGTCTTCCATGAACCTCGGATAATGGGATGTGTCGGTGAAGGATGTGTGCAGATCCAAGCAGAGCTGCTTTCTACAAATGACTAATGGGGATTTTTCGCAACATTGAGTTGTAAGTGCTTCTGCAGATTTTTGGGTACAGCACCCAGTGTGCCGATGACTACTCGTACCACAGCTGCAGGATTTTGTGCCAGGTCTTTGAGTTTTGATTTTTGGGCCTTGATATTTTCAGTCTTTTCCATTACTTTTTCCTTGAGTATTGTTATGCTGATGATCCAAACACTCTTTTTTTCAATGATGATGAGTCTTAATATTATTATCATTATAAGGGATTTGCAATCACACTTTTAATCAGGCAGATCTTAGTATTATGCCTGTTCTCTGTTATTTTTAAATATAACGCAATGTGTGGGTTGTGCTTTCTACCTTGAGAAAGGTGCCGGTCCAGTGCCAAAACGTGCTGTGGTGAATAAAAAAACTTGCATATACTCTCCAGATCTCATCCTTTCCGTGAGCACAGCTCACACATCGTGATAATCTTCGCTTTGGCAAACTGCTATCTGGATGATACTGTCCACCAGCCACGGAGCTGCACCTTCAGCAGATCAGGCTTGAAATGTGTTGTGTCCTTACACAATCCTTGCAGGTGAGCGCTACCATCACCTTCACTCCATCTTGTTCCTAAATACTGCCCTGTCTGTGTGCATTTGTCTCACCCAGATCTTCCCACTTTTAAGAATAAGACATCTCATATCCCCAATTACAGGACATGACCATGCGCAGCCTCTACAGTTTCTTCTGCTCCAATTCATCTCTATGGAAAAGGACAGTACACAATGATTCAAGGACTCTCATTCCCAGCAATGGAGTAAATCTCAGAGGATGGACCCTCATGTAGCTCAAGGTAGCCATACACATTAGGTAAATTTCAGCTGACTCCATCTACTTCAGCTGTCTTTGTCATATATATGGGGGTCTCCAGACTGTCCACTAACCTCAGATGTCAAGGGTCTCCAGACTGTCCACTAACCTCAGATGTCAGGGCAAACAAGGATTGGACACTTTTTATTTCAATATGCTTAATCCTTTCTTCCTGAATGTGATACGCTGCTGGGAAAGAGGCTAGAAACCGCTTATTGCCCTTAAGGGGAAGCATTCAGCAGGTTACTAGACTCTAAACTAACATCATCTATGTAAATAATCTAAAATGTTGATTAAGTCTATTGCCTTTATATTATAGTCCGTTTCTAGAAATACATCTACAACTGTTTATGCCACTGAGCTGACAAGTGCAGGGGTTTGGCCTCCGCTTATAGCTCTTTAGCCTCTCTCCCTCTTTCTCCTCCCGGCCTCCTGTAAGTGATTGACAGGGTATTCTTCTCCGTGACCTGCTCCCCTGCCCGAGTTCTTGTATAGATGCCATTATCCCCAGGCACATGCACAGACTGATACTCTCGTTATATCATCAGGACTTTGCTGTATATGTACTGCCCCCATAATGACGGCCCCTGCATGAGGTCTCGGGCAGGAGAGCAGGTCACTGAGAAGAGTGCACTGTCAATCACTGACAGGGGGCTGGCAGTGGGAGGAAAAAGAGGGAGAGAGTCCAAGGAGCTGTAAGCGGAGGCCAAACCCCAGCACTTGTCAGCTCACTGACATAAACAGTTGTAGACATATTTCTAGAAACAGACTTATAATATTAAGGTAATAGACATAATCAGAATTTTAGATTATTTACATAGTTTAGGGTCTGCAAACACGCTGAATGCTTCCCCACTGGCAGAGGGCCAATGGTGGGAGAAAGTAAGAGGGAGAGAGTCCAGAGGGCTGTAAGTCCAGGCCAAACCCTCTGCACTTGTAAGGCCATTTGGATAAACATTCACCAATGGATTTAGAGAAAACTGAGAAACACATAATACAAAAAGTATGGATGTCATCCACATTACAGATGCTTTACATACTTGTAGATGATATTAAAGGTCTAAAAACCTGCAGGCAAGTTCCCTTTAAAAGCACGCTTAGCCAAGTTGAGCATGCACGTTTATGGTGGAGTCAGGAAGAATGGCTGTAAGTCATCAGATACCACGACGGAGTTGTTCAGAGTTAGAAAAACATGGCAGGTTTCTTCCTAAAACAGCGACACACCTGTCTACAGGTTGGGCGTGGTATTGCAGCCAGATTACTCCATTGAAGCTGAACAGCAATTCCAGATACAATCTACTGACAATTGAGGGAGTTTTTTGGGAAGAAAGCAGCCATGTCTTTCCAATCCTGTACTGCAGTCTGAAGTATACGACCACTTGTAGTTTTATAACCGGTCTGACAGTTCATGAGAGTAAAAAGTGACTGCCATTGGACAAGCACTTTAATAATGACAAATCATAATTACGGTATTAGCAGCTTTTTCCCACTCAATACGTTTGCTATTTGCAGACACCGGACTACTGTAAAATCACAGCCCACATTACGATGACTGGGGCTGTGCAGGCAATGTTGCATCATAATGATATATTAGAAAACTGCTGTTTATGGAGCTCAGTAACATTTTATGTGAAGCGCCTCCAAGTCCGAGGCTCTCTCCTGCTAGACGCAATTTCTCATCAATGTCTGTAAAGTCACATTTGGCTACAGCCGAGTATAAATACTTAAACCCTGTCTAAAAATGCTCCTTCCTAGTGCCGAGGCCTGTAATCTATGACTTCCATTAACAAGGCGATTGTGAGTGTGTATCAAAGGCCGCACGGCTCACCAGCAGCCTATTATCAGCGGAAAGTGTTTCCTACTAAACACAAACAAAGGGCCTTATTCTCTGCATAGCCAGAGTCATTAGTGACCGGAGATAGCATTAGTGGGGACTGGAACCAGTAATTATTCCTAATTTTTCTGTTATGTGTCGCCTGCTGGGATTACAATGCGGACACTTGAGAAGCTAAAACCAATTTATATTTACAGGTCTATAATATGTTCGGAAATGTCACACATATCACATATGTATTGGAAATATTACACTTATACTAGTCCAATATAACACCTAAAGGATTATTGGGATTATGCCCAGATTCCAATGCGGAGTCATAGGGAAAGATGCTCCAGAATTGTTATTTCCAGGAGAATACACCATGTCTGGAGTGGTGACAATGACAAACCTTCAAACTCCTCCAACATTTCTTATGGCCTTATATGTGACTGAGCGACCTATATAGTAAGACGCCATATAGCGGTAGTGCAATACGCCATATGACAGGTTCTATGCGCTGCGTATAGTGTGTAATGTACAGTGCATGCAGCTGGGAGAGATCTTTAGTGATGGGCAAATCCTCTGTCAGATGCCCCTCTCTTACGCAATGTTCACATGTCCAATAAAACGGGCAATCCATTGACAAAAAGGTTGTGAAGACACAACTATTTCGTCCTCCTGCAAAAAAACTGATTTCAACTGGATCCATTTTTTTTAACAGTGAAGTCTATGGAAAATGGATCTATTAAATAGCCATCAGTTTTTCTCCTATTTCAAAAGGATCCGCTTTTTACATACTAGATCAGTTTCAATTGATTACTTGGAATTTTACCTGTCCAGCAGTAAATAATAAATATTTATTTTTCCACCTCCAGTAAGTAAAAATGGATGCTTTTCAAATGTGAAGAAAAGGATGGTTATTTAATGGATCCGTTTTCCATAGACTGCAATGGCAAAAAAAACGGATCCAGTTGAAAAGTTTTATTCAGCTTGATAAAATAGTTGCTCCTGGGTCCGTTCTAGAGGATGATTACTGGACATGTGAACTTAGCTTTAGCCAAATCAGATCTTTTGCTTTGCACTAATGAGGGGCAAACGCCCCGAAACACGTGTCTGTAAATAGTGTCTGATTTGACTTAATCCTATGTCATGTAGCAAGGCTTGTAAAAGGGTCGATATTGACTCTTATGTGGTACTAGAGTTCAAGCCCTCTTCTTCTATGGAGAGACATTTGGCATATAAAGATAGAGCGCAATATTAGAGATTGGGGGCCGACATTTGCTATGGTGTGTACTGTAGGTTGTAATGCATTAAGGGTATCTGAAACTTGTTTAATGGAGATGGTTGTATGAAAGAACTGTGCGCCTACCTAGTTTGCATTTAGCTATATTTTATGCAGCTTTTTGGGGATGTATACTACACAGATGGCTGTGCCCTAGATCATAAGAATGAACATCTGAATAGCTGCCACTGTGCAGAGCTGCTCACCCCTCCAACCATTTACCTTTATTGTACGATGATAATGCAAACTGCAGGAGGTAAACTGGTGATGTGAGGACTGGGAAATGTCAGGACTGAATGACAGGTGATAGATAAATAGCAGCAGCGGGCAGCAGTGAGATATGAGGTTCTAGAGCAGAAATCACGGCAAGCAATCATGTTCATCAGCTTCTGTCCCTGATTATGTGACACCGGAGACACCCGAACGTCCACAGATGACATCTCCAGATTGTTGCTAATAATAAAGTGACATATTGCTATATACAGTGGCTCTGAGCTTCTACGGTCACACAGTATATACTGTACGACACGTTCAGACACACAGCACTGAGCCCAAGACTGGTCCGCTTACCACTGTTCCTGGCCAGACCCATTTTTGTTGTTTTTCGCACATGTGGTTTATAGAGCTGTAAAAATAAATGTCTAGTTCGGATATTCAAATCATTTTTGCGTTTTTTTCTCATGATACATAACGTGTAATTTATGTGTTATATTCATGCGCTCTTCTTCTACTTTTTGTTGGTAATATACTAAAGGAAAATAAATGAAATAAGCATCTGTGTTTCATATTTTTTAATTTATTTTATATCACAAAGGACCACTGAAAAACATACATTTTACATTTTGTTCCTCTTTCCGTAACCAGTATTTTTACACATGCCACCCTTTTTTTTCCAGATGGGGGGGCCGGGTTCGAAACAGCAATTTGGATTGGCAACAACTTTTTTATGATCTATATATTTACCTGCTTTATATTTATTTATTTTTCATTTTTCTCACATATTGTGACCCCCATGAATTCATAAAAGACCTTTGCAGCGTATTTAGTTAAAAACTGGAATAACAATAAGCGCAATAGGGTCTTATCCAGATTATAAAGGAAAGAGTAAAACGGGATTTGTTCACTTCGGGGGTTTGGGAAAGGCACAACCCCTATATTAGCTCTTAAACAAAGATGGCTGCTGCCGACCCACCAAACAGATAGTAAGCAAACTTGGAGATGAAAATGGATATAAAACCTGCTCTGTGGTTTGTCCTGAAGAAGAGGTATGATCACCTCGAAACACGTTGACGCAGGTTTTTTCTATGTAATCTGAGTACAGCATGAGGTAGGGGTTAAAACAAGGAATGTAATGATGTGTCACATGTCAGGTTGTGTGCTGTTCTTTTACATACAGTGAAGGTTTTATCACCTGGTGATTATCTTTGTCAGGTCTGATGTGCAGTGACTTCTAGTCCGACTCCGCCCTCTCCTGTGATAAGCAGCTTACTGTCAATAGATGATGTACATGTAATGCCCCAGTATTGTAGTGCACGTGACTTCAAGATGTAGCATATCTTATTCTGTGTGCGCTTTGCTAATATTTCCCTTTAACAAAAACCTAAAGAGATGATCTGAAATATAAGTTTGTGTGCATGCAGCATCTAGGTGAATGTTCACACTGGCTACTAAACAGAGAAAACCCAAGATGAAAAGAAAGCACATACATGTAATAAATAAATAGCAATAGTGCATGATAATAATATAGGGTTATTGGTTAACATAATTTTGACAGAAAATGTAACAAACATAATTTCTTGTTCCATTTTTTGCGCTCATTGCACATAAGGGTGTGGCCTCCCTTTTCTTTGAGCTGGACATTACATTCAGGTAGTTCCCCATGGCTGGGTGTCCATTAGTCGGGGTCTCAGTCCATCTCAGCTCTTATTCACATTTTACATCACTTGACAAATGGTAAGGTTTTAATTCTAGAGGTTAGGACCATCCCGAATAGGGTCACCGTGACGTGGTAGGATGGCTTTTATGTACTTTTAATCAAAATTATGTTAACTAAGTGCCTTATATTATTTTCATGCAGTATTGCTAATTTTTAACTGCAGGGTATTTGCTTATTTTATTTTTATCTAGGGTTTAATATTTCCCTTATATGAAAAAAAGGTAGGAGGTAGGAGAGCGGCCACAGCTCCTATATATGAGGGAGCAGGTAGGAGAGCGGCCATAGCTCCTATATGCAGTAGGGGAAATAAGTATTTGATCCCTTGCTGATTTTGTAAGTTTGCCAACTGACAAAGACATGAACAGTCTATAATTTTAAGCGTAGGGTAATTTTAACATTGAGAGATAGAATGTCAAAAATAAAATCCAGAAAATCACATTGTATAAATTATATAAATTTATTTGCATTTTGCAGTGAGAAATAAGTATTTGATCCCCTACCAACCATTAAGAGTTCTGGCTCCTACAGACCAATTAGACGCTCCAAATCAACTCGTTACCTGCATTAAAGACAGCTGTCTTACATAGTCACCTTTATAAAAGGCTCCTGTCCACAGACTCTAACCTCTATAACATGGGCAAGACCAAAGAGCTTTCTATGGATGTCAGGGACAACATCATAGACCTGCACAAAGCCCGAATGGGCTACAAAACTATAAGTAAGATGCTGGGTGAAAGGAGACAACTGTTGGTGCAATAGTAAGAAAATAGAAGAAATACAAAATGACTGTCAATCAACATCGATCTGGGGCACCATGCAGAATCTCACCTCGTGGGGGATCCTTGATCATGAGGAAGGTGAGAGATCAGCCTAATAGTATATGGAGGGAACTAGTTAATAAATTCAAGGCAGCTGGGACCACAGTCAATAAGAAAACCAATGCTAACACACTACGCCGTAAAGGTTTAAAATCCTGCAGTGCCCTCAAGGTCCCCCTGCTCAAGAAGGCACATGTGCAGGCCCATCTGAAGTTTGCCAGTGAACACCTGGATGATTCTGTGAGTGACTGGGAGAAAGTGCTGTGGTCAGATGAGACAAAAATTTAGCTCTTTGGCATTAACTCAACTCGCCGTGTTTGGAGAAAGAGCGGGTAGAGGAGCGACCATAGCTCCTACATATGTGGAACTTCAGCTGCAGAAGTAATGTGATCAGGAATTTGCATACCAGCAGAAAGAGGATCTGATGAATCCCTGCACCTGAGATATAACTGCATTGCTATACTGCATAGTGACTGTGATTGCTGTATAGGAATGGAGGTTCTTTTGTTCAAACATCGTTAATCTGGATAAACCTGTGCAATCTTACAATAATTAAATGTTATAAACAGTCATTCTGGCCTCCCTGTTTTCTGGACTATTTGGAGTGCACCACATTACACCATATTACCAGGAAGCAAAGGTTAATTAAGTGCACCTTGGCATCACAAACGTTCCTTTTCGTTTTGTCATTGCGATGGCAGAGTGGTAAGTTTCGCACACTTGGGACATGGCATACATACAGAGCCTGGTGTAGGCAGGGTTAGCTTTCTCAGCTCTGCTATACGTATGTTACATCTAAGAACTCTAATTGTTATTCAAAACTGCTGCACCCAGTAATCTAAGTGACACATCTGCTGCAAATCTGCTTCAAAAACTGTGAAATGTCCTCATATTGCATATGTGGATATTTTTGCAGGCTTTAGTTGCATCAAAATATCCGCAATGAAGACTTGTATGTGTGAATGTACCCTAAGGGTAAAGGGTATATCCATACTGTGTATTTTCCTGGCAGTTAAAAACCTTCATGGTTCTAGCTGAAAACATTTCATTAATCGCTCCTTTTCTCTGGAATTTTGCAAACTTGAAGAGTCTTTTTTAGCACTTATTGGTTATTTCCTGAGAGCTTTTCCTACTTTTTTTTTCAGACTGTTTATTGAGCATTTTTGTCTCTTTTTTTACTGGCATTTTCCTGAGGTTTTTTTTTAAATATATACTGTAACTCAGTGAAGAAAATGGTAGAGTTTTTGTATGCAAAGATGCTGAACAAACACTAAAAAAGAGGGCCATGCATCTTCCGGCATCTTTTTATACTTCCCATTGACTTCTACAGCACAGTATTGAGCCGGTCACTTCTTTAAAAGTCTGAAGTGTTTAAAAGACTTTCAAAAGCCGAACATATAACAGTGAGTCGCTTTCCTATGCAAATTATTAGGACCATTCTATTGATCGTTTTGTTAGCGCTTTTTCCATTATTTATTTTTCAATGAATCCGCTCAAAATATGGAGGAAAAAGAAGCAGTGTGAATATACTCAAAGGTTCATATATTCAGGATATACTATATATTTGGGGAGGAGATTCAGCACCACAATTCTGCAGCAATTTACAATACAAGACAGGTGAGTGGGGTATATAAAGCCCGTGTACTGAAAAATCAGTATGAAAATCAGAGCATGCAGTGAATATTGAAATCTGCAGCACATTTATTATCTCAGAAAAAACATGAGACAGAGGAAAAATGCAATAATTTTTTTCTCTAAGTGTGAGCAGTTTAGTACTGTATGTCTCCTATAGAAAAATACTTTCAGGTTAATTGTTGGCCAAACGATTTCCCGTTGGTTGCAATATTGCAATTGGCACACAATGGCATACTGTCAGTGGAATCAGACCATACTATGGTGGAAGGTCAGCTGGGGCAAAATGGCAACTTTTCCTGAAACCTATCATGTATGACATAAGTCGTAAAAATCTGTGTGGAGTGTACCCAGAGGGCGCCAGCTGTGTTACACAGCAGACACCAGCCGCTGTCTAAATAGCTTCGATCACTGCTGTTTAATACCTTAACACTGTCCATGACGTCTATAAGATTCAACATGGTAGGTGGCCTTCTTTCACACCCATTGGGCCCTTGCGATGTGATCATAGAAACCCAATGAGTAGTTGAATGGCCGCCTGGGACCTGTGTGAGGGACTCATTCCGTACCTTTGCTATGGAGTCCCTAGAGTTCCATGTACGTCCCTGGCTACACATGCCTTCTCTTAGGGGCTGTGTACCTCCAAATACATGCTGCCTTTGCCATGGTCGTCCATGATACTCCTGGATGGTCTGGTAGAGACTGAACAAAGGAGAAACCTCTGAGGTGTCAACATTCTCAGCTTTATGTTACAAGTTTCCCATGGAGACTATGGTGTGTGTTCATTCTTTATGTGGATTAGCATAAGAAACAGCATAATAATTCACAGCTCATGAATATTTGATGGCGTGCACTGACGTAGCTGCAGAGGCTATGTTGTATGATATTCATGTGAGCTGAATCCAGCCCGGGGCGCTGGATCTCGGGGACCATCCCTTGTACTTCATGTTACACAGCGCAGCTCCTGAATGCTTTCCAGTAGGACCAAGAGCCATTATTCTGCCCCCACAAAGTGGAGAACAACGACGCGGGATTTACGGGACACTGCAAGTCTCCAGACGTTTGTGCCGAAATGCCCGGCTTGTTCTTCCAAGGAGGCAGACTACATCTTTGATGTAGGAAATCATTAGATAAACCAAGAGCTTAACAGTCCGCTCTAATATGAACATAGCACTCGGAGGTAAATTCACTGGGGTTCCCGAAAAGGCTAAGAAAAAGGGACTTAAAGGGAACCTGTCACCCCGTTTTTTCGGTATGAGATAAAAATACTGTTAAATAGGGCCTGAGCTCTGCATTACAATAGTGTAGTTTGTGGACCCCGATTCCCCACCTATGCTGCCGAAATACGTTACCAAAGTAGTAGTTTTCGCCTGTCAATCAGGCTGGTCAGGTCGGATGGGCGTGGTGTCTTCCCCCAGATCTTGCGTAGTTTTCCGTTGGTGGCGTAGTGGTGTGCGCATGTCCAAGGTCCCGAATCCTGCACAGGGGAGGGAAAATAGCAGCGATGTCCGTTATTCCATTGGTGGTCGGTGGGCGCGGCCATCTTGCTTTGGCCGCGCGTGCGCAGAAGCGGCGCTCTGCTGGCCGCGGCTTCAGGAAAATGGCCGCGGGCATCCGCGCGTGCGCAGAAGGCTAGCGTGGCGGCAATTTTCGTGAAGCAGAGTTCGCATCTCGGCTTCACGAAAATGGCCGCCGCGATAGCCATCTGCGCACGCGCGGATGCCCGCGGCCATTTTCCTGAAGCCGCGGCCAGCAGAGCGCCACTTCTGCGCACGCGCGGCCAAAGCAAGATGGCCGCGCCCACCGATCACCAATGGAATAACGGACATCGCTGCTATTTTCCCTCCCCTGTGCAGGATTCGGGACCTTGGACATGCGCACACCACTACGCCACCAACGGAAAACTACGCAAGATCTGGGGGAAGACACCACGCCCATCCGACCTGACCAGCCTGATTGACAGGCGAAAATGACTACTTTGGTAACGTATTTCGGCAGCATAGGTGGGGAATCGGGGTCCACAAACTACACTATTGTAATGCACAGCTCAGGCCCTATTTAACAGTATTTTTATCTCATACCGAAAAAACGAGGTGACAGGTTCCCTTTAAATCAATGAGAATTACTGGCAAAATGCATAAGAAATAGACGACGGTCCTTGAGTTTAGAGGAGCCTTTACAAAAATGAATATCCTACTCAAACCATTGAATTTCATGTGTACAGCACGAGGCCATAAAGCATGGTAGTTGTGGTCCGTAGAGAGCAGACTGCTTCTCAAGCTTGGGGTGATTGGATTACTAGACTACAGAGAGATGCCGGCTGTAAACAGCCATTCCTGTGATACCAGTAAATTAGACACCGGATTGTGTTCTTACTGAATGGCAGTGTTACAGCATTGTACTCATCAATTTATCGTAGGAAACCACAAATCTGGACGGGTGTTTGCCGAATGCACGAGAGGCTACAGATGCTCAATTCCATTACAGCTCTATTCCCTTGTTACCTTTTGTAGAAAAAAAAACTGCTGCATTTTGGGAGGCTGATGGCGGTCAGGTACCTCTGCGGATAGCTCCCAGAAGAGGAAGGAGCCTCCATCCTTTACCACTGACCTTCGAAGGGCAAAGGAATGCCAGATCCATCAATCAACACCAAAGCAGTGAGAAGGTTTTAGTGATGAGAGCCAAAACAAAAGCCCCTGCCTTGGCTTGGGAACACTCACTGGGCACATAGGAGCTAATTTACATAAATAATAACCTTTCACTTTCTCAACGATGAGTCTATCAGTGCCGAAAGGGTATGTTTTTACATGGTTTTTAGTTTACTATCTGGTGATGGTATTGGTTTAGCACAGAGAAATCTACCATAACACTCCCTTTAAAGAGAATCTGTCAGCACGTTTTTGCTATCTAATCTGAGGACAGCATGATGTATGGGCTGAGACAGTGATTCAAGCGATGTATCACTTATTAAGTTGTGTGATGTAGTTTCAATACGATGAGTGTTTTATCGGCAGTAGATTATCACTGCAGGACTAGAGCTCTCATGCATCCTAGTCTGACTCCTCCCCCAACACTGATTAGCAGCTTACTGCCAATATACAACGTACACAGAAAGATGCTGTGTGGGCGGAGTTAGCTCTCTGAGCTTTGCTACATTTAAAAAAAAAATCTGAGAGTTTATTGGCTGCAGCAGTTGTGACACAAAGTGACATATCGTTGGAATCAGGGTCTCTTTCCCTACATCATGCTGCTCTCAGATGAAGTTTTAAAAAAAAGGGTCATCCAGAATTTTAGAAAAAAATACATGTCTGCTTGTTTTCAGGAACACCACCACACCCAGTTATAAGTTGCCTGGAGTTGCAGCTCAGTCTCATCGAAGTGAACGGAGGTAAGCTGCAATACCAAACATAACCTTTAGTTTGAGTGGTGCTGTTTCTGAAAAAGTGCAAGTGTGTTAGTGCAGCGCCCCAGAGTCCTGGTCGTTGCAGTACTGTGGCTCCGCCACTATGGGGAGCTACGGTGCGTCTGATGGCACTGAAGGAGTTCATCGGATCAGGTATCACAGACACCAATACATTTCACAGCCGGGCCTCCGGGGGGAGCTAAGGGTGCTATTCATTAGGCCACTCCCCGCCATAGTGGGTAAACTGGGGGTCAGGCAGGAAGTTAGATCAGAAAGCTGACTGGGTTGGAACCAGGCAACACCTTGTGGCAGAGGGTGTTGTAGGGGAAGATACAGTAGGGTCTCTGTCAGGGGTGGGATCCTGACAGAGGCTTGGCAACAAGAACGAACGTAATGGGACCGTGCCTGCTCCGGGTAGCGGCGGTGCCCAAGAAAGGATTAGAAGAGAGATAGATTGTGCTGAGTGAGAAACGAGATCACGCAAAGGAGAAATACCAGTAGGAGTCGTGCTGTAAGACCGGAGCAACATCCTACTGAGGCGCACTACCGGTGGCCGGAACGCCGAGGGAGTAGAATAACATTCAGCTTCAAGCAATACTCCAAACAGCGGCAGGACAGTCAGTTTAAGGCGGGCTGTCTAACACATATCACCTATGCAGTCTTGGGGGGCAACTTGTGGAGAGGGGCGACTCTAGGGTCCCGGAAGAGCTCCGAGCCTACCCGTCAAACGGGTGCCGTCCCAACCAGAACATCAGGGAGGGACGGAGGATTAGCAGAACATCATCTAATCGAGTTGTGAGGGAACTTAAGAAACAGACACAACAGTTGTGGGGGACTTTCCGTAAGCACAGCAGGGAAGGACCACAACACATAGCGCTAGAAGGAAGGCACCGATTTCCACCTGTGAAGAGAACTCTGGAGGTGCCATTGGACCGGCCGGACTTGCGCAGCCTGGTGAACCGTATTCTGGACTGAGGACCCAGAGATCTTCAGTAAAGAGGTAAAGAGACTGCAACCTGGTGTCCTCGTTATTTACTGCACTGCACCACTACAGTGTCACCACCATCTTCCACACCTGTGCCTGTTATTCACTGAGCGCCCCACGGCAGGGTCACGGACCGGGCCTAGCCGCCGTGACAACCCCAGAGCAGAGACTCGGAGGCCCGGTACCGGGTACCCCTCGGCCCTGCGGCGGTGGGGGTGCCGCATTATTCTAATCCTGGACAACCCCTCTAACTGTGCTGCCTGAATAGTTCATATGTGCTGTTTTTTCCAGTTAAATACAATTTTCTGTAATATAAATATTAAAAAAAATTAAAATTAAAAACCTAAAACATGTGAACTCTGAAACTTCACCCATTATTCTTTTTTTTTTGCTCAATTTTTCCCAATGCCATATTTCTAGTAAGATCTATTGATAACTTCCATCTCTACGCTTATCGTTATCGTCCCATAATGGAACGGAATGAATATTCATGTGCAGACCCTCGCGCGGAATGTGAAGAAAGAGCGGAAAAAGTAGGAAGCATCAGTGCTGTCGAGATACAGGCGGAAATCACGTTTCTAATTATCATTTCACAAATGACTTTGTAAATGTCAGTGTGTAATTTGCATGGTGGCAGGATCTCCGTCTGCACAGCGGGAAAGTGCAAATGGGAAGAAGCCTGGCCACTGATGAAACCTGCCCGATGTGGGAAGGGCTGGGAGAGGACGCTGCCAAAAATCCCAAATGCAAGTCAACCCGAGCAAGCCTCCCAGGAAGACATTGCAATGTGGAGCTGTTTACATGGGAGACACTGGCAGCCCCAAGCAAAGGTCAAATCCAAATGCTGAGACCGCCATGTATAGGACTGGGAATGGGACTGCTCAGTGTTCTGAGCTGCAGCTGCTGTGAACACCGCACACACTACATTAGGATGCTGTCGTCTGCAGCATTTTCTCAGCCATGTTATCAAATCAAGAAAATAAAAAGTGCCAAGCATCAATATAAAAAAAAAATGTTAGTGCCCATATCTACAATAACTTCTTCATTCATTTGTTAAATCAAATCAGTAGAAGATGGCATTAGTAGGAGCGCCAGTACTGATGCCACCCGTATGCCCAGGATGGAGGGCTTAGTACATGTCTGCATCCTATGTATCTGACTCATAGATGTTTGTAGCTCGGAGAATCACATGTGAAAGGTCATTGATTTCAAGAGCGATGGGTGCGGAGTATGGAGGTCAGTGCCCAAGGGGGACTTTTCCCAAATGCCAGGTCATCTTAGTTATTGGTGATCTCGGCAACCTTCCCTTCACCTTGATTGCTGTAATCTCACATGTCAGGAAGACCTAAAGCTGCGAGACCCATTTAGCACAGTGACAGATGATGTTACCAGACGGATACCTCCACAATAGGACACAAATTGTATTAAGCAGCTGGGAGTTATGGCGCCATGTGAACAGCTCCCAAAGTCACAACTGGGGAGAGAGCATAGAAGACAAGAGCCTAATGAGTCCCAGGGGATCTACATACTTCATAAAGACATTGAGGTGCCAGGCACACGATCCTCCAACACAAGAGGGGGCGCTCTCTTATCATATCATTGAATAAGGATCCATGTGTAGGGGCCATGGTGCTGGGTTATGGGTCCGCCCTTGTTAAGAAATTATACACATGGAATATATACATTTATTTGATCCCTCCAGCTCTGCACCCTACGTGGAAGGAATGGAAGGACTAAACATATATGTATATGCAGGCGCACTGGATGGACCGATGGATGGATGGATGGATGGATGGATCCAAAAACTGTGTAAAAGAAATCCCCCCAAACCTGGAATTTCTTTACCAACTGTACAATGACATCTCAGTCTCTACTACTAGGATCTTTCAAGCTTGTCATGGGTTCTAGCATCAACATGAACAATTGCTGTACATTAGGTAAATAAAAGTTTCTTTTCTTTTCTTTTTTTTTTTTTGCACAAAGTTTGGAATATGGCCACATTTCTGGATTTGTTTATTGACAGTTTTGGTTTAGCTAGATAGATATTAGATATATAGATAATAGATAGATAGATAGATAGATAGATAGATAGATAGATAGATAGATAGATAGATAGATAGATAGAATGAGATAGATGATGATAGATAGATAGATAGATAGATAGATAGATAGATAGATAGATAGATAGATAGATAGATAACTAGATAGATAGATAGATAATAAATAGATAATAGATATATAGATAGATAATAGATAGATGATAGAAAGAAAGAATTAGATAGATAATAGATAGATGATAGATAGATAGATAATAGATAGATGATAGATAGATAGATAGATAGATAGATAGATAGGTAATAGATAGATAGATAGATGACTGATAGATAATAGATAGATAGATGATAGATAGATAATAGATAGATAAAAGATATATAGATAGATAATAGATAGATAAAAGATAGAGAGATAGATAACAGATAGATAGATAATGGATAGATAATAGATAGATAATAGAAAGCTAATAGATAGAGAGATAGATAATAGATAGATAATGGATAGATAATAGATATATAGATAATAGATAGATAAATAGATAATTCTCCTTTGCAGCTCGTTCCTATATAGCCGGAATAGTTCCTCTCCGTTTGGGTCCGTGACCCTGAGAGCCGGCTCATGGCAGATTAACACTTGGCCCATCCTGTCTGCTGTAAAGCACAATCCGATAATTAGACTTTGTCTTTTTACTTTAGTGTCTGGGCGCTCTCTCGCCGCCCGGGTGATGGCGGCGTGTGCTGTCCCCTCATCTCTGTCCCCTCATCTCTGTCCCCTCAGCTTTGTCCCCTCATTTCTGTCCCCTCAGCTCTGTCCCCTCATCTCTGTCCCCTCATTTCTGTCCCCTCATTTCTGTCCCCTCAGCTCTGTCCCCTCATCTCTGTCCCCTCATGTCTGTCCCCTCAGCTCTGTCCCCTCAGCTCTGTCCCTCATTTCTGTCCCCTCAGCTCTGTCCCCTCATCTCTGTCCCCTCATCTCCATCCCCTCATGTCCGTCCCCTCATCTCTGTCCCCTCAGCTCTGTCCCCTCATGTCCGTCCCCTCATGTCTGTCCCCTCATCTCTGTCCCCTCATGTCCGTCCACTCATCTCTGTCCCCTCATGTCTGTCCCCTCATCTCTGTCCCCTCAGCTTCGTCCCCTCATCTCTGTCCCCTCATCTCTGTCCCCTCATGTCTGTCCCCTCATCTCTGTCCCCTCATCTCTGTCCCCTCAGCTTCGTCCCCTCATCTCTGTCCCCTCATCTCTGTCCCCTCAGCTCTGTCCCCTCATGTCGTCCCCTCATCTCTGTCCCCTCATGTCTGTCCCCTCATCTCCATCCCCTCATGTCCGTCCCATGTCCAGCTCTGCTCAGTGACTAATGACAGGATCCGCTGTGGGTGAATGCTGCCCCTCCGCTAGCTCTGCAGCTGCTGCGGCTCTCCTCGGCCTGTACACCTGCCGCTCATGAGAACACACATTCATCTCCAGACACAGACTCATTACATGCCGCTCAGGGGGGGATTCTCATTACAAGCTGCTGCCAGCACCGCAGAGTGCCGGAGCAGGGACAGCACCGTCCGCACCGGCACCACTCTGGGGGTAAGGTTGCATGCGGACTCCCCGGGGAAGGTTTCCGCAGCTTCTCTGGATGATGCAGCACTGCATTCTGCACGTATAGCCTCCCATAATAAATATGATTCACACCATTGATATCACATGGAGGATGTGATCGCGTTAACCCCTCTTGCACCGGATTGCCCCTCATTCCGCCATCTGACTGACAGGTGACAGGGGCTTAACGTCACTACTCTCTGAGCATCCACTATTATATTGATAACACGTTTGTGGCAGCGAGGGGCCGCTACACATGTAACGAGAAGTTAGGACGTGTCTGTTTGGAAAAGCGCGTATAGAAAGGGTTAACGGTGAGGTTTTTCGCGCAATGGACAGAATGACTGATTGGCTTTGTGGTCCTTTTTTTTTGTAACAGCTTTTGTTTTATGCAGTTTATGCTACGGAAGAAGAGAACGCAGCCTCTCCGAGTTCCGAAATTCCTGCCCATAAATGATCCATACAACAAGAAGCGAACACATAGGAGACATAGCGGAATAGGAAAGGTGGACCTTTACCTTTAGGAATATGAGCTCAGAGCTCAGTGCATGGTTCCTTCCCCCGGTGCTTAGTGCTTTGACTTGTTCCTAGGATTTCCTACGAAGCCTCGTCTAATAATTAGAGGGGTTTGTGACGAAGTGGGGGGATAGTCCGTGTCTTCTCTTTCTTTCTCTTCCATGCTTCATTCTTGTGCCCCTGGTGTCATGATCCAGACGTAGCCTCCTAAATGCAGCAGTAGCCCCAGCACATCTGGTGGGAATGCAGAGGGCGAGAGGAGACAATGAGGCAGAGTTGCGTCTTCCTTCAGGATTATCCAGTAACACTGAGGCAGTGCTGAGAAGAAGAGACATGAAGAAAAAAAAAAAAAGAAGGGAGGATGCGATGGAGAGGAGGACAGGGGGCTGTGGAAAAGGGAGCTATGGAGAAGGAGGGATTACGTGGAAGAAGGGATTGCAAAAAGGAGGGGTAACGGCTAGTTAGAGAGACCGTGGGGTTGTAGAAAGAAATGGAGTTGATGGAAACAGAATGATTGGCTGGAAAGATGACGTAAGACAAAAAAAAAGGGAGAAAACGCTGCTCTACAGGTGCAGAACTGATCTGGAATCAATACCGGCCGAGAGAATAATAAATGCATAAATAGAAATTACACAACATACGGAGCAGACAAAGGGTCTGACCACAGGGAAATTGACATTCCCGACAGTTCTGTTTGTTTTTATAGGACCTGCGCCTCCCCCAAGCTAAAATGTAATTCCAATAATATTAGATTTGATTACGTGGTATTTCGTTCTCTAAAAGGCCACCTCTTTAAGGCCACGTTCACACGCTCAGTATTCGGTCAGTATTTTACATCAGTATTTGTAAGCCAAAACCAGGAACGGGTGATAAATCCAGAAGTGGTGATGTGTTTCTATTATACTTTTCCTCTGATGGTTCCACTCCTGGTTTTGGCTTACAAATACTGAGGTAAAATACTGACCAAATACTGAACATGTAAATGTGGGCTAAGAACTCATCGCCCTTACGCCCTGTTCACACTGCGTTTCTGCAGTGTGTTCAAGGGTAACTGAAATGCTTAAAAGCTGGATTCAGACTAATCCGCCCAACGGAGCCATATGCTGCAATATCACAAGCCGAGCTCAAGTAAACTCCGTTTGTGTTTTGTTCTGTTCAGACGGGCACAGAAACATAAGTTTCAGTTCATTAAGGCTATGTGCGCACATTGTGGATTGGTGTTCGTTTTTTTCCGCACTGTTTTTGCAAAATCCGCAGGTAAACTGCACTGCGGATTACCCGCGGATTTACCTTGGATTTACCGTGGTTTTTGTGCGGATTCCACCTGCGGTTTTACACCTTCAAAATCCTATTGAGGAGCAGGTGTCAACCGCTGCGGAATTCTCACAAAGAATTGACATGCTGCGGAAAAAACACCGCTGCGTTTCCGCGAGTTTTTAAGCAGCATGTGCACTGCGGATTTTGTTTTCCATACGTTTACGTGGTACTGTACAACGCATGGAAAACAGCTGCGGATCCGCAGCAAAATCCGCAATGTGTGCACGTAGCCTAAAGCTTTTACGCCACAAAACTGGCATACAAAAAAACTTTGAAAAGGCATATGCAGAGCCCCAGAGTCCTGGTCGTTGCAGTACTGATGCTCCGCCGCTAAGGGGGGCTATGGTACGTCTGATGGCACTGAAGGAGTTCACCTGACCAGGTATCACAGACACCAATACACTTCACAGTCTGGCCTCCAGGGGGAACTAAGGGTGCTATGTATTAGGCCACTCCTCACAATCTGGTAAAACTGGGGGTTAGATAGGAAGTTAGTGAGAAGCTGACTGGGTTGGAACCAGGCAACATCCTGTGGCAGAGGGTGTTGCAGGGGAAGATTCAGGGGGGTCCCTGTCAGGGGTGGGATCCTGACAGAGGCCTAGCGAACAGAAGGAACGTTATGGGACCGCACCTGCACTTCATCGCGGCGGTACCCCAAGAAAGGACAAGAAGCGAGGTTTATTGTGCTGAGTGAGAAACGAGATCAACGCAACAAGGAGAAATACCAGTAGGAGTCATGCTGTAAGATGAGGCAACATCCTACTGAGGCGCGTAGCCGGTGGCCGGAAACGCCGAGGAAGTATTGAGCTCCAGGCCTTACTTCAAACCTACGGCAGGACAGTCAGTTATAGGCGGGCTGTCTCACTCAAATCACCTAAGAAGACATAGGGGGCAACATTTGGAGAGGGGCGACACTAGGGTCCCGGAAGAGCTCCAAGCCTACCCGTCATACGGGTGCGTCCTAGCCATATCATCTGGGGGGACGAAGAAGAACATCATAATCGAGTTGTGAGGGAACTTAAGAAACAGACACAACAGTTGTGGGGACTATCCCGTAAGCACAGCAGGGGAGGACCACAACACACAAGCGCTAGAAGGTAGGCACAGATTTCCACCTGCAAAGGGAACTCTGGAGGTGCCATCGGACCGGCCAGACTCAGGTAGCCTGGTTAACCGTATTCCGGACTGAGGATCCTGAAGCCTTCAGTAAAGAGGTAAAGAGACTGCAACCTGGTGTCCTCGTTATTCACCGCGACCTGCACCACACCACAACAACATCACTCTCCACCTTTATTGGACGCCCCTCAGCAGGGTCACGGGCCGGGTCTAGCCACCGTGACAACCCCAGAACTGCGACAGAGAGGCCCGGTATCGGGTACCCCTCGGCCCTGCGGCAGTGGGGGCGCTCCACATACATTTTTGTGAAATGCTAGTGCAGCGCCCCAGAGTCCTGGTCGTTGCAGTACTGTCGTTCCACCACTAAGGGGAGTGATGGTACGTCTGATTGCACTAAAAGAGTTCACCTTGCAGGTATCACAGACACACATTACACTTCACACTCTGGCCACCAGGGGGAGCAAAAGGTCCTATCTACTAGGCCACTCCTCACACATGGGTAAGACTGGGGGTTGGATAGGAAGTCAGGGAGAAAGTAGCTGGGGAGAGCTCGAGAGAGGACCTGTCAGGGGTGGGATCCTGACAGAGCCCTAGAAAAGGACAGATCGTTACGGAGCCGTGCCTGTGCCTTATAGCGGCAGACTCCTAAGAAAGGACACGAAGCGAAGCATATTGTGGAGAAGTGAGAAACGGGATCACAGCACAAAGGGGATAGAACCAGAAGGAGTCGTGCCTCCAGATCAGCAACATCCTTCTGAGGCGCGTAGCCGGTGGCCGGAACGCCGAGGAAGTAAGAGACTACGCATTACTTTGAACTACGGCCGGGCAGTTAACTTTAGGTTGGCTGTCTCACCTTTACACCTAACGAAGACAACGGAGGCAATTGTGGGAGAGGGGCGTCTCTAGGATCCCTATAAAATAACTCCAGGCCTACCCCGTCATACGGGTGCGTCCTATCCATATCACCTGGGGGACGGAGAGAAAGAACAGAAACATACATGACAGTTGTGAGGACTATCCCGTGGTGCTCAGCAGGGAGGTACTACAACACACAGGCGCTGGTAGGAAGGACACTGATTTCCACCTGTAAAGGGAACTCTGGATGTGCCTTCGGACCAGCCGGTCTCAGCCAGCCCTGTTAGCAGTGCTCTGGATTGCGGATGCCGAAGCCTTCAGTAAAAAGGTAAAGAGACTGCAACCCTGTGTCCTCGTTATTTACTGCGACCTACACCACCACCTACACCTTTTATTGGGCGCCCCTTAGCAGGACCACGGACCGGGTCGGGCCACCGTGACATCCTCAGAACCGAGAGACAGTACCGAGTACCCCGCCGTCCTGCATTTGGGGGCCGCTCCAACTTGGCGTCACGAACAGGATCTACTTAAGCCTGAAGAATCAGGTCATGTGTGCCTTGAAACTGTGACTGAATTGTGCTGAATCGTGATTTATTGCAAAGACTGTGTGTTGCTATTTGCCGCCAAAATAACGCCATCTCTGCACACGAGGGGAGGAGCCATAGCTGCGTGGGCGGAGCCGGCCAAAAAAAGCGCGGAACAAGAAGACGCGGTGAGGTGCCGATTCCGGAAGAGGAACCCCGACATCCGGCAGGTTAGCAGGGGGGAGGAACGGCCATGTCTGATTCGGGAGGAGCGGAGGCGGCGGTCGCAGCCGCAGACCCAGGGGCGCCTCCGGGCCCCACAGTAGATGCCGCCACGGGCCTTGTACCACCGCCAGTCGCCGCAGAGCTTGCCGCCCCCATCAGCCAACCGGATACTGCCGCGGCTACAGCAGCCATAATGCCCTTCTCCATGCCGTACCTACCTGGAGCAGCCTGGCTCCCGCGATACTCTGGAGAATCACACACACTAACTGACTTTAAAGAAGGGATCTGCAGCCTGCTCGAGTTCTATCCCTTGACAGAGCCCCAGAAAGTTCATATGATAACAGGCCAACTCTTTGGAGCAGCTCTGAGAGAAGTGAAGTCCTGGCCCGCCACGGATAAGAGAACTGCGCAGCAGGTCTTTGCAAAGCTTAAAGCCACCTTTGACACCCGCACCGCTACAGAAATTAAATTGATGTTCTATGGGTGCAAGCAGAGGCCGTAGGATAGCTTACGGGACTATGCCCTTAATCTCCAGGAGGCACTGCGGGCCATCAAGCAGAGTGACCCAGACAGCATGCAAGATGAAGATAAACTCCTGAAAGAGCAGTTCATCGAGGGGCTCTTGTGCAGTCACCAAAGGGCTCAATTACACTTCCTGGCCATGCAGAATTCAGACCTGACTTTTGCGCAATTCAAAGATAAAGCCATCCAGGTGCTACCGGAGCGACAGCCCAGCCGTGCCGTACTTCCCAGGCGTCAAGCCCTCACGTACCACCAGGAGGTGGCGCCGGATACGCCAGTTTCCGCCGAGGCCGATGCCAAGATCCTGGAAGACGACTCCCCTGCAGGACTACGCCTCCAGATGCAGGAGCTGACCAAGAGCTTTGCTGCCCTAGCCCGGACCGTACAGTCTCTACAGGAGGCCCCCAAGGAGAAGATCCAGCTGGCTTCCAGACCGGAAGATGTCCCCTGGCAGTGACAGAGGATGACTCCGCCGACCAGAGGCAGGGACGACGATCGCTTTCATCGGGACGGACGACCTATCTGCCGCCGCTGCCACCTGGTGGGCCATCTTGCAAGGTACTGTCATTTAAACGAGCAACCCCTGGGGCAGAGGGCCAACCCCCAGGAGTAGGACGATCAGGCCCGCAAAACTGGAGAGCCAAATACATCGGGGGGCGACCAGTTCTCCCCATCGTGATCGACGGTATCCCCATGAACGCTTTGCTGGACACCGGTTCCAAGGTGACGACTATGCCTTACATCCTTTATAAACGTTATTGGGAGGACACCGACATTACCCGTGGCCCCGATGATGATTTCACCATAATAGCCAGTAATGGTCAGCCATTGCCACAAGTGGGGTATAAAGAGGTCACCATTAAAGTGGGGCGGGTAGAGTTGGAGGCCCAAGGGATTGTAATTGTTGATATTGACCGCTGCGAATGTAATCCCATGATGACCATTGGTACTAATGTCATAGAAAACTGTCTTGCAGAAGTTATTGTCTTGTTACAGCAGGTAGCCGAAACAGCTGGCTACAGTGAACAACGCGCCCTGCAAAAAGAAATCAAGGCTCTGATGCAGAGACAGCAGGTGGAGCTGACTGGTGGTGAAATTGGTCGTGTCACAGTAAGTGATTCAAACCCCATTGCGATACCCCCCAGGAGTGAAATGTTAATATGGTGTCGGGCAGCCATAGGCCTCAGGGGTAAAGACTATCAGGCCCTGGTAGAACCCGTATATTCAGATAATAGGCCTACCCTCCTGACAGCCAGAGGGGTGTTTGACGTCCGCAAGGGGAGGGTGCCAGTACGTGTTCTTAACTGTGGGAAGGAGGAAGTCCATCTAACCAAATATGCCACACTTGCCAAACTGTTTACTGTTAAGAATAGTGTGATACAGGCACCCGGACCCTTGGTCTCGTCCAATCCGGCGGAGAACAACTGTTCTGCAGGGCAACTGAAAGATTGGTGTCGGGAATTGCACGTGGGCACTGACTCTAGCCTATCTCACCAGAAACAGGGAGCCTACAGGGTGGTTCATGAGTACGAGCGGGTATTTAGCAAACACCCCCTAGATTTTGGGCAGGTAAAAGGGATTCAACATCATATCCCCACAGGAGACCATCGACCCATAAAAGAGAGATACCGTCCTGTACCCCCAGCTCATTATCAGTGTGCCAAAGACATGTTGCGAGAGATGAAGGAGGCTGGGGTAGTGAGAGACAGTTGTAGCCCCTGGGCAGCTCCATTAGTCCTTGTTAAGAAGAAAGATGGCACAATGAGGATGTGTGTTGATTATAGGCAGTTAAATCGCATTACACATAAGGATGCATACCCACTGCCAGGATAGAGGAGTCCCTGGCCGCTTTAAAATCTGCTAACTAGTGTTGAGCATTCCGATACCGCAAGTATCGGGTATCGGCCGATACTTGCGGGTATCGGAATTCCGATACCGAGATCCGATACTTTTGTGGTATCGGGTATCGGTATCGAAACAACATTAATGTAAAAATGTGTAAAAGAGAGAATTAAAATAAAAAATATTGCTATACTCACCTCTCCGACGCAGCCTGCACCTTACCGAGGGAAGCGGCAGCGTTCTTTGTTTAAAATTCGCGCTTTTCTTTCCTTTACGTGAAGTCCCGGCTTGTGATTGGTTGCGTCGCAGTCACATGGGCGACGCAACCAATCACAAGCCGTGACGTCACGGGAGGCTGGACACGCGCGCATTTTAAAATGAGCGCTTGTCCAGCCTCCCATGATGTCCCGGCTTGTGATTGGTTGCATCGCGGTCAACCAATCACAAGCCAGGAGGCTGGACACGCGCGCATTTTAAAATGAGCGCTTGTCCAGCCTCCCGTGACGTCCCGGCTTGTGATTGGTTGCATCGCGGTCAACCAATCACAAGCCGGGAGGCTGGACACGCGCGCATTTTAAAATGAGCGCTTGTCCAGCCTCCCGTGACGTCCCGGCTTGTGATTGGTTGCATCGCGGTCAACCAATCACAAGCCGGGAGGCTGGACACGCGCGCATTTTAAAATGAGCGCGTGTCCAGCCTCCCGGCTTGTGATTGGTTGACCGCGATGCAACCAATCACAAGCCGGGACGTCACGGGAGGCTGGACAAGCGCTCATTTTAAAATGCGCGCGTGTCCAGCCTCCCGGCTTGTGATTGGTTGACCGCGATGCAACCAATCACAAGCCGGGACGTCACGGGAGGCTGGACAAGCGCTCATTTTAAAATGCGCGCGTGTCCAGCCTCCCGGCTTGTGATTGGTTGACCGCGATGCAACCAATCACAAGCCGGGACGTCACGGGAGGCTGGACAAGTGCTCATTTTAAAATGCGCGCGTGTCCAGCCTCCCGGCTTGTGATTGGTTGACCGCGATGCAACCAATCACAAGCCGGGACGTCACGGGAGGCTGGACAAGCGCTCATTTTAAAATGCGCGCGTGTCCAGCCTCCCGTGACGTCACGGCTTGTGATTGGTTGCGTCGCCCATGTGACTGCGACGCAACCAATCACAAAGCCGGGACGTAATTTTAAAATCCTTAAGGGCCTGAAATTACGTCACGGCTTGCTGTGATTGGTTGCGTCGCCCATGTGACTGCGACGCAACCAATCACAAAGCCGGGACGTAATTTTAAAATCCTTAAGGACCTGAAATTACATCACGGCTTGCTGTGATTGGTTGCGTCGCCCATGTGACTGCGACGCAACCAATCACAAAGCCGGGACTTCACGTAAGGAAAGAAAAGCGCAAATTTTAAGCAAACAACGCTGCCGGTTCCCTCGGAGAGGTGAGTATAGCAATATTTTTTATTTTAATTCTTTCTTTTACACATTAATATGGTTCCCAGGGCCTGAAGGAGAGTTTCCTCTCCTTCAGACCCTGGGAACCATCAGGAATACCGTCCGATACTTGAGTCCCATTGACTTGTATTGGTATCGGGTATCGGTATCGGATTGGATCCGATACTTTGCCGGTATCGGCCGATACTTTCCGATACCGATACTTTCAAGTATCGGACGGTATCGCTCAACACTACTGCTAACTACTTCTCTACCTTGGATCTCACCAGTGGGTACTGGCAGGTTCCCGTGGCAGAGGCGGACAAGGAGAAGACGGCCTTCACGACGCCGATGGGTCTCTGCGAATTCAACTACATGCCCTTCGGATTGTGCAATGCCCCGGGAACATTCCAGAGGATGATGGAGTGCTGTCTAGGGCACAAGAACTTCGAAACCGTGTTGCTATACCTGGACGACGTCATCGTCTTCTCCAAGACTTATGAGGACCATCTGAAGCACCTGGCCGAGGTGTTCGAAGCCCTGTCCAACTTTGGTCTAAAGGTAAAACCGTCCAAATGCCATCTGCTAAAACCCAAGGTGCAGTACCTGGGCCATGTGGTGAGTGCTGACGGGGTGGCCCCAGACCCCGACAAAGTCACGGTGATCAAGGACTGGCCAAAGCCCGGCAACCTCCATGAGGTCTGGCAGTTCCTCGGGTTGGTAGGCTATTACAGGAGGTTCATCAAGGATTTCACCAAGAAGGCCACGCCATTGCAAGACCTGTTGGTGGGCCAATCCAGGAAGACCAAGGGTAAGAATACCCCATTTGATTGGAACGAGGGACTGGAAGAATCGTTCACGTGCTTAAAGTTGGCGCTGACGGGAGAAGAGGTACTGGCCTACCCTGAATATGATCAACCGTTTGTGCTGTATACGGATGCCAGCAACGTGGGACTGGGAGCCGTGTTGTCCCAGGTCCAGAAAGGCAAGGAGAGGGTAATCGCTTACGCCAGCAGAAAACTTCGTCCCACTGAAAGGAATCCGGACAACTACAGTTCCTTTAAGCTGGAATTCCTCGCCATCATTTGGGCAGTGACGGAGAGGTTCAAACACTACCTGGCCTCAGCAAAATTCACCGTCTTCATGGATAACAATCCACTAACGCATCTGGACACAGCAAAGCTCGGTGCCTTGGAGCAGCGGTGGATGGCCCGGTTGTCCAATTACGACTTCACCATCAAGTATCGGGCAGGGCACAAGAACGCGAATGCCGATGCATTGTCCCGGATGCCGATGCATTGTCCCGGATGCCCAACTTGGCAGAAACGGGAGAAGACCCTGAGGCACTTGAAGAGGTAGAGCTGCCCGCTTTCCATCACCCCAAGGCCACCCAGTGCTCCCATCAGGTGGAGAACAGGCGCAGGAATAAGCAGGGCGCCACGCTGAACCCCCTGCCCCATCACGGGTGGGCAGAGACCCAGGATGGTGACCCCGCGGTCCGTCGGGTGAAAGAGCTCCTGACACAGGCAGTTTTGCATCCCGGCCCGGATGACCCACAAGAGACACAACAGCTGTGGAGGGGGAGAGGCAAACTGTTTATTCATGAAGGTAAGCTGTGCCGGAGAAGCATCGACCCACGCACTCATGAATTGGTATGGCAGATAGTGGTCCCAAGACAAGATGTGCCAATGGTTCTGGGAGTGTACCACGATGGGGCAGGACACTTTGGATGGAGGAAACTGGAGAGGCTACTCCGTGGGAGGTTCTACTGGATTGGCATGAAGAAAGCCATCGAGAAGTGGTGTCGGGAGTGTGGCCCCTGTAGCCTACGAAGGAAGGACCGTGACAGCCAACGGGCTCCCTTGCAGCCCATCATCACCAAACGGCCACTCGAACTGGTCGCGCTAGATCATGTGAAGCTAACACCTAGTCGGTCAGGCTATATCTACGCCCTCACCATCGTGGACCACTACTCTAGATTCCTGGTAGTCATGCCCGTCAAAGATCTAACGGCCAGGACGGCTGCCAAAACTTTCCAGCAGTACTTCTGTAGACCCCATGGGTACCCCGAAAAGGTACTGACCGATCAGGGGCCAGCATTTGAAGCGGAGGTGTTCCAGGAGATCTGCAGTCTGTACAGGTGAAAGAAGATCAGAACCACACCGTATCATCCACAAACCAACGGGATGTGTGAGAAGATGAACCAAGTGGTAATTGACTTACTGAAGACCTTACCTGTGGAGGAACGGAACTTATGGCCAACAAAGTTGCCCGACTTGGTAGACATGTACAACCACATCCCAGTGAATTCCACCAACTGCACTCCAGCATACCTGATGCGAGGAAGATCTAGCAAGTTGCCTGTTGATCTGGACATGGGGGTCTGTTGTGAATTTGGATTCTGGGCTCCCCCGGTGGCTACTGGTGGAATTGAACTTGTGACATCATCTTCCCTGTTCACCTGTTCTGATTAGATCTGGGTGTCGCTATATAACCTGGCTTCTCTGTTAGATGCTTGCCGGTCAACAATGTTATCAGAAGCCTCTCTGTGCTTGTTCCTGCTCCCAGACATCTACTAGATAAGTTGGACATTCGTCCATGTTTTGTTTTTGTATTTTGGTTCCAGTTCACAGCTGCAGTTTCGTTACTGTGTCTGGAAAGCTCTTGTTGATCAGGAATTGCCACTCTGGTATTATGAGTTAATGCCAGAGTCCTAAAGTAATTTCTGGATGTGTTTTGTTAGGGTTTTCTACTGACCATGAAAGTATGCTTTCTGTCTTCTGCTATCTAGAAAGCGGACCTCAAATTTGCTAAAACTATTTTCCTGCTGCGTTTGTTGTTTCATCTCATATCACCGCCAATATATGTGGGGGGCTTCTGTCTCCTTTTTGGGCATTTCTCTAGAGGTGAGTCAGGTCTTATATTTCCCTCTGCTAGCATTATTTAGTTCTCCGGCCGGCGCTGGGCATATAGGGATAAAAAGTAGGACATGCTACCTGGCTACTTCTAGATGATGCGGTAGGTTTAGTTCATGGTCAGTACAGTTACATCTTCCAAGAGCTTGTTCCTATTGAGGCTTATGCTAGTTCTCTGGCCATGGAGATCATGACAGTTTGACCGGCCCACTAAAGGGTTAAAATCCTTGGCTGAGAAAGGAGAGAAATAAGAAGTCTGCTGAAAATTTTTTTTTTTTTTTTTTTTTTTTTTTTCTCTAGTAGTTAGTGTGCTCTTAATTGGATCACTTGCCAGTCTGTCTATGCTGCAGTCTTTCTTTTTTTTCTCTCTCCTTCTAATCTTTGAATGGCTCTATGTTCACCTGTCTATAATGGATCTACAGAGTGTAACTGCAGGTTTGAATAATCTCGCCACGAAAGTACAAAGTTTGCAAGATTTTGTTGTTCATGCTCCGATATCAGAGCCGAGAATTCCTTTGCCGGAATTCTTCTCAGGGAATAGATCTAGCTTTCAGAATTTTAGAAATAATTGTAAGTTATTTTTGTCCCTGAAATCTCGTTCTGCTGGAGACCCTGCACAGCAGGTTGGGATTGTGATTTCCTTGCTCCGCGGCGACCCTCAAGACTGGGCTTTTGCATTGGCACCAGGGGATCCTGCGTTGCGCAATGTGGATGCGTTTTTTCTGGCCTTGGGCTTGCTTTATGAGGAACCTCATTTGGAACTTCAGGCAGAAAAAACTTTGATGTCCCTATCGCAGGGGCAAGATGAAGCTGAAATTTACTGCCAAAGATTCCGTAAATGGTCTGTGCTTACTCAGTGGAATGAGTGTGCCTTGGCGGCTACTTTCAGAGAGGGTCTTTCTGATGCCATTAAGGATGTTATGGTGGGGTTCCCTGTGCCTGCAAGTCTGAATGAGTCCATGACAATGGCCATTCAGATCGATAGGCGTCTGCGGGAGCGCAAACCAGTGCACCATCTGGCGGTGTCCACTGAGAAGACGCCAGAAAACATGCAGTGTGATAGAATTCTGTCCAGAAGCGAGCGGCAGAATTTTAGACGGAAAAATGGGTTGTGTTTCTATTGTGGGGATTCTACTCATGTTATATCAGCATGCTCTAAGCGTACTAAAAAGCTTGATAAATCCGTTCCCATTGGCACTTTACAGTCTAAATTTATTTTGTCTGTGACCCTGATTTGCTCTTTGTCATCTATTACTACGGACGCCTATATCGACTCTGGCGCCGCTTTGAGTCTTATGGATTGGTCCTTTGCCAATCGTTGTGGGTATGATTTAGAGCCTTTGGAGACTCTTATTCCTCTGAAGGGGATTGACTCCACCCCATTGGCTAATAATAAACCACAATACTGGACACAAGTGACTATGTGTTTTAATCCGGATCACCAGGAGACTATTCGTTTTCTGGTGCTGTATAATCTACATGATGATTTGGTGCTAGGATTGCCATGGCTGCAGTCTCACAACCCAGTCCTTGACTGGAGAGCTATGTCTGTGTTGAGCTGGGGATGTAAGGGGACTCATGGGGACGTACCTTTGGTGTCCATTTCATCATCTATTCCCTCTGAAATCCCTGAGTTCCTGTCTGATTATCGTGACGTCTTTGAAGAACCCAAGCTGGGTTCGCTACCTCCGCACCGTGAGTGCGATTGTGCTATAGATTTAATTCCGGGTAGTAAATACCCAAAGGGTCGTTTATTTAATCTGTCTGTGCCTGAACATACTGCTATGCGAGAATATATAAAGGAGTCCTTGGAAAAGGGACATATTCGTCCATCGTCATCTCCCTTAGGAGCCGGTTTTTTCTTTGTGTCAAAAAAAGACGGCTCTTTGAGACCATGTATTGATTATCGGCTTTTGAATAAAATCACGGTTAAATATCAATACCCATTGCCGTTGCTGACTGATTTGTTTGCTCGCATAAAGGGGGCCAAGTGGTTCTCTAAGATTGATCTCCGTGGGGCGTATAATTTGGTGCGGATCAGGCAGGGGGATGAGTGGAAAACCGCATTTAATACGCCCGAGGGCCACTTTGAGTATTTGGTGATGCCTTTTGGTCTTTCTAATGCCCCTTCAGTCTTCCAGTCCTTTATGCATGATATTTTCCGCGATTTTTTGGATAAATTTATGATAGTGTATCTGGATGATATTCTGATTTTTTCGGATGATTGGGACTCTCATGTCCGGCAAGTTAAGAGGGTTTTTCAGGTTTTGCGGTCTAATTCTCTGTGTGTCAAGGGTTCTAAGTGCGTTTTTGGGGTTCAGAGAATTTCCTTTTTGGGATATATTTTTTCTCCCTCTTCCATTGAGATGGATCCTGTCAAGGTTCAAGCTATTTGTGATTGGACGCAGCCCTCTTCTCTTAAAAGTCTTCAGAAATTTTTGGGCTTTGCCAACTTTTATCGTCGATTTATTTCTGGTTTTTCGGATGTCGTTAAGCCATTGACCGATTTGACTAGACAGGGTGCTGATGTTGCTAATTGGTCCCCTGATGCTGTGGAGGCCTTTCAGGAGCTTAAGCGCCGTTTTTCTTCTGCCCCTGTGTTGCGTCAGCCTGATGTGACTCTTCCTTTTCAGGTTGAGGTCGACGCTTCTGAGATCGGGGCTGGGGCAGTGTTGTCGCAGAAAAGTTCTGACTGCGCCGTGATGAGGCCTTGTGCCTTCTTTTCCCGTAAATTTTCGCCCGCTGAGCGGAATTATGATGTTGGGAATCGGGAGCTTTTGGCCATGAAGTGGGCGTTTGAGGAGTGGCGCCATTGGCTCGAGGGGGCCAGACATCAGGTGGTGGTATTGACTGACCACAAAAATTTGATCTATCTTGAGACCGCCAGGCGCCTGAATCCTAGACAGGCGCGCTGGTCATTATTTTTCTCTCGGTTTAATTTTGTGGTATCGTACCTACCGGGTTCTAAGAATGTTAAGGCGGATGCCCTTTCTAGGAGTTTTGAGCCTGATTCACCCGGCAACTCTGACCCCACAGGTATTCTTAAGGAGGGAGTTATCTTGTCAGCCGTTTCTCCAGACCTGCGGCGGGCCTTGCAGGAGTTTCAGGCGGATAGACCGGATCGTTGTCCGCCTGATAGGTTGTTTGTTCCTGATGATTGGACCAGTAGAGTCATCTCTGAGGTACATTCTTCTGCATTGGCAGGTCATCCTGGAATTTTTGGTACCAGGGATTTGGTGGCAAGATCCTTCTGGTGGCCTTCCCTGTCACGAGATGTGCGAGGCTTTGTGCAGTCTTGTGACGTTTGTGCTCGGGCCAAGCCTTGTTGTTCTCGGGCTAGTGGATTATTGTTGCCCTTGCCTATTCCTAAGAGGCCTTGGACACACATCTCGATGGATTTTATTTCAGATCTGCCTGTTTCTCAGAAGATGTCTGTCATCTGGGTGGTGTGTGACCGTTTTTCTAAGATGGTCCATTTGGTTCCCCTGCCCAAATTGCCTTCTTCTTCCGAGTTGGTGCCCCTGTTTTTTCAAAATGTTGTTCGTTTGCATGGTATTCCTGAGAATATCGTTTCTGACAGAAGAACCCAATTTGTGTCTAGATTTTGGCGGGCATTCTGTGCTAGGATGGGCATAGATTTGTCTTTTTCGTCTGCTTTTCACCCTCAGACTAATGGCCAGACCGAGCGGACTAATCAGACCCTGGAGACATATCTGAGGTGTTTTGTGTCTGCTGACCAGGATGATTGGGTTGCTTTTTTGCCATTGGCGGAGTTCGCCCTCAATAATCGGGCCAGCTCTGCCACTTTGGTGTCCCCGTTTTTCTGTAATTCGGGGTTCCACCCTCGATTTTCCTCCGGTCAGATGGAATCCTCGGATTGTCCTGGAGTGGATGCGGTGGTGGAGAGATTGCATCATATCTGGGGGCAGGTGATGGACAATTTAAAGTTGTCCCAGGAGAAGACTCAGCTTTTTGCCAACCGTCACCGTCGTGTTGGTCCTCGGCTTTGTGTTGGAGATTTGGTGTGGTTGTCTTCTCGTTTTGTCCCTATGAGGGTCTCATCTCCTAAGTTTAAGCCTCGGTTCATCGGTCCGTATAAAATATTGGAGATTCTTAACCCTGTTTCCTTCCGTTTGGACCTCCCTGCATCCTTTTCTATTCATAACGTTTTTCATCGGTCGTTATTGCGCAGGTATGAGGCACCGGTTGTGCCTTCCGTTGAGCCTCCTGCTCCGGTGTTGGTTGAGGGTGAGTTGGAGTACGTTGTGGAAAAAATCCTAGACTCCCGTGTTTCCAGACGGAGACTCCAGTATCTGGTCAAGTGGAAGGGATACGGCCAGGAGGATAATTCTTGGGTCACTGCATCTGATGTTCATGCCTCTGATCTGGTTCGTGCCTTTCATAGGGCCCATCCTGATCGCCCTGGTGGTTCTGGTGAGGGTTCGGTGCCCCCTCCTTGAGGGGGGGGTACTGTTGTGAATTTGGATTCTGGGCTCCCCCGGTGGCTACTGGTGGAATTGAACTTGTGACATCATCTTCCCTGTTCACCTGTTCTGATTAGATCTGGGTGTCGCTATATAACCTGGCTTCTCTGTTAGATGCTTGCCGGTCAACAATGTTATCAGAAGCCTCTCTGTGCTTGTTCCTGCTCCCAGACATCTACTAGATAAGTTGGACATTCGTCCATGTTTTGTTTTTGTATTTTGGTTCCAGTTCACAGCTGCAGTTTCGTTACTGTGTCTGGAAAGCTCTTGTTGATCAGGAATTGCCACTCTGGTATTATGAGTTAATGCCAGAGTCCTAAAGTAATTTCTGGATGTGTTTTGTTAGGGTTTTCTACTGACCATGAAAGTATGCTTTCTGTCTTCTGCTATCTAGAAAGCGGACCTCAAATTTGCTAAAACTATTTTCCTGCTGCGTTTGTTGTTTCATCTCATATCACCGCCAATATATGTGGGGGGCTTCTGTCTCCTTTTTGGGCATTTCTCTAGAGGTGAGTCAGGTCTTATATTTCCCTCTGCTAGCATTATTTAGTTCTCCGGCCGGCGCTGGGCATATAGGGATAAAAAGTAGGACATGCTACCTGGCTACTTCTAGATGATGCGGTAGGTTTAGTTCATGGTCAGTACAGTTACATCTTCCAAGAGCTTGTTCCTATTGAGGCTTATGCTAGTTCTCTGGCCATGGAGATCATGACAGGGGTCCTAACTCCTGAAGATACCTCGCCAGATGCAGATTGGGATACAGAAAGGCAGAAAAGATACCGCAAAGTACAGGAATGCATGGAAAGAAGTCTCGCCCAAGCCAGACAAGAACAAGAAAGGGACTACAACCCGCATGCTCCTACGATTCCCTTGTCAACCGGTGAGCAAGTACTCAAACGGAAGAGGAGGCTACACAAGCTTGACGATCAATGGGAAGCGGAACCGTATACCATCCTGCCATCCGATTTTGACAACACGAAGGTCTGTCTCATCAGCAAAGATGGAGGGAAAACCTCAACGGCAATATCCAGGGACCACCTTAAAATATGCCCTGATAAGTTGAGAGAGAGGGAAACAGATCCAGGAACCTCTCCACCTGTAGAAGAGGAGATGATACACACTGTTCTTGGCGATTTTCCCCAGTCGTGGACTCAAATAAATCAGGCCATCGTGGTACCTGTCTTAACGTTTCGTCAACTGAAACCGCCAGAACAAAATGTGGTGCCAGATCATCCGGACCCGCAATCACAGCAGACCACACCAGAGGATGCCATGCCAACCGTTGAACCGGCAAGTCCTCCCTCTGCTATCGGAGAATCTGCCATACCCACCAGTAGTAGTAGCAGCAGCCCTGAGAGCTCCAGCATGCCAGTGCTACCCAGACTCACTAGAAGTGTAGCTAGAAGACAGTGCACTACACCAGCGATAGCAAGCATAGCGGGCTCTGTTAGGCCAATAGCAACCCCTGCACTGCGGAGGTCTACACATAGCACCAAGAATCAAACTCCACTTCGCTACAAAACTTGGAGATATTAACGATAGTTGCTATTTGGTTGAAAATGTTTGTGTAAATATCTTTGTTACAGGTTTAAAAATAGACAATGGAGTAATGGACAGTGAATTGCTCCAAAACTTTCACAGGGACCCCTTTGTTTACCCGGGGTCCCTGCTGTTTCAAGGTTGCACCCACTGAACTGGGAGTCATGAACTGTGCATGACAAAACTTTCGCAACGTTCAAGTGTCCTCACATCCCATAAAGGGAAGCCCTGTAATATTTACTTGTTCATAGCATTTACTTGTTCATAGCATTTCAAAATTTTGTATGTCTGTTGCTAACATGTATTGTCGTTCTTCTTTTCCCAGTCCGGGAGTACTGGATTTAACCGGGGGGGAGTGCAGCGCCCCAGAGTCCTGGTCATTGCAGTACTGTCGCTCTGCCACTAAGGGGAGTGATGGTACGTCTGATTGCACTAAAAGAGTTCACCTTGCAGGTATCACAGACACGCATTACACTTCACACTCCGGCCGCCAGGGGGAGCAAAAGGTCCTATCTACTAGGCCACTCCTCACACATGGGTAAAACTGGGGGTTGGATAGGAAGTCAGGGAGAAAGTAGCTGGGGAGAGCTCGAGAGAGGACCTGTCAGGGGTGGGATCCTGACAGAGCCCTAGAAAAGGACAGATCGTTACGGAGCCGTGCCTGTGCCTTATAGCGGCAGACTCCTAAGAAAGGACACGAAGCGAAGCATATTGTGGAGAAGTGAGAAACGGGATCACAGCACAAAGGGGATAGAACCAGAAGGAGTCGTGCCTCCAGATCAGCAACATCCTTCTGAGGCACGTAGCTGGCGGCCGGAACGCTGAGGAAGTAAAAGACTCTACGCATTACTTTGAATTACGGCCGGGCAGTTAACTTTAGGTTGGCTGTCTCACCTTTACACCTAACGAAGACAACGGAGGCAATTGTGGGAGAGGGGCGTCTCTAGGGTCCCTATAAAATAACTCCAGGCCTACCCCGTCATACGGGTGCGTCCTATCCATATCACCTGGGGGACGGAGAGAAAGAACAGAAACATACACAACAGTTGTGAGGACTATCCCGTGGTGCTCAGCAGGGAGGTACTACAACACACAGGCGCTGGTAGGAAGGACACTGATTTCCACCTGTAAAGGGAACTCTGGATATGCATTCGGACCGGCCGGTCTCAGCCAGCCCTGTTAGCAGTGCTCTGGATTGCGGATGCCGAAGCCTTCAGTAAAAAGGTAAAGAGACTGCAACCCTGTGTCCTCGTTATTTACTGCGACCTACGCCACCACCTACACCTTTTATTGGGCGCCCCTTAGCAGGACCACGGACCGGGTTGGGCCACCGTGACATCCTCAGAACCGAGAGACCCGGTACCGAGTACCCCGCCGTCCTGCGTTTGGGGGCCATTTCACTAAAATATTGGAATTTTTGGCAACTTTACGCCATTTTTGCCAAGCCGCAATAACGTGAGTGGTGCTGGGGTGACACGGGTGATGATGACCCCCACTCGATGAGTGATGGTGTACCTGTAGAGGGTATGATATATTACGTTTATACCTTTGCCTTTCTCTTTTGCCCCGGTGCAATATATAATCAGTGTTTGTATATTTGTTAACATATGATGGTACTGCTACACGATTTAGTGTATTACCACTCCTATACAATGGTACTGCTACACTGTTACATATATTACTGTGTCTTGCTAAATGTATATGTAACACCCCAGGTACCGGTTGTTACAGTAATGTTGCCTTCCCTTCGGGGAGGGAAATATCATGCTTGGAGGCAATGGAGTTCTCTTTACCAGGTAAGTCACCCACACACAACACATTCCAAATCCAGGCCAGAAGGGGGAGCTCAGGACCAGGATTCAGGGGAGCTTCCCTTAGCTATAGGCATCCTGGTCTGGAGGAGGAGTCAGTCAGTAGGCAGGAGTCTCCAGGAGGGAGAGATAGGTGAAGGACATCTGAAACAGAAGGGGGACCCCGAGCAGCCACATGGGAGCTGCAGCCTCTGGAAAGAGAGATAACCTGAGGGGTTGAATGTGGTGGAGCAACAGAGGAAAGGAGCAGAGGAGAGATAAAGGGCTCAGAGGGGAACTGCGACCGGGCACCCTCAGAACCAGAGCGCAGCAAGCGGGCACCAGGAGCCCGAGGCTTTAGTGGAACTCTAGGACACTTAGCAGAACCGGAGGGCTAAGAACTTTAAGTGATCGGCCCGCACCACACCTGAGACATAGCAGCACCTGAGGAGCCTGGGGCATGATAGAGTCCCTGTAAAACGGCTCAATCTGCCCGTCATGCAGGTACCTGTTCCAGGACAGGGGAAAAGACGACTTTGCCAGTAAGCTTCAGGTAGCAGGGACCTCATACAACAGCGCAAGGAGGAAAGCACAGGGCGGGGACAATGCAGGGGGCGGCACCTGAGCAAGGTTTGTTTTTTTTTTTTTTATAAAAGCTGGGTCACCTCCCGACCGACCCCGCCCCCCCCTCCCCCCCCGGCCCACACAGTGCAGGGAAGCGGACGCCGGGGGACGCGACAGACACCGGAATGTAAGTATGTAGAGTTTTTTTTTTTTTACATTTACACTGGTAACCAGGGTAAACATCGGGTTACTAAGTGCGGCCCTGCGCTTAGTAATCCAATGTTTACCCTGGTTACCCGGGGACTTCGGCATCGTTGGTCGCTGGAGAGCTGTCTGTGTGACAGCTCTCCAGCGACCACACAACGATGAAACAGCGACGCTGCAGCGATCGGCATCGTTGTCTATATCGCTGCAGCATCGCTTAATGTGATGGTACCTTAAGAAGTTGAAATACTGAGAGTGGATAACCTGCATTCTGCTGCTGCAGAACTTGTTTAGCGTACCCGATGCTTTCAGGAGTTACATAAAGGATCAATAAATGAAACAGTGCAGATTTCAGCTTTCAGCAGAATCATTGATATTTTGGGAAAAATAACAGGACGTAACCATTATGTGCGTCATCATAAGGCTCGGTTCACATGCAGAGTTTTTATATGCAAATTAAAAGCTGCTTTTTACAGTACCAGCAAAAGCTATGTGATTTCACAAATGGAGCTGCATTCTTTTTTTTAAATTTGCAGCGTGTCAATTTTTTCAGTGTATTTGCACCATTTTTTTTGCCCATAGAAAGCGTTGCAATAAATGCGACAGTGTCTTTTTCTGCATTTTGTAAGAATTTCTGGTGCAAAAAAAACTAACTTTACTAAACATGTAATCCACACCTGAAAAACGATGCAAAAAGAAACCTAAAAAATGAAGTTACAAAAATTGTAATGGAGGCGTTTTGAACACAGTGTTTTTATTGTCAAGAGAGCAGGTTTTGCATGCAGAAAAAACCCACACTGTGTGAGAACATAACCTAACATGGTGAATTGTATACTCCAACATGAAAATCACCACTTGTAAGTCACAGGCAGGAAAAGCGATGACAAAAGCAGCTCTAAAGAATGAGGGCCCAAGTGTGAAATGCCGTCACATAGAGGTTACTAAGGTTCACTGCAGCCACATCTGAATTGTTGGGCTTTGAGAAGCATCGAAATTGAAAGTAACGCTAAGGAAGGAAAATTTCATCTGAGGCATCGGACACAACATAGGTCAGGATAGGGCGTCACTATTTCTATAATGTTTATATCACATTTTGGCTTCATTATTTATTGCATTACTTTTGTAACATGCATTTCTTCTGTTTGCTTTTTTTCTTAATCCTTTAGAAAAGCCAGTTGGAAAATAACACAGTTGATTGTCCCAATACAGACCCACAATACATAAGTTTCACTGCTTCATAGCAACAGTAGTTCAGGGGTATCGGTCCAGCATCTCTTCAATGTCTGTCAGCATCTCCAGGGAGTTCCATAATCCAGGCATGATCTCCTGTCCAGATTGGATGTCCATGGCACAATACCAGACTCCACATCTAATCCTGCACAATAAGTATTGCTCTGGTACTCCTGAGGGTGCCAATTTTGTGGCGAAACCTGTTTTAATATCCAGCATCTATATTGTTAAAATTGATTTGAGAGTTTGCCTGCTCATTAACTGATTAGGACTGAGAAGTGCAGACAGCACTGTACCCCATGGCTAAGTTTCTACTAGCTTGATAAGTGAAGGCATTATTAGTCGGCTCTGTGCCTCGTCGTGTTTTTAGCATTATTTTTGGTTATCTTAATGGACTATAATAAGAGCTGAGTTTTAATGTCACTACAATCACTTCACCTGCACACACTTTGATTATTAGCAGCGAGGAAATATGCGCTAAGGAAACTATTGCGTGTTCCCACAGTCTAATGAGTCCCAATTTCTCTCAGTCTAATCTGTGTAGATATTGAAAAGCAGGCAATCGGAGGGAAGCTATAATTTACAGAATAATGAGGTAAATAGGTCAAATAAGCAATTCAGATGACTGAGGGAGGAGAGATGGAAGAATTCTAATAGGAGAGTTTACTGTTACTGCCAAAAAATACAAATAGCTCTATAATGCTTAATGCCTGCTAATAATCACTGTTAGGGGTCTTTGTCAAACAGGGTTATTTTTCTTTATTGGGGGACGGGAGTGCCATTGCAGCTTTTGATGCATTTTTCCAAAAAATGAATCAAGAAGTAGAACTCCGTCCTTTTTATTTGCCATTCCTTATAAATTCGCTACTGATTTTGGCTTGACAAAATACATTAAAACATACTGTAATTTCTTTTAAATGCTATATGTGTGAAACCATCCCTATAAAGAGTTTTTGTATCAGTTTTATGAGCCAAACCAGAAGTGGATGTAAAGAGAATATAACACAAGAAGGAAAGTCTGATCCTGTCTCCTCTCTTGTGTAGCCTCTCCTGTAGTCATGAGCGAGTATGTTCGTTACTCGTGTTTCCCCGAGCATGCTCGGGTTGTCTCTGAGCATTTTGGCGTGCTTGGAGATTTAGTTTATGTCGACGCAGCTGCATGATTTGTGGCTGCTAGACAGCTTGAATACATGTGGGGATTCCCTGTTTGTTAGGCAATCCCCACATGTATTCAGGCTGCCTAGCAGCGGCAAATCATGCAGCTGCGTCGACATAAACTAAATCTCCGAGCACGCCAAAATGCTCGGAGACAACTTGGGCATGCTCGGAGAAACTCAAGTAACAAGTATACTCGCTCATCACTACTCTCCTGGCTTTGCGTTTAGACACTAGATCAAAACTTCCACCAAACTACCCGTGCGAATCCATCATGAAATGTATTTTGTTCAAAACCACCCAGAATTCAATGGTCACTGCTGCCAGTGGTGAGCATTTGCCTTTCTACTCCTGCGCTCCTGTCTGTTAAACTACATGACAGGCTCAGAGCAAGCTCGGAAGAGGGTGAATGAAGTTCCGACATCTATAGTGCATTTATAGTCCTTCCTTATCACCCAGTAATGCCCAGGAATGCCCTAAAAATGTACACTTTTGAGCAACGTTTTGCTAAACTCTACACCTTTTACAGTTCATAAGATTGTCCTGGCTAAATCAGGGATTTTTGTAAAAGTATCCTGGCAGAAAGCTGGTGAAAAAAAGAGTGAATGGAAACATAAAGAGCTTGAGAACCACTTCCTGGGCACAATCTGCTTTTTAAACCCTTCACCCGCAGCCCAATTTTCGTTTTATTTTAGTTTTTTACTTCACTTCTTCCCAGAGCCATACATTTTTCTTTTTCTATCAATATGGCCATATGGGGGCTTGTTTGTTGAGGGACGAGTTGTAGTTTTGAACGGCACCATTGATTTTACCATATAGTATACTGGAAAACGGGAAAAAAATTCCAATTGCAAAAAGAAGTGCAATTCCACATTTGTTATTTGTTTTCTTTTTACCATGTTCACTAAATGCTAAAACTGACCTGCCATTATGATTCTCCAGGTCATTGTGAGTCCTTAGATACCAAACATGTCTAGGTTCTTGTTTAGTTAAGTGGTGAAAAAAAATCAGAAGTTTGTAAAAAAAAAAAAAAGTGCCATTTTCCGAGCCCTATAGCGTCTCTATTTTTCGAGATCTGGGGTTGGGTGAGGGCATATTTTTCACATGCTGACCTGACATTTTTATTTATACTATTTTGGGGGTAAATATGATGTTTTTATCGTCTGTTATTGCATTTTATTGCAATGTTGTGGTGACCAAATCAGCATAATTCTGGCGTTTTGAATTTTTCTCTCATTACGCCGTTTTCTGATCGTATTCTTTTATATTTTGATAGATCGGGCATTTCTGAGAGCGGTGATACCAAATGTGTGTATTTTTTTATTTATTTTTTATTGTTTTATTTTGAATGGGGCAAAGTGGGAGTGATTTAAACTTTTATATTTTTTTATTATTTTTTTTAAAACCTTTTTTTTATTGTTTACTTGTTTCGACAGCCTCCTTAGGAGACTTGAAGCTGCAATCGTCTGATTGTTTGTGCTGCACATAGCAGGGCTTCAGCCCTTCTATGTGTAGCAAAAAATGCTCATCTGCTAGGACGGCCGGCCACAGGTTGACAACCATAGAAGATCGGCACTTGCATGTAAAATGGCGCTGTCAGAGATTTAACATGTTATCAGCTGGGGGGATCGCGATTCCACCTGCGCCTATTAGGGGCACATCAGATTAGCTGTCATGTGCCTGAAAAGATGCAGGCTCAGTGCCGGAGCACTCATCAAAGGTGGATACACGACATATGACGTATATATGTGTCACATGTCTTGGAGGGGTTAATTAGAAGCAGTGACACTCTTGTCTATGGGCTGTGTCTGCATTGCAGTGCAGATCTTTTTAGGGGAACAAAACTGAGCTGCAAAACCACACAAAACACCTGGAGAAGGTTGGCACTGTGTCTGGGAAGAAAGCAAACTGCTTTTCTCATCTGGGATTTAGGTCGTACAGACATATGTCATGTTGGTCTACACCAGTGTTCCCCAACTCCGGTCCTCAAGAGCCACCAACAGGTCATGTTTTCAGGATTTCCTTAGCATTGCCCAGGTGATAATTGCATCACATGGACAGGCAAGCATTCAATTACCTGTGCAATACTAAGTATATCCTCAAAACATGACCTGTGGGTTGCTCTTGAGGACCAGAGTTGGGGAACACTGGTCTACACGGTAACCAATGATTAGCGGCAGTGATCATATTCTATACAAACTGGAAGAAGAACCAGGAGATCAACATGGGACCATGCAGAGGTACCAAAACTAACAGCAAAGGATAAGTTGGTGGCAAACCTTTTTTTTTGTATCTGAGCACCATGTTGGGCCCATGTAAAAAAAAATGTTGTGGACTACCCCTTTAAACTTCCAAGCACTTTTGCTACTGTACCTAGTTCAGACGCCAACTGTGGATCTGTGGATGTAAAAGAAGAGCAAAATGGTTGAATGGAATCATTGTCCTAATCATGGCACACTACCACGAAAAATAAATTGAGGTTTTATAAATGCTGCAAAAATGTCACATGACAGAAAACATCAGCTAAAAACGACAGCTGTGTTTATGGAGATAGATCATGATTTTTCTGGTGGTTGTGGGTGTTCAGACGGCTGGGATGCTAATATTTATAGACTTTCTAGGTTATATAAGGAAAGCTGAGAGTTTGATGGAGCATGTCTGTAATATAAGAGGTAATCTGCGAGTGCGTATGAAGGATAATGTGATGGATCTTATACATTATGGAGAAGTTACCATAGTAAAAACAATTGACAAGATAATGGAGCATGGCAGAAGTCCCACAGCTATCACTCAGAAGAGCATACTGTGTGTGGGGCATTGTGGGACACATCATAGTGTGTGGAGGAGCATTGTGTGGGGAGCACTGTGGGGTAAATCTTGATGTGTGGGGGAGCACTATGGGGTCATCATGCACACTGTAGGTCCATAACACTATGTTGGGTGATTCATTGTGGGGACATTTATACTGTGTGCGGGGCATTGTGGGATGTATCCTAGTGATAGCGCGTAGAGGAACTGTGGGTAGGGGGCAACTATGACAAAAATCATGTGTGGGGGGAGCACTGTGGGGTCATCATACTCTTGTGTGCCCACTGTAGGTCCATAATACTGTGTGGGGCAATATATTGTGGGGATATTTATACTGTGTGTGAGGAATTTTGGCACACATCACAGTGTGTGAAAGACCTGTGGGGACATCATACTATGCGGGGGCAATGTAGGGCAATAATACTGTGTGGAGGAAAACTTTGTGGGGCATCACATTGTGCGTGGGTGTACTGTAGGTGGCTATTATTTTATTAGAAAGATAGTTCTAAAACATGGGATGAATATGTGAGTGCAGGATGGGAACTATTGCTAACATTTGGGTCTTCTTACCCTCATTGCATTTACGTGCATATGAAATTAGTGGCCGATGTCCAGGATAATCAATAAAGTCAATTGACTAAGAATGGAAACTGAGATGTCAGATGCAATCTCCATTAATTATGTCGTTCAAATTGTCTGTGAATTTTTTAACCGCTAATCTGTAATTGACGATATTTAAAGGAAGATGGAGAACTGATGTTTACAGCTCATCAGAACCAACAAATTCAGGAGCCATGTATACGTACATATTGTGATAATTCAAGTCAGTCCTCATCTCCAGTGTGACTCACAATGTAATCTCTGCATCCAGTGTTGGTACATGCGGTACCAACTGGTGTGGTGCCTTACCTGGTGCCTTTCTCTGCTTGATGCTACCTACAATTGCCACTTGAGGGAGCTCTCTGCATACAGAGGAGTACAGCTTTTATTTAAACCAATACTAGCTATAGGGATATCTACATGTGTCCATACATATATAATCTATCAAACCAGAAATACAGAGTTCCACTATAGAAATAAAGTATGAAATAATTGTTCAAGAATTTTGAACGGGAAATCAGAATAGTGGACAGTAACTTAAGGGTACGTTCCCACATTCAGGAATTGCAGAGGTTTTGACACTGTGTGTAGTCCTCTGTATAGTATAATGCACCCCTTAATCCATGCAGTATAATGCACTCCATAGGCCTTTCTATAGTATAATACACCCAATAGTCAATACAGTACAATGCACCTTATATTCCTCTATATAGTATAATGAACCCCATAGTCCATACAAAACAATGCACCCCATAGACCTCTGCATAGTATAATGCACCCCATAGTCCCTACAGCATAATGCACCCCATAGTCCATTCAGCATAATGCACCCCACAGTCCAAACAGTATAATGCACCCCATAGTTCATAAAGTATAATGCACCCCATAGTCTTCTGTATAGTATAATGCACCCCATAGTTCATACAGTATAATGCACCCCATAGTCCTCTGTATAGTAAAATGCACTGAATAGTTCATACAGTAAAATACACCCCATAGTCCTCTGTATAATATAATGCACCCCATAGTCCATACAGTATAATGCACCCCATAGTCATCTGTATAGTATAATACACCCTAAAGTCCATACAGCATAATGCATGTCATAGTCCTCTGTATAGTATAATGCACCCCATAGTCCATACAGTACAATGCACCCCATAGTCCTCTGTATAGTAAAATACACCCAATAGTTCATACAGTATAATGCATGTCATAGTCCTCTGTATAGTATAATACAGCCCAAAGTCCATACAGTATAATGCACGTCATAGTCCGCTGTATAGTATAATGCACCCCATAGTCCATACAGTACAATGCACTCCATAGTCCTCTTTATAGTATAATGCACCCCATAGTATATACAGCATAATGCACTGTACCCCATAATCCTCTGTATAGTACAATGCACCACATTGTTCATACAGTATAATGCACCCCATAGTCTTCTATATGCTATTCTATGCACCACAATGTACTAAAAAATAAAAGACACAATACTCACACCTCTACTCTTCGTTCCCCCGCTTCTCTGGTCTCTGCAGTGAGTGCTCTGAATCTCAGCGTAGCGGGCGCCATATAGTGACATCATCACGCAGGCTTCGCTGAGACATCAGACCCTGATGAAGAATGATGGGGGTCTTCTTCATCATGGCTTTCAACTGTAGTGGCATCTAGGATGCTGACACAGTTGAAGTTGTGATGACGAGCTGGGGGCCCGATGTTGGTGCTGGCACTGGGCCCCTCGGCTCATGAGCCCCATAGTGGCAGTGCAGGGAGACCATGTCTTACTAATCTGCTGGAGAGTTTAACTGTATCGACGAGCTGCGCATGCCGATACGGTTACAAGAAGTGTAGCTTCAGGTGAGACCCTCAGAGCACAGAGCTGCACCCTCTGACCCTCCCTCCGATAGCACTGAAGGCAGCACAATCATTTTTACAGAAAAAAAAGAAATCTGAATTTAGTGTTCTTCCTATGCAGCATTTTTTCCACACCTGCCTAAAACTTCTGCACAATACTTTTGGAAGGGTCCATCCTGAATTTTACTATGGGGCAAAATAACTAGGTACGCCACTGCTTGTAATTCTCCAAAATTTGCAAAAGAGTTCTTAAAATTGGTTTATTAAAATTGAAAGTAATGCCCACATGGGTTTATTTACAGTATGTATACATACATTGTTATTATATTTTTATATGTGCATTATGATTTCAAGGAAAGTACACCTTGGATTAAGTTGCGTTGAAGGACCTTGTGTCTGCATGCACCACATATAATGATGGATGAATTGCCTAACAATTGGCACTGTATAGCCATTAAACAACACTTTCGTAAAATCACTTAACAGTGTCAGGTAATTAAAGCTATAAATACCGTGGTCACTAATGTGTTAATATCAAATATTAATCTTAAGAGATGACTTTATATCACCTTAAGCAATTAACCGCCTGTTATTAATCTCTTGGCACTTTATATTGCCTAAAGCAATTAACTGTAGGTTATTAATCTCATGGCAAAAAAAGCATATACCTTTATGTGATTAAATACTTATCCATTATATTCCATGGAGATTATTATTTACTTGAACTTTGTGCTACATTATTAATTTGGAGCATGGAGTGATCAAAAGAGATAATCACCAAGAAAGAGATGAAAAAAATCACCTGTGCAGCAGACTTAATAGGTAACCATTGTTAATCAAAAATGTTTGGGCTCAATTACACTCAGTATTTGACTTTAAAGTGAATTTCTACCTTTGAATCCATTTTTCTCTACTTAAATAGGTTCAAAATTCAGTGAAAATAATTTTTTGAAAAATCTTTCTAGTCTGATTACTTTTTCTCTTTCAGAACTCCAAATCACAGCACATACAGTATATGTAAATGTTTAAGAAATGGTCAATTTTAAACTTTTGGCTACCAGAAACTAGGTTGGGCGGACCTGTGGATGTTCAGACGAACTTTACCAAAAAAGTTTGGTTCAGGTACCAGAAAGTTAGCCAAACTTGATCCCAAAACCGAACCCCATTGAAGTGAATGGGGGGCCCGAAAATCCAGCGGTTCCCATGTTGTCATCTGTGTGAGAGGTTAGATGCCTCTCCATTACTTTCCCCTGGGCTTGATGTCAGCAGATATTACACACCTGACATCAACTCCAAAATATTACCCTGCTTGCCAATCCACCAGGACAAGTGGGAAGAGCCAGACAAAGTGCCAGAAATGGCGCATCTAAAGGATGTGCCTTTTCTGGGGTAGCTGTGAGCTGCTATTTTTAGGATGGGGAGGGACAAATATCTATGAACCTTTGAAGCCTCAGAATACCAGCCCCCAGCTGTCTGCTTTACCTTGCCTGGTTATAAAAAATATTGGGGACACCATGCCGTTTTTTGAAAATATTTATTTAAATAATTTAAAAAATATATATTATTTTTGATAACCAGTCAAGATAAACCAGACAGCTCAGGACTTCAGCCCACTGCAGTCTCTTTTACTGTTCTTGTTATCGAAAACGCAGCCTTTCAACAAGCTTTGTTTGGACTTTAAAACCCGAACAGTAACACAGACTTCCAGAAGAAGTCCTTGTTCGGGGTCTGTATATGGGCACCATGTGTCCTGTACAGACCTCAAACGTTACCATTCAGACTTGCCCATCCCTACCAGTGACCAGCACTTGGGGGAGCTTAGGTGCTCTTTGTACACTTTATACATTAAACATACAAAACTGTGAAACCTCATGAAAAGACCGTCTGTATGAGAGCACTATACTACTATACAGGCCAGATGTCTTATATTATGCATACTGACCAGCTTCTTGGAGATGACTAGCCTCTAGAAGACCTTGCACTTTACAATGGTACAGCATAATTGCTAAACTACAACGCTACTTCTCTGCAACAGCTTTTGAGGTATGAATGATAAATTTAAAGATCCTCTAAGAAATGTTGGGACGAGTGGAAAAGATGTACTTAGCAAAATCAGTCAGAAATATAGCTTCATTACTCTTTAAAGGTAGTGTGTGATGCTTTACATCTGCTTAACCTTCTCCTAGTTCAGTGGGGAATCTATAGATATATTTAACATTGCTGTGTGGTAGCAGATTGATTTACCAATCTAGAGAAAATCAAGTTTCTATTATTATGTAAAGGAGCTGTCAATTACTCAGAGGGTAGCCACAGACCTGGCAAGTTCTCTAAGGGTAGTCTCAGTGCTTGCAAGTGCTCTCAGGGTAGTCCCAATCATGGTAAGTGCTCTAAGATTTTGTGCCAGTCCTGTCCAGTGCTCTAAGGGTAATCCCAGTGCTGGCAAATGTGTTGCATAGGAGGTCCTAGTCTTGACAAGTGCCCTAAAGTTAGTCTCAGGTTGGTCAAGTCTCCCAAAAGTGGTTCAATTTCTGGCAACTTTCCAAAAGGTGATCCCTGTCCTGACAAGTGCTCCTAGGATAGTCCTAGACTTGGCAAGTGTTGCAGCTCCCCAAATGATCAGTAGGATGTTGCACTCAGAGGAAATAGTATTGCATATGTTTTGGGTCAGGAAAACTTGACTTATTCACAAGCTTTTAGTCCAGATCACAGAGACAGTCACAGTGGTGCAACCATCCATCAAGCAGTTAAGAGAGAGTTTAGTTCAGAGAGCTGAAGCAATTGTGGAGACTGGGACAGACCGCTTGCTGGATCATTTACATATTCAAGCAAGTTTTATTTTCCTTACATTGATTTATTGATTTACCGTAACAACAGTGTAGATGAACTGGCCTTAAAGTCCCTTACCCAGCGCTATAGATAATTTAGCAGGCATAAGCCATCCAACAGACTCCATTTTAAGAGTGAATGGTAAACCCGAATGGGCTCCCGGCTGGGCAGCAGGACTATCCTGGGTACAATTCCCAGAATTCTGTCTTGTTAATTAATTCTCATCTGGAACTGAACCAATTCTTGAACTATGATTTTTTTTTTATTTCCTTTAAATGTATTCTGAATTTTTAACTGCTGTAACTGGATAGTTAAAAAATCTGTGTCCTACTATTATACCAATATAATGGAAACAATCCAATATGGTCATCATGCTACAATATAGTCTGTTATCTACAACTTAAAAGAGCATTAAACCTAAAAATTAATAATGAAATGAAATAAGAAATATAGTTGACCTCCCAATTATCAGCATGTTTGTGTAACAGTCGTTCTTGTAGAAAAAACTACATTAATAAATATATAAATCCTGCAGAGAACACAGGAGCTAAACTCCTGCTAGTCAGTTCCATCTTAGGCTGGTGGTCCTTGAAACACACCCTTAGAGACTTTGTGCTTTGGGTTTTGTGAATTTTTATCATACTGTAACAAAGCAGAAGAAGAATCGATGCCTTTGAAATGTGGTGCTGGAGAAGGATGTTATCAATACCATGGATGGCAAGAAGAACAAGCAAATCAATCTTGGAACAAATCAAGCCAGACATGACACTCGTAGCAAGGATCACCTGCCTACTTTGGACTCATCATACAGAGAACAATCACTGGAGAAGGACATCATAGTCGGAAGAATAGAAGGAACAAGGTGAAGAGGAAGACCGGCAACCCCAATGGCTTAATACATTCAAGATAACAGTGGAGAAGACCCTGGTGGGCCTGTTTAGGCTTGCACAAGATCTTCCTACGGGAACGTTCATCCACCAAGTTTGAGATCGAGCAGAAGGCCGATAATAATAATAATGAATAGGGCAGGGGAGAAGCTTCTGCTGCAGCCAGCTATCATACAGCCAGACACAGGACAGTGAGGAGGAAGATGAGGAACATGGCTTAGCCCAGGAAACACGCAGAGGAGATGTGTTTTTAGGTTTCTCAAGTTTTATTTGTAATGTTAAACTTCATGATATCAAAGAAAAGGAGGATAAAGGGATGAATATAATCTTATGAACCACAAAGCCTCCAACAACGTAAAACCTATAACCTGTCATGAGACGTTTTTCTTTTCCTACTTACAGCCCAGACTCATGCAGTTCCTGCCTTAGAAGATAACAATCGCAAGAAAAAAGGGAAACAATAAGCAGAAAAGTAACCATCTATAGCTGTGAGCATCTGATACTTTCATAATGTCAGCGTGATTACTTGTATCTGTGTGCACAGGAGCATGCACTCAGCCAAAAAAAAATCAGCAAGATGAGTTTAATTTAAAATGTAATCACAGCTTGTGCATCAGCCTCCCGCTCCTCCTCACTATATTGGAAGCACCAGCCAGAGCGTGTCAGGAATAGTAATCGTACACTGGTTATACCGGAGCACAGCGTCGTAGAATATCAGTGTAGGAGCACCACCCCCACCACAGCCCCGACACTTGTGTCAATCACCGAGCACCTCTCAGACGCGCTCCCCAGGGTGCATTATGCTGCCAAGTGACTGATCGGTGCTCTACCAATCGGAGCTGGCCCGTGCCACTGCTATGAATGAGACGAGTGCGTCTGCAGACAGGGCTACTAGGGCGACAGATGCTCAATGGTAGTCGTCTAAAAATGTGAAGAGCTTTGTTGTTGCTCTATTCATATCTGCGCTGACAAATTGTTACATCACAAAGCGAGTCACAGCAAATTCCGCTAAAAGGGATTTGTTTCTGTGATCAGATTGTGATTAGACAATAGCAGGCTGAGGAACACAACATAGAAGAATCCTAGATTACATTCAATTCATTTTCTGAGCAGCTTTTCCAAATAGGACTAAACACCGAAGCTCCCAGTGATCCAGCTTTTAAGGAATAAATCTGGTTTATAAGTGCTTTGTATGAAATATAAGGGGAATGCACAGAAAGCGATTTCCTCTTGGATCATTATAAAACAAATCTCACCTATTACCATATAGATTAACGATACCACTTTTTATAGCTGCGCTACTACAACTCCCAGCATGCTTGACACTACAATGCTGGAGAGCAACAAGTAAGGGCATGACGGCGATAGGTGTACACCAGAAAAAAACAACAGACACCCTCTGACTAGTGGTCAGTGGTCACACACAAACTGGCCAATTTGTATGCGAAGTACCTATTTTTTATGAAGTCTATATGGCAGTAATATAGTTGTAATATTCGATGACTGCATACTTGTTGGTGCATTATTTGTATGGTATTGTTATGTTTTGTTATGTATTGTTATTGTATGCATTGTTATGGAACACTTCCCAGGGCTGGCGATAGGGGGTGTGCGACCTGTGCACAAGGCACGTCAGTTGTCCTTGCTGAAGGGGGCATCATAGATGACTTGCTGGCACATTTCACTTCTCATAATAATCTCCTCTGAGTCATCACATCCATTTGGAACATTTTCAAGCGAGCAGATTTTAATATACTTGTCCAAAATGTTAATAACTAAACCGGACCTTGTCCATAGAGATGGGCGAATTTGAGTTGAATTGCATTGTACTCAAATTTTGCAAAAAATCTGTATTCTCCAGAATGTGGATTTTTTTTTCTCCATAAATTGCTGCTCACGAATTCAGCAAAGTGATGACCAGCTATTGCCATTTTGCTGAACTGTAGAGGGGCAGCAAAAGGTTTTTAAAAAAAAATCATAATACTCACTTCACTGCTCACCTGTCATGGCAACATTGAGGTTAACTCTGACACATGGTAAGGTTTTTAATATTAGACAGCGTAACACCATCCCGATCAGGGTCACCTTGTCGAAGGTGGGATGGATTTTATGCTATTTTTGATCAAAAATAGTATTACTAAGAACCATGGGCATGCCCAGGATCAAAACTGTGGGGGAAGGGCAAGCCATGGTCGTTCAGGTTGTAAAATTTTAGAACGAAAAAGGTGAATGAAATGAAAATTTTAAGAAAATTATATTTAATTATAGCAGTGCTTTATTAGTTATTGCGTCCGCAAAAACAATGACCATGTCAATTCTTTTTGCGCTTTCTTTCTGTGCTTTTTACTCACCTCGCCGTGTTCCCAAGGTGATCGTGCCTCATCCCGGTACTGTAGGACCTGGAACAGGACATTAAACAGCACCATGTGACCGGGCGATGTCGTGTCATGATGCTTCCAGGTCCTAGAGCCCATGCTCGCTGCGGCCCGGCGGGGGATCAGAAGACACCAGTGGTCACCGGAGGAGTGCTGCGAGGTAAGTATAAAGCGCAGGAATAATAATAATAATATTTATTTTTTTGCTTATAAGCACAGGTGAACCTAGCCACACTGCTGCCTGAGGCGAACTTCAAAACGACGCCCCCCCACAAACACATATACAGCCCCCCATAGGGCTCCCATATCATATACAGCTCCCCCAATGCCCCATAGGGCTCCCATATCATATACAGCCCCCCATAGGACTCCTATATCATATACAGCCCCCCCATAGGGCTCCCATATCATATACAGCCCCCATAGGGCTCCCATAAAGCCCCCCATAGGGCTCCCAGTCCCATATCATGTACAACAGCTCCCCATATTATCTCCCATCAGGTCACTGTCTGATTTAACAAGTATTTACAAAAAAATTTTACTTCGTCTTCTCTCTTCCTAGCAGCTCCAGCACTCTCCTCAGCGTGTGTGCCGGTACCGCACTGCAGGACTCGGGTCACTCAGTGATGATGTCATCACTGACTTCAGTCCATGCCGTGCTGATCTGCAGCGCAGAGCGGCCGGCAGACACTGAGGCTGGGATTAAAGCTAGTACTAGCAGCTGCGGGTGCAGGCCTCCGCTCCGCTGATGCATCATGCCGTCCTGGCGCCCTGCCCTCTGCTTACCGCCGGCGCTGCCTGAGGCAAACGTTACCGTTATCTCCTCAGTCAGGTGGCGGTCGGTGGCCTCATCATGATAGGTGCGCGCCCCTGCTTCTAGGAGGGGCAGCTACCCCTCCATGGGTACGCCCATGCTTGGTTATGTAAATGTATTTTTGCTTTTTACTTATTTAGTTACTGCAGTGTTTATATTTATTTTGCTTCTTGTAGGTTTTCTTGGCAACATTCCTGTTGCCCACCATGTGGTCTTTAGGACCTCTTTTTTCCACAGTGACTCCTCAGTGTTTATAAGCTAGAGCAAAACTTCCAGCTGGCCTTAAATGTCATGGCGCGTGATAATGTTGTTATGTCACAACGACGCTTTGTGACCTCTTAGACCTAGTTGCAGCCAGATGTCTTGCTCTAGAGTGAAGACACTGGTGTGTGTATGCGAGAAAAAGGAGGTCCGAAGGACCTGACAAATCGATGTTAATTGGCAAATTTGAATCTCGCCAGATCTACTCATCTATACCTGTCAATCAAATCCAGGCCGTCACCATCAATACTCAAAGTCAATTATGTTTTCTGTCAACTAGATGTTGGTGAATAAAAGAGAAGAGCTGGACATCATATGACATGTCTGTCAAAACTGCCTCACTAATTAAGCTTAACCAGCATCTGGAGGCAAGGGGGTTAAAATAATTTGAGAAAAGGCAAATATGCTGTAAACTACTTTACAAATTATGTTCACATTCAGTGCTATGTAATTTAGCCATTTGCACCATAAACCCTGACTGTTTCCCCTTTTTTTCAATTGACTAGCACAATAATATAATTACCGTAAATTTTTAATCAGATTGATCAACGCTGCTGAAAAAATATCTAAGCATCCATCAATTTACATATTGTTCAGTCATCTCGTGTTCTAGTAATTACATTACTGAGATTTATGCTGGTTTACGTGCTGACATACTCAGGGTTGGGGGACTGGCTGCATTAGACACAGTAGTTTCCCCCATATGGAACCTGGAATTGCAATTGGCAAACATCAGTTAACTGAAATACTTCACTTCTTCATGTTTAGCTGAAATTTTGCTTTTGCGCTTTTATTTTTTCCCCTTTTTTCAGGAGGCATAACTTTCTATTTTTCAAACAACATAGTTATATGAGGGCTTGCTTTTTGCATGACTAATTGTAACATTGACTGACATATTCATTCATTCATAAAATATTCTGGAAAATGGAGAAACAAAATCCAAATTCGGTGAAAACGGCATCATTCCCCAATTGTTTTCTTGTTTTTACAGTGTTCATTTTGCAGTGATTTCCCAGTTCACTGTAAATATGGCGATATCAATCTCATATATATATATATATATATATATATATATATATATATATATATATATACAGTCATATGAAAAAGTTTGGGAACCCCCTATTAATCTTAAGCTTAATGTTTTATAAAAAATTGTTTTTGTTTGCAACAGCTATTTCAGTTTCATATATCTAATAACTGTTGGACACAGTAATGTTTCTGCCTTGAAATGAGGTTTATTGTACTAACAGAAAATGTGCAATCTGCATTCAAACAAAATTTGACAGGTGCATAAGTAGGGGCACCCTTATCATTTTCTTGTTTTAAATACTCCTACGTACTTTTTACTGACTTACTAAAGCACTTTTTTTTTGTTTTGTAACCTCATTGAGCTTTGAACTTCATAGCTAGGTGTATGCAATCATGAGAAAAGCTACTTAAAGTGGCCACTTGCAAGTTGTTCCCCTGTTTGAATCTCCTCTGAAGAGTGGCATCATGGGCTCCTCAAAACAACTGTCAAATGATCTGAAAACAAAGATTATTCAACATAGTTGTTCAGGGGAAGGATACAAATAGCTGTCTCAGAGATTTAACCTGTCAATTTCCACTGTGAGGAACATAGTAAGGAAATGGAAGAACACAGGTACAGTTCTTGTTAAGGCCAGAAGTGGCAGGCCAAGAAAAACATCAGAAAGGCAGAGAAGAAGAATGGTGAGATCAGTCAAGGACAATCCTCAGACCATCTCCAGAGAGCTGCAGCATCAACTTGCTGCAGATGGTGTCACTGTGCATCGGTCAACTATACAAACCATTTTCTATAAAACATTAAGCTTAAGATTAATAGGGGTGCCCAAACTTTTTCATATGACTGTATATATATATATATATATATATATATACAGATGAAACCAGAAGTTTTCATACACTATATAAAAAGACACAAAGACACATATGCATGTTTTTCTCAATATCTGACATGAAATCAGTATAAACCTTTCCTGTGTTAGGTCAATTAGGATTACCAGAATTATTAATGTTTGCCAAATGCCAGAATAATGAAAGAGAGAGAATGTTTTAAGGCATTTTTATTACTTACTGCAAAGTCAAAAGTTAATAATATACATTTCATTAGTATTTGGTACCTTTGCCCTTCAACTGAAAGACTTGGGTCAAACATTTGGGATCTCCTTCCACAAGCTTCTCACAATAGTTGGTCAGAATTAGGGCCCATTCCTCCTGACAAAACTGGTGTAACTGATCCACGTTTGTAGGTTGCCTTGCTTGCACCGGCCTTTTCAGTTTTGCCCATGAATTTTCAATAGGATTGAGATTAGGGCTTTGTGATGGCCACTCTAAAACATTGGCTTTCTTGTCCTTAAGCCACTTCGTTACCATTTTGGCAGTATGCTTCACGTCATTGTCCTTTTGGAAGACCCATTTCCACCCAAGCTTTAACTTCCTTTGTATTTTAGGTAAAAAATATATATATAAATATTTTCATCTTTTACATTTTAAAAATTACAAAAAGGAAAATGACCCAATGCAGAAGTTTGGGCAACCAGCATGGTTAGTACCTAGTAGCACTCCCTTTTTGCTAGTATCACAGCTTGTAAACGCTTTGTGTAGCCAGACAAGAATCAGACAATTCTTGTTTGAGGGATTTTCATCCATTCTTCCTTGGAAAATTCTTCAAGTTCTGTGAGATTCTTGTTTTGTCTTGCATGCACTGCTATTTTGAGGTCCTGCCACAGATTTTCAATGATGTTCAGATCAGGGGACTGTGAGTGCATTGTAAAACCTTCAGCTTGCTCCTTTTGAAGTTGTCTATCTTTTATTTTGATGTGTGTAGGAGCATTATCCATTTGTAGAAGCCATACCCTTCAACTTCAGCTTTTCTAGAGATAGTGTTATGTTTGCATCAAGAATTTGTTGAAATTTCATTGATCTGCAGCGCCCCAGAGTCCTGGTCGTTGCAGTACTGACGCTCCGCCGCTAAGGGGGTGTTGGTACGTCTGATAGCACTGAAGGAGTTCACCTGACCAGGTATCACAGACACCAATACACTTCACAGTCTGGCCTCCAGGGGGAGCTAAGGGTGCTATGTATTAGGCCACTCCTCACAATCTGGTAAAACTGGGGGTTAGATAGGAAGTTAGTCAGAAGCTGACTGGGTTGGAACCAGGCAACATCCTGTGGCAGAGGGTGTTGCAGGGGAAGATTCACGGGGGTCCCTGTCAGGGGTGGGATCCTGACAGAGGCCTAGCGAACAGAAAGGACGTTACGGGACCGCGCCTGCACTTCATTGCGGCGGTACTCCAAGAAAGGATAAGAAGCAAGGTTTATTGTGAAGAGTGAGAAACGAGATCAACGCAACAAGGAGATAACACCAGTAGGAGTTGTGCTGCAAGACCGAGGCAACATCCTACTGAGGCGCGTAGCCGGTGGCCGGAAACGCCGAGGAAGTATTGAGCTCCAGGCCTTACTTCAAACCTACGGCAGGACAGTCAGTTATAGGCGGGCTGTCTCACCCAAAATCACCTAAGCAGACATAGGGGGCAACAGTTGGAGAGGGGCGACTCTAGGGTCCCGGAAGACCTCCAGGCCTACCCGTCATACGGGTGTGTCCTAGCCATATCATCTGGGGGACGAAGAAGAACATCAGAATCAGTTGTGAGGGAACTTCAGAAACAGACACAACAGTTGTGAGGACTATCCCGTGGTGCTAAGCAGGGAAGGACTACAACACACAAGCGCTAGCAGGTAGGCACAGATTTCCACCTGCAAAGGGAACTCTGGAGGTGCCATCGGACCGGCCGGTCTCAGACAGCCCTGTTAACCGTACTCCGGATTGAGGATCCTGAAGCCTTCAGTAAAGAGGTAAAGAGACTGCAACCTGGTGTCCTCGTTATTCATCGCGACCTGCACCACACCATCATCACTCTCAACTTTCACTGGATGCCCCTCAGCAGGGTCACGGACCGGGTCTAGCCACCGTGACACTCCCAGAATCGAGACAGAGAGGCCCGGTACCAGGTACCCCTTGGCCCTGCGACAGTGGGGGCGCTCCAGGTCCATTCTTCCTTCTACCCGTGAAATGATCCCCATGCAATTGGCTGCAACACAACCTCAAAGCATGATTGACCCCCATGCTTAATGTCTTCACCCACGAACCTGCTTTCACCTTCATGATAATGCCAAATTTTACAATTCTGACCAGTGTCACTTTATGAGTAGTGTTGAGCATTCCGATACCGCAAGTATCAGGTATCGGCCGATATTTGCTGTATCGGAATTCCGATACCGAGATCCGATATTTTTGTGGTATCGGGTATCGGTATCGAAACAACATTAATGTGTAAAATAAAGAATTAAAATAAAAAATATTGCTATACTCACCTCTCCGACGCAGCCTGGACTGTTGTGGATTCTGTTTGTGGGCTCCCTCTGGTGGTTACTGCTGGTACTGGGTGACTTTGGTGGGTTGCGGCCTTTGGTTTCCACCTGTCCATCAGTGGCTGGGTGTTTCCTATTTTACCTGGCCTTTCTGTCATTTCCCTTGCCGGCTATCAATGTATTCAGATGTGCTCTGTTTGGTTCCTGCCTACCTGCTCCCAGATCTTTCAGGATAAGCTAAGTGCTGATTTTCAGTTGTTTGTTTTTTGTCCAGCTTGCTTATTATGTCTCTATGCTAGCTGGTAGCTCTAGTGGACTGAGGTTCTCCCCATGTGCCATGAGTTGGCACATGGGTTCTTGTAATCTCAGGATGGTTTTTTTGATTAGGGTTTTTTGCTGACCGCTCAGTCCCCTTTTGTATCGTTCTGCTTTCTAGTTTTCAGCGGGCCTCAATTTGCTAAAACTATATATATCATCTCTATGTGTGTGCCTTCCTCTCATTTCACCGTCAATACATGTGGGGGGCAACTATACCTTTTGGGGTTCATTCCTCTGGAGGCAAGTGAGGTCTTTATTTTCTCTGCAGTACTAGTTAGCTCTTAGGCTGGTGCGTGGCGTCTAGAACCAACGTAGGCACGCTCCCTGGCTATCTCTAGTTGCGTTTGTCAGGCGTAGGGCAGCGGTCAGCCCAGGTTCCATCACCCTAGAGCTCGTCCGTAATATATTTGTACTTTGCTTGTCCTGTGCTATCCCTAGCCATTGGGATTCATGACAGTATAGCCGGCCCACAAAGTGTTAATTGTTTGGGCTGAAGCAGGAGAAAGAGAAGTGTTTAAGGGAAATTTTTATTATTTTTTTTTTTTTTCCCTTCAGAGTTTTGCTGCCTAGCCCTTAATTGCTGTCTAGCTGCTTCTTACCTCCTCTTAACCCTTGAATGGCTCTGATCTTAGCTGTTTAACATGGATGTCCAGAGTTTGGCTTCCAGCCTGAGTAATCTCGCGGCAACAGTTCAAAACATACAGGATTTTGTTGTTTACACTCCCATGTCTGAACCTAGAATTCCTATTCCAGAGTTCTTTTCTGGAGATAGATCTACCTTCCGGAATTTCAGGAACAATTGTAAATTGTTTCTTTCTTTAAAATCTCGCTCCTCTGGAGACCCTGCTCAACAGGTCAAGATTGTAATATCTTTCCTGCGGGGCGACCCTCAGAATTGGGCATTTGCATTGGCACCAGGGGATCCTGCATTGCTCAGTGTGGATGCGTTTTTTCTGGCATTGGGATTGCTCTATGAGGAACCTAACCTGGAGATTCAGGCTGAAAAGGCTTTATTAGCCCTCTCTCAGGGGCATGATGAAGCGGAGATATATTGTCAGAAGTTTCGGAAATGGTCGGTGCTTACTCAGTGGAATGAGTGCGCCCTGGCTGCAAACTTCAGAAATGGTCTTTCTGAGGCCATTAAGGATATTATGGTGGGGTTCCCTACGCCTACAGGTCTGAATGAGTCTATGGCTATGGCCATTCAGATTGATCGGCGTTTACGGGAGCGCAAACCCGTGCACCAGTTGGCGGTGTCTTCTGAACAGGCACCTGAGACTATGCAATGTGATAGAATTCAGTCCAGAAGTGAACGGCAAAATTATAGGCGGAAAAATGGATTGTGTTTCTATTGTGGTGATTCAGCTCATGTTATATCAGCATGCTCTAAACGCACAAAAAGGGTTGATAAATCTTTTGCCATTGGTACTCTGCAGCCTAAGTTCATTTTGTCTGTGACTCTGATTTTTTCACTGTCTTCCATTTCCGTCGATGCCTATGTGGATTCGGGCGCTGCCCTGAGTCTTATGGATTGGTCATTTGCTAAACGCTGCGGTTTTAGTCTGGAACCTCTGGAAGTTCCTATTCCTCTGAAGGGAATTGACTCTACACCATTGGCTATGAATAAACCGCAGTATTGGACACAAGTGACCATGCGCATGACTCCCGTTCATCAGGAGGTGATTCGCTTCCTTGTACTTTATGATTTACATGATGTACTAGTGCTTGGTCTGCCATGGTTACAAACTCATAATCCTGTCCTGGACTGGAAAACAATGTCTGTGTTAAGCTGGGGATGTCAGGGGGTTCATGATGATGCACCTCCGATTTCAATCGCTTCATCTACTCCTTCTGAGATCCCTGCGTTTTTGTCTGACTATAGGGATGTTTTTGAGGAGCCTAAGCTCAATTCGCTCCCTCCGCATAGAGATTGTGACTGTGCTATAGAATTGATTCCTGGCAGTAAGTTCCCTAAGGGTCGTTTATTTAATCTGTCACTGCCAGAGCATACTGCTATGCGGAATTATATTAAGGAGTCCTTGGAAAAGGGACATATTCGTCCATCTTCGTCCCCTCTGGGAGCAGGTTTTTTTTTTGTGGCAAAAAAAGATGGTTCCCTGAGGCCTTGTATAGATTATCGCCTTCTGAATAAGATTACAGTCAAGTATCAGTATCCATTGCCATTATTGACTGATTTGTTTGCTCGCATCAAGGGGGCTAGGTGGTTCACTAAGATAGATCTTCGCGGTGCGTATAATCTGGTGCGGATAAAACAGGGTGATGAGTGGAAAACCGCATTTAATACGCCTGAGGGCCATTTTGAGTATTTGGTAATGCCTTTTGGACTCTCCAATGCTCCGTCAGTCTTTCAGTCCTTTATGCACAATATTTTCCGTGAATATCTGGATAAGTTTATGATTGTGTATTTGGATGATATTTTGGTGTTTTCTGATGACTGGGAGTCTCATGTTCTACAGGTCAGGAAGGTGTTTCAGGTTCTGCGGGCCAATTCTCTGTTTGTGAAGGGCTCAAAGTGTCTCTTCGGAGTCCAGAAGATTTCTTTTTTGGGGTACATTTTTTCTCCTTCTACTATTGAGATGGATCCCGTCAAGGTTCAGGCGATTTGTGACTGGACACAACCTACATCTGTTAAGAGCCTTCAGAAGTTCTTGGGGTTTGCTAATTTTTATCGTCGGTTCATTGCTAATTTTTCCAGTATTGTTAAACCTTTGACTGATTTGACTAAGAAGGGTGCTGATGTTGCTGATTGGTCTCCTGCGGCCGTGGAGGCCTTTCAGGAACTTAAGCGCCGGTTTTCTTCTGCTCCTGTGTTGTGTCAACCAGATGTTTCACTTCCTTTTCAGGTTGAGGTTGATGCTTCCGAGATTGGAGCGGGGGCGGTTTTGTCACAGAGAAGTTCTAATGGCTCGGTGATGAAGCCATGTGCATTCTTCTCTAGAAAATTCTCGCCCGCCGAGCACAATTATGATGTGGGTAATCGGGAGCTTTTGGCCATGAAGTGGGCATTTGAGGAGTGGCGTCATTGGCTTGAGGGTGCTAAACATCGTGTGGTGGTCTTGACTGATCACAAGAATCTCATTTACCTTGAGTCTGCCAGGCGTTTGAATCCTAGACAGGCTCGTTGGTCGTTGTTTTTTTCTCGTTTCAATTTCGTGGTTTCATACCTGCCAGGTTCAAAGAATGTGAAGGCAGATGCTCTTTCCAGGAGTTTTGTGCCTGACTCTCCTGGAGACTCTGGGCCTACTGGTATCCTTAGGGATGGGGTAATATTGTCTGCCGTATCCCCAGACTTGCGACGTGCATTGCAGGAGTTTCAGGTGGGTAAACTGGATCGTTGTCCACCAGAAAGACTGTTTGTTCCGGATGATTGGACCAGTAGAGTCATCTCCGAGGTCCATTCTTCTGTGTTGGCTGGTCATCCTGGAATATTTGGTACTAGAGACTTGGTGGCCAGGTCTTTTTGGTGGCCTTCCTTGTCTAGGGATGTGCGTACCTTTGTGCAGTCTTGTGAAGTGTGTGCTCGAGCTAAGCCTTGCTGTTCTCGGGCCAGTGGGTTGTTGTTATCCTTGCCCATCCCGAAGAGGCCTTGGACGCACATTTCCATGGATTTTATTTCTGATCTCCCGGTTTCACAGAAAATGTCCGTTATCTGGGTTGTGTGTGACCGCTTTTCTAAGATGGTTCATTTGGTGCCCTTGCCTAAGTTGCCTTCCTCCTCTGAGTTGGTCCCTTTATTTTTTCAGAACGTGGTTCGTTTGCATGGGATTCCGGAGAATATCGTTTCTGACAGGGGATCCCAGTTTGTGTCTAGATTTTGGCGGACGTTTTGTGCCAAGATGGGCATTGATTTGTCTTTCTCGTCTGCATTCCATCCTCAGGCGAATGGCCAGACGGAGCGAACTAATCAGACCTTGGAAACTTATTTGAGGTGTTTTGTTTCTGCTGATCAAGATGACTGGGTTGCTTTTTTGCCACTGGCCGAATTTGCTCTTAATAATCGGGCTAGTTCGGCCACGTTGGTCTCTCCTTTTTTTTGTAATTCGGGGTTTCATCCTCGTTTTTCCTCTGGTCAGGTGGAGCCTTCGGATTGTCCTGGAGTGGACGTGGTGGTGGACAGGTTACATCAGATTTGGAATCAGGTGGTTGACAATTTGAAGTTATCTCAGGAGAAGACTCAGCAGTTTGCTAATCGCCGTCGCCGCGTGGGTCCCCGACTTCTTGTTGGGGATTTGGTGTGGTTGTCTTCTCGTTTTGTCCCTATGAAGGTCTCTTCTCCTAAGTTCAAGCCTCGGTTCATCGGTCCTTATAGGATCTCGGAGATTCTTAACCCTGTATCTTTTCGTTTGGATCTCCCAGCATCGTTTGCTATTCATAATGTGTTCCATCGGTCGTTGTTGCGGAGGTATGAGGTGCCCGTTGTTCCTTCGGTTGAGCCTCCTGCTCCGGTGCTGATGGAGGGAGAATTGGAGTATGTTGTTGAGAAGATCTTGGATTCTCGTGTTTCCAGACGCAAACTCCAGTATTTGGTTAAGTGGAAGGGTTATGGTCAGGAGGATAATTCCTGGGTGGTCGCCTCCGATGTTCATGCGACTGATTTGGTCCGCGCCTTCCATAGAGCTCACCCTGATCGCCCTGGGGGTTCTCGTGAGGGTTCGGTGACCCCTCCTCAAGGGGGGGGTACTGTTGTGGATTCTGTTTGTGGGCTCCCTCTGGTGGTTACTGCTGGTACTGGGTGACTTTGGTGGGTTGCGGCCTTTGGTTTCCACCTGTCCATCAGTGGCTGGGTGTTTCCTATTTTACCTGGCCTTTCTGTCATTTCCCTTGCCGGCTATCAATGTATTCAGATGTGCTCTGTTTGGTTCCTGCCTACCTGCTCCCAGATCTTTCAGGATAAGCTAAGTGCTGATTTTCAGTTGTTTGTTTTTTTGTCCAGCTTGCTTATTATGTCTCTATGCTAGCTGGTAGCTCTAGTGGACTGAGGTTCTCCCCATGTGCCATGAGTTGGCACATGGGTTCTTGTAATCTCAGGATGGTTTTTTTGATTAGGGTTTTTTGCTGACCGCTCAGTCCCCTTTTGTATCGTTCTGCTTTCTAGTTTTCAGCGGGCCTCAATTTGCTAAAACTATATATATCATCTCTATGTGTGTGCCTTCCTCTCATTTCACCGTCAATACATGTGGGGGGCAACTATACCTTTTGGGGTTCATTCCTCTGGAGGCAAGTGAGGTCTTTATTTTCTCTGCAGTACTAGTTAGCTCTTAGGCTGGTGCGTGGCGTCTAGAACCAACGTAGGCACGCTCCCTGGCTATCTCTAGTTGCGTTTGTCAGGCGTAGGGCAGCGGTCAGCCCAGGTTCCATCACCCTAGAGCTCGTCCGTAATATATTTGTACTTTGCTTGTCCTGTGCTATCCCTAGCCATTGGGATTCATGACACTGGACCTCACCGAGGAAACCGGCAGCGTTGTTTGCTTAAAATTCGCGGGTTTACTTCCTTACGTGAAGTCCCGGTGTGAAGAGCAGAACAAAAATGGTTACCTCAATGAACCATTTTAAAAAGAATTTGTGATAAATATTGACCTGTCCATTCAAGGACATTTTAGCTATAGTATGAAATCCTGTTTTTCTTGTCTGTGGAATTGCCTTTGTACTGTTTGTTGTGAAACTGCCGCCCACGAAACTGTTTTTTCTTTCTTTCCTGTTTTGTCTCTTTGTTTAAACATGCAAAACTTGTATAACCACTGAACCTACCGATACAACTATATAAAGAAGGGATAGCACCTTGAAGGCAGGCGTGCTTCAGAGACTTCCCAGTGATACACTATACAAGACGTGTCTTGTGTATTATTTCTGGTGATTCCCCACTTCCAAAGGCTACTCCGACTGAGTGTGATCCTGACATTTCCTGGCGCCCGAACAGGGACCCGAGGTCTGTGTATTCCTTCAAGAACACCGGCAGAATACGAACGAAAAGAGAATCTGGGATAATGGACGGCAGATGAACAAAAACCTGGCCAGGTAAGAGACACTGTTAGATCTCTTATATCTGCCCTGCACTGTCCGTAAGATTTTCTGTGTCGTGTTCTTTAGCGGGTAGTTCTAGTAGAGGAGGATACCTATAGCTCGGGTTCTTGAACTATTTAGGAATTGATCACCTCACGGAGTACGGCATTGAATGAGAGTGAATGTGAATAAAAGGTGTGTGGAAGTTGGGAATAGCCCTATAAGCCGCCCAGGGTGTTGAAACAGAAGAAGTGACTGTCCCACTGGGCAACGTGGTTGCGTCCTTTCGGGGAGACCTCCGTGCCTATGGTTCAATCTCTGACCCTGTCTTTGACAAAAACCTGGTGACGGTTAAGTGTATGATAGTATGAGCCCAGGACAGATAAATTAGCCTGGGACAAGAATACGTTGTGTATGATAGTATGAGCCCAGGACAGATAAATTAGCCTGGGACAAGATACGTTGTATGTTCTTTTTCTTTTTCTGTCTGGTTGCATTTGTGTTGTTTGCTATAGGTGTAGGAATCAGGATTTTCTTACATCAACACAGTTTAAACATCCTAGCTCCTTAGGAAGAAGGTAACGAGGTATTCTCATACCCAAACGCCACCTAGGGCAAGAAAAGACATCCTAGCTCCTTAGGAAGAAGGTAACGAGGTATTCTCATACCCAAACGCCACCTAGGGCAAGAAAGCTCAGGATAAGAAAATGGGGAATAAGCAAACAAAGTCGGAACCAGAAGAATTAGATATCTATACTATCATAAAGGAGAGAAGTGGTGAAGATGCCACTAAGGGGCTGAGAAAGATTTTTAGTAAGTTTGGAGTTACTAAGGCAGAAGCCTTTAGTAGGAGAAAACTATGGGAAGGAATTCAGGAAAGAAAAAAAGGCATAATCAGAGACAAGAAATGGATAGATCAGATCCAAGCATTGATTGATGTCTCTAGGGTAGCAGAAAATGAGGGATGGACATATAATCAACAGAGTAAAAAGTGGTGTATTAGACCCGCAGGCTGTGGAGAAAAACAAAATGTGGAATCTAAAAATACCCCACCCCCATACCTTAACCCACATGCCCCATCTTTTCTCCAAACACCACCTCAAAGTTTAGCCGGACCAGGAGGATGGGTATGTCCGCACTGTGGACAACAAAATCCAGACTGGAGAAATGATTGCCTAGCCTGTGGTACACCTAGACATGGCGCTGTACTTGCCCCTGTTAGGGTAGTACCAAGACCCTTTAGGGAACCTGGTGCTGACGGAGTAATGGGAACTAGATACCACCAAACTCGACAATATTTCCCTTGGTCCCCCGCTGAAGGCATGTCTCTCTTGCATAACGCACCAGATCCCACCCAGTGTCCAGTTAGATTTGCACAATATATACAGCAAATTATGCAGACTCACACAGGAGTTTGGGCAGATGGAGAAGAATTATGTAGAATGAAAATGACTCCTGGACTCTTCCAGGAGCTATTAGCAAATCTACAGGTACATAGGCCCCAAGCAGGAGATGGTGCCTTACAAGCGATAGAATCAGGTACGCAATTTGTAGATCACTTAATGGTTTTCATGAGGGAGAGACAGAGGCAGAGAGGAACAACGGGAGTGGTGGCTCAGAAATCTGGACAATCAGTAGACGAATATTATCTAAGTGTAGAAAATAATTTCAGAGATGAAGGCATGGATCTAACCGCTCCAGGAATGATGAGGTTAGTTACAAAAACCTTTATAGATGGATTGTCTCCAAAAGTGAAGGAAAAGCTTAAGGCCGCAAACCCTGATTGGAGAACCTTGGAAGACCCACACCTGGCTAGACAGAAAGCTGTAGGGATAGAAATGGACTTAAGCAACTGTTAATTTCTTAATTTTCCTAGCGCAAGAAGGTTGTAAAGTAAATAGACAAGTCAACTCATGCAGCCTTTATATGACTGTATTGCCAACACACCATATTCACTCAGTGAAGAGGCTAAACAGTCATTTTCCTCTTTGAAAACAGCACTGGTATCAGCTCCGGCTTTGGGACGCCCAGACTACACTAAACCATTTCAATTGATGGCAGCTGAGATATCCTCACATGCTACAGGGGTGCTCACACAAAAACATGGAAACAAACAGAGACCGGTGGCATACATATCAGCTCATCTGGACCCTGTAGCTAGAGCCGCACCTTCTTGTGTAAGAGTAGTAGCCGCAATTTCACTGTTATTAGATAAAGGTTCTGAGATTGTTCTTGATCACCCACTTCTAGTTCAGACCACTCATGATGTACATGGCATTCTTAACCAGGTCCAACCTAAACATATTTCAATGGCCAGACACCTCCGTCTCCAATGTTCCCTACTACTGCCGCCCAACATTTCCTTTGCCAGGATTCAGACTCTTAATCTCGCGTCTTTGCTCCCTTTAGAGTCTGAGGGGGGTACCATACCTGAGGAAACTGCACTCTCCAACTCCTTTGACCCATCAAAGTCAATGCATGATTGTGTACAATTAATGGAACAAGAGACTCAGGGCTTATGTAATGTACGTGACAAGCCACTCTGTAATGCTACATTTGAACTTTTCATAGATGGCAGTAGATATGCAGATATGAATGGACAATTTCATACAGGTTATGCGGTAGTAACTCAGCATGAAGTGCTGAAAGCAGAACCTCTCCCTGCTAATCAGTCTGCACAAGAAGCAGAGCTTACGGCATTGGTTGAAGCTCTAAAAATAGCCAAAGATCAGACAGCAAACATATACACTGATTCTAGATATGCACATGGCATTATTTTCGATTTTGGCGTAATATGGAGAGCCAGAGGTTATATGACTGCTTCAGGCCAACCTGTTAAACATGCCTCCCTCATTAGACAGATTCTGGAGGCAGCACAAGAAACTAAAGAAATAGCGGTGATAAAGGTAGCTGCACATGTGAGACTCGACACCGAGGAAGCCAGGGGTAACGATAAAGCCGACAAGGCAGCAAAACAGGCAGCACGTAAACCCTTACATCATGCCCACACACTAGATAGCTCTGAAGATGATGAGGAGAGATTGAAGGAAGCTCAGAAACAGGTAGACGACGAAGAACGAGGGCAGTGGCAGAAAAAAGGGGCAGAAGATCAGCAAGGATTATGGAAAAAAGGAACTTTGTTGTGTTTACCCAGAGCCTGGTACCCCGCAGTGGCAAGTGACCTCCACCTACCCACGCATGTGTCGGCAAATGGTATGACGCTCAAGGTAAAAGAAAGGTGGTTGGCTCCAGGCTTTGGTAATTTTGCTCGGAACATGTGTGCTGCATGCGCTATATGCCTGGCACACAATCCAGGTCAGACCATTAAAACCCCAACCAAGCATCATGTAAGACCACTGTATCCCTTTCAAAGACTCCAGATCGACTACATCCAACTTCCTAGGTACAATGGATACGAATATGTGCTTGTGTGTGTGGACATGTTCTCAGGGTGGCCAGAGGCTTATCCAGTTCGTAAAGCCTCAGCAAAAACTACTGCCATTAAAATAGCACATGAACTGATACCCCGTTACGGCATGCCTGAGGTGATCGAGTCAGATAGGGGTACCCATTTTACTGGGGAAATATTCCAGAATGTTATGAAAATGTTGGGAGTAGAAAACCAGTTTCACACTCCGTATCACCCACAGAGTTCAGGTAAAGTGGAAAGATTAAATGGAACAATAAAATTAAAAATCCAGAAGGCCATGGCAGAAACAGGAAAGCCTTGGACCGAGTGTCTACCACTTGCCCTGTATTCCATCCGAAACGCCCCAAGGGGGAAGGCTAAGCTGTCACCACATGAGATTCTTTTTGGTAGAGCAGCAAATTTGGGTTGTTATTTTCCACAACAACTGATGTTGAATACTGAGACTTTAACTGCTTATGTACAAGAATTACAAAAACGTTTAACTAAAGTGCATTTTCAAGTTTTTGCTTCCCTTCCAGATCCAGAAAATCTCGAAGGAGGCCACAAGTTGGAACCTGGTGATCAAGTCTACGTGAAAAGACACACCAGAAAGACTCTGGAACCGAGATTTGACGGACCTTTCCAAGTCCTGTTAACAACTCCAACAGCAGTCAAGCTTGAAGGAAAGGCATCATGGATACATGCAAGCCATTGCAAAAAAGCAGTATAAGACTCATGATATTGATGTTAATAATGTTAACCTCAACGGAATGCATGTATGTGGGAATCCCGCAGCCGGGTACTGTAGCCCCTTGGGACAAAAACCCTCTTGGTGTGTGCTTCAGAATGTATCTAGTTTTGTGGATTTGGCTCACAGATTGGTATTGCAGCACTCAGCTTTGTGGGATCTGCCTGAGGGTACATTTTGGATATGCGGAGAAGGAGCATATAAATGGCTTCCCGTAGGTATAAAGGGTACTTGTACATTAGGACGCCTAACCCCGGCTACTTTCATAATTTCAAATAAACAAGTGAATATGCAAGCCGTGCCCAAGCACACATTGTATAAAAGAGCTGCAGATAACTCACCACGTCCCTCGGGGAGGCCGCATATAGTACAAATGGGAATTCCCAACAAAATTGCTAGTACCATTTTTATTTATCCTATGTTAACACAGATGTGGGATAAATTAGTTAGAGCCACGGATTATCTAGATGACCAGATTTGGGATATATTGGACATATTAAATACTAGTATAGCTGTACAGAATCAGCTTATAATAGTCACTAACCAACATACCCTGGTATTGGATTACCTAACTGCCTCACAAGGGGGTATGTGTCAAATCATCGGACCCACCTGCTGTCATTATATAGACCCAAATAGTACTATGAGTATGAGATTTAAATTAGAAGACGTACAATGACTCAGGGATCAGTATGACAAAGACAATGACCAAAATAAGGATAGCTGGTGGTCAGATACCTTTTCTTTTCTTAACCCGGCCAATTGGTTCAGAGGGATCGGTGGGTGGGTTACCGGGATTATGCAAAGCCTAATACATACAGTTATGGTTATTGTAATTATATATGTATTATTCAAGGTTGTACTCAAGGGTATCTCGGTATGCACAAATAAATTTTGTGTAATGGATGCGAGAATATAAAGTTTTTTGGTTTTTTTTGTTGTAATATCACAAAAAGAATGACTAAAATGATCGTCTATATGACAAGGTTTTGAATGGAATATGTCAAAGGGGGGATTGTGAAGAGCAGAACAAAAATGGTTACCTCAATGAACCATTTTAAAAAGTGTGATAAATATTGACCTGTCCATTCAAGGACATTTTAACTATAGTATGAAATCCTGTTTTTCTTGTCTGTGGAATTGCCTTTGTACTGTTTGTTGTGAAACTGCCGCCCACGAAACTGTTTTTTCTTTCTTTCCTGTTTTGTCTGTTTGTTTAAACATGCAAAACTTGTATAACCACTGAACCTACCGATACAACTATATAAAGAAGGGATAGCACCTTGAAGGCAGGCGTGCTTCAGAGACTTCCCAGTGATACACTATACAAGACGTGTCTTGTGTATTATTTCTGGTGATTCCCCACTTCCAAAGGCTACTCCGACTGAGTGTGATCCTGACACCGGCTTGTGATTGGTCGCGTGCCGCCCATGTGGCCGCGACGCGACCAATCACAGCAAGCCGTGACGTAATTTCAGGTCCTTCAGGATTTTAAAATTAAGTTCCGGCTTGTGATTGGTCGCGTCGCGGTCACATGGGCGACGCGACCAATCACAAGCCGTGACGTCCCGGGAGGCAGGACAAGCGCGCATTTTAAAATGCGCGCGTGTCCAGCCTCCCGTGACGTCACGGCTTGTGATTGGTCGCGTCTCCCATGTGACCGCGACGCGACCAATCACAAAGCCGGAACGTAATTTTAAAATCCTGAAGGACCTGAAATTACGTCACGGCTTGCTGTGATTGGTCGCGTCGCGGCCACATGGGCGGCACGCGACCAATCACAAGCCGGGACTTCACGTAAGGAAGTAAACCCGCGAATTTTAAGCAAACAACGCTGCCGGTTCCCTTGGTGAGGTCCAGGCTGCGTCGGAGAGGTGAGTATAGCAATATTTTTTATTTTAATTCTTTATTTTACACATTAATATGGATCCCAGGGCCTGAAGGAGAGTTTCCTCTCCTTCAGACCCTGGGAACCATCAGGGATACCGTCTGATACTTGAGTCCCATTGACTTGTATTGGTATCGGGTATCGGTATCGGATTGGATCCGATACTTTGCCGGTATCGGCCGATACTTTCCGATACCGATACTTTCAAGTATCGGACGGTATCGCTCAACACTATTTATGAGGTAATAACTTTAGAAGTTTAAACAGATCCCACTGATTCCAAGACGGTTTTTTGTGATGTATACTTCATGATAGTGGTAACATTTGTTCGATATGACTTGAGTATATTTGTGGAAAAATTGAAAACTTGGAAAATTTTGCAATTTTCAAACTTTGAATTTTTATATCGTAAAACCAGAAAGTTATGTCACACAAAATAGTTAATAAATAACATTCCCCACATATCTACTTTACATCAGCACAATTTTGCAAACATAATTTTTTTTCTTAGGAAGTTGGAAGGGTTAAACGTTGACCAGCGATTTCTCATTTTTACAACAAAGTTTACAAAACCATTTTAGGGACCATGTCACATTTGAAATGAATTTGAGGGGTCTATATGACATAAAATATCCAAAAGTGACACCATTCTAAAAACTGCACTCCTCAAGGTGCTCAAGTTTATTAACTCTTCAGGTGCTTCAGAGGAACTGAAGCAATGTGGAAGGAAAAAATTAACATTTAACTTTTTTTCACAAAAATTTTACTTTAGACCCACATTTTTAATTTTTATAAGGGTAACAGGAAAAATTGGACCTCGTTGTGCTATTTCTCCTGAGCATGCCGATACCCCATGTGTGGGGGAAAACCATTGTTTGGATGCACGGCAGGGCTCAGAAGAGAAGGGAAGCTTCGACTTTTTGAACACAAAATTGGCTCAAATCAAGAGTGACCGTCATGTCAGGTTTGGAGAGCGTCTAATGTGCCTAAATAGTGGAAACTACCCCCCAAAAAAATGTACCCCATTTTGGAAACTAGACCCCTCAAGGAACTTATCTAGATGTGTGAGCACTTTCATCCCCCAGGTGCTTCACAAAAGTTTACAACGTAAAGTCATGAAAAACAACACATTTTTTCCACAAAAGTGATCTTTAAGCCCCAATTTTTTTATTTTCACAAGAGTAATAGGAGAAAATGAACCACAAAATCATTTGTGCAATTTCTTCTGAGTATACTGATACCCCATATGTGGAGGGAAAACTACTGTTTGGGTGCACGCCAGGGCTCAGAAGGGAAGGAATGACATTTTGGACTGCAGACTTTAATGAAATGGTCTGTGGGCCTCATTTCAAGTTTGGTGAGCCCATGATGTGCCTAAACAGTGGAAATCCCCCACAAGTGACCCAATTTTGGAAACTAGACCCCCCCAAGGAATTTATCTAGATGTGTGATGAGCACCTTGATCCCCCATGTGATTCACAGAAAATGTATAACATTGAGTTGTGAAAATAAGAAAATCACTTTTTTCAATAAAAATGTTATTTTAACCCTATTTTTTCATTTTCACAAGGGTAACAGGAGAAAATGGACCCCAAAAGGAATTTATCTAGATGTGTGATGAGCACCTTGATCCCCCATGTGATTCACAGAAAATGTATCACATTGAGTTGTGAAAATAAGAAAATCACTTTTTTCAATAAAAATGTTATTTTAACCCTATTTTTTCATTTTCACAAGGGTAACAGGAGAAAATGGACCCCAAAATCTGTTGTGCAATTTCTTCTGATTATACTGATACCGCATATGTGGAGGAAAGCTACTTGTTGGGTGCACAGCAGGGCTCGGAAGGGAAGGAGTGACGTTTTGGAATGCAGACTTTGATCGAATGGTTTGCGGGCATCATGTTGCGTTTGCAAAGCCCCTGATGTGTCCAAACACTGGAAATCCCACACAGGTAACCACACATTGAAAACTATACCCCCTCAAGGAACTTATCTAGATGTGTGGTGAGTAGTGTTGAGCGATACCGTCCGATACTTGAAAGTATCGGTATCGGAAAGTATCGGCCGATACCGGCAAAGTATCGGATCTAATCCGATACCGATACCCGATACCAATACAAGTCAATGGGACTCATGTATCGGACGGTATTCCTGATGGTTCCCAGGGTCTGAAGGAGAGGAAACTCTCCTTCAGGCCCTGGGAACCATATTAATGTGTAAAATAAAGAATTAAAATAAAAAATATTGCTATACTCACCTCTCCGACGCAGCCTGCACCTTACCGAGGGAACCGGCAGCGTTGTTTGCTTAAAATTCGCGCTTTAACTTCCTTACGCGAAGTCCCGGCTTGTGATTGGTCGCGCGCCGCCCATGTGGCCGGGACGCAACCAATCACAGCAAGCCGTGACGTAATTTCAGGTCCTTCAGGATTTTAAAATTACGTTCCGGCGTTGTGATTGGTTGCATCGCGGTCACATGGGCGACGCGACCAATCACAAGCTGTGACGTCACGGGAGGCTGGACACGCGCGCATTTTAAAATGCGCGCGTCTCCTGCCTCCCGTGACGTCACAGCTTGTGATTGGTCGCGTCGCCCATGTGACCGCGACGCAACCAATCACAGCAAGCCGTGATGTAATTTCAGGTCCTTCAGGATTTTAAAATTACGTTCCGGCGTTGTGATTGGTTGCGTCGCGGTCACATGGGCGACGCGACCAATCACAAGCCGTGACGTCACGGGAGGCAGGAGACGCGCGCATTTTAAAATGCGCGCGTGTCCAGCCTCCAGTGACGTCCCGGCTTATGATTGGTCACGGCGCCATGTTGCCGGGACGCGGACCAATCACAGCAAGCCGTGACGAAATTACGTCACGGCTTGCTGTGATTGGTCCGCGTCCCGGCAACATGGCCGCCATTAACCAATCACAAGCCGTGACGTCACGGGAGGCTGGACATGCGCGTATTTTAAAAAGCGCGCGTGTCCAGCCTCCAGTGACGTCCCGGCTTATGATTGGTCACGGCGCCATGTTGCCGGGACGCGGACCAATCACAGCAAGCCGTGACGAAATTACGTCACGGCTTGCTGTGATTGGTCCGCGTCCCGGCAACATGGCCGCCATTAACCAATCACAAGCCGTGACGTCACGGGAGGCTGGACATGCGCGTATTTTAAAAAGCGCGCGTGTCCAGCCTCCAGTGACGTCCCGGCTTATGATTGGTCACGGCGCCATGTTGCCGGGACGCGGACCAATCACAGCAAGCCGTGACGAAATTACGTCACGGCTTGCTGTGATTGGTCCGCGTCCCGGCAACATGGCCGCCATTAACCAATCACAAGCCGTGACGTCACGGGAGGCTGGACATGCGCGTATTTTAAAAAGCGCGCGTGTCCAGCCTCCAGTGACGTCCCGGCTTATGATTGGTCACGGCGCCATGTTGCCGGGACGCGGACCAATCACAGCAAGCCGTGACGTAATTTCGTCACGGCTTGCTGTGATTGGTCCGCGTCCCGGCAACATGGCCGCCCTGACCAATCACAAGCCGGGACTTCACGTAACCAAGTAAAAGCGCGAATTTTAAACAAACAACGCTGCCGGTTCCCTCGCTGAGGTCCAGGCTGCGTCGGACAGGTGAGTATAGCAATATTTTTTATTTTAATTCTTTATTTTACACATTTATATGGATCCCAGGGTCTGAAGGAGAGTTTCCTCTCCTTCAGACCCTGGGAACCATCAGGAATACCGTCCGATACTTGAGTCCCATTGACTTGTATTGGTATCGGGTATCGGTATCGGATTGGATCCGATACTTTGCCGGTATCGGCCGATACTTTCCGATACCGATACTTTCAAGTATCGGACGGTATCGCTCAACACTAGTGTTGAGCATTCCGATACTGCAAGTATCGGGTATCGGCCGATACTTGCTGTATCGGAATTCCGATACCGAGATCCGATATTTTTGTGATATCGGGTATCGGTATCGAAACAACATTAATGTAAAAATGTGTAAAAGAGAGAATTAAAATAAAAAATATTGCTATACTCACCTCTCCGACGCAGCCTGCACCTTACCGAGGGAAGCGGCAGCGTTCTTTGTTTAAAATTCGCGCTTTTCTTTCCTTTACGTGAGTCCCGGCTTGTGATTGGTTGCGTGCCGCCCATGTGACCGGCACGCAACCAATCACAGCAAGCCGTGACGTAATTTCAGGTCCTTCAGGATTTTAAAATTACGTTCCGGCGTTGTGATTGGTTGCGTCGCAGTCACATGGGAGACGCAACCAATCACAGCAAGCCGTGACGTAATTTCAGGTCCTTAAGGATTTTAAAATTACGTCCCGGCTTTGTGATTGGTTGCGTCGCAGTCACATGGGAGACGCAACCAATCACAAGCCGAGACGTCACGGGAGGCTGGACACGCGCGCATTTTAAAATGGGCGCGTGTCCAGCCTCCCGTGACGTCCCGGCTTGTGATTGGTTGCGCCGCGATCAACCAATCACAAGCCGGGAGGCTGGACACGCGCCCATTTTAAAATTTTAAAATGCGCGCGTGTCCAGCCTCCCGGCTTGTGATTGGTTGACCGCGGCGCAACCAATCACAAGCCGGGACGTCACGGGAGGCTGGACACGCGCCCATTTTAAAAAGCGCGCGTGTCCAGCCTCCCGTGACGTCACGGCTTGTGATTGGTTAATGGCGGCCATGTTGCCGGGACGCGGACCAATCACAGCAAGCCGTGACGTAATTTCGTCACGGCTTGCTGTGATTGGTCCGCGTCCCGGCAACATGGCCGCCCTGACCAATCACAAGCCGGGACTTCACGTAACCAAGTAAAAGCGCGAATTTTAAACAAACAACGCTGCCGGTTCCCTCGCTGAGGTCCAGGCTGCGTCGGAGGGTGAGTATAGCGATATTTTTTATTTTAATTCTTTCTTTTACACATTTATATGGATCCCAGGGCCTGAAGGAGAGTTTCCTCTCCTTCAGACCCTGGGAACCATCAGGGATACCGTCCGATACTTGAGTCCCATTGACTTGTATTGGTATCGGGTATCGGTATCGGATTGGATCCGATACTTTGCCGGTATCGGCCGATACTTTCCGATACCGATACTTTCAAGTATCGGACGGTATCGCTCAACACTACTCAACACTAGTAGCCAGACGTGTCCTTTTTTCGGTCAGTATTGAACCAGCAGCACTGAAGACTCTTTCTGATAGCACACTAGCAGCAGGACAAGCGAGCTCCTGTAATGCATATTCTGCCAATTCAGGCCAGGTGTCTATTTTAGATGCCCAGTAATCAAAGGGGAATGACCTGTGAGGGAGAACATCGATAAGGGAGGAGAAGTAGTTCTTAACCATGCTGGACAAATGCTGTCTCCTGTCACTTTGAATCGATGCAGCAGTACCTGTCTTGTCAGTGGTCATTGAGAAATCACTCCACAACCTGGTCATAAAGCCCCTCTGTCCAACACCACTTCGGATTTGTGCACCTCTAACACCTCTGCCATGTTGCCCCCTACGGCTCATATGAGAACCATCACCGCCGCTGTGTGATGGGAATGCCTGAACCAAACGGTCTAAAAGAGTTGCTTGTTTGGTAGCTAATATTTGCTCAAGGTTTTCATGTGGTATGATATTTTGTAATTTTCCTTTATATCGTGGTTCCAGGAGGCAGGCCAACCAGTAATCGTCATCGGTCATCATTTTGATAATGCGGGGGTCCCTTTTTAGGATACGCAAGGCATACTCAGCCATGTGGGCCAATGTTCCAGGTGTCAATTCACTGCTTGTGCTGGGACGAGGAGCACTTTCTTGCAAATCAACATCACTTGTGTCCCGCAAAAACCCTGTACCTGACCTTGCTATTCCACCAGTTTCTATTGCCCCTGAGAAGCATCCTCCTCCCATAAATATTCATCCCCATCATCCTCCTCCTCCTCTTCGTCCGCCACCTCGTCCAGGAGAGTTCCCTGAGCAGACAATGGCTGACTGTCATCAAGTCCTCCCTCCTCCTCGGCTGCAGACGCCTTGTCCTTAATGTGCGTCAAAATTTGCATCAGCAGACGCATTAGTGGGATGCTCATGCTTATGATGGTGTCGTCTGCACTTACCAGCCATGTGCATTCCTCAAAACACTGAAGGACTTGACAGAGGTCTTGTAGCTTCAACCACTGCACACCAGACAACTCCATGTCTGCCATCCAAGTGCCTGCCCGTGTATGTGTATCCTCCCACAAATTACAGCACGCCTCTGTTCGCACAGCCTCTGAACCATGAGCAGTGTGGAGTTCCACCTTGTTGCAACATCGATTATTAGGTGGTGCTGGGGAAGATTCAGCGATCGCTGATGGTTCTGCATATGGCTGGAGTGTACGGGTGACTGGCGGATGTGCAAGCAAAGTCTTCTCACCTTCAGGAGCAGGGCTGGTAACTCCGGATAATTTTTGAGGAAGCACTGCACCACCAAGTTCAAGGTGTGAGCCAGGCAAGGTATGTGTTTCAGTTCTGAAAGGGCTATGGCAGCCATAAAATTCCTTCCGTTATCACTGACTACCTTGCCTGCCTCAAGATGTACACTGCCCAGCCATGACTGAGTTTGTTGCTGCAAGTACTCGGCCAGTACTTCCGCGGTGTGTCTGTTGTCGCCCAAACACTTCATTTGTAACACAGCCTGCTGACGCTTACCACTAGCTGTTCGATAATAGGACTCCTCGTGTGCAACACTGGCAGCTGCGGATGGAGTTGTCGTGCGACTGCGCTGTGTGGACGAGCTTTCGCTTAAAGAGGAGGAGGAGGAGGAGGAGGGGTGGTGAATGCCTACAGCTGTTTCCTAGACCGTGGGCTAGGCAGAACTGTCCCACTATGGCTGTCCCATGTGGACCCTGCATCCACCACATTAACCCAGTGCGCCGTGATGGACACGTAACGTCCCTGGCCATGCCTACTGGTCCATGCATCTGTTGTGAGGTGCACCTTTCCACTGACTGATTGCCTCAGTGCATGGACAATGCGGTCTTTGACATGCTGGTGGAGGGCTGGGATGGCTTTTCTCGCAAAGAAGTGCCGACTGGATAGGTCATAGCCTGGTACTGCGTAGGCCATCAGGTCTTTGAAAGCTTCGCTTTCAACCAACTGGTAGGGCATCATCTCTAACGAGATTAGTATAGCAATGTGGGCATTCAAACCCTGTGTACGCGGATGAGAGGATGAGTACTTTCTTTTCCTAACGAGAGTCTCTTGTAGGGTGAGCTGGACTGGAGAGCTGCATATTGTGGAACTAGCGGTGGTGGTGGTGGACATGGCGGATTGAGAGAGGGTTGGTGATGGTATTCTTGATGTTGGCCTACATACAGTGTTTCCTACCAATAACCTTGTGATTCCCTGACTGCTTTGGCCTTGCGATGATACCTCCACATTTGCTGCTGATGGTGTCCTAACCATGAGGCTTACAGTGAGGGAAGCAATGTAGCGTTGCTGACTACCTTCATTCATACGTGCACCAACGGTACGGGACATTTGGTAGTTAGTCCAGGCTTGCAAGTGCATGCTGGTTAAATGTCTAAGCATGCATGTTGTATTTAAATTTTGAAGATTCTTCCCTCTGCTAAAGGTCTTTGAGCATTTCTTACAGATAACTTTTGACTGATCATTCGGATCTTGGTTAAAAAATTGCCACACTACACTCTTCCTACTATGGAATACCTTTTCAGGCATTGCACGCTGTGCTACTTTCACTGGATGGCCACGCTGTCCTAAAACTGTTTTTGTTTTTGACGAACATTTTTGGCCTGATACGGGCCTGCCAGATGACAGCTGTTGCGATGTAGATGGCTGCTGCGGATCATCCTCCTCCGCTTCTGAGCTACTGGCAGCGGCACCCTCTTCCCCCAATGGCTGCCAATCTGGGTCAACAACTGGGTCATCTATCACCTCCTCTTCAATGTCATGTGCACCTTCCTCTGTGTCACCGTGTAAGGTGCTATAGCGTTCGGGACGGGGCACCATAGTCGCATCAGGGTCATATTCTGGCTCAGTACAGTACGAGGGCAATGTAGTGATCTGAGTCAATGGAACAGCATAATAATCTAGCTGTGGCTGTGCATCAATGCACTCCATGTCCGATTCATCTTGTAATGGGCAGTTAACAATTTCCCTTTCTAACCCAGGCACAGAATGTGTAAAGAGCTCCATCGAGTAACCTGTAGTGTCACCTGACGCATCCTTCACTTTTGGTTTGGGTGAAGGACACAAGGAAACGTCTTGTTCCTGACTGGGAGCATCCACTGACGACTCACTGCTTTTATATTTGGAACTTTCTGAAGAGGAGGCAAAAGAGCTAGAGGCTGAGTCAGCAAGGAAAGCCAAAACTTTTTCCTGCTGCTCCGGCTTTAAAAGCTGTTTACCTACTCCCAGATAAGGGAGCCTTCGAGGCCTTGTGTAGCTAGACGATGACGCTGGCTCAACACCTCCAGCCTTAGGTGCTATTGTGCTTTTGCCACTACCACCAGATGCACCACCACCACCATCAGTACCAGCTGGCAACCACCGCCCACGGGCTCTTCCACCAGACTTCCTCATTTTTTGGGGGGAGACTGAACCAAAACTCAGGACCTGTGCATAAAACAACACAATATAAGTGGCAGAAAGTGGCTGGCTGATATACGACAAACTAACAGGACTGAAATATATCCACTTTGTGAGAATTTGAATCTCCCTTTTTTTTTTTGAGACTGAACCAAAACTCAGGTCCAGTGTATAAAACAACGCAATGTAAGTGGCAGAAAGTGGCTGGCTGATATACGACAAACTAACAGGACTGAAATATATCCACTTTGTGAGAATTTGAATCTCCCTTTTTTTGGAGACTGAACCAAAACTCAGGCCCAGTGTATAAAACAACACAATGTAAGTGGCAGAAAGTGGCTGGCTGATATATGAAAAAATACAAGGACTGTAGTACAATTTCACTCTCCCTACAATGATCTCAGGACAAGTATGGCAGCAATAAAAAGGACTGCTGCACACAAAAGTGTGGACAAATAAACAAGATAACTGTGCAGAAAGGAGCAACAGGATTTTTGCTTTTAAAAAAGCAGTTGGTTTGCACAGCAGCGTGCAAACAGCAATGCAGCTATCAGGGAGCCTTATAAGGCAGCCTAATAAGCTACAGAGCTGATGCACAAAAATATAGCCTCCACTTTCCCTGCAAAAAAAAGGTGGTGTTGGACAGTGGAAATTGCTACAGCACAAGCAGTTTGGGGGTTAATCTTCCCTCCCTAACTATATCCCTTCTTCTGATGAAGCTGCAGCAATCTCTCCGTATGCTACGATTAGCAGAAGTAAGATGGCGGTCTGCGTGCACGCCCATTTATAGCCCCTGTGACGCCGCAGAAAGCAAGCCAATCACTGTCATGCCCTTCTCTAAAATGGTGGAGACCGACACCTATGTCATCACGCTGCCCACACTCTGCGTCCTCCTTCATTGGGTGAAAAATGGCGCTGAAAGCATCATACAAAATGCGACTTTGGCACGCTAATCACCGTCCGCATAGCCGATCCCACACTAGGATCGGGTTGGGTTTCATGAAACCCGACTTTGCCGAAAGTCGGCGATTTTTGAATTTGTCCGATCCGTTTCGCTCAACCCTACTGTCTACCCTATGTGCTATCCCCCTTGTCTGCTGTCTTTTTCCTTCCTGTGCTGTTTTATCCCCTCATGTGCTGTCCCATTTGAGTTGTCTCCCCCCTGTTCTCTGTCTCTCTCACCCCTGTGCGTTTTCTCTCTCCCCATCTGCAGTCTTCTTAAAAGGGTTTTCTCATGAATGAAAGTTCATTTTAAAAATTGTCTGTGTCTGACCTTGTACAGAACATACCACATCTCCTGGGCAGGGGAGGAAGCAAAAGACAATACTGACATTACAGCAGGAGATCGCAGAGGATACATTTTGTGAGGTAAAATATTGTTTAAAAACAGTCAGTGAAATATTTTAACTGACAAAATGAATCCACTGTGATCCTTGCTGTAATGTCAGTATTGTCTTTTGCTTCCTCCCCTGCCCAGGAGATGTGGTATGCTCCGTACACGGTCAGACACAAACAATCTTTAAAATGAACTTTCATTCGTGGAAAAACCCCTTTAATGTGACCGGCTTCCTCTGCCTGTAGACACGTCGCGCATCTGCCTCCGGGATCAGCCGAATGATTCAGTGCTCCTGTGCAGAATTTGTGCTGGCACAGTAAATCAGACTGCCGCCATGTTTGTGCAGACAGATAGCAGCAGTCACATTAAAACTGCACATGTTCTCCTCCTATATAAAGATAGCAGCAGTCAGAGAATCATTCGCTGATCCCGGTGGCGGCGTGTTTGTGATGATGATCCGCTGGTGGTACCGCACAAGAGGCAGCGTACAGCATATACAGTGTGTATGTGGTGCATAAGGTATGTACAGTGTGTGTGTGTGTGTGTAGTGCGTACGGCATATACAGTGTGTGTTTGTGTGTGGTGCATACGGGTATACAGTGTGTGTGTGTGGTGCAACGGTGTTCCGCTGGTGGTACCGCGCAAGAGGCTGGTACTACCACCAGTTTCCATATTGAAACACCCAATATGGCGTTCGGTGAACTTCCACCAGTTGGAATTCTGGGATCCGGACACATCTGGACGGAACAGGATGTGAAGACATTACAAAGTAAGTATATATTAAGATATAAAGGTGCTTCTCACAAACTTAGAATATCTTCAAAAAGTTAATTTATTTCAGTTCTTGAATACAAAAAGTGAAGCTCACATATTATATAGAGTCATTACAAACAGAGTGATCTATTTCAAGTGTTTATTTGTGAAAATGTTGATCTCAGTAAATTAGAATACTTTGTAACATCAGCTTGAAAAATGATTTTAACCCCTTAAGCCCCAAGGGTGGTTTGCACGTTAATGACCAGGCCAATTTTTACAATTCTGACCACTGTCCCTTTATGAGGTTGTAACTCTGGAACGCTTCAACGGATCCCGGTGATTCTGACACTGTTTTCTCGAGATATATTGTACTTCATGAGAGCCACCAATGTGCCTAAACATTGAAAACCCCCATAAGTGACACCATTTTGGAAACTAGACCCCCTAAGGAACTTATCTAGATGTGTGGTGAGCACTTTGACCCACCAAGTGCTTCACAGAAGTTTATAATGTAAGAGCCGTAAAAATAAAAAATAATATTTTTTCACAAAATTGAAATTTTCGCCCCCAATTTTTTATTTTCCCAAGGGTAAGAAAAGAAATTGTACCCCAAACGTTGTTGTGCAATTTGTCCTGAGTACGCTGATACCCCATATGTGGGGGTAAACCACTGTTTGGATGCATGGCAGAGCTCAGAAGGGAAGGAGTGCCGTTTGACTTTTCAATGCAAAATTGTCTGAAATTAAGATGGGACGCTATGTTGCAATTGGAAAGCCCCTGATGTGCCTAAACATTGAAACCCCCCCACAAGTCACACAATTTTGGAAAGAAGACCCCCTAAGGAACTTATCTAGATGTGTTGTGAGAGCTTTGAACCCCCAAGTGTTTCACTACAGTTTATGACGCAGAGCCGTGAAAATAAATTTTTTTTCCACAAAAATTATTTTTTAACCCCCAGTTTTGTATTTTCCCAAGGGTAACAGGAGAAATTGGACCCCAAAAGTTGTTGTGCAATTTGTCCTGAGTATGCTGATACCCCATATGTGAGGGGTAACCACCATTTGGGCGCATGGCAGAGCTCGGAAGGGAAGGAGCGCCATTTGGAATGCAGACTTAGATGGATTGGTCTGCAGGCGTCACGTTGCATTTGCAGAGCCCCTGAGGTACCTAAACAGTAGAAACCCCCCACAAGTGACCCCATATTGTAACCTAGACCCCCCAAGGCACTTATCTAGATGTGTTGTGAGAACTTTGAACCCCCAAGTATTTCACTACAGTTTATAACGCAGAGCCGTGAAAATAAAAAATCATTTTTTCCTACAAAAATGTTTTTTTAGCCCCCCAAATTTTTATTTTCCCAAGGTTAACAAGAGAAATTGGACCCCAGAAGTTGTTGTCCAATTTGTCCTGAGTACGCTGATACCCCATATGTTGGGGTAAACCCCTGTTTGGGCGCATGGGAGAGCCTGGAAGGCAAGGAGCACTGTTTTACTTTTTCAACGTAGAATTGGCTGGAATTGAGATCGAATGCCATGTCGCGTTTGGAGAGCCCTGATGTGCCAAAACAGTGGAAACCCCCAATTCTAACTGAAACCCTAATCCAAACACACCCCTAACCATAATCTCAATGGTAACACAAACCCCACCCCAAACCCAAACACACCCCTAACCCTAATCCTAACCACACCCCTAAACCCAACTCCAACACACCCCTAACTCAAATCCCAACCATAACCCTAACGACACCCCTAACCCTGACACACCCCTAACCCTAATCCCAACCGTAAATGTAATCCAAACTCTAGCCCTAGCCCTAACCCTAGCCCTAACCCTAACCCTAGCCCTAACCCTAACCCTAGCCCTAACTCTAATCCTAGCCCTAACCCTAACCCTAGCCCTAACCCTAATAAGAAAATGGAAATAAATACATTTTTTAATTTTTTTTATTTTTCCCTAACTAAGGGGGTGATGAACGGGGGTTTGATTTACTTTTATAGGTGGTTTTTTAGCGCATTTTTATGATTGGCAGCCGTCACACACTAAAAGACGCTTTTTATTGCAAAACATATTTTTTGGCGTTACCACATTTTGAGAGCTATAATTTTTCCATATTTTGGTTCACAGAGTCATGTGGGTCTTGTTTTTTCCAGGACAAGTTGACGTTTTATTGGTAACATTTTCGGGCACGTGACATTTTTTGATTGCTTTTTATTACGATTTTTGTGAGGCAGTATGACCAAAAAACAGCTATTCATGAAATTCTTTTGGGGGGGGCGTTCCGCGCTTGGTAAAATGGATAAAGCAGTTTTATTCTTCGGGTCAGTACGATTACAGCGATACCTCATTTATATAATTTTTTTATGTTTTGGCGCTTTTATACGATAAACACTATTTTATAGAAAAAATAATTATTTTTGCATCGCTTTATTCTGAGGACTATAACTTTTTTATTTTTCGCTGATGATGCTGTATGGCGGCTCATTTTTCGCGGGACACGATGACGTTTTCAGCGGTACCATGGTTATTTATATCCGTCTTTTTGATCGCGTGCTATTCCACTTTTTGTTCGGCGGTATGATAATAAAATGTTGCTTTTTGCCTCGTTTTTTTAATTTTTTTTACGGTGTTCACTGAAGGGGTTAACTAGTGGGACAGTTTTATAGGGCGGGTCGTTACGGATGCGGCGATACTAAATATGTGTACTTTTATTGTTTTTTTTATTTAGATAAAGGAATGTATTTATTGGAACAATATTTTTTTATTATTATTATATATTTAGGATTTTTTAATTTTTTTTTACACATGTAAAAAAAATTTTTTTTAACTTTTTTACTTTGCCCAAGGGAGGGACATCACAGTAAAATGACAGATCGCTGATCTGACTGTTTGCTGTGCACTGTGTCAGATCAGCGATCTGACATGCACAGCTGGGAGGCTTCCCAGCACCTGCTCTGAGCAGGCGCTGGTAAGCCACCTCCCTGCAGGACCCGGATGCAGCCCCGTGGCCATTTTGGATCCGGGCCTGCAGGGAGGAGGAGGTAAGAGACCCTCTGAGCAAAGCGATCACATCGCGTTGCTCCGAGGGTCTCAGGGAAGCACACAGGGAGCCCCCTCCCTGCGCGATGCTTCCCTATACCGCCGGGGGTTAATGTGCCGGGGGCGGTCCATGACCGCTCCTGGCACATAGTGCCGGATGTCAGCTGCGATAGTCAGCTGACACCCCGCCGCGATCGGCCGCGCTCCCCTCGTGAGCGCGGCTGATCGCACTGGACGTACTATCACTGGGAATTAAGTCCCAGGTCACCTTGATGGGATAGTGCGTTCAATGGGATTAAGGGGTTAAAATCCAAAAATGTTGGCCTACTGAAATGTATGTTCAATAAATGCACTCAATACTTGGTTGGGGCTCCTTTTCCATCAATTCCTGCATCAATGCAGCATGGCATGGAAGCGATCATCCTGTGGCACTGCTGAGGAGTTATGGAAGCCCTGGTTGCTTTGATAGCAGCCTTCAGCTTATCTGCATTGTTGGGTCTGGTATCTCATCTTCCTCTTGACAATACCCCATAGATTCTGTATGGGGTTAAGGTCAGGCAAGTTTGCTGGCCAATCAAGCACAGTGATACTGTTGTTTTAAAACCAGGTATTGGTACTTATGGCAGTGTGGACAGGTGGCAAGTCCTGCTGGAGAATTACATTTCCATCTCCCTAAAGCTTGTCGGCAGAGGGAAGCATGAAGTGCTCTAAAATTTCCAGGTAGACGGCTGCGCTGACTTTGGTCTTGATAAAACGCAGTGAACCTATACCAGCAGATGAGATAGCTTCCCAAAACCATCACTGATTGTGGAAACTTCACACTAGACCTCAAGCAGCTTGGATTGTGTGCCTCTCCACTCTTCATCCATACTCTGGGATCTTGATTTCCAAATGAAACGCAAACTTTCATCTGAAAACAACACCTTGGACTACTGAGCAACAGTCCAGTTCTTTTTCTCCTTGGCCCAGGTAAGACGCGTCTGGTGTTGTCTATTGGTCATGAGTGGCTTAACAGACGAAATGCGACACTTGAAGCCCATGTCCTGGATACGTCTGTGTGTGATGACTCTTGAAGCAATGACTCCAGCAGCAGTCCACTCATTGTGAATCTCCCCCTAAATTTTTGAATGGCCTTTTCTTAACAATCCTTTCAAGGCTGCAGTTATCCCGGTTGCCTGTGCACTTTTTACTACCACACTTTTGCTTTTAACTCAATCTTCCATTAATATGCTTGGATACAGCACTCTGTGAACAGCCAGCTTCTTTAACAATGAACTTTTATGGCTTACCCTCCTTGTGGAGTGTGCCAGTGACTGCCTTCTGGACATCTGTCAAGTCAGCAGTCTTCCCCATGATTGTGGAGCCTACTGAAACTGACTAAAGGACCTCTTTAAACGCTTGTTAGGTGTTGAGTTCCCGCTGCTGCCCAGGGGGAATCTCAAACCATGTCCTCTGCGGTCTCCCATTCTTCCCCAGCCGCAGTGGAGTCTGCTCAGCAGAGACGTCGGTCCCAGCATCTGGCTCAAGCTGATACTGTGTGGCTGGTTACGGCTGCTGCCCCAGGTTCAGCCTTTGCTCAGGTCCTGTAGCGGCTCTGATTGGACCACTAGGAAGGTCCCGGAAGGCTACATCTATAAAAGGCTCGCCTGGCCGCTCGGCCATGCACTAGTATAAACCTGTAATTGTGTGTGTGTGGTTGTATGCCTGTTCTGGTCATTGCTCCTTAATCATTCCCATTCCTAGAGTTGTTGAATGTTCGCGAATGTTGGAGCTACCTAGCGCCTGACAGTGCTATCCATAACATAAGAGCATGACCCTTACTGCGCCTAACCAGCAGCGACCGCCAGTGTGGCACCGTGCGCAATTAGAGCGCTTTCCTAACCCTTGTAAGGGTGGTTAGTGGCGTCCACCAGTGCGATGCTGTACTCACTCTATGCAGTAATCTTTACTTAGTCCTGACAACCGGTCAGTGTAGGGTTGGAACTCCCGCTTGATCTCAGCATCTGACTCAGGGCGTTCTCAGGCATGGCCTCAAAAGCCACCGAGGGTCAGAGCGGGATCAATCACCAGCATAGTGGGGGTGAATTTCAGGGATCCCACTAGCGTCCATCTGCTGCACCCTGTAACTGCTAACAGGGCACAGCACTTCCTTAGTTTCCCTGCGACTCTGTGAAGTAATAGTGTTTGCATCAGTTTAAACCGGGTGACGGAACCCGAGATTAGTCCGGCTTAGTACCGCCAAATAGTGCCTCCATTGCCTAGCAGCAGGTTCCATCTCTGCACGGTAGACCCCGGGCTGCGAACGCGCCTTTTATTATCTTTATATTTATTCGGTGCATTCCGCCAGCCCTAACATTTGGCAAGAGGATTCATTAGGATATCAATGTCACCCGCCGGGGCTGGTTTCTTCTTCGTGCAGAAGAAGAACGGAGAATTACGTCCCTGCATAGACTACAGGGGTCTAAACGCCAGAACCATTAAGAATAAGTACCCTCTGCCACTTATGTCTGAGCTCTTCCATAGGTTGCAGGGGGCGAGGGTATTTACTAAGTGTCAGGACTCTGAACATTTTTTATTACCTTTTGTGCATTACTGCCCTTTTCCAAGATGGCGTTTTTGGTCTCATGTGCACTGTGTCTTCCTGCTATAAAACTCCACCCCAGCCTTCAGTCTGTGCTAGAGTATTCTGCCTTGCATCCAGATCCTGACTCTGATGACTCCCTGGCTATATACCTGCTCCTGTGAACCTGTGTGGTGATCCTGCTACTCTGCTCTGAGTTCCTGCTGCATATACCAGTTTCCAGTAATCCTCCTTCATCTGCTGCTTGTGTTTACTTCCATCTGCATTTGCTGGATATGTAAGCTGTTGCTACTCTGCAAAAACCTGAGACTATTACCCAGGCCTCCCTGGTTGAGCTAAGATATTATTTGAACTGCCTTATAAGCATATCTATCTGTGTTTGGACTAAAACAAGGACTTATTCGTGTCAAGTATCCTCAAGAATAATTGTGCTTCATAGACTTTCTGCGTGATTGCATTTTCCTCTGAAGTTCCCTATAGACTACTAAGCTGCGTTTAATATTTACACAAAGTGTTGTGGACTTGAGTTTCTCTCTGCACCTGTTTGAATCACCGTGTGATAATATAGACTTTACCACTTATAAAACTGTGTCCTGTAGTTGTCTTGATCCACGCAAAGAGTCTCCTGAGTTATCCCCTATAATTATTACAGGATACTCTAGCCACAAAATAGGAGACTGCTGGAACAATGACTGCAGAGAGCAGATTAGAGCAAGTGTTTTCCATAATTAGATCACTGCAGAAAGATGTGGAAGGTCTGCAAAAGAAGTTTGGAAGCTTTGAACACAATCAACAAGTGTTTGGACAGACTTTGCAGGACTTAAGCACCCGCATGGCAGCCCAGGAAAACAAACTTGGCTGTCATAGAGTCCCAGTATGGACGGGCTTTTCAGGACATAAGCACGCAAATAGCTGCACAAACGACTTTACCCTCTGGGCAACCGCCACCAGCTAGCCCACCTAAGTTGCCCCCATTCAGATTTAATGGTGATCGCGACAAATTTTGTGGCTTTGTGAATCAATGTATGCTATATTTTGATGTGCATGCTGACCATTTTCCTAATGATAGATCCAAAGTATTGTGTGTAATAATGCTGCTGACCGCACGAGCGCTCGCCTGGGCCAATCCGATGACTGAGTCTCGTGACCCACGGTTAAATAACTTGGATGATTTCTTGGCCGCTATGGCATTAATGTTTGATGACCCTAATTGCCATGCAACCGCTGAATCTGCTTTATTGTCTTTACGCCAGGCTAAACGTTCTGTTATTGAGTATGCCACTGAATTCAGGAGATTAGCGGTAGATACCAATTGGGACAGTTATGCACAATTGCCTATTTTTAAAAGGGGTCTGTCTAGTATTGTAAAAGATGAACTAGCTTGCTCTGAGTCACCACAAGAGCTAGAGACCTTTATACAGCATTGTGTGCGCATAGACATTCGCCTTACTGAGCGTAGACATCAGAAGTTTGCTGCATATAACCGTATTTCTAACTTTCCCCTTCCTTCCAAAGAGCCTGCAGGTAAAACATCTCGGGAGGAGGAGGCGGTGCCCATGCAAATTGATTCCATTCAGAGGCGCGAGATCAATGAGCACCAGGAGCATCGCCTTCGTGAAAGTCTATATTTCTACTGCGTCCAGTCTGACCACTTCTTGATCAATTGTCGTAAGTGTCCTAGACGGCCTAACAAGGTGCTAGCAGCAGTAGGGGAGTATGACAACTGTGATGATGAATCTGACATCTCTGAAAGTAGCCTGCCTTTAAACGGTGTATTCCATTCACTTTCTATGACTTCACCCCCCAAGGAGCTTAAGGAAAAGAACTCTCACTGTTCTCTCCCTATTAGGATCCTGTGTTCAGGACAGTGGATTTCCAGTGCAGCTATGATTGACTCTGGTGCAGGTGGCAATTTCATGGATATCGCATTTGCCAAGGAACATGGTATTGAAATTCAGCAAAGAGCCTCTCCAATTACCATGGAAACAGTGGATGGGTCACCTTTAATCTCTGGGCCTGTGAATCAGGACACCGTACCCCTTGAAATTGTGTTGGAGCCTAATCATCAGGAGCAACTTTCTTTCTTGCTAATTTCTTCTCAGTTTCCTGTGGTTTTAGGCATTCCTTGGTTATGTTCTCAGAACCCAATTATCAACTGGGAGACCAAGGAGATTATCTTTCCAACAAGGAGCAACTCAGCATTAACAGAAGCTGTCCCTGAGTCCACGGCTACAGAACCACATGTACAGGTATTTTCTTTACCTCCAGCATATAAAGAGTTCTCTGACATCTGTGACAAGAAGAATGCAGACCAGCTTCCTCCACACAGGCATTATGACTGTCCCATTGAGCTGCTTCCTGGGGCAGCTATTCCTTTTGGTAACGTATACCCTTTGGCGGCACCTGAGCTTCAAGCCTTAAAGGAGTAAATTGATGAAAATCTGGCCAAAGACTTCATACGTCCTTCTTCCTCACCAGCAGGGGCACCTATATTTTTTGTAAAAAAAGAAAGATGGGACCCTGAGACTTTGTGTTGACTATCGGGAACTCAATAAGGTAACCGTACGAAACCGTTACCCTTTGCCTCTGATTCCCGAATTATTGGAAAGAGTCCACCATGCTAAGGTGTTCTCTAAACTGGATCTTCGTGAGACTTATAATTTGGTGCGTATTTGTCCAGGGGATGAGTGGAAGACAGCATTCAGATGCCAGTATGGACACTTTGAATATCTTGTGATGCCCTTCGGGCTTTGTAACGCCCCTGCAACGTTTCAACACCTTGCTAATGACATTTTCAGAGATTCGTTGGACCAGTTTGTGGTGATCTATTTGGACGATATACTAATCTTTTCTGACTCTTTACAAGAACATGAAGAACATGTCAAAACTGGTTAAGACGTCTGAAAGAGAACCATCTGTATATTAAGCCGGAGAAATGCGAGTTCCATCATTCTGAGATACAGTTCTTAGGTTATAACATCTCTCCCCATGGGCTGAACATGGAATCTGGTAAGATTCAGGCTATCCTTGACTGGCCGGTACCCAAGAACGTTAAGGAGGTCCAACGTTTTATTGGTTTTGCAAATTTCTACAGACGCTTAATTCGAAATTTTTCTGATATTGTCCATCCCATTACTTCCTTGACAAAGGTGGTCATCACAGGCTCAAGAAGCTTTTAATCAGCTTAAGATCTGTGTCACATCAGCACCGCTGTTGATACACCCAGATCCAACACTTTCTTTCATTGTGAAGGTGGAAGCTTCTTATAATGTTTTGGGGGCTATTCTCTCCCAAAGAACTGGAGAGAAGAGTCTGCTACATCCTTGTGCTTTCTTTTCCCGTAGACTAACCTCAGCAGAGAAGAATTACGACGTGAGAGACAAGGAATTGCTGGCTGTTATTGCGGCTTTCACAGAATGGAGGCATCATCTGCAAGGAGCTGCACAACAGATCACAGTGCTATCTGACCATCGCAATTTAGAGTTCCTTAGATCCGCTAGATGTCTTTCTCCTCATCAGGCTCGTTGGAACTTATTTTTAAATCAATTTAACTTTGTTATCTCGTACCGTCCAGGTTCTCGTAATGGGAAGGCTGATGCTTTATCCCGAATCCATGCTGCGGATTCTGTAACTGGAGCCCCATCCAAGACCATTCTATCTGATGCCAATTTCATCGGAGTTGTCCACGATCAGGACTTGTGGAAGGAGTGCAGGGAGGCCTAAGACGGTGATGTATTTCTTGCCAACCCACCTGTGGATATTAATCTTGTCTTTAAGGGTGGCATGTGGTTCAGAGATCGACGTATCTACATCCCTGAGGCCGTCCGTCTGCAGATCCTCAAGTTGGTACATGACTCCAAGTTGGCTGGTCACAGGGGGGTACAGAAGACACAAGAGTTCCTGAGCCGATTCTTCTGGTGGCCAACTTGCCTGAAGGATACCAAGGACTATGTTCTCTCTTGCGAGGTATGTGCTTGTTACAAGACTCCTCATGTGGCACCTACGGGTCTTCTACAACCATTACCTGTTCCGTCCCGCCCTTGGGGGTCTATATCAATGGACTTTATTGTGGAGCTGCCTACATTGGGAGGAATGAATACAATCATGGTGGTAGTTGATCGCCTCACTAAAGCTGCTCATTTTGTTCCGTTCACCGGCCTCCCCTCAGCTAAAGATACAGTGAACTTGGTTATACAGAATGTCTTTTGGTTGCATGGGGTTCCGGATGAGATCATCTCTGACCGTGGAGTTCAGTTCACTTCAAGATTCTGGAAGGGGTTTTGCTCTGCACTCAATATTAATGACTGTCTCTCTTCCGCTTATCATCCCCAGACAAATGGTCAGACTGAGCATACCAACCAGACGCTGGAACAATATCTAAGATGCTATGTCAGCCATCTCCAGGATGATTGGTTGGAGTTGCTGCCGTTAGCCAAATTTTCATATAACAATTCTCAGAGCGCCTCCACTAAATTTACACCTTTCTTTGCCAATCTGGGTTATCATCCGTGTATCTTACCTAGGTCTCCAATTAATTCTCCGGTTCTGGCAGTGGAGGAAAGGCTGACTGCGATGAGGCAAAATCTGGAGGTTCTGAAGGAATCCCTGACCACAGCTCAAGAACGTTATAAGAGATCGGCTGATAGATTCCGTAAACCTGCACCCATGTTCAAGGTAGGAGATTCCATGTGGTTAGCAACTAAGAATCTGAAGTTTAACGTTCCTTCACAAAAACTTAGACAGAAATTCATTGGCCTTTTCAAGATCAACGGTATTGTGAGCTCTGTGGCCTGCCGGCTGAAGCTGCCTAGGACTATGATGGTACATCCAGTTTTTCATGTATCTTTACTAAAGCCTGTATCTCCTAATACCTTCCAGGGACGTGTTGTGCCACCTCCACAGCCTGTGGTGATTGATGGGCAAGAACAATTTTTGGTGGAGGAAATTATTGATTCTAGGATTCGCAGTAATCGGCTCCAATATCTGATAAGATGGCAGGGATAGCTCCCTGAGGAAGACTCATGGGAACCTGTGGAAAGCATCAATGCCCAACACAAGATTTCTCGTTTTCATCAGAGATTCCCTGAGAAACCAGGTCCAGGATCGTCCTGAGGCTGCTTCTAAGGAGGGAGTAATGTCAGGACTCTGAACATTTTTTATTACCTTTTGTGCATTACTGCCCTTTTCCAAGATGGTGTCTTTGGTCTCATGTGCACTGTGTCTTCCTGCTATAAAACTCCACCCCAGCCTTCAGTCTGTGCTAGAGTATTCTGCCTTGCATCCAGCTCCTGACTCTGATGACTCCCTGGCTATATACCTGCTACTGTGAACCTGTGTGGTGATCCTGCTACTCTGCTCTGAGTTCCTGCTGCATATACCAGTTTCCAGTAATCCTCCTTCATCTGCTGCTCGTGTTTACTTCCATCTGCATTTGCTGGACATGTAAGCTGTTGCTGCTCTGCAAAAACCTGAGACTATTACCCAGGCCTCCCTGGTTGAGCTAAGATATTATTTGAACTGCCTTATAAGCATATCTATCTGTGTTTGGACTAAAACAAGGACTTATTTGTGTCAAGTATCCTCAAGAATAATTGTGCTTCATAGACTTTCTGCGTGATTGCATTTTCCTCTGAAGTTCCCTATAGACTGCTAAGCTGCGTTTAATATTTACACCAAGTGTTGTGGACTTGAGTTTCTCTCTGCACCTGTTTGAATCACCGTGTGATAATATAGACTTTACCACTTATAAAACTGTGTCCTGTAGTTGTCTTGTTCCATGCAAAGAGTCTCCTGAGTTATCCCCTATAATTATTACACTAAGCTTGATCTGCGGGGTACTGTTGTGAATTCCGTTCTTGGGCTCCATCCTGTGGTTGCGGATGGTATTTTTGGGAGTTCTGCTCTTGGGCTCCCTCTGGTGGTTTCAAGTGGAACTTAGCAGCTGCGTTCACTAATCGGTTTCCTGGCCTTGTTATTTAACTGGCCTTTTGGCTTTAGTGGATGCCAGCTGTCAATGTATTTCCTGTGGATTCAGTCCTTTCCTGGAAGTTCTCTGTTGGCCAGTCCATTTTGAGCTTAAGATAAGTCTGCCACTTTTTGGGTGTTTCCCTGCTTATGACCTTCTGTTCAGTTCAATTTATGTCTCTTTTGTCCAGCTTGTCATTATGAAATATTCCGGCTAGTTGGAAGCTCTGGGGTCGCAGATTTGCCCCTCCACACCGTGAGTCGGTGTGGTGGTTATTTTTGTAAACTCTGCGTGAACTTTTAGTTTTTATACTGACCGCACAGTAGCCTTTTCTATCTCTGTCTATTTAGATAGTTTGGCCTCCTTTGCTAAAAAATCTAGTTTCATTTCTGAGTTTGTCATTTTCCCTCTCCACTCACCGTCAATATTTGTAGGGGGCTATCTTCCTTTGGGGGTTTCTCTGAGGCGAGATAGCTTTCCGTTTCCATCTTCAGGGGTAGTTAGTTCTTAGGCTGTGCAGAGGCGTCTAGGCAGAGATAGGAACGCTCCACGGCTATTTCTAGTGTTGGTGTTAGGAGTAGGGATTGCGGGCAGTAAAGTTACCACCTCCTCAGAGCTAGTCCTATTTTTGTTTTACCCACCAGGTCATTTCAGCGCTGCTCCTTAGCGAGTTCATGATTGGTTTTGCCCACCAGGTCATCTCAGTACCGCTCCGTACCCACCAGGTCATAACAGTACAGCTGGCCCACAATGTGTTAAATGCATCTCAAAAGAGGGAAGAGAAAGTTCTGAGTCATTTTTTTTTTTTGCGTTGCTTGTTTTGTCCTTTTTTTTTTCCCCTTGATTTTTGGATGGTGCAGGAGCTTGGTGCTGATATGGAGGTTCAGGGTTTGTCTGCGCATGTTGATCATCTCGCTGCAAGGGTACAGAGTATCCAAGACTATGTTGTTCAAACTCCTGTTTCTGAGCCTAGAATTCCTATTCCTGATTTGTTTTCTGGGGATAGATCTAGGTTTTTGAATTTTAAAAATAATTGCAGATTATTTTTTGCTCTGAGACCCCGTTCCTCTGGTGACCCCATTCAGCAGGTGAAGATTGTTATTTCTCTGTTGCATGGCGACCCGCAGGACTGGGCATTCTCCCTTGAGCCAGGGAATCCTGCATTGCTCAATATAGATTCGTTTTTTCAAGCACTTGGACTGCTTTATGACGAACCCAATTCTGTGGATCAGGCAGAAAAAATTTTGCTGGCTCTGTGTCAGGGTCAGGAAGCAGTAGAGATATATTGTCAGAAATTTAGAAAGTGGTCTGTGCTTACAAAATGGAATGAGGATGCCCTGGCGGCTATTTTCAGAAAGGGTCTTTCTGAAGCTCTTAAAGATGTTATGGTGGGGTTTCCCACGCCTGCTGGTTTGAACGAATCAATGTCTCTGGCCATTCAGATTGATCGGCGCTTACGTGAACGTAAGGAGGTGCACCATATGGCGGTGTCCTCTGGGCAGAGTTCTGAGCCTATGCTGTTGTGAATTTGCTTTTTGCTCCCTCTAGTGGTTACTAGTTTTTTGACTCTGGTTTTTCTGTCATTCCTTTTATCCGCACCTGGGTCGTTAGTTAGGGGTGTTGCTATATAAGCTCCCTGGACCTTCAGTTCAATGCCTGGCAACGTAGTTATCAGAGCTAGTCTGCTGTGCTCTTGTCTACTGATCCTGGTTCCAGTTATATCAGCTAAGTCTGCCTTTTGCTTTTTGCTATTTGTTTTGGTTTTGTATTTTTGTCCAGCTTGTTCCAAATCTATATCCTGACCTTTGCTGGAAGCTCTAGGGGGCTGGTGTTCTCCCCCCGGACCGTTAGACGGTTCGGGGGTTCTTGAATTTCCAGTGTGGATTTTGATAGGGTTTTTGTTGACCATATAAGTTACCTTTCTTTATTCTGCTATCAGTAAGCGGGCCTCTCTGTGCTAAACCTGGTTCATTTCTGTGTTTGTCATTTCCTCTTACCTCACCGTCATTATTTGTGGGGGGCTTCTATCCAGCTTTGGGGTCCCCTTCTCTGGAGGCAAGAAAGGTCTTTGTTTTCCTCTACTAGGGGTAGCTAGATTCTCCGGCTGGCGCGTGTCATCTAGAATCAACGTAGGAATGATCCCCGGCTACTTCTAGTGTTGGCGTTAGGAGTAGATATATGGTCAACCCAGTTACCACTGCCCTATGAGCTGGATTTTTGTATTCTGCAGACTTCCACGTTCCTCTGAGACCCTCGCCATTGGGGTCATAACAGTTTGCCAGGCCAGTATTAAATGTTTAATGCATTGCAGAAGAGGGATTATAAGAAAGAAGATTCTGAGTTTTTTTTTTTTTTTTTTCTTTCTCCTTCCCCTTTACCTCAGAGTGGCTATGCTTGCTGCAGACATGAATGTCCAGACCTTGATTACAAGTGTGGACCAGCTGGCTACTCGTGTGCAGGGCATACAAGACTATGTTATCAGAAATCCTAGGTCAGAACCTAAAATACCGATTCCTGAACTGTTTTCCGGAGACAGGTTTAAGTTTAGGAATTTCGTGAATAATTGTAAATTGTTTTTGTCCCTGAGACCCTGTTCATCTGGAGATTCTGCTCAGCAAGTAAAAATTGTTATTTCGTTCTTACGGGGCGACCCTCAGGATTGGGCTTTTTCGCTGGCGCCAGGAGATCCGGCATTGGCTGATCTTGATGCGTTTTTTCTGGCGCTCGGTTTACTTTATGAGGAACCCAATCTTGAGATTCAGGCTGAAAAGGCCTTGCTGGCTATGTCTCAGGGGCAGGACGAGGCTGAAGTGTATTGCCAAAAATTTCGGAAATGGTCCGTGCTGACACATTGGAACGAGTGTGCACTGGCCGCTAATTTTAGAAATGGCCTTTCTGAAGCCATTAAGAATGTTATGGTGGGTTTTCCCATTCCCACAGGTCTGAATGATACTATGGCACTGGCTATTCAAATTGACCGGCGGTTGCGGGAGCGCAAAACCGCAAATTCCCTCATGGTGTTGTCTGAACAGACACCTGATTTAATGCAATGTGATAGAATCCTGACTAGAAATGAGCGGAAAATTCATAGACGCCGGAATGGCTTGTGCTACTACTGTGGTGATTCTACACATGTTATCTCAGCATGCTCTAAACGTATAGCTAAGGTTGTTAGTCCTGTCACCGTTGGTAATTTGCAACCTAAATTTATTCTGTCTGTAACTTTGATTTGCTCACTGTCATCTTATCCTGTCATGGCGTTTGTAGATTCAGGTGCTGCCCTGAGTCTCATGGATCTCTCATTTGCTAAGCGCTGTGGATTTACTCTTGAACCATTAGAAAATCCTATTCCTCTTAGGGGTATTGATGCTACACCATTGGCAGCAAATAAACCGCAGTATTGGACTCAGGTTACCATGTGCATGACTCCTGAACACCGCGAGGTGATACGTTTCCTGGTTTTACATAAAATGCATGATTTGGTTGTTTTAGGGCTGCCATGGTTACAGACCCATAATCCAGTCCTGGACTGGAAGGCTATGTCAGTCTCAAGTTGGGGCTGTCGTGGTATTCATGAGGATTCCCTGCCTGTGTCTATTGCTTCTTCTACGCCTTCGGAAGTTCCGGAGTATTTGTCTGATTATCAGGATGTCTTCAGTGAGTCTGAGTCCAGTGCACTGCCTCCTCATAGGGACTGTGACTGTGCTATAGATTTGATCCCAGGCAGTAAATTTCCTAAAGGAAGACTGTTTAATCTGTCGGTACCTGAACATACCGCTATGCGTTCATATATCAAGGAGTCTCTGGAAAAAGGACATATTCGTCCGTCTTCTTCCCCTCTTGGTGCGGGATTCTTTTTTGTGGCAAAAAAGGACGGATCTTTGAGACCTTGTATTGATTATCGGCTTTTGAATAAGATCACTGTCAAATTTCAGTATCCTTTACCGCTGTTGTCTGACTTGTTTGCCCGGATTAAGGGTGCCAAGTGGTTCACCAAGATAGACCTTCGTGGTGCGTACAACCTTGTGCGCATTAAGCAAGGTGATGAATGGAAAACCGCATTCAATACGCCCGAAGGTCATTTTGAGTACTTGGTGATGCCTTTTGGGCTCTCCAATGCGCCTTCAGTTTTTCAGTCCTTTATGCATGACATTTTCCGGAAGTATCTGGATAAATTTTTGATTGTTTATCTGGATGATATTTTGGTTTTTTCTGATAATTGGGATTCGCATGTGGAGCAGGTCAGGTTGGTCTTTAAAATTTTGCGTGAAAATTCTTTGTTTGTCAAGGGCTCAAAGTGTCTCTTTGGTGTACAGAAGGTTCCCTTTTTGGGGTTCATTTTTTCCCCTTCTGCGGTGGAGATGGACCCAGTCAAGGTCCGAGCTATTCTTGATTGGACTCAGCCCTCGTCAGTTAAGAGTCTTCAGAAGTTCTTGGGCTTCGCTAACTTCTACCGTCGTTTTATCGCTAATTTTTCTAGCATTGTGAAACCTTTGACGGATATGACCAAGAAGGGCTCCGATGTAGCTAACTGGGCTCCTGCTGCCGTGGAGGCTTTCCAGGAGTTGAAACGCCGGTTTACTTCGGCGCCTGTTTTGTGCCAGCCTGACGTCTCACTTCCCTTTCAGGTTGAGGTGGATGCTTCGGAGATTGGGGCAGGGGCCGTTTTGTCGCAGAGAGGCCCTGGTTGCTCTGTTATGAAACCTTGTGCCTTTTTCTCTAGGAAGTTTTCGCCTGCCGAGCGAAATTATGATGTGGGCAATCGGGAGTTGTTGGCCATGAAATGGGCATTTGAGGAGTGGCGTCATTGGCTCGAGGGTGCTAAGCATCGTGTGGTGGTCTTGACTGATCACAAAAATCTGATGTATCTCGAGTCTGCTAAACGCCTTAATCTGAGACAGGCCCGCTGGTCATTGTTTTTCTCCCGCTTTGATTTTGTTGTCTCGTATTTACCAGGTTCAAAGAATGTGAAGGCCGATGCTCTTTCTAGGAGCTTTGTGCCTGATGCTCCTGGAGTCGCTGATCCTGTTGGTATTCTTAAAGATGGAGTTATCTTGTCAGCTATTTCTCCGGATCTGCGACGTGTGTTGCAGAGATTTCAGGCTGATAGGCCTGAGTCTTGTCCACCTGACAGACTGTTTGTCCCGGATAAGTGGACCAGCAGAGTCATTTCCGAGGTTCATTCCTCGGTGTTGGCAGGTCACCCGGGAATTTTTGGCACCAGAGATCTGGTGGCCAGGTCCTTTTGGTGGCCTTCCTTGTCAAGGGATGTGCGGTCATTTGTGCAGTCCTGTGGGACTTGTGCTCGAGCTAAGCCTTGCTGTTCTCGTGCCAGCGGTTTGCTCTTGCCCTTGCCTGTCCCGAAGAGACCTTGGACACATATCTCCATGGATTTCATTTCTGATCTTCCGCTATCTCAGGGCATGTCCGTTATCTGGGTGATATGTGATCGCTTCTCCAAGATGGTCCATTTGGTTCCTTTGCCTAAGCTGCCTTCCCCTTCCGATCTGGTTCCTGTGTTTTTCCAGAACGTGGTTCGTTTGCACGGCATCCCTGAGAATATTGTGTCAGACAGAGGATCCCAGTTCGTTTCCAGGTTCTGGCGATCCTTTTGTAGTAGGATGGGCATTGATTTGTCGTTTTCGTCTGCTTTCCATCCTCAGACTAATGGACAGACGGAGCGAACCAATCAGACTTTGGAGGCTTATTTGAGGTGTTTTGTCTCTGCTGATCAGGACGATTGGGTGACATTCTTGCCGTTGGCTGAGTTTGCCCTTAATAATCGGGCTAGTTCCGCCACCTTGGTTTCGCCTTTTTTCTGCAACTCTGGTTTCCATCCTCGCTTTTCTTCGGGTCATGTGGAGCCTTCTGACTGTCCTGGGGTGGATTCTGTGGTGGATAGGTTGCAGCAGATCTGGAATCATGTGGTGGACAACTTGAAGTTGTCACAGGAGAAGGCTCAGCGCTTTGCCAACCGCCGCCGCGGTGTGGGTCCCCGACTACGCGTTGGGGATTTGGTGTGGCTTTCTTCCCGCTTTGTTCCTATGAAGGTCTCCTCTCCCAAATTTAAACCTCGTTTTATTGGGCCTTACAAGATATTGGAAATCCTTAATCCTGTATCTTTTCGTCTGGATCTTCCTGTGTCGTTTGCTATTCACAATGTATTTCATAGGTCCTTGTTGCGGCGGTACATTGTGCCTGTAGTTCCTTCTGCTGAGCCTCCTGCTCCGGTGTTGGTTGAGGGCGAGTTGGAGTACGTGGTGGAGAAGATCTTGGATTCTCGCCTCTCCAGGCGGAGGCTTCAGTACCTGGTCAAGTGGAAGGGCTATGGTCAGGAGGATAATTCCTGGGTGGTCGCCTCTGATGTTCATGCGGCCGATTTAGTTCGTGCCTTTCATGCCGCTCATCCTGATCGCCCTGGTGGTCGTGGTGAGGGTTCGGTGACCCCTCACTAAGGGGGGGGTACTGTTGTGAATTTGCTTTTTGCTCCCTCTAGTGGTTACTAGTTTTTTGACTCTGGTTTTTCTGTCATTCCTTTTATCCGCACCTGGGTCGTTAGTTAGGGGTGTTGCTATATAAGCTCCCTGGACCTTCAGTTCAATGCCTGGCAACGTAGTTATCAGAGCTAGTCTGCTGTGCTCTTGTCTACTGATCCTGGTTCCAGTTATATCAGCTAAGTCTGCCTTTTGCTTTTTGCTATTTGTTTTGGTTTTGTATTTTTGTCCAGCTTGTTCCAAATCTATATCCTGACCTTTGCTGGAAGCTCTAGGGGGCTGGTGTTCTCCCCCCGGACCGTTAGACGGTTCGGGGGTTCTTGAATTTCCAGTGTGGATTTTGATAGGGTTTTTGTTGACCATATAAGTTACCTTTCTTTATTCTGCTATCAGTAAGCGGGCCTCTCTGTGCTAAACCTGGTTCATTTCTGTGTTTGTCATTTCCTCTTACCTCACCGTCATTATTTGTGGGGGGCTTCTATCCAGCTTTGGGGTCCCCTTCTCTGGAGGCAAGAAAGGTCTTTGTTTTCCTCTACTAGGGGTAGCTAGATTCTCCGGCTGGCGCGTGTCATCTAGAATCAACGTAGGAATGATCCCCGGCTACTTCTAGTGTTGGCGTTAGGAGTAGATATATGGTCAACCCAGTTACCACTGCCCTATGAGCTGGATTTTTGTATTCTGCAGACTTCCACGTTCCTCTGAGACCCTCGCCATTGGGGTCATAACACTATGCAATGCGATAGAGTTTTGAAGAGAGCAGAACGGCAGGAGTTCAGACGTCAGAATGGGCTGTGTTTTTACTGTGGTGACGCTACTCATGCTATCTCTGACTGCCCGAAGCGAACTAAGAGGGTTGCTGAGTCGGTTACCATCAGTACTTTACAGCCTAAATTTCTCTTGTCTATTACCCTGATTTGCTCATTGTCGTCCTTTTCTGTAATGGCATTTGTGGATTCTGGCGCTGCCCTGAACTTAATGGACCTGGAATTTGCCAAGCGCTGTGGTTTTTCCTTGGAGCCGTTGCAGAGTCCTATTCCCTTGAGGGGGATTGATGCTACGCCATTGGCCAAGAATAAACCTCAGTACTGGACACAGTTAGCCGTGAACATGGCTCCAGCACATCAGGAAAATATTCGCTTTTTGGTGTTGCATAATTTGCATGATGTGATTGTGCTGGGGTTTCCATGGTTACAGGTACATAATCCAGTGCTGGATTGGAAATCTATGTCCGTGACTAGTTGGGGTTGTCAGGGGATACATAGTGACATTCCTCTGATGTCAATTTCCTCGTCCCCTTCTTCTGAAGTTCCTGAGTTTTTGTCAGATTTCCAGGATATATTTGAGGAGCCTAAATCCAGTCCTCTGCCTCCTCATAGGGACTGTGATTGCGCTATTAATTTGATTCCTGGCTGTAAGTTCCCTAAGGGTCGACTTTTCAATCTGTCTGTGCCAGAGCATACCGCTATGCGGACTTATGTAAAAGAGTCCTTGGAGAAGGGGCATATTCGCCCGTCTTCGTCACCGTTGGGAGCGGGGTTCTTTTTTGTTGCCAAGAAGGATGGCTCCTTGAGGCCCTGTATAGATTATCGCCTTCTCAATAAGATCACAGTCAAATTCCAGTACCCTTTGCCTTTGCTCTCTGATTTGTTTGCTCGGATCAAAAGGGCTAGCTGGTTTACCAAGATTGACCTTCGAGGGGCGTATAATCTGGTCTGCATCAAACAGGGTGATGAATGGAAAACAGCATTTAATACGCCCGAAAACCATTTTGAATATCTTGTGATGCCTTTCGGGCTCTCTAATGCTCCATCTGTATTTCAGTCCTTTATGCATGATATATTCCGGGAGTATTTGGATAAATTTATGATTGTATATTTGGATGATATTTTGTTTTTTTCCGATGATTGGGAGACTCATGTGAAGCAGGTCAGGATGGTATTTCAGATTCTTCATGCTAATACACTGTTTGTGAAGGGGTCTAAGTGCCTTTTTGGAGTTCAGAAGGTTTCTTTTCTGGGGTTCATTTTTTCTCCCTCGGCTATTGAAATGGACCCTGTTAAGGTCCAGGCTATTTATGATTGGACTCAGCCCACATCTGTGAAGAGCCTTCAGAAATTTTTGGGCTTTGCTAATTTTTATCGCCGCTTCATTGCTAATTTTTCTACTGTGGTTAAACCTCTGACCGATTTGACCAAGAAAGGTGCAGATGTGGTGAATTGGTCCTCTGCGGCTGTGGAGGCCTTTCAGGAGCTTAAGCGTCGTTTTACTTCTGCCCCTGTGTTGCGTCAGCCAGATGTTTCTCTCCCTTTTCAGGTTGAGGTTGACGCTTCTGAGATTGGGGCAGGAGCTGTTCTGTCTCAGAGAAGCTCTGATGGCTCTGTGTTGAAGCCGTGTGCTTTCTTCTCCAGAAAGTTTTCGCCTGCTGAGCGTAATTATGATGTCGGCAATCGGGAGTTGTTGGCTATGAAGTGGGCATTCGAGGAGTGGTGACATTGGCTTGAGGGAGCCAAGCATCGTGTTGTGGTCTTGACCGACCATAAGAATCTGATTTACCTTGAGTCGGCCAAGCGCTTGAATCCTAGACAGGCTCGGTGGTCTTTGTTTTTCTCCAGTTTTGATTTTGTGGTCTCGTATCTTCTGGGATCTAAGAATGTGAAAGCTGATGCCTTGTCTAGGAGTTTTTTGCCTGATTCTCCTGGAGTCCGTGAGCTGGCTGGTATTCTCAAGGAGGGGGTGATTCTTTCTGCTATCTCCCCTGATTTGCGGCGGGTGCTTCAGGAGTTTCAGGCTGATAGACCCGACCGCTGTCCTGTGGGGAAATTGCTTGTTCCTGATAGATGGACTAATAAGGTGATTTCTGAGATCCATTGTTCGGTGTTGGCTGGTCATCCTGGGATCTTTGGAACCAGAGATTTGGTTGCCAGGTCCTTTTGGTGGCCTTCTTTGTCACGGGATGTGCGTTCCTTCATGCAGTCCTGTGGGATTTGTGCCCAGGCTAAGCCCTGCTGTTCTCGTGCTAGTGGGTTGCTTTTGCCCTTGCCTATCCCTGAGAGGCCCTGGATGCATATTTCCATGGATTTTATTTCCGATCTTCCTGTGTCTCAGAAGATGTCTGTCATCTGGGTGGTTTGTGACCGCTTTTCTAAAATGGTCCATTTGGTACCTTTGCCTAAGTTGCCTTCCTCCTCTGATTTGGTTCCTTTGTTTTTCCAGCATGTGGTTTGTTTGCATGGTATTGCGGAGAATATTGTGTCTGACAGAGGTACCCAGTTTGTTTCTAGGTTTTGGCGGTCCTTTTGTGGTAGAATGGGCATTAATTTGTCTTTTTCTTCGGCATTTCACCCTTAGACAAATGGACAGACGGAGCGAACCAATCAGACCTTGGAAACCTACTTGAGATGCATTGTGTCTGCTGATCAGGATGATTGGGTTACCTTCTTGCCGTTGGCCGAGTTTGCCCTTAATAATCGGGCTAGTTCGGCTACTTTGGTTTCGCCTTTTTTTTGCAATTGCGGTTTTCATCCTCGTTTTTCTTCAGGGCAGGTTGAGCCTTCGGACTGTCCTGGGGTGGATTCTGTGGTGGACAGGTTGCAGCGGATTTGGACTCATGTGGTGGACAATTTAACATTGTCTCAGGAAAAGGCTCAACGTTTTGCTAACCGCCGTCGGTGCGTTGGTCCCCGGCTTCGGGTTGGGGATTTGGTCTGGTTGTCTTCTCGTCATGTTCCTATGAAGGTCTCTTCCCCTAAGTTCAAACCTCGTTTTATTGGTCCTTATAGGATTTCGGAAATTATCAATCCAGTGTCTTTTCGTTTGGCCCTTCCAGCTTCCTTTTCCATTCATAATGTGTTCCATAGATCTTTGTTGCGGAGATATGTGGTGCCCATGGTTCCCTCCGTTGACCCTCCTGCTCCGGTGTTGGTTGAGGGGGAGCTGGAATATGTGGTGGAGATGATTTTGGATTCTCGTCTTTCAAGGCGGAAACTTCAGTATCTGGTCAAGTGGAAGGGTTATGGCCAGGAGGATAACTCTTGGGTTTTTGCCTCCGATGTCCATGCTGCCGATTTGGTATGTGCTTTTCATTTGGCTCGTCCCGATCGGCCTGGGGTCTCTGGTGAGGGTTTGGTGACCCCTCCTCAAGGGGGGGGTACTGTTGTGAATTCCGTTCTTGGGCTCCATCCTGTGGTTGCGGATGGTATTTTTGGGAGTTCTGCTCTTGGGCTCCCTCTGGTGGTTTCAAGTGGAACTTAGCAGCTGCGTTCACTAATCGGTTTCCTGGCCTTGTTATTTAACTGGGCTTTTGGCTTTAGTGGATGCCAGCTGTCAATGTATTTCCTGTGGATTCAGTCCTTTCCTGGAAGTTCTCTGTTGGCCAGTCCATTTTCAGCTTAAAGGGCCACTGTCACCCCCCTCCAGCCGTTATAAACTAAAAGAGCCACCTTGTGCAGCAGTAATGCTGCATTCTAACAAGGTGGCTCTTTTAGTTTTAGGTTCAAGCATACCCCAAATAAAACGTTTTTATACTTAGCCACAATTCCTGTCTCTAGCCAAGTAGGCGGGTCCTCACTCCCCAGCTTGGCCAGCTCCTCTGCCGTCACTTACATCTTCCTGCGCTTTTGGCGCCGCCCCCTCAGCGCTGTTATCGTTTCAAATCCGGCGCCTGCGCTGTGTACTGGTGTCCTGCGCAGACGCAGTAAGCTCTGGTCATCTGATGTAATGGCTGATACCAGAGAACAAAAGACATCCACAGAACACCAGGATGGATCTGCTGCACAGCAAATAGCTGTAGGACCTGCGATGACGTCACTGCCATGTGATTGCCCTAAATGGTGTTCTGTGGATGTCTTTTGTTCTCTGGTATCAGCCATTACATCAGATGGCCAGAGCTTACTGCGTCTGCGCAGGACACCAGTACACAGCGCAGGCGCCGGATTTGAAACGATAACAGCGCTGAGGGGGCGGCGCCGAAAGCGCAGGAAGATGTGAGTGACGGCAGAGGAGCTGGCCAAGCTGCGGAGTGAGGACCCGCCTACCTGGCTAGAGACAGGAATTATGGCTAAGTATAAAAACGTTTTATTTGGGGTATGCTTGAACCTAAAACTAAAAGAGCCACCTTGTTAGAATGCAGCATTACTGCTGCACAAGGTGGCTCTTTTAGTTTACAACGGCTGGAGGGGGGTGACAGTGGCCCTTTAAGATAAGTCTGCTACTTTTTGGGTGTTTCCCTGCTTATGACCTTCTGTTCAGTTCAATTTATGTCTCTTTTGTCCAGCTTGTCATTATGAAATATTCCGGCTAGTTGGAAGCTCTGGGGTCGCAGATTTGCCCCTCCACACCGTGAGTCGGTGTGGTGGTTATTTTTGTAAACTCTGCGTGGACTTTTAGTTTTTATACTGACCGCACAGTAGCCTTTTCTATCTCTGTCTATTTAGATAGTTTGGCCTCCTTTGCTAAAAAATCTAGTTTCATTTCTGAGTTTGTCATTTTCCCTCTCCACTCACCGTCAATATTTGTGGGGGGCTATCTTCCTTTGGGGGTTTCTCGGAGGCTAGATAGCTTTCCGTTTCCATCTTCAGGGGTAGTTAGTTCTTAGGCTGTGCAGAGGCGTCTAGGCAGCGATAGGAACGCTCCACGGCTATTTCTAGTGTTGGTGTTAGGAGTAGGGATTGCGGTCAGTAAAGTTACCACCTCCTCAGAGCTAGTCCTATTTTTGTTTTACCCACCAGGTCATTTCAGCGCTGCTCCTTAGCGAGTCCATGATTGGTTTTGCCCACCAGGTCATCTCAGTACCGCTCCGTACCCACCAGGTCATAACAGGTACTTACAACCTGATTCGCATCCGTGAGGGGGACGAATGAAAGATGGCATTTAACACCAGGGACGGGCAATATGAATACATGGTGATGCCCTTCGGGATATTCTCATCTACTCTCCAGATATAGGCTCCCACCGGAGAGATGTTTGCAAAGTCTTCGACCTCTTACGGGCAAACTCCCTCTATGCCAAGTTGGAGAAGTGTGTGTTTGATCAGGAGTCCTTGCCTTTCCTGGGATATATCATCTCCGCCAGGGGGTTGGCCATGGATCCTGCCAAGCTACAGGCTGTGATGGACTGGCAGGAACCCCATTCTCTCAAAGCGGTGCATCGCTTTAGGGGGTTCATCAATTATTATCGCCAGTTCATCAACATTTACAGAAATAAACACTTGAAATAGCTCACTCTGTTTATAATGACGTTATATAATATGTGAGTTTCACTTTTTGTATAACTGAAGTAAATTAACTTTTTGATGATATTCTAATTTTCTGGGAAGCACCTGTATATATACAGTTGAAAGCAGAAGTTTACATACACTCTATATAAAGACACATATGCATGTTTTTCTCAATATATGATATGAAATCAGAGTAAACCTTTCCTGTTTTAGGTGAATTAGGATTATCACAATTATTAATATTTGCCAAATGAGAGAGAGAGAGAATGTTTTAAGGCAGCCCGTAGCTGTCTGCTTAGCCTTTGCTGGTTATTAATTATAGGGGAACCTATGTCATTTTTTGGGGGTCCCCCATTTTAATAGCCAGTAAAGGCTAAGTATACAGCTGTGAGCTGATATTAATACCCTGGGAAGCTCCATGGGTATTACCCCCTTCCAAGGCTATAAACATTTGCCCCTATCCATCAGCTTTCCCTTTGCTGTTTAAGAAAATTACATGTGGGGGTTGCCTGGTTGCTAGGCAACCCCCACATGTACTTATGCTGGCTAACAGATGTAAATCATTCAGCTGCGGCAAGAAAAACTAAATCTCCGAGCACTAAAAAATACTCGGAGGACTCCCGAGCATGCTCGAGAAATCTCGAGTAATGAGTATATTTGCTCATCACTAGTGCTGAGCATTCCGATACTGCAAGTATCGGGTATCGGCCGATATTTGCGGTATCAGAATTCAAATACCGAGATCCGATACTTGCCGCATATCGGATACCGGAATCGGAAGTTCTCAATTCAAACAGCACGAATTCAGCCAATGAGGACTGATTACAAGTGTGGGCACATCCTGTTCAGCATGGTGGGCATGAAACTACTGGCAAGGCTGTGATTGGCTGCTGAAATGATGTCATGCTGCAGTTTAAAAGTCGCTGGGGCCATTTTGGGCTCACTCTGCTGTGAATTCAGTTAGGCATAGGACGCTGTGTTCTGACTGAGGGCCAGTTGAGATAGCGATTTGCTTCTTTGTGCTTTTCCCAGGCTAATTTAGCAACCGCTGTGTGTTCACCTTGCTTTTGCCTTGCAGCGCTGTTTTCACAGCGATCTGCAAGGTCTCTGTGTGTGTGTGTGTGAGTGAGTGCAGCCCACTCTGTAGTCTGTGTGCAGCCATAGCCGGTTGTATCCAGCTCAGGGTGGTTCACTGACTCATACAGTTCTATCCATTCCATTGTCCTTTTTTGCAAATAGTGCAGGCTGCTGCACATTTTTTCAAATAATTCCTATTAGTGGCTTTCCACCCGTATCCAGCTAAATTGTGGAAAAACACTACATAGGATAACGTAGAGGAGGTTTTTGGGGCCTTGCAGCGCCGTTTACGGCTGTCTGCACGGTCTCCGTGTGAGTGCAGCTCGCCCTGTAGTCTGTGTGCAGCCACAGCCGGTTGTATCCAGCTCAGGGTGGTTTACTGACTCATACAGTTCTATCCATTTCATTGTCCTTTTTTGCAAATAGTGCAGCCCGCTGCACATTTTTTCAAATAATTCCTATTAGTGGCTTTCCACCCGTATCCAGCTAAATTGTGGAAAAACACTACATAGGATAACGTAGAGGAGGTTTTTGGGGCCTTGCAGCGCCGTTTACGGCTGTCTGCACGGTCTCCGTGTGAGTGCAGCTCGCCCTGTAGTCTGTGTGCAGCCACAGCCGGTTGTATCCAGCTCAGGGTGGTTCACTGACTCATACAGTTCTATCCATTCCATTGTCCTTTTTTGCAAATAGTGCAGCCCGCTGCACATTTTTTCAAATAATTCCTATTAGTGGCTTTCCACCCGTATCCAGCTAAATTATGGAAAAACACTACATAGGATAACGTAGAGGAGGTTTTTGGGGCCTTGCAGCGCCGTTTACGGCTGTCTGCACGGTCTCCGTGTGAGTGCAGCTCGCCCTGTTGTCAGTTCAGCCCCCAAAAATAAATAAATAATAAAGTTCAACAAACACACCACTTTACAGTTGTGTAGGCCACATTAGCTCTTATTAAAGTCTAGTCCACACTTTAGAAAATTAGTGTTTCTTATACCTGTTAGGAGCTGTTCAGGAATAAGCACACTAAGCCGTTAGTACTTTTCTGCTTATCTTTATCAGTCAACCAAGATGAAGAAGGCAGGGAGTAAGGCACGTGGGCATGGGCGCGGAGCAGGGAGAGGACATGGGGATTCTGTGCCTGCTGCGGGCACCGGTGACTCATCATCACACAGTTTCAGCAGGGAACAGTCCTTCATGCGCAGCTTTGTCGGAGAGCGCCGTACACCGCTGCTGCATGAAGACCAAATTGAAGCCGTTGTCGGATGGATGGCAGCTAACGCATCGACTTCAATTAGCGCCACATCCTCTCAGACACAGAGCACTGGAGAGCACCCATCTGTCTCTTCGCCACCTGCCAAATTGCCCAGGCAGACAGAGAGCCCAGGACAGGAGCCGTCTCTACTTCTGTTCTCTGAATCTCTTGGCATGGAAACAGGGGGCCAGCCAAGCAGCATTGGAGAAATGGAAGAAGAGGCAGTGTGCAGTGATGCCCAACAGCTTTTTCTCTCTGAGTCTGAAGAGGCGGGTGGGCCAGTGCCTCCGGTCACCACACCGCAGAACGCATCTGCTGATGACACTCAGGTGCCACTTTCTGGTGCGTGCTGTGCTGCTGAGACTACCCAGGAGGAGCAGTTGGTGGCAGAGGGTAGTGTAGATGATGAGGTCCTTGACCCATCGTGGCGTGAGGGACAGGAAGGTGGTGAGAGCAGCTCTGAGGAAGAGATTCCTCGAACGGGCCAAAGAGGGAGAGGGAGGGGGAAGACTGCGGATCCTGTAGCCTCCACTTTGGCACCCATTAGGAGCATGTCTCTTCCAAAAGCCAAAAAGGGCGCTCCCAAGACTTGCAGTGCCTGATCCTTTTTTGACACAGTTGCAGATGACATTTGCTTTGTCAAATGCAAGGTGTGTCATCATAAAATCAAAAGAGGGAAAAATGTCAGCAACCTCAATACCCCCAACATGTGGAAACATGTGCGCACCAGGCACGCGGCGGAGTTACAAAAACACACTGAAGACCTAGGCCAACCAACAGCTGCTGCTACCACCTCTTCAGCTCATGTTGCCTCTTCCTCCAGCTCACACACAGCTGGTTCGGCTTCCTCCCAGGATCGCCATGGAAGAACCTCTGGCACTGTTGTCCAGAGACCCACTGTAATTCCACCTGCAGCACCACGTTACCAGTCATCCTCACACTCCCAGCCCAGTCTACAGCCATCGGTAGTACAGGCATGGGAGAAAAGGCGGCCTTTCTCGGCAAACCACCCACGAGCACAGGCTCTGACTGCAGGCATTGCCAAACTTCTGTCACTTGAAATGCTGTCATTCAGGCTGGTGGAGACTGACAGCTTCCGTGACTTGATGTCATCATTGGCAGTCCCACAGTACAATGTGCCCAGCCGCTTTTATTTCAGCAGGCAAGCCGTCCCTGTCCTGCACAAGCATGTGGAGGGACACATAAAATATGCGCTACTGAACGCCGTCAGTAGCAAGGTCCACCTCACCACCGATGCGTGGACCAGTCACCATGGACAGGGGCGATACCTTTCCCTCACTGCCCATTGGGTTAATGTTGTTGAGCCGGGTACAGATCGTGCGAGTGGCGCAGGACGTGTCCTGCCCACTCCAAGGATTGCAGGAATCCAGTCTGTATGCATTGACTCCTCCTCTTACACAAGTTCCTCAGAATCATCGCTGCAGGAGCCGTCACAGTCCACCTCCACATGGACCCGTGAACGTTTACCTGTTACGACCGACATAAGCACAGCCGTGGCCAAACGTCAACAGGCAGTCTTGAAATTAATTTATTTGGGGAATTGAAGCCACACAGCGCAGGAGCTCTGGAATGCCATCAAGCAGGAGAGCGATGTGTGGTTTGTGGCAGCGAATCTCCAGCCAGGCATGGTAGTGTGTGATAATGGCCGAAATCTGGTGGCAGCTCTGGGCCTCGGCAGCCTCACTCACATCCCATGTCTGGCACATGTGCTCATCTTGGTCGTGCAGAGTTTTTTGAGGGACTATCCGGATCTTGATGCACTGCTGCACAAGGTCCGCCTAGAGTGTGCTCACTTGCGGCGTTCCAGCACGGCAAAAGCGCGCATTGCGGCTCTGCAGTGCCGATTCCGCCTTCCGGAACATCGCATCATATGTGACCTACCTACCAGGTGGAATTCCACGTTACATATGTTGGAGCGGTTGGGTGAGCAGCAGCAAGCAGTAATGGAGTACCAGCTGCATCAGGCGCAAAGAAGTCGCACTCCGCGCCGTTCAGACTTCACAACCACAGAGTGGGCCACTATGAAGGACGTTTGCCAGGTTTTGCGTCCCTTCGATTATTCCACGTGGATGGCGAGTGCAGATGATGCACTAGTCAGCATGACTGTCCCCCTTATCTGCCTGCTTGAAAAATCACTGCAAGCGCTAAGGGATGATGTTGTGGAAGAGGTGGAGGATGAGGATTCACCATTTCCATCATCTTCTGGACAGTCAGCGCCACGTGGTTCCTCACAAACGCGTAGGCAGGGGACACTTTGTGAGGAGGATGAGGAGGAGTCAATGGAGGAGGAAGACATCGTTCCAGAGGAGGGAGTTACATAATTGTCCAGTAGTCAGTGTGTACAGCGAGGGTGGGGTGATGACGAGCAGGCAGAGATCACGCCTCAAGCAGGGGACAGCGTTTCTTGGCCAGTTGGCAGTCTGCAGCACATGGTTGATACATGTTGCAGTGCCTGAGAAACGACCGCCGCATCGCCCACATTCTCAACATGTCTGATTATTGGGTGTTCACCCTCCTCGATCCTCGCTACCAGGACAACATACAAAGTTTCATCACACCGTTGTGGGAAAATGCGGGAGTACCAAGACACACTGGTGAATTCCATCATCTTCTCCAGTCCAACTGAGAGAAGTGCTGCTAGTGCTTTACAAAGCAGCTCAGTGCGTCCAGGCAGTGGAGGAGGCTCTGCACAAAGAGGGAGCAGAAGCAGTGCCTCTGCCCAAGGCAAGACCAGTATGGCCAAACTGTGGCACAGTTTTTTGTGCCCACCACAAATGTCTACACCATCACAGACAGCTCCAGTCAGCAGGAGGCAACGGTTCCGTCAGATGGTGACAGACTACATGTCTTGCCCTCTTGCTGTACTCCCAGACGGCTCTTCCCCTTTCAAGTTTTGGGTCTCTAAGCTGGATACATGGCCAGAGCTAAGCCAGTATGCATTGGAGGTGCTGGCTTGCCCTGCGGCTAGTGTATTATCGGAACGCGTCTTTAGTGCTGCAGGTGGTGTACTAACAGACCGTCGCATGCGACTATCCTCCGATAACGTTGACCGGCTTACTTTCCTGAAAATGAACCAGGCCTGGATCTCGCAGGAATTTGCCACTCCTCTTCCTGACTAAATAATTGGGTGACTGTCTACAGTATCCAGGTCTCCTGTTGTGTTCATCTTTCTACCACCTGAACTGTAATTCCTGGGCTCCAACACCGCCAGTTGAGGCTCAGAAGTGCCGTCTGCACAGTCAAAACATACGACCCAGTGTTATTGGGTGTCAGTAACGTCAGCTGATCCCCAGCTGTGTAGCCGGCAATGTGTCCTGCGACCGCCACGCTGACACAACAACTGAAATGTAAGGGAACCTGTCCCCCCCCCCCCGGCGTTTGTTACTGAAATAGCCACCTTGTGCAGCAGTAATGCTGCACAAGGAAAAGGTAACTATTTTTGTTTAGCTCCTTGCACACGCAGAACTTAACACTTTTAAAGTGTGTCCACTAATACCGTAAAACCATCCCGGAGGTGGGACTTTCCTTTGTAATGTGACGCAGCACACCCGTCATTCCTACCCCCTTAGCACCGTGTGCCGCCTCCTCCGCCTTGTTTAATTCTTTCCCGGAGCCAGCGCTGTTATGTTATCCCTTGACCAGGCACACTTTGTGGTGCCCGTCTTCTGACATCATTTGGTGTCAGGCTGGCTGCGCCTGTGCGGCCGCGCTGGCCGAGATCCCGCCTCGCAGTGTCTTCTGATTTAATCACACTGCGGGCCTGGGATCCATGGGCATGCGCAGTGCATATCTTCACCTCAGGCTGCTGTCACTCATCTCCCTCCGCCTTCTTCAGACTGTGCGCCGTCAGCTGATCCCTAATAGCATGCCACGGCCGTGACACCGCACAGTCTGAAGAAGCTGGAGGGAGGGGAGTGAGAGGCGAGGATATGCACTGCGCATGGCCACGGATCCCAGGCACGTGGTGGGATTACATTTAGACGACACTGCGAGGCGGGATCTGGGCCAGCGCGGCCGCACAGGCGCAGCCAGCCTGACACCAAATGATGTCAGAAGATGGGCAGCGCTAAGTGTCAGAGGGATAACATAACAGCGCAGGCTCCGGGACAGAATCAAACAATGCTGAGGAGGCGGCGCACGTCACCAAGGGGGTAGGAATGACGGGTGTGCTGCGTCACATTACAAAGGAAAGTCCCACCTCCGGGACGGTTTAACGGTGTGAGGGGACACATTTCATAAGTGTTTAGTTCTGTGTTTGCAAGGAGCATAATGAAAAGAGCTACCTTTTCCTTTGGCATCCTTTGTGATGCAAAAGCTGGCTCTTTCAGCTACAAATGCCTTTTGGGGGGGGTTAAAGGTTCCCTTTCGACTTGCTTCAATCAGGCTTCGGCCTAAACGGTGTTCCTCTGCTCCTCCTGCTGTCCCTGGGCTCCAACACCGCTAGTTGGTGCCTGGAAGTGCTGTCCGCACAGTCAACAGTCGCTCCTCTGTTATTGGGGTTCAGTAACGTCAGCTGCTCCCCTGCTGTGTGTGCTGCAATACCTCCTATCTGATCCTCCTGCTGTCCCTGGGCTCCAACACCACTAGTTGGTGCCTGGAAGTGCTGTCCGCACAGTCAACAGTGGCTCCTCTGTTATTGGGGCTCAGTAACGTCAGCTGCTCCCCAGCTGTGTGTGCTGCAATACCTCCTATCTGATCCTCCTGCTGTCCCTGGGCTCTAACACCACTAGTTGGTGTCTGGAAGTGCTGTCCGCACAGTCAACAGTCGCTCCTCTGTTATTGGGGTTCAGTAACTTCAGCTGCTCCCCTGCTGTGTGTGCTGCAATACCTCCTATCTGATCCTCCTGCTGTCCCTGGGCTCTAACACCGCTAGTTGGTGCCTGGAAGTGCTGTCCGCACAGTCAACAGTGGCTCCTCTGTTATTGGGGTTCAGTAACGTCAGCTGCTCCCCTGCTGTGTGTGCTGCAATACCTCCTATCTGATCCTCCTTCTGTCCCTGGGCTCCAACACCGCTAGTTGGTGCCTGGAAGTGCTGTCCGCACAGTCAACAGTCGCTCCTCTGTTATTGGGGTTCAGTAACGTCAGCTGCTCCCCTGCTGTGGGTGCTGCAATACCTCCTATCTGATCCTCCTGCTGTCCCTGGGCTCTAACACCGCTAGTTGGTGCCTGGAAGTGCTGTCCGCACAGTCAACAGTCGCTCCTCTGTTATTGGGGTTCAGTAACGTCAGCTGCTCCCCTGCTGTGTGTGCTGCAATACCTCCTATCTGATCCTCCTGCTGTCCCTGGGCTCTAACACCGCTAGTTGGTGCCTGGAAGTGCTGTCCGCACAGTCAACAGTGGCTCCTCTGTTATTGGGGTTCAGTAACGTCAGCTGCTCCCCTGCTGTGTGTGCTGCAATACCTCCTATCTGATCCTCCTGCTGTCCCTGGGCTCCAACACCGCTAGTTGGTGCCTGGAAGTGCTGTCCGCACAGTCAACAGTCGCTCCTCTGTTATTGGGGTTCAGTAACGTCAGCTGCTCCCCTGCTGTGTGTGCTGCAATACCTCCTATCTGATCCTCCTGCTGTCCCTGGGCTCCAACACTGCTGGTTGCTGCCCGGAAGTGCTGTTTGCACAGAGCCAAACACCTCGCCAATGTGTTAGTGGGGTTCAGTAACGTCAGCTGCTCCCCTGCTGTGTATCTGGCAACGTGTCATTCGACCGCCACGCTGGCACAACTAAAACTTAAGGTAACCTGCCCACCCCCACCCCCCCAGCCGTTTGTTACTGAAATAGCCACCTTGTGCAGCAGTAATGCTGCAGAAGGAAAAGGTGGCTCTTTTAATTATGCTCCTTTCAAAGGCTGAACTACACACTTATGAAATGTGTCCCCTCACACCGTTAAACTGTCCCGGAGGTGGAACTTTCCTATGTAATGTGACGCAGCACAGCCGACATTCCTACCCCCTTGGCACCGTGCGCCGCCTCCTCAGCGTTGTTTGATTCTGTCCCGGAGCCTGCGCTGTTATGTTATCCCTTGGCCAGGCACACTTAGCGCTGCCCATCTTCTGACATCATTTGGTGTCAGGCTGGCTGCGCCTGTGCAGCCGCGTTGGCCGAGATCCCGCCTCGCAGTGTCTTCTGATTTAATCACACTACGGGCCTGGGATCCATGAGCATGCGCAGTGCATATCTTCACCTCAGGCTGCTGTCACTCATCTCCCTCCGCCTTCTTCAGACTGTGCGCCGTCAGCTGATCCCTAATAGCATGCCACGGCCGTGACACCGTAAAGTCTGAAGAAGCCGGAGGGAGGGGAGTGAGAGGCGAGGATATGCACTGCGCATGGCCACGGATCCCAGGCCCGCGGTGGGATTACATTAGACGACACTGCGAGGCGGGATCTAGGCCAGCGCGGCCGCACAGGCGCAGCCAGCCTGACACCAAATGATGTCAGAAGATGGGCAGCGCTAAGTGTGCCTGGCCAAGGGATAACATAACAGCGCAGGCTCCGGGACAGAATCAAACAACGCTGAGGAGGCGGCGCGCGGCGCCAAGGGGGTAGGAATGAAGGCTGTGCTGCATCACATTACAAAGGAAAGTCCCACCTCCGGGACGGTTTAACGGTGTGAGGGGACACATTTCATAAGTGTGTAGTTCAGCCTTTGAAAGGAGCATAATTAAAAGAGCCACCTTTTCCTTCTGCAGCCCTCTACTCCCTCTGCTCCTCCTGCTGACCCTGGGCTCTAACACCGCCAGTTGCCGCCCGGAAGTGCTAGCTGCACAGAGAAAAACACCCGCCAATGTGTCAGTGGGGTTCAGCAACGCCAGCTGTTCCCCTGCTGTGTAGACGGCATCGTGTCCTGCAAACGCCACGCAGACACAAAGCTGCCGCCAGTGCAGGCTTCGGCCTACACTCTGCTCCCTCTCCTCCTGCTGTCCCTGGGCTCTAACACTGTCAGTTGGTGCCCGGAAGTGCTGGCTGCACAGAGAAAAACACCAGCCAATGTGTCAGTGGGGTTCAGTAACGCCAGCTGTTTCCCTGCTGTGTTGCCGGCATCGTGTCCTGCAAACGCCACGCAGACACAAAGCTGCCGCCAGTGCAGGCTTCGGCCTACACTCTGCTCCCTCTCCTCCTGCTGTCCCTGGGCTCTAACACTGTCAGTTGGTGCTCGGAAGTGCTGGCTGCACAGAGAAAAACACAAGCCAATGTGTCAGTGGGGTTCAGTAACGCCAGCTGTTCCCCTGCTGTGTAGCCGGCATCGTGTCCTGCAAACGCCACGCAGACACAAGAACTGAAATTGAAGGGAACCTGTCCCCCCCCCAGGTGTTTGTATGTATAACAGCCACCTTGTACAGCAGTAATGCTGCATTTGTACAAGGTGGCTCATTAAGTTACTCTCCTTGCACATGCCGAACACAACACGTCTAAAATGTGTCTCCTGAGACCATTAAACCGTCCCTGAGGTGTGACTTTCCTTTGTAATGACACGCTGCAACCCCCTTGGTAGCGCTGCCCGTCTTCTGACATCATTGGTTGGCTGGCTGCGCCTCTGCGGCCGCCCTGCCCGACACAACGCCCCTCGGTGTCTTATTTATTTTGACTGCGAGGGTGTGATTGATGGGCATGAGCAGTGCATATGTTCGCCTGTCCCTCATCTCCTTCCGCCTTCTTCAGACTGTGCGGCTTCATGGTTGTGGCATGCGATAAGGGATCAGCTGACGCCGCACAGTCTGTAGCAGGTGTAAGGACACGAGCGAGAGGCGAACCTATGTACTGCGCCAGGCCATGAATCCCAGCCCCGCAGTGTTTTAACTATGTAAAGACACTGTGGGGCTGGGATTCATGGTCATCGCGAACCGCAACGGCCGACATTAAATGATGTCAGAAGATGGGCAGCGCTAACAGCGCAAGGCCAAGGGATAACACGACAGCGCAGACTCCTGTACAGCAAATAACAACTCTCAGGAGGCTGCGCCCAGCACCAAGGTGGGATTTTTGACAGCTGTGCTGCGTCTCATTAAGAAGGAAAGTCACGCCTCCAAGACAGTTTGACTGTATAAGGGGCTAAATGGTATACGTGTTTCATTCAGCGTCTGCAAGATTCAAAACTTAAAGAGCAACCTTTGACTTGTGCAGCATTACAGCTGCACAAGGTGTGGCTCTTCTAGTTTGTAACACCTGAGGGGGGGGTTAAAGGTTACCTTTAAAATTGGTTCAATTAGGCTTCGGCCTACACTCTGCTCCCTCTCCTCCTGCTGACCCTGGGCTCTAACACCGCCAGTTGGCGCCCGGAAGTGCTAGCTGCACAGAGAAAAACACCCGCCAATGTGTCAGTGGGGTTCAGCAACGCCAGCGGTTCCCCTGCTGTGTAGCCGGCATCGTGTCCTGCAAATGCCAAGCAGACACAACAGACCTCCAAATGCCTCCAGTGCAGGCTTCGGCCTACACTCTGCTCCCTCTCCTCCTGCTGACCCTGGGCTCTAACACCGCCAGTTGGTGCCCGGAATTGCTGGCTGCACAGAGAAAAACACCAGCCAATGTGTCAGTGGGGTTCAGTAACGCCAGCTGTTCCCCTGCTGTGTTGCCGGCATCGTGTCCTGCAAATGCCAAGCAGACACAACAGACCTCCAAATGCCTCCAGTGCAGGCTTCGGCCTACACTCTGCTCCCCCTGCTGACCCTTTGCTCCAACCCCACTAGTTGGGGCTCTAAGAAGACAAGCTTGAATAGGTCCCCATCCTGGTTCCAGTACCGTCAGCTGGTTCCGGGCAGAACCTTTGGCTTAGGTGCCTCCCTCTGGGTATCCGAGTTCCACCAACGTCAGGTGGTCCTTGGTAGTGCTTTCAGGCACCGGTACCTCCTGCTTAGTAACCAGGTTCCAGTAACGTCAGCTGGTCCTCGGTAGTTCCATTGGCTCTTGGACCTTCGGCTACCCATCCGGGTTCCAGTGCCGTCAGCTGGTTCTCGGCAGTGTCTTTTGCTCTTGTACCTTCTGCTCCCCATCCTGGTTCCAGTACCGGCAGCTGGTGCCGGGCAGAGCCTTTGGCTTAGGTGCCTCCCTCTGGGTATCCGAGTTCCACCAACGTCAGGTGGTCCTTGGTAGTGCTTTCTGGCACGGGTACCTCCTGCTTAGTAACCGGGTTCCAGTAACGTCAGCTGGTCCTCGGTAGTTCCATTGGCTCTTGGACCTTCGGCTACCCATCCGGGTTCCAGTACCGTCAGCTGGTTCTCGGCAGTGTCTTTTGCTCTTGTACCTTCTGCTCCCCATCCTGGTTCCAGTATCGTCAGCTGGTTCCAGGCAGAGCCTTTGGCTTAGGTGCCTCCCTCTGGGTATCCGAGTTCCACCAACGTCAGGTGGTCCTTGGTAGTGCTTTCAGGCACGGGTACCTCCTGCTTAGTAAACGGGTTCCAGTAACGTCAGCTGGTCCTCGGTAGTTCCATTGGCTCTTGGACCTTCGGGTAGCCATCCGAGTTCCAGTTCCATCAGCTGTTTCTCGGCATTTTCTCAGCCTTCTTGTACCTTCTGCTACATTTCCAAGTTCAAGACCCTAAAGACGATGACCCGGAAGACCACCCCTAAGATGACGACGACACCAGAGACGACAACCACTGAGATGACGACGACCCTGGAGACGACGACGACATGGGAGACCGAGAAGCAGAAGAACAAGGGGCTGCAGAACAAAGAGCAGAAGAACATTATGCATAACACTAAATATCAGAGCAAAAGATATTATCTAAATTATAAGCAGAAGAAGACTAAGCAGTGTATGGGGGTGAGTCCGTTCCTCCTCGTGGTGCCCCTGGATAAAGCCTGATGCTGCAGGCCAAACTGAACGCGGACAAATCTAACGGTTTTGTGACAGGCAGAACGGAAGGTGTAATCTTCAAACTTTTATAGATAACAACTACGGGAATGCCTGTCACAAATAAGAATATGATGAAGAAGTTGAATATGAAGAAGAATAATAGTTAAATAAAAAGAATATGAACAATGTAACAAAAAAAAATTATAGGTAGAAGATGAAGAAGAAGATGAATAAGGTGAAGAAGAACTTGATGTCAAAGATGCTGATGATGATGAAGAAGAAAGTGTGGGAGAAGTAAAAAAGAAGGTGAAGGGCGTGGAAGTAGTGAAACATCAATATCTGACAAAATAAAAAAAATCTTAACATAGTCAATATCTTTGTAACTCCGAACGTCTTAAAAAAAAATTAAAATTCCTGCTATTCTATTTGATTGGGCTAAACCTCTATGCCTTTAATGTCTCCGCCACCTCCCCCAATACATCCTACATTATTCTTAGTTGTTTTCCTTCATGTAGAATGAACCTACAAGGAAAGAAAGGGTTTATTTTAATTCCGATATTTTCGTCCCATTGACTTGCATTGGTATCGGGTATCGGTATCGGCGAGATCCGATATTTTGCCGGTATCGGCCGAATGCTTTCCGATACCGATACTTTCCGATATCGGAAGGTATCGCTCAACACTACTCATCACTAGTCTTTAACTCATCTGTCTAAATGAACAGTCAGTGACATTACTTCCTCCAGTGACATGAGGGAAAGACTGTAAACAATCATGTCTCTAATCTGGCTAGCAGGTTCCTGGAAAATCTGGCTGCAGAGAGCTGGGTCATTACATGATGTCTCCATTGGACAACGTCTGAATTGAGAGCAGAAATCTTCCACTTTATGATTTCCCTGAACCAATCTGTGACTCAGCAACTGCCACCCTATCTGGATTACAGAAAATACAAAAAGGGCTGGCAGCACTCACTTATCTGGGGCGCCCGTTCCTCATCCAGGGAACCTTCCTGGACATTCCAAGACCATCAATGTATAAATGAACAGCGCTCCATCCAGGTGTGGAAATCTTCAAAGTATTTATTAAGCCATAAAAAACATAGCGACGTTTCGACCATAAGCTGGTCTTTATCAAGCATATAATACAGCAAAATGGGCTGCCTTAAGTAGTGTGGATGCCACACAGTGCACCAATCACCACCCAGTACAGCCCACACCACATAAATAACAAATATATCATATAAAAATAAACATCAGATCTAGAAAAATACATAATACAGTGAATCCATATAATTTCCCACAATAAAAACATCAAAATACATAATAACATCAAAAATCCTTTACGAAGTCCGTTTCCAACTGATGTATTCACTTCCTGTGTCTTCGTCTCCATAGGGACCATCAACCAACCGGTGACCACATAGCAGCCTTACAATGTCCAATCCAGGATCATGGCGCCGAATATAGAGATACCCTATCACCTTACCCAATATAAAACCACCCCACCGTTGTATCCAATCCACAATGACCTTCTACCACTGATCCGTAACCCCATCAAACATGCCCACACATAGTTCCACCGGGTCACCATGATCATACCTCTGGAGCGCAGGCACCCGGAACATCGGACGAGCACCCGTCACATGACCGCAACAGCGGCACGCCCCCATCGCTCCAAGCGCAAGCGCCAACCACAGGCCGCCCAAACAGGCAACCAGGGAGGCGCACCAGCGCATGGAACATAGGGAACGCCCCACCGCACGCCCACGGCAAGGGCCCGCCCAATCCCACAGGACGCACACGCTACTACTAAATCGCTCCAGGGCACCTAGCTCATACAATCAGAGCTAGGGGAGTTATCATGAAGCCACATGAGTGCGCCGTATCACAATGGGGGGACCAAGGACCCACCAAGGAGAAAACATTGCGCACAAATAGTTACCATGCAGCTCATTCATGTCCTGCACCCCTAGCACAACAACAAACCCCATGTATAGAACATGTTCAAATACAGCGTATCGTCCTATATTATAGACAAAGGGGTAGGGGGGGGGAAGGGGAAGAAACTAACGCATCAGGACAAACAGAACAAAAGGTAAAAAAGAGAAAAAAAGACGGGAAAAAAAACCAAGAACACAAAATAAAGGCACACCGTGACAGTCAAAAGGCAGGAAGGAGTCAAAGATAAATATCCATCTATCCACTTGAATTTATTTAATATCAATGCATATAGCATAAGCTATATATTCAGCATTAGTAGAATCCATCCAGCCATTGGCTGCCCCAGAGTGTCCTATAATAAGATAAAAACAATGGTTACATTATGTACAATATCAATATCCATAAAAACAACAAACACTGATGATAGACCTGCACAGAGAGGTATGTGACATATCAAGTACAGAACTGTAGATTAAAGTCCAGATTAAGACCCTTGGGTTGCAAAGACCCCAGTGTATAAATCCACCTCATCTCTTTGGTCCTAAGCATCTGTACTCTATCACCCCCCCTCCTCAATGTAGGGACACTGTCAATGACTCTAAAACGTAGTTGATTGACCGAATGCCTCTTTTCAGAGAAGTGTTTGGGAATAGGTAAATCCGTTAGACCCGTCCTAATGGTACTCTTATGTTTGCCGATGCGGGCTTTCACCTCCATAGTGGTCTCACCAACATACGTCAAGCCACATGGGCACACAATCATGTACACCACGTAGCTTGACAAGCAGGTGTATCTCTCTTTTAGAAAAATCTTTTTACCTGTATGGGGATGGTAGAAAAACTCTCCCTTAAGCATATTGTTGCAGCAAGCACAGCCCAGGCACGGAAAATTACCATGCCTGGCTGTGCTCAACACCCGCTGTACCAGGGTTTTCTCTGCACCAATATCCGATTTCACCAATCGGTCTTTCAAATTGCGTCCCCTCCTAAAAGACATCATTGGATAGGATCTAAAGCCCACAACCGACGGGAGTCCCCGTTGTAGAAAAGCCCAATGTCTCTTTAAAACCCTGCCTATCTGATTGCTGGCAGAGTTATATGTCGACACGAAGGGGATACGTTCACATGGTTGTCTAGTGGATAATCCATTCCGGACACTCGTCCGAGATAATTCTCGGGCCCTCTTTTTAAATCTATCCACCTCCCTTTTTAGGTATCCCCTCCTCAAAAATTTGACACACATTTCATCAAGTCGGGAATCCACCCTCTCCTCATCCGACACTATCCGCCGAACTCGTAGTAGTTGGCTCCAAGGCAAGGAGCCAACCATCTTCCTAGGATGATTGCTGTCAAACAAAAGAAGGCTATTCCTATCCGTCTCCTTCATATAAATATCAGTTTTTAGTTCCATACCATCCTTATACACAAGAGTGTCCAAGAACTGTATCTGAGTAGTCGAGTGTGCAAGGGTAAATTGCAACTCCGGATAGACCCCATTGAGTTCACCACGGAACTCCTCAAGCTCCTTGAGGTCTGGGCCAATCCAGGCCTTGTTCAATTTGATAAGAGTCAGCCTGTCAGCTTTTTCAGTTGACAGGTAGATGCCCCTATCAGTTATTATACTCCCGGCGGCACTAAAAACCCGCTTTGACAAAACACTAGCAGCAGGGTAGGCCAGCACCTCCAAGGCGTAACGGAACAGTTCATGCCACATATCCAGCTTGCTTTGTTTACTCAATAGTTGTACGCCACAGAGGAATCATGGAGGACGCTGATGCAGTCAGCTAGGTACTCTTTCACCATCTTCAAAAACATTTCCCTCTTTGTCAGACTACCGCACGCATCAGGGCATGGGCCCTGGGAGGATATAATGAAACTGTCCCAGATGTTTGTTAGTTTTCTACTGCCTCTGTTGGACCTGGTGTGTGCCTCTCTCATCTCTTCTCCTTGGTTGCCCAAGAATCTATGACCCTTGCTGCCAGCATTGTCAGATGGAATTTTTTTTTATTGTCGACTAGGGCCTTCTGGTATTACACCATATTACTAGCCCTCTCTGCCTCAGTAAGGAGAGGAGGAAAGTTATCCTTTTAGTGTGGGTGGAGAAGGGTGAATAACCAATTACCAAATGCGTGTAACGCAAGGATCTCGCGAAAAGCATAAAGTCAGCCATGTGTTTCAGACTCCCAACAGGCAAAACTTCTCTGTCCCCAACAGGACAACAACTCTCCCTCTCCTCCTCTTCAGCCCATCCTTGCTGAACAGATGGATTGAAGCTGGTGTGGTTAGTACCCTCTGTAGCGTAGGCAACCATCTCCTGTTTTTCCTCCTCCTCAGTCTTTTTCTCCTCATCCTCATCTCCTTATCCTCCTAGCTGAGTGCTTTGATGACATGTGCCTGAGCATGCTGGTAGTGGTCAGGCCCCTGTTGGTACTGCACAGATTGCAAATGATCATTCATTGATCATCCACACTTTAAAAAGTCACCAGACTGGGGAACACCTAAGCCTTGTTCTGGGAACTCGACGCGTGTGTGTATTCTGGTGAACAACTGCCTGCCTTCTTCCTCTGGCCACCGCACTGCCTCTTCCTGCATGTTGCAGTGCTGTAGATCCTTCCCCTCTGTGCTGCTGCCCTTTCTCTGCATGGCACTTTCCCAGGTTGGGTCAGTGACTTAATCGTCTACCACCTTGTCTTCCACTTCCACACTCTGGTCCTCCTGACTTGTTGATTTAACAACATCACTTGTTGGCAACTGTGTCTCCTCATTATCTACATCTTCTTGAGACATCTTCTTCTGACTGTGGCTGCTCAAATATTTGAGCATCACTGCACCCAAACTCCTAATGTGCCTCTTGAAGTGTGCTGGACGAGAGGTCAGAATCAGTGATGAGCGAACGTGCTTGGATAACATTTTATCTGAGCAGGCTCGTGTGATAACCAATTATCTACGGTGTGCTCGAAAAATATGTTTGAATCCCCATGGCTGCATGTCTCGTGGCTGTTCGACAACCGCAACACAGGCAAGGATTGCCTGTTTGTTAGGCAATCCCCGCCTGTGTTGCGGCTGTCAAACAGTCCCGAAACATGCAGGCGTTGGAACTAGAACATATGATTTGAGCATGCCCATGTCACTCGCTTAGCACCTGAGCCCACTAGGATACCACCTTATACGAGCATGTTCACTCAACAGTACTCAGAATCAATGAATAGAAATATAAAGAGCTCCTCAGAGTGTCCGAGTGTGGAATCACTTGCCTCCTGGGAGTCACTATGGTGGGAGGAATGAGGATCAGGGTGAGGATTATGTTGCCCAGACTCTTAGCTATTGAGACTGGACCGTGTGGAAGACAGGTTTGTGCTGGGAAGCATACTGGAAGCATTATCTGCCATCCAACCGACCACCTGTTTGTATTGTTGTGGCTTTAAGGGTACGTTCACACAGGACTTTTTTGCTGCGTATTTTTGCTGCGTTTTTTTTATGCTAATTTTCAGCTGCTTTTTACAGTACCAGCAAAGCCTATGAGATTTCAGAAATCTCATGCACACAGATTGGGTTTTTGTTTGATCAGTATTTTCTGCTTTGCTGCGTTTTTTGGACATAGGGCATGTCACTTCTTTCAGCGTTTTTGCTGCGTTTTTGCAGCGTTTTTTCACCCATTGACTTGAATGGGTGATGGAAAAAACGCTGCAAAAACGCAGCAAAAACGCATGTAGCATTATTTGCTGCGTTTTTTGTGCAGAAAAATCATGGCCAGCAGGAAGTGATCTCACAGCCAAAAGCTTAGGGGTGTGGTTAGTGAGGTGTGAAGAGCCATTGTGAGCCATTGTGAGTAGGGTTGAGCGAAACGGATCGTTCATTTTCATAAGTCGCCGACTTTTGGCAAAATCGGCGTCTCATGAAACCCGACCCGATCCCTGTGTGGGGTCGGCCATGCGGTACGCGATCTTGGCGCCAAAGTCACGTTTCGTATGACGCGTTTAGCGCCATTTTTTCAGCCAATGAAGGAGTGTGGGCAGAGTGATGACATAGGGGTTAGGGGCGTGCACGGCTATCATCATTTTATCGCTTGTGCGCAGTAGGAATTTGCAATGTGTAACACGAGATTTTCTGTGCTGGGATGGAGGGGAATATGGGACGGAGGGGAGAGAGAGAGAGAAAAAAAAAAAAAAATATCCCCATTGACGTGCATAGGGTTTCGTGTTCCGGCCGATCCTCGACTTTTCGCAGTAATCGGCCGATTTCGCCCAACTCGACTTTTCAAAAAGTCGGGTTTCGCAAAACATGACTCGACCCTAAAAAGGTCAAGGTCGCTCAACCCTAATTATGAGGTGTGAAGAGCCATTGTGAGGTGTCCTGATTGTGATCTATTGTGAGGGAGTTCCTGGTAGTGAGGTGTGAAGAGCCATTGTGAGCCATTGTGAGGTGTGAAGAGCCATTGTGAGCCATTGTGAGGTGTGAAGAGCCATTGTGAGGTGTCCTGATTGTGATCTATTGTGAGGTGTTAGCCATGTCTTGGTATAGGAGGATGAGCATTAATGTTTCCCAACTAATCATGGAGGTAATATTTTTTTTAATTTGTGATATATCTATCTATCCGATTGTTTGCAATGGTACACTTTGTGATGCTCATGTGCTGTTATGTACATGTTCATGTGTTCTGCATGTGTATGTTTGTATCTTCCTTGTCATGAATGTTGGCTTCATTTCATCTTGCATTTGTTAATTACTTTTTCATTTATTTTTCCAAGGTGGAAGCAATGCCTGTAATTTGGGATGTAGCTTGCCCAAACTACAGTGATCGTCAAAAAAAGGCTGATGCATGGCATGTAATTCGCCATAAATTGTTCCCCCGCTGGGATGAAGGCGATGCTAAGCTCCACTGGGGTCACTCAACTTTATTATCATGCACAAATAGACAAAAAAATGCACCAAAACCGCACAAAAAACTCATCTATATGGCTACTTTCACACTAGCGTCGGGAACAACCCGTCGCTGCGCGTCGGGCCGACGTTCCCGACGCTAGTGTGGTCTCCGCCGCACAACGGGGGCAGCGGATGCATATTTCCCACGCATCCGCTGCCCCATTGTGATGTGCGGGGAAGTGCGGGGAGGTGGGGGCGGAGTTCCGACTGCGCATGCGCGGTCGGAAAAAGCGGACCGTCGGGAGCAAAAAACGTTACATGTAACGTTTTTTTCTCCCGACGGACCGCTACCATACGCCCAAACGCCGCCAAACGCATTCACCGTTTGGAAATGCGTCGCAAATGCGTCGCAAATGCGTCGCTAATGTTACTCTATGACGAAACAACGTATCCAGCAAAAACTTTTGCTGGATGCGGCGTTTCGCAAAAACGACGCATTTGCGACGTATTGCAGTTAACGCTAGTGTGAAAGTAGCCTAAGCGGCTGAAAATTGGCATAAAAAACGCAGCAAAAATACGCAGCAAAAATACGCAGCAAAAAAGTCCTGTGTGAACTTACCCAAAAAACGCAACAAATATGCACCAAAAAAACGCACCTAAATTAGCATAAAAAAACGCAGCAAAAATACGCAGCAAAAAAGTCCTGTGTGAACTTACCCTAAGAGTGATGTCTGCATTCTCTTGCAAACTGGGACAGGAAACTAGGTCTCGTAGATGAACATGCTTGTTGTCAGAAAGGGGCACTTTTATCCCTATTAAAATAGATTGGCAATGTGTCTGTAAAACCTCCGATCCATTCATTCTGAACCTGGAGAGAGATACTTGACTTTGTCTAATATGGGGAATGAGTACTGCTACTCCATTCTATTGGGGATAACAGTGCTCCATACTGGTGATTGATGAAGTAACTTATCATCTAACCTCTGATCATTTATTTTTACCGAAATGCTCCTTTAATATTTTGCAATTTAATATATGAATTTTACACTTTTTAAGCTTACATTTTTTTTATAGATTTTCCAAAATCTAGTACAGAAAAAAGTGCTATGACACATTGAGTGTGCCAAGATTTGTCCATCTTTACTGTCTCTAAACCATTATTTAAAGACATTTCATTTTTCCTTTTATTCTTTTTCATCTCCCTTCCACGAGCCATAACTTTTTTTTTTCTATCAACATAGTCATATGGAAGCTTATTTTTTGCTGGAAAGTTGTAGTTTTTGAATGCCACCATTCACTTTACTAAATAATGTAAGGAAAAACAAGAAGAAAATATGCAGAGGGATATTATAAAATATTTTTTGTTTTACAGCATTCACTTTTCAGTAAAAATTATGTCAGCTTTATTCTACAAGCCAGTACTGTAATGTGCCATGTTGAGTATTTGCTTGCAGAAATTTCTGCAAGGTTTCTGAATCTCTTAGCAGCAAAAATGCAGCTTCAAAACACACTAAATAAAGATATTTAAGAAAAAAAATGTTTTGTGTTGTAATTTTCTGGTTCAACACTTTCTTTTTCATTCTGATGCAGTGGCATCAGAATAATTGGATTAGGGCTTGCTGTCAGCAGCTGTCACTGACATGAAGCCCTAAGTTTAGTAATGAAGAGGTGTCAGCTAGACACTCTCATTACTAAACCGGTAAGTAAAGAGTTAATTAAACACACACACATTGTCACCAGCCTATGTAGGAGCGTTAACAGAATGAACCAACATAGGCTATAACCAAACAGCAACTGGCAGAAATCAGTTAATATTAATTTATACAAAAATGGAAAAAAATTGCATGGACTCCCGTGTAATTTTCATAACCAACAGAGGGAAAGCCAATGGCTGAAGGCTGATGTTAATATTCAGGGAAGGAGCCAATAGCAATAAAGGTTAACAGGTTATTAATATCAGCTTACATCTGTTTTCTTAGCCTTTACTGGCTAGTTTACAGGGGGAGCCCAGAAAAAAATTGATGTAGGGTCTCCCTATAAAATTTAACCAGCAAAGGCTAGGCAGACAGCCGATAGGAAAGGGCCATGGATATTGGCCCCCTCCCAGACTAAAAACATCAAGTCTCAGCTGCCCCAGAAAAGATGCATCCATAAGATGCGCCAATTCTGGCACTTAGCCTCTCTCTTCCCACTTAACCTGGTATGGTGGTAAGTGGGATGTTAGTTGGGGGGGTTTACATCACCTTTGTATTGTCAAGTGACATCAAGGCCAGAGGTTAGTAATGGAGAGATGTCTATGAGATGCCCCCATTACTATCTCCATAGTGATTTTATTAAAAAAAACACACACTCAGAATAAAGTCCTTTGTTTGAAATACCAACATAGACTCCTTTATTCAATCTAAATTAAACCATACTCACGTCATCACCCAGTCCACTGAAGCCAATGTCTACTATAACAGAATTAAAATAATAAACAACAATATTCCCCACCTATCCGCAGACAAGATAATAATCCATAATGTCCCGTCCCATGATGATACTGATGACTTTGAGAGCAGTCACTAATGTGACTGCTCTCAAGGACAGTCGACACACACTGACACAGGAGGTAATCACTTTTGCAGTGTATAGCACTGAGATGCGATGAGAAAGTTCACCAGAGTTCATCAGCTGATGAGCCCCGGTGATCTCACTTACAGCATCACCTCTGTGTGAAAAAGTTCTCACACAGTGGTGGTGCCATAAGTGAGATCATTGGAGCTCATCAGCTGATGAACTCTTGTGACCTTTTGTTTTTACAGGAGACATGGACATCAGGGATTGTGCATTAGGCCGGGGTCACACTTGCATGTGCAATGCGAGAAACTCGCGCCAATACCTGGCACTGCCGCCGACACTTGGGACCGGAGTGTGCGGCTTTATGTATTTCTATGCAGCTGAACGCTTCGGTCCCGAGTGCCGATGGCAGTGCCAGGTATTGAGGTGAGAGTGCAACACCCGTTAGGGCCATGGGGTACTCAGAACCGGGTCAGACGGCTCTTAAAGGGGTGGTCACAGCCGCAGTGACCCAGTCCGTGGCCCTGGGCACGCAATAAAAGGGATGAGGCAAATATTTGTAGGGGATAAGTCGTGATGCCACCTGTGGTGTTTGGCTAGAGATGGCCGACGCTGCTTAAATGGACCGCTGGGGTCGGTGGTGTTGCAGCTGAGATGGTTTGACTCCCCAAAGGTGGAGAGGAGCCCCAGGGCTACCAAAACAGTCTATGAGAGGTTGTGGATGTTGGGGTGCAAGAATTATTGGAGGACACAGGGACTGTAGTTTCTTTATCTGTAATTGTAGGTGCAGTCCGGAGCACAGGTATCAGGTGGTATTAGAGATCCAGACAGCTTGGAAACAGTTCAGAATTCCCCGAGCCAGGTGGGGTTGGAAGCCTCCCTACCTCGCTGCTCTCTGGGTTCCTGATGCTTGATGTTCTCCTCAAGTCCTTCTCTCTGTCTGTCCACTTAGTGAAACACTACTCGCATGGCAGGCAGCTTGAGCCTTTTCCAGGTGTCACTCCCTCGTGGTGACTCCAGGCTCTGATATGCGGCTGTGCCTTCAGGTGTCAGTTGTGGCCAGGAGACCTGCAACCTCCTGTCCTCCAGATTTGGCTGCGGGGCATGTAGTTCCCACCCAACCACGGACTCCGGTGTCTGCTTTGTTGCGCTCAATCCTGGGGTAAGCTCAGTCGCAGCTCCACTCCCAGGCTCTCCTCACATGCTTCCTCTCCCTTCACTGTCTCACACTGAACTCTCTACCCCTGCCTCCAGGCCAGAACTTATAGGGAAGCTTCCCTGAAACCAGGTTTAGAGCTCCCCCTTCTGGTTGGGAGTCAGGAAAGGTGTTGTATGCCAGCGTATCTGCTAAGGGAATCCCTTCTTGCTTCCAGGCATGGCATCACCCCCTGTGAGGAAGGCAATGCCACTGTGGCAACCGGACTCCTGGGGTGCCACAAGAGACTAGGGCAAGTTTCTCGCATTGCACATGCAAGTGTGACCGCGACCTTAAGGTGAGTATATGTTGTTTTTTTATTTTACATTTTTATAGGAGACAAGGGAATCGGGGATTTGGTGTTAGATGAGTATAATGTGATTTTGATTTTTATTTGAATATGTACTTAATAATTTAAAATGTTTTTTTTTTTTTTTTTTTAAGTTTGAGCACAGGCAGCGGCAGACAAGAGACTACTTCTCCCATCCACGTTACTAGCATAAGACAAGAGAAAAAGATACATGCTATATAAAGAGGGATCACCAAAAATTAAACAACATGATTTTATTAGGAAACTACTACACATACAAAAAGACATAAGAATAAAAGCAATAAAATAAAAACAAAAGATTGTATGAAAATCAACAAGACATGCCCACAATATGACAATGTCTAACCTCCTATAGACTCTACTAATGAGAGACTAATGGCCGCTGTAGAAAAAAGCTGGTTAAAGAGTCCATGTAGGTGATTAATGCACACAATCAATAAATGCGGTGGACACACTAGATATAACCAGCAACCATGACTAATAATAATAATCAAAGACTGGTTTAGTCTTCCTGATGTTGCCTGTGAAAAATGTATTCTCAGCACCATGTACAGGGTCACAAAAAATATGTATGAGAACATAAAGATGCAACAAAAAAAATCACTGCATGAGACATATGCGTGTATAAGTATAAAGTGCACTAGTACATAAAAGAATGTGCAAAATCAGACATACACCACTGAAATTAACCACCACAACATGAGTCAGTACACAAAAGATGGGTCAGAATGCAGAAGAAGTAATGCAAAAGCAAGTGTCTATTAAAGGCTACCAGACTCAAACCTGCATATATCAAGGCAAGACAATGTGAATGGGGCCATATCTGCAAATAAGTCAAATGGAGAACAGCCTTAGGCTGTGTGCACACTGTGCATTTTTTAAGTGTTTTTTTCCATTCGGAATTGGCCCAAAAATGCTAGAGCATCCTTATGCCAGCAAAGTCAGTGAGAATCCTGAAGTGTTGTGCATATGATCAGTATTTTTCCTCTCAATATTTGCTATGTAGTTAAATCCGCAGCATGTCAATTCTTTGTGCATTTTTTACTGCGTTTTTGACTCATTCAAAGCACAGGAAAAAAAGGCATGCAAAAATGCAGCGGATTTTTCTGGAGTGTTTTTGCTGCCAAAAGGTGCAGAAACCTTGCAGAAATTTCTCCAAGCAAATACCGAACGTGCACACAAAGCCTTATGGTGATCTCAAATATATGTGGTTACTGATTAAAAGAATTAAAATCAAAGAAATGATCCAGAGCAGCAGTTGAACCTCACCTTGTGTCAGATGACCACAATGTAGATGTGGGCAGAGAAGGAATCGGAGCCTAAGGCCGGCGTCACACTCAGCGTATGTAAATACGGTCCGTTTATTACGGCCGTAATACGCAGAAATGTTCCCAAAATAGTGATCCGTATGTCATCCGTAGGCAGGGTGTGGCAGCGTATTTTGCGCATGTCATCCTCCGTATGTAATCCGTATGGCATCCGTACTGCGATATTTTCTCGCAGGCTTGCAAAACCGACATCTAATGGATTTATGTGCTCAAATGTTCGCTAAAACATATATACAGTATGTATATATATATATGTCATTGAGACACACACATATATATATATATATATATATATATATATATATATATACTGTATTTATATTTAATTCAGCGCGAGATATGTGAAAAGCCGGTAATTCAATTGCCGGCTTTTCATTTCTCCTTCCCAAACCCGACAGGATATGAGACATGGTTTACATACAGTAAACCATCTCATATCCCTTTTTTTTGCATATTCCACACTACTAATGTTAGTAGTGTGTATGTGCAAAATTTGGGCGCTGTAGCTTGTAAAATAAAGGGTTAAATGGCGGAAAAAATTGGCGTGGGCTCCCGCGCAATTTTCTCTGCCAGAGTGGTAAAGCCAGTGACTGAGGACAGATATTAATAGCCTAGAGAGGGTCCATGGTTATTACCCCCCCTGGCTACAAAAATCTGCCCCCAGCCACCCCAGCTGTCCTCATATGAACTCGAGCGTGGGAACTTTTCCAAGGCTCCAGTTCATGAAGACATCCAGCAGAGGGCGCATCACCGCAACTCAAGGTAACTACAGGTCATTCCCCTGCACTCCATTTATTCCCGGGGGTTTTACAGGCATGAGCACTGCTTTAGCAGAGCTCCTGGCTGTAAAATGATTTAACCCCTTCAGATGGATTTACTTCGTGGGACTTGATCTGAGCGATGGAAGGTATGAGATATTGTTGTTTTTTTATTTTTCCTTTGTTACAGAACGAGGGTCTTCAGGTGGATTACCAGTATAATAAAATATTGCAACACCCTGTGTCTTTATTTCATTAAAATACTTTTAATGTGTGTGTGTTTTATTAACCATTTCGTACTATTGGATTAATAATGGATAGGTGTCATAATTGACGCCTCTCCATTATTAATCTGGCTTAATGTCACCTTACAATAGCAAGGTGACATTAACCCTTTATTACCCCATATCCCACCGCTACACGGGAGTGGGAAGAGAGAGGCCACGTGCCAGAATAGGCGCATCTTCCAGATGTGCCTTTTCTGGGGTGGCTGGGGCAGATGTTTTTAGCCAGGGGGGGCCAATAACCATGGACCCTCTCTAGGCTATTAATATCTGCCCTCAGTCACTGGCTTTCCCACTCTGGCGGAGAAAATTGCGCGGGAGCCCACGCCAACTTTTTCCGCCATTTAACCCTTTATTTTACAAGCTACAGCGCCCAAATTTTGCACATACACACTACTAACATTAGTAGTGTGGAATATGCAAAAAAAAAAGGGATATGAGATGGTTTACTGTAAGTAAACCATGTCTCATATCCTGTCGGGTTTGTGAAGGAGAAATGAAAAGCCAACAATTGAATTACCGGCTTTTCTATAGAACACCGCTGCGTATTTCTCGCAAGTCACACTGCTGGTCCGTGTGTAATCCGTATTTTTCTCGCCCCATAGACTTTCATTGGCGATTTTTTTGCGCAATACGGTGACAAACGCAGCATGCTGCGATTTTCTACGGCCGTAGAAGACCGTATAATACGGATCCATAAAATACGGCTGATAGGAGCTGGGACATAGAGAATAATTGGGCCGTGTGTTTTGCATATTTTACGGATGTATTTTCTGCGCTCATACGTCCGTAAAACTCGCTAGTGTGACGCCGGCCTAACTGGTTCAAAACCGCCCATAGGAAGTGTAAGATTGCTCTTACTGAGTGTATTGGGGGACACTCGCTTGGCACGGGATTCAAGTACTTAGGCACAGGTTTTCACTTTAACAGTCCATGTGGGTTATTATGGAGTCATAAGCCACAGAAATATGTACAAGCAAACAGTCTTTACATCAACTCTTCACATCATAGTATACGGCTATGAAAACGCGGTCACTAAACACGCTGAACCTCTGTGTCCAGTAATCGTGGGTGACCGCACGCTATACAGTTCATTAATTCTCCATGGGGCACAACAGGCACCAACATACGATATTACGGTTGCAGTCTCTAATCATGCTGGACCTTACTCTGTCCAGTTGCCACGGGTGACTACACGGTTCCCCATACGCTGGGTTACCTTCTAGGAGCTCCTGCTCCACGTACTGTGTTATGATCCTGGTGGCAAGGATCGCAAACTGACCTGCTAAGTAACAGAAATCCTTAGGACAAGCTCTGGGGATGTGGGAGCTATACTGACCGCAACCCTGATTCTATCAATACACACTATAGGCAGCCGTGGAGCGTTACCTAAAATCCTAGACGCCTCGTCACAGCCTGAGAAACTAGCTACCCCTAGAGAGAAAGCAAGCCTCACTTGCCTCAGAGAAATCACCCCAAAGTTTTAGACAGCCCCCCACAAATAATAACGGTGAGTTAAGGGGAAAACACAAACGTAGAAATGAAAACAGGTTTTTTAGCAAATGAGGCCCGCTAACACTAAATAGACAGAAGACAGCAAGGGATCTGTGCGGTCAGTATAAAATGCTATCAAAAATAATCCACGCAGAGATTACAAGAACCCCCACACCGACTCACGATGTGAGGGACGCAACTCTGCACCCCAGAACTTCCAGCAAGCAAAAATATTACATATTAGCAAGCTGGACAGAACTCATCATATACAGAGAAACATTTTCAAGGAAATAATGAGCAAACATGAACTAGCAAGACTTAGCTTCTCAGGAGGAGACAGGTCACAAGGAAAGTCCAGAGAGATCAGAACCAGTACTGAATACAACGACAGCAGGCAAAAAGTGAAGGTCCAGGTGGAGTTAAATAGAGGCCAGACTAGCAGAAAACGAGGCAGCTGGATTCCAGCTACAGACCCGCAGTAAGCACTAAAGGCCACCATAGGGAGCCCAAGAACAGAACTCACACAATACCACTCATGACCACAGGAGGGAGCCCGAGAACGGAATTCACAACAGTGCTGACTGTTGTGAACTGTGTTTCTGGGCTCCCTCTGGTGGTCACTAACGGTATTGTGTTAGGCATGTCTTGTTGCAGGCCTGAGCTCCAGCTGTGTCGTTAAGCAGCGGGTGTTCCCTATTTAAGTCTCCTCCGGACTCAGTCTCTTGCCTGGCATCGTTGTATCCAGACCTATATGGTCTCCTCCTGATTCCTTTCAGTCTGTCTCATGCAAGAAAAGCTAAGTCCGTTTTGTATAATTTGGATCGTTTGCATTTTTCAGTGTCTTTGTCCAGCTTGCTTAATATTTGATTTTCTGGCTCGCTGGAAGCTCTAGGGGGCTGATATTCTCCCTCTGCACCATCAGTCGGTGTGGGGGTTCTTGTATGTTCAGCGTGGATGTTTTTGTAGGGTTTTTTGCTGACCGCATAGTCCACTGTCTATTTTCTGTCTATCTAGACTAGTGGGCCTCACTTTGCTGAATCTAGTTCATCTCTACGTTTGTGTTTTCCTCTTGCCTCACCGTTATTATTTGTTGGGGGCTTTCTATATCTTTGGGGTTCAATTTCTCTGGAGGCAAGTGAGGTCTTATTTTCCCTCTAGGGGTAGTCAGTTCTCCGGCTGGCTCGAGACGTCTAGAACCAACGTAGGCACGTTCACCGGCTGCTTCTAGTTGTGTGTGTTAGGATCAGGTATGCGGTTAGCCCAGTTTCCACCTCCCTAGAGCAGGATTTATGTTTTTGCTATCTTGCCGGAATATCAGAGATCCTCTACCACTGGGATCATAACAGTATGCCAGGCCGAAAGAAAATGTTTATTGCATCGCAGAAGCGGGATTAAAAAGAAGTTCTGAGTTTTTTTTGTTTTTTTTTGTTGCTGCAGTTTGCCTAGCTTCTTCCATCCCCTTTTTCTCTGAGTGGCTGGAACTCTGCTGCAGATATGAATGTCCAGACTCTGACTTCTAGTGTGGATCAGCTTGCTGCTAGGGTGCAAAGCATTCAGGATTTTGTTATCCATAGCCCTATGTCTGAACCAAAAATACCTATTCCTGAGCCGTTTTTTGGAGATAGATCTAAGTTCCTGAATTTTAGGAATGATTGCAAATTGTTTCTGTGTCTGAAACCTCGTTCCTCTGGTGATTCCGCTCAGCAAGTTAAGATTGTTATTTCCTTCTTGCGCGGCGACCCTCAAGATTGGGCCTTCTCTCTGGCGCCAGGAGATCCTGCATTGGTGAATGTTGATGCGTTTTTCCTGGCACTTGGTTTGCTTTATGAGGAGCCTAATCTTGAAAATCAGGCTGAAAAGATGTTGCTGGCTATCTCTCAGGGTCAGGACGAAGCTGAGGTATATTGTCAAAAATTTCGGAAATGGTCCGTGCTTACTCAATGGAATGAGTGTGCACTGCCCGCAAATTTCAGAAATGGTCTTTCTGAAGCCATTAAAGATGTGATGGTGGGGTTTCCTATCCCTACAGGTCTGAGTGATTCATTGGCTCTGGCCATTCAAATTGATCGACGTTTGCGGGAGCGCAAATCTGTTAGTCCTTTGGCGGTGCTGTCTGAACGGTCACCTGATTCTATGCAATGTGACAGAATTTTGACCAGAGCCGAGCGACAAAATCATAGACGTCAAAATGGGTTGTGTTTCTACTGTGGTGATTCGGCACATGTTGTCTCGGCATGCTCTAAACGCTTAAAAAAAATTGTTAATCCTGTCGCCATTGGTACTTTTCAGCCTAAGTTTATTTTGTCTGTGACTTTAATTTGTTCATTATCTTCTTACTCAGTTATGGCTTTTGTGGATTCTGGTGCTGCTTTAAGTCTGATGGATTTGTCGTTTGCCAAGCGCTGCGGTTTTGTCCTGGAGCCTTTGGAAAATCCTATTCCCCTTAGAGGAATTGATTCTACGCCATTGGCAGAGAATAAACCTCAGTATTGGACGCAAGTGACCATGTGCATGACTCCTGTACATCAGGAGGTGATTCTTTTTCTGGTACTGCATAAAATGCATGATGTTGTCGTTTTTGGTCTGCCATGGTTACAGGCCCATAATCCAGTTTTAGATTGGAAAGCTATGACTGTGTCTAGTTGGGGGTGTCAGGGGATTCATGGCGATTCTCCATTGGTGTCTATTGCTTCTTCTAATCCTTCTGAGATCCCTGAATTTTTGTCAGACTTTCAGGATGTATTTAATGAGGCCAGGTCCAGTGCCCTTCCACCTCATAGGGACTGTGATTGTGCTATAGATTTGATTCCTGGTAGTAAGTTTCCTAAGGGACGACTCTTTAATTTATCTGTGCCAGAGCATGCCGCGATGCGGAGTTATATAAAGGAGTCTTTGGAGAAGTGACATATTCGCCCATCCTCTTCTCCTCTTGGTGCAGGATTCTTTTTTGTGGGCAAGAAAGACGGGTCTTTGAGACCTTGTATAGATTATCGTCTTCTGAATAAGATCACGGTTAAATTTCAGTATCCTTTGCCATTGTTGTCTGATTTGTTTGCTCGGATTAAGGGATCCAGTTGGTTCACCAAGATAGATCTTCGTGGTGCGTATAACCTTGTGCGCATAAAGCAGGGAGATGAATGGAAAACGGCATTTAATACGCCCGAGGGTCATTTTGAGTACCTGGTGATGCCTTTTGGATTATCGAATGCCCCTTCTGTGTTTCAGTCCTTCATGCATGACATCTTCCGGAAATATCTGGATAAATTTATGATTATTTATCTGGATGATATTTTGTTTTTTTCTGATGATTGGGAGTCCCATGTGAACCAGGTCAGGATGGTGTTTCAGGTTCTGCGGGAGAATGCTCTATTTGTGAAGGGCTCAAAATGTATCTTTGGGGTACAGAAGGTTTCTTTTTTGGGTTTTATTTTTTCCCCTTCTGCTGTGGAGATGGACCCAGTCAAGGTCCGTGCCATTCATGACTGGACTCAGCCCACGTCTGTTAAGAGCCTGCAGAAGTTCTTGGGCTTTGCTAATTTTTACCGTCGTTTTATCGCTAATTTTTCCAGCGTGGTTAAACCTTTGACGGATATGACCAAGAAGGGTTCTGATGTTGCTAATTGGTCTCCTGCGGCCGTGGAGGCCTTTCGGGAGCTGAAGCGTCGGTTTACTTCAGCGCCAGTCTTGTGCCAGCCGGATGTCTCTCTTCCCTTCCAGGTTGAAGTTGATGCTTCTGAGATTGGTGCAGGGGCTGTTTTGTCGCAAAAAAGTTCTGATGGCTCAGTGATGAAGCCATGCGCCTTCTTTTCAAGAAAATTTTCGCCTGCTGAGCGGAACTATGATGTTGGTAATCGGGAGTTGTTGGCTATGAAGTGGGCATTTGAGGAGTGGCGACATTGGCTCGAGGGAGCTAGACATCGTGTGGTGGTCTTGACTGATCATAAAAATCTGATTTACCTCGAGTCTGCCAAGCGCCTGAATCCTAGACAGGCTCGTTGGTCGTTGTTTTTCTCCCGTTTTGACTTTGTGGTCTCGTACCTGCCTGGTTCGAAGAACGTGAAGGCTGATGCACTTTCTAGGAGTTTTGTGCCTGACTCTCCGGGAGTCTCGGAGCCGGCTGGTATTCTCAGAGAGGGAGTGATTTTGTCTGCCATTTCCCCAGATTTGCGACGAGTGCTGCAGAAATTTCAGGCTGATAGGCCTGATCGTTGCCCACCAGAGAGACTGTTTGTCCCTGACAGATGGACCAGCAGAGTTATTTCTGAGGTTCATTCTTCAGTGTTGGCGGGACATCCTGGGATTTTCGGTACCAGAGATTTGGTGGCTAGGTCCTTTTGGTGGCCTTCCTTGTCGCGGGATGTGCGTTCTTTTGTGCAGTCCTGTGGGATTTGTGCTCGGGCTAAGCCTTGCTGTTCTCGTGCCAGCGGGTTGCTTTTGCCCTTGCCTATCCCGAAGAGGCCTTGGACGCACATTTCCATGGATTTCATTTCGGATCTTCCGGTATCTCGGAAGATGTCTGTCATCTGGGTGGTGTGCGATCGTTTTTCTAAAATGGTCCATTTGGTGCCCTTGCCTAAGTTGCCTTCCTCCTCTGATTTGGTCCCTTTGTTCTTCCAGAATGTGGTTCGTTTGCACGGCATCCCTGAGAATATTGTGTCTGACAGAGGATCCCAGTTTGTGTCCAGATTCTGGCGATCCTTTTGTGCTAAGATGGGTATTGATTTGTCTTTTTCGTCGGCTTTTCATCCTCAGACTAATGGCCAGACCGAGCTAACTAATCAGACGTTGGAGACTTATTTGAGATGTTTTGTTTCTGCTGATCAGGACGACTGGGTTACCTTTTTGCCACTGGCCGAGTTTGCCCTTAATAATCGGGCTAGTTCTGCCACTTTTGTTTCACCCTTTTTCTGCAACTCTGGTTTTCATCCTCGTTTCTCCTCGGGCCAGGTTGAACCTTCTGACTGTACTGGGGTTGATTCTGTGGTGGATAGGTTGCAGCGGATTTGGAACCATGTGGTGGACAATTTGAAATTGTCACAAGACAAGGCCCAGCGTTTTGCCAACCGCCGCCGCGGTGTGGGTCCCCGACTTCGTGTTGGGGATTTGGTTTGGTTGTCTTCTCGGCATGTTCCTTTGAAAGTCTCCTCTCCTAAGTTCAAGCCTCGCTTTATCGGTCCTTATAAGATTTTGGAAATCCTTAACCCGGTGTCTTTTCGCTTGGACCTTCCAGCGTCATTTGCTATTCATAATGTGTTCCATAGGTCCTTGTTGCGGCGGTACGTGGTGCCTATGGTTCCTGCTGTTGAGCCTCCTGCCCCGGTTTTGGTTGAGGGCGAGTTGGAGTACGTGGTGGAGAAGATTCTGGATTCTCGTATCTCTAGACGGAAACTCCAGTATTTAGTTAAGTGGAAGGGCTATGGTCAGGAGGATAATTCCTGGGTTGTCGCCTCTGATGTTCATGCGGCTGATTTGGTTCATGCCTTTCACGCTGCTCATCCTGATCGCCCTGGGGGTCTTGGTGAGGGTTCGGTGACCCCTCCTCAAGGGGGGGTACTGTTGTGAACTGTGTTTCTGGGCTCCCTCTGGTGGTCACTAACGGTATTGTGTTAGGCATGTCTTGTTGCAGGCCTGAGCTCCAGCTGTGTCGTTAAGCAGCGGGTGTTCCCTATTTAAGTCTCCTCCGGACTCAGTCTCTTGCCTGGCATCGTTGTATCCAGACCTATATGGTCTCCTCCGGATTCCTTTCAGTCTGTCTCATGCAAGAAAAGCTAAGTCCGTTTTGTATAATTTGGATCGTTTGCATTTTTCAGTGTCTTTGTCCAGCTTGCTTAATATTTGATTTTCTGGCTCGCTGGAAGCTCTAGGGGGCTGATATTCTCCCTCCGCACCGTCAGTCGGTGTGGGGGTTCTTGTATGTTCAGCGTGGATGTTTTTGTAGGGTTTTTTGCTGACCGCATAGTCCACTGTCTATTTTCTGTCTATTTAGACTAGTGGGCCTCACTTTGCTGAATCTAGTTCATCTCTACGTTTGTGTTTTCCTCTTGCCTCACCGTTATTATTTGTTGGGGGCTTTCTATATCTTTGGGATTCAATTTCTCTGGAGGCAAGTGAGGTCTTATTTTCCCTCTAGGGGTAGTCAGTTCTCCGGCTGGCTCGAGACGTCTAGAACAAACGTAGGCACGTTCACCGGCTTCTTCTAGTTGTGTGTGTTAGGATCAGGTATGCGGTTAGCCCAGTTTCCACCTCCCTAGAGCAGGATTTATGTTTTTGCTATCTTGCCGGAATATCAGAGATCCTCTACCACTGGGATCATAACAGCTGACTCCTGTCAGTACTCTCTCTCACAGGGAAGCTGCCGAACTGGGATCACTGTCCCGGGCAATGCCTTGCTCACCAGGCCACCTGACAGTCCAGATCCTCAGACGGGCTGTAGCTTCCCCAAACGCAGTGCCATCACAAACTCTGCACACGCGTCCTCTCTGTGCGCTATTCAGGACGTCCATCCCCATCTGGGACCGTCCAACACACAGGCCCCCAGGTCCAAGGCCTCCCCCATGTGCTCTTCAGGGATCTAGTCCTACTCCCAGGACCTCCCAACACAGAGGCCCTCCAGGACCTGGCACACAGGCTACTCAGGACCATCCATCTTACTCCATCATGTGACCCACATGGTCACATTATATACTTGCAGCCACTCCCCTAAGTGGGAGGTGTGTGTGGCTATTTCAACCTTTACAACTACAGATATGCCTCCATGCATATCCTAAGGAGCACATGTAGCGCCCCCTAGCTGTAACAGGGGTCACTGCATCACATACCCCCCCTTCTGTTCAAACTTGTGGGGTTGAACAGCTGTCGCACACCAGGGGTCTCAACACCTGGTACTCAAGTGACCTTTTGGGACTCCATCCTTGTTTGGGTAACTATCCCTATTCGGGTCACCACCCACTTTTAGGGACACCACCCCTTACGGCTTTGACTCACGGACACTAAACATGCTGGACCTCTCACTTCGTCCAGTTACCATGGGTGCCGTACGCCGAACCAATGTCCCAAGTCACATACAGCACAAATGACTCTGGGTCGCGGTCTCTAATCACGCCGAACCTCACTCCATTCAGTTGCCGTGGGAGACCACACAGTTCATAGAACATCACAAGCACCAACAGTCTGTATAGTACCTGACGGGAGCTCCTGCTCCACCTGCTGACTCCTTGTCAGTCCACTCCTCCGGGTAAGCTGCCTCACAGGGATCACCAACTTGCCTGGCCGGCACACATTAGTCAGTCCAGACCCACCGAAGGACTGTAGCTTCCCCACACAGAAGCTGTCACTGGCTCTGCAGATCCCGGTCCTCACCTCATGCTATTCAGGGATCCGGTCCTACTCCCAGGACCTCCCAACACCCAGGTTACACAGGATCACACAGGTGGCCAGTCTAGGTACTATTCAGGACGTCCGTCCCCAGCTGAGACCGTCCAATACCCAGGTCACCAGTAGCAAAGCCCCACACTTGCTATTCAGGATTCCTACTCCCAGGAAATCCAACACATACTTCCAGGACCTTCACCACTCAGGTCCAAACACTGGAACCATAGAGGACCTGTCCAGGTGCTATTCAGGACCTCGTCCAACACCCCAGGCATATGACCTGTCCAGGTACTATTCAGGACCTCGTCCAACACCCCAGGTGTTGTGAATTTGCTTTTTGCTCCCTCTAGTGGTTACTAGTTTTTTGACTCTGGTTTTTCTGTCATTCCTTTTATCCGCACCTGGGTCGTTAGTTAAGGGTGTTGCTATTTAAGCTCCCTGGACCTTCAGTTCTATGCCTGGCAACGTAGTTATCAGAGCTAGTCTGCTGTGCTCTTGTCTACTGATCCTGGTTCCAGTTATATCAGCTAAGTCTGCTTTTTGCTTTTTGCTATTTGTTTTGGTTTTGTATTTTTGTCCAGCTTGTTCCAAATATATATCCTGACCTTTGCTGGAAGCTCTAGGGGGCTGGTGTTCTCCCCCCGGACCGTTAGACGGTTCGGGGGTTCTTGAATTTCCAGTGTGGATTTTGATAGGGTTTTTGTTGACCATATAAGTTACCTTTCTTTATTCTGCTATCAGTTAGCGGGCCTCTCTGTGCTAAACCTGGTTCATTTCTGTGTTTGTCATTTCCTCTTACCTCACCGTTATTATTTGTGGGGGGCTTCTATCCAGCTTTGGGGTCCCCTTCTCTGGAGGCAAGAAAGGTCTTTTGTTTTCCTCTACTAGGGGTAGCTAGATTCTCCGGCTGGAGCGTGTCATCTAGAATCAACGTAGGAATGATCCCCGGCTACTTCTAGTGTTGGCGTTAGGAGTAGATATATGGTCAACCCAGTTACCACTGCCCTATGAGCTGGATTTTTGTATTCTGCAGACTTCCACGTTCCTCTGAGACCCTCTCCATTGGGGTCATAACAGTTTGCCAGGCCAGTATTAAATGTTTAATGCATTGCAGAAGAGGGATTATAAGAAAGAAGATTCTGAGTTTTTTTTTTTTTTTTCTTCTTCCCCTTTACCTCAGAGTGGCTATGCTTGCTGCAGACATGAATGTCCAGACCTTGATTACAAGTGTGGACCAGCTGGCTACTCGTGTGCAGGGCATACAAGACTATGTTATCAGAAATCCTAGGTCAGAACCTAAAATACCGATTCCTGAACTGTTTTCCGGAGACAGGTTTAAGTTTAGGAATTTCGTGAATAATTGTAAATTGTTTTTGTCCCTGAGACCCTGTTCATCTGGAGACTCTGCTCAGCAAGTAAAAATTGTTATTTCGTTCTTACGGGGCGACCCTCAGGATTGGGCTTTTTCGCTGGCGCCAGGAGATCCGGCATTGGCTGATATTAATGCGTTTTTTCTGGCGCTCGGTTTACTTTATGAGGAACCCAATCTTGAGATTCAGGCAGAAAAGGCCTTGCTGGCTATGTCTCAGGGGCAGGACGAGGCTGAAGTGTACTGCCAAAAATTTCGGAAATGGTCCGTGCTGACACATTGGAACGAGTGTGCACTGGCCGCTAATTTTAGAAATGGCCTTTCTGAAGCCATTAAGAATGTTATGGTGGGTTTTCCCATTCCCACAGGTCTGAATGATACTATGGCACTGGCTATTCAAATTGACCGGCGGTTGCGGGAGCGCAAAACCGCAAATTCCCTCATGGTGTTGTCTGAACAGACACCTAATTCGGTGCAATGTGATAGAAAAACCGCAAATTCCCTCATGGTGTTGTCTGAACAGACACCTGATTTGATGCAATGTGATAGAATCCTGACTAGAAATGAGCGGAAAATTCATAGACGCCGGAATGGCTTGTGCTACTACTGTGGTGATTCTACACATGTTATCTCAGCATGCTCTAAACGTATAGCTAAGGTTGTTAGTCCTGTCACCGTTGGTAATTTGCAACCTAAATTTATTCTGTCTGTAACTTTGATTTGCTCACTGTCGTCTTATCCTGTCATGGCGTTTGTAGATTCAGGTGCTGCCCTGAGTCTTATGGATCTGTCATTTGCTAAGCACTGTGGTTTTACTCTTGAACCATTAGAAAATCCTATTCCTCTTAGGGGTATTGATGCTACGCCATTGGCAGCAAATAAACCGCAGTATTGGACACAGGTTACCATGTGCATGACTCCTGAACACCGCGAGGTGATACGTTTCCTGGTTTTACATAAAATGCATGATTTGGTTGTTTTAGGGCTGCCATGGTTACAGACCCATAATCCAGTCCTGGACTGGAAGGCTATGTCAGTCTCAAGTTGGGGCTGTCGGGGTATTCATGGGGATTCCCTGCCTGTGTCTATTGCTTCTTCTACGCCTTCGGAAGTTCCGGAGTATTTGTCTGATTATCAGGATGTCTTCAGTGAGTCTGAGTCCAGTGCACTGCCTCCTCATAGGGACTGTGACTGTGCTATAGATTTGATCCCAGGCAGTAAATTTCCTAAGGGAAGACTGTTTAATCTGTCGGTACCTGAACATACCGCTATGCGTTCATATATCAAGGAGTCTCTAGAGAAAGGACATATTCGTCCGTCTTCTTCCCCTCTTGGTGCGGGATTCTTTTTTGTGGCAAAAAAGGACGGATCTTTGAGACCTTGTATTGATTATCGGCTTTTAAATAAGATCACTGTCAAATTTCAGTATCCTTTACCGCTGTTGTCTGACTTGTTTGCCCGGATTAAAGGTGCCAAGTGGTTCACCAAGATAGACCTTCGTGGTGCGTACAACCTTGTGCGCATTAAGCAAGGTGATGAATGGAAAACCGCATTCAATACGCCCGAAGGTCATTTTGAGTACTTGGTGATGCCTTTTGGGCTCTCCAATGCGCCTTCAGTTTTTCAGTCCTTTATGCATGACATTTTCCGGAAGTATCTGGATAAATTTTTGATTGTTTATCTGGATGATATTTTGGTTTTTTCTGATAATTGGGATTCGCATGTGGAGCAGGTCAGGTTGGTCTTTAAAATTTTGCGTGAAAATTCTTTGTTTGTCAAGGGCTCAAAGTGTCTCTTTGGTGTACAGAAGGTTCCCTTTTTGGGGTTCATTTTTTCCCCTTCTGCTGTGGAGATGGACCCAGTCAAGGTCCGAGCTATTCTTGATTGGACTCAGCCCTCGTCAGTTAAGAGTCTTCAGAAGTTCTTGGGTTTCGCTAACTTCTACCGTCGTTTTATCGCTAATTTTTCTAGCATTGTGAAACCTTTGACGGATATGACCAAGAAGGGCTCCGATGTAGCTAACTGGGCTCCTGCTGCCGTGGAGGCTTTCCAGGAGTTGAAACGCCGGTTTACTTCGGCGCCTGTTTTGTGCCAGCCCGATGTCTCACTTCCCTTTCAGGTTGAGGTGGATGCTTCAGAGATTGGAGCAGGGGCCGTTTTGTCGCAGAGAGGCCCTGGTTGCTCTGTTATGAAACCTTGTGCCTTTTTCTCTAGGAAGTTTTCGCCTGCCGAGCGAAATTATGATGTGGGCAATCGGGAGTTGTTGGCCATGAAATGGGCATTTGAGGAGTGGCGTCATTGGCTCGAGGGTGCTAAGCATCGTGTGGTGGTCTTGACTGATCACAAAAATCTGATGTATCTCGAGTCTGCTAAACGCCTTAATCCGAGACAGGCCCGCTGGTCATTGTTTTTCTCCCGCTTTGATTTTGTTGTCTCGTATTTACCAGGTTCAAAGAATGTGAAGGCCGATGCTCTTTCTAGGAGCTTTGTGCCTGATGCTCCTGGAGTCGCTGATCCTGTTGGTATTCTTAAAGATGGAGTTATCTTGTCAGCTATTTCTCCGGATCTGCGACGTGTGTTGCAGAGATTTCAGGCTGATAGGCCTGAGTCTTGTCCACCTGACAGACTGTTTGTCCCGGATAAGTGGACCAGCAGAGTCATTTCCGAGGTTCATTCCTCGGTGTTGGCAGGTCACCCGGGAATTTTTGGCACCAGAGATCTGGTGGCCAGGTCCTTTTGGTGGCCTTCCTTGTCAAGGGATGTGCGGTCATTTGTGCAGTCCTGTGGGACTTGTGCTCGAGCTAAGCCTTGCTGTTCTCGTGCCAGCGGTTTGCTCTTGCCCTTGCCTGTCCCGAAGAGACCTTGGACACATATCTCCATGGATTTCATTTCTGATCTTCCGCTATCTCAGGGCATGTCCGTTATCTGGGTGATATGTGATCGCTTCTCAAAGATGGTCCATTTGGTTCCTTTGCCTAAGCTGCCTTCCTCTTCCGATCTGGTTCCTGTGTTTTTCCAGAACGTGGTTCGTTTGCACGGCATCCCTGAGAATATTGTGTCAGACAGAGGATCCCAGTTCGTTTCCAGGTTCTGGCGATCCTTTTGTAGTAGGATGGGCATTGATTTGTCGTTTTCGTCTGCTTTCCATCCTCAGACTAATGGACAGACGGAGCGAACCAATCAGACTTTGGAGGCTTATTTGAGGTGTTTTGTCTCTGCTGATCAGGACGATTGGGTGACATTCTTGCCGTTGGCTGAGTTTGCCCTTAATAATCGGGCTAGTTCCGCCACCTTGGTTTCGCCTTTTTTCTGCAACTCTGGTTTCCATCCTCGCTTTTCTTCGGGTCATGTGGAGCCTTCTGACTGTCCTGGGGTGGATTCTGTGGTGGATAGGTTGCAGCGGATCTGGAATCATGTGGTGGACAACTTGAAGTTGTCACAGGAGAGGGCTCAGCGCTTTGCCAACCGCCGCCGCGGTGTGGGTCCCCGACTACGCGTTGGGGATTTGGTATGGCTTTCTTCCCGCTTTGTTCCTATGAAGGTCTCCTCTCCCAAATTTAAACCTCGTTTTATTGGGCCTTACAAGATATTGGAAATCCTTAATCCTGTATCTTTTCGTCTGGATCTTCCTGTGTCGTTTGCTATTCACAATGTATTTCATAGGTCCTTGTTGCGGCGGTACATTGTGCCTGTAGTTCCTTCTGCTGAGCCTCCTGCTCCGGTGTTGGTTGAGGGCGAGTTGGAGTACGTGGTGGAGAAGATCTTGGATTCTCGCCTCTCCAGGCGGAGGCTTCAGTACCTGGTCAAGTGGAAGGGCTATGGTCAGGAGGATAATTCCTGGGTGGTCGCCTCTGATGTTCATGCGGCCGATTTAGTTCGTGCCTTTCATGCCGCTCATCCTGATCGCCCTGGTGGTCGTGGTGAGGGTTCGGTGACCCCTCACTAAGGGGGGGGGTACTGTTGTGAATTTGCTTTTTGCTCCCTCTAGTGGTTACTAGTTTTTTGACTCTGGTTTTTCTGTCATTCCTTTTATCCGCACCTGGGTCGTTAGTTAAGGGTGTTGCTATTTAAGCTCCCTGGACCTTCAGTTCTATGCCTGGCAACGTAGTTATCAGAGCTAGTCTGCTGTGCTCTTGTCTACTGATCCTGGTTCCAGTTATATCAGCTAAGTCTGCTTTTTGCTTTTTGCTATTTGTTTTGGTTTTGTATTTTTGTCCAGCTTGTTCCAAATATATATCCTGACCTTTGCTGGAAGCTCTAGGGGGCTGGTGTTCTCCCCCCGGACCGTTAGACGGTTCGGGGGTTCTTGAATTTCCAGTGTGGATTTTGATAGGGTTTTTGTTGACCATATAAGTTACCTTTCTTTATTCTGCTATCAGTTAGCGGGCCTCTCTGTGCTAAACCTGGTTCATTTCTGTGTTTGTCATTTCCTCTTACCTCACCGTTATTATTTGTGGGGGGCTTCTATCCAGCTTTGGGGTCCCCTTCTCTGGAGGCAAGAAAGGTCTTTTGTTTTCCTCTACTAGGGGCAGCTAGATTCTCCGGCTGGAGCGTGTCATCTAGAATCAACGTAGGAATGATCCCCGGCTACTTCTAGTGTTGGCGTTAGGAGTAGATATATGGTCAACCCAGTTACCACTGCCCTATGAGCTGGATTTTTGTATTCTGCAGACTTCCACGTTCCTCTGAGACCCTCGCCATTGGGGTCATAACACCCAGGCATATAACATGTCCAGGTGCTATTCAGGACCTCGTCCAATACCCCAGGCATATAACCTGTCCAGGTGCTATTCAGGACCTCGGTCCAACACCCCAGGCCACCAGGTCTGAAGCCCCACCATGTGCTACCTGGGGCACACCTCGGGGACTAGCACGGTACTCTTAAGCACCAGTTCGCACAGTACACACAAAACGTCTCTTTAGGTCGCACTGGCCCTTTAAGAGTCTGCATGATCTGGTCCACCAGTAATGTCTCCTTTTTTATTTTTTTTTCTTTGCTGCAACTGCAGCTACACTCCACAAAGCTCTGCATGGCTCTGCACCAGAGACTTCGTGGACCCGCCGATCCACAGCAAAACTTCGTAACCCCGCCGAGTTACAGCCAGACGCTTGTTAGCTTCGTGGACCCACCGATCCACAGCAAAACTTCGTGACCCCACCGAGCCACAGCAAGCTGACTTGAGAAAAAAAAAAACTTTGTGACCCCGCTGGGCCACAGCAATTAACTCCACATGTGCATCCTGGATCGTTCCCCGCATTCTCCACCATATGTAAGATTGCTCTTACTGAGTGTATTGGGGACACTCGCTTGGCACGGGATTCAAGTACTTAGGCACAGGTTTTCACTTTAACAGTCCATGTGGTTTATTATGGAGTCATAAGCCACAGAAATATGTACAAGCAAACAGTCTTTACATCAACTCTTCACATCATAGTATACGGCTATGAAAACGCGGTCACTAAACACGCTGAACCTCTGTGTCCAGTAATCGTGGGTGACCGCATGCTATACAGTTCATTAATTCTCCATGGGGCACAACAGGCACCAACATACGATATTACGGTTGCAGTCTCTAATCATGCTGGACCTTACCCTGTCCAGTTGCCACGGGTGACTGCACGGTTCCCCATATGCTGGGTTACCGTCTAGGAGCTCCTGCTCCACGTGCTGACTCCTGTCAGTACTCTCTCTCACAGGGAAGCTGCCAAACTGGGATCACCGTCCCGGGCAATGCCTTGCTCACCAGGCCACCTGACAGTCCAGATCCTCAGACGGGCTGTAGCTTCCCCAAATGCAGTGCCATCACAAACTCTGCACACGCGTCCTCTCTGTGCACTATTCAGGACGTCCATCCCCATCTGGGACCGTCCAACACACAGGCCCCCAGGTCCAAGGCCTCCCCCATGTGCTCTTCAGGGATCTAGTCCTACTCCCAGGACCTCCCAACACAGATGCCCTCCAGGACCTGGCACACAGGCTACTCAGGACCATCCATCTTACTCCATCATGTGACCCACATGGTCAGATTATATACTTGCAGCCACTCCCCTAGGTGGGAGGTGTGTGTGGCTATTTCAACCTTTACAACTACAGATATGCCTCCATGCATATCCTAAGGAGCACATGTAGCGCCCCCTAGCTGTAACAGGGGTCACTGCATCACAGAAGCTATATACAGTTGTGTGAATTAGTATTTGGCCTTCCTGATTTCCTATTCTTTTCCATGTTTATCCCACTTAAATGTTTCAGATCACCAAACAAATTTAAATATTAGACAAAGATAACACAAGTAAGCACAAAATGCAGTTTTTAAATGAAGGTCTTTATTATTAAGGGAAAAAGAAATCCAAACTTACAGGGCCCTGTGTGAAAAAGTGATTGCCCCCTAAACCTAATAACTGTTTGGTCCACCCTTAAATATAACAACTGCAATCATGCATTTGCAATAACTGGCAATGAGTCTTTTACAACGCTCTGGAAGAATTTTGGTCCACTCATTGTTGCAGAATTGTTGTAATTCAGCCACATTGAAGGATTTCCGAGCATAAACCAACTTTTTAAGGTAATACCACAGCATTTCAATTGGATTAAGGTCAGGACTTTGACTAGGCCACTACAAAGTCTTAATTTTGTTTTCCTTAAGCCATTCAGAGGTGGACGTGCTGGTGTGTTTTGGATCATTTTCCTGCTGCATAACCTAAGTGCTCTTAAGCTTGAGGTCAAGAACAGATGGCCGGACATTCTCCTTCAGGATTGTTTTGTAGACATCAGAATTCATGGTTCCATTTACCACAGCAAGTCTTCCAGACCTTGAAGCAGCCCCAGACTATCACACTACCACCACCATATTTTACTGTTGGTATAATGTTACTTTTCTGAAATGCTGTTTTACCTCTACACCAGATGTAATAGGACATACATCTTCAAAAAAGCTCAACTTTTGCCTTATCAGTCCACAGAGTATTTTGCCAAAAGTCTTGGGGAGCATCACAATGTTTTCTGGTAAAACTAAGATAAGCCTTTATGTTCTTAATACTCAGCAGTGGTTTTTGTCTTGGAAGTCTGCCATGCAGGCCAATTTTGTCCATTCTCTTTCTTATGGTGGATTTATAAACACTGACCTTAACTGAGTCAATTGAGGCCTGCAATTCTTTGGATATTCAATAAAAAGCCGGAAGAAAAGTAAAAGCGCAACAGGGTCTTATCTGGATAATAAGAGATACCTATAATCAGATTTTACTCACCAGATAGAGCCTAAACACAAGCTTATAGAAATTAGCTGCTGCAGATCCACCGGTTTCCTCGTGACTAGCCAGAGTAAGAAAAAAAGGGATAAAAAGGTGGATTAATGCTTGAGAGATAGAAGTCCAAATGGACATTCAGATGAAAAGATTGTATTATTCAACGCGTTTCGGGCACTATGACTCCTTCATCAGGAAACCACTAAAGTATATACATAGGCACATGTTTGACATTTCTTAAATAAGTCCAAACTGTCTGTTCAGAGAGGAAGAGGGCTAGAACTCTAGTGCCACCTATTGGAAGTAGCAATCCTAACAGTCAATGTGGACCCTTTAATGAGCCTTGTCACATGACTTAGGATAAAAGCCAAACCAGAATCTCAATTTGCAGACACTGTGTTTCGGGGTACTGCCCCCCGTCAATGCAAAGTGGAGATCTGGTTTGGCTGATTGAGAGGCGTCTGACCGGGATCCAAGAAGTATAGTCTCTCCTTCCTTCCAATAGGTGGCACTAGAGTTCTAGCCCTCTTCCTCTCTGAAGAGACAATTTACATATTTCCCAGAGGAGCATTGCGGCTTTAAGTCTCCTCACCTCTACATGCTTAACATGTTACTCTCCGCAAAGAGAGATGATACTTCTTGGATCTTAAATAAGTCCCAAATTTAAAAAAAAATGGGGCCAATAGCATCACATGACATGTCAAAGTTAAAAAAGTCCAATATCATACAGACTTATATACTTACAAATGGTCTATTTCTAACATAATGTTTATTACATCTTTTGTAGGAATAAGAAAAACCAGGAAGAAACCAAAAGAACAAAGAAACAGCTCATGGCTAGCCATAGATACACATGCCGGTACCCGAAAAAGGAAAAAAAAAAGGAAAAAATAAAGGAAGTGAGTGGTGGCATTCTCTCTTCTTTTTTTTTCTTTTTCGGGTGCCGTCATGTGTATCTACAGCTAGCGCCATGAGCTGTTATAATGACTAGGATCTACTAGTATATTATATATTTTTACAATATGCTTCTACAATGAATACAGGATTTCATGGTTTTAAATGTTTTAATTATTTTTGGTGCAATCCTTGAATCTAGTGCCTTTTTTTTATTATATACTCGTTGCTCGGGTTTTCCTGAGCATGCTCGGGTGATCTCCGAGTATTTGTTAGTGTTCAGAGATTTAGTTTTTCTTGCCTCAGCTGAATGATTTACAGCTAATAGCCAGGTTGAGTACATGTGGGGGTTGCCTGGTTGCTAGGGAATCCCCACATGTAATCAAGCTGGCTAATAGCTGTAAATCATTCAATCTCCGAACACTAACCAATACCCGGAGATCACCCGAGCGTGCTCTGGAAAACCCGAGCAACGAGTATATTTGCTCATTACTATTTATGATATATATTTTTACACACAACAAAAGAACACTCGTTTCTCTTTTAATATATATTTTTTTATTTATAGTATATTTTAGTAAAGTTGTTTTTCTTACATTTCCCTTTGATTTAACATGAATCCATAGGGTTGGTGGCATGTCTGATGACGTGTGGCTGGGTGAGTCCACCCTTGAGAGGGGTTGTTTTTATCTGTGGGTTCTCATCCCCTTGTGCATACATTTTTATTTTCTCGGTGGCATTTCTTAGTTCTTTTAGTTTCTTCCTGATTATTCTTAATCCTACAAAACATGTAATAAAGATTATGTTAGAAATGGACCATTTGTAAGTAAATAAGTCTGTATGATATTCGACTTTTTAACTTTGACATGTCATGTGATGCTATTGGCCCCATTTTTTGGAATTTGGGACTTATTTAAGAACTGTCAAACAGGTGCCTATGTATATACTTTAGTGGTTTCTTGATGAAGGAGTCATAGTACTCCGAAACGCGTTGAATAAAGCCACTTTTTCATCTGAATATCATTTGGACCTCTATCTTTCAAGCAGCGCAGAGTTAATCCACCTTTTCATCCCATTTTTTTTTCCTATTCTTTGGATATTGTTATGGGGTCTTTTGTGATCTCTTGGATTAGTCATTGCTGCGCTCTTGTCTTAATTTTGGTCAGTCAGCCACTCCGGGGAAGGTTCATCACTGTTCTATGTTTTCACTACTTGAAGATAATGGCTCTCACTGTGGTTTGCTGGAGTCCAAATGCTTTAGAAATAGTTTTATGACATTTTCCAGATTGATAAATCTCAATTACTTTGTTTCTCATTTGTTGCAGAATTTCTTTGGCATGCAGCATGATGTCTAGCTTTTGTTTGAGGATCTCTTGGCGTACTTCACTTTTTCAGGCAGGTTTTATTTAACCCCTTTCAGCCAGCTGACGGAATAGTACGTCAGCTGGCAGAACCCCCGCTGTTTTGTACAGCTGACATGTGTGCGCAATGAACGCGAGCGGAATCGCGATCCACCCGCGCCCATTAACTAGTTAAATGCCGCTGTCAAGCACTGACAGCGGCATTTAACTAGCGCTCCCGGCCGCACCGCTGACCCCCGTCACATGATTGGGGTCATCGGTGCATTGCCATAACAACCAGAGGTCTCCGTGAGACGTCTATGGTTGTTGATGGCCGATTACTTTGAGCGCCACCCTGTGGTCGGCGTTCAAAGCAACCCAGCATTTCTGCTACATAGAGGTGATCTGTGCTTCACCTCTATGTAGCAGAGGCGATCGTGTAGTGCATGCTTCTAGCCTCCTATGGAGGCTATTGAAGCATGCCAAAATTAAAAAAAAAAAAGTGTTTAAAAATATAAAAAAAATAAAAAATATTTAAAAGTTCAAATCACCCCCCTTTCGCCCCAATCAAAATAAAACAATAAAAAAAAAATCAAACCTACACATATTTGGTATCGCCGCGTTCAGAATCGCCTGGTGTTAGGGTTGGCAGAATGCACCGAATATATTTATTTGATGGGATAGGTGCGTTCGCAACCTGGGATCCACCGTGCAGGAAAGAACCTGCTGCTAAGTAAGGCGGCGAAGCGTAATAGAATAAACGAACTCTGTTTCTTCACAGAGCCCATAGTAAAGAGAACGCTGTGCCCTGTTTAGCTCACAGGGGACACAGCTACTGTGTAGGGCCAACAGTGGTCATGCAGTCTAACTAACATGCAGCTCCTCTCCGGTGGAGCCGCAATTCTATCGGCTATTAGCCAGCCCTGAATTCACACATAGACTCCTCGCCGGAGGTGCCAGCATTCTAGGGGCTTATTTCAACCGGGTCCCTGACTGCATATACAAAACTCCTCGCCGGAGGTGCCAGCATTCTAGGGGCTTATTTCAGCCAGGTCCCTGACCACACACACGACCACACTGGCGCTGAGCTCGTACATATTTGACACTAGCGCATGGCCGTGCGGTCATGAGAACCTTATATAGCTGCAACACCTACAGGACCTTCTAAGAAGGACCAATGGAAGGCTGCCACAGAACTTGATCAGGTACAGGACCTTCCTGGAGGACCAATGGAAGTTGCTGCAGTACCTGAGCATGTGACCCTTGATCTCCACTGAGAGATCTTACTCTGGGCATGCTCAGTGTGTGCAAAGCAGGACTTAGTCCCAGAAAAGCCTGCTCGCCGCAGATCAGTGCAGGGTACAATAGCAGAGCCTGGAGAGGCAGCAGTAACCCTTTGCACAATATCAGACTCAGTGAGACGCTGGGACCGACGTCTCCGCTGAGCAGGCTCCACTGCGGCCGATGCAGAATGGGAGACCGCAGCAGACACGGCTCGAGATTCCCCCTGTGCAGCAGCGGGAACTCGACTCCTAACATTACTCCCCCCTCCTAGGGGCCCCCCTCCTTGAGCCCCGCTACGGTCAAAAGCTGCAATGAGCAGCGGAGCCCAAATTTGCTCCACAGGTTCCCAGGTTCTATCTTCTGGACCGTGACCCTTCCAGTCCACCAGATAAAATTTCTTGCCACGTACCTGTTATGAGCTGGTGGTTTAGGAGCAACATGGGACGTGCTCTGGAGGAGGTGGTACCTGTACTGACCGCAGTTCCTGAGCTTAACACAACACTAGAAGTAGCCGTGGGATGTTCCTGCTGTCACTCCCTAGACACCTCGTCACAGCCGGAGGACTAACTACCCCTAAAGATAGAAACAGGAAACCTATCTTGCCTCAGAGAAAATCCCCAAAGGATAGGACAGCCCCCCACAAATATTGACTGTGAGTGGAGAGGGAAATGACATATGCAGAATGAAACCAGGATGTAGCAAAGGAGGCCAGTCTAACTAGATAAATAGAACAGGAAAGAATTCTGTGCGGTCAGTATTAAAAACTAGAAAAATCCACCACAGAGTTTACAAAAATCTCCACACCTGACTAAAGGTGTGGAGGGTAAATCTGCTTCCCAGAGCTTCCAGCTTAACTGAATAAATCCATACTGACAAGCTGGACTAGAAAAAACATAGAAAGTGCAGAAAGATTAAGTCCACAACAAGTGGACTGCAAAAGAACAAAGCAAGGACTTATCTTTGCTGAACTGGTCAGAATATCAGGGAAATCCAAGCAGAGATGTGAATCCAACCAGGAACCATTGACAACTGGCACAGGCTGAAGGATAGAACCAGGCTAAATAGTCGAGCCAGAAAGACAATCAGTGGAAGCAGCTGCTGACTACTAAATCCAAGGAGCAGCAGTACCACTTAAAACCACCGGAGGGAGCCCAAGAGCAGAACTCGCAAAAATGCCACTTACAACCACCGGAGGGAGCCCAAGAGCGGAATTCACAACACGTACCACCTTGCACCCCACGATAGCATTCACCTCAAACTCATCCGAGGATGAACCCGATGTCCCGGCAGATGACTCAGAAAACCGGGACAAATGAACGGGCTTTAAGAGGGAAACGTGAAAAGTGTCGGTGATACCAAGGCGTGGAGGAATAGCCAAACGGTAGACCACAGGGTTGACCTGTTCCAGAACCTTGAACGGGCCAATGTAGTGAGGCACAAACTTAGTGGACTCAACTCGCAGCCTGATGTTACGGGCAGAGAGCCACACTAAGTCGCCAGGAGCAAAGGTCGGAGCGGGGCGCCGGTGTGTATCAGCAGAAACCCTCATTCTCTCCTTGGAGGCCCGGATGGCATCCTGTGTGCGGTCCCAGATGTCACGTGCCTCCACCGCCCAGTCTGCCACCCTAGAATCGGTGGATGACATGGGCATGGGCACAGGGACACGCGGATGCTGGCCTTAATTAAGGAGAAAAGGAGTCTGCCCAGTGGTATCGGCTACGGCGTTGTTCAAGGCAAATTTCACCCAAGGTAGCAAAGATGCCCAATCATCCTGCCTAGCAGAGACAAAATGTCGCAAGTATGTCACCAGAGTCTGGTTGGTCCTCTCTACCAACCCATTCGTCTCGGGATGGTATGCAGAGGAGAGATTCAACTCTATGCTGAGTAAACGGCAGAGCTCTCTCCAAAACCGAGACGTGAACTGGGGACCCCGGTCACTGACAATTTTATCAGGCATTCCATGTAAATGGAAAATGTGCTGTAAGAATAACGCCACCAAGGCCCGTGCAGAAGGTAACTGTGGAAGCGGCACCAAGTGCAGCATCTTAGAGAAATGATCGGTGACAACCCAGATAACGGTGCAGCTACGTGACTTGGGTAAGCCCACCACGAAGTCCATCCCGACCATTTCCCAAGGCCTGTCTGCCACTGGTAGGGGGTAAAGCAACCCAGCAGGCCGTTGCCGAGGAGACCGATTCTGGGCGCAGGAAACGCACGCCCGAATATAGTCCCCGACATCACGGGCCATATGCGGCCACCAGTACGTTCTCGCCAAAAGCTCGGATGTCCTTTTGGTCCCAAAATGCCCACCCACTCTGGACGAGTGAGCCCAAGAGAGAACCTCTGGTCGCAAATTCGCTGGCACGAAAGTCTTGCCCGGGGGCACAGACTCTAGCGAAACCGGAGCTACAGTTCTCAGGCTCTCAGAAGGGACAATAAGCCGAGGCTCCTCCTCATCCTCCTCAGATGACACTACGGAGCGGGAGAGAGCGTCGGCGTGAATGTTCTTCTCCCCGGAGAGAAAATGAAGAGTAAAATGAAACCGGGAGAAGAACAGGACCATCTAGCCTGGTGAGAATTCAGCCGCTGGGCCGTCTGTAGATATACCAAGTTTTTGTGGTCAGTGAAAACCTGGAAGGGAAAGCGAGCTCCCTCAAAGAAATGTCTCCACTCTGAGAAAGCCAACTTCATGTCTAGCAACTCCCTGTCCCTGATGGAATAATTCCTCTCTGCCGGTGTGAAGGTCTTGGAGAAGAAGGAGAATGGATGCTTCCGACCTTGAGCATCCTTTTGGAAAAGGACTGCTCCAGCACCGACGGATGAGGCATCCACCTCCATGATAAATGGCTTATCTACATCGGGGCAATGTAGAATGGGAGCACTAGCGAAGTGTGACTTAAAGGGAACCTATCACCCCGTTTTTTAAAAATTAGATAAAAATAGTGTGAAATAGGGGCAGAGCTGGGCTTTACATTAGTGCATTTTTGGTGCCTTTACACCCCCGTTAGGCTGCCGAAATACCTTTGTGAAGTGGCCGTTTTGTCCTGTCACTCAAGTTGGTCAGGTCGGATGGGCGTGGTCACAGCGCTGTTTCTCCCCCAGATCAGGCTCATCATTACGTTGGTGGCGTAGTGGTGTGCGCATGTCCAAAGAGAAGATCCACTGCCCAGGAGATTCAAAACAGCGCGGTCTTCGCTATTCGCCGTTTACCGGTGGGCGCGGCCATCTTTCCTGTGGCTGCGCGTGCGCAGATGGAGCGCTCTGCTGCCCGGGGCTTCAGGAAAATGGCCGCCGCGATCTCCATCTGCGCACGCGCGGAATCCCGCGGCCATTTTCCTGAAGCCCCGGGCAGCAGAGCGCTCCATCTGCGCACGCGTGGCCACAGGAAAGATGGCCGCGCCCACCGGTAAACGGCGAATAGCGAAGACCGCGCTGTTTTGAATCTCCTGGGCAGTGGATCTTCTCTTTGGACATGTGCACACCACTACGCCACCAACGTAATGATGAGCCTGATCTGGGGGGAGAAACAGCGCTGTGACCACGCCCATCCGACCTGACCAACTTGAGTGACAGGACAAAACGGCCACTTCACAAAGGTATTTCGGCAGCCTAACGGGGGTGTAAAGGCACCAAAAAGGCACTAATGTAAAGCCCAGCTCTGCCCCTATTTCACACTATTTTTATCTAATCTTTAAAAAACGGGGTGATAGGTTCCCTTTAACCGAGAGGAAGGCCTTGGAGACATCCTCTGACCACAACTTGGGATTTGCTCCCTTCTTGGTGAGGGCAACCAAGGGAGCTACCAAAGTTGAGAAGTGTGGGATGAACTGACGATAGTAATTAATGAACCCCATAAAGTGCTGCACCGCTTTAAGAGAATGGGGTTCCTGCCAGTCCATCACAGCCTGTAGCTTGGCAGGATCCATAGCCAAACCCTGGGCAGAGATGATATAACCAAGGAAAGGCAAGGACTCCTGCTCAAACACACACTTCTCCAACTTGGCGTAGAGGGAGTTTGCCCGTAAGAGGTCGAAGACTTTGCGAACATCTCTCCGATGGGAGTCAATATCTGGAGAGTAAATGAGAATATCATCCAGATAGACTACGACCGAGGTGGTGAGCATATCCCGGAAGATGTCGTTCACAAAGTCTTGGAAAACGGCTGGGGCATTACAGAGCCCGAAGGGCATCACCAGATATTCATAGTGCCCATCCCTGGTGTTAAAAGCCGTCTTCCATTCGTCCCCCTCATGGATGCGAATCAGGTTGTAAGCACCCCGCAGATCTAATTTTGTAAATACCCTTGCTCCCCGTAGCCTATCAAAAAGCTCAGATATCAGGGGTAATGGGTACTTGTTCTTAACGGTGATGGCGTTAAGACCCCTGTAGTCTATGCATGGATGTAAGTCTCCACTCTTCTTCTGTATGAAGAAGAACCCAGCCCCTGCAGGTGACACTGACTTCTTAATTAATCCTCTTGCCAGATTTTCTTGGATGTACTGAGACATTGCCCCCGTCTCTGGGAGAGATAACGGATAGACTCGACCCCGGGGAGGCTCAGCACCAGGCAAGAGGTCAATAGGACAGTCATAGGGGTGGTGAGGCGGAAGGGTCTCCGCAGCCCATTTGGAGAACACATCCGCATAGGGCCAATAGTGCTTAGGGAGAGAGGAAAGATCTGCGGATACCTCTGTTGTAGCAACCTGAACGCACTCCCTCTGACATCTACCCTCACAGGATTTACTCCATCCCAATATTCTCCCTGAGGACCACTCTATATGAGGAGAATGATTGCGTAGCCATGGTATCCCCAACAGGACGTCATCACTTCCCTCAGGAATGACTAATAGGGAGATAATCTCCTGATGTGATGGAGACACAGAAAGAGTGAAAGGAATGGTTTGGTGGGTAATCTGTGAGGGTAGTGTCGACCCATTTACCACTCAAACGGTTACTGGTTTGGCGAGCATCACCAGGGGTATTGCGTGTCGCTGGGCGAAAGCGGATGACATAAAATTACCCTCCGCCCCAGAGTCCATGCATAGCTCTACCATAAGAGTGGATGGGCCTATGGAAATTGTCCCCTTGAAGGCCAACTTAGAGGCAAACGTCGCCGTGTCTAGTGTACCTCATCCAACTGCCACTAGACGCTGACGTTTCCCCGACCACTGAGGACACTTGGAGGCAAGATGTCCTGACTGCCGGCAAACATGACAGACCTTAAGTGCACGAGCAGACTGGGACTTGGATCCCGCTCGTGTCACCTCTATGGCCTCATGTGACTCGGACGCCTGGACTGGAGATTCCAAAGGTCTGGCGAAGGTGGGAGCCAACCGAAACCTCTGCCTACACTGGGCTCGCTCCAACCTTCGCTCGTGAAAACGAAGGTCTATGCGAGTTGATACAGCTATGAGCTCCTCCAGTGTGGCGGGAATCTCCCTAGTGGCCAAAGCGTCCTTCACATGGTCAGCCAGCCCCCTCCAAAATACGGGAATGAGGGTTTTATCTGCCCATTCCAACTCAGATGCTAATGTCCGGAAGCGAACGGCAAAATGGCTGACCATGGTTGAACCCTGAGTCAAAGCCAGCAGTTGGAGCACTGTATCATGGGTGACTTGAGGTCCTACAAAGACCTGTTTCAGAGTGTCCAGAAACCGAGGAACACTCCGCACCACATGATCGTTGCGCTCCCACAGCGGCGTAGCCCACTCCAACGCTCTAAATCCAGACTGAAGAAAAGGACAGCGCCACACCGGATAGTGAAAAGCAGCTCACATATTTATTCTGCCTCCTGCGGCAACGTTTCGGTCCGAAGACCTTTGTCAAGCCGCAGGAGGCAGAATAAATATGTGAGCTGCTTTTCACTATCCGGTGTGGCGCTGTCCTTTTCTTCAGTCTGGATTTGGATGTTCTATCTGGGATGGACCCCCTGGTGAGGACGTGCGCCCTGATGTCCATAGAGACTATATAATTATAGGGTGCGGCTTTACTGCTTTTTTTGTAACTTGCACTCCAACGCTCTGTCCGATAGGAGAGAGATTATGAATCCCACCTTTGCCCGCTCTGTGGGAAAACGTGCAGCCAGGAGCTCGAGGTGTATACCACACTGGCTCACGAAACCCCTACAGGACTTACTGTCCCCAGAGTATCTCTCAGGCAATGGGAGGTGAGATAAAGTCGGAATAGAGGTGGCAGTGGGTAAAGCTGCTGCAGCCACGCTAGTAGCCTGAACAGCTATTGCGGTAACATCCACCGCCGAGGTTGCACGCTCAAGAGACGCCAACCGGCCCTCCTGCAGCTGGATGTACCCCTGCAATCGCTGTTCATCTGCCATTACTTAGCCAGATCCTGGCGTTAGTGTACTATTAGGGTTGGCGGAACGCACCGAATATATTTATTAGATGGGATAGGTGCGTTCGCAACCCGGGATCCACCGTGCAGTAAAGAACCTGCTGCTAAGTAAGGCGGCGAAGCGAAATAGAATAAACAAACTCTGTTACTTCACAGAGCCCGTAGTAAAGAGAACACTGTGCCCTGTTTAGCTCACAGGGGACACAGCTACTGTGTAGAGCCGACAGTGTTCATGCAGTCCAACCAACACGCAGCTCCTCTCCGGTGGAGCCGGAATTCTATCGGCTATTAGCCAGCCCTGAATTGACACATAAACTCCTCACCGGAGGTGCCAGCATTCTAGGGGCTTATTTCAGCCGGGTCCCTGACCACACACACGACCACACTGGCGCTGAGCTCGCACATATTTGACACTAGCGCATGGCCGTGCGGTCATGAGAACCTTATATAGCTGCAGCACCTACAGGACCTTCCAAGAAGGACCAATGGAAGGCTGCCACAGAACTTGATCAGGCACAGGACCTTCCTGGAGGACCAATGGAAGTTGCTGCAGTACCTGAGCATGTGACCCTTGATCTCCACTGAGAGATCTTACCCTGGGCATGCTCAGTGTGTGCAAAGCAGGACTTAGGGTACCGTCACACAGTGCAATTTTGATCGCTACGACGGTACGATTCGTGACGTTCTAGCGATATCGTTACGATATCGCAGTGTCTGACACGCAGCAGCGATCAGGGATCCTGCTGAGAATCGTACGTTGTAGCAGATCGTTTGGAACTTTCTTTCGTCGCTTGATCACCCGCTGACATCGCTGGATCGTTGTGTGTGACAGCGATCCAGCGATGCGTTCGCTGGTAACCAGGGTAAACATCGGGTAACTAAGCGCAGGGCCGCGCTTAGTAACCCGATGTTTACCGTGGTTACCAGCGTAAAAGTAAAAAAAAAAAAACTGTACATGCTCACCATCTGATGTCCGTCCGGTCCCTTGCCGTCCGCTTCCCGCTCTGACTGTCTGCCGGCCGGAAAGTGAGAGCAGATCACAGCGGTGACGTCACCGCTGCACTCTGCTCTCACTGTACGGCCGGATCTGTCAGAGCAGGAAGCGGACGGCAAGGGACCGGACGGACATCAGATGGTGAGCATGTACGGTTTTTTTTTTTTTACTTTTACGCTGGTAACCACGGTAAACATCGGGTTACTAAGCGCGGCCCTGCGCTTAGTTACCCGATGTTTACCCTGGTTACCCGGGGACTTCGGCATCGCTCCAGCGCCGTGATTGCAACGTGTGACCGCAGTCTACGACGCTGGAGCGATAATCATACGATCGCTGCGACGTCACGGATCGTGCCGTCGTAGCGATCAAAATTGCACTGTGTGACGGTACCCTTAGTCCCAGAAAAGCCTGCTCGCCGCAGATCAGTGCAGGGTACAATAGCAGAGCCTGGAGAGGCAGCAGTAACCCTTTGCACAATATCAGACTCAGTGAGACGCTGGGACTGACGTCTCCACTGAGCAGGCTCCACTGCGACTGATGCAGAATGGGAGACCGCAGCAGACACAGCTCGAGATTCCCCCTGTGCAGCATTGGGAACTCGACTCCTAACACCTGGTCTATCAATAAAAATAAAGGATTAACCTGAACGCTAAATGGCGTAACGAGAAAAAAAATCAAAACGCCAAAATTACATTTTTTTGTTCGCCGTAACATTGCATTAAAATGCAATAACTGGCGATCAAAAGAATGTATCTGCACCAAAATGGTATAATTAAAAACGCCAGCTCGGCACGCAAAAAATAAGCCCTCATGCGACCCCAGATCATGAAAATTGGAGACGCAACGGGTATCGGAAAATGGCGCAATTTTTTTTTTTTAGCAAACTTTGGTATTTTTTTTACCACTTAGATAAAAGAGAACCTGGACATGTTTGGTGTCTATGAACTTGTAATGACCTGGAGAAGCATAATGGCAGGTTAGTTTTAGCATTTGGTGAACCTAGCAAAAAAGCCAAATAAAAAACAAGTGTGAGATTGCACTTTTTTTGCAATTTCATCGCACTTGGAATTTTTTTCCCATTTTCTGTTACACGGCATGGTAGAACCAATGATGTCGTTCAAAAGTACATCTCGTGCCGCAAAAAATAAGCCCTCACATGGCCATATTGACAGAAAAATAAAAAAGTTATGGCTCTGGGAAGGAGGGGAGCGAAAAACGAAAACGAAAAAACGGAAAAAGCTTCGGGGGTGACCAAAACCTATCTTCATCTTGACCAGGCCAAATTTTACAATTCTGACCTGTGTCATTTTATGAGGTAATAACTCTGAAACACTTCAACGGATCCCACCAATTCTGGGAAAGTTTTATTGTGACATATTCTACTTCATGACAGTGGTAAAATTTGTCAATATGATTTGCATTTATTTGTAAAAATAATGTCAATTTGGTGAAAATTTTACAATTTTCAAACTTTTAATTTGTATGCCCTTAAATTAGAAATTATGTCACTTATGTCACAAAAATTAGTTAATAAATAACCTTTACTACATCTACTACTTTACATCAGCACAATTTTTGAAACATTTTTTTTATAGGAAGTAATCTTTTTTGGGAGACTACATCACATATGAAGTGACTTTGAGGGGCCTCTATGATAGAAAGTACCCAAAAGTTACAACTTTCTAAAAACTAAACCTGTCAAAGTGTTCAAAATAACATTCAAGAAGTTTATTAACCCTTCAGATGCTTCACAGGAATTAATGGAATGTGGAAGGAAAAAATAAACTTTTAACTTTTTTTCACAAAAATGTTACTTTAGAACCAAGTTTTTTTTTAATTTTTACAAGGGTAACAGGAAAATTGGACCCCCAAAATTGTTGGGCTATTTCTCCTGAGTATGCCAATACCACATATGTGGGGGAAAACCACTATTTCAGCACACGGCAGGGCTCGGAGGGGAAGGAGCGCCATTTGACTTTTTGAATGTAAAATTTTCTGGAATACTTATCGGACACCATGTCGCATTTGGAGAGCCCCTGATGTGTATAAACAGTGGAAACCGCTCACAAGTGACCCCATTTTGCAAACTAGAACCTTCAGGGAACTTATTTGAATGTGTGATCAGCACCTGGAACCCCCAGGTGCTTCACAGAACTTTATATAACGTTGAGCCGTAAAACTACAAGCTCTGGAAGTTTAGTCCATGCCATTGAAAGATTATTCTTACTGTGCTGTGTGTTAAAGCTCAGTAGTTGAAGTTTGGACGAGTTGTGGTGTTCTGTAGTTTGCTGTTGTACGTGTGTGCTTATCTCCTGTTAACTTTTCCTATTTAGTATATTCCACCCTGTCCATATCCTCCTCCCTATTGTTGGTTAGTGCTTTTGAATGGTAGAGGTTTTCTGCTATCCCAGTTTTGATTTTGTGTCTAGTTTACCTTTCATTTCTGTCTTATTCCTCATGGTTTGAGGGAGGGCACAGGCTACGATTTTTACAGGAGCATTGTAACATCAAAGACTCGGGCCTCTCTACCTTTAAGAGTACCCTTGGGACAGGGATAGTTAGGGTCCCAGCTCTAGGGACAGTTTGAGCCCCCTCTTCCTTATTGGAGACCGCCACAGTGTGACATTTTCAATGGCCTCACTTTTTTGGATCTTGTTATGGATCCTGTCACAGCTATTGCAAAACAATTTCAGGGTCTGTCTCTTGAACTGCCAGACCTGCAGTCTAGGGTCTCACAGCAGCAGACTGTTGGTCTGGCAGGCAGTGAGGCTGAATCTGAACCTAAGGTGGTCCCCCTGGGTAGGTTTTCTGAGTGACAGAATACATTTGTAATTTTTCATAAAATCTGCAAGCTTTATTTTAGGCTTCATCCTAGTTCATCTGGGAGTGAGGAGCAACAGGTTGGGATTGTTATTTCTCTCCTTCGTGGAGATCCTCAATCCTGGGCCTTTTCACTTCCAGCAGACTCACTGTCTCTCCAGTCAGTTGATGGGTTTTTGAGGCTCTAGGCCTTGTGTATGATGATCTGGACTGTGTCTCTCTTGCTGAGTCTAAGCTATGTAAGCTCTAGCTCCAGCAGAGAGACCGGCTGGCAGAGGAATTCTGGTCAGGCTTCCATAGATGGGCCACTGACACCCGCTGGAATGCTCCTGCTATTTTGAGTCAGTTTTTCAGGGCCTGTCAGAAAGATTAAAAGACACACTAGAGCTTTATGAAACTCCTGAGTCGTTGGAGGCCACCATTGCTCAGGCCATACACGTAGATGCCTCAGGGATAGACCAGTTGTGAGTATGCCCCCCATGGTACTCCCTAAAACCGAGGTTCTCCCTGTGTGCGCTGATGAACCAAAGCAGTTAAGAGAGGCCTCCACTCAGTATGAATCTCTTGCGGTTCGCCGCAAAACGGGGTGGTGTTTTTTTTTCTGTGGTCAAAAAGGGCATTTTGTTTGGGTCTGTCCTTCTTTACAAAAACTCAAAAAGCCGTTGAAAAACTTCTAACCCTCCGCATGTGTATCTCAGTTTTTCTTACATGCGGAAGTGGTTATTAGTATGAAAACTGAGAAAATATCTATTCTTTTGGATAGTGAGGTGGAAGTAAATATGGTTGATGCTTGGGTCGCACAGGACCTTGGTCTTCCCTGTAGCACTCTGGCCAAGCCCATTCCCATATTTGCAATTGACTCTGCACCTTTTGGTCAGGGAAATTTTACGCAAGTAGTGCATAATGTGAACCTGGACATAGGGGCTCTTCCTAGGCAGCTCCTTTCCTGTTATGTCTTAGAAGGTCTCCATACTAGAGATAAGTGAACTTTTCAAGGTTCAATTGAATTCGCAGAACGTTTAGACGTTTGACGAACAGTTTGACGAACGTACCCAAACACCATTAGATTTAATGGGAGGCCAAACCAAACACATACACAACACCTTTAAGGGGTGTCAAAAAGCTTCCCAAACAGCTAAAATTAGGGGCAGGCATCATGAAAAGTGTCATCAATTGACAGTAGAAATTAGCAAATGGCACAGCAGTAGTCAGCCATCTGCCATTAATGAGGTATTAGGGCCTGGCCCAGCATTTACAGTTTGGGATTGAAGTTTCAATGAGGATCCGGTGGTTAAGGGAGCAGTGTAAGCCTTCTTAGCTGGGAGACCTTATACCTCATGCAACACCTACAATTTTTTTTATTCCAGCTACACTCATATGGCACAAACATCAGCTTTCATTAACATTAACACCTAACCTACGTACACGTCAAACACCAAGCCTATTCCCCCTTCCACCACAACTAGTGTTGAGCGATACCTTCCGATATTTTAAAGTATCGGTATCGGATTGCATCGGCCGATATCCAAAAAATATCAGATATCGCCGATACCGATACCCGATACCAATACAAACCAATGGGACACAAATATCGGATGTGATCCTGGATGGTTCCCAGGGTCTGAAGGAGAGGAAACTCTCCTTCAGGCCCTGGGATCCATATTCATGTAAAAAATAAAGAATAAAAATAAAAAATATGGATATACTCACCCTCGGACGAGCCCTGGCTGTCACCGCTGCAACCGGCAGCCTCCGTTCCTAAGAATGCAGAGTGAAGGACCTTCGATGACGTCACGGCTTGTGATTGGTCGCGTGACCGCTCATGTGACCGCTCACGCGACCAATCACAAGCCGCGACGTCATCGCAGGTCCTACACTCACTGCATTCTTAGGAACGGAGGCTGCCGGTTGCACCGCTGAGGTCCAGGGTCTGTCGGAGGGGTGAGTATATCCATATTTTTTATTTTTATTCTTTATTTTTTACATGAATATGGATCCCAGGGCCTGAAGGAGAGTCTCCTCTCCTCCAGACCCTGGGAACCATACGCACCGCACACGCCTGGGAACTTATAGGAACTTCCGATTCCGATTTCCGATATCACAAAAATATCGGAACTCGGTATCGGAATTCCAATACAGCGAATATCGGCCGATACCCGATATTTGCAGTATCGGAATGCTCAACACTAACCACAACCTCACTTTTTCCTACTTATGTTGTAAGCAGCCTTCCCCTCTTGTAACCTGCTGTTTCACAATCTTAGGGCCACACCTGTCAGTCACCTGTCACTAAATAAACAATCACTATTTATTTTCTTAGACAGTGTGCCTGAACATCACTGTTATACCTAACAATTTTTAAGTGGAAATATGGCCTTTGATTTGTCACTAAAACACAGTTTTATCTTTGGATTAGCTAATTGGCCCTCTAGGATGCAACCCAATATTAGGCACACACGTGATCAGATGCTATTGTGGTTTAATAAAGAGAGTACATACAAACGTTTCGGTCATAGACCTTCTTCAATGTACTAAACAAAATGATAAATGATAAATAAATAAAGTATATACAATAAATACATTCAATTAATGGTCTCATGTAAATACAAATGGCTGAAAAAATTGCAACTGCTCAGAGGATAACCACGTACTGAATTTACCAGTCTCTAGTGAAAAGCAGTTATCATGAAGAAACGTGCCAATAGTCATGCACTAGTGGTGAAAGGAAATTATTTCATAGTGACCGTTGGAGTGAAATAATAAGTAGGGAAGGAAAAAGAAGACCTACCCTCTCACAGAGAGAATGTCTAGTAGAAATTTTGGGGATGAATGGACCTGTAAGTATGTATGCAAAATCTCAGACTAATTAAGCATGTGGTAGCGCACATTTAGGTAGTAATAAAGCTCAACATACCCCTTATAGTATCTGTAAGTGGTGATAACAGGCTATGCGTCAGTCAGGCACTGTGGGGAGAAATGAAATTGCTACCGAAGACCTGGAATAACGCTCAGGGGGAAGTGCTCCGTGAGTCATGATGTGTCCAGCTTACCTAAGGTGTACCTGTCCCGGACGCGGTGTCCACCGCTTGTCCTCAGTGTGAGGAAGCTGCCGTGTTAATGCCATTTATGTGCGCGTTCAAAGACGCGCTACCGGAAGTGCCTGACCGGAAGTGACCTAGCGGTGTGGGTATGGCTAAGTTGCGTTCCACTATTGCTGGAGTGGGTGGGGCCGTGCGTTCCACTGCGGGCATGCGCAGTGAAGAGGTGCCCTGTCATTCTGAGATGCAAGATCAGATCCTCCAAAGTGGTGAAAAGTCATTTTAGCTGACAAGTGGTGAAACGTGATCGTTCTTGGTGACCATTAGCAGTGAGTTTTAGCAGGGGAGATCTATATTCCAGTCAATATTAATAAAGCCGATTCTGTGAAAGAGAGATAATAGAATTAGAATGGAAATCACAGATTAATATCAGCATATTAAATCGCAATACTTTACATCAAAAATGGCATTATAAGGGTCACATTAGAAGAGCAAAATCCACTCAGTTCATCATGCATTAAGAGAGGAAGGATTGGATATCGTAGTCTCTGTTCAAGCCCCTTGGGGCTAAAGTCTGTAATTCATGTATCCAGTAGGCCTCCCTCTTTTTTAGGAGGCCTATCCTGTCACCCCCTCTACGTGGTGGCGTTACCTGCTCAATCACTTGAAATCTTAGCTGGGCAATGGTATGGCCCTGAGTGATGAAGTGATAGGGAATAGGTAGTAAGGTGTTTTTGCATCTTATCGTGGATTTATGCTTTGAGATCCTTTGCTTGATGGGTTGAGTTGTTTCCCCCACGTAATAAAGTCCGCACGGGCATTTAATTATATAAATTACATATGCCGAATCGCATGTAAAGAAGCCTTTAATGGGGTATTCCTTACCATTGTGTGGATGGTATACAGTCGTACCTCTTTGTATGTTGTTACACTGTATGCACTGCAGGCATGGAAATGTGCCTGTCCTTGGATTGGTGAGGAAACGTTGTCTGGGTATAGATTGTGAACTCCCTATATCTGCTCTTACCAACTTATCACGTATGTTGCGCGGTCTACGGAAGCAGGGGAGGAAAGGTTCAACAAATTCTTTCACCCCTGGGTGAGCTGCTCCTAAGATATGCCAATGGCGTCTAATTGACTTGTGGAGTAGGTAAACCAGGGGGTGATAGCTGTGGATGAAGGGAATGCGGTGTTTGGTATCTCTCTTCCTGATAGTGGAAGGATTTGTAGTAGTGATATCCAGTGTATGAGGGGGATATCCCCTCTCTCGAAATTTTGTCCGCATCTCTTCTAGCCGTTTGATTTGTAAATCTTTGTCAGAGACTATTTTGTGGACCCTCTGAAACTGGGATTTTGGGATAGAGTCTTTCATTTTTTGGGGGTGGAAGCTGTCATAGTGTAATAGGCTATTGCGATCTGTTGGTTTGATGTGTAAATCTGTGGAGAGTTTGCCTTCTTTATTTTTGAGAATTGTGGTATCTAGGAAGTGTATTTGGTCCTGATCGTACATGATAGTGAAATCCAGGCCTGGCCAGGAAGTCTTGAGGAATGCAAAGAAGGATACCAGTGATGTTTCGGGGCCATTCCAGATACAGAATATTTCGTCAATGTACCTTTTCCACACTACGGCATGTGTGCGGAAAAGGTCATTCACATAAATGGTGCTGGTTTCGTAATCCGCCATATAGGCATTTGCGTACGGTGGCGCAGCGTTGCTACCCATCGCGGTGCCTCTCCTCTGTAGGTAGAATTTGTCCTCAAATAGGAAGTAATTTTTAGTGAGTACCAGGGACAGTAACTCACAGCAGAGGTTGACCTGATCGGGGTCTAGGTCAGAGGTACTCAGTAACCTCCTTACTGATCCGATGCCTTCCACGTGTGGTATGGACGTATATAAGTCCTTTACGTCAAATGTGACAAGATAAGCCTCTGATGGGATGATTTTAAGCTCCTCTATGAGTTTCAAAAAGGCTCCCGTGTCCAGTAGGAAGGAGGGAGTTTGTTTGATCATGGGTGTCAAGATTTTCTCTAAATATTTGGATAGGGGTGAGAGAATTGAGTCTGTTGAAGCCACTATGGGTCTTCCTGGTGGGTTGGCTAAACTTTTGTGAATTTTTGGTAGTACGTAAAAGACTGGCGTGATGGGATTTTGTTTAGTTAGAAATTCACATGTTTTTTGGTCCAGTATTTTTAATTCTCTGTATTTGGTAAGTGTATTTTGTATTTGTTCTCTGGTAATGTTGGTCGGGTCCCTCTCTAGAGGTGTGTAGATGGAGCTGTCGTTCAATTGGCGGTAGACCTCTTGTCTGTGTGCGGACTTGTCTAGTACGACTATAGCTCCCCCCTTGTCGGCTGGTTTAACTATTATGTCCTTGTCTGCCTGTAGGGAGTTGAGCGCTTGTTGATCCAGGGCAGTAAGGTTAGATGGAGCATGTAGTCTGCCTCTATCAAAGTCATCCCTTAATTTGTGAAACGAGTCATTCACAAAAGAGATGAATGCTTCTAGTGCCGGGGAACCTGTTGGAGGTCTATAATTACTCTTGTTCCTCAGGCCTAGGCTCCTTGAAGTAAGGAGTCGGTCGTCTGTAATACTAGGGGGTGGCTCACTAGTGTTTGAATCGGCAAAGTGTAACTTGAGTCTAAGAGATCTGTAGAATCTCTGTAGATCCATCTCTAAGTTGAAAGTGCTTAGTCTATAACTTGGGCAGAAGGATAGCCCTTTTTGTAGCACTTGGATCTACAGAGATTCTACAGATCTCTTAGGGTACTGTCACACAGTGCAATTTTGATCGCTACGATGGCACGATTCGTGACGTTCTAGCGATATCGTTACGATCTCGCAGTGTCTGACACGCTACTGCGATCAGGGACCCTGCTGAGAATCTTACGTCGTAGCAGATCGTTTGAAACTTTCTTTCGTCGCTGGATCTCCCGCTGTCATCGCTGGATCGTTGTGTGTGACAGCGATCCAGCGATGCGTTCGCTGGTAACCAGGGTAAACATCGGGTTACTAAGCGCAGGGCCGCGCTTAGTAACCCGATGTTTACCGTGGTTACCAGCGTAAAAGTAAAAAAAAAAAAAAACGTACATACTCACCATCTGATGTCCGTCAGGTCCCTTGCCGTCTGCTTCCCGCTCTGACTGTCTGCCGGCCGGAAAGTGAGAGCAGATCACAGCGGTGACGTCACCGCTGCGCTCTGCTCTCACTGTACGGCGGCACTCAGTCAGAGCAGGAAGCGGACGGCAAGGGACCTGACGGACATCAGATAGTGAGTATGTACGTTTTTTTTTTTTTTACTTTTACGCTGGTAACCACGGTAAACATCGGGTTACTAAGCGCGGCCCTGCGCTTAGTAACCCGATGTTTACCCTGGTTACCCGGGGACTTCGGCATCGCTCCAGCGCCGTGATTGCAACGTGTGACCGCAGTCTACGACGCTGGAGCGATAATCATACGACGCTGCGACGTCACGAATCGTGCCGTCGTAGCGATCAAAATTGCACTGTGTGACAGTACCCTTAGACTCAAGTTACACTTTGCCGATTCAAACACTAGTGAGCCACCCCCTAGTATTACAGACGACCGACTCCTTACTTCAAGGAGCCTAGGCCTGAGGAACAAGAGTAATTATAGACCTCCAACAGGTTCCCCGGCACTAGAAGCATTCATCTCTTTTGTGAATGACTCGTTTCACAAATTAAGGGATGACTTTGATAGAGGCAGACTACATGCTCCATCTAACCTTACTGCCCTGGATCAACAAGCGCTCAACTCCCTACAGGCAGACAAGGACATAAAAGTTAAACCAGCCGACAAGGGGGGAGCTATAGTCGTACTAGACAAGTCCGCATACAGACAAGAGGTCTACCGCCAATTGAACGACAGCTCCATCTGCACACCTCTAGAGAGGGACCCGACCAACATTACCAGAGAACAAATACAAAATACACTTACCAAATACAGAGAATTAAAAATACTGGACCAAAAAACATGTGAATTTCTAACTAAACAAAATCCCATCACGCCAGTCTTTTACGTACTACCAAAAATTCACAAAAGTTTAGCCAACCCACCAGGAAGACCCATAGTGGCTTCAACAGACTCAATTCTCTCACCCCTATCCAAATATTTAGAGAAAATCTTGACACCCATGATCAAACAAACTCCCTCCTTCCTACTGGACACGGGAGCCTTTTTGAAACTCATAGAGGAGCTTAAAATCATCCCATCAGAGGCTTATCTTGTCACATTTGACGTAAAGGACTTATATACGTCCATACCACACGTGGAAGGCATCGGATCAGTAAGGAGGTTACTGAGTACCTCTGACCTAGACCCCGATCAGGTCAACCTCTGCTGTGAGTTACTGTCCCTGGTACTCACTAAAAATTACTTCCTATTTGATGACAAATTCTACCTACAGAGGAGAGGCACCGCGATGGGTAGCAACGCTGCGCCACCGTACGCAAATGCCTATATGGCGGATTACGAAACCAGCACCATTTATGTGAATGACCTTTTCCGCACACATGCCGTAGTGTGGAAAAGGTACATTGACGACATATTCTGTATCTGGAATGGCCCCGAAACATCACTGGTATCCTTCTTTGGATTCCTCAAGACTTCCTGGCCAGGCATGGATTTCACTATCACGTACGATCAGGACCAAATACACTTCCTAGATACCACAATTCTCAAAAATAAAGAAGGCAAACTCTCCACAGATTTACACATCAAACCAACAGATCGCAATAGCCTATTACACTATGACAGCTTCCACCCCCAAAAAATGAAAGACTCTATCCCAAAATCCCAGTTTCAGAGGGTCCACAAAATAGTCTCTGACAAAGATTTACAAATCAAACGGCTAGAAGAGATGCGGACAAAATTTCGAGAGAGGGGATATCCCCCTCATACACTGGATATCACTACTACAAATCCTTTCGCTATCAGGAAGAGAGATACCAAACACCGCATTCCCTTCGTCCACAACTATCACCCCCTGGTTTACCTACTCCACAAGTCAATTAGACGCCATTGGCATATCTTAGGAGCAGCTCACCCAGGGGTGAAAGAATTTGTTGAACCTTTCCTCCCCTGCTTCCGTAGACCGCGCAACATACGTGATAAGTTGGTAAGAGCAGATATAGGGAGTTCACAATCTATACCCAGACAACGTTTCCTCACCAATCCAAGGACAGGCACATTTCCATGCCTGCAGTGCATACAGTGTAACAACATACAAAGAGGTACGACTGTATACCATCCACACAATGGTAAGGAATACCCCATTAAAGGCTTCTTTACATGCGATTCGGCATATGTAATTTATATAATTAAATGCCCGTGCGGACTTTATTATGTGGGGGAAACAACTCAACCCATCAAGCAAAGGATCTCAAAGCATAAATCCACGATAAGATGCAAAAACACCTTACTACTAGTGTTGAGCATTCCGATACCGCAAGTATCGGGTATCGGCCGATACTTGCGGTATCGGAATTCCGATACCGGGATTCCGATACTTGCCGCGTATCGGATACCGGAATCGGAAGTTCCCAGGTTCAAACTGCACAAATTCAGCCAATGAGAATGATTCCAAGTGTGGGCACATCCTGTTCAGCATGGAGGGCATGAAACTACTGGCAAGGCTGTGATTGGCTGCTGAAATGATGTCATGATGCAGTTTAAAAGTCGCTGGCGCCATTTTGCGCTCACTCTGCTGTGAATTCAGTTAGTGACAGGACGCTGTTTGCTGACTGAGGGCCAGTTTAGAGATAGCGATTTGCTTCTTTGTGCTTTTCCAAGGCTAATTTAGCAACCGCTGTGTTCACCTACTAATCACCTTGCTTTTGCCTTGTAGCGCTGTTTTCACAGCGATCTGCAAGGTCTGTGTGTGTGTGTGTGTGAGTGCAGCCCACTCTCTAGTCTGAGTGCAGCCACATAGGCCATCCATAGCTGGTTGTATTCAGTTCAGGGAGGGTGGTTCATTGCCTCATACTGTTCTTTTTTTTTTTTTTCCAAGTAGTGTAGTCTGCTGCTAATTTTTTCAAAAAAATCCTATTAGTGTCTTTCCACCCGTCTCCAGCTAATTTGTGGAAAAACACTACATAGGATAACATAGAGGAGGGTTTTTGGGCCTTGCAGCGCCGTTTACGGCTGTCTGCACGGTCTCCGTGTGACTGCAGCTCGCCCTGTAGTCTGTGAGCAGCCATAGCCTGGTTGTCTCCAGCTCAGGGTTCTTCACTGCGTCATACCGCAAAATCAATTTTCATTTTGTTTTAAGTAGTGCAGGCTGCTGCACATTTTTTCAAAAAATTCCTATTAGTGTCTTTCCACCCGTCTCCAGCTAACTTGTGGAAAAACACTACATAGGATAACGTAGAGGAGGGTTTTTGGGCCTTGCAGCGCCGTTTACGACTGTCTGCACGGTCTCCGGGTGACTGCAGCTCTATCTGTTGTCAGTTCAGCCCCCAAAAAATAAATAAATAATAAAGTTCACCAAACACACCAGTGACACTACTTTACATTTGTGTAGGCCACATTAGCTCATATTAAAGTCTAGTCCACACTTTAGAAAATTAGTGTTTCTTATACCTGTTAGGAGTTGTTCAGGAATAAGCACACAAAGCCGTTAGTACTTTTCTGCTTATCTTTATCAGTCAACCAAGATGAAGAAGGCAGTGAGTAAGGCACGTGGGCGTGGGCGCGGAGCAGGGAGGGGACGTGGGGATTCTGTGCCTGCTGTGGGCACCGGTGACTCATCAGCACCCACTTTCACCAGGGAACAGTCATTCATGCGCAGCTTTGTCGGAGAGCGCCGTACACCGCTGCTGCGTGAAGAACAAATTGAAGCCGTTGTCGGATGGATGGCAGCTAACGCATCGACTTCAATTAGCGCCACATCCTCTCAGACACAGAGCACTGGAGAGCAGCCATCTGTCTCTTCACCACCTGCCAAATTGCCCAGGCAGACAGAGAGCCCAGGACAGGAGCCGTCTCTACTTCTGTTCTCTGAATCTCTTGGCTTGGAAACAGGGGGCCAGCCAAGCAGCATTGGAGAAATGGAAGAAGAGGCAGGGTGAAGTGATGCCCAACAGCTTTTTCTCTCTGAGTCTGAAGAGGCGGGTGGGCCAGTGGCTCCGGTCACCACATCGCAGGCCGCATCAGCTGATGATGACACTCAGGTGCCACTTACTGGTGCGTGCTCTGCTGCTGAGACTACCCAGGAGGAGCAGTTGGGGGCAGAGGGTAGTGTAGATGATGAGGTCCTTGACCCATCTTGGCGTGAGGGACAGGAAGGTGGTGGGAGCAGCTCTGAGGAAGAGATTCCCCGTATGGCCCAAAGAGGGAGAGGGAGGGGGAAGACTGCGGATCCTGCAGCCTCCGCTTTGGCACCCGTTAGGAGCATGTCTCTTCCAAAAGCCAAAAAGGGCGCTCCCAAGACTTGCAGTGCCTGGTCCTTTTTTGACACAGTTGCAGATGACATTTGCTATGTCAAATGCAAGGTGTGTCATCAAAAAGTCAAAAGAGGGAAAAATGTCAGCAACCTCAATACCTCCAACATGTGGAAACATGTGCGCACCAGGCACGCGGCGGAGTTAGAAAAACACACTGAAGAGCTAGGCCAACCAACAGCGGCAGCTACCACCTCTTCAGCTCGTGTTGCCTCTTCCTCCAGCTCACACGCAGCTGGTTCGGCTTCCTCACAGGAACGCCGTGGAAGAACCTCTGGCCTTGTTGTCCAGAGACCCGCTGTAATTCCACCCGCAGCACCACTTTCCCAGTCATCCACACACTCCCAGCCCAGTCTACAGCCATCGGTAGTACAGGCATGGGAGAAAAGGCGGCCTTTCTCGTCAAACCACCCACGAGCACAGGCTCTGACTGCAGGCATTGCCAAACTTCTGTCACTGGAAATGCTGTCATTCAGGCTGGTGGAGACTGACAGCTTCCGTGACTTGATGTCATTGGCAGTCCCACAGTACAATGTGCCCAGCCGCTTTTACTTCAGCAGGCAAGCCGTCCCTGCCCTGCACAAGCATGTGGAGGGACACATAAAACACGCGCTACTGAATGCCGTCAGTAGCAAGGTCCACCTCACCACCGATGCGTGGACCAGTCAACATGGACAGGGGCGATACCTTTCCCTCACTGCCCATTGGGTTAATGTCGTTGAGCCGGGTACAGACCGCGCGAGTGGCGCAGGACGTCTCCTGCCCACTCCAAGGATTGCAGGGATCCATTCTGTACGCATTGACTCCTCCTCTTACACCAGTTCCTCAGAATCATCGCTGCAGGAGCCGTCACAGTCCACCTCCACATGGACCCGTGATGAACGTTTACCTGTAACGACCGACATGAGCACAGCCGTGGCCAAACGTCAACAGGCCGTCTTGAAATTAATTTCTTTGGGGAATCGAAGCCACACAGCGCAGGAGCTCTGGAATGCCATCAAGCAGGAGAGCGATGTGTGGTTTGTGCCAGCGAATCTCCAGCCAGGCATGGTAGTGTGTGATAATGGCCGAAATCTGGTGGCAGCTCTGGGCCTCGGCAACCTCACTCACATCCCATGTCTGGCACATGTGCTCAATTTGGTCGTGCAGAGTTTTTTGAGGGACTATCCGGATCTTGATGCACTGCTGCACAAGGTCCGCCTAGAGTGTGCTCACTTGCGGCGTTCCAGCACGGCAAAAGCGCGCATTGCGGCTCTGCAGCGCCGACACCACCTGCCGGAACATCGCATCATATGTGACCTACCTACCAGGTGGAATTCCACGTTACATATGTTGGAGCGGTTGTGTGAGCAGCAGCAAGCTGTAATGGAGTACCAGCTGCATCAGGCGCAAAGAAGTCGCACTCCGCGCCGTTCAGACTTCACAACCACAGAGTGGGCCACTATGAAGGACGTCTGCCAGGTTTTGCGTCCCTTCGATTATTCCACGCGGATGGCGAGTGCAGATGATGCACTAGTCAGCATGACTGTCCCCCTTATCTGCCTGCTTGAAAAATCACTGCAAGCGCTAAGGGATGATGTTGTGGAAGAGGTGGAGGATGAGGATTCAGCATTTCCATCATCTTCTGGACAGTCAGCGCCACGTGGTTCCTCACAAACGCGTAGGCAGGGGACAGTTTGTGAGGAGGATGAGGAGGAGTCAATGGAGGAGGAAGACATCCGTCCAGAGGAGGGAGTTACACAATTGTCCAGTACTCAGTGTGTACAGCGAGGGTGGGGTGATGACGAGCGGGCAGAGATCATGCCTCCAGCAGAGGACAGCGTTTCTTGGGCAGTTGGCAGTCTGCAGCACATGGTGGATTACATGCTGCAGTGCCTGAGAAACGACCGCCGCATCGCCCACATTCTCAACATGTCTGATTATTGGGTGTTCACCCTCCTCGATCCTCGCTACCGGGACAACGTAGAAAGCCTCATCACACCGTTGAACCGGGAGCGAAAAATGCGGGAGTACCAAGACACACTGGTGAATTCCATCATCTTCTCCATTCCAACTGAGAGAAGTGCTGCTAGTGCATTACAAAGCAGCTCAGTGTGTCCAGGCAGTGGTGGAGGCTCTGCACAAAGAGGGAGCAGAAGCAGTGCCTCTGCCCAAGGCAAGACCAGTATGGCCGAACTGTGGCACAGTTTTCTGTGCCCGCCACAAAAGTCTACACCATCACAGATGGCTCCAGTCAGCAGGAGGCAACGGTTCCGTCAGATGGTGACAGACTACATGTCTTGCCCTCTTGCTGTACTCCCAGACGGCTCTTCCCCTTTCAAGTTTTGGGTCTCAAAGCTGGATACATGGCCAGAGCTAAGCCAGTATGCATTGGAGGTGCTGGCTTGCCCTGCGGCTAGTGTATTATCGGAACGTGTCTTTAGTGCTGCAGGTGGTGTACTAACTGACCGTCGCATGCGACTATCCTCCGATAACGTTGACCGGCTTACTTTCCTGAAAATGAACAAGGCCTGGATCTCGCAGGAATTTGCCACTCCTCTTCCTGATTAAATAATTAGGTCACTGTCTACGTTATCCAGGTCTCCTATTGTGTTCATCTTTCTACCACCTGAACTTAAATTCCTGGGCTCCAACACCGCCAGTTGAGGCTCAGAAGTGCCGTCTGCACAGTCAAAACATACGACCCAGTGTTATTGGGTTTCAGTAACGTCAGCTGATCCCCAGCTGTGTAGCCGACAATGTGTCCTGCGACCGCCACGCTGACACAACAACTGAAATGTAAGGGAACCGGTCCCCCCCCCCCCCCAAGGCGTTTGTTACTGAAAGAGCCACCTTGTGCAGCAGTAATGCTGCACAAGGAAAAGGTAGCTATTTTTGTTTAGCTCCTTGCACATGCAGAACTTAACACTTATAAAATGTGTCCACTGATACCGTAAAACCGTCCCGGAGGTGGGACTTTCCTTCGTAATATGACGCAGCACAGCCGTCATTCCTACCCCCTTGGCGCCGTGCCACGGCTCCTCAGCGTTGTTTGATTCCGTCCCGGAGCCTGCGCTGTTATGTTATCCCTTGGCCAGGCACACTTAGCGCTGCCCGTCTTCTGACATCATTTGGTGTCAGGATGGCTGCGCCTGTGCGGCCGCGCTGGCCGAGAGCCCGCCTCGCAGTGTCTTCTGATTTAATCCCACTGGGGGCCTGAGATCCATGGACATGCGCAGTGCATATCTGAACCTCCACCTCTCACTCATCTCCCTACGGCTTCTTCAGACTGTGCGGTGTCAGCTAGTCCCTAATAGCATGCCACGGCCGTGACACCGCACAGTCTTAAGAAGCCGTAGGGAGGGGAGTGAGAGGCGAGGATATGCACTGCGCATAGCCATGGATCCCAGGCCCGCGGTGGGATTACATTAGACGACACTGCGAGGCGGGCTCTCGGCCAGCGCGTCCACACAGGCGCAGCCATCCTGACAGCAAATGATGTCAGAAGATGGGCAGCGCTAAGGGGGTAGGAATGACGGCTGTGCTGCGTCATATTACGAAGGAAAGTCCCACCTCCGGGACGGTCTCACGGTTTCAGGGGACACATTTTATAAGTGTTTAGTTCTGTGTTTGCAAGGAGCATAATGAAAAGAGCCACCTTTTCCTTTTGCATCTTTTGTGCTGCACAAGCTGGCTCTTTCAGCTACAAACGCCTTGGGGGGGGGTTAAAGGTTCCCTTTCGACTTTCTCCAATCAGGCTTCGGCCTACATTGTGTTCCTCTGCTTTTCCTCCTGTCCCTGGGCTCCAACACCGCTAGTTGCCGTCCAGAAGTGCTGTCCGCACAGTCCCAACAGTCCCTCCTCTGTTATTGGGGTTCAGTAACGTCAGCTGTTCCCCAGCTGTGTGTGTGGCAATCCCTCCTATCTCCTCCACCTCCTCCTCCTCCTCCTGTCCCTGGGCTCCAACACCGCTAGTTGCCGTCCAGAAGTGCTGTCCGCACAGTCCCAACAGTCCCTCCTCTGTTATTGGGGTTCAGTAACGTCAGCTGTTCCCCAGCTGTGTGTGTGGCAATCCCTCCTATCTCCTCCACCTCCTCCTCCTCCTCCTGTCCCTGGGCTCCAACACCGCTAGTTGCCGTCCAGAAGTGCTGTCCGCACAGTCCCTACAGTCCCTCCTCTGTTATTGGGGTTCAGTAATGTCAGCTGTTCCCCAGCTGTGTGTGTGGCAATCCCTCCTATCTCCTCCACCTCCTCCTCCTCCACCTGTCCCTGGGCTCCAACACCGCTAGTTGCCGTCCAGAAGTGCTGTCCGCACAGTCCCTACAGTCCCTCCTCTGTTATTGGGGTTCAGTAACGTCAGCTGTTCCCCAGCTGTGTGTGTGGCAATCCCTCCTATCTCCTCCACCTCCTCCTCCTCCACCTGTCCCTGGGCTCCAACACCGCTAGTTGCCGTCCAGAAGTGCTGTCCGCACAATCCCTACAGTCCCTCCTCTGTTATTGGGGTTCAGTAATGTGAAGAGCGGAACAAAAATGGTTACCTCAATGAACCAAAAAGAATTTGTGATCAATATTGACCTGTCCATTCAAGGACATTTTAGCTATAGTGTGAAATCCTATTTTTTGTTTGTGAAACTGCCACTTAGGCGAAACTGTACTGTTTTGTTTGTTGTGAAACTATCACATAGCCGAAACTGTTTTTTTGTCTTCTCTTTTCTCTCTTTGTTTAAACAAGCAAAACTTGTATAACCACTGAAACTACCTGTACAACTATATAAAGAGGGGATAGCACCTTGAAGGCAGGCGTGCTTCAGAGGCTTCCCAGTGATATACTATACGAGACGTGTCTTGTGTATTATTTCTGGTGATTCCCCACTTCCAAAGGCTGCTCCGACTGAGTGTGGTCCCGACATTTCCTGGCGCCTGAACAGGGACCCGAGGTCTGTGTACTCCTTCAAGAACACCGGCAGAATACGAACGAAAAGAGAATCTGGGATAATGGACGGCAGATGAATAAAAACCTGGCCAGGTAAGAGACACTGTTAGATCTCTTATATCTGCCCTGCACTGTCCGTAAGATTTTCTGTGTCGTGTCCTTTAGCGGGTAGTTTTAGTAGAGGAGGATACCTATAGCTCGGGTTCTTGAACTACTTAGGAATTGACCACCTCACGGAGTACGGCATTGAATGAGAGTGAATGTGAATAGAAGGTGTGTGGAAGTTGGGAATAGCCCTATAAGCCGCCCAGGGTGTTGAAACAGAAGAAGTGACTGTCCCACTGGGCAACGTGGTTGCGTCCTTTCGGGGAGACCTCCGCACCTATGTTCAATCTCTGATCCTGTCTTTGACGAAAACCTGGTGACGGATAAGTGTATGATAGTATGAGCCCAGGACAGATAAATTAGCCTGGGACAAGATACGTTGTATTTTGATCCTCTGTCTGGTTGCATTTGTGTTGTTTGCTATAGGTGTAGGAATCAGGATTTTCTTACATCAACACGGTACGCAGAAGCCGTTAAACATCCTAGCTCCTTAGGAAGAAGGTAACGAGGTATTCTCATACCCAAACGCCACCTAGGGCAAGAAAAGAAAAAAGCTCAGGATAAGAAAATGGGGAATAAGCAAACAAAGTCGGAACCAGAAGAATTAGATATCTATACTATCATAAAGGAGAGAAGTGGTGAAGATGCCACTAAGGGGCTGAGAAAGATTTTTAGTAAGTTTGGAGTTACTAAGGCAGAAGCTTTTAGTAGAAAAAAATGGGAAGGAATTCAGGAAAAAAAAAAAGGCATAATCAGAGACAAGAAATGGATAGATCAGATCCAAGCGTTGATTGATGTCTCTAGGGTAGCAGAAAAAGAGGGATGGACATATAATCAACAGAATAAAAAGTGGTGTATTAGACCCGCAGGCTATGGAGAAAAACAAAATGTGGAACATAAGAACACCCCACCCCCATACCTTAACCCACATGCCCCATCTTTTCTCCAAACACCACCTCAAAGTTTAGCCGGACCAGGAGGATGGGTATGTCCGCACTGTGGACAACAAAATCCAGACTGGAGAAATGATTGCCTAGCCTGTGGTACACCTAGACATGGCGCTGTACTTGCCCCTGTTAGGGTAGTACCAAGACCCTGTAGGGAACCTGGTGCTGACGGAGTAATGGGAACTAGATATCACCAAACTCGACAATATTTCCCTTGGTCCCCCGCTGAAGGCATGTCTCTCTTGCATAACGCACCAGATCCCACCCAGTGTCCAGTTAGATTTGCACAATATATACAGCAAATTATGCAGACTCACGCTGGAGTTTGGGCAGATGGAGAAGAATTATGTAGAATGAAAATGACTCCTGGACTCTTCCAGGAGCTATTAGCAAATCTACAGGTACATAGGCCCCAGGCAGGAGATGGTGCCTTACAAACGATAGAATCAGGTACGCAATTTGTAGATCACTTAATGGTTTTCATGAGGGAAAAACAGAGGCAGAGAGGAACAACGGGAGTGGTGGCTCAGAAATCTGGACAATCAGTAGACGAATATTATCTAAGTGTAGAAAATAATTTCAGAGATGAAGGCATGGATCTAACCGCTTCAGGAATGATGAGGTTAGTTACAAAAACCTTTATAGATGGATTGTCTCCAAAAGTGAAGGAAAAGCTTAAGGCCGCAACCCCTGATTGGAGAACCTTGGAAGACCCACACCTGGCTAGACAGAAAGCTGTAGGGATAGAAATGGACTTAAGAGAAAATTCTAAGCCAGTAAGAATTGCACAGGCTAATACTGGCTCTGCTAATCAAAAGTTTACTTGTCATTACTGTAAGAAGCCAGGACATTTCCAAAGGGAATGTAGGAAGAGAAAAGCAGATATAGATTCAGGAACCTTTGTACCCAAAAATAGGATAAATAACCCAGCGCCTGATCAAACAGACAGCTCAGAATGACTGAAGGTTATGCAGGTCTCTCTTCCTTCTAGAAGACCAATAATACAAGTTGAGGTTGAGGGTAAAAATGTACCTTTTCTGATAGATACGGGAGCAACATCCTCCATTTTAAATCAAGACTTTTTACCATATCCTGACAATATATCCTCAAAGGTAACATATGCAGAAGGGTATGATGGTAAAATTCAGGCGTTGCCCTTTACAAAACCTTTAAATGTGAGCTTTGGCCCTAAAACCTTTGTATCCAAATTTTTATTTGCTAAAGGTGCACCTACCTGCTTGCTGGGTACTGATGTCTTAAGTAAAATGCACGCAAACATCCATTTTAGAGAAAATGGCACAGTTATGCTGACCATCCCTGAAGATGCAGAAACTCTGGAACAATATGTTAGAATACAGGCAATGGAGGATTTTCCCGAAATTTACACTCAACAAGCAAAAACTGACTTGTCTCGGGTTCCTGACAGCCTATGGGCAAAAGGAGACACTGATGTAGGATTCTTATCAGTAGCTCCTATACTGTTAGAAACTGCCCCGGGAACCATTTTACCTCAGCTTAGGCAATACCCCATCAGCGCCCAGCAAGAACTGGCGATTTCTCAACAAATTCAGGATTATGTGTTACAAGGTGTTTTGGTAGAAATCAGGTCACCCGCCAATACACCCTTATATCCTGTTAAAAAGAAAGTTTCCTCCAAAGAAACTATGGTGAAATATCGCATGGTGCACGACCTACGGGAAATCAATAAGGTTTTGGCACCGGTCACCCCTGTGGTACCGAATCCTCATACCTTACTGTCTCAAATTCCCAGCACTGCTGCATATTTTACGGTAATTGACTTATCAAACGCATTTTTTTCTGTGCCACTACATAAGAACTGTTGGCATTTGTTTGCCTTTACATTCAAGGGTAAACAATTAGCATGGACAAGATTGCCACAAGGTATGGTACACTCACCAACTTTGTACTCTGAAGCAATGCAGACCGTGCTGAAAAATTTCACCCCAGAACCAGGAGTAGTCATTCTACAGTATGTAGATGACTTACTTATTTGTTGCCCTGATGAGCAGACGGCAGTTACCTCAACTGTTAATTTCTTAATTTTCCTAGCGCAAGAAGGCTGTAAAGTAAATAGACAGAAACTCCAGGCTTGTCAACAAACAGTCGTGTTCTTAGGTCACTGCATATCACAGGGCATCAGACACCTCACACCTCAACGTACGGAAGCCATACGTAACATGCTTGAACCCAGGAATCACAAACAGCTGTGTGCTTTCCTGGGTATTGTTTCACACTGTAGACAGTGGATCATACATGCAAGTCAACTCATGCAGTCTTTATATGACTGTATTGCCAACACGCCATATTCACTCAGTGAAGAGGCTAAACAGTCATTTTCCTCTTTGAAAACAGCACTGGTATCAGCTCCGGCTTTGGGACTCCCAGACTACACTAAACCTTTTCAATTGATGGCAGCTGAGATATCCTCACATGCTACAGGGGTGCTCACACAAAAACATGGAAACAAACAGAGACCTGTGGCATACATATCAGCTCATCTGGACCCTGTAGCTAGAGCCGCACCTTCTTGTGTAAGAGTAGTAGCCGCAATTTCACTGTTATTAGATAAAGCTTCTGAGATTGTTCTTGATCACCCACTTCTAGTTCAGACCACTCATGATGTACATGGCATTCTTAACCAGGTCCAACCTAAACATATTTCAATGGCCAGACACCTCCGTCTCCAATGTTCCCTACTACTGCCGCCCAACATTTCCTTTGCCAGGGTTCAGACTCTTAATCTCGCGTCTTTGCTCCCTTTAGAGTCTGAGGGGGGTACCATACCTGAGGAAACTGCACTCTCCAACTCCTTTGACCCATCAGAGTCAGTGCATGATTGTGTACAATTAATGGAACAAGAGACTCAGGGCTTACGTAATGTACGTGACAAGCCACTCTGTAATGCTACATTTGAACTTTTCATAGATGGCAGTAGATATGCAGATATGAATGGACAATTTCATACAGGTTATGCGGTAGTAACTCAGCATGAAGTGCTGAAAGCAGAACCTCTCCCTGCTAATCAGTCTGCACAAGAAGCAGAACTTACGGCATTAGTTGAAGCTCTAAAAATAGCCAAAGATCAGACAGCAAACATATACACTGATTCTAGATATGCACATGGCATTATTTTCGATTTTGGCGTAATATGGAGAGCCAGAGGTTATATGACTGCTTCAGGCCAACCTGTTAAACATGCCTCCCTCATTAGACAGATTCTGGAGGCAGCACAAGAAACTAAAGAAATAGCGGTGATAAAGGTAGCTGCACATGTGAGACTCGACACCGAGGAAGCCAGGGGTAACGATAAAGCCGACAAAGCAGCAAAACAGGCAGCACGTAAACCCTTACATCATGCCCACACACTAGATAGCTCTGAAGATGATGAGGAGAGATTGAAGGAAGCTCAGAAACAGGTAGACGACGAAGAACGAGGGCAGTGGCAGAAAAAAGGGGCAGAAGATCAGCAAGGATTATGGAAAAAAGGAACTTTGTTGTGTTTACCCAGAGCCTGGTACCCCGCAGTGGCGAGTGACCTCCACCTACCTACGCATGTATCGGCAAACGGTATGACGCTCAAGGTAAAAGAAAGGTGGTTGGCTCCAGGCTTTGGTAATTTCGCTCGGAACATGTGTGCTGCATGCGCTATATGCCTGGCACACAATCCAGGTCAGACCATTAAAACCCCAACCAAGCATCATGTAAGACCACTGTATCCCTTTCAAAGACTCCAGATCGACTACATCCAGCTTCGTAGGTACAATGGATACGAATATGTGCTTGTGTGTGTGGACATGTTCTCAGGGTGGCCAGAGGCTTATCCAGTTCGTAAAGCCTCAGCAAAAACTACTGCCATTAAAATAGCACATGAACTGATACCCCGTTACGGCATGCCTGAGGTGATCGAGTCAGATAGGGGTACCCATTTTACTGGAGAAATATTCCAGAATGTTATGAAAATGTTGGGAGTAGAAAACCAGTTTCACACTCCGTATCACCCACAGAGTTCAGGTAAAGTGGAAAGATTAAATGGAACAATAAAATTAAAAATCCAGAAGGCCATGGCAGAAACAGGAAAGCCTTGGACCGAGTGTCTACCACTTGCCCTGTATTCCATCCGAAACGCCCCAAGGGGGAAGGCTAAGCTGTCACCACATGAGATTCTTTTTGGTAGAGCAGCAAATTTGGGTTGTTATTTTCCACAACAACTGATGTTGAATACTGAGACTTTAACTGCTTATGTACAAGAATTACAAAAACGTTTAACTAAAGTGCATTCGCAAGTTTTTGCTTCCCTTCCAGATCCAGAAAATCTCGAAGGAGGCCACAAGTTGGAACCTGGTGATCAAATCTACGTGAAAAGACACACCAGAAAGACTCTGGAACCGAGATTTGACGGACCTTTCCAAGTCCTGTTAACAACTCCAACAGCAGTCAAGCTTGAAGGAAAGGCATCATGGATACATGCAAGCCATTGCAAAAAAGCAGTATAAGACTCATGATATTGATGTTAATAATGTTAACCTCAACGGAGGCATGGGAAAGATTGAATTCTCTAGCCCCTTTGAACAATAGATTCGTACAACATCATAGAAAATTAGTGCATGATTTGTTAAATAATACGCAACCCCTGGCAGATTGTTGGATCTGTACCCATTCACCAGTATCAGCCACAAGTATACCTTTTCTATCAGTTCCCGTGTCAGCTGAAGAAATATTCGCTTGGCCTAATTGTTCAGACAACCTGGCCAACAACCAACCTGGCAATACTAGACTATGGAATACTACAATCGCCATACCAGTTGTGGGATGGGTAGAATTTCCTTGGTGGCAGGGCAATCTTACAGGAAAAATAGGCAACTTACAATATTTAGCACTCAGAGGAGGAGCATGGGTACCTAGGAATAAGACTGGATTAACTGATTTAGGACAGGTCCCCACTGAAAATCTACAGCTCAGTTTCAGTACAACCACCCCTTCCTCTGATGCTTTCAAACCTACAGTATTGGAAAGGTACATACATAATAGAAAATGGGAACATTCCGAGTTGTTCCCCCAAGGTGATGCAAACAGTTGTACAAGTAAGCCGGGGAACCTGGTTTGTAATGAATCCGATGAGTATGTCAACGGAATGCATGTATGTGGGAATCCCGCAGCCGGGTACTGTAGCCCCTTGGGACAAAAACCCTCTTGGTGTATGCTTCAGAATGTATCTAGTTTTGTGGATTTGGCTCACAGATTGGTATTGCAGCACTCAGCTTTGTGGGATCTGCCTGAGGGTACATTTTGGATATGCGGAGAAGGAGCATATAAATGGCTTCCCATAGGTATAAAGGGTACTTGTACATTAGGACGCCTAACCCCGGCTACTTTCATAATTTCGAACAAACAAGTGAATATGCAAGCCGTGCCCAAGCACACACTGTATAAAAGAGCTGCAGATAACTCACCACGTCCCTCGGGGAGGCCACATATAGTACAAATGGGAATTCCCAACAAAATTGCTAGTACCATTTTTATTTATCCTATGTTAACACAGATGTGGGATAAATTAGTTAGAGCCACGGATTATCTAGATGACCAGATTTGGGATATATTGGACATATTAAATACTAGTATAGCTGTACAGAATCAGCTTATAATAGTCACTAACCAACATACCCTGGTATTGGATTACCTAACTGCCTCACAAGGGGGTATGTGTCAAATCATCGGACCCACCTGCTGTCATTATATAGACCCGAATAGTACTATGAGTATGAGATTTAAATTAGAAGACGTACAACGACTCAGGGATCAGTATGACAAAGACAATGATCAAAATAAGGATAGCTGGTGGTCAGATACCTTTTCTTTTCTTAACCCGGCCAATTGGTTCAGGGGGATCGGTGGGTGGGTTACCGGGATTAAGCCTAATACATACAGTTATAGTTATTGTAATTATATATGTATTATTCAAGGTTGTACTCAAGGGTATCTCGGTATGCACAAATAAATTTTGTGTAATGGATGCGAGAATATAAAGTTTTTTTTGTAATATCACAAAAAGAATGACTAAAATAATCGTCTATATGACAAGGTTTTGAATGGAATATGTCAAAGGGGGGATTGTGAAGAGCGGAACAAAAATGGTTACCTCAATGAACCAAAAAGAATTTGTGATCAATATTGACCTGTCCATTCAAGGACATTTTAGCTATAGTGTGAAATCCTATTTTTTGTTTGTGAAACTGCCACTTAGGCGAAACTGTACTGTTTTGTTTGTTGTGAAACTATCACATAGCCGAAACTGTTTTTTTGTCTTCTCTTTTCTCTCTTTGTTTAAACAAGCAAAACTTGTATAACCACTGAAACTACCTGTACAACTATATAAAGAGGGGATAGCACCTTGAAGGCAGGCGTGCTTCAGAGGCTTCCCACTGATATACTATACGAGACGTGTCTTGTGTATTATTTCTGGTGATTCCCCACTTCCAAAGGCTGCTCCGACTGAGTGTGGTCCCGACAGTAACGTCAGCTGTTCCCCAGCTGTGTGTGTGTGGCAATCCCTCCTATCTCCTCCACCTCCTCCTCCTCCTCCTGTCCCTGGGCTCCAACACCGCTAGTTGCCGTCCAGAACTGCTGTCCGCACAGTCTCTACAGTCCCTCCTCTGTTATTGGGGTTCAGTAACGTCAGCTGTTCCCCAGCTGTGTGTGTGGCAATCCCTCCTATCTCCTCCACCTCCTCCTCCTCCTCCTGTCCCTGGGCTCCAACACCGCTAGTTGCCATCCAGAAGTGCTGTCCGCACAGTCCCAACAGTCCCTCCTTTGTTATTGGGGTTCAGTAACGTCAGTTGTTCCCCAGCTGTGTGTGTGGCAATCCCTCCTATCTCCTCCACCTCCTCCTCCTCCTCCTGTCCCTGGGCTCCAACACCGCTAGTTGCCGTCCAGAAGTGCTGTCCGCACAGTCCCAACAGTCCCTCCTCTGTTATTGGGGTTCAGTAACGTCAGCTGTTCCCCAGCTGTGTGTGTGGCAATCCCTCCTATCTCCTCCACCTCCTCCTCCTCCACCTGTCCCTGGGCTCCAACACCGCTAGTTGCCATCCAGAAGTGCTGTCCGCACAGTCCCTACAGTCCCTCCTCTGTTATTGGGGTTCAGTAACGTCAGCTGTTCCCCAGCTGTGTGTGTGGCAATCCCTCCTATCTCCTGCACCTCCTCCTCCTCCTCCTGTCCCTGGGCTCCAACACCGCTAGTTGCCATCCAGAAGTGCTGTCCGCACAGTCCCAACAGTCCCTCCTCTGTTATTGGGGTTCAGTAACGTCAGCTGTTCCCCAGCTGTGTGTGTGGCAATCCCTCCTATCTCCTCCACCTCCTCCTCCTCCACCTGTCCCTGGGCTCCAACACTGCTAGTTGCCGTCCAGAAGTGCTGTCCGCACAGTCCCTACAGTCCCTCCTCTGTTATTGGGGTTCAGTAACATCAGCTGTTCCCCAGCTGTGTGTGTGGCAATCCCTCCTATCTCCTGCACCTCCTCCTCCTCCTCCTGTCCCTGGGCTCCAACACCGCTAGTTGCCGTCCAGAAGTGCTGTCCGCACAGTCCCAACAGTCCCTCCTCTGTTATTGGGGTTCAGTAACGTCAGCTGTTCCCCAGCTGTGTGTGTGGCAATCCCTCCTATCTCCTCCACCTCCTCCTCCTCCACCTGTCCCTGGGCTCCAACACCGCTAGTTGCCATCCAGAAGTGCTGTCCGCACAGTCCCTACAGTCCCTCCTCTGTTATTGGGGTTCAGTAACGTCAGCTGTTCCCCAGCTGTGTGTGTGGCAATCCCTCCTATCTCCTCCACCTCCTCCTCCTCCTCCTGTCCCTGGGCTCCAACACCGCTAGTTGCCGTCCAGAAGTGCTGTCCGCACAGTCCCAACAGTCCCTCCTCTGTTATTGGGGTTCAGTAACGTCAGCTGTTCCCCAGCTGTGTGTGTGGCAATCCCTCCTATCTCCTCCACCTCCTCCTCCTCCACCTGTCCCTGGGCTCCAACACTGCTAGTTGCCGTCCAGAAGTGCTGTCCGCACAGTCCCTACAGTCCCTCCTCTGTTATTGGGGTTCAGTAACATCAGCTGTTCCCCAGCTGTGTGTGTGGCAATCCCTCCTATCTCCTCCACCTCCTCCTCCTCCTCCTGTCCCTGGGCTCCAACACCGCTAGTTGCCGTCCAGAAGTGCTGTCCGCACAGTCCCAACAGTCCCTCCTCTGTTATTGGGGTTCAGTAACGTCAGCTGTTCCCCAGCTGTGTGTGTGGCAATCCCTCCTATCTCCTCCACCTCCTCCTCCTCCACCTGTCCCTGGGCTCCAACACTGCTAGTTGCCGTCCAGAAGTGCTGTCCGCACAGTCCCTACAGTCCCTCCTCTGTTATTGGGGTTCAGTAACATCAGCTGTTCCCCAGCTGTGTGTGTGGCAATCCCTCCTATCTCCTCCACCTCCTCCTCCTCCTCCTGTCCCTGGGCTCCAACACCGCTAGTTGCCGTCCAGAAGTGCTGTCCGCACAGAGCCAAACACCTCGCCAATGTGTTAGTGGGGTTCAGCACCGCCAGCTGTTCCCCTGCTGTGTATACGGCAACGTGTACTGCGACCGCCACGCAGGCACAACAAGTTAAATTTAAGGGAACCTGCCCCCCCCCCCCAGGCGTTTGTTACTGAAGGAGTCACCTTGTGCAGCAGTAATGATGCAAAGGGAAAAAGTGCCTCTTTTCGTGGTGCTCCTTGCACATGCTGAACCTAACACTTATGAAATGTGTCCCCTCCTACCGTGATACCGTCCGGTAGGTGGAACTTTCCTTTGTGATGTGACGCAGCACAGCCATCATTCTTACCCCCTTGGCGCCGTGCGCCGCCTCCTCAGCGTTGTTTGAATCAGTCCCGGAGCCTGCGCTGTTAGGTTAGCCCTTGGCCATGCACACATTTTGCGCTGCCCGTCTTCTGACATCATTTGGTGTCAGGCTGGCTGTGCCTGTGCGGCCGCGCTGGACGAGATCCCGCCTCGTAGTGTCTTCTGATTTAATCCCACTGGGGGGGCCTGAGATCCATGGACATGCACAGTGCATATCTGAACCTCCACCTCTCACTCATCTCCCTACGGCTTCTTCAGACTGTGCGGTGTCACTGATCCCTAATAGCATGCCACGGCCGTGACACCGCCCAGTCTGAAGAAGCCGTAGTGAGGGGAGTGAGAGGTGAGGATATGCACTGAGCATGGCCACGGATCCCAGGCCCGCGGTGGGATTACATTAGACGACACTGCGAGGCGGGATCTCGGCCAGCGCAGCCGCACAGGCGCAGCCAGTCTGACACCAAATGATGTCAGAAGACGGGCAGCGCAAAATGTGTGCATGGCCAAGGGCTAACCTAACAGCGCAGGCTCCGGGACTGATTCAAACAATGCTGAGGAGGCGGCGCACGGCGCCAAGGGGGTAAGAATGACGGCTGTGCTGCGTTACAGCACAAAGGAAAGTTCCACCTACCGGACGGTATCACGGTAGGAGGGGACACTTTTCATAAGTGTTAGGTTCAGCATGTGCAAGGACCATAATTAAAAGAGCTAAGTTTACCTTTTCCAGCATTAGTGCTGTACACGATGGCTCTTTCAGCTACAAACGCTTGGGGGGGGGGGGGGTTAAAGTTTCCCTTTCAACTTGCTCCAGTGCAGGCTTCGGCCTACACTCTGCTCCCTCTCCTCCTCCTGCTGACCCTGGGCTCTAACACCGCCAGTTGGGGCCCAGATGTGCTAGCTGCACAGAGCCAAACACCAGCCAATGTGTCAGTGGGGTTCAGCACCACCAGCTGTTCCCCTGCTGTGCAGCCGGCAACGTGTCCTGCAACAGCCACGCAGACACAAGAACTGAAATTGAAGGGATCCTGTCGCCCCACCCCCAGGTGTTTGTATGTTTTACAGCCACCTTGTACAGTGGTAATGCTGCATGTGTGCAAGGTGGCTCAGAAACTTATTCTCCTTGCCCATGTTGAACTGCACACGTCTAAAATGAGTCCTCTGCGACCATTAAAATGTCCCTCAGGTGTGATTTTCCTTTGTAATGACATGCTGCAACCCCCTTGATAGCGCTGCCCGTCTTCTGGCATCATTGTTTGGCTGGCTGCGCCTCTGCGGCCGCCCTGACCCACACAACGCCCCTCGGTGTCTTATTTATTTGGACTGCGAGGGTGTGATTGATGGGCATGAGCAGTGCATAAGTTCGCCTGTCCCTCATCTCCTTCCGCCTTCTTCAGACTGTGCGGCTTCATGGCCGTGGCATGCGATAAGGGATCAGCTGACGCCGCACAGTCGGAAGCGGGTGTAAGGACCCGAGTGTGAGAGGCGAACCTATGTACTGCGCCAGGCCATGAATCCCAGCCCCGCAGTGTTTTAACTATGTAAAGACACTGCGTGGCTCGGATTCATGGTCATCGCAAACCGCAACAGCCGACATGAAATGATGTCAGAAGATGGGCAGCGCTAACAGCGCAAGGCCAAGGGATAACACGACAGCGCAGACTCCTGTACAGCAAATAACAACGCTCAGGAGGCTGCGCCCAGCACCAAGGTGGGATTCTTGACATCTGTGCTGCGTCTCATTACGAAGGGAACTCTCGCCTCCAACACAGTTTGACTGTGTAAGGGCCTAAATGTTATACGTGTTCCTTTCAGCGTGTGCAAGGAACAAAATTAAAAGAGCAACCTTTGACTTGTGCAGCACTACTGCTGCATAAGCTGTGGCTCTTCTAGTTTGTAACACCTGAGGGGGGGTTAAAGGTTACCTTTAAAATTGGTTCAATTAGGCTTCGGCCTACACTCTGCTCCCCCTGCAGATCCTGGGCTCTAACACCGCCAGTTGGTGCCCGGTACTGCTAGCTGCACAGAGAAAAACACCAGCCAAAGTGTCAGTGGGGTTCAGCAACGCCAGCTGTTCCCCTGCTGTGCAGCCGGCAACGTGTCCTGCAACAGCCACGCAGGCACAACAGACCCAAAGCTGCCGCCAGTGCAGGCTACGGCCTACACTCTGCTCCCTCTCCTCCTCCTGCTGACCCTGGGCTCTAATACCGCCAGCTGGTGCCCGGTACTGCTAGCTGCACAGAGAAAAACACCAGCCAATGTGTCAGTGGGGTTCAGCACCGCCAGCTGTTCCCCTGCTGTGTAGCCGGCATCGTGTCCTGCAAAAGCCACGCAGACACAAGAACTGAAATTGAAGGGATCCTGTCGCTCCACCCCCAGGTGTTTGTGTGTTTTACAGCCACCTTGTACAGCAGTAATGCTGTATGTGTGCAAGGTGGCTCATGAACTTATTCTCCTTGCCCATGTTGAACGGAACACGTCTACAATGTGTCCCCTGAGACCATTAAAACGTCCCTGAGGTGTGACTTTCCTTTGTAATGACACGCAGCAACCCCCTTGGTAGCGCTGCCCGTCTTCTCACATCATTGTTTGGCTGGCTGCGCCTCTGCGGCCGCCCTGCCCGACACAACGCTCCTCGGTGTCTTATTTATTTTGACTGCGAGGGTGTGATTGACGGGCATGAGCAGTGCATATCTTCGCCAGGCTGTCACTCAGCTCCTTCCGCCTTCTTCAGACAGTGCGGCTTCATGGCCGCGGCATGCGATAAGGGATCAGCTGACGCCGCACAGTCTGTAGCAGGTGTAAGGACCCGAGCGAGAGGCGAACCTATGTACTGCGCCAGGCCATGAATCCCAGCCCCGCAGTGTGAAACACTGTAAAGACACTGCGGGGCTGGGATTCATGGGCATCGCGAACCGCACCAGCCGACATGAAATGATGTCAGAAGACGGGCAGCGCATGGCCAAGGGATAACGCAACAACACAGACTCCTGTACAGCAAAATGCGATGCTCAGGAGGCCGCGCCAAGCACCAAGGTGGGATTTTTGACATCTGTGCTGCATCTCATTACGAAGGGAACTCTCACCTCCAACACAGTTTGACTGTATAAAGGGCTAAATGTTATACGTGTTTCATTCAGCGTGTGCAAGGAGAAAAATTAAAAGAGCAACCTTTGACTTGTGCAGCACTACTGCTGCATAAGGTGTGGCTCTTCTAGTTTGTAACCCCTGAGGGGGGGTTAAAGGTTACCTTTAAAATTGGTTCAATTAGGCTTCGGCCTACACTCTGCTCCCCCTGCAGATCCTGGGCTCTAACACCACCAGTTGGTGCCCGGTACTGCTAGCTGCACAAAGGAAAACACCAGCCAATGTGTCAGTGGGGTTCAGCACCGCCAGCTGTTCCCCTGCTGTGTAGCCGGCAACGTGTCCTGCAACAGCCACGCAGACACAAAGCTGCCGCCAGTGCAGGCTTCGGCCTACACTCTGCTCCCTCTCCTCCTCCTGCTGACCCTGGGCTCTAACACCGCCAGTTGGGGCCCGCTACTGCTAGCTGCACAGAGATAAACACCAGCCAATGTGTCAGTGGGGTTCAGCACCGCCAGCTGTTCCCCTGCTGTGTAGCCGGCAACGTGTCCTGCAACAGCCACGCAGACACAACAGACCTACAAATGCCTCCAGTGCAGGCTTCGGCCTACACTCTTCTCCCCCTGCTGACCCTTTGCTCCAACACCGCTAGTTGGGGCTCTAGGAAGACAAGCTTGAATAGGTCCCCATCCTGGTTCCAGCACCGTCAGCTGGTTCCGGGCAGAGCCTTTGGCTTAGGTGCCTCCCTCTGGGTATCCGAGTTCCACCAACGTCAGGTGGTCCTTGGTAGTGCTTTCAGGCATGGGTACCTCCTGCTTAGTAACCGGGTTCCAGTAACGTCAGCTGGTCCTCGGTAGTTCCATTGGCTCTTGGACCTTCGGCTACCCATCCTGGTTCCAGTACCGTCAGCTGGTTCTCGGCAGTGTCGTTTGCTCTTGTACCTTCTGCTCCCCATCCTGGTTCCAGTACCGTCAGCTGGTTCCGGGCAGAGCCTTTGGCTTAGGTGCCTCCCTCTGGGTATCTGAGTTCCACCAACGTCAGGTGGTCCTTGGTAGTGCTTTCAGCACGGGTACCTCCTGCTTAGTAACCGGGTTCCAGTAACGTCAGCTGGTCCTCGGTAGTTCCATTGGCTCTTGGACCTTCGGCTACCCATCCGGGTTCAAGTACCATCAGCTGTTTCTCGGCAGTGTCTTTTGCTCTTGTACCTTCTGCTCCCCATCCTGGTTCCAGTACCGTCAGCTGGTTCCGGGCAGAGCCTTTGGCTTAGGTGCCTCCCTCTGGGTATCCGAGTTCCACCAACGTCAGGTGGTCCTTGGTAGTGCTTTCAGGCACGGGTACCTCCTGCTTAGTAACCGGGTTCCAGTAACGTCAGCTGGTCCTCGGTAGTTCCATTGGCTCTTGGACCTTCGGGTAGCCATCCGAGTTCCAGTTCCATCAGCTGTTTCTCGGCATTTTCTCAGCCTTCTTGTACCTTCTGCTACATTTCCAAGTTCAAGACCCTAAAGACGACGACCCGGAAGACCACCCCTAAGATGACGACGACACCAGAGACGACGACCACTGAGATGACGACGACCCTGGAGACGATGACCCTGAAGACCACCCCGATGACAACGACCCCGGAGACGACGACCCTGGAGACGACGACCCTGGAGACGACGACGACATGGGAGACCGAGAAGCAGAAGAACAAGAGGCTGCAGAACAAAGAGCAGAAGAACATTAAGCATAAGACTAAATATCAGAGCAAAAGATATTATCTAAATTATAAGCAGAAGAAGACTAAGCAGTGTATGGGGGTGAGTCCGTTCCTCCTCGTGGTGCCCCTGGATAAAGCCTGATGCTGCAGGCCAAACTGAACGCGGACAAATGTAACTCTTTTGTGACAGGCAGAACGGAAGGTGTAATCTTCAAACTTTTATAGATAACAACTACGGGAATGCCTGTCACAAATAAGAATATGATGAAGAAGTTGAATATGAAAAAGATAATAGTTAAATAAAAAGAATATGAACAATGTAAAAAAAAAAAAAAAAAAAATAGGTAGAAGAAGAAGAAGATGAATAAGGTGAAGATAGTTGATGTCAAAGAAGCTGATGATGAGGATAATGAAGAAGAAAGTGTGGGAGAAGTAAAAAAGAAGGTGAAGGACGTGGAAGTAGTGAAACATCAATATCTGAAAAAAAAATAAATAAATAACATAGTCAAAATCTTTCTAACGCCGAACGTCATAAAAAAAAACAAAAAAAACTGCTATTCTATTTGTTTGGGCTAAACCTCTGTGCCTTTAATGTCTCCGCCACCTCCCCCAATAAATCCTACATTATTCTTAGTTGTTTTCCTTCATGTAGAATTAACCTACAAGGAAAGAAAGGGTTTATTTTAATTCCGATATTTTCGTCCCATTGACTTGCATTGGGATCGGGTATCGTTATCGGATTAGATCCGATACTTTGACGGTGTCGGCCGATACTTTCCGATACCGATACTTTCCGATATCGGAAGGTATCGCTCAACACTAGTAATGGCATATCTTGACGATATACTAACCTTATCTCAAGTCATATCAGGAACACGTCCGGTAGGTGTTACAGGTTTTGCAGGATAATAAACTGTACACCAAATTAGAAAAATGTGTTTTCGTGGTACAAGAAGTTCAGTTCCTTGGTTTCATAGTGTCTGCTGCAGGTTTCCGGATGGACCCTGATAGGGTCCATGCAGTTCTGGAATGGGATCTGCAAGAAAATCTGAAAGCATTGCAACGCTTTTTGAGGTTTGCTAACTACTATTGAAAATAGAAACAAAACCTCAGAAGCAGAAACCATAACTACATAGAAAATAGTCCTGTCTGGATCATCCAGGACTCATCGGGATAGTACCCTGAGATACTTCAAACTCAATCAGAACCAAAAAACACGAAGTATTATAACTCATAGAAATATAAAAGTATATATGTTTATTAATAAATATAAGAAAAAACAAACAAAACAAAAATAATTACAATCCAGAAAAATAGGCAATAATTATCACTGAGTCATATGAATATTGAGAACTGGGTGCACCAGAACCAGTGTTGCACCATGGACAAAGAGGGGAATCTATAATTTAAAGTGCCAATGCTTAATATACCACAGTAATAGGTATGATAACAGAGTAGAAAGGGATATACCCTATGGTCAAGTGACCGTCATCCTATAAGAGAGCTAGTCTCATGCTGTCCTCTTACCCTTCTCCTTGTCCATGTGTAGCAACACGCGCCCCTACGCGCGTTTCGCCCACAGCTTCGTCATGCGAGCCCCCCGACGAAGCTGTGGGCGAAACGCACGTAGGGGCGCGTGTTGCTACACATGGACAAGGAGAAGGGTAAGAGGACAGCATGAGACTAGCTCTCTTATAGGATGACGGTCACTTGACCATAGGGTATATCCCTTCCTACTCTGTTATCATACCTATTACTGTGGTATATTAAGCATTGGCACTTTAAATTATAGATTCCCCTCTTTGTCCATGGTGCAACACTGGTTCTGGTGCACCCAGTTCTCAATATTCATATGACTCTGTGATAATTATTGCCTATTTTTCTGGATTGTAATTATTTTTGTTTTGTTTGTTTTTTCTTATATTTATTAATAAACATATATACTTTTATATTTCTATGAGTTATAATACTTCGTGTTTTTTGGTTCTACTATTGAAAATGTATCAAAAACTTCTCGTCGATTGTCAATTCCCTCAATGACAAGAAAGATGCAGACTTCTCAAGGTGTTCCGACTGTAAGAAGGTGGCATGGGGTGGTAGTCATGACTGAGTCCATTTAAAGCAACAGTCCATGGACCCCCTGAACCCTTGTACATAAAACAGACAGGACAGATGCAATCCCAGGCAATTTACCTTTTCTTCCCCTTCACTGCAGCACGGCAACCAGGCTCAATCCAACAGGAAATCAATTTATTGTAGAATAAAAGAGGTAGGCAAAATGGATGTAGTAAATGGAACAAAACTTCCTGCTCTTTCCTTAGTATCCTTTACTGCCGAATCAGCAGCAGCAACAGCTACGATCACAATCCTCAAGCCGATTTCTGGATGCTTATAGTCCTCGGCGGGGCACTACTCAGTCCTGGTGCCCACTTCACTGCCCGTGGGTCCAGGGCAGCAGTTTTCTGTCTCCCTCCCAGGGTTTGGCAAGCTCCTGATCACTGCTGAGCACCTGCCAGGGCAAGTCTGCCCGGGGAAATGACTCGAAGCCGGAGCTTCCTGCTGACTTTAGGCTGCTGATCCAGCCCACAAACTTAACCCTTAACTAACCCTGCATTATAGACATTATACAGTACAATGACGGAACATATGAACACAGCAACCACATCATAAAGACATTATAAGCATAGTACAGGAACACATCAAGACATTTAATAAACAGGTACACCATCCGGGTACCGCATAAGGTGCACAGGTCCAGCACATAGGAGAGAAAGGAGACAGCGAGGTCCTCCACCACCTCCTTACACGACTGCATCTGTCACCCGATCAGGGTTAACTCTTAAAGGGATCCCTTTGTTTACCCGGGATCCCTTCTTCTGCTTTTTGTTTTGTTTCCTGTTTATTCATCATTGAAAGAATTGCTGAATCATGAACAATGCATGATTACAAACTTTTTGTACATAGTTTGCACCTTCTTAAAGGTGCTCTCTACTGGTTTTACACAAGGAAGGGACTCTTTGCGAAGACACTGGTCTTGGAACCAGCACCGGAGTCCTTACTGCGAACAGACTTGCAGCTTGAGAAGTTGCAGTACCTCATAGAGACTTCGTCCCCTCTTAAAGGGGATGTTCACATATTGCACTTATGAACAGTGTTGCCTTAAGATGGTTAAATGGCAATAATGTCTTGAAAGAAGAAGTTAAATGTAGCTAACTAGTTGATTGTGAGAAATGTTTAATGATGTTGATAGAAGAATGAGGACAGAAAGTGAACCCGTACGGGGTTAGTCAGTGAGTCCTCCTAGGAGCCATACAGAGATGGCTCAGTAATCCTGAACTGAAAGATGGATGATAAGTTCTATACCGTGTATAGTAGTGGAAAGGCAGTAGGCCCGGGCGGAAAGGGGCGGTCCTGTAACAGAAAGGAGAGGGAGTAGGCCTGGAGCAGATAGGACAGGCGGTCCTGCAGATGTAAAGAAGGAGAATGCAGAAAAGTTGATTAGCCTTATAATGTTTTATAAGAAGGTCTTTCGTGGATTCAGCGAGTACGTCCTTAAAGGCAATGTTAAATTATTGTTCAAAAATTTTGCACTTAGTAGAATACCCGGTTGGGTAAGAAAAGTTATTTATAGTATGTTATTTAAAGTATTTAACCATGTTTGTAACGTTCAAGTGTCCTCACCTCCCATAAAGGGAAGCTCTGTTAAAAAGTTTACTTGTACTTGCATTTTCAAAATTGTATGTCTTTTTGCTGACATGTATTGTTGTTTTCTTCCCAGTCCAGGAGTACTGGATTTAACCGGGGGGGAGTGCAGCGCCCCAGAGTCCTGGTAGTTGCAGTACTGGTGCTCCGCCGCTAAGGGGGGCTATGGTACGTCTGATGGCACTGAAGGAGTTCATCTGACCAGGTATCACAGACACCAATACACTTCACAGTCTGGCCTCCAGGGGGAGCTAAGGGTACTATGTATTAGGCCACTCCTCACAGTCTGGTAAAACTGGGGGTTGGATAGGAAGTTAGATCAGAAAGCTGACTGGGTTGGAACCAGGCAACACCTTGTGGCAGAGGGTGTTGTAGGGGAAGATTCAGAGGGGTCCCTGTCAGGGGTGGGATCCTGACAGAGGCCTAGTAACCAGAGAGAACGTTACGGGACCGCGCCTGCACGATATAGCGGCGGTACCCCAAGAAAGGACAAGAAGCGAGGTTTATTGTGCTGAGTGAGAAACGAGATCAACGCAACAAGGAGAACACCAGGTTGCAGTCTCTTTACCGAAGGCTTCAGGATCCTCAATCCGGAATACGGTTAACTGGGCTGCGCAAGCCTGGCCGGTCCGATGGCACATCCAGAGCTCCCTTTGCAGGTGGAAATCTGTGCCTACCTTCTAGCGCTTGTGTGTTGTGGTCCTCCCCTGCTGTGCTTACAGGATAGTCCCCACAACTGTTGTGTCTGTTTCTCGTGTTCCCTCACAACTCGATTCTGATGTTTTTCCACGTCCCCCAGATCTTATGGTTAGGACGCACCCGTATGACAAGGGGGCTTGGAGCTCTTCCGGGACTCTAGCGTCGCCCCACTCCTGTTGTTACCCCCCCTGTGTCTTCCTAGGTCAATTGGGTGAGACAGCCCGCCTATAACTGACTGTCCTGCCGTAGGTTTGAAGTTTGGCCTGGAGCTCTATACTTCCTCGGCGTTCCGGCCTCCGTTTACGCGCCTCAGTAGGATGTTGCCTCGTCTTACAGCACGACTCCTACTGGTATTCTCCTTGTTTCGTTGATCTCGTTTCTCACTCAGCACAATAAACCTCGCTTCTTGTCCTTTCTTGGGGTACCGCCGCTATATCGTGCAGGCGCGGTCTCGTAACGTTCTCTCTGGTTGCTAGGCCTCTGTCAGGATCCCACCCCTGACAGGGACCCCTCTGAATCTTCCCCTACAACACCCTCTGCCACAAGGTGTTGCCTGGTTCCAACCCAGTCAGCTTTCTGATCTAACTTCCTATCCAACCCCCAGTTTTACCAGACTGTGAGGAGTGGCCTAATACATAGTACCCTTAGCTCCCCCTGGAGGCCAGACTGTGAAGTGTATTGGTGTCTGTGATACCTGGTCAGATGAACTTCTTCAGTGCCATCAGACGTACCATAGTCCCCCTTAGCGGCGGAGCACCAGTACTGCAACGACCAGGACTCTGGGGCGCTGCACTCCCCCCGGTTAAATCCAGTACTCCTGGACTGGGAAGAAAACAACAATACATGTCAGCAAAAAGACATACAATTTTGAAAATGCAAGTACAAGTAAACTTTTTAACAGAGCTTCCCTTTATGGGAGGTGAGGACACTTGAACGTTACAAACATAGTTAAATACTTTAAATAACATACTATAAATAACTTTTCTTACCCAACCGGGTATTCTACTAAGTGCAAAATTTTTGAACAATAATTTAACATTGCCTTTAAGGACGTACTCGCTGAATCCACTAAAGACCTTCTTATAAAACATTATAAGGCTAATCAACTTTTCTGCATTCTCCTTCTTTACATCTGCAGGACCGCCTGTCCTATCTGCTCCAGGCCTACTGCCTCTCCTTTCTGTTGCAGGACCGCCCCTTTCCGCCCGGGCCTACTCCCTTTCCACTACTATACACGGTATAGAACTTATCATCCATCTTTCAGTTCAGGATTACTGAGCCATCTCTGTATGGCTCCTAGGAGGACTCACTGACTAACCCCGTACGGGTTCACTTTCTGTCCTCATTCTTCTATCAACATCATTAAACATTTCTCACAGTCAACTAGTTAGCTACATTTAACTTCTTCTTTCAAGACATTATTGCCATTTAACCATCTTAAGGCAACACTGTTCATAAGTGCAATATGTGAACATCCCCTTTAAGAGGGGACCAAGTCTCTATGAGGTAGTGCAACTTCTCAAGCTGCAAGTCTGTTCGCAGTAAGGACTCCGGTGCTGGTTCCAAGACCAGTGTCTTCGCAAAGAGTCCTTTCCTTGTGTAAAACCAGTAGAGAGCACCTTTAAGAAGGTGCAAACTATGTACAAAAAGTTTGTAATCATGCATTGTTCATGATTCAGCAGTTCTTTCAATGATGAATAAACAGGAAACAAAACAAAAAGCAGAAGAAGGGATCCCGGGTAAACAAAGGGATCCCTTTAAGAGTTAACCCTGATCGGGTTGTAGCAGCAAAACATCAGAAGGACAAACAGTTAACTATATAAATGTTCAGAAGATCAGGACATTTACTTGAACCAGTCAGGGGGCAGCACCGGCGGAGGCAACCCCTTTGGATATTGCCCGCCGCCTGGTACTGCGTAAGGGGGAGTACTGTCCCATCTGGGGGTCTGCGTACCCACTGTCTTCCGTTCTGGGGCAGCTGGAGCACCGACCACCTGGGAGGACGCCCCCTTGGCCACGACAGTGGTTGAGGTGACAATGTTGCAGGTCGTGGTTTTAATGACGGTGTACGTCGGAGTGACCTCGGTGGTCTTGGTGACGATCATGGGCTGACCACGAGGGGGCACCTTTGCTACGGGGGTCAGCTTCACTTGCACCTTAGTCGGGGGTGTCACGGGGCTCTGCTTCTTGTGGACATTCAGGGCGAACCACCCCTTTTCCCCAAAGTGCCTGGTGTAAATAACTTCATCCCCCGGGTAGAGATCCCGGCCTGGGTGGCCCTCTCTGAGATGAGACTCCACATCCCGTCGGTTAACAAAGACTTCGGCGTACAGGCCCGGCTCCTTGATAAAGCCCCAGCCTCCGCGGAGCTTGAAGGTGACAACGGTGCCCTGCCTGCGTGGGGCCTGGTGAGCGGTGGGGTCCTTGCGGGCCCGGTCCTTGACCGCCAAGTCCTTTTGGTGGTAGGCCTCTAGCCCAACCTGGTACGCCCTTTCTCTCTCCTCCCACTGCTGTTCCAGCTGGACCTGGTATTCCTCCCAGCTCAGGGCCTGTACCATCTCCCCTTCCTGTGTCTTCACCCCGGGGAACCCCATGAGGTTGGGTCCTAGGTTCACCAAGCGGCATACTGTACGCTCCGCATGGACCTCACTCAGCGGGGTAATTGGTGGAATCGGGGCTTTCAAGAGGTGTTCCATACCCGTTGCCTCCTCCCACGGCAACAAGCGCTGGAGTCTATGGGTCCCAGGGAGAGGGGGTGCCGCGATGGGGCCTATCAACAGACCCTCAGCCAGCGGGACAGGGTCGGCGGACTCACCAGTCGGTGTGTGCCCTTCCTCCTCGGTCGGCTCCGCTGGTGGTATGGTCAATGGGAGCGTCGGCCGGGGTTCCGGCAGCAACGTAGGGTCCGGCGTTAGAAGGTCCTCCGCTGGCATCTCCGTCCATAGCTGGAGGAGTTGTTCGATCAGGCCCTCCATCTCCATTTGCAGGAGACCGGTCCCGATCACGGAGAGCTGGCCACTGTGCTCGTCCGGGTGGCTGGGGAAGTCTTCGGCTTCAACCCCGCATTCCTGGTCTGAGCGACTCGTCATGGCATCCTCCGCATGGGTCGCTTCCTGGTCTTTTTCCCGCTCTCTCCTTCGTGGGCGGTTTCGTTTTCTCTGTCTCCGCCCACCATTGAGAATCAGGAGGCGGATCTCGGCTGCTGACGGACACGTCCTCACAGTGCAGAAATATTTAGACTGGGCGGCCATTGTCTTTCGCGCTCTTCAGCTGGTCCACGCCTACTCCACGCCGTTCTTCTTCTCCTGCGCTCCCTGTGGTGCTGCAATGGCGGCGGGTTTTGGCGGGAACTTTTGGCGGCAAGTAGCAATACACAGTCTTTGCAATAAATCACAGTCCAAGTATAATAAATCACAGTTCCAAGGCACACATGACCTGATTCTTCAGGCTTAAGTAGATCCTGTTCGTGACGCCAAGTTTGCAGCGCCCCCACTGTCGCAGGGCCGAGGGATACCCGGTACCGGGTCTCTGAGTCTCTGTTCTGGAGTTGTCACGGTGGCTAGACCCGGTCCGTGACCCTGCTGAGGGGCGTACAATGAAGGTGGAGGTATGGGATGTCGTTATGGTGCGGTGAAGTGCCGGTCGCGGTAAATAACGAGAACACCAGGTTGCAGTCTCTTTACCTCTTTACTGAAGGCTTCAGGATCCTCAATCCGGAATCCGGTTAACCGGGCTGCGCAAGCCTGGCCGGTCCGATGGCACATCCAGAGCTCCCTTTGCAGGTGGAGATCTGTGCCTACCTTCTAGCGCTTGTGTGTTGTGGTCCTCCCCTGCTGTGCTTATGGGATAGTCCCCACAACTGTTGTGTCTGTTTCTCGTGTTCCCTCACAACTCGATTCTGATGTTCTTCCACGTCCCCCAGATCTTATGGTTAGGACGCACCCGTATGACGGGGAGGCTCGGAGCTCTTCCGGGACTCTAGCGTCGCCCCACTCCTGTTGTTACCCCCCCTGTGTCTTCCTAGGTCAATTGGGTGAGACAGCCCGCCTATAACTGACTGTCCTGCCGTAGGTTTGAAGTTTGGCCTGGAGCTCTATACTTCCTCGGCGTTCCGGCCACTGGTTACGTGCCTCAGTAGGATGTTGCCTCGTCTTACAGCACGACTCCTACTGGTATTCTCCTTGTTGCGTTGATCTCGTTTCTCACTCAGCACAATAAACCTCACTTCTTGTCCTTTCTTGGGGTACCGCCGCTATATCGTGCAGGCGCGGTCCCGTAACGTTCTCTCTGGTTGCTAGGCCTCTGTCAGGATCCCACCCCTGACAGGGACCCCTCTAAATCTTCCCCTACAACACCCTCTGCCACAAGGTGTTGCCTGGTTCCAACCCAGTCAGCTTTCTGATCTAACTTCCTATCCAACCCCCAGTTTTACCAGACTGTGAGGAGTGGCCTAATACATAGTACCCTTAGCTCCCCCTGGAGGCCAGACTGTGAAGTGTATTGGTGTCTGTGATACCTGGTCAGATGAACTCCTTCAGTGCCATCAGACGTACCATAGCTCCCCTTAGCGGCGGAGCACCAGTACTGCAACGACCAGGACTCTGGGGCGCTGCATCATTCATTTTCTTTTTTTTAGAAATGCTTTTCCAATGCTCCTGTACTCATTCAACCCGGTGTTTCCCAACCATTTATTGTTGAGGTTGATGCATCTGAGGTGGGTGTCAGGGCTGTGTTGTCTCAAGGGTCATCTCCTGGTAAGTGGCATCCGTGTGCCTTCTTCTCTAAAAAGTTATGAACTATGATGTAGGAAATAGAGAAATTTTGGCCATTAAGCTGGCTTTTGAGGAGTGGCATCACTTTTTGGAGTGAACCGTCCACCCTGTCACTATCATTTCTGATCATAAAAATCTGTTATATCTCAAATCCGCTAAACATCTTAATCCTAGACAAGCTAGATGGTATTTGTTTTTTTCCTGGTTTAATTTTATTGTCACTTACTGTCCTGGGATTAAGAACGACAAAGCTGATGCTTTGTCTTGAAGTTTCCCTGGGGATGGTTGTTTGGATGACGCAGTCTCTATTTTTCAGGAAGGGGTGTTCATCTCTGCAGTGTGTTCTGAACTGGAGGGAGAAGTATTGAAGGCTCAGGGGATGCCCCTGCTTGTCCTTCAGGGAAATTGTTTGTATCATTGCATCTGGGTCTCAAAGTTTATGGGACACATCATAGCTCGGCTCTAGCTGGTCATCCAGGTAGTAAAGCAACCTTGGGCCTCCTTTGTCGTCATTTTTGGTGGCAAAAGTTGCATCGGGATGTAGTTGATTTTGTGTTTTACTGTTCTGTCTGTGCTCATTCTAAGACCCTGTCCTTCTGGGGCGCTTCTACAGTTAACCATACCCGACTGGCCATGGACACACTTATCCATCGATTTTATTATAGATCTTCATTCTTCCTCTAGTAAGACTGTTATCTTAGGTGTGGTAGATAAGTTCAGTAAAATGGCACACAACATTGCTTTACCTGCTCTCCCTAATGCTAAGACTCTGGATCACGTGTTTGTCAATGAGTTTCTGAAGCTTCATGAGCTTCCTTCCAATGTGATGTCAGATCGGGGGACCCAGTTTCTATCTTTTCTAAATTCCAGAGGGCATTTTGTTCTCACCTGAGGATGCATCTACCCTTTTCTTGGTGGTCCATCCTCAAATTAATGGTCAGACTGAATGTCTAAACCAAAGTCTGGAGACATACCTCAACTGTCAGATAACCAGGGGGATTGGTCATCTTTTCTACCACTAGCTGAGTTTTCCTTAAACAATCGTAGCAGTGAGTCCACTGGTAAGTCGCCATTTTTTGGTGCATATAGCTTCCATCCTCAGTTCTGTACCTTCAGTAAGGAGGGGTTCTCAGGGGTTCCTGGGGAGGAACGATTCTCTTAATCACTCTCATTTGTATGGCAAGGGGTTCAGAACAACTTAAAGATCTTGGGGGACAGATACAAATGTAAGGCTGATAAGAAACGGTTGTCTGGTCCGGACCTGGGTGTGAATGATTTAGTATGGCTGACTACCAGAAATATTAAACTGAAAATTCCTTCCTGGAAATTAGGTCCTAGGTTTATTGGTCCTTACAAGGTGGTCGCTATAATTAACCCTGTAGCTTTTTGTCTTAAGCTTCCTCTAACTCTTAAAATCCTCAACATTTTCCACAGGTCATTGCTCAAAAAATATGTAGCGCCTGTGGAGCCATCACCTTTGCCGCTGCCACTGATTATTGTTGATGGTAATTTGGAGTTTCAGGTGGTAAGAATTTTGGATTCTCGTGTGGCTCACTGTTCTTTATAGTCAGAGGTTAATGTCGGTAAACTAATTTTGTCCTTCCATGCAGCCCATCTGGATAAACCCTGTCCTGAGGGTTCAGTGGCCCCTTGAAAAAGGGAAGGTACTGTCATGAAGATGTCACGTCCCCGTGGAAGACTTAGAGTTAGACGGTCACATTGGACAATGAATCTCAGTCCTCTTTAGAGATAATGTGATTCATGTCCTAATTTAAATGGTTTCCTTCAGTGCTGAAAGGGTTAAGGATTCCTTCCATGTTGGCTGAGACCATACAGCCTGGTTGTTCTCAGATGCAACTGCAAATGGAATGCCCGCCAGGGCCGTGGGGTACTCGGTACCAGGTCCGGTCGCAATTAATGGGATGTGTCACGGCAGCAGTGACCTGGTCCGTGGCCTTGGGCGCCCATGTTAAGGGAAAAGTCTTTAAAGGGATTTGTGAAATAAAGTTTATTCGTGACGCCACCTGAGGTATTCGGTCAGGGGTGACCGATGCTGCTTAAAGGGGTCCTCTGGGGTGATTTTATGGCAGCAGGGAAGGTATGGCTTCCCACGGGTGAAGCTGGGTCCCCAGGGCTCCCGATGTAGTAGGGACAGGTGTAGGTGGTGTAGTAAGAAACAGAAGACACAGGGTTGCAGTTTCTTTACCTTTTTACTGTATGATTCAGGCAGCCACAGTCCAGGGTACCAGATCACAGGTGCTGGTGGTGGTCCGGCTGGCTTGGAAGCATCACAGGAATCCCCCTAGCCAGGTGGAGTTGGAAGCCTTCCTTCTAACGCTGTGTTGTTGTAGTCCCTTGCTGCCTTAGGCCTCACACAAGATCCTCATGTTCTCTCTCTGTCCCCTTTTAGGTAGGACACTAACCTGTATGACAGGTAACTCAAGCCTTTTTACAGGATCTCTATCACGACCCGTGCTCTATCTGTTACTGTGTCCTCGGGTGTTAATGGTGGACAGGTAACTTTAAATCTAGCTGTCCGCTGGTTTCTGCCGTGGGCCATGAAGTTACCCCCACAACCTCGGTCTTCCGACTACCGGTATATGCACCTAGCGTGGAGGAAGTTCAGTCACAACTTCTCTCTCCAGCTCTTCACTTCACCTTTGCTCCTTCCTCCTTTTGGTCTATTTACAAGTTGCTCTGCTCTCTTTTTCCTTTCCAGGAGCTGCAGAATCACTCGTCTGCATTGCCCCAGCTTTCCTTCCTCACTCTTTGCTCTCCTCTCACCAACTGTCTAACTCTCCAACTGCCTAGCAACTGCCTAGCAACTGACTAGTCAGGTGTAGAGCTCCCCTTTCTGTCCTGGAGTCAGAACGGTGTTGTATATGCTGAATACCTGTTAAAGGGATCCTTCCTTGCCTCCAAGCATGATACCACTCTCCCCGTGAGGAAAGCAATGCCACTGTAACAACCGGTTACCTGCGGTGTTACACTCTCCCCCATTAAATCCAGTACTCCCGGACTGGGAAAACAAAAAGACAATAAATGGTTAAAGACATATGCAAAAATGATAAAATATGCATTGCAATAGGTTATGTAAACTTTTCTTCCCTTTATGGGAGGCTGTTTTCTTAAACGTTGCAGGAACATATATACAAGTGCAGAAAATAACTTTGCTTCCCTTTATGGGAGGTTTCTTTCTTGAATGTAACATAACACAAGTGCAAACATTTTTCAAGTGCACAACATTACATTAATAACACTTTTACTTCTTGTTCTAGGGCAGGTCCTCAGGCCTGCATCCTCATGGACTGGAGGCCAGCTGGATCTTCTCCTTTGGGGGCACTTGCATGGACTGCAAGATTTTGGTTAAGGGCATAGCCCTGTATACTGTTCTGCACCCTCTGTTTACATCCAAAGAATCTCATTTTTATTTCTGCTGCAGTGCGAGTGTCAAAAGTGTCGTTCTGCTCAGCCAATATCAGTTTGACAGTCCCTTTATCGGTGTTCGGCCAGGACATTACTTCCCTCTGGGCTGCACCAGTTAACTGTCCAATGAGGATGTTGAATTTTTGCTCCTCAGACAGGGGGTACACTTTAAACAAACTGCAGAGTCTCTCCTTAAAATCACTCAGGGTGTGTGACTTCCCTGAGAACTGTGGTAACCAGGCCGCTCCTGGTATGTATGGCATCAATAACGGCATTATAGGAGCTGGGGCTGTGGCCACCGCTGGGTCTGGTGGCATTATTGGGGCTACGACTACCGCTGCCGCTTGGTCTGGCAGTATCATAGGGGCTGCAGCTGCCTCTGTCGCCGGCGCTGCATCTCCACCCGGGCTGGACATGCTCCTTCTCACCCCTGTTAACTTCAGTCAGGCCCTGCGCTCTATTACCTTGATCAGTGGCTGCTCTGTCAGTGGGCTAGGAGAACTCCTTAGGATCTCCAAGTCGGGACTTCCTGCTTTCCACCCGCTCACAACAGAGCGTGCCAGAGCTTCACTTCGCGCTCTTTTTTCAGGCTCCGCCCACGATGGCACGCCCCTTTTTCCTGCACTACTCGCGGCACTCTTTATGGCGGCCGTTTTTGGCGGCTATTTTGAAAATAAAGCGCGTGCACCATGTGATGCAGTTATGGCGCTGTTTTAAAAGTTCATTAAAGTCTCTGACACACAACTTAATAAAGTCTCTCTTTTAAGTACAGTCTCTTAGGCGCACAAGACTCGTTTGCTGGGTCAGTCCATCCTGTTCGTGATGCCAAAATTGAACACTTGCCAGCGTCGTGGGGTACTTGGTACCAGGTCCGGTTGAAATTAAAGGGATGTGTCACGGCGGCGGTGACCCGGTCCATGGCCCTGGGCGCCCATGTAAAGAGAAAAGTCTTTAAAGGGGTTTATGAAATAACGTTTGTTCATGACGCCACCTTTGATATTCGGTCTGGGGTGACCAACGCTGCTTAAAGGTGTCCTCTGGGGTTATGTTATGGCAGCAGGGATGATATGGCTTCCAACAGGTGAAGCTGGGTCCCCAGGGATCCCGGTATAGTAGGGACAGGTGTAGGTGGTGTAGAAAGAAACAGAAGACACAGGGTCACAGTCTCTTTTCCTCTTTACTGTATGATTCAGGCAGCCACAGTCCAGGGTACCGGATCACAGCCACAGTCCAGGGTACCGGTGGTGGTCCGGCTGGCTTGGAAGTGTCTCAGGAATCCCCTTAGCCAGGTGGAATTGGAAGCCTTCCTTCTAGCGCTGTGTTGTTGTAGTCCCTTGCTGCCTTAGGCCTCACACAAGTCCTCACGTTCTCTCTCTGTCACCCTTTAGGTAAGACGCTAAACCGTATGACAGGTAACTCAAGCCTTTTTACAGGATCTCTATCACGACCCAGGCTCTTTCTGTTACTGTGTCCTCGGGTGTTAATGGTGGACAGGTAGCTTGAAACCTAGCTGTCCACTGGTTTCTGCCGTGGGGCATGAAGTTACCCCCACCACCTTGGTTTTCCGGCTACCGGTATATGCGCTCAGCATGGAGGAAGTTCAGTCACAACTTCTATCTCCAGCTCTTCACTTCACCTTTGCTCCTTCCCCCTTTCAGTGTCTTTACAAGTTGCTCTGCTCTCTTTTTCCTTCCCAGGAGCTGCAGAATCACTCGTCTGCACGGCCCCAGCTTTCCTTCCTCACTCCTCGCTCTCCTCTCACCAACTGTCTAACTCTCCAACTGCCTAGTAACTGCCTAGCAACTGACTCCTCCTCCTGACCAGAGAGAGCAGCTCCCCTGAAGTCGGGTGTAGAGCTCCCCCTTCTGGCCTGGAGTCAGAACGGTGTTGTATGTGCTGAATACCTGTTAAAGGGATCCTTCCTCGCTTCCAAGCATGACATCACTCTCCCCATGAGGAAAGCAATGCCTCTGTAACAACCGGTTACCTGGGGTGTTACACTCACCCATTACTCCCACTATATATACAGGCTCTGGGTGTTTAGTGCCTGCCGGTGAAAGATTCATCTTCCTGTGCTGTGTGCTACAGCTAAGTAGTTGAAGTATGGAGTTGGAGTGGTGATGTTCTGTAGTTTGCTTTTGTACATGTGTTTATCGCCTGTTTCCTTTTCCCATTCAGTTTATTCTTCCCTGTCCTTATCCTCCTCCCTAGTGTTGTTTAGTGCTTTTGTATGATAGAGGTTTTCTGTTTTCTCTGTTTGGTCTTGTGTCTGGTTTACCTTTCATTTCTTTCCCATGCATCATGGGATAGGGGAGGGGACAGATTAGGGTTTTTACAGGAGCATAGTAAGGTCGGAGATTTGGGCCTCTCTACCTTTAAGAGTACCCCCATGACAGGGATAGTTAGGGTCCCAGCTCCAGGGACAGTTTGAAGCCCTTCTTTCTTACTGAAGACTGTCAAGTACTAGAAGAGCAGAATCGCTCCTTAAGTTGGAATGCCCGCCAGGGCCATGGGGTACTCGGTACCAGGTCCAGCACTTAAGGGGATGCGTCATGGCGGTGGAGACCCAGTCCGTGGCCCTGGGCGCCCATGTAAAAGGGGGATTTTAAATGGGAAATAAAGTTTGTGTTCGTGACGCCACCTGTGATATTCGGTCAGAGGTGACTGACGCTACTTAAAGGGGTCCTCTGGGGTGATGTTGTGGCAGCAGGGATGGTATGGCTTCCCACAGGTGAAGCTAGGTCCCCAGGGTTCCCGATGTATAGATACAGATGGTGGATGGTATAGCAAGAAACGGAGGACACAGAGTTGCAATCTCTTTAAATTTTTACTGATGAATTCAGGCAGCCACAGTCCAGGGTACCGGATCACAGGTACAGGTTTGGTCCGGCCTTCTTGAAAGCGAATCTGGAACCCCTTTTACCAGGTGGGATTGGAAGCCTTCCCTCTAGCACTGTGGTGTAGTCCCTTGCTGCCTTACGCCTCTCACAAGGTCCTCACATTTTCTCTCTGTCCCCCTGGCAGGTAGGACGCTAACCCGCATGACAGGTGGCACAAGCCTTTTTACAGGATCTCTATCACAACCCGGGCTTTCTGTGTCACTGTGTCTTCGGGTTTTGGGGTGGATGGGTGACTTGAAGTCCAGCTGTCCCGCCGGTTTCTGCTGTGAGACATAGAGTACCTCACAATCTCGGTCTTCCGGCTATCGGTATCTGCGCTCAGCATGAGGAAGCCCAGTCGCAGCTTCTCTCTCCAGCTCCTCACTCTCCTTTTCCTCTTTCCTCCTTCACGCTCTCTACAGCTTGTTCTGCTTTCCTTGCCATATCTTTCCTTTCAGGAGCTGTAGCACCTCATGTGGCTGCATTGCCCCTATCGTCCTCTCTCCTCTGTCTCTCTGACAGACTGACTGACCTCAGTTCCTGTCTCTGGCAGACTAACTACTTTCCTTCCAGACCAGAATATATATAGGGGAGCCACCCACAAGCTGGATCAGAGCTCCCCTTCTGGCATGGAGTATGAACATGTTGCATGCTTGTGATTGCCTGATAAAAGGAATCCTTCATTGCTTCCAAGCGTGATTTCACTTTCCCCGTGAGGAAAGCAATGCCACTGTAACAACCAGGAACCTGGGGTGTTACAAAGTGACCCCATTTTGCAAATGATGCCTTTGAGAGTTTGACGATTTTGACTCGGTAAGTGTTTTCCAGAAACAAGTAGCTGGATGTTGCTAAGTGAAAATTGCAAACTACCATTGCAGTGTCCAGTATGTTGTAATCACCAGTATGTTGTAGTACACAGTACGTTGTGGGGGCAATTACGTTGTGGGGCCCAGTATGTTGTGGTGCCCAGGTCATGCTTCAGGAGACATGCACTTGTAAATTATACAGGCTTTCATCGCTACAGAAATGTCAAACATATGGATGCTAAATATGGTTTAAGTACACTGTGAGGCTCAGAAGGAAGGGAGCGTGCAGATTTGGGAGCACAGAATTTGCTGAATTTCTTTTGGGGGGGCGAGGAGTTATTGCACTTTTGCATAACCTTTGTGCTACCAAAACATGGAAACCCACCAATATTTCCATTGACATATGACTGACCTGAGTGAGGACTTGCTATTTTGTTTAGATTGAGTTGAAGCTTACGTTGGAACATTTTACATAAGGTTTGGGATCATATTTATCCGGCGCTCTACGCTGAGCACTTACATCTGTGTTTCCAGCTAAATCTCAGAGTGACATGATTAGATGAAGCCTCTGAGGGATTCCTTCACTACAATGAGGCAGCAGAGTTACTCTCGAATCCATCTGGATTATGTTCATTGTTGTCCTTCTTTCCAGCACTTTTATGCATGCCTAAAAAGATGGTCAAAGCAGGATCATAGGTCAGACGGCATCCACAGTGCCTCCATCTGCCTCATTATGGGGAATCTTCCTTTGGGGGCTCCATCAGAGATTTACGCGGAAACCCCGGTGTAAGCACTCAGCGCAAACTGCAGGATAAATGTGCGCCGAGCCATACTGCAATCTTTGGGAGGCATAATGAATAAATTAACAGCAGGTGAAGAATTGGTTCTATTTATTTTTTACGCCATTCCTCGTGCAGTATAAGTAATTAGACGACTTTATTCTTCGGGTCAGTGCGATTACAGCGATACCAAATTTATAGCGGGTTTTTTTATGTTTGGCTGCTGTCACACACTTAAAGTTGCTTTTTATAGCGTAAAAAAAGGTTTTGTATCTCCATATTTAGATGCCTATAATTTTTTCACATTTTGGCTGACGGTCATGTGAGGGCTTATTTTTTGCAGGGCGAGTTGACGTTTTTATTGGCACCATTTTCGGGCACATGACATTTTTTGATTGCTCTCTACTCCAATTTTTGGAAGGCAGAATGAACAAACACCAGAAATTCAGGAATTTTATTTTTATTTATTTTTTTTTTTTTGGGGGGGGGGGGAGAGTTTATGCCGTTCTGCGTGTGGTAAAATTGGTAAGGCAAGTTTATTCTTCGGGTCAGTACAATTACAGCAATGCCACATGTATTTCATTTGTTTATGTTTTGCTGCTTTTATGCAATAAAAACAGTTTTATAGAAAAAATTATCATTTTTGCGTTGCTTTATTCTGAGAGGTATAACTTTTCTATTCTTCCACTGATGGAGCTGTATGATGGCTTGCTGTTTGCGGGACAGGGTAACATTTTCAAAAATATTATTTTTATTTACATTCATTTTTTTATTGCGTTTTATTCCACTTTTTGTTTGGCGGTATGATGATAAAGCATAGTTTTTTGCCTTGTTTTTTATTTATGTTTTTAAAATAGCGTCTTCGCCTCAGAAATTGCCATGCTGAGGCTCGTAACCCGCACCTCGGGTGAGTTTATGCAGGGTCAAATGGAAACACAGTGGGCATGTGATTTCTATAAATCCCATCCATTGTGCTTGTATCATAGAACACAGCATTTTGGATGCAGCGCTGGTGAGCTGCGTCCAAAACTCTATTCACGTACCCTAAGAAATATATTTGTTTAGAAAATTGGTAACACGTTCATCACGTATTATATATATATATAAATAATAATGTTATATAAAATATTTCCAAATGTTTTTAGATGTTTTTAATAAGCCTTCTTCGTTATATACACCCATGATTGCTTGACTAGCTTTAGTATGGCTTCAGAAATTCATATATCCGCAATGCTGTAGAGAAGAAAAAAGTTTTAATCATCCCCTCTGCCTTTTTTTCTCATAGCCCCTCTTTGAGCAATCTGAGGGCTGTCCCACACGTCCAGATAATTCCGGTACCGGAATAAATCGGTACCGGAGTTATCCGTTTCCGTGTGCCTGGGAACTCACGTAGGCCATACGTGCGGCACACGTGTGCCGCCCGTATGGCGAGTGGGTACCACACGGAACGTGTGGTACCCTGCATCGCGGATTCATATGTTCCCTGCAGCAGCGTTTGCTGCAGAGAAAATATGAAGAATAGTGTTTAAAATAAAGATCTATGTGTCCGCCGCCCTCCCACCCCCTGTGCGCCCCCCCCGCTGTTCAGAAAATACTTACCCGCCTCCCTCGCTGCTTCCTGGTCTGGCCACGGCTTCTAGTGTATGCGGTCACGTGGGGCCGATCATTTACAGTCATGAATATGTGGCTCCACCTCCCATAGGGGCGGAGCCGACTATTCATGATTGTAAATGATCGGCCCCACGTGACCGCATACAGTAGGAGGCGCGGGGCAGAGAGGAAGGAGTGACAGCCAACGTGGGAGTGGGTGAGTATTTTCTGAACAGCGGGGGGGCGCACAGGGGGTGGGGGGGCGGCGGACACATAGATCTTTATTTTAAACACTATTATTCATATTTTCTCTGCAGCAAACGCTACTGCAGGGAACATATGAATCGCGGCTTCAGCACCATGTGGGGGGACAGCGCTTACTGTAGCGCTGTCTCCTGCACGCACACGGACCCCAGACGGAGAACGTCCGTGTGAGGTCCGTGTTTTACACGGACCCATTGACTCTATTGGGTCCGTGTAATCCGTGCG